>NC_141694.1:659580733-661980733 GCF_964263255.1 Lissotriton vulgaris
ACAGCCACAGGATAACTGACACACATGGAATCTCTACAAGGTTCTTAGTTAACATTCCTAGGAGAATGGCAGGCAGCATTCTGCATAGATAAAACAGAGATGAAGCTGGAAGAATTACAATAACAAATATCACACAGCGGTCATTGGTGTGCTTGTCATGGCACAGTTAAAATATAAGGAGTCCACAATATACATGAGATTTCATGTTTTGTTCACAGGATTGGAAATGTTTGGTGGATAACGGCACGGTGGTTTGATATTTGAGAACACTTCATCTTAGACTCTGCACTCATTACTATTGGGGTAAACAGCTGCTCAGGATTGAGTAGATGGTAGGTTTCTCACGCAGGATATATGGTAGAGTTCAGGTGTTTATGAGATGCAATTAATTTAGTTTTTTTAGATTGCAAGACTGAGTCAAGAAAATGTAGTCACCCCGCTAGCAGAATACTAGGTAAATGTTACTTTTATCAATTTGTCATCACCAGTACTTCAGGCTTCAGGTATTTGATAGTGGGCTTTTGATTTTTTACAGCTCAACAACACTACTTTTATCACTTCAGAATTTTATAGACAGTTGTTTTCATGCTACCACAGTTCATAGTAAGTTTTAATTCAACATCACTTGATATACCAGCCTAACAGTAAGGGTATTCACATTTTGGTTGGATTTAAAATAATGGTCTTGTGTTTTACCTGCAAAGTTCATTGCTAGTGAAAACTATGTGTTCATTGTTTCCTTTCATCATATGAAGTTACTGATTTCTTTCCTTAACATATACCACTATTCACTGCAGGTTCTTGTTCTGTTTCATTGGTCACTATTCACGTCCTCACAATCATTGTTCATAGCCACCTCTCGTATAGTTGTATTCTTTACGATATCGCCTTCATCATCACAATTGTCTGTCGTACAGCACAATTCCCTTCTATTTCTTTTTCACATTGCCGTGTTTAAATTAATATTCAGGCACTCTTCATATTTCCTCGACTGGGTGTTAATTGTGTTGCTTGAATTATATTTTTTTCTTTATAAATATTTCAATATGTAACATTGATGATATGTCTGTTTTTCTAACAGTGGCCCCTGAACAAGGGATAAATTCAATCCCAAAATGCATTGGGCTGGGCTGGGTAATTGAGTTGTAACATGCAAACGTAATGCCAATCAGAAATATATATGTATTGAGTTTTGCTTAACGTCATAGTACACATTTACTTATTTATGTTGTTAGCAATCATACATTGATATTTGTTCTGATTTCAAGGGTCTATGGCTAATACAGCATTTTTTTACAAATCAATGGAATGATCTGGTTTCTTTTTGACATTTATCATTGTACAGTGTTGATTCTATATCTTTACGCTGTGCATCCAGTACACTGGCGAACATTCACTAGAAGGTTTGCTTGTATTATGAGGCTGGCTGCATCTCACTAGGTAGCACTCAACCTTGTTTAAAATTGGAAAGCATTGTTTCCTTTTTTAAAAATAGGAGTGCGCTGAGCACACATATAGTTTTTGGTTTGTGGGTGTCCCCAGGCAATACCCATGGATTTTGGTATATTCCCAGATTTACCATAAGTGGTAGACCTGGGAATGCATCATAACTGTTACACATTCCTGTTTTTCATCTTTCTTTGTGTGCTGCAGAAACATAGAAAGAGAAAAATGCCTCAGGGGATTGTAGGAAGGTGTCCCTTCCTGCACATAAACAGTCCTGCTTACAGTGCAGGCACCCTTGCACCATGGTGTAAGAGTGCCATGTGTTGGTGCTAGGCAGCACATTGTGAGTCAGTACCAGGAAAATAAAAGGAAAGTCCCATATAATGCTAAATCGTGCACATTCCTGCCCTTTGTCTGTCACGCAGCACAGCAAGGTGACTTGCTGCACAGCATGACTTGTTGGTAAATATGCACCTTAGTCAACAGTGGTGTTGGTTGGTTTCTGACTAGCTCGCAGTATCACATCTAACCCCTAACTCAAGCAGGGTAACAGATGTTGTTGGCAACCTCAAACATGACACTCTGATTCTCAAGGAATCCATGGCAACAGATCTAACACTTTCATTTGGCATTCATGCACGCCCAAGGTAAACACAAGAAAGATACAGCAATGCATTTTCAAATATTTATTGAAATTATTGTATTCCTGCATAAACAATGTGAGCTGTGATTATAAGAAAGATAAGACATGTTACTGTAATCAACATTGTTATAATGCTAAGCAATATGAACAATTCAATTATGCTAATTGTTACTAGTGTTTGCCTATTCACTCCTATCTGTATCTAATACTATATTATAGAGAGCATACTGGGAGCACCATTCTGCCAGATCCATTGGGATAGCCTTACCCCCATGCTTTGGTTTTAGGTTTCAGGAAGCCGGTCGCAGAGCACAGGTTATTTTTCTTAGCAGGATGGGGGTCGGAGTCAGCATGGCTGCATCTTAGTCACAGTCAGCAGCAGTTCTGTGATAATCCCTGCAGGGAAGAGCTCCTCTCTAAGAGCTCTAGCACAGAAGCTCTTTATATATTAAACATTGTTCTTATCAACTGTGGCCGAGGCACAGAACAGCTCATTTGGTTTTGCCTAGCTATAATCAGGTGTTTCCTAACGAGCACAGAAAGAAAGAAAACAGTGGCATTGTGTTCTTCATATACTACCCTGCAACTAACTGTACAGATTACAGGGTGTCAGCGCCTATAGAAAACGCAAATACAGAACATTCACGCATTAGCAGAAACGTATAGCACAGGGAATCATGAGAAAGAGATGTCAACTTAAGGAGTTGAATAAAAAATGGAAGATACATGTGAGTCATGATAAACTAGTTTTCAGAAATGACTGGACTTGGTAGGTTACCCTAGGTGGCTGCCTAAGCATAGTCAAAAAATCGCTGCTACCCCCATTGCCAAATGAGATCATATTGATGTGTCCACATTGTACTTTGGAGCTTTTCTTGTTGTGGATACTAGCCCTTCCCACACAAGTGAGGTACTATTTTTGACGGGAGACTTGGGGAAATGGTAAGTGGTAGCTAATGAGTTGCTCCCTGCAGATTCCAGAACTTTCCATTGCAGAAATGTGGGGAAAATGTGTTTTTTTACTCAAAGTTTGAGGTTTGCAAGATCTTCTGGTTAAGAAAACCTGTTGAAAGTCATGCAAGTCATCCTACCCTGGATTTAACCATGTGTCGAGTTTTCAAGAATGTGCAGCTTTGCTAGGTTTCCCTAGGTGCCTGCTGAGTTAGGGCCCACAATCCACAGCTATCCACATTGCAAAAAAAGGGTCAGCTTTCAGTGGAAAAATGTTATGTGTCCATGTTGCGTTTTGGTTACCTCTATTGTGGTACCCACTAGCCCTACCTACACAGTTGTGGTACCATTTTTATGGCAAGACTTGGATTTAATGGTAGGGGTTAGGAATTTTGTTGCCCCCCCCAGATTCCAGAACTTTCCGTCACAGTCAGTTGAGGAAAATTTGTTTTTTTTGTCAATGTTTGAGGTTTACAAGGGTTACTGGATGCGAAAAAATGATAAGAGCCATGCAAATAATCTCACACTGGATTCCCCATGTGTCTAATTTAAAAAAATGTAAAGGTTTGCTAAGTATACTTAGGTGCTGTCTAAAGTGGGCCCAAAATCCACAGCTAGCACATTGCAAAAAAAGGTCAGTTTTCAGTGGAAAAATTGAATCTGTCCATGTTGCATTTTGGTGCTTTTCGTGTTTTGACTACTAGCTCTACCCAGAAAAGTGAGGTACTATTTTTAATGGGAGATTTGTTGAAATGTGAGTGGTAGGAAATGTGTTGCTCCCTTCATATTCCAGCACTTCCCATCACATTAATGTGAGAACATTTGCTTTTTAGTACGTCTGAAGTTTGCAAGGGCTTCTGGGTACGAAAACCTGATGAGAGCCATGCAAGTAACCCCAGCCTGGACTTCCTCAGGTCTTTAGTTTTCAGAAATGTGCAGGTTAGCTAGCTTTCCCTAGGCGCCGGCTGAGCTAGGGCCCAAAATTCAAAGATTTGTTTTGGGCCCTTTCTTAGCACAGTCATTAGGTATACCCACAAAATTGTGGTACCATTTTATTCAAGACACTTAGGGGAACACAGAATAGTACAACAAGTGTTATTACCAATCGTAATTTTCTGCATTTGTGCCTTCCAAATGTACGCCAGTGTGTAAGAAAGAAGACATTTTGAGAAATGCCCTCCAATTCACATGCTAGCATGGTTACCCACAAATTCTGAGATGTGCAAATAACCACTGCTTCTAAACTTCATATCTTGTGTTCATTTAGGAGCTACATAGTTTTCCTTGATATGTATTTTTCACTCTTAATATGTTATCATATGAATTGCTCCATACCCGTACACTATGAAAAACCATTGCAAGATGCAACTCAGTTATTCGCTGGGGGTACCTCAAATTCTTGGAAAACCAATAAACCCTATATATCTCCACAACCAGAAGTGTCTAGTTGAGGTAATGACATATTGCTTTTGAAAATCGTCCATCATGACGAGAAGTTACAAATGAAAATATTGTCACAACTGTGTGGGTTTTTTCTACTAATTTTCAATATATTTTTTTATTTCAAATGGTTGGAAAAACGTTGAAGCTTCTACACAAATGACTACTTGCTGAATTTGGAATTTGGAATTTGATCTACTTTTCTGAAGTCTCTAATGCTCCAGGATCACCCATGGGTTTCACATGTATTTCCACTCCAAAGAGGAAATAGGTTAAAAACACACAAAAAGCCTACGTTTGCCTCTTGGACACACGGACTTACCCTACCGCGTCAAGGCGGCCTGTTCCTGCTGCCCTTGGAGGGGGACCTCTCCTTCTCTCTAGCGGGCCGCCGCTGTGGCCCTCCCCCCCTGTGGGTGTCGGGAGCATCTGACACTGGACGGCCCCAATCCTGAGCCCTGCACCACACCGCTGAGATTCGGGGCCTTCCCCGACACAGGACTGCACATGCGGACCCCATGGCTCGACCTACCCCCGGACTACCTAGGGCAGCGGGACGGACGAGCTGCGAGACGACTGGACTACACTTCATCTACCCAGATCTCTGCTCCCTCCCTTTGTCCCGTAGGAAGTGACATTCCTGGTTTCATCCAAACCCTCGGGTAGAGGATGCCCGGTACCTGGGACAATGAACACTGGCCCTGTTGGCCTGTTTTGGTTATACCCCTTCTTTGCATCCTTCCTATCCTTTCTCTCTCGTCTCCTCCTACATTTTTTATGCTCTGTCTTCTCTTACTATTCTCTCCCCGCGCCTGCGGAGGGGTGGCATGGTGGGTCCTACGGGGGTTGACATGCTGGGGGAGAAGTGCGGCTGCCGCTGCTCTGGCTACGGGGGGATTTGCTACACTGGGTCTTGCGCGGCTCCACTCCCTCTTGGTACTATGACAGCGAACACCCCTACACCCTTGAAGGTCCTCTCCCTTAACGTTAAAGGGCTTAACTCCTCCAACAAGCGAAATCAGATATGGCGCTACCTCCTCCACCACTCTCCTGACATTATCCTCCTCCAGGAGACACACCTTCTCAAGGGCGACACCAAACGCATGGCACACCCTAGATACCCCACACAGTTCTGGGCATCTTCAGACACCAAGACAGCGGGGGTGGCAATCCTCTGTAGGGCTGGCATTCGGCGGGGACCCGCGAAACCCTTCAAGAGCGCTGACGGGCGATTCCTCCGAGCTACGGTGCAGGTGGGTCATCTACAGCTTACCATCGGATGTGTGTATGCGCCCAACCAGTCGCAGGACAAATACCTCCAGGCACTCCTGCGGGATCAGCTTCCATTGGGAGACCCTAACACGATCCTGGGTGGGGACTTCAACCTTGTCTGGGACCCTGGGCTGGATCGCGCGGGGGCCTCCTTCAATGGCACGGGAGCAATGTCCTCTACCCTTCGATCGCAGCTCACGGACATGGGACTCGTGGACGTGTGGCGATACCACAACCCGGGGACCCGGGATTACTCCTTTTATTCACACTCCCATCGGACATACTCCCGAATCGACTATCTCTTCACATCTCTTGAATTGGCCCGAGACTCCCTAGCCGCCGCTATATCCGACATTTCCCTGTCAGACCACGCTCACGTGGAACTTTTGCTTCAAGACCCCCTGGCCCAAGCCACCCGTGAACGCCGCTGGGTGCTCCCTCCGAGAGTCCTCCGGGACCCGAAGGACGTTGCCAGCATCCGTGACGCCATAGACTCGTATATCGCTATTAATGACACCCCTGACTTGCCCTTTCATACGGTCTGGGATGCCTTCAAGGACACCATTCGGGGTCAAATCACCTCCCTGGCGGCGGCGCGGCGGAAGGAGGCGTTCAAGTTGGAAACCGACCTGGCTAGCGAGATTAAACTAGCGGAGGCCCGGGACCGGGACTCCCCTTCACGGGCGTCAAAGAGAACTCTCGCCAACCTCAGGGGGCAACTCCGCGCTCTGCGCACCAACAAGGCGGAACACTCCCTGCTGGCGCTCAAACAACGCTCCTATGAGGGTGGGGACAAAGTTGGCTGCCTTCTGGCCGGCAAGTTGCGGGCGCGTGCCGCTAGGGCTCACATCGCCAATATCCAACGACAAGACGGCACCTGCGCCACCTCTGAGAAAGCCAAGCAGGCCGCATTCGTCGCTTACTACACTTCTCTATATGCTGAGGAGCCTACCTCTACGGAGGCACAGGAGGCCGTACTTGCGGATTTTGAGGGGTCCCCGCTGTCTCCGGCGTGTGCAGCTGCACTAGAGGGTCCCCTGCAGGAGGAGGAAATAACAGAGGCTGTTAAAGATCTCCCCACTGGGAAAACCCCGGGACCGGACGGCCTGCCGTTGACCTTCTATCGCCTGTTCCTGACCCAGCTCCGCCCGCATCTGCTGCGGCTCTACGGCTCCTTCTCTGACACCACCGGCCCATCCCCTGACATGGGCCTGGCAGAAATTGCCCTGATCCCCAAGCCTGGGAAGGACCCCACTCTATGTGCCTCCTATCGCCCCATCGCCCTCCTGAACACTGATCTTAAGATCTACACCAAGATCCTGGCCAAACGGCTGGACCCGTACATGCCGGGGTTGGTAAACCCGGACCAGGTGGGCTTCATACGGGATCGTCAGGGGGCCGACAATGTTCGCAGGTTGGCGCACTTGGTGGGGAAGGTGCAGCATTGGGATATCCCGGCCTGCCTCCTCTCCCTAGACGCGGAGAAGGCCTTTGACCAGGTTGATTGGTCCTTCCTGCGGGCGGTCCTTCGGAAACTAGGTCTAGGCCCTAACATGATCTCTAGGTGCATGGCCCCATACCTCGGGCCACAGGCCAGGATTCGGGTCAACGGCCGACTGACATCGCCGATCTCGATCCACAGGGGCACGAGGCAAGGATGCCCGCTTTCACCGCTCCTGTTCGCCCTAGCGGTGGAACCACTGGCGGAGCTGATTAGGCGCACTCCTGACATTCATGGGATCCCTCATGGGGGGCGCCCCAACAAGGTAGCACTGTTCACGGACGACTTGATCCTCACTCTTACACGCCCTAGGGACTCTCTCCCAGCAGTGCATAACGCCCTCACACTGTTCGAGCAGGCGTCCGGTCTCAAGATTAACCACTCCAAATCTTGGGCGCTTAACCTTACCATCCCCGAGGAGGAGGTCTCTTTCCTGAAGGGGGTCACGCCCTACCGCTGGGCGGAGGATCACATTAAATACCTGGGTCTGGACCTCATGCCCCACCTTGACTCGTGGTCTTCGAGGAACTGGGCCTCTTGCCGCAAGGAAGTTCTGGCGGACCTGCGGAAATGGAAGCCCTTGATGATCTCTTGGCTGGGGCGGCTCAATGCGGTCAAGATGTCGATCCTCCCCCGTATTCTATATGTCTTCCAGTGCCTACCCACTCCGATCCCGCTCCACTGCATCAGGAGTCTCCAACGTGACCTTACGTCCTTCATATGGGGTGGCAAGCGACCCCGGTTCTCGCAGAAGGTTCTCATGGAACCAAGAGACAGGGGCGGTCTCGCCTGCCCGAATCTCCTCCACTACTACTGGGCGGCGCATCTTCGGTTCGTGATAGAATGGGGTGCGCGCGAAAGCGACAAACACTGGTTCCACATGGACCGAGTAGTCACGGGGCGCACCATATGGGATCTACCCTGGCTGCCGCGCGTGGCGCGCTCCAGGAGTGCATACATGGCGGTCCCCACGAAGACGGTTCTTGACGTGTGGGACAGAGTGGTGGTGTCCAAGGGTCTAACCACGTTCCCCTCTCCACACACCCCCATTGCAGGTAACCCGCACTTCCCACCTGCTGCCCGGACCCGGGCTTTTGAGAGCTGGACACAAGGGGACTGCAGGGTTGTGGGGGACCTCTTTCTTGGAGGGTCGCCTAAGTCTTGGTCAGACTGCAGGGAAGAATTCAACCTCCCTCTAACCGCCAGCTTGCAGTATGCGCAATTGCGCCACTGGAGTTCGGGTGATGACATATACCGGGCTGCCACCAGGGCATACACTCCATTCGAGAAGTTGGCGCGCTCCCTAGGGGGACTGAAGCGGCTAATCTCCCAGATCTACAACATCCTGCAACACCCCACCACCCCGCCCGCACACCCCTACCAAAGGCAGTGGCAGTTGGCGACTGGCGCCGATATAACGCCTTCTCAATGGGCTCGGCTGTGGACTGACATCCCCAAAGCCTATCGCAGCACCCCGCAGAGGGAGAACACATACAAGATGCTTACGCAATGGTACTACACCCCCCTGCGACTCAGCAAAATGTTCCCCACTTCCTCACCGCTGTGCTGGAGGTGTGGCACTGCGACTGGCGACTTCGTACACATCTGGTGGTCGTGCCCTACCTTAGCTGTCTTTTGGAAGGAGGTCCTTAGTCACATCAAGAAGGTACTGGGTTTCCCCCTCCCTGAAGAGGTTTGCACACTCCTGCTGGGCATTCGACCCCCCACACTTAGGGCCCTCACGCGCAGCGACTGGATCCTCACTCTTCACATGTTAGGCGCTGCCAAGCAACTCATTGCTCTGTACTGGAAGCGGGCTGAGGCGCCGCCGATAGCCTCCTGGTTTGTGCGCCTCTGGCAGGTCCTGGCTATGGAACTGCTCACGGCGCGGATACAATCGAGGGGGGTGCGCTTCAAGGCAGTGTGGGAACCTCTTGTGCGCCACCTGTGCTCCATCAGCTATGCCCGCCATATGCCTCCCAGACTCCGCGCCCTGCAGCTATTTGAGGACGCCCTCGTCCCTGCCGACCCGAGCAGACTAGGCTCTTAGCCACTTCCCCTGATATAGGCTTGCGCCTCCTACTCCCGACCGGCGACTACAGTCTCTCCCCCCAGACCCCTTTCCACCTCACTACTGCTCAATCCTTTTCCGACTTTTTCTTCTTTCCTACTTGCCTCTCTGGCTTCCGCCCCTCTATGGGGCAGTTTGGGCCCCGTTGGGCCTTTTGAAAAAGTGACACCACCACTTTCCCTCTTATACGCACCTCCCCCGCACAACGATACATCGCCAGCACACGGCCGCCTCTTACCATCATTTCCCTTAAGCCACGCGGCCGGCCCCTCCCAGGGGTTGTAGGCAGGGCGCTGTGTTAATGCCTCATCCTCCCCTGGTTACATAAGTACACACACTCCTTTCTGCGCGGCCGGCCCCGACATGGGGTTGTAGGCTTATCGCTGTGTTCACAATAAAAACAGATTTGAACAAAAAAAAAAAAACACACAAAATAGTAACAATTGGATATCTCTTTGAAAAATGCCAAAACTGTGGTAAATAAATAGATTTTTGATTCAGCTCTGTATGGTCCTGAAAGCCAGAAAAATGGTGACTTCAGCACAGTTAACCTTTTGTTGATGTCATTTTAAGGAACAAATGTACACTTTTTTCAAAGCGCTTTTTTCCTATTTTTCCCCCCAAAATGCTCACAATTTTGCTATATTTTGCCTATTTTCTCAGCCCCCTCCAAGGGAATCCACAAACTCTGGTTACCTCTAGACTTCCCAGGATGCTGGGGAAAAAAAGACACAAATTTTTCATGGATTTCTTATGTGGAACAAAAGCTATGGATGCCTAAGCTTAAACTACCCCTAATATCCTAAAGCAGACGTTGCATTCTAGAGGGAAAAGGCTAAGCAGCCAAGGGGTTAATATATTTAAATGAGGGCAACAAAATAACATTATTTACAAGTCTTGCCATTGGCGTTTTAAGTGTCAAATTGAGCTCTAACATATTGAAATTGTTACTGAACAAAATATCGGAATTGCAAACTCTAAATGAGGTATCTGTTTTATATAGTCACTTTTAAACATTCAAAATTACATAATTGTTGCATACTGTGAAAAATGTCAAAAGTCTGATTCATGCTTCTCTGCATGGTAATACAATTACATTCATTCACATTGCTCCACTCCTATTTTGTTTATGAATCAAACAGGCCTTCATAGCTACTGTAAAGCAGTGGACTGACCAAATGGGATATCATTTATTTCCAGACAAGAACTAAATATTGCAATAAGCCTATCCTCGAAATTCAGAAATCTGGGACCCTGTTACTTTGTGCTACCACTCTCAAACTATGAATAGAATAGAATAGAATAGAATAGAATAGAAAAGAATAGAATAAAATAGAGTCTAGTTCAGCAATCCCTGTATGAAAACCAGTCTATAATTTCCTTATTACAGATGACTTCTGATTACATAAGTCACCTGCAATAATGAAATGACCTAGTTACACAACTGCTATTAGTCATCACAGTTGAGTTGCGATATCATAATGCCTGTTGTCAGAGCCAAAAAGAACATTTGGTGGATAGAATGCTGAACAATGTCAAGCATTCACCCCAGGACAGAGATCAGGGCCAAATGCCATTCCAGTTTAAAGCCAGACATATGCAAATAAGTCTTGACCCTGCTCCCCATGGTAATAATTCAGCCTGTACTGTAAGGCCAGGTCCTCCCTAGACCAGATACAGCATCCTGGGACCTGTTTTGAGATATCACCCCTTATCAGCAAGGTTAGCTTGACTCCAGTGGAATGGAGAGCGGGGACCCACGTCTGAGAATACCTGTCCCACCTGCAATGTGTGGAAAATGAATATTTTTCATTATGTATGTCCCATTTTACACCCTCTCTTTCACATCCCGAACCCACCATGATGGAGACTAGAAAACCCGGGCACATAAACGTAAGGTTGTACTCAACATACTACTTCCTCTAATTACAACCACACATTCTTATGTCCAAGCCGATTCCGAGAAACGAGCCCCGTTGCAACCACACACTCTTATGGTCAGGCAAATTCCGAGAAACGAGCCCCTGTTTGCCAAGACTGAACGACCGATTCCGAGAAACCAGGCCCTGTTTGCTAAAGACACAACACCAGACATCCTGTCACGACCAGTTCTCTCTTTCTATCTCTTATCTAAGGAACCAGCCTAGGGTTATTTCTCAACGCTCTGCTTCTGCCGTGACTTCCTCATGATTAAAGACACAGTCACGCTTCTTCCTTTCATGACTTCTGTATGATTATGACACGGCTTTCCGAGTTTTGCTGACTTCTGTATGATTACAACACGGCTATCCGAGTTTTGCTCAAGGGAAGCTCCTTCCTCTTTTCTATGTCAAGAATGTATAAATACCATGTTTTCTTTGATTAAAGTAGAGACTATTCCCGAGCCTCCTTAGGTGACGGAGCTCTCCCTTAACTCGAGTTACTGAATAAAGACCCTTGAATTCTAACCACCACGGACTCTGCTCTTCATGCTTGACCTTATTGATATTATAGAAATTCCGATCAAGGTAAATTACTAAAATATTTACCACAGTAAATTGGCGCCCGAACAGGTCCTTCCCTTTCTCCCCACACGCCGGTGATGCGGACCCGAACCTGTCTCTCCAGATACAGACGGACTTCAAAGTGCACACTGCAGGGTGTTCCTGCATGAACTCCTTTGTGTCGAAGAGGGACCGAGCCGCGGCCTAGCCATCCATATGAGGCGGTGAGGGCGACAGCGGAAGTCTCGACCCAGAGCCCGAATCTTGTGAAGTTGCTGAGTCCGAGGTATTCAGAACCCCGACAAGTCCCCTGATCAAGAGCGCAGCGCAACCAGTCCAGTGTCCAGCTCTTCAAGATCTTCAAGTTCTCTGCACCTCGGTGAGTACTGCTGGTGGTGTATCAAGATGGGTTCTGATTTTTCAGAGCACGGTCAAGACGGGTTCTGATTTTTCAGAGCACGGTCAAGACGGGTTCTAGGTTTCTAGAAAACTGTATATTTGTATTCTGATATTCAGGATATATCGAGTTATCAAGTGTAAGTTTTTGTTGTTTGTTGATGCAATGACTTTGTTTTCGAAGTTGTGGAAACTGGGTACCCGGAGGGGGTTACTGGAACAAGATGTACCCGTCCCCCCAAAGGATACTCCTGGTTTTCTTATGTATACAAAATATGGAATTTGTGCCGTTTTGTACTTAGATCTGTGGGAAGAGTACACTCAAGATTTAGAAATTGCGATTAGATGGCCAAAGAGTGGCACATGCGATTTAAATTGTATCATGGCAGTTGAAAAGAAATGTTGGGAAAAGAAAGCAAGACCCTCGATGTTAGAGAGTATCGAATTATGGCGAAAGGAAGCACATTGAAGGGAACAGAAAGAGCAAAGGAAAGTAGAGAAAGCAAATAGAATGTCAGAAGAAAGTAAGATGAGAAAGTTACGAGAACAGAATGAGGATATTAATTTTGAACACATAAAAAGGGAGGCCTCAGCCTCCGTGACGGGTATGTATCCCGTCCTTTCACAAAGGACTGAGTCCGATGATAATCCAGACCCTAGTATTCCCACAGCACCTCCATGTCCTAGAGTTCCTTCTTTATCCAAAGACTTCATTACCACCTATTTAATGAAACCACCTCCTGCTTATACTAATCAAGCAACAGCCAGACAGATAGTTACTCAGACAGAACACATCCCTGATACTTCAGATGGTGCTCTGCCTATTTTAGAATGGGAATTCGACCCGACTCCAGGAGAAGGTCCACAAGCAGATGTCTCCTATCGCTCACGGGAAGCTTTAGAAGGCATACTGGAGGTACTAAATAACACAAATTGCCTAAATAAAATTTACGAATCTCTCCGAACAGGAGAACATTTAGAAGCCCTACAAGAGGCTATTAAAAATAGACCTATCGCTCATAAAAAATGTCTCTCATGATTTATGATTACTTGCTTTATCCGTATGATCTCAAGTGCTGGGAAAAAGGTTCCCGACGACTTACTTCAGCTAGATCAAGCAGTGGTAGCGGGAAATTATAATAAAATAAAATAAATAGATTTCTTCATCCCTCTCTTTACCAGTAAGGTTTCCGACTCTCACCAGAAAAATGCCCCTACCCAAGAGACAGAGAATGGGGGTACAGACGAAGACAGGGAAGAAGGGGCTGCTTTTTAGGGGTCAGTACGTTCTCATATCCCTCGCTCCCAAAACAGCGGACAATTTAGGAATAAGTCTAAAAAATTATCAGTTTCTTCAGACCAATCATTCCAATTAACACAAGAAGCTTTAGATGACTGGATGGACGATGAACCTCCACTCACCACAAGAGAAAAAGAACTCGCTCGATCAAGCACCCATTGGGTGTCCCAATACTCTATCTATGGCCCTGACATAGTCGCCCAAATGTTCTTATCGCTCCCCATGACATCTCAAAGACTAGCCAGTATCTATATGGTTCAACACCTCATTACATTGTATGAAGCTACCAGCCACCCACCCAAAATGTTACATCCTCTCTTACGAGACTGTCTTGAAGGGAGGTGGGTGACAAGGGGACAAGAATTCCTAAACATTTTCCTAGACCAACGACAACGCTATGTCCAATATCATTCTAATGTTTATGACTCAAATCCTCTTCAGTATGATCAAGGTCAATTTCCTCTCCGAGAAGTACATCCCGTTGTAGATTCTGGAGGAAAGCTACAACAAACATTTGTCTACACTCCCCTAACAAAAATAGAGATATTAGAAATGAAGAAAATGGTCCATTCTCATGAAAAAGATCCTACGGGTTTCCATAGGGAACTCAAAGATATACTTCAAATGGGTTCCTTTACATATAAGGATCTCAATATTCTCCTCAAAGTCTTACTGCCTCAAGGAACATAAGACAAACTAAAAGGGAAAGATTGGGAGGTCGAAGGGAAAAAGAGAAAATGGACAGCTTTAGAGACAGAAGAAACTACTTGTGCTCCTGGACAAGGCTTGGGACCTCTAGTCCTGGAACTCCCTCGCCTTCTCCCGAAAATACTCTCCCAGTTATTGGCCACCAAAAAGGAAGATTGGGATGCTATCTCTGCATGCAAGCAAAAACCAGATGAGGATATAGAGGATTATTATACAAGACTAGAGAAATGTTTCGTTATCAATAGTGGTCTCTCCTCAGGTGGAGACGCCTATAGTCGATTGTTTGTTTCAAAACTTGTAGAAAAGGCCTTACCTAAAATAAAAGACAGGGTATTAAAGGTTGAAAGCACTTGGTCAAGCAAGTTCCCCTTCACAAGCACTTCAGATGCTCCAGTACCTTCAGAATTGAATTAGAGATGAACAGGAACAGGAGAAAAAGAGGACAAAAGATACTAAAATGAAGGTACTGGTAGCACAGACCAATACAATTCCTCAGACTCATAAGCAACGTCCAGAAACACAAGAAAAGGTTACTTGTAATTATTGCAAAAAGCCTGGACATTTTGTGCGTGACTGTCCAGTCTTACAACATAATATTGCTATTGGAAAGACACAGCCTTGCCCCTATACCACTCATCCCTCTGCTCCAACATCAACTCTCCCAGCTGATACTAAATTAGCCACACAACTCTATCAGTATCCAGTGGCATCCTATCTTGAGTTCCCTACAATTTCATGAGACAGCTGGGAGGAACACGATAGTCGTCTACTAATCCCGGTCCCGGTCGACCAAAAGGGTCCCTATGTACATGCTAAGCTCCTAGGTAAAGAAACAAAATTTCTGATTGACACAGGGGCCAGTAGGATGACAGTACAACACAGCGAAGTTCCCAAGGTACACCTCGCTGGCTCAAATAGTATTTCCGTGGGTTTCTCAGGTACACCAGTCATTAACAAAGTTTCTGAACCAGTATCACTTCAGGTTGGCCCTCTTACAACTTCGACCGATTTGGTACTTACTAAATTCTGTCCTGAAAATTTACCCGGCATCCAGACACTAAAGTAGCTGGGTGCTGTGATATGCTGTTCCCCGGAAGGAATACGACTATTCCTCAGAAATTTCAAAGGTCATTTCACGACACGAGAATTAGATGTCAGATTAAGGGACATTACTCCTACATTATGGGCTACGGATCCAACTGACGAAGGGTTCATGGATATCACAACACACATAGTCATGTTGAAGGAAGGTGTTGTCTTACCTCGTGTCCGCCAATACAAGTTACCTCCAGATGCGGAACAAACCCTTATTCAGATTATCGATGACTTGATACAAAAAGGAGTAGTCAGAGTAGTACCTTCCAACATATGTAATTCACCAGTTCTACCAGTGCGAAAGAAGACAGATGACGGAGCACCACCAGTTTACAGACTTGTGGTGGATTTACGAGAACTCAACAAATGTGTGGTACCACAGTACCCTGTGGTCTCAGACATCAGCACTCTGCTAACAGCTATAGATCCTGATGCAACACATTTTACAGTTATTGACCTTAAATATGCTTTCTTCAGTATACCCATTCATCCATACAGTCAGTATCTATTTGGATTCTCACTGCAAGGTCGTAGTTTCTGTTTCACAAGAGCTCCTCAAGGGTACACAGAAAGTCTCAGTATCTACAGTCAGGCATTTAAAAGACAGTTAGATGACATTGTTCTGCCCTCCAATACGACATTGTTACAATATGTTGATGACTTACTGATCACTGCCCACTCCGAACCAGAATGCGAACAAGCCTCACAAACTGTCCTAATGTTTCTTGCACAGCATGGCCACAAAGTATCACCCTCTAAATTACAATTGTGTTTACAGCAGGTGGCATACTTAGGACACCTGCAGTCAAAGGACGGTAGGGCACTCACACCTGAAAGAATCCAACTCATTTTTAACATTCCTGTCCCTAAGACACAGAAAGAGGTCTGTGCTTTTATTGGCCTCACTTCCTATTGTATTTACAACAAGGGGTGGTGAGGGACAGAGTCTCTGAATTAAGCAGAAAGCTCTCACCCAGTCAAGAGATCAGGGCTAGATCCAACACCGTTTTTTAGCTCACTGCACCATCCCAGTTTCAGAACCTGGCTGTATGCAAATTAGTCTGTTCCTGTCCCAGTGCATGATGGGAACAGGGCAAACCAAACTACAAAAGCCAATTCTTACATTGGGAAGGAAACAAGCTCCCGGGGACCGGTTTCTGGCATTACAGCCGTCTTCGGCCCGGTTTGCTTGAATCCTGATGGTGCAATGAGCAAGGGTCTCACATCTGAGAATACCCTTCCACGCTTAGGGTGGACAAAAATATTTACAACAAGGGGTGGTGAGGGACAGAGTCTCTGAATTAAGCAGAAAGCTCTCACCCAGTCAAGAGATCAGGGCTAGATCCAACACCGTTTTTTAGCTCACTGCACCATCCCAGTTTCAGAACCTGGCTGTATGCAAATTAGTCTGTTCCTGTCCCAGTGCATGATGGGAACAGGGCAAACCAAACTACAAAAGCCAATTCTTACATTGGGAAGGAAACAAGCTCCCGGGGACCGGTTTCTGGCATTACAGCCGTCTTCGGCCCGGTTTGCTTGAATCCTGATGGTGCAATGAGCAAGGGTCTCACATCTGAGAATACCCTTCCACGCTTAGGGTGGACAAAAATATTTACAACAAGGGGTGGTGAGGGACAGAGTCTCTGAATTAAGCAGAAAGCTCTCACCCAGTCAAGAGATCAGGGCTAGATCCAACACCGTTTTTTAGCTCACTGCACCATCCCAGTTTCAGAACCTGGCTGTATGCAAATTAGTCTGTTCCTGTCCCAGTGCATGATGGGAACAGGGCAAACCAAACTACAAAAGCCAATTCTTACATTGGGAAGGAAACAAGCTCCCGGGGACCGGTTTCTGGCATTACAGCCGTCTTCGGCCCGGTTTGCTTGAATCCTGATGGTGCAATGACGGTGATGGATCAAGCCCTGATCTTTGGACTGGGTAAGAGTGGTCTGCTTAATTCAGACACTCTGTTCATCACCACCCCATTTTCTGAATCGTTTTTGGCCACTATAGGTGTGGCAGGGTATACTCAGACATGAGTCCCTTTCTCACTGCACCATCAGGATTCAAGCAAGCCGGGCCGAAGACGGCTGAAATGCCAGAAACCGGTCCCCGGTAGCTTGTCTCCTTTCTGGTGAAGAATTGGCTTGGTAGTTTAGTCTGCCCTGTTCCCATGATGCACTGGGCCAGGGACAGACTGATTTGCATATAGCCAGGTTCTGAGCTGGGATGGTGCAGTGAGATAAATAACGGTGATGGATCAAGCCCTGATCTTTGGACTGGGTAAGAGTGGTCTGCTTAATTCAGACACTCTGTTCATCACCACCCCCTTTTCTGAATCGTTTTTGGCCACTATAGGTGTGGCAGGGTATACTCAGACATGAGTCCCTTTCTCACTGCACCATCAGGATTCAAGCAAGCCGGGCCGAAGACGGCTGAAATGCCAGAAACCGGTCCCCGGTAGCTTGTCTCCTTTCTGGTGAAGAATTGGCTTGGTAGTTTAGTCTGCCCTGTTCCCATGATGCACTGGGCCAGGGACAGACTGATTTGCATATAGCCAGGTTCTGAGCTGGGATGGTGCAGTGAGATAAATAACGGTGATGGATCAAGCCCTGATCTTTGGACTGGGTAAGAGTGGTCTGCTTAATTCAGACACTCTGTTCATCACCACCCCCTTTTCTGAATCGTTTTTGGCCACTATAGGTGTGGCAGGGTATACTCAGACATGAGTCCCTTTCTCACTGCACCATCAGGATTCAAGCAAGCCGGGCCGAAGACGGCTGAAATGCCAGAAACCGGTCCCCGGTAGCTTGTCTCCTTTCTGGTGAAGAATTGGCTTGGTAGTTTAGTCTGCCCTGTTCCCATGATGCACTGGGCCAGGGACAGACTGATTTGCATATAGCCAGGTTCTGAGCTGGTATTGTGCAGTGAGATAAATAACGGTGATGGATCAAGCCCTGATCTTTGGACTGGGTAAGAGTGGTCTGCTTAATTCAGACACTCTGTTCATCACCACCCCCTTTTCTGAATCGTTTTTGGCCACTATAGGTGTGGCAGGGTATACTCAGACATGAGTCCCTTTCTCACTGCACCATCAGGATTCAAGCAAGCCGGGCCGAAGACGGCTGAAATGCCAGAAACCGGTCCCCGGTAGCTTGTCTCCTTTCTGGTGAAGAATTGGCTTGGTAGTTTAGTCTGCCCTGTTCCCATGATGCACTGGGCCAGGGACAGACTGATTTGCATATAGCCAGGTTCTGAGCTGGGATGGTGCAGTGAGATAAATAACGGTGATGGATCAAGCCCTGATCTTTGGACTGGGTAAGAGTGGTCTGCTTAATTCAGACACTCTGTTCATCACCACCCCCGTTTCTGAATCGTTTTTGGCCACTATAGGTGTGGCAGGGTATACTCAGACATGAGTCCCTTTCTCACTGCACCATCAGGATTCAAGCAAGCCGGGCCGAAGACGGCTGAAATGCCAGAAACCGGTCCCCGGTAGCTTGTCTCCTTTCTGGTGAAGAATTGGCTTGGTAGTTTAGTCTGCCCTGTTCCCATGATGCACTGGGCCAGGGACAGACTGATTTGCATATAGCCAGGTTCTGAGCTGGGATGGTGCAGTGAGATAAATAACGGTGATGGATCAAGCCCTGATCTTTGGACTGGGTAAGAGTGGTCTGCTTAATTCAGACACTCTGTTCATCACCACCCCCTTTTCTGAATCGTTTTTGGCCACTATGGGTGTGGCAGGGTATACTCAGACATGAGTCCCTTTCTCACTGCACCATCAGGATTCAAGCAAGCCGGGCCGAAGACGGCTGAAATGCCAGAAACCGGTCCCCGGTAGCTTGTCTCCTTTCTGGTGAAGAATTGGCTTGGTAGTTTAGTCTGCCCTGTTCCCATGATGCACTGGGCCAGGGACAGACTGATTTGCATATAGCCAGGTTCTGAGCTGGGATGGTGCAGTGAGATAAATAACGGTGATGGATCAAGCCCTGATCTTTGGACTGGGTAAGAGTGGTCTGCTTAATTCAGACACTCTGTTCATCACCACCCCCTTTTCTGAATCGTTTTTGGCCACTATAGGTGTGGCAGGGTATACTCAGACATGAGTCCCTTTCTCACTGCACCATCAGGATTCAAGCAAGCCGGGCCGAAGACGGCTGAAATGCCAGAAACCGGTCCCCGGTAGCTTGTCTCCTTTCTGGTGAAGAATTGGCTTGGTAGTTTAGTCTGCCCTGTTCCCATGATGCTCTGGGCCAGGGACAGACTGATTTGCATATAGCCAGGTTCTGAGCTGGGATGGTGCAGTGAGATAAATAACGGTGATGGATCAAGCCCTGATCTTTGGACTGGGTAAGAGTGGTCTGCTTAATTCAGACACTCTGTTCATCACCACCCCCTTTTCTGAATCGTTTTTGGCCACTATAGGTGTGGCAGGGTATACTCAGACATGAGTCCCTTTCTCACTGCACCATCAGGATTCAAGCAAGCCGGGCCGAAGACGGCTGAAATGCCAGAAACCGGTCCCCGGTAGCTTGTCTCCTTTCTGGTGAAGAATTGGCTTGGTAGTTTAGTCTGCCCTGTTCCCATGATGCACTGGGCCAGGGACAGACTGATTTGCATATAGCCAGGTTCTGAGCTGGGATGGTGCAGTGAGATAAATAACGGTGATGGATCAAGCCCTGATCTTTGGACTGGGTAAGAGTGGTCTGCTTAATTCAGACACTCTGTTCATCACCACCCCCTTTTCTGAATCGTTTTTGGCCACTATAGGTGTGGCAGGGTATACTCAGACATGAGTCCCTTTCTCACTGCACCATCAGGATTCAAGCAAGCCGGGCCGAAGACGGCTGAAATGCCAGAAACCGGTCCCCGGTAGCTTGTCTCCTTTCTGGTGAAGAATTGGCTTGGTAGTTTAGTCTGCCCTGTTCCCATGATGCACTGGGCCAGGGACAGACTGATTTGCATATAGCCAAGTTCTGAGCTGGGATGGTGCAGTGAGATAAATAACGGTGATGGATCAAGCCCTGATCTTTGGACTGGGTAAGAGTGGTCTGCTTAATTCAGACACTCTGTTCATCACCACCCCCTTTTCTGAATCGTTTTTGGCCACTATAGGTGTGGCAGGGTATACTCAGACATGAGTCCCTTTCTCACTGCACCATCAGGATTCAAGCAAGCCGGGCCGAAGACGGCTGAAATGCCAGAAACCGGTCCCCGGTAGCTTGTCTCCTTTCTGGTGAAGAATTGGCTTGGTAGTTTAGTCTGCCCTGTTCCCATGATGCACTGGGCCAGGGACAGACTGATTTGCATATAGCCAGGTTCTGAGCTGGGATGGTGCAGTGTGATAAATAACGGTGATGGATCAAGCCCTGATCTTTGGACTGGGTAAGAGTGGTCTGCTTAATTCAGACACTCTGTTCATCACCACCCCCTTTTCTGAATCGTTTTTGGCCACTATAGGTGTGGCAGGGTATACTCAGACATGAGTCCCTTTCTCACTGCACCATCAGGATTCAAGCAAGCCGGGCCGAAGACGGCTGAAATGCCAGAAACCGGTCCCCGGTAGCTTGTCTCCTTTCTGGTGAAGAATTGGCTTGGTAGTTTAGTCTGCCCTGTTCCCATGATGCACTGGGCCAGGGACAGACTGATTTGCATATAGCCAGGTTCTGAGCTGGGATGGTGCAGTGAGATAAATAACGGTGATGGATCAAGCCCTGATCTTTGGACTGGGTAAGAGTGGTCTGCCTAATTCAGACACTCTGTTCATCACCACCCCCTTTTCTGAATCGTTTTTGGCCACTATAGGTGTGGCAGGGTATACTCAGACATGAGTCCCTTTCTCACTGCACCATCAGGATTCAAGCAAGCCGGGCCGAAGACGGCTGAAATGCCAGAAACCGGTCCCCGGTAGCTTGTCTCCTTTCTGGTGAAGAATTGGCTTGGTAGTTTAGTCTGCCCTGTTCCCATGATGCACTGGGCCAGGGACAGACTGATTTGCATATAGCCAGGTTCTGAGCTGGGATGGTGCAGTGAGATAAATAACGGTGATGGATCAAGCCCTGATCTTTGGACTGGGTAAGAGTGGTCTGCTTAATTCAGACACTCTGTTCATCACCACCCCCTTTTCTGAATCGTTTTTGGCCACTATAGGTGTGGCAGGGTATACTCAGACATGAGTCCCTTTCTCACTGCACCATCAGGATTCAAGCAAGCCGGGCCGAAGACGGCTGAAATGCCAGAAACCGGTCCCCGGTAGCTTGTCTCCTTTCTGGTGAAGAATTGGCTTGGTAGTTTAGTCTGCCCTGTTCCCATGATGCACTGGGCCAGGGACAGACTGATTTGCATATAGCCAGGTTCTGAGCTGGGATGGTGCAGTGAGATAAATAACGGTGATGGATCAAGCCCTGATCTTTGGACTGGGTAAGAGTGGTCTGCTTAATTCAGACACTCTGTTCATCACCACCCCCTTTTCTGAATCACTTCCTATTGTAGGCAGTGGATTCCCCAGTTCGCCTATTTAGCCAAACCTCTGATACAATTAACGACCTCCAATTTTGCCACCTCTTCTCCATTACCATGGACACCTGATCATACTTTTGCTTTTGAGACTCTCAAACAAGCATTATGCTCTGCACCTGTCCTAGCTACACCTGATTATGCCAAACCTTTTGTCCTTTTCGTTACGGAACGGCAAGGTACAGCCTTGTCAGTACTCACACAAACGCAGGCCAATAAACATCGTCCCTGTGCTTATTTTTCCAGTACTCTTGATCCTGTTGCACAAGGTCTGCCTGCCTGTTTAAAATCAGTTGCAGCTACATCTCTGGCAATTCGACAAAGTGATTCCATAGTGCTAGGACATCCTCTTGAGGTACAAGTCCCCCATGCGGTAGAATTACTTTTGAATAGGACACAGACACAACACTTAACCATAGCTCGTCTCACAGGTTATGAAGTCACATTATTCCAACCCCACATTATCATCAAACGATGCAATATCCTCAACCCAGCTACACTGCTACCCACTGTTCCAGAAGACAATCAAACTCACGACTGCTTAGAGATAGTCGAACTAGTCACAAAACCCCGGTCTGATCTTGTAGACGTACCTCTAAGTACACCCGAACACACACTGTTCGTAGATGGTTCCTGCATGCGCCTCCAAACAGGCGAGCTTTCAGCAGCTTATGCTGTCACTACAGAGAATACAGTCCTCCTTGCAGCCAGAATACCCGTACATTCAGCCCAAGCAGCAGAACTCATAGCTCTTACACTCGTTCGCTCCATCGCCATCATTTGGAGGTTTACAGCATGCTTCAGGACAATGACATCGATGTCCTGACTCTTTCGGAGACCTGGACGGGTGAGAATTCGATGCCGGATATCATCGCCGCTCTCCCAAGCGGATATGATGTAATGTGGCACAACCGCCCAGGGGGCTCACGGGGAGGAGGGGTAGCTATCTTCTATAGGAAGACCCTGTTAGTTGAGAAGCTGCTATCAGAGACAATTGACCTGACTGATTTGCTTGGGGTAATGGTCACTGTGCACAATGTGTGCTGGGTGATTGTGTCAGTCTATCGCCCACCCAATTCAACTCCACTCTTCCATGATTTATTCTGCCCTATTATATCTGACTTATGTCACAGATATATGAAAATTCTGGTAACTGGAGATTTTAATTTACATTGGGATAAACCCAACTGGGACCTGCCCACGCGCCAGCTGGACACCTTAATGTCTGCGGTGGGTTTTAAACAAATTGTGGATGTCCCCACACACGAAAATGGCCACACTCTTGACCTTGTGTGGACCACAGATGCTAGTCTAACCCTTAAAGACGTAGCCCCTTGCATTTGGTCTGATCACCACTTGGTATCCTGTGAGGCCCGCATTAAAGGCTGTATTACCAGCTGTCCGCCTGGTATCAGGAAAACCCGGAAATGGGCCGAGGTTGATCTAGCATTCCTGACTAAGGTGCTCCCGGTAACATCCCAGGTCGTAGATCTGGGACGTAGCCTGGACTGTGAATACTCTGATTTAACTAAGAGCATGACCCGGGCCATTGACCAAATAGCGCCGGTGAGAACACAGCGAATAAAGCGATCCAGTAAAGGGGCTCCCTGGTTTATGCCAGCCTTAAGGGAAACAAAAAGAAAGCTTAGAGCGCTGGAAAGAGTGTGGAGGAAAACCAAGCAGGATACTGACAGGAAACTCTATAAAGCCTCCCTTCATCAATATAAAAACCTTATGACCCAAGCTAAAGCGGACCACTTTGAGTCCCGCCTAAGTAAGGCAGCGAATATTCAGAAAGAGACCTTTAAAATACTGGCAGAGTTGAGTAAAAAAACAGATAACTCCAAGGCCCCTATTGATTGTAACACCTTTCAGGCTTACTTTTTAGAGAAGGTGAAGATCATCATCCAGGAGATAAAGAACGGGGTGGTAGTGGGGACTGCTATAACATCAGCACCTGAGATCGTGACCGACTGCTCCCTTGAAATGTTTCCAGAGATGGATGCATTGATCCTGGAACAGCTGATGAGTAAAATTAAATCTGGCTCCCCAGCTGATCCATGCCCACCTGAGATCTTCCGTGTTGTGCGCCCCTTATTGGAGGAATGTATCATCTCCCTCCTCAATAGATCATTAGATACGGGGTACCTACCGGTTGAGCTTAAGGAGGCGCGGGTAAGACCTCTACTTAAAAAGTCTTGATTGGATCCTGCGGTGCTAAAGAATTACAGACCTATTTCCCAGCTGCCTTTTCTCTCAAAAGTTCTTGAGCAGCACGTCTTAAAGTCCCTGTCCCTCTATCTAGAAACTCATCATCTACTCCATGAGCGACAGGCAGGTTTTCGAGCTCATCACAGCACCGAGTTGGTGATGCTCTCGGTGTTGGATGAACTAAGAGGCATGGCTGACTGCAAGAAACCGAGTGCCCTGATTTTGCTGGACTTATCAGCGGCGTTCGATACTGTCAGCCATGCCTTGCTTTTGGAAAGACTGAAGGACTTTGTATTGTGGTATATATTTGTATAGCGCAAACCTGTCACCACCAAGGGCATCCTAGAGCTTTGAACGATGAACCAGCAAATTCAGCGACTTAACCTGTCCTGGGGAAAAGGTAGGTTTTTAACGCCTTTCTGAAGGCTAAGAGATCCTCGAGACTCCTTAGGGATATCGGCAGGGAGTTCCAGAGTTTGGCCGCCGCTAATCTGAAAGATCGGCCACCCATCCTCACTCTCTGGAAACGCGGTACTACAAGTAGCCTGGATGAAGAGGAGCGTAAAGCTCGGGGTGGAAGGTACCGGGGGAACATTTTCCGCAAGGGGACCGGACCCAGGCCATGGATAGCCCTGAACACAATGCACGCTGCTTTGTAGCAAACGCGTAGATGGACCGGCAGCCAATGGAGTTCCTGTAGCGCTGCCGTAGATGAGCTGTGGTAGGGGCGGGAGAGGGCGAGTTTGGCAGCCATGTTTTGCACTCTTTGGAGCTTGCCCAGTAGTGTTACCGGGGCCTCCAGAAGTAGTGCGTTACAATAGTCGAGTCGACTTAGGATGGTGCTCCGCACTACTTCGGGTCTGGCTTGCTCAGGGAGGAGGGGCAAAACTTTGCGCAGCATGCGAATCAGCATCATGCACGTTGAGGTGGTCTTATTTACGTGCAGATCTAGCTGTAAGTTGGGCCCAAAAATGACACCCAAATTGCGCGCTGATTGTGCAGCTGACACCGTCTCTGAGAATGACGAGGGCCAGAAGTTGTCTGGGAGATCTCGGGGAACTCGGTCGTTGGAACAATACAGGACCTCTGTCTTAGTTCCATTAAACTGCAATGAGTTCAATCGGAGCCATTCCGCTGTAGCCTGCATGCACCGGTGGAAGGTTTCCAATGGGACTGCATCCTGTCCCTCCAGTGAAAAGACCAGCTGGGTATCGTCCGCATAATTAAATGCGGAGATCCCAAATGATTTAATAAGCTGGACCAGAGGGCGGAGGTAAATATTAAAGAGTATAGGGCTGATGGATGAGCCCTGGGGTACTCCTTGTCCTACTCTCTGCTCCTCTGAGCTGAACGGAGGGAGCGATACCCGTTGCTGACGGTTGTCCAGATAAGAAATCAGCCAGTCCCTGGCCTTATCTTTGACCCCGCACTCTTCCAGCCTCATGATCAAGGTAGGATGGCTGACCGTGTCAAACGCGGCCGACATGTCGAGCAGCACCAGGAAGGCTGCCCGACCACTGTCGACTCGCGCCTGCAGATTGTCTAACACGGTCACTAACGCGGATTCCGTCCCATGAGCTGGGCGAAAACCGAATTGCGTCTCATCCAACCAGGTGTTCCCTTCTAAGAAGCCAGACAGAGTGCGGGTGACCAATTTTTCTATGATTTTGACTGGAAAAGGAAGCAGGGAAATTGGCCGGTAGTAGGAGAGGCAAGCGGGGTCAAGCGTAGATTTTTTTAAGAGCGGAGATACCACTGCCTTCTTCCAGCAGTCCGGTACAGTCCCTGTTTCAAACGACTGGCAGCAGATGGAGTGCAAAGGCTGGAAGAGTTCCTCCTGAAACACCCTCCAAAGTTTTGGAGGGAGAGGATCAAGAGGCGAGCCAGATGAGATCATAAGAGCCAGGCTGCCAAACTCCTCCAAGGAGGGGAGGGGAAAACTACTCAGCTGGGGTCGACTGGACTCTATCGCCGGAGCTCCCAGGCTGAGGGCATGGTCCTCTGGTCGGGGTCGACTGGAAGGCATGGCCGGAGCTTCCAAACAGAGGTGAGAAACCCTCTGCAGGGATCGACTGGCCATCGCCTCCGGAGCTCCCAAACCAGTGGTGGAATTGACTGGATCCTGCAAACCCTCCAGGATTTTGCAGATTTTCTCCTCGAAGGCATCAGCAAGTGAATCACAAAGAGCTTGCGATGTGGGGACGGTATTGGCCACACACGTAGGGTGGGCAAGGTCCTTGACGATCTTAAAGAGGGCCTGTGCCTTGTTTGGGGCCTGATTCAAGGTGGATTCAAGATAGGTCGCTTTAGCCATCTTGATCTGTGCCTTGTATTTTTGTAAAGCGGTCCGGAACACAGTTTTCTCCGAGTCTAAGTACTGTTTCCTCCACGCTCTTTCTGCGCGTTTACAGTCAAGTTTAAGCTGGCGTAATTCGCTCGTATACCAAGGGCTAGCTCGATTCACCCTCCCTCGTGACTTCCGGAGGGGTGCCAACTTATCCAGCGAGCTCGAGATGGACTGGCTGAAGAGAGTGTAGCTCTCTTCAGCTGTATTGCCAAGTTTAAAGTCCTTTCCTAAGATATTCGGTAGTGGAGAGGTTTTGAGTATTCGGGACCAAGGTCTCTCTAACTTGGCTTGGGGTAGTCAAGCCTCCCACGAGGTGTAATCCTCTGAGCAAAGAGAGAACGTAATCAGGAAGTGGTCTGTCCAGAACTGGCACTTAATATCATCTATTTATACCCATTGTGGATCCGCAAATATTAAGTCCTGGATATGACCCTTCCGATGCGTGGTGGCATTCACCAGCTGTTCCAGATTGATGTCCATGCAGGCTTGACTAAGGGAAGAGAATGCATTGTCCAGTGAGCCGCCTGCCCACAGGTTAAAATCTCCAAGAATCAGTAGCTTGGAGTGGGAGCTGGAGAGCTCATAGATCAGGTCAATAAGGAGCGATATTGAAGGTGCCGGTCCTGGGGGACGATAGCACGGGACGCCCGAGCAGAATTTCAGCTCCTGCTTTTTGACCGAGAAACCCATCAGTTCGAATCCCGGCACCTCTCGAATCTTCAGCTGGGAAAGGGTCAGCGAGTCTTTATGGATGAACCCGATTCCCCCTACTCGATTGACTGATTTTATAGCCTGAGGGGCAGGCTAGGCCCAGCTCCACCTCACAGTCTTCCCGAGTCCAAGTTTCTGTGAGGAAAAGGACATCGAGTTTTTCAGATTCAATGAGGAAGGCAATTTCCGTGTAGTGCTTGCAGAGGGATCTAACGTTAAGCAACCCACAGGAAATTTGCCTAATAGTTGAAGCATAGGCATTGGCTGATTGCCTTACCGGGTTCTGACAGGGTCTGAGTCTAAGTAGCTCAGCCCGAGAGTAGGCTATACGAAGTGGGCCAGAGGGGCCAGAGGTAGCGGCCCTAAGCGCGTCCGTTGCGCGAACGGGCACAAACGGGCTTTCCTCTGGCGCACCTCCGGCGCGCCTACGACGCACCCGCTGCACGCGAGCGCTGCGCGTCTGTCTGTCCATCCTAAATACTATTACGCTGAGCGGAGGACCGCCTACTAGCCTCTTGCCTTACGCAAGATGGCCGCGGAGTGCCTCGCCTCACTACCCAACCCAAGATGTCGGACCCGACTAAATCTATCTAATCCCCGCCGAGTGCGAGGAAGTGAGCAATTATGGTGCCGGTATGCCTCACAAGTTTCCCCGGCCTGCGGACGCCGACAAGAGTGGTAAAGGGAGATTCTGGCCAAGAGGGTGAGCGCTGACAAGGTGAGCGCAATGTCAGAGCGCCGCGGGATCTAAAACACAGAATAACACTTTAAAAATACAGCAGAGTAAAAGCGCGGCAGCTGAATGCGCTGGGAGCAAGTTCTGACTAACCTTGCCTCAAAGTTCCTTTAGTAGCACCCCAGAGTGCAGAGGACCGCCTACTAGCCTCTTGCCTTACGCAAGATGGCCGCGGAGTGCCTCGCCTCACTACCCAACCCAAGATGTCGGACCCGACTAAATCTATCTAATCCCCGCTGAGTGCGAGGAAGTGAGCAATTATGGTGCCGGTATGCCTCACAAGTTTCCCCGGCCTGCGGACGCCGACAAGAGTGGTAAAGGGAGATTCTGGCCAAGAGGGTGAGCGCTGACAAGGTGAGCGCAATGTCAGAGCGCCGCGCGATCTAAAACACAGAATAACACTTTAAAAATACAGCAGAGTAAAAGCGCGGCAGCTGAATGCGCTGGGAGCAAGTTTGGGATTAAGGGCCTGGCCTTTCAATGGTTGCAATCATTCCTTACAGGAAGGACCCAAAAGATACAACTGGGGATGAAACATCTGAGATAGGGATTTTAGAGTGCGGGGTGCCACAGGGGTCCGCCCTGTCCCCGCTTCTATTTAATCTCTACCTGCAACCATTAATTGCTTCTCTGGCCACCATGGGCTGTAAAGTCTTTAACTACGAGGACGACACGCAATTGCTGTTAAGTGTCGACGACACCATGGCCGCACAACTCCAAGCTCAGAACATCTTGCGGTTCACAGTGCAATGGATGACGGATAACCTGCTAAAAAGTAACCC
This sequence comes from Lissotriton vulgaris, assembly GCF_964263255.1. Classification (NCBI taxonomy): domain Eukaryota; kingdom Metazoa; phylum Chordata; class Amphibia; order Caudata; family Salamandridae; genus Lissotriton; species Lissotriton vulgaris. Next base: position 659,609,346 of record NC_141694.1, read on the forward strand.
TGACAAGACTTAGGTACTAGTGATCCCATCCACTACCTCACCTTGGTGTGATCTTTATTGGCCCACAGAGTTAGGCCCTGCTCCAAAACCAAGCCCGTTTGTAAAGAGCTTGGGGATCAAGCTGGATGATGATCTGTCAATGGCCCCTCAGATCTCTGCGGTTGTGGGAAGTTGCACAAACATCATTCGGCAACTGCGGAAGTTAATTCCTGTCCTCTCACAATCCATGATGCGATCAATAGTAGCGGCCACCATCATCTCCAGAATTGATTATGGTAATGCCCTTTACCTTGGCTTACCTAAAACTCTGACCAGTAGACTTCAGGTCATAATGAATGACGCTGCCCGGTTGATCTTCAGGCTACCGAGGAGATCTAAAGCCACTCCCCTACTACAAAGTTTGCATTGGCTCCCCATTAAAGAAAGAGTGGAATTTAAGAACTTATGCACGGCCCATAGGGCAATCTATGGCAAGGCCCCAGCCTACATCAAAGATCGTCTGCAGCTTTATTGCCCTATGAGAACACTCGATCTTCAGACTCCCAACTACTGGTCTGTCCTTGCTACAGGTTAGTGACTAAGGGAGGGAGAGCCTTTTCAGTGCTAGTTCCTCAGCTATGGAACAGGCTGCCGGAGGTGCTGCGCCGGGAAGGGAAATTATTACGATTCAGGAAGAGCCTAAAAACATTACTGTTCAGCAAAAGCATAAGCACAGTATAATCTAGCTATGACCTCAGTTTCCATCTTGCTAAGTTATTGTCTGTTACCATCTTTCCAGGCGCTTAGAGACCTGCAGGTGATTTTGACCTCCACACTAACAAGGTTGTCTCGTCAGCATTCTTTATTTTGAAAAAAATTAAGAAACTACTACCTTATCTCCCTGCCTCAGCTGGGAAGACTCTGGTCTCCACCTTAGTCTTCTCTAAAATAGATTATGGGAACGCTCTCTTTCTTCATACCCAGAAGCGTGTCATAACTAAGCTGCAATCCATCCAGAATGCGGCTGCCAGGATCCTTCTAAATATTCCTCGCCGCAAATCCACCACTCTTGGCATTCGTCAGCTCCACTGGCTGAGAGTTGAGAGCCGCATTAAATTTAAGGCCCTCTGCATTGCATATAAGGCAGTACATGGCATAGGACCCAGGTTCCTGACCGAAGCTTTTCAGCTGTATACTCCCAGAAGGCAATTAAGATCGGCCAACACCAGTCTCCTCCCTGTGCCACGCACAAGAACGGCCACCTGGGGAGACAGGCGCTTCCTTGTGGCCACTCCAAAACTTTGGAATCTTCTGCCACTGGCCATCAAAATTGCCCCGAACCTGATGAGCTTCCGCAGGCTCTTAAAAACATGGTTGTTTAACCAGTAAGAGGATGGCTGACTCTAGTAGTTCTACAGCGCCGAGACACCCCAGGGTATTTGTTGTGCTATAAAAATTACGTAATTAAATAAAATAAATAAATTAGGCGCGATATAAAACCTCACTAACAATAACAATAACAATAACAATAACAATAACAAGCATGTGAATGGTCCAAAGGGAAACGGGTTAACATCTACACCGATTCGCAATATGCGTTCGGGGTTGTCCACAATTTCGGAATCCTCTGGGAAGAGAGAGGTTTTCTGACCTGTCATGGAACTAAAATACAACATGGGGATCTTATTATTCAGCTGCTAGAATCAATACACAGCCCCACAGAAATAGCTATACTGAAATGCAAGGCCCACACAAAAGTCATGGACTCCATCACCCGAGACAATGCTCTGGCGGATGCCACAACTAAACACGCTGCTCAGACAGGAACACTGAATACTGAACCTACCATTAAGACTGTTTATCCAGTTATCGATCCCACCAAAGATGTAGTAGACATCCAAAAACAAGCCACAGAGACCAAAAAGAAAAAATGGGAAGAAGAGGTGGGCTGGGTAACAAAAGATAAATCCAAATGGTTTCTCCCTGACATAATGGTTCCTGTAATCATAGAAACTGCCCATGGTCCTGCACATCTAGGAGAAAAAGGAATGTTGAACAGCCTAAATTTGGTATGGCATAACAAACACCTGCGCTCAGCAGCCAAACAAAAAGTACGAAACTGTGTGATTTGCTGTCAGTTCAATCCCGGGAAAAGTGTCTCGGTTGAACAAGGAGGGTTCCATCCCCCAAATCACCCCTTTGAAGTCCTCCAAATGGACTGCATACAGATGGAGAGATGTCGAGGACATAAGAATGTCCTCGTAGTAGTCTGTACCTTGACCCGATGGACTGAAGCATACCCCGTCCCAGACTACGGTGCCCAAACGACAGCTAAACAATTAGTTAGGGAATTTTTCCCCCCGATATGGGTTGCCAAGAGTCATATACTCTGACAACGGACAACCATTTTCCTCTAAACTAATGGAGGCTGTTTCCTTACTGTTAGGATATACCTGGAAATTCCACTGTGTTCGACACCCCCAAGCAGCAGGCTTTGTCCAACGACATAATCAGACTCTAAAGACCAAATTAGCCAAAATATGCGCTGACAAATAAATAGACTGGGTTGCAGCTCTTCCGGTTGCTCTCTTCTACATGCGAATGGTGGCACATTCCCGGACGGGTCTGTCCCCCTTCGAAGTCACATATGGGAGACCTCCAAATATCTGAGGCGTCCCATCGCCTAAAAAATTAACTGATATTGATTCAAATGTTTTGACAGATTACCTAGCTTCCTTGTATTTGTATTTGTATTTGGGTATTTATAGAGCGCAACTATCGCTCCGGACGGAGCATCCTGGCGCTGGTTAGATAGTATGCATACAATTACAGAGGTGGAGTTATATGGCGGCCATGACATATTCGTCTGGGAGATTGAAGATCCATGTTTTTAGTTGCTTCCTGAAATTAATTTCTTTAGTCTGGGACCTGAGGTTTTGGGGCATGGAGTTCCATGCTCTAAAGGACAGATAGGTCAGGGTTTTCCCACCTTTTGCTTTTAGGTTGATTTTGGCTAGTTTTAGCAGGTTATTGTTGGAGGATCGCAGGGTCCTCGAGGGGTTGTAGTGGGGGTAACGTTTGGTTAGATATTTGGGGCCTGTGCAGTTGAATGCCCGAAATGCGATGAGTAGGATCTTAAAAAATATCCTTTTGTGCAGAGGCAGCCAATGGAGGGTTCTCAAAGCGGTTGATGCTGAGGACCTCCTGGGAAGTTTTAGTACCAGTCTGGCGGCTGAATGTTGGACACTCTGCAGTTTTTTCAGTGTGGTTTTTTTCACTCCTGCCATTAGCTCATTACAATAATCTAGGCGGGCGAGGATGAGCGCAACTGCTACTGCCTTTCTTGCGTCAGTTGGTAGGAAATCAAAGAATTTTTTAAGAGATTTTATGATCCCGAAGCAGCTTCCTGCCACATTCCTGACGTGTTGGTCAAAAGATAGGTCAGTGTCGAATATGACTCCGAGGTTTCTTGCTGTTGTTACGGTCTGGGGGGGAGCGGTGGAGTCCTCTGGCCACCATAGGCTAGGACAGAAATTGACATTTTTCCCCATAGGGAGGATTTCAGTCTTGCTGGCGTTGCATTTGAGGTGGTTTTTTTCCATCCAGTGGAAAACGTCCTTCAGGCAGTTTTTAAGATTTTGTTCAGCGTTAGTTGAGTTTTCATCTAACGGAACTATGAGTTGGGTATCATCGGCATACGATGTCACAGATATGCCGAATGAATCAATCAGGGAGATGAGAGGGATTAGATAAACGTTAAAAAGCAGAGGGCTCAAAATGGAGCCCTGTGGTACTCCCGAGCGAATCTTTTTCTCTACTGAGCTGAAGGGTCCCAGTGCAACGGATTGTGATCTGTCTGTTAGGAAGGATGTTATCCACTCCAGGGCCACGTCGGAGATGCCAATATCTTTTAGTCTGTCCAGTAGTATGGAGTGCGAGATCGTGTTGAACGCTGCTGTGAGGTCCAATAAGATCAGCACGGCGTTCTTTCTTTGGTCCTGTAGTAGTTTTATGGAGTCAGTCAATTCAATCAATGCTGTTTATGTCCAGTGCTGAGGACGGAACCCTGATTGTTGGGGATGGAGGATGTTATATGTTTCTAAATGATTTTTTAGTTCTCTGTAGACCATCTGCTCCGTAATTTTTCCCAGTACTGGGAGGAGTGAGATTGGGCGTAGATTGGTAAGGTCTGAGGGGGATTTATTAGACTTTTTCATTAAGGGTTTTACAATCCCTTGTTTCCAGTCCCTAGGAACTACGCCTGTGCTGAGGGAGGCGTTTACAATCTTATTTATAATGGGATTCACCACTTCAATTAGCTGGTGGAGAATTCTAGGGGGACATGAGTCAGAAGGAGCTCCTGACTTGCACGCTAGAATTACTTCACGGGTTTGGGATAGACTGACCTCTGAGAATGTTTTTAAATTTCCAATTGTTTTTTCTCCTTGTTCCGAGAGGGTAGAGGTCTGAGAGACTTGGTATGGAGGAAAGTCTCTCTGAATTAGGTTGATTTTCTCTTCAAAGAAGTCCGCTATTTGATTGCAGAATTCTTGGGAAGGAGGTATTTCGGGCTGTAGCGCTTTGGGGTGAGTGAAAGTCTTAACTATTGAGAATAGTGTTTTTTGTTTTTGTTTAGCCTCCTTGATGGCTTTGATGTAGAATTCTTTCTTGGCGGTTTTTATGCTGGAATGGTAAATCTTCCTTAGCTGGATATAAGAGTTTCTATCCGCAGTGTCGTAAGTTTTACGCCAGTTGCGTTCTCCTTTTTTGCACAGTAGATGGGCTTTGGCTAATTCTGGCGTGAACCAGGGGGCATTTATCTTGCCTCTTTTGTCTGTTTTACTGGCACGTTTAGGTGGGGCGCGTACTTTGATCTCATGCTGCATCCAGTTATGGAAGAGTTTTGAGTCGTGTTCTACGTCACCCGTTAGACTAGGGATCTGTGTCTGAATGATAGGCTTGAGTTTGAAAGTGTCTTCTACCTTTTTCCAGTTGACGTAGTTCTCTGAGAGTGAACTGGGTTTGGTTAAGTTCTGAGGGCGCGGGGTTCTGATGAAGAAAGGGATCAGGTTATCGTCTGTCCAGATTTGAGGAACAGGAGATTGGGTTTCTAGAAGGGGAAAGTTGGTACTTGATGTCTGCACTCCGTTCTTGTCGTTCACAGGTGGCTGCAGCCTTTCCAGACAAAACAACACCTGAGGAACATGCCATCCAACCCGGGGATTGGATCCTCGTAAGGAATTTTGACCGTGCCAGTCCCCTGGAAAGAAGGAGGACGTCTCCCAAGTTGGTGCTACTCACAACAAGGACTGCAGTCAAGGTCAAAGGACAAAAGGGATGGCTAAACGTTAGCCACTGCAAAAAATTCTTCGGATCAACTCCTACTGACATTTTTGCTAACCCCGAAACAATAGACACTGAAGCGACAGACTTTGTTTCACCCCTTCCTGAACTTTCCCCCCAAGACGAGTACTGATCGCGGCTGCGATCCCATCAGAAACAAGCTAGAGACACTGCATCTGACCTCGACCTACCGGTGGCTGATTAAGTCCAAGACGTAGTCTTGGTGAAGTGCTTGCTGGGAAGTGTCCGGTCACGTATGCACGATTGATTCGAACTAGCGACAAAACATGGAAAATATGTTTAAACCCGTAAAATTATTGCATAACAAAGTTTCAATTTTCCTCTCTATCATGATTCTTATTTTTTGTATCACGGCTTGCCTAGGTTGGTTCCTTCATCTTGCTTTCCCACCTGCTTCCCCCACGCTTTTGAATAACACAGCTATGCATTCACATGTAGATCTCCCTCCACATCTCGAGAATAGAAGAAAAGAATTTTTCAATAACACGTTCATCTCCACACTCCACCAACATCAAATGGTTATTAACAAAACCAACTGTTTGGTCTGTGGTTTAATGCCACATTCCGTACACGGAGGAATGCCTTTTCTTCCTCTCCCTTTCGGCCATGCTGGATCTACCTACGTATTCTCTATGATATTCTCCGCTTCTGTTAGAAACATTCCTAAGACCAAGGCCAAGAACACTAGTACTTGGAACGAGATAAAAACCAAGGCAGTACGAGCCGTTGAAAAGATGGTAAATTTCACAGCGATGTGGGGACGAGCAGATAATACCGAGAATACCAGTTATTCCCTTTTTAACAACACTACCTCCTTTAGGGAAACGTTTTCCATCCAAAAAAGACAGACAGAACAGGGAGGATGGGCTGTGCCCCATAAGGGCCTATTTTGTGTAAGAGGAAAGTGCAAGGGTCAGAAAATGGGAGACAGCGAGTGTAATAGAACATACACCCTACCTGACCTAAACTTCCCAACAATGGCCACTGCCCCAACACCTATTTTATCTGTGGACCTCACGCACGTACTTGGCTACCTCAAGGCTGGTCCGGGAAGTGCTACATTGCAATTCTCCTTCCCCCTACCTACACCACCCTGGCAGATTACCATCTAAGTGATCCTCCGACCGTAATTAATAGACGGCGAAGGGGGGTCATAGATGCTGAGGATACAGCGGACCAAGAGGCTGGCGATTTCTTTAAAGGAATCATCCCTTTCTGGGGGCCTATGATCAATAGCCGCCACATAAGACAACTAACTTGTGTAGTCCAGGGAGCCATAAACGAGACCACTGGTCCGTTAAGCAACATCACGGCTGAGATGGCTGCCGACTGACTCATGACATTGCAGAACCGTATGGTTCTAGATATTATATTGGCTGACCGTGGTGGCGTATGCGAACTGATTGGGTCCAGCTGCTGTATATATATTCCAGATAATGCACCCTCGGTGTATTCTGCTATTTCCCGCCTTCATGTGCTCTCCGGAAAACTAGATGCAGACACTGATGCCTGGTCCCTGACGGGATGGCTTTGGGGCCTCCTGTCCTCATGGGGATGGAAGGCACTTACAGTCATAGGTCTCGCTCTAGCCATTCTCTTCACCTGTTGCCTCTGTATTCAATGTGGCCCAGCACTCTGTAGTTTCTGTATCACTACCTGCATTCCCAGACCCCAAACTAGAAAGAAAAAGATGGAAGAGATCATGTTACAGGAACAAGTAGACAACCTAATGAACATAGAAGTAGATTAAGAAATACAATGTTAAAAGGGTATATTATGGGACAAGGAGGGAATGTGGAAAATGAATATTTTTCGTTATGTATGTCCCATTATACACCCTCTCTTTCACGTCCCGAACCCACCATGATGGAGACTAGAAAACCCGGGCACATAAACGTAAGGTTGCACTCAACGTACTACTTCCTCTAATTACAACCACACATTCATATGTCCAAGCCGATTCCGAGAAACGAGCCCCGTTGCAACCACACACTCTTTTGGTCAGGCCGATTCTGAGAAACGAGCCCCTGTTTGCCAAGACACAACGACCGATTCCGAGAAACCAGGGCCTGTTTGCTAAAGATATGACACCAGACATCCTGTCACGACCACACGACTATCCGAGTTTTGCTCAAGGGAAGCTCCTTCCTCTTTTCTATGTCAAAAATGTATAAATACCATGTTTTCTTTGATTAAAGTAGAGACTATTCCCGAGCCTCCTTAGGTGAAGGAGCTCTCCCTTAACTCGAGTTACTGAATAAAAGACCCTTGAATTCTAACCACCACGGACTCTGCTCTTCATGCTTGACCTTATTGATATTATAGAAATTCCGATCAAGGTAAATTACTAAAATATTTACCACAAATGACAAATTGAAAAAGAACAACTGATGGACAGAATACTGAACAATGTCAAGCTTTCACCCCTCTACAGAGATGAAGGGCCAAAATCCATTGTTTTTGGTCCCCATGCCTTTCTAGTTTAAACCCAGCCATGTACAAATCAGTCTTGGTGGTATTCCCCATGGGAACAGTCTAGATGATGACACGTGATACCCCAAAACTGTTCCCAGCATGCTTGTTTCTGTTTCAGGAAGGGACCTTGGTTGGAAGTTCAGGCTTTACTATTACCATGAGGAGCAGGGTCAAGATGGATTTGCATATGGCTGGGTCCAAACTGGGGTGGGATAGTAAGCAAAAGAACATTGGATTAAACCAAGATTTCTTGACTAGGGTGAGTGGTTGAAAAGTTTCAGCAATCCGTCCATCATCTTGTTGTGTTTTCTGTGTTTGCCCTAAGTGGCCAAGGGTATGCACAGACATGGGTCACTTGCTTGCTATGCCACTGGATTCAAGCTACCCTGGCTGATGAGAGGTAATACCCCAAAACCAGTCCCAGGATGCTTTTTTCCAGTCCAGCGAGGACCTGACTTGGCAGTTCATTTAAGACTGTTCCCATAAGGAGCAGGGTCAAGACTGATTTGCATATGGCTGGGTCAAAACTGGGGCGCATAGTGAGAAAAAGAACAATGGATTAAAACCCGATCCCATAACTGGGGGTGAGTGGTTGAAATGTTTCAGCACTCCGTCCATTATCCTGTTGTGTTTCTTATGTTTGCTCTAAGTGGCAAAGGGTATGCCCAGATGTCGTCCCTTGCTCGCTGTGCCACTGGATTCAAGCTAATGTGGCTGATGAGGGATGATACCCCGAAACCGGATCAAGGATGCTTGTTTCTGGTCCAGCGAGGAACTGGCTTGGTATTTGGGGCTGGACTATTTCCATGAAGAACAGGGTCAAGACTGATTTGCATATGGCTAGGTCCAAACTGGGGTGGCATAGTGAGCAAAAGAATGATGGATTAAACCAAGATGTCTTGACTCAGGTGAGTGGTCATAAAGTTTCAGCACTCTGTCCACCATCGTGTTGTGTTTGCTATGCTGGCAGAGTCAGCAGCTAAGATTAAAGGCAGGGCACTGGGAATTTACGGCTACAGTTTTAACAATGCAGGGAATATGAAAACTAGATTTTCATTATAACCTTTTTTTTATCAAAGGAACACCACTGAGCAGAAAGTAGATATTTATGGGAACATTTTTATTTTTTCACACTATTATGGTATGCTATGCAGATCTGTAGAGTGCACCATCACCCGGGAAGTTATCCTGGCACTGAGCAGCTGTGAGTCTAGGCCCACCTAGGGCCTATTTGGAGTACTCAAAAAGCCAGGCCTTCAGCTTTTTGCAGAATTCAAAAAGTGAGGACAATACTCTTATGTTAGCAGCAGGTTGTTCCATGCTTTAGGAGTAATGTAGGAGAAGGCCTGACCACCAGTTCTGGTTTTCCATATCCATGTGATTTGCGCAAGTAGGAGTCCAGATGATTGTTGAGGCATGCTAGGTCAGTGTTAAGTTGCCTTGCAAGTGTCGGTGAGGAGTTTGAATTGTGCACATTGTGAATAGGAAGCTGTGGAGCCCTTTCAGATGTGGTGTGATATATGAGTGTGGCATAGGGTGTTGAGAGTGATTTTTGCTGGCGAGTTCCGAATGGCTGCAGCCTTCTGGTAAGTTTTTTGTTGATCCCGGCATAGACGGTGTTCCTATAGTCCAGCTTGCTTGGGACCAAGGCGTGAGTAAATGTTTTTCGGGTGCTGATTCGGAGCCATTTGAAAATCTTCCACAGCATTTTCAGGGTATGGAAGCATGAGATGGTGCTGACAGGAAAAATAGAATATATCTACATGTATCTGCACACTGTGAACATCATAATTTGTTTAATCTGACATTAAAGTGATTCTCACATATTTTTGTAATAAAATACTAAGCATTTTGATGTGTTCAATTTCACACTAGATTCTGCTTTCATTCTTCATGTCTGAAATATACTGTCTCTGTCATAAAGAACAAAAAAACAAAGATTTAAGTGGTTTAAGGAAAGGTGTGACCATGGATAATAAGGAATAAAATACCCCCTTCCATACATTGTAAGATTATTATAAGTCACCTTAACGTATCATGACCAGGCAGTAACTCTGGAGTAACTCTGGAGATAGAAAGGGAATTAGCCCACAACCTGAATAGGGCCGACAAGACCGCAACTCTACGAGAATTACTGCCTGGATGTCTTACTACTTGTGCGTCAGCATAATTAAATATATAGAATCAAGACATGCTGGTACTGGTAAATGGACATTATTGAAAGTTCATGTTTGAAAGCTCAACTTTAAAAATGTTACTGTTACGTCGCCTTGATACAGCCCTGACGAAGTTCTAAATGAGAACGAAACACGTTGGTTGAATTTTTGTTTTTGAATTATTCTACAAAACCTGATAATAACATTTTAAAAAATTAAATTCTATGTTGACTTTTGGACTCTCTTTCATCCTGCGCACACCGTTTAACTACTGGATCTGGGAAGAACTCTGCTGGAGTAAAGACTGCTGTGCTATAAGGAGTTCCACTTTACCTGTACTAACTGTTCTGAGGAACTTCTTCTTTGCTTTGGTGAGCTGCCCTGCTGCCTGCTGAGGACAAGGACTTGACCCATCTCACTTGAACCCAGAGTGACTCCAAGGACTTGCAGGCTTGCCTCCTGTTTTCTGAAGTCTCAGGGACACAAAAGACTTCCTGCAATCCTGTTGGTGCTGCTGGACTCTGCCATCTGAGTCATACACTTGCCTGTGGTGCCCCTCCAGTCCTGGCCCTCAAAATGTAATTTTGCACTGGTTTGCTACAAAACCAATACATTGTCACCACTGCTCCGGTCAGAAATGACATATCACCCTTTTTATGTGGACCAGAGGCAGTTCTACAGCCTGCGGGGTCAGATGATGACACTTGCACGGCTCAAAGACAATGCATTGCCTGCATCTCAACGGAGCACGACAACGACTCGGTGACCCAACTGCGTGGAAAAGTTTGACAAAAATGTGCCCTCTGTGGTGACACTTTGTTCCATCAAAGGTATTTTTTTTCAGCAGGACCTGCATGAGTCTCGTATCTGGCCTGCCCTCCATCATGGTCAGCCTGAAGTTTGGATTGCCCTGGTCCCTCTCAACCTTAAGTAACCTATTAGCGCTATTGACTTCTAAGCACTGTTTTTCATTTATTGATTTCACATTCTTATCTTGACTTCTACCGAGGATTTGTCATTTTGGTCTTGTTTTACTCAGGTAAATAATCTCTATTTTTCTAAACCTGTGTGGAGTATTTTTGTGGTGCTTTCAGTGTGTTACTGTGTGTTGCACAAATACTTTGCACATTGCCTTTAAGTTAAGCCTGCCTGCTCTGCGCCCAGCTACCAGAATATAGGTTAATTTAAAGCGGGTTGTCTAGCCTATCCTGAGTAGGATTGTAGTTCCTATTTGGATGGGGTGCTTACCTCTGCTAACTAGATACCCAATTTCTATCAGCAGGATACTTAAAATATCTGATATTTGTCGCTGTATCTTTAGGAAACAACAGCCATGCTCCTTGATCACCCAATATCACAGATTCGTAAGAGAAGGTAAAGAACCTCGACAGCGTGTGCCTGTCCACAGTTATAATCGTCACTGGGTCTGAGCCTGTTAATCTGCAGAGCAAAAATATTTGCTGCTCTTTGCAAAAAAGCCCATATGCTCTTTTAAATGAAGCTGGAACTCATGCTTGGCACCTTTGTTTGTTTTTTTGCATTATCTTGCCTTAAAAGCAGCCCAGTTGACCTGTGTCCCAGACTGATGGAAGCATCCCAGGGTCTGAACCAAGAAAGGGGCCGGAATTTCAGACTGCATCATTCCTGCAATTTTAGTGGAATAAGTAGGCAAATGTCCAGGAGAGCAAGACGTGAGGGATAGCTATTGTGAGTATACACCCGATGGGGTGAGAAACCAAGGCTGCTTGAGTGAAGCAGTGTGGAGAAGAGTTCCTTTTCGATATAGACTTTACAAGTTGAAAGACAGACACAACATATGACAATGCTTGATCTGGGACCTGTCTGAAAATGTTATGAATGACAGAGAGGAAGATTAACTCACCACAGCGATGCACTGTCATGAAAATGCTGACATTTGGGGGCAGATGTATCAAGATTCCATTTTGCGATTCCTAAATAGCGATTTTTAAGGAATCGCTATTTAGAATTCGCAAAATGGAATGTATGAACAAAATCGCTATTTATTTGCGATTCCTTAATCTTCCTTATTTGCGAATTCGCATTTTGCGAATTCGCAAATAAGGAATAATTTCCCATGCATTCCTATGGGCCAGTAGGCCCATAGGAATGATTGTGAAGTAATTCTCAAATTGCGAATTCGCAATTTGCTAATCGCAATTTGAGAATTATTTCAAGGGTGCAGAGGTGTCTCAAAGACACCCTGCTGCACCCCTGAAATGTACATGTGTGTGCATATGGCGCACATACATGCCCTATGGGCATGTGTGTGCGTCACATGCCACCATCAAAAATGCTAAATTGTGCATTTTTTAAAGACTTTGCAAATTACCATCAACTACAACTTGGTGGTAATTTGCGAATTCTTAAACAGAAATCGCAATTCAAAAATGCTTCATACATAGCATTTAAGGAATCGCAAAATTGCGATTCCTTAAATGCTATGGCAAAGTAAGGAATCGCAAGTTTTTGCTATTTCTTATTTTGCGAATTTTTGATGCATGCCAAAACATGCAAAAATACCTTTTGCTATTCGCAAAGGCCGAAATTCTGCGAATTTCGGCCTTTGCGAGTCACAAAAAGCTTGATACATCTGCCCCTTGGTCAGTGCCTTTGTCCAGACGCATCAGCCATTTGCAAGGCTGAAATCCTGTGTTAGAAGGGAGTGAAGGTTATGTAAATAGATACCTGTGTTATACATGGGAAGTGCATTAAGGTGTAAAGAGGATCGAAGTACCTCCTTATTCAACGATGATTTGATACACCAGACACACTCGTGAAAATCAAGGCAATTTTTCGAAGATGGCGGAACATGCATGAGATGGCCCGATTGCAAGAGGTATTCTGATCCTGCCCAGCTATACTGTGGAGGGCTGATTAGCCAGAAATATAGATGTAAGACGCCTTGCCATCAACAGCAATTTATGAAATTAAGTGAAGTTGTTGATGAAAAAGGGAGATTAAGACATTATACAATTAAAAGGAAGCTGTTTGCATAACCTTAAGGCCAAACTGAATATCATGGTTACCAATGGATCATTATGCAATATTCGTCAATCCATATGGTGTCAAGAACAAAACTCAATCCCTCCATCAGGGAAAGAGAACAATCGTTGTCTCCAATTCAGTTTTAGTCTTGACAAGTCCATCTCACATCAGGCCTCAGATTGTATGCTAAGCACCATTCTTGAGGTTGCACAGTATCCTCACACTGCTTCAAACGAAGCACTAGATACATCTCAGTAACCCTGATACTATGATATTTCTATTGTAGAAGTGCAGCAAAGTTTGATCCATGGCTTGGAAATAACCTGAAAGTGCAAAATGTTGGCACTCTTCCAAACCTCTCAATGCGTGAATTACCTGTTTACAGTGAGGACAGAAGTGTTACATTTACTGGAGGTTACTGGAGCTCTGAAACCTTGTTACCATAACAACCTACATAGAATGGAATTTGCTGTTAATGCTGTTAATGCTCATAATGTATTGTTCTTACTTAGTGTAGTTATGCGTAATATTGATGTGTGGAACCGGTATGTCTGGCTTTGGAGTGAAAAGTATCTACAGTAAAAATATTGCGGCACTGCAAATTATACGCAATATGCATTACAAAAGAAAGAAATTAAGGAGTCACTGCAGTTTTTTGAAAAAAAGGCGGGTATTATTCACCACTTAAAGAGCATGGCGGGTCTGTTGCAAAGTTATACAGTTAAACAGCACTGTACACATCAAATGGGACGTCGGGTCGGCTATTCAGACGCCGATCACCCCCGCTGCCTCAAGCCTTCCAAATCGCTATTCAGCATTGGATCTCACACACCAGCCCCTCCATCCGCATGAAATTGCCATTGGCGGACATCACTGTTCCCTCGACAACCCAGTCCTGATGGCGATCCCGACTGACGGGGATCGAAACGCCGTCGACCACACAGCTTAATTTTATGGCGCCCTTCTTGTTTTGTACTCCTGGAAATTGACTCATTCTTGTTTTAAGTGATTACAACTTGATCCCTGGAGCCATTACTCTGTATACTTCACCTATTGTCACTACGCGCCGACCACGCTGTTTCACCCCAGCACTTGCACTATCACCACTATTCACTGTATATATTTATGTATATATCACCCTCACCAAGTGCCACCGGGTTGTCACCCCATTTGATGTGTACAGTGCTGTTTAACTGTATAACTTTGCAACAGACCCGCCATGCTCTTTAAGTGGTGAATAATACCCGCCTTTTTTTCAAAAAACTGCAGTGACTCCTTAATTTCTTTCTTTTGTAATGCATATTGCATACACTTGTTGAAATTGTCTTCCAATTGACACCTGTTGGGAATTGTTCTTATTTACAGTATATACCCATCCCAACTCGGTCTATGGGTTTTCTCCTGTTTATCCTACACTGCAAATTATACAGCATCCCCTTGAAGTTATGCATTTGTTTTGTTCTGTTATCATTGGGGTTGACTGATCAGTAAAACGTGTCAACATAGATGTGATCACATGACACAAAAGGGGGAATATTTACAAGACCCTAGCACCATCCAAAATTCACTTTGTTTGCTGCTCCCGTAATGCTGTGTGCTGGCCCATATTTACAAGGCCATGCAAAGCCACTTTGCATGGCTTTACATGGCCATGTAAATATGGCCCTCTTTCACACAGTACTCTGCATCAACGGGGCGAGTCATGGGTGTTTTTGTGGGTGTGTCCAGGCAACACCCATGGCTTTTTTACTCTGCCCCAGATTTAGAAGGATTCGTAAATCTGAGGCAGTGCCAAAAACGAATGCCGTTCCAGGGGCAGCATCAACCCTTTAAGTGCTGCCGTCGGCCAACGGTTGTCATGAGCACTACCTTGCCAGTGCTGCGCACGACCATTGGCCGACGGGTCAGCATTCGTTATTCGAACGTTCAGCACTGGGCGCTGAATGTTCAACGCTCAGAAGGTGTGAAAGTGGCATTCCGCAGCACACATAGAAGGAGCAAAACACCATTGATGATTGTTTTTGTGCAGGAAGGTGTCCCATCCTGCACAACAACATTCAACACTGCATGGCGCACAGCTGCTGTTTTAGTGCCGGTGCAGGGGAGAGCACAGGGGTGCCCCGTATTCTTGTAAGTACGGGGCATTCCTGCATTTATTAAATAACGCAGCTTGGCACAGTAAGAATGCTTTCTGCACTGTGCTATTTCATTGGAAATATGCCCCCAGGTGCAGAAAGAGAGCACCAAACACTGAAGGAGGGATTTACATACTGAGACATCAAATATATAAAACATGAGGGAAATAAAGCTCAGTAGCATACAGGACTGACAGCTGCTAACTGAGGTTAGAAACAAAAATACTGTGCTAAAAGTTTTATACATGAATGCAAAGTCTTTTTTTGATATTCAGAGAAGACCAGGGAATACCACTAGGGTCTAAAATTAAAATCTTAATCCTGGATGACAAGGAAGTACAACAAGACACAAATATATTAGAAACAAAAGTGGAGTTTGGAGGAAAAATAAAGTAAAAGATATGTATCACTGTGCAAGCAGCAATTAACGTGAAGACTCCCTGGCTAACATCTTGTATTAAGTCTCTCTTCTAATTATGAATAATTTATTTTTTGCTAAGAACCTATTACATGCTAAAATATATTTATTGCTTACATCTAACTATATCATAAATGTATACCTCAGATAATTCACTAACTCACCATATGATTAAAGTGCCATAACAATGATAGAGAGGAAAATACGAGGTACCTTTAGTGCCCACACAAGAAAGATATATTACCGAAATTAACATTTTGGATATCAATATTAAATTGAACAAGACCACACGTTGCTCAACTTTAAATGATGCATAGCTTGAAAAGCCAATCTTTCCATTAACACTTGCCTGCTGCAATCCAGCAATCTTCCTACCACATGTGCATGCACCACACTCCATGCAAATGTATCTATGCTGATCCAGCTGTATACGCACTGTGAGGGTTGTACACTTCAGTCGGAAGGTGATTGCCACCTGGGGGTAGCTAGCACTTGTCGCTGCTGGGATTTTTGTAATTGTAGATAACAACAACCCTGCAGGAACCCCATCCACTCCTGGGCAATAACTATTCCCCTTTTGCATGAAGAAATGTTGCAAAAAAGAGATACAATTTTATCGATTTAGTGGTAGTTCGGTAACTTATCCATGAGAGATTTCTCAGCCAAGTAAGATGTGTAGACCGTGACTCTTGCTGGATAAAAATAGAAACTATGGGGTGTATTGCCAAGCAATAGCGATAATTATCGCTATTGGTTGGTTAGCGTGAAAAAATTATCGCCGAGCTGCGGCGATTTTTATCGCAGATAAACCATTACCAAGGTTTATCGCAAATGCGATAAAAATCGGCCGCAATGCATGAATATCGCTGAAAAGTCATCGATATTCATGCATTAGCGAGCTAATGCTCTTAGCCATGTTATCCACCTCCCATTGGATAACATGGCTAAGAACTGCTCAGGGCAGGTGTTAGCTTTTAGAGATATTCGCGCTTAGCGTGAATATCTACAAAAGTTGGTAATAGGAGATAGCGATGTTAGCGACTGTTTCCAGTCGCTAACATCTTGGCACGCCCACTTTGCATGTCATTAGTGTTAAATATCACTGACATGCAAAGTGGGGCCCAAGATGGTCGCTATCTCCTACTAGCTGACGCTAACTGGTGTTGGCGACAGCTGGGTAATAGGGAGATAATGTTATCTCCGCTTTCTTGGCTTTTAAAGCCAAAAAAGCGGAGATAAACCCCCTTGATAATATGCCCCTATGTTTTAAAAATATATATTTTTTGGATGTCTACCCATTCATCTCTTAGTCCCTTGAAAACATTCTTTGTCTGTCTAAAATCTTCGAACAAACCTGCAGGTAAAATTGAGTATTACCAGACCATTGACACCAGCCTGCTTAACATTAAGAGAAAGCGAGCCCTGTAAACAGATGACTGCCCTTTATTTACCCCCACACATAACCGCGGGTAAAGGTAAATGTTGCCAAATACAACTGAGACGCAGCAGCCACTGCAGATTTGAATACATAGAAACTAATCTCTGCTTTCTACATTCTAAATCAGTTCAAAGAACTATACAGTATTAACATTTACAGACACAGGACATAACACAGCGTTCATTTCTACAAATAACAACAAAAAAGAAGGCAGGCACATAAAAAAAATGTCAGCCTAAATACTGAATAAAAACACAAAACAAAATCACTTCAAGATAAAGGGTCGGATTTCAAATTTGGCAGATGGTTATTTCATCATACACGTGATGGATATCCCGTCTGCCATGTTAAAAGTGCCGCTCGATATAATGCACTTGTAATACCAGGAAGGGCTATCCATCACGCTTGTAGCTGAGTAACCTGAATGCTTAACTCTAAGTCAGGCCCATAGGGGCAGATTTATGATAAAGAAATGCAGTGCAGCACAGAAATCCACCATTGCTTGACTGTGTGACAAGGAAGGGGCAGGCATGTGCCGTTTAAAGGCAATATGGCACATTCCTCTCTTTCCCTCTGCGCTGGTGCCCTTTTGGCTGTCTAGCACCAACGAAGGCACCCTTACACCATGGTGCAAGGGTGCCTGTGTTGTATATACTTTCCTGCACAAAAATAAACCAGCAAATTGCTCCTATTGTTTAGAGTTTTATATAGCGCAGACCAGACCAGAAGATATCAGGTATCAGAGCGCTTTACATGAGCACCAGTTTCGTCACAGATGTACACATTCCTTTTTGTTAGGTACGGAGAGATTAAGTGATTTGCCCAGAATCACAGGATGCTGAGCATCGATGCCGAGACTTGAACCCGGCTCCCCAGCTTCAAGGTCGACCACTCTTGCCGTAAGGCTACATGTGCATTCTGCAGCACAGACAGAAAGAGGAAGTAATGAAGACAAATATAGATATTTCTCCTTGTTACGCTTCTCTGGGAAGGTGTATCTTTTTGATGCTTGCAGCGCGCTTGAACTACTTTGCGTGGTGCAAGAGCAACACAACTCCGCTCGAAAATATGACCCATAGTCAATCAATAAATCAATCAATCAATCAATCATCAATCAATCAATCAATCAATCAGTTATCTTATAAAGCATGACTACTCACCTGTGAGGGTCTCAAGGTGCTAGGTGGGGTGGGGGGGCGTCTGCGCTTCAGTTGAAGAGCCAAGTCATGAGGTCCTTCCTGAATTGCGGCAGCCCAGCTTCAAGGTCGACCACTCTTGCCGTAAGGCACATGCGCATTCTGCAGCACAGATAGAAAGAGGAAGTAATGAAGACAAATATAGATATTTCTCCTTGTTACGCTTCTCTAGGAAGGTGTATCTTTTTGATGCTTGCAGCGCACTTGAACTACTTTGCGTGGTGCAAGAGCAACACAACTCCGCTCGAAAATATGCCCCATAGTCAATCAATCAATCAATCAATCAATCAATCAATCAATCAATCAATCAATCAATCAATCAATCAATCATCAATCAATCACTCAATCAATCAGTTATCTTAAAAAGCATGACTACTCACCTGTGAGGGTCTCAAGGTGCTTAGTGGGGGAGGGGGCGTCTGCGCTTCAGTTGAAGAGCCAAGTCATGAGGTCCTTCCTGAATTGCGGCAGCAAGGTAATTCACTGAAGTGCAGAGGCAGGGAGTTCGAAGTCTTCGCTGAGAGGTAGGAGAAGGATTTTCCTCCTGCCCTGGACTTGCAGAATAATGGGATGATGACATGGCCCAGTAGGATGGAGCAGAGATGTCTGGTCGGAGTATAGAAAAAAGAGGCAGTGGCTGCTGTATGCAGGTCCGGCATTGTTCAGGTGTTTGTTGGCGTGCATGAGAAGCTTGAAGGTGATTCTCTTGTTAACAGGTAGCCAGTGAAGGTCTCTTAGGTGGCCGGTGATGTGGTTGTGTCATGGGATCTTCAGCAGAGTCTGGCAGAGGTGATCTGGACTGTCAGCAGTTTTTTGGGGAGTTTCTGGGGCGTGCTGGCGTAGAGTGCACTGCTGTAGTCATGTCTGCTGTTGAGCGCATGGGTGAACATTTTCCTGGCCTCTGTATGGATCCACTTGAAGATCTTATGAAAGAGGCAGAACGTGTGGAAACGGGAGGATGAAATAGTGTTGATTTTGCAGTTTAATTGAGAGCGAGGAGTCCAGGATGAGGTTGAGGTTTCATGCATGGCTGTTTGGTGTGTGGGGGGTTCCGAGTGCTGTGGGCCACCAAGAGTCATTTCAAGGTGAGGGGGAGGAGCCCAGGATCTAGGTGGTGACTGCCTTCATCCCATCATAGAATTTTCTCTTGGTGGATGTATGTTCATCTGTAAGGGAGAGAATCAGCTGGGTGGCGTCGGCCTAGGACAGAATCTTGAATCTGTGGCTTCTGACGATGGCTGCAAGCGGGGCCATGTAGATGAAGAAGGAGGGATTCAGGGTAGATCCTTGATGCATTCGCAGCAGATCTCTGTGGGTTCAGAGTTAGGTAGCGGAAGTCTGACTCTCTGCGTTCGGCCATTAAGGAAGGAGCCGATCCATTCTAGGTCTTGGTCACGGATGATGGTGTCATGAAGTCTTGCGCAGAGGATGTGGTGGGAGACGGTGTCGAAGGTGGCTGAGAGGTCCAGGAGGATGAGGGCTGCAGGGTGCACATGTCTTCTGTAGCGGTGAGGAGAGTGGTTTTAGTACTGTGGTTGTTTCTAAAGTCCGATTGGGAGAGGTCCAGGATGTTGTTCATTTCAATGAACTCAGAGAGTTGGGCGTTGATGGCTTTCTCAATGAATTTGGCTGGGAAGGGGAACAGGAGGATGGGTCTTTAGTTCTTGAGGTCCATCAGGTCGGCAGAAGGTTTCTTCAGCAGGGGGTGGATCTTTGTGTTCTTCAAGTCTTACGAGTAGGTTGTGGACTTGATCGAAGGAGCAGTTGGTGCAGCAGATTTCGTGTGGTGAGGGCAAGTGTCTGAGGGAGCTCTGCAGTGCATGCTCTTCATGATCCCGAGGGTGTTGTCAGAGGTGAGGGTAGTCCAGTTGGTCAAGGTCTGCTGAAGGCTGGAGCCATTGAGTGCTGTTGTTGTGGGTAGGGTGGATGAGTCTTGTGGTGTGAAGCTGTTGTAGATCCCCTTGATCTTGCAGTGGAAGACGGTGGTGCGGTTGTAGCAGAGGTCTTGAGACAGGGAGTTCTGCTGTCTCTGTGCTGAATTTTGCTACTTCTTTGACCACTGCAAAGTGTTCTTTGCTTTTGTGTCCATTGGCATTGATGCGCACTTTGATAGCTGCTTTCTATGTTGTTCTGATGAGGCGGTGGTGTGCAGTGACAGTGGATTTGAAGGTTGCATGGTCTGCTGTGATCTTGTTGCTCCTCCATCTATTCTTGAGTCATTTACAGGTGCGCCTGGACTCTTGGAGGGTAAGGGAGAACAAGCTGGCTTTCTTCGAGAACTGCTTGCCTGAGGGTTTCCTTAGAGGAGGCCTGTGTGGGCACAGTCGAGAGTTGAGGTGATGGCCTACGTGGATGTTTGTGGTGGGGTCCTGCTGAGGGAGGAGGCAAGCAGGTCTTCGGTGACCTTGTTCCAGCTTCTGAGAGGATTATGGTGGGTGTAGTGGGGTATGGTGGGTTTGGTGAAGTGGACGTAGTGTTGGTCGGTCCAGTGTGGCCCCGAGGAGTGGCTTACTGAGATGTTGTTGCTTGCTGAGGAAATATGGCCTAGCATGTGCCCTGCTGAGTGGGTTGGCATTGTGACAAGTTGTCTTTGAATCTAGATGGTATTATTGTGCAATAAGGGTCTCTGTCACATGCACATGCTGGCAGCAACAACATCTCATATGTCATCTACTGCTATGCATGCTTCTAAACTTACTAGCTACCCACTGTATATTAAACCCCAACCCACTCACTAAATGAATTCTATTATCTGTATTTTCCCTAATCACCACCTCTGCACCAATATTCTTTCATAAATGTATGTTTTGGTGCCATATTTGGCAAGAAGGAAGCAGACCACTTCTGCTTTCCTTCATCAAACCTTTTCACACATTACCAATCAATTGAATCTTGCCACATTTTCGTTTAACTTTAGAGCTCCAATGAACCAACTTCAGCCTACAGCACATTGTGCATCATGCTTGATAGAATAAATCATTCCAAGGTTTTAAACAGAGTTCCTCAGAGAAATTGTGCCTTGTGTTATGATAACATAATTCATAACAGTGCCCCTACAGCATCCAACAATGACATGCTCCATGCAGTTGCCCATTAGAACAGCCATCCACAAGCTTGTTGATCATTTCTACGGTCCAATTAAGTAAACTGCATACTGGTGTCTTATGTGAGAAAGGGTCTGGTAAATGCTAGCAGACTCTTGGTATATGGCGCTCTTACAAAGTGTACCTTAGTTCAATATGAATGGTTTTCCACTAAACTGAAGCATCCTTGTGTTCTAGTGATAAAACTTAGAACAGATCTGTCCTTGGTCTTTTAAGAAAACGTACCTCGTATCTAACTTCATCCATTGGTGATGCTCTGAAATGCAAGCAATTGCCGCAGCTTCAACAAACACTTCATGTAGGTACCTTATTTTCTACATCCTGGACCATACTAAGCCCCCAACATTGTTTCTGCAGCCACTGTGTGCAAACTGTTCCGAGAATGTAGTCTGTGATTTACCATTGACAGATAATTGCAGGTGATGAAATATCTTTTTTTAATTGACCATCTACATTCTCAGTTTTTTCAACCCTCTTGGTAAGCACCATGTTTTCCATGCTCTCTTGCAACTCAATGTATTCCACCACTACATTGTGTTGCTTATCACCCTGTGTGACATGCATAAACAATTGCCTACTGGCCCACACCAGTTACACTCACTTTTAAGGGCCAATGCCTGCGTGTGCCTTGGAAAATTTACTCTGACGCACATCTACAGCAAAATTCACCTTTACCATCATGTTCTTTCTTGCTTGTGGACTTGAACATCATTTGTTTGTTTTGCCAACACTGTTTGAACTCCTACATTACGGAGAACTGCTGCAGATTCCCTATACCATTATGTAGGCTTTGCTATAGCTAACACTTGATCCAACAACTACTATAGGCCAGTTGAGCGTCCTCTATGGTTTTTTTTCTTGCATCTTGTGCCCAATTGCTCTCTGGTCAATTGTTCGGTGAACTTCTTCAATGCACATTTTGTTGCCAAATTCTTCAATGGCCACTTGCATATCAACTAACATAGCCAACTGTTGTTCCAGTGGCGTAAGGAAACCTTAGGGGGCCCACCTGCAAGGAATGGTGCGGGGGGCTTAGCAATATGGGTAATCGAGCTAACAAGTTGGGCAGCCCCCCTTTATGTACAAAAGACGGGGCACCCCAGCACCGCAAGGGCTTAAGGGGTGTCCGTTACACCCCTGTGATGTTATGCAAGATTCAGTCAATTCTTTGTGCTTCCAAAGAAGACTATAGCAGGGATCTGCTTAACCCTGTCATATGTAAACCATAGGTTGATAAACATAAGATAGATACTGTCTTAACATGGCTTACTTCACTTTACAATGCTCATTAACTCCCACAGGGCTTGTTAGACCATACTTTTGCCTATATAAGATTCAAAGGAACGGGGTCCCAGAACACTGTTTAATACGCAATAGAAATAGCTTAGAGTCAAAAATAGAAAACAAATACGGTCAACTTGAAAGGACATTGTTATTTAATCACAATGCGCCAAAACACAGAGTATTGTACACACAATGCATGTTACCATTATAAAAAGTAGTAGTGCCCAACATGATGAGGGAAGGAGGGTGTAGGTGACAGGAAATAGTGCAGGGTTAGGGAAGTGGTACAATGAAGGTCAAGCAACCTTAATCAAAACAACTTTCAATCCTTGCTTCAAAAACGAGCCAGACAAATATACAATAAATGCTCATAAATTATGATTGACCATGCTTCTAAAATAGCAGTAAAATTCAGGCTCGGGGTAGAAGCTGGCAGGCGGACCAGTTGTCGATGTTTCGACCCCACAACAGGGTATAGACAAATAGGACCTTACAGGAGCGTCTTCCTCAGGATGGGGGAAGGGATATGGGCAGACTTCCTGGAGAAGAAAAATAGAAAAGAGGAATCAAGGTAAAGACTGGTCCCGAAGAATCGAAAACTCTAAAATTAGTGGTGGTGGAAAGAATGAATGAATAAATTAAATAACTGTGAGTCTCGTAGTTACACACAGGGCTTCGGGGGGTAGTCACAACAATAAATGAACAAGAATAAGCAACAATTAGCAAACACTCAGACTGTGAGTGCGCAGTGGGCAGAAATAGTTGATAATGAAGGAGAATGAATCAAATCACGGAGGATGTGCTTGAAAAAATCACCGTCCTTTTTGAAAATAGCTTCATCGCCCACATCGCCACTCCTTTTGTTTGTAGGTAGAAGTTGTTTTGAAAAATGAAGAAGTTCCTCATCATTGTGTGCACAATACTCTGTGTTTTGGCGCATTGTGATTAAATAACAATGTCCTTTCAAGTTGACCGTATTTGTTTTTCTATTTTTGACACTAAGCTATATCGATTGCGTATTAAACAGTGTTCTGGAACCTCTTCCATTTGTGCTGACAAGTACCCAGGTTCCAGCGACACCCATTGGGTTTACCCTTTTTTGTAACGTATATAAGATCCAGCCTGGGCATTAATAAAAACATAATTTTGCTTAAGCCAGTGATTAAAGTGATCAAGAACCACGTTTCCAAAGGTTTTATATTGAAGTCAAGTAATGAGATGATAACTGCATGGATTCTCCGAGGAGTCTTTCTTGCAGAGAGAAATAATTAGGGCTACTTTCAACATCTCCAAGATTAATCCACCCTGGGGTATCACAATCACCACAGCCATAAGATAGGGGCTTCAATTATTTTTCTCACACCAGTACAAATTAGGAGGGACCATATCTAAACCCAGGGGTTTACCCATGAGGTGTGAGTCAATTGAGAAATCTACTTCTCTGAAGGTAAATGTGCAAAAAGTGGACCTTGGGTCATTGACAGGTTTGAAATACACAGCGCTACTGTGACATTGAGAATTCAAAACCACGCAAAGGGCTTAACCGGGATAGCCAGAAATATGAGATTTAATAATATAATATTGCAATTAGTGATCGACTTTGAAAATGAACGTGCAGCCCTTAAGATAGTGCCAAATTTAACAGAACAACAAATATGCTCCCCGCAGTTCTTTTTGGATTCTTCAGTCGCAGACTTATATTCACCTCATAACACGTAAATGGTTGGCTATCAACCCCTGGTTTTAAAACATTAGGCTTGGCCTGCTGAGTCACAATCTTCTCTTATCAAGCCACTGAAGTTGAGAGCTCAATCTGTTACATCTCTTACAGACGTGTTTCTTGAGATTCACAGTCAGTTCTTGATGTACTGGTGGCATAACTGCCGGGTCTAATCAATCTTGGGCAAGACAAGTAGTACAAGACAAGTGGTTAAATGATACCTGAGAATAGCACACAGAGTATTTCAGCATATTTTACACCTCCCATCGAATCACTCTGCTACTGATAGAAGCAGACAGTAGACAACATGGAACTGACTGAGTTGTGACCCTTAATTCAGAATTAAGTTGATAGTATGGTTTAAGGACCGTGATCCCTCAATAAAAACTCTGTCAGATTTAATTGAAAACACAACCACAGTATTCAAATAAACCCCAAAAAGCATCTGCTTCTTTAACTGTTCACTTACAATGAAATACATTCTAACAAGCAAGTCAACTGGGGGAGTACCTAAAACCTTTTATCTTCTATTAATGATTCAGTACTACTAGGACATTCAATCTGACAAGAAAATTAGCCAATAACCATACTTCCAGTGTTCACATTATACATAGCCCCCCTGAGATCACTCCAAACAAAAGTGCTCTATATTCTGCAAGGTATGTGGATCTTGAATGGCTTTTACTGCCTCATTGTAACCATTAAGTACCAAAAGAAATCCTCTAAAAGAGAAGGTATTCACATACATTGAAAGCTAATCTAAAACCTTTGTTTCATCAAGTTTAAACTTGGTATTAACCCTTGTCCTGATGTTCTACCTGCAGTATGCTCAACATAAAGTTTGCTAATCTGATTAATCTTGAAGTGTTAGAGATGTTTAATTCCATGCATCCTGGAAGCAACATGTCAAGAAGTCTTTAATAAATGATAGTCTGTCCGACTCCTCTAATTTACTAAGGATACATGCCACAATCCAGGATAACATATAACAACGAGAGCAAAGCTCACAATGATGTCTTTCAGGAACTCTCTGTGAAAAACATACCTGTTTGCTCTCCCTACCCCTCCCCCTCCACAGCTGAAGCTGTGCTCTCTGCTCTACAGTGCATCACTTAACACGATCTCCGAGATGCTTGTCACAGCAGCCTGGGATTCCATTATGATGAAGCAATAGTGGAAAACATATTTTGTTTCCCACTGTTCCTACAACATAGCAGTAAAAAAACAGGTTTAGAATCTGGTTATTTATTCTACAGGTTTCCAAAGGAAGCCGTACATACCATATACGTATAGCAGAATTACCAAGAATGATGAGTATGTTTTTCACTGAGGGTGGTCTTTGAGTCTGTCAGAATCCAGAGGTGAAAAGCATTCCTGTTATTCACTTTTTACTCATCTATAATATTATGTTACGTAAGGCCCGAGAAATAACGTCTCTGTTTCCAACCATCACATTGGGACAGTGGAGTAATGGGGGAGCTATACATACCATGTCCTCTCTTCCTTCTCCCAAAAGTAAAAATACATTGCAAGACTCCTGCTGCCACACCCCAACAACCCCTGAGCTTTCTCTGCCCATTTCCTCCCCTTTCATTTCTGAGACTGTGCTATCTAGTCTTCAGCGCTGCACTGACAAGTGCTCAGCTCAGAGGCAGGGCTGGACTGATGAAGCAAAATCCACTCTGGCAAAAATTCTCAAAAGAGCTGTTCTCCTGTACTCTCTCAGTCTATCTATCTCTTCCAATCCATCTTTTCTCTCTGTCTTCTTGTATCCTCTCTCTCTTCTCCCTCACTGATCACTTTCTCACTACCATCCTCCTTGTCTCTTCCTTGAAGACCCACTTTGCTTGCTGTAAATAACCTCGGGTAGCCAGATAACATGACAGAGTCATCAATAGTGACCCTGGGCTTTCACAACTGGACCTCTGAGCCTCCAGACCACCGGGAAAAGGCCTGATGAGATAAAAGGTAATTCCAGACTTGCTAACAGGGTCCTGTCAGAGCAGTTTAAAATTCTTTCATGATGTGCCAACAGTGGGAAGCAACGTTGTTTCTATATTATTGCAGTGAATAACTAGATATGTAATCTGGTA
The DNA here is from genome assembly GCF_964263255.1 of Lissotriton vulgaris. Lineage (NCBI taxonomy): Eukaryota > Metazoa > Chordata > Amphibia > Caudata > Salamandridae > Lissotriton > Lissotriton vulgaris. Next base: position 659,635,714 of record NC_141694.1, read on the forward strand.
TTCATGATAGTGGTGCTCAGTGAGATCCATACATAGCATATGGAGTTCCTGAAACAACTTTAATGAGATCTCTCACTGCTCTGATGGACACAATAATCATGCTTTTTTGCACAGTCTGATATTTTAAGGCCATTGACTGCATTTATCACATGGTACCATCTGTGGTCATCTACCACTAGCAATATTGCCACTAACACAGCCTTGGGCTCAGTACAGGTCTCAATAAATTATTCCTATGCTAAACCCTGGGTAGCTTGCCTGCGAACACACCAAACAATAAAAAACCAATACGATATAAATACAATGTAGGGCACCGGAGATATGAATTTATAAAGATTTAGCACTATATACTGCTTAGAAACCTATAGCGCCACCCTGGGACATCTAGTAGCCCTTGACCGGGTCAAAGTAAAAGTTTCAGGACGACCGTAATGGATACCCCTCACGGTAACCCTCAGTCAGAATTGTACCTTCAGACTTAGAAACCTTTCTGGAGCTTTGTCAGCCGGGGTCCCTCAATGCTCTTTACCATTGAGGGTTCGCCAGCTTGCGTTTCAGGTAGCTCCCGGTAAAACTCCAGAGCTTTTCAGCAGGATGAACCAGCAGGTTAGGTCGGCTCGCTTTAAAGGTGGCCGGCTTGGCTCTCGCGGTTGAGTTGGTCCCCTTTTGGAGCTTTTTTCCAAAGTTGCTCTAAACTTCTTCAAACTTCTGGAACTTCTGCCTGAAGTTCCTCTTGAGGGTCCAAACTGTCCAAAACACAATCCTAGGGTTTGGAATCTCCAAGATGGTCCTTGAAAGGTTGGAACCACAATTCCCACTATGCACCTGGACAAAACCCTTACAAATCCGCTAGACGCCCTCCAGACAGGTGATTCTTGATGGTGATGGTCCAGGTGAGCTCTGTTAACCTGCATTATTGTTCCTCTTGAAGTAAGGTACATCTGCAGGACTGTGGTTTTAGATAATGCAGCAGGTGCAGTCAGGCAATCCTGTTTCCAGCTTGGCAATCCTTCTTCGTCTCTTAGTTTTAAGCAGCAGATCTGGGAGGCTCTGCTCCTCTCACATGCTTGGGGAGAGGATATGGTCTCACGGCTAGAGCTGCAGGCCTTGGAGTTGGGGAACCAGGTTCAAGTGTCAGCTCAACATCCTGTGATTCTGGGCAAATCACTTAATCTCCCTGTGTCTACCAAAAAATAAATGCGCCCCTGTGTAACTTACTGATGCTCATGGAATGCGCTTCAAAAACTTTGGGACGGGTTCGCACCAAATAAATCTGCAAATATCTATCTATCTATCTATCTATCTATCTATCTATCTATCTATCTATCTATCTATCTATCTATCTATCTATCTATCTATCTATCTATCTATCTATCTATCTATCTATCTATCTATCTATCTATGATATAATATATATATATTTATATTATCTACTGGCTGTCGCCAGTAGATAGTCATAGTTAGGACCTATTTTCCATAGGAAATCTACAACATTTTATTTGTATTAACTTTGGCGCCGGTTGACGAATCTTCACAAAATTTTCAAAACTGGTGGGGCGCACCGGTCCGCTCCTATCCAGAAAGTCTTGGGGTGATTTGTGAAGTGGGGGCTGAGAAAAAAGTGAGGTCCCAAAACGTGTTTTCCCCATGCAATTTTCCATAGGTACCGTTCATCGTGGCTACTGCCCGAACGGCGGAACGGATTTACACCAAATTTGGCAAAGTTGTAGTACTTGATTCAGACTCGTGCCTTTTGCTTATATGGTATAAATCTGTTCAGTAGTTCCTGAGAAAATTACAATTAATAGTAGATATATATCTATGGCCTCGGTGGATGCGCGGATTATAAGCGCACCTTCCCGATCACGCGCAGAATGCTGATTGGGTGTCAAGTGGTTGTCAACATTCGAAACCAGGAAGTGTTGGCAGTCATTTTGTGCCTCCGTAGAAGCGAGGATCTAGAAATCAGTGGAACAAGTGTTTAAAACATATAAAGGGGCAAGTAAGAAATATTTTGACCCTCTAGACCTACTTAGGGGGTCACACAAGAACCCCTAGGGCCCAAAACTGAGAAATGTGCTGTGGGTGCATGGATTCCCCATAAAATAAAAATGAAGCGCAGGCTCCTGTGCTTGTTTAAAAATTAGCTACTTGGGTAGGAGGAATCCCCGGGTCTAAAATATTGTGTTTGAAGCGGGGACTGAGAAAAAGGGGGGTCCCAAAACGTGTTTTTCCCCTTCAATTTTCCATAGGAACTGTTGATCACGGCTACAGCCCGAACGGCAGATCTGAATTATACCAAATTTGGCAAAGTGGTAGTCCTTGGTTTAGACTCATGCCTTTTGCTTAAATGGTGTAAATCCGTTCAGTAGTTCCTGAGAATTAAAAGTACATACATATCTATGACCTTGTGGATCTGAGTATCTTGCGCGCACTCTAAGCCCACCGTTCCGATCACGCACTGATTGCTAATTGGCTGTCAAGTGATTGTTAACATTCGAAACCAGGAATTGTTGGTAGCCATTTTGTGCCTTGGTAGAAGCGAGAAGTAAGTGGAAGAAGTGTGGAAAACGTATAAAGGGGGTAGGGTAGAAATATCTTGACCCTCTATAGCTGCTTAGAGGGTCCCATAATGACACCCAGGGCCCAAATATTTTTTTTTCTTCTAAAAACGTCAAAGTGCGCTTAGGGTGCTCTGATCATGCCGTAAACAAACAAATAAAAGGAAGCACGGGCTTTAATAATTAGCTACTGGGGGGCCAAATTTAGGGGGCAAAGGTTTTACTTTTTATGGGGTCCCAGAGGAGCTTCCTAGCACCAGGGATCTCCCCCCTCCGGGGCTAAAACATTAATGGGTAGCGGGGGTGGCTCAACCACCACCACACCAGTAAAATAGATGGGTGGGGGGGTTTAAAGGCTCGCTACCCCCTGGGGCTTTTTCAAAAATTGTTTAAGGGGGTTGTGGTAAATGGACCTCATTCTATATTCCCGGAGAAAAGCAGAAACAGATTTATTGACAGGTTTCCTAGCTTTCTCAATCTGTGGACAAAATTGATTGGACCCGTTCCATTTCTGCCTTTGGCATATGTTAGAATAGACAAAGGCAGTTTGGGGGAAAAGTGACATCAATTCTTCAAAGGTGTCCTTCATAATCATTTCCAGACCTACCCCAGTCAAAGTGCCTAGGTCATTGCCACCACAGTGCACAATTATGAGTTCAGGGTGTTGGAGATGAAAAAAGGATTTAACCAATGGACTCAATTGGTGCCACTTTAACCCTCTCTGTCCAATCCATTTAATGTTTACATTTGGTAAACCTAGGTCTTTGTCAATGGCTCCATTTTCTGTGTACCTTTGGCTCCAGAAAATATAGCTGTGTCCCACAATCCATACTGTAAGCATCTTGCAAGGAGATCTGGATGCACTGAGATGGTCTCTGTAAATGAAATGGCAGTTTTAAAAAGTAAGATTCTAAAAAGGTGGATAAGGTGTAGTTTTGAAAAAAACAATAGTAATGATTAGCTGTTTAAAAACATAATAGTCTGAAAAGTAGGGTGCATGTTTCTGTTTTTTAAAAGCATATTTCTTATTGGTTATGAGAACCTGTTTGAATGGAACGTTAGATTAGATTAGGTGATATTTTGGAAGGTTAAGCACACTTGCTCTTTGCATTACCAACATTGTGTGCTGCACTTGTGACCTGTGTGCTTAGTTCAGTGTTGCATGTACTGTTACCATGGTAACAGGCAGTAAGCCGATTGGGGGGTAGGGTTCAAACGTATGTCAATTGGAAAGGGCTTAAATGTGTAACCAATAGAAATGTGTGTTAGATTTTGAATTAATGTGGGAAGCAATATGATTTGATATTCACATGTATATGTGTGCAGATTGTAAGGGAAAGTTTGCCTTTTTTTTGGTTTTGCTTAGTAGTGCAGTACAGAGATTCTGTATAAGAACATCTGGTGTGTTACTGAAATTCCTCTTAATCTACAAATACATTTGTAAGGTAAATTAGTAATTTGTGTAGAGTTTTACATGGGGTTTTTGTTTTTAATATAATTAATGTGTTTTTCCTGGTAAAATCTAGATAGTAGTGTTGCTTGTCTAGAATTATAAGTGTGCCTGCTGTTAGGATCCCGCATAAACCGCAATTAGCAAGAGTTTTGGTATTGTTGCTCAAGTACAGGGTTACCTTGTAAATACAACATTATTGTCTGACTCCCCTCTTCCATGTTCTATTGTAATAGGAAAACGCACCTTGCCTCTGGGAACGCCTACATTGCAACTCATTGGAGGTACGAGGTGAGCCGTTACCAAGCTGGCTGCTAACATGCGTCAATGCATCGTAGCGTCGCCTAGTAAATATGGGCGATATAATTTTCACCGCATTTTTGGCTTTTTAAAAAAATGATTGCAGCAAAATGACATTTGTTAATATGCCCTCAAGTTTGCTATGACACAGCAGAACCATTGACTCCTGCCCTGCCATACGAAACAGCAGTATCCCGGGGTAGACACCCCAAGACACTGCAGGAGCCACTCCTGGGGGGTGGTGTTCTCCAAGGCTTTTAACTGCTGCAGAATGTTGGCCCTGCGGCCTGTCTCCTACAATATGAAAAGCCACGGAGGGTCGTGATCAGCAGGGCTTATAAAGGGACCTTTGAGCCCTCCGACCCATTGTTTTTCAAAGCCTCGAAGAGTAGCGGTTCCCGGAGCTGGACGGGGTCTTTAAGGCTGTCCTACCTAAGTATTTTTCTGGGGCGTATCTTTGAGTCTCCCAACATATTTGTAAATGTAAATCCAGTACTTGTATAGCACACAAATTATACCTGAAGGGGTATCTTGGCACTGGGGGCCGTTGGGAAGATTAAGCAAACTATTGCCCAAAGTCCCATGGTGCTCGGCAGAACTCAGGTGACGGAGCGGGGGATTGAACCGTGATCCCCAGCGTCCAGCATCAGTTGCCCTGGCCGCTGCGGCACACCTCTTCCCCATTTATTTTGTAGCACTGAGGAATGGCGTTCCCCGGGCTACAGGGCCCCTCTGAACCCCAATGATATGTAATATTTTAGACCCCGGGATTTGGCCCTCCCAAGGTAGCTAATTTTTAAACACTCACAGGAGCCCATACTTTGGGGCATATTATCAAGGATGGGCATATAATGAAGGGGATTGATTCAGTTAAGGACCTCAGAGGCTAGAATCTATAACACTATTTTAACAACAACAATACCTCTGACACCATAGATGACACTCTTTCTTTTTGCCACAATAGTCCCTTTTATTGACTTTGGGCTATTAAACATTTGATTTCTGCATTCATTATAACTTTTTTATATATTGGTATTCACCTTCATTTCAAGAAACGTATTAGTTCAACTCTCCTTGTTTCAAATCATACATTACATTTAAGACAAATATACATTCAACATCTATGTACACAATACATTGACTATACACCATATATACATAAAATGAAATCATTATACACATAGTCGATCATTGATTAAATCAAAGAGTGTTAATTTTCTCCACTCTGTCCTACTTGTACTGTCAAAGTTAACTGACTGGGGTCCAAACCCTCTTTGTCCCTCAGTCACATCTGTTTATCAAGTCCTATATAGGGTCGGGGATTTTACTTTATACAATTATGCTCTGCTAGGGAATTAATCCTTTTGGCTACTAGTTCCCATGAGGGGGAATCTAGATGCATAAAGTCCTCCAAGCCGCTAGTCGTTGCCAACGCGTTTCGACCTTCTCATATTAGGACCAAAACTTTTTTTCATTTGCGGTCTTCCTCAGGGCTGTGTGCTTTGGCAGTAGGACATCATGATACACCTGAAAGATGTAATGGTGCATTTCAGTATGTGTTTTTACTAGGGAGCTTTAATCAGCTGTGTGCGATTTGAATCTATGTTATCACGTACCCTTATTGGTCTCCGTCCGTTATGGGCAGTTCAGTTCTCTCAGTGTTGAAATTTCCTATTTTCTTGTAGTCGAGTTGACAATGTCTTTTCCTATAGGGGTAAGAAAGGAGGGTATGCAATTAATTCGGCTCTGTTCGGTATCTCCAGGGTCCCTTTTTGTGTGTGTTTGGGGGCTCGTTTATGAGGAGAGTGGGGCTGGGGCTGTTGGTTTCGTTGGTGTGCTCACAAGATGTAATTGAGGCGGCTCTGTTGCTTCCGGGTATCTCCCAAAGCTCATTTTATGTTTGTTTGTCAGCTGTTTAACGGGTAAAGTGGGGCTTGACTTCTCACTGTTTTGTGGGTAGTTGCTTCGGTGCTAGGTTCTTTACAATTACGGCATCGTGCTTTGAGGTACCTCAGTGCTCGGTTGGTGCCCCCTCCTCTATGTGTTGTCTCGGCGGGTTAACGCCGGATACACCCCCCTCGGGGTTATGTACGGGATGGCCATCTGTTCGGGTTTTCATACCTGTTAAGTCTTTGTTCTGCTTGCTGTCCACAAACGCTTCCGGGTGTAGAGGCGACTACGAGCGGGGCTCTGTTGCCAGTTACGTTTTCTACGTTGGTAAACCTTTTGTGGTTGGCCGAAGGTAACTGCTTTCTGATAGGGCGTTCTTGGTGCTCCGTCTCGTTAGCGTGTTTCCTAATGTTGCGTGCCCTCCCATTGGCTGGATCGTTTTCGGTTGCTAGGCGGCGAATTTGTGTATCTTACGTCTGCTTTGGTGTTGTTTTGACTTTGATGGTTAGTGGCCGCTATGTGGGAAAGGGGTGCCAGAGATTCCCTGTGTGTGCTGTTTACCTCCTTTGCATGCTTCCTACAGTAGTCTTTTTATCCATAGTTTGTTAACTCTGACATTTCATTTAATCCGTTTTCCATTGTGCCCAGGTACAGAATGGTTTTCGCTTCCATTCTTGATAGGGTATTTTCAATATTTCTTGCTTTGATATGTTTTAGCACTGTCCATTTAAGATCTTCTGGTCTGTGGCTTTTTTCTATGCAGTGTGATACCATGGGTGCATTGGGTGTTTTGCACCGGATCCTTGAGCGATGTTGCGAGATGCGTGTTTTCACGGGTTGGCTGGTTTTCGCAATGTACACCTTTGCGCATCGACATATGATGCAATATATGACATTGTGTGTGTTGCAATTTGTGAAATCTTCATGTTGTATATACTTGTTGCCATATATGAACTTGGTACCTTCTATGGTGCTGGCACATGATATACAATTCCCACATTTTTTGTGGCCCTGAATGGGGGGTTGCTCAGCATGGACCTGAGGGACATTTCTTGTCTTGGTGTGGACGTGTCAGCTCTCACCAACTTGTTCTTTATACTTCCATTCTTTTTTAAGGCAAATATGGGAGTATTTTCAAGGGGTTTCAAACCTTTCACCGTGTTCCAATTCTTTCGAACAATCTTCTGTATATCACTTGTAGCCCCTGAGAAAGTAGTGACGCACACCAAGGGCGTATCTTCTTTCTTTTCTCTAGGGGTTAAGAGAGACTCGCGGGGAGTGAACCAGGCTCTTTTCATGGCTCTTTTTAGTAACTTTTTTGGATAATTCCTCTCCAATAGTTTTCTTGAGAGTTCTTTTGCGTTGGTGAAATAATCCTCTTTCTTGGAGCAATTTCTCCTTAGTCTGTAGAACTGGCTTAAAGGTAGATTTTCCTTGAGGTTACGTTGGTGGAAGCTCGAAAAGTGTAGGAACGTATTCCTATCTGTCTCCTTTGTATACAAAGATGTGTGAATTTGACCATCTTCGTGTCTCACCATCAGATCCAAAAAATGTATTTCTCTTTTGTTTGAAGATAGTGTGAATTTAATGTTGGGATTCCTATTATTCAACCATCTCGTGAATTCATTTAGTTGTTCTTCGCTCCCCCTCCAGTGCATAAAAACATCATCAATATAACGATGCCATATTTTGATATGGCCGTCGTAGGGATTGTTATTATAGATCCACTGTTCCTCGTACAGTGCCATGTACATAATGGCCATCTCCGGCGCAAATGGACATCCCATCGCGGTTCCCATTACTTGCAGGTATTGGACGTTGTTGAAGGATGGGCATTAAAATTATCGCCGCTTTAGCGGTAGAAAACTGCTGCTAAAGCGGCGATAATGGGCTTGATATTATGCCCTGGAGAATTCCAATAGAAGCCCATGTCCACACCATCGCCGTGCTTGATAATATGCCCCTTCGTTTTTTGTTTTTTTTACGGCGGATCCATGCACCCTGCGCACATTTCTCATTTTTTTTTTTTTTTCTAAAAACATGCTTTAGGACATGTACTGTTTTAAACTTCTATACACTATGGGGCAGGTTTACAAGCCCCTTGTGCCACTTTTGCGTTACTTTTCCCATTTTAAAAATTACGCAAACATGGCGCAAGAGGCTTCTAAATAAGCCCCAGTGCATGTACTGGTCTAATCACCTTTACAGTTGTGTTTCAGGCCTACAATTCTCTTGTCAGTATATCTACACTACAGCAAACACCTTGTCACTGCTCTTGCTATGCCATAGTGAATCTTTCAGTACTAAGGCTGAAAGCAACCGCACTCAAGGCGCAGTACGGAAATTACAGAATACTATGCGGCGGGTGGTTAAGTCCATTAATGAACTTACCACTCGGGTGACAGATACAGAGGAACGCATATCGAGTGCTGAAGATATACTTACTAAGCAGCAATCTGCGATAGAGACTCTCCAGGCTACTAGAGGGGATATGGAGTGGAAGATGACGGATTTGGAGAATCGCGCTAGACGCAACAATCTTCGTGTTTTGGGAATTCCGGAGATGAAAGAAGGGAAGGACGCCCGAAAGTTTATAATCGAGACCTTTGCAGAAGCATTCCCAGAGTTAGCTGAATGGCAGTGGGAGAACGAGATTACTAGGGCACATAGATATCCATTTGTATTGCGTAAGTCTCAAGGGGAGTCAAATGCCCCGACAGGTACCAAAGCTTTTCCACAAGCAATATTAATCTGCGTGAACACATTTGTCTTGAGGGAAGCATTATATGACTTGGCTCGTCCGGACAAGCGGCGCAACGGTTCTGGATGTGACTTTTTTGTCAGGCCGGACTTTTGTCCAGCAACTGTGTCTTGAAGATGGCGATTCCGACAACTTTTTCAGCCATTTAAAGCTAAAGGCGCACAGGTATTCCTCTTGAATCCTGCTAAACTTAAGGTGATCCATAAGGGGCAAGCTAAATTCTTCACCTCGGAATCTCAAGCCCAAGCATATTTGAAGTCTATTGACAAAAATGGTGGTGCACCTTGTAAAAGGAAGGGGAGAAAAAAGATAAAATAACCGGGAAAAGAAGCTAACTGGAATGCGACTTCACAGGGGGTGTATTGTATATTAGAGGTGAATTTAATAATACAGGGAGGAGCGGCGGTCTGAGCACGCACCAGATGGACAACTTGGACAGCTTGGCTTAGTAATGCTATCTGTGTTTTTTTTCCTTTGCTTTCTTTCTGGAGCAGAAAAGCTGGACTGATCAGTGAGTGACACTTGAAATTGTGATTAATCAATTAAAGTATATATGGAGTAATGGGATTTGGTGCCACTCTGAAGGATGTTTATTTAGAGAGGTGGATAAATAATTTTGGAAGGTTAGGAAATATGATTTGAAATATTGCTCCAGCAAGAACAGATAGTAGCTAAATACAGGCGAGGGTAACGGCCTGACCGGCCCTCTGTCGAGGTGGATCTCGCACGCTCGCATCACTAAGGACGATGTCCTTTTGCTCACAAGGGGTGGTTGAAGGGGGGAGGGGGGCAGGGAGGGGGGTCCCGGTGTGGGGTTTGCGGGACTGGGGGGGTCAGAGGGGGGGGTAAAAAAGGGAAAAAAAGAGACCACAGGTATACTTTTTATTGATCATGTGGAAGCAATGCGGGACAGGGAGCAGAGTGTATTTTTTTTTAGAGTTAGATGGCAGATAGAATGTTAAGAATAGGTACGTTAAATGTGATAGGACTGAATGCTTTAAATAAAAGGCAACGAGTTGCACGGGAATTGCAGTGGCTCAACTGTGATATTATTGCACTTCAAGAGACACATCTAGCATGGACTAAGAGAAAGTATTTAAGCGATTTGGGGTATAGTGTGCTGGTGTGCACTAAGCAGTCTACTACAACTCGTGGGGTGGCTATATTAGCAAGGAAAAACCAGGTTAGTGGTGGACGAGCCTTGGAGGATAGTGGTGGTAGGTGGGCAATTACGGAATGTAAGGTAGGAACTTTTGAATGCACTGTCTGCTCCATCTATGGATCAAATTTTGATGAGGCTGTAGTCCTGGAACATTTGAATGTTGAATTAGCGACCTGGCCAGCTCCTGTAATTGTTTGTGGGGACTTAAATATTAACCTCTATTCTGGATCATTAGGTAGTGAGCAATATATGTATGTAGGCAGGAAACCAAAGGTATATAGGGCGTTAAGACTTATGGTGAAGGCACATGGGCTAACAGATGCATGGGCTTATCTTAGGAAGACTGACCCCGGATATACTTTCTTTTTGGCCCCTCACCAAAAACTGTTTCGCTTAGACTATTTCTTAGACTCGCATAATCTGCTTCATGATGCACAAATACAGGTTTATCCCTGAGTGACCTCTGACCACGGGCCAGTAGTGCTGTCTATTCGGATATCATATCCTTCCCGCAAGCCCCGTGAATTTTCCTTTGATCGCAAGTTATTACTTGAAGATAAATTTCAAGAATATATGAGGGACATTTAATTTGAACAGGGGAAGCGCAGGGGTTGGGATAATTTGGGACACGTTCAAAGCTGCTTTTAGGGGCGAGGTGCTCAGCTATGGATTGTATGTTCAAAAACAGCTTCGAAATAAGCTACGGGAACTTTATCAGGATTTAGGTAAGGCGGAGGAGCTGTTGACTCAAGATATCATTCATAATAGGGATACCTATGATAAATCAGCTGAGGTGACCCGAGTTAAGGCTAAGGTTAGCAATCACTGGAGCAAGGAAGCAGCAAAGACTTTTGAGATTAGGAGACAGATGGTGTATGAGTATGGGGAGGCAAGCGGGAGGTGTTTGGCTCAGAGAATGCGGACCAGGGAAGCCGCTCAGCGGATTAAAAGTATGAAAAATGAAGCCGGACAAAATGAAGAAACTGAGAGTGGAATTCTAGAAGTTTTTAGAAGATTCTACACTCGGTTATATACGGCAGAAGAATATGACAGTAATAGAGCTTTATCCTTCCTTGGGCAAAATGACTGGCAAAAATTAGATCAAGGATTAGCAGATATTCTGGAGGCCGCTATAGAGATGTTGGAACTGGAAGCGGCTATTAAAGCATTACCAGCAGGAAAGGCTGCTGGACCTGACAAGCTTCCGCTTGAAATATATAAATCCTTTTTTCAAGTTCTTAAACAGGACATGTTAGCCACATTCCAAATGGCGCAGAAAGGGAAGCATCCTACTTCATGGGGTGAAGCTAGTATAGCAGTGTTTAGAAAGAAGGAAAAACCACCAGACCTACCAGGCTCATATCGGCCTATCTCGTTATTAAATACAGATGGGAAAGTGTATTCAAAGATTTTAGCTACTAGACTTTCAGAAGTGATAACCTCTTTGGTTTCTATATATCAGCATGGGTTTATCCCAAAGCACGGCACAACTGATCACGTTAACCGGGTGATCACTTTAATCGATCATGCAAAAGTGTTGGGGAATCCACTAAGTCTCATATTACTGGATGCAGAGAAGGCCTTCGACCAAGTGTCGTGGGCCTTCTTATGGGACCTGATGAAACTTCAGGGATTTGGCCCAAACTTTATTAAATCAATTCAGGTGCTCTACCAACAACCTAGCGCATGGATTAAAGTAATGGGGCTTCAATCAGCAGTGGTGCCAATACAGCGAGGGACAAGGCAGGGATGCCCATGCTCCCCCCTGCTTTTTGCTTTGTTCATAGATCCCTTTTTAAAAATGATAGAAAAGAGCAGTCGGGTGCCTCCAGTCAGGATACAATCTCAGCAGTACCGTGTACTGGCTTATGCTGACGACGTAGCCATGCTCTCACCAAGGCCAATTATGGCTATGCCTGAAATTGAAAATTTAGCACGACTATATGGATCGGTATCAGGGTATAAATTAAACACCGCTAAGACTCAGATACTTTGTATGAATATTAATTACGATGATTCACGAGTCTCAGCTGTGGTTACTTATTTGGGAGTGCAGATTAGCGCAGGAGCCTCGGCCACGGTAGAGGCTAATTGGCAGAAGCTGACACATGGGGTACGTAAGCAGTTGGATCAGTTAGAATGTTTACATTTGACACTGGTAGGTAGATGCAAAGTCTTGAAAATGATGGTATTACCTAAAGTGCTATATCTTTATCGATGCTTACCATTAGAGATAACCTGTGCACTCATTTCACAACTGCAAGCAATCTGTATGAGGTTCATGTGGTCTCAGGGGAAAGAGCGACGGGCTAAGAAATATATGGTGCTGCCCAGGGCAGTGGGTGGCTGGGCAGTCCCTGATTTTCTTTTGTATTATTATGTATGTATGTTGCAGCGAATGAATATCTTATTAACTGGTCAGGGACCTGTGGAGCCAGCATTGCAACCTTCTATATATTCTTTACTTTTAGGGGCTGAAGCTAGGAATCGGCTCTTTATCGATATAGACTGGAATATTACAAGCGCACAAGGTTCAAGGTGATTGCTGCTGCGTATAAGGTGTGGAAGGCAATAAGGAAGCAATATAATATTGGAAGCGTGTCCATCTATACCCCTTTAACTGCACCGATACTGCACCCCAGTATCTGCTGGGATCGCATAGTGATTAACTGGCGCTTAAGAGGCTTAATAACAGTTGGAGATCTCTATAATACAGATGGGCTAACATCTTTCTCCCAATTGAAGGAACAATATCAGTTGTCTACACTGCACTTTTTTAAGTATCTGCAGCTGCGTGAATATCTTACTAAATTGAATATAGTGAATGTGGCTAATCCTCCTATTGAGGCAAATAAAAAATGCGCACGCATCGGGGCATTGTATAAAATAATTATAGAGGCAATGCCTAATGATTTGGAATCACACCGAATAAAATGGGAAGAAAGATTAAGGAACCCTGAAATACAGTTGGAGCTTTCGATTGAACTGGCTGGCCGCTTATTTATGTCCGCCAACCTGAAGACACAATATTATAAAACTTTGTTTTATCTTTATCGTACGCCTGATAAAATTGCAAAGTGGGGGGGAGACCCAGATGGAAAGGGTTTTAGATGTAATACTTTACATGCTGATGTAGTGCATATCTTTTGTACTTGCACGAAATTATTAGAATTGTTCAGACACACAAACGGGTTTCTATCTGAGATTCTGGGTGTTCCTATACAACTTTCAACAAGTCAGATTTTGTTGGGTATAGATACAGGTGGATTGCGTACAGATAACGGTAATGAAGTTTGTTATTTGATATTCATTGCATCAGCAGTGCTATGGTTGTGCATTGCCTCAGCGTGGCTACAAACTGAGGCCCCTTCATTTGATGTGTGGAGGACTCGTTTTCTCTTTATGTACAATATGGAATAAAATTTGTATATTTTGAAGGGGAGGTGGAAAAAGGCACTGGGGCAGGCTATATGGGGCGCTGTTAGGGCATATATGGGCATATAAGATTGTGAGGTCAAGCTATCTAGTGTACCTATATGGCTTTTGGTCATTTTTTTTTTTTGTTTGTTTTCTGTTTTTTTCTTTTGCCTTTATTATCATCGAAGGTCAATTTTATATAAATTGATTAGTCATATATTTGCTTGTGACTTGGTAGGATTTTATGTAGGTGACTTTACGCTGGTATTTTGACTTGATCTTGTCAATGCAAGCAATGAATGATATAAGGGAATGGTTTATTTTTTAGCAGCATAAGTTGTCCTCCAGTCTCAAACTTCTTGTATATATCTGTAATCTCTATGATCCGATCCTGCATTGTATAACCCACTATAATTGAATGTTTGGTTATTTCTGTACCTGTGGTCTCTATCTAATAAAAAAAAAAAAAAAAAAAAAAATAGATGACACTCTTTCTTTTTGCCACAATAGTCCCTTTTATTGACTTTGGGCTATTAAACATTTGATTTCTGCATTCATTATAACTTTTTTATATATTGGTATTCACCTTCATTTCAAGAAACGTATTAGTTCAACTCTCCTTGTTTCAAATCATACATTACATTTAAGACAAATATACATTTAACATCTATGTACACAATACATTGACTATACACCATATACACATAAAATGAAATCATTATACACATAGTCGATCATTGATTAAATCAAAGAGTGTTAATTTTCTCCACTCTGTCCTACTTGTACTGTCAAAGTTAACTGACTGGGGTCCAAACCCTCTTTGTCCCTCAGTCACATCTGTTTATCAAGTCCTATATAGGGTTGGGGATTTTACTTTATACAATTATGCTCTGCTAGGGAATTAATCCTTTTGGCTATTAGTTCCCATGAGGGGGAATCTAGATGCATAGTCCTCCAAGCCGCTAGTCGTTGCCAACGCGTTTCGACCTTCTCATATTAGGACCAAAACTTTTTTTCATGTGCGGTCTTCCTCAGGGCTGTGTGCTTTGGCAGTAGGACAACATGATACACCTGAAAGATGTAATGGTGCATTTCAGTATGTGTGTTTACTAGGGAGCTTTAATCAGCTGTGTGCGATTTGAATCTATGTTATCACGTACCCTTATTGGTCTCCGTCCGTTATGGGCAGTTCAGTTCTCTCAGTGTTGAAATTTCCTATTTTCTTGTAGTCGAGTTGACAATGTCTTTTCCTATAGGGGTAAGAAAGGAGGGTATGCAATTAATGCGGCTCTGTTCGGTATCTCCAGGGTCCCTTTTTATGTGTGTTTGGGGGCTCGTTTACGAGGAGAGTGGGGCTGGGGCTGTTGGTTTCGTTGGTGTGCTCACAAGATGTAATTGAGGCGGCTCTGTTGCTTCCGGGTATCTCCCAAAGCTCGTTTTATGTTTGTTTGTCAGCTGTTTAACGGGTAAAGTGGGGCTTGACTTCTCACTGTTTTATGGGTAGTTGCTTCGGTGCTAGGTTCTTTACAATTACGGCATCGTGCTTTGAGGTACCTCAGTGCTCGGTTGGTGCCCCCCTCCTCTATGTGTTCTCTCGGCGGGTTAACGCCGGATACACCCCACTCGGGGTTATGTACGGGATGGCCATCTGTTCGGGTTTTCATACCTGTTAAGTCTTTGTTCTGCTTGCTGTCCACAAACGCTTCCGGGTGTAGAGGCGTCTACGAGCGGGGCTCTGTTGCCAGTTACGTTTTCTACGTTGGTAAACCTTTTGTGGTTGGCCAAAGGTAACTGCTTTCTGATAGGGTGTTCTTGGTGCTCCGTCTCGTTAGCGTGTTTCCTAATGTTGCGTGCCCTCCCATTGGCTGGATCGTTTTCGGTTGCTAGGCGGCGAATTTGTGTATCTTGCGTCTGCTTTGGTGTTGTTTTGATTTTGATGGTTGGTGGCCGCTATGTGGGAAAGGGGTGCCAGAGATTCCCTGTGTGTGCTGTTTATCTCCTTTGCATGCTTCCTACAGTAGTCTTTTTATCCATAGTTTGTTAACTCTGACATTTCGTTTAATCCATTTTCCATTGTGCCCAGGTACAGAATGGTTTTCGCTTCCATTCTTGATAGGGTATTTTCAATATTTCTTCCTTTGATATGTTTTAGCACTGTCCATTTAAGATCTTCTGGTCTGTGGCTTTTTTCTATGCAGTGTGATACCATGGGTGCATTGGGTGTTTTGCACCGGATCCTTGAGCGATGTTGCGAGATGCGTGTTTTCACGGGTTGGCCGGTTTTCGCAATGTACGCCTTTGCGCATGGACACATGATGCAATATATGACATTGTGTGTGTTGCAATTTGTGAAATCTCCATGTCGTATTTACTTGTTGCCATATATGAACTTGGTACCTTCTATGGTGCTGGCACATGATATACAATTCCCACATTTTTTGTGGCCCTGAATTGGGGGGTTGCTCAGCATGGACCTGAGGGACATTTCTTGTCTTGGTGTGGACGTGTCAGCTCTCACCAACTTGTTCTTTATACTTCCATTCTTTTTTAAGGCAAATATGGGAGTATTTTCAAGGGGTTTCAAACCTTTCACCGTGTTCCAATTCTTTCGAACAATCTTCTGTATATCACTTGTAGCCCCTGAGAAAGTAGTGACGCACACCAAGGGCGTATCTTCTTTCTTTTCTCTAGGGGTTAAGAGAGACTCGCGGGGAGTGAACCAGGCTCTTTTCATGGCTCTTTTTAGTAACTTTTTTGGATAATTCCTCTCCAATAGTTTTCTTGAGAGTTCTTTTGCGTTGGTGAAATAATCCTCTTTCTTGGAGCAATTTCTCCTTAGTCTGTAGAACTGGCTTAAAGGTAGATTTTCCTTGAGGTTACGTTGGTGGAAGCTCGAAAAGTGTAGGAACGTATTCCTATCTGTCTCCTTTGTATACAAAGATGTGTGAATTTGACCATCTTCGTGTCTCACCATCAGATCCAAAAAATGTTTTTCTCTTTTGTTTGAAGATAGTGTGAATTTAATGTTGGGATTCCTATTATTTAACCATCTCGTGAATTCATTTAGTTGTTCTTCGCTCCCCCTCCAGTGCATAAAAACATCATCAATATAACGATGCCATATTTTGATATGGCCGTCGTAGGGACTGTTATTATAGATCCACTGTTCCTCGTACAGTGCCATGTACATAATGGCCATCTCCGGCGCAAATGGACATCCCATCGCGGTTCCCATTACTTGCAGGTATTGGACGTTGTTGAAGGATGGGCCTTAAAATTATCGCCGCTTTAGCGGTAGAAAACTGCTGCTAAAGCGGCGATAATGGGCTTGATATTATGCCCTGGAGAATTCCAATAGAAGCCCATGTCCACACCATCGCCGTCCTTGATAATATGCCCCTTCGTTTTTTGTTTTTTTTACGGCGGATCCATTTACCCTGCGCACATTTCTCAGTTTTCTTTTTTTTTTAAAAACATGCTTTAGGACATGGACTGTTTTAAACTTCTATACACTATGGGGCAGGTTTACAAGCCCCTTGTGCCACTTTTGCGTTACTTTTCCCATTTTAAAACTTACGCAAACATGGCGCAAGAGGCTTCTAAATAAGCCCCAGTGCATGTACTGGTCTAATCACCTTTACAGTTGTGTTTCAGGCCTACAATTCTCTTGTCAGTATATCTACACTACAGCAAACACCTTGTCACTGCTCTTGCTATGCCATAGTGAATCTTTCAGTACTAAGTTTTAATCCATTCATTAAAGTAATCCACTTCATTCAAAAGAGGTGATGGGGAACACTATTGAGTTGTTTCAAATAAAAAAAGCAAAGGGAAGTCCCATGAGTGTATGGTAAGAGAGCTTGGAAGGTCGTTGTTTTCCGCAGTTGTCTCCAACAGGAAAAGGAGGACGATATGATGAACGACCTGTGCAAATTCCTGCATCTGAATATCAGACAACAAGATTATACGCAGAAGATCCAAGATTTAGACATTTTATCTCGATGATCATTTAGAATCTCAGCTGATTAATCTAATGGCATGTCAGCGTGGTACTAATGAATATTGGTACCGTCGTCATGGAGAACTGAAATGTATGCTACGGAACTTAGGAACTCCTACATGGTTCCTTACCCTAAGCTGTGCTGAGTACGCTTGGGATAATTTACTTGAATTTTGTTCGAGAGGCAAATTCCAATATAAATCATATTGAATACAAGACACCTGGAGAAGTGTGCTCTTTGAATCCTGTTAATGTATGAGGTATTTTAATCATAGATTTGAAGCAATGATATCTTTTATCTGTAATTAAAAAAAAATCCTCCTCTTGGAGAAGTTGTGGATTTCTTTTGGAGAAAGGATTATCAAGCAAGAGGTGTTCCTCATATACATATGCTGTTATGGATCAAGGATGCCCCAAAATTTGGAACAGATTGTTTTGTCTTTTATTGAAGAAAATGCCACATGTGCTGTACCCAAATGCACAGAAGAAAAAAACTTAAGACACAAGTCTTACGAATCTAAAGCCATTGATGTGGAAAATACTATCAACAAAAGTACAAGTCTATGGATAAGATCTATACTAAATTTCGTTTAGCATTTCCACGTTGTTAGACCTGACATCATTGGCCTGAGTCTCTCCTCCATTTTTTTCTGTTTGCCTCCTCTGTTTACGATGTTTTTGCTGGTATATTGCTTTGGGCACTGTGCCACTGCTGATCAGTGCCACAGTGCAAGTGCTCCCTATGTAAAATTGCTGTATTAATTGAATTCCATGTTTGGCTTATTTGGTTTACTGTCAGTCCCTAGTCTAGTGCACCAGGAGTTCCAGGGCTTGTAAATACAAATGCTGCTCGTGGGCTTGCAACACAGGTTGTGCCACCCACAAGAGCGGCCTAGTAAAAGTATGTCTAAAGGTCTGCCATTGCTAGACCTACGTGCAGTCTGGTACTGTCACCCAGAATGCTCAAGTACACCTACTTGCCAGTCCCTAAACCTTCCCTTAACTTCATGTTAGTCACCCCTATGGTAGGCCCACAGGCAGGGTGCGTTGTAAGCATAAGGTAAGACAAACCTGACTAGGTTGGCATGTCCTAATAGTGAATTACAGCCATATTCGTTTTTCACTATTGCAAGGTTACCTGCTCTCCATAAGTTAGAATGGGCTGCCGGGGCTATTAATGGTATAATCCTAGCGGGCTCGGGGAGCATGGTGCAATGTTGAGTTTGGTATCCCTGAACTCAGGGTTTAATAACGCATCCGTTTGTGTGGATGGTTTTTGGACTCTGGGTTAGAAAATAGCACTTTTAGAAAGTGGCTATTTTCTTGTCTAACTATTACTGGTTTCTGCTGGTTTGATGTGTGTGTGACAGGGGCTGGGTGGCTCCAGCGTTCTGAATGAGTCAGTGTGGGGTGAGTGAGGCATTTGCATTGAGAGTAGGGGTAGAGTAGCTCCTGATAGCCGGCCCTGCCCGATACAATGCTGGCTCTACCTCCTGCCGAGCGACTGATAGCTCTGCTCCTGCCAGTGACAATACTGGCTCCACCTCCTGCTGGGCGTCTGAGGACCCTGCCCTGCACAGTGAATAGGCCAGGTGCCTCTGCCTGGCTACACCCACAACAAACCCAGGATGAGGGGAATTCCCCTGCATGGACAAAGGGATCAAAGCCAAAAAGGGGTATAAGAGAAGGACCCCTGAACCAAGAATTTAGATCAATTCTGACAAGGAACCCTGAACCAAGGACAAGAAGCCTGCTAATCCAAGGACTTGCCTACCCCTTCTGCCAGAGTGCTGTTTGCTGGGCGGAATCCTGCTGTTGCTTCTTTATTTTTGCCAGGAACCAGGAGAGAGGAACTGTGTGTGTACCCTCAAACTTTGCTAAAGAAAATCTCCAAGGGTTGGAAGAGTGCCAGCCTCCTGTTGAAGTCACAGGGCCAAAGGACTTCATTTATTTGCTAAAAGTGCTTGTTGCTGGAACCTGAAAATCCAGCACCTCTGAAGAATCCAGCAATCTCGACGCCGACGGACGCCGCCAAATCCAGCTCGACATCGTGAGTAATGGCTCCAGTGTCCCGCTTCCTCGACGCCGGCCGCCGGGCCCGATCGACGCCAGTAGCGACGACAGTGAGTAGCGAGTTCAGCTCCAGCTCCAAGTGACCCTGTGTTGGCGCCGCCACTCACGCATCGACCCCGAGCCCTCTTGACGCCGTGAGCGCTGCTCACTCTTGCAACATCATCATCGACATCGATGACGCCACCGTATCCTGCTTCGCCTCGGGAGCGCTGCTCCTGCCTGAGATCTGTCGACGCCGCTGCAGATCGCCCCGACTCCGAGGCCCGATCGACACCGAAGACGCGACGCCGGAAATCTCGACGCCGCTGATCATCGTGTGCTTCACTTTTCCAAGGTACTGTGTTGTGGGGGTCTGTGCGACTCCGGGCTCGACGTAGCGCTCCTCGCGGTCGACGCCGAACCTTTGGATTAGCTTTGCCTCGACATCGTGTGACTCCCGTGGGGGTTACATTGTTGCCAAGAACCGTGATTTAAAGAAGAAGAGTTGCTTTTGTTACTAAAGCCTTTGTGCTAAGAAGAACCTACACTTGAACTATTATTTTTCCTTCCAAGAGTATTTATTAGGATTGTGGTATATTTTTGTCGTTATTTGGTCTTGTGCTAAGCCTTATATAAAAATCCTTATTTTTATAATACTACTGTGTTGTGTCCATTTGTAGTGTATTCACTTTATTACTGCATGTGGTCATAAATGCTTAACGCACTGCCTCTGAGATAAGCCTGTCTGCTTTGCCAAGCTACCAAGGGGGTGAGCAGGGGTTATTTAAGCGTGTGATCCCCTTGCCCTGACTAGAGGAGGTGAGTCCCTATTTGTCAGAAGTGTATACCTCTGCCAACTAAAGACAGCCAAGTCTAACACACGTCCTGTAATATCCAAAGGAAGAGTGAACAGTTTTATTATGTCAGCTATGCGACATGTCATCACAAGAAAGTCTCCAAAAAATACCTACAATTTAAGAAGAAGCGAAGAGTCAAAATACATAAATGACTACAATCTGGTTATTATGTCCATGTGGAATGCTAACATGTATATTCAAAATGTTGCGGACAATTCCATTGCTGTTGCTCGATATGTAACGTCCTACATTACAAAATCAGAACAGACGAAATTGAAAGAAATGTGGGAAGAATTTTCTCACGAAAAGAGTCTAAGTAAGAAATTATACAGTTTCAGTTTGAAGATGTTATCCCATCCAGAAATTGGAGCATATGAATGCTCAGATCGGTTATCATATGCAAATCTATACTCCAAATCTGGAAGAATTATTTGGGTGAGTCTAGGTCTTGCTGCAATGCGAAATCGGGTACTGAAATCTGTGCAAGAACTTGAATATTTAGCAGAAAAAGATCCAGAAAGGACAGATGTTTTGAAAACGAATATGTTGGACACATATTACCCAAACAGAAGTCATCATCTTGAGAACATGTGTCTCTATGAAGTGCTGCAAACCTACACTTTTAAACGGAATACTACTGAGAACATCAATGATAGAAAATATGGAGTGATTGGATCCGAAGGATGTTTGGTAAAAAAAACAAAAGGAAATGTGATTAATCATAGGAAGCTGAGTTGCAACACTGTTGATAAAAGGGAACTTTACTATTTAGCTCTTTTGCAACTGTTCAAACTGTGGCGTTCAGAATTGGAATTACTTGGACATGTTCAGAGCTATGAAGAATGTACTGCTTTTGCAAATTATGTGAAAATGTTGAACGATGAAATTGATCAAGAAGCTACTATTGCAGCTGAGATTGCTAGGGACAGTTCTCAAATCAGTCAAAGTTCCACTGGAATGAGTCAAGATCCACTAGGACAACCAAATGTTGAAAATGAAGCAGCAATTGCCATGAAGGAGATCGAAACAGTAATGCATCAAGCTCAAGAAGATGTAACAGACTTACCAAACTTGGAAGAACAACTAAATGTTGAACAGAAAGAAATATATCAGCAAGTGAGACAACAAATTGATCATGGATTTCTTCATGAAAACAATGAATGTACATGCTCATCTTTTTAACCTATCCGAATGTATGTGAGTGGAAAATCTGGAACAGGAAAAAGTTTCTTAATTAATGTAATCACTAGTTATCTAACGAAAACAACAGAATCACATTTGGCTTGTGTTGTAACTGCTCCAACTGGGTTAGCAGCACACAACGTTAAAGGAATTACATTACATTGTTTACTGATGCTACCTGTGGAGCATGAAAACAAATTGGAGTATCACAAGCTATCTGGAGAAGCTTGTTGTGAAGTTTCAAGAGTGCTGAAGAAAATGAATCTTCTGATTATTGATGAGGTAAGCATGGTCTCAAACTTAATGCTTGCCTTTGTGCATTTAAGAATGCAGCAAATTCTTAAAACAGAGTATGACGTGTTATTTGGAAGAAAAACATGTACTAGTTTTTGGAGATCTAATGCAAATTACTCCCGTAAAAGGACAACCTGTATTTAAACACTTGCACATGAAGACACCAGAAAGTCTCTGGGTAGTGTTGGAAATGTAAACATTTGGTCATATTTTGAATACAAGGAACTCATTACAAATATGCGACAGGCTAATGATATTGATTATGGAACTATTCTTCAAGATATAAGAATTGGCATACTGACAGAACATGGCAGAGAAGCTTTGCAGAGTTGATTACTTTCCAATTTGTTTCCAAATGAAAATGCAGTTCCTGAGAAATTATATAGGAAAATTGCAGAAAACAAATCTGTAATCTGCTTAATGCAAACTCTGCATGAATGTTCTATATTCAACGAACAACTTTTGAAGCTGGAAAATGAAGAAATAATAAAAATGGGAGCCATTGATCAAATTGAGCATGAAGGAATCACCATTATTTTGACAGAAAAGTTGAAAACAAAATTGGATTCTTTAGAAAAATCGATATCTAAAACTGCTGGTTTAGAAAATAATTTATATGTATGTAGAAACTGTCGGGTAATTTTAAGGCGTAATTTGGATGTAGAAAATGGTTTAGTTAATGGAGCAATGGGCAAAGTCGTGGATTTTGTTAATTACCTAAATAAAGATGGTATTGAATTTTAAACAATTACATTTGATCACATTGAAGAAGTAAAACAAATTGGTTGTAGTTCAGTTCGCTTTTTGCTTCTTAAAGATTTATATGTCCGTAGAAAACAGTTTCCAGTTTCTCTGGCATATGCAGTGACTATTCATAAATCTCAAGGTTTAAGTGTAGAAAGTGCTTTGGTGAACATTAGAAATACTGTGTTTAAAGAGGGTATGGCATATGTTGCTTTGTCGCAAGTCAAAACTTTATCTGTTTTTTTTTATATTGATTTTGATGACACACAGATTACTGCAGATGCAAACTGTGTAAACGAGTATAATAGGTTAAGAAGAGCGTATGCTCCCAATTTAAGTCAATATCCTGTATTTGAAAAACATGTAGTAGGTTGAAAAAGAAGATATGAGAAAATCTGTAGTGAAGGTATAGAAAAGGGAAAAAAACAAGATAGTGATGTGATTGCAAGCAAAAAGAAAAAGGACACTGTTGAAGAGATTGTTGGTTAGCAGTTTGAAAATAGCTCAGGTGTCAACTGCTATGCTAATGTAGAGGTCAACGTTGGTTTTTTTCTTGAAGGTTTGCAACAGCAAATTATAGAGAATCAGAAAGAAAGATTTTGTTCACTGTTGTATTGCGTTTATGAAAAATTGAGAACTGATAAAAGTAAAATACAAAGTGTTTGTGATATTCGTAATCTTTTGGATGTATGTTCTGGTTCTACACAATTTACGCAATATATCCAACAAGATGCTCAGGAATTTCTAATGTATATGCTAACCATATCGGAAAATGAAGGTAAACAAATTGAAAACCGTTTTGGCCTTTGTTATGAATGGGAACATCATTGTGAAAATCGTATGTACACATGTAGCACTAACATAGACACTGAAAGTTTTATATATTTGACCTTGCCAGACAGTAAGTCAATGTCTTTCAATAAACTGGTTAAAGCCGCAAATCAGAACACGGAGTGCAGCCAATGCCAATCAGAAATGTTGCCAACATTATTTATACAAAGATATGGACAATATATAATTTTAATGATGCAACGTTGTACAGCTGATGGAAGAAAATGTGAAACTTTAATAAAACATTTTATAGCAAGTCAACTATCAATACCAGGAAAGACTTTTGTAGCGGTAGCAATAATTTTCCATGACGGTCCTTCCACAACATCTGGACATTACGCTGCCTATCTAAAATTTGAAAAAAGCTGGACACTTTGTAATGATGCTCAGTTAGTTTTTAAACGTTTGCCAAGCGAATTCCCTAATTCCTACCTAACATTTTTAAAGCCAATATTTTAGGAACAAAATTCAGCCTCTGAGGAATGTATTAATATGTATTAATACGATTACTGTTGCAAAATTTCAATATAACGGATTTCAAGAATACTATTTGTCCGTGAAGAAAAGTGTTTCTTTGAATTACGGACTTTTTCTTCCTCATTGTGTCGGTGTATAGTTTTAAGCAACAGCATTTACAGTGTTTATTTATAATATAATTTAAGTTATAAAATGTTCTTATCAGTAAGCAATTTATAAATGTGTGATTTGTATTTTATAGTATTTTATTGATGATGGATTTTTTGGTTTTTTTAAAACAATCTTATTGATTGTTTTTTTTTTTGCCCGCTGTTATGTGATGAGTACGATTGAAATCACTGTGTCTAGTGAAATTCAATATATTATGAGAACAGCAAAAAAGGCAAAGAAAATAATTTGTGAAATGTAAAATTATTCTGTTTTCTAAAAAGTATAGTACTAAGTATTATAACTGTATTTTTTCTTCTCTTTTACAGATTCTAAATCTAAAGTATCAAATGTATTCAAATTTATTTTATTAAAAAAATGAAAAAGAATATCTAGCATTTTTTATTTATTTTATTGTGAAGGTAAGTTTAAATAAGTATTAAAATGCACAATAGGGGGCGTGGCCAAGATGGCGGGGTGAGCGGACGCTTCCTCCCACAGCTCCTCCGGCCCAACTAAGCTCGAGCCCTTTTCTTACGCTTTTCTCCCCCCGCTGATGCTCAGCGTGTGAGAGGAGTGTGGCGGAGCACCTGGCGCGCACGTTGATGTCGCTTTGGCCCTAATCGCCTCGGGGAAAGTGCCTCAAAAGTCCGATCAAAGATCGAGGAGCGACGGAGAGCCTGGGAGGCGGAGCGAATCGGAGTGCTGTCCAGACGCCTCGGCTGGGCCTGGTGCTGAAAGCTGACGATCTGGAGGGAGCCTGACCCGTCACTCGACGGAGGATAAAGGAGCCTTGCGGGCTGGGACCCGGCGGCACGGAGGACTTTGGACGTGTGCTTTGGCGCCCAGACTTGTGTCGGCGACACCCCGCACTGTGTGGGCCCCGGCCCCATGGGCGAAGTACTGGCTGTGGAACTTCTCAGATTGCTGGGGTTCTGAGGGGCCCCGGTGGTGTCGCCGGGCTTGGCCGTTCTGCCCTGCCCCGCCCTGCCGCCATTTTGTCCCCGAGGGATCGGTGTTGTTGGCCTCCACTGGAGCCCTTCGCTGCCGGATGTCTGTGCCCGCCACCGCTGCCAGGCTAACTCTCTGTGGGTCGTGCTGATGGAGGGGCCCCCTACTATAGCTCTCTATTACCGTCTCGGCTGAGCGCCTGCGGCTGGCGGTGCCCGGACTGATCCGCCATTTTGTCACTTGTGACGCAGCGACTCTGCTTGCAGGGAGATCCCCACATCGAGCGCTTGCCAGTGGCTGGGCATTCCTGAGGCGGCTGGACCTGTGCCCACTCATCGATTGCAGCGATTGCGATGACTGGAAGAGGCGGTTCGAGGAAGGGGGACCGCACCCTGCCGGACATGCTTGGCAGGGCCCAGCAATTGCGGGACAGAACACAGCCATCGCCAGGGTCTTCCCGGGCCTCGGCGGATGCGACTGGGGGGGAGCCACCGGTCACGAGGTCCTTTATGGAAGAACTGTTTAGCTCCCTCAAAGAGGACTTCCAGACGCTGAAACGGGAAGTGGCCAGTGAGGTCCGTGAAGTGCGTAGGGAAGTGGAGGGCCTCGGCGAGCGAGTTGAGACGGTGGAGACGGCGGCCCAGCACCGGGACGAAGAGATAGTCCATCTTCAACAGGACGTTCTCCGCCTCCGGGAGCAGTGTGTTGAGCTCCAGGCCCACTCTGAGGACCTTGAGAACAGGTCACGGAGGAATAACATCCGAGTGCGTGGTGTGCCGTCCACGGACGAAGGGACCGACTTGGTGGGCTATCTGCAAGACCTGTTCCGGGAGATCCTGGGGGAAGCTGCGGACTTCCCTATTCGCATTGATAGGGCACACAGGGTTGGCCGACAGCGCCAATCATCGGCGCCCCCACCGGACATTTTGGCTTTCCTGCCCGACTTCCCGCTGAAGGAACGCATCATGACTGAGGCCCGCAGGAAACAGCCCCTGAGTTTCCGGGAGCGGCCTGTAGCGCTTTATCAGGACCTATCCGCCATCACGCTGCAGAAACGCAGGTCCTTCAGGATTGCCACTGACTTTCTGCGCGAACACGAGACGCCATACTCTTGGGGACATCCCTTCCGCCTGATCTTCCGGTGGAATGGGGTGCTGCATCAGCTACGCTCCTTGCAGGACATTTGTGGGGTCCTGTATGTATGTATGTATAGGCATTTATATAGCGCACTACTTACCCGTAGGGTCCCAAGGCGCTTCGACCGCTGCGAAACCCTTCCTGGCTTCCCTGAGAGATGGTCCCTTAATGGGTATCTCCAGGGTGAGACCAGGCATCCCCGGCGGTCTGGTGGGGCCGTTAGTGAAGATGAGGCAAGCTAATGCCCAGAGTTGCCGAGTGTGATCGCTGATCAGAGTGGGCACCGAGGCGAGAGAATTATCAAGTCCGCTGACCCTGGTCCAGAAACCTGCCGTGCCGGGAATCGAACCCTGGTCCCGGGCCGTCCTCTGCTCTCGGGTCTGCCGCCTCTAACCAGTGAGCCACACTACTTCACCCTGGGGCTTACGGCGGCGGAGGAGGAAGGGGCTACACCGTCATGGAGGCGCTCAGAGAGACGGAGCCGGCGAAGGTTGGCGAGGAGACAATCGGCGGCCAGCGCAGGGCGTCCTGATTCCCCTACTATCAGGGCGGACATGGCCGACGCTTTGAGGGCGGCAGCCAGGACTCGGCCGTCTCCACCGGCGTGGCCATGACGGCCTAACACTCACTCCGGGGGGAGATGTTCTCAGCTTCTTTGATGCTTGGTTTGGGGCGGGGGGGTCGGGAGGGAGCGGATGGAGGTGAGTGGCTGAACGTCCACTTTGCTTTTTTCTACGGACTTGCCCGTTTTGGGGCTTGACTGAGCCAATGGGGTGTTTAAGTTTACATTTGGCTAGTTGCCATGGTTGTGTTTTGGGTGGGTGTAAGGGTTGTTCTGCTGTTGGGGGAGTCCCGTCCGATGTTGTCCGTGCCCACGCTTGGTCTGTTTTGGCTTATCCCGCGCAACTGCCCCGCGCGCCCCACCCGCTGATCTCTTGCCCATTGCATAGCGTTCCTGATCCCCGGGAGGAATGTCATCCCTAAAGGTAGTGACCCTTAATGTTAAGGGTCTGAATAACCCTGTGAAGCGCAGAGCGATCTTATCTTTGCTGGAGGGGACGCAGGCGGACATATGCCTCTTGCAGGAGACCCACTTATTGTCCCGGGATTGCCATAGGCTGCGCTCTGCTAAGTTCCCCACCCAGTTCTTCTCCTCGGCAGCGAACAAGACTGCGGGGGTAGCCATTCTTCTAGCGAGCTCCTTTAGGGGGGAGGTTTTGTATAAGTATGCTGAACAGAAGGGGAGGCTTCTTGCATATCGCATGTGCTTAGGAGGCATAGCGTTCACGGTTGGCTCCGTTTATAGCCCAAATGACCACCAAGAACGTTTCTTGGACTCCGTGTTGGTGGACGTCACTGCTTCTCCCGACCGCCATGTCATCTTGGGGGGAGACCTTAATATTGTCTTCGATTCTGTGATGGACAGGTCGGCGCAGCGCTCTCCGCAGATGGGGGAATTATCCCGGGCTGTGAAGGCCCGGATTGCGGAAATGGACTTACACGACCTTTGGCGCTCCATGCACCCCTCTGATAAGGACTACTCTTACTTTTCACATGCACACCGAACCTACTCACGGCTGGACTATCTCCTGGTGAGTGGACCGATGCGCGCTGTCGCCACAGCGGCGGACATTGGGGTCCTGACCCTGTCTGACCATGCACCAGTCGCTGGTGTTTTCAAGTGGCCGGTGGCCTCTCCTTCTCGGGGGGTGTGGTGCCTTCGAGATACCCTTTTGCACAAAAAGTCTGTAGTGAAACGCGTTGCGGAGATCATACAGGATTATTTGACTCACAATAGCAACACCGACACCTCCCAAGCGACACAGTGGGCGGCATTGAAGGCAGTCCTCCGGGGGGAATTTATTTCCATGTCCTCAGCCGAAAATAGGGAGCGTCAACGGAAGAGGGACGAGCTGACCGTTCAGGTCCGGGAGCTCGAGCAGGTCCACCGCCGCACCGGGGCTCCAAGGGTGTGGAGGCAGTTGAAGGCAGCGAGGAAACTCCTGTCGGCACTGGATCTTGATAAGGCGGAGTATGCCGCCTTGCGCTTGAAGCATGCCTTCTACACAGGGGGGGGACAAATGTGGTAAGCTCCTGGCACACCGGCTCCGGGTCACGCAACAGCGTAGCGTCGTGAAGGAACTGGTGGGTACGGACGGGGTGGTCGTTTCCGGGGACGCAGAGGTAGCGGAATCCTTCCGCAGCTTCTACGAGGCGCTGTATGCTGAGGAGCCCTCCTCGCCGCGGGACGCCGAAGACTATTTGGAGTCAGTGGCCCTTCCGGTGCTGGATCCTGCTCAGGTGGACCATCTGGAGCGGGATATCCATGTAGAGGAGATGATTTCCGCTATAGCGCGGCTGAAGCATGGTAAGGCCCCGGGCCCGGAAGGGTACACGTCTCTGTTTTACAAGACCTTTTGCACGGCTGTGGCCCCTGTCCTTGCTCGGCTATTTAATTCCTTCTCCGAACCGGGAGCCATCCCACCGGATCTCCTAAGTGCGACGGTCTCGGTAATCCCGAAACCTGGGAAAGACCGGGCCTTATGCGGTTCGTATCGACCCATTTCGCTTTTAAATGTCAACCTCAAGTTGTATACGGGGATTCTAGCGTCCAGGCTGGGCCTGCACCTCCCCGGACTGGTGGAGGCGGACCAGGCTGGCTTTGTACCCGGCAGACAGACGGTTGACAATACCAAGCGGGTGACGCATGTTCTGGAGAAGGCCTCGCGGATCCCGGGGGAGCGGATGCTGCTGTCAGTTGATGCGGAGAAGGCCTTCGACAGAGTTCATTGGCCGTATCTGGAGCTGGTTCTCAGGAAACTGGGAATCGGTGATAAGTTCCGCACCATGGTATTCAACTGTTATAAGCATCCTTCAGCGTCGGTGCGGGTCAATGGGTGTAGCTCCAGTGGCTTTGCTATCGAACGCGGCACGAGGCAGGGCTGCCCCCTCTCGCCGCTTCTGTTTGCCCTCTACATGGAGCCGTTTGCTCAGAGGATCCGCAACAACCCGGATGCTATTGGGGTCAAGATGGGCCAGTATGTCCACACGGTTAGCCTCTATGCGGACGATGTCCTGTTGACCCTGGACGACCCCAGGAGGTCGTTACCTGCTTGCATCCAGGAGCTGGACGCCTTTGCACATGTGGCCGGCTTCAAAATGAATATGAGCAAGTCAGTGGCGTTAGATGTGTCCCTGGCTGCGGATACCAGGAGGGACCTTCAGCGACTTTACCCACATTACCGGAGATGGTTGCGGCCAATTACACCTCCCTCAGCAGGAAGTTCAAGGAGGAGCTTGGCCGCTGGAGCAAGGGCCTACTGTCCTGGCTGGGACGAATCGCGGCGGTTAAGATGACGGTGTTACCCCAGATACTGTATCTTTTTCGTGCCCTGCCCCTCCAGCCCCCGGTGGGCTGGATACGACAAACGCAGGCTGACATCTCCCGCTTTGTCTGGCAAGGCCGCAAGCCGCGGATGAAGAGGGTCCTCTCCACGCTTGCCCCGGAGGCGGGGGGTCTTGGTATCCCGGACCTCCGTAAGTACTTTGAGGCGGCGCAGCTGCGATACCTGGTGGAGTGGAGCAGGTGGGAGTCCGACAAACACTGGCTCTTTCAAGACCAGGCGGTGGCGGGCCGCACCTTACAAGAGGTTCCATTCTTGCGCCGCACGCATCGCCCCCCTAACCTTTACGCCTCTTTTGTTATGCGGGTCCCCCTGAGGGTGTGGGATGCAGTCTGCGAGGACCGGGGCCTTACCACCTTACCACCTTCCCTTCGCCGTTCACGCCCATAGTGGGTAACCCGGACTTCTCCCCGGGGATGGAGCCGGGAGCTTTTTCCCATTGGGTGAGTGCGGGCTGCAGGGTGCTCTTCCAGATCTACGGACCGGAGGGCGTGATTCCTTTTCAACAACTTCGGCAGGAATTCGGCCTGACGGAGCTGGACAGATTGCGCTACATGCAGGTTCGGCATTGGGCCCTCCAACCCCAGGTGCGTGACACTGCTGCTCGTCAAATTACACCGTATGAGAGGTGGTTGGTGACCCGGACCTCCGATGCCAAGCTGATTACCGATTTGTACAAGTACCTACAACCCCCGCCGTTTCACTATTATAACCCAGGGAGGGAGCGCTGGCACAGGGAATTGGGTAGGACACTCAACCACAAGGAATGGGACAAAATTGCATATTGGGCCCGGCACTCTGCATATCATACAGGCCTTACGGAGACCTTTACTAAGGTGTCCACTTATTGGTACTACACCCCGGAGAGACTGTATGAAATGCATAGACACACTGATAAGGGGTGCTGGTGGGGCTGCGGGCAGGAGGGTACCCTCTCACACATTCTTTGGGATTGCCCCGTGCTGACCGCTTACTGGAAGGAGGTTTTGGACGAGGTGGATAAGCACTTTGAGATAGAGCTGCCGAGCTTTCCGGCGTATGTCTTGCTGAGCCTCCCGAACGACCTAATGTACCCATTGAAGTCCCACAGGGGTAGGCAGATCGCGATTGCGCTGGGGTCTGCGGTCCAGAATATCCTTATCCACTGGCGCACCACCACTGTCCCCTCCATTACGGGTTGGTTGCATAGGCTCTGGCATGTGTTGGGAATGGAGAAGTTGTCGCTTACGGTGGCGGGGGAGATAGACCAATTTGAAGAGCTGTGGCAACCCTTCCTAGCGCTGCTGTCCACCGAATTCCGGGAGCTCACCTGCCCGAGGTACCTTAGACTTCTTAGGCTGACGCCACCGGTGATCCCGGCGGACTAGACTAAATGGGGGACGGGATCCTGGGGGGGGGTGCGGGCTTTTTGGGGCGGATAGTCCTAATGCGGGGCCATTGGGCGGGGGAGTTGGGGTATTGTTTCCTTCCTTTTTTCGTTTATTGGGGGGATGGGGGACGGGGGGTTGGGTTGTGCTTTGTAGAGTTGCTAATGGCTTTCATTGCTCAGATTTGGGGTGTTGGATATGCGCACAGGGGTTACACAGATTGCATTTTTTGCTTTTCATTTGCTGTCCTTTTCCTCTGGACCAACGACCTGCTCTTCGCCAGCGCTCCTGAGTTGCACCTTTTTCTTTTACTGTATTGTATGTAACCCTAACCTCCTATCCCCTTCCCCCATGTTTTTTTGTCTCAATAAAAATGCTTTAAACCTAAAATGCACAATAGCCTGTGTTTGCACAAAGGTGAAGAAAATGGAGAAGGACAGAGTAGATATATGTGGAAAGATGCTCTGTGGCTGTTTTAAGTTACAGGATAAAGTTAACATGAATACTGAGGAGCAGATCTAGAAGAAAGTGCCGCAGCATGGCACTGCAAGCCCTTTGGCTGCACCATGCTGTGGCGCTTTCAGAGCACAGGAATGGGACATATCTACAATGATATGTCGCTTTTCTGTGCTCTCCCCTGCGCTGGTGCCGAAACAGCTGCCAAGTGCTGGTGCAGGCACCTTGGTTCCAGGGTGCAATGATGCCTGTGCCATTGGTAGATTGTTTTTGTGCAGGAAGGGGCACCTTCCCGCACAAAAAGAATCACTAATAGCTTTTTCCTCTTTCAGTGCGTGCTATAGAATACAGCACGCATTGAAAGAGGAAAAAACTAGGAGAAATAAAAACATTTCTCCTTGTTGTGCCTCCTTACACCACATATAAACTCCACATGACATAGATATTCTTGCACCATCGTGCAAGGGTGCCTATGTCATCACATGGATGTAGTTTAAGCACCAGTGCAGAGAGAAGCACAGAGTTGCAATATATTTATGTATATATATTGCATCCCTGTGGTTCGGAAGTACCTTAGCATGCAGTAGGTAAAGGGTTTACAGTATCATGCTACAGCACTTCCTTATAGTTCTGCAGTTATACATTTACCATACACCACAAATGCATTCTTTCACTCAATTATGTAGTACATATACATTCATATAAACTTTCATATACTAGCATACAAATGTAGCTCTTTATTTAACCAGAGTAGTTAGTTCTGAAAATAACTTTTTTTTAGTTTTTTGAACTTTTATATATTTTTTAGATTTTTTGAACATTTTCTTCTTTTTTACATTTTTTAAAAAAAAGAAAAAAGTCAACAGGACGAACAAAACCATGAACTTTGAAGGAATAAAAAAAAACTAGCATTGATGGTTATCAATTGCTCTGCAAACTAGGTCTACTGACTGCTCCCCATAACAAATTAAATGATTGCACTTCACTCAGTGCATTCTAACTTTCACAAATTGTGGTTGTATGTCTGGTGGTGATGTTGAAGGTGATGACCAAGAAGTACTTGGTATGCCGTTGTTGGAGGTGTATTTTGGAGCAGTCTTTTACATTCTTCGCTAGCATAGTTCATAGGATGCAGGGATTCGAGGTGCTTGTGCATACTAGCAGTGCCAAAAGAGTATTTTTTATTAGGATCTCTTCTGGACAGCACTGCTTGACAAATCTTGTATGTCACCTTCGTAGCATTACATTTCTTTTGGACCTCAAGAAAAGTAAAACATTTCCATACGATAGATGTGTACCTTTCGGGAGGGGGAGGTTCTGGTAGAAATTGTTCAATAACAATAGCATCAGAATCAGATGATTGTTCCAGCGGTGTAGCCATTTTTTTATCCAACAAAGAAATTCAGATTTCCAACACAGAAAAAGTCTGGTTCATCTCAGAACAGGTCTTTTCCTAAGGAAGGTATAAGAAGAGTAATTAAAATGGGTAGGGTTCTTCAATAGTTGGAACAGTAAGAGTTATAAACCAATCAAATCTCTTTTTTTGGATCACATGGGATCCGTGTTGTGTGCGTACACGCAACAAGTACCTAGCGCAACTCTGCGCAATTGCTTTTAAAAGTAATATAAGTTTATTACAACTAAATGAATATTATTTTTTTGCCTTAAAATTTATTTTAAATACACAAATATATCTTTTAGTGTATCGAAAATAATTACGGTAGTCGCGCGCCCACCGCGTTGAAGACATAGATTACATCATGCAGAAATGCGCGAGCGTGGTGTGGCGAGATATGTATATGTCACGTATGCGCTTGAAGTCGCGTACGGGTAGCATAGCGATCGCGCATGAAAATAGTTATGCACCCATCGCACACCCTACAGGGATCCTACGGAACAATTGCAAAATGGCGGCTACGTTCTGTGCAGTAATCAAAAGAGGTGCGCTTTGGGTGAGGGACTGCTGAAATTATTTTTTTAAAAAGAAAACATTATAAAACATTTATTTTTTAAATAAATATTTTAAAGTTTCTTTAAAGAAAAATATCAAAAATACATGTAAAATAAAAAATAAGAGATCTAAAAAAAATTAGATTAAAAAATGTAATAAATCAGTACCAAAGAAATAAATATAACAATTAATACATTTAAAAAATTTTATTGAAAAAACCTTGGAAATTCACAGAAAAAAACATAGGTTTCACATATGTAACAGTTAGGAATTATTATTTAAAAAACATTTGAAATTCACTGAAAAAACCATAGGTTTACCAAATGTTATAGTTAAGAATTATCATTCAAAAAACCTTTGAAATTCACAGAAAAAAACATAGGTTTTAGGGGTGTTATAGTTAGCTGGACATTTCACTCATATTAAACAATTGAAATTCCTCCATTATAGTTAGTTGTACTAACTGTAACTGACGCGCCCACAATCCACTGCTGATGATGTCACATATTACATCATTCATGACATGGTCAGTGACATCACTGATGACATAACTGATGAAATCTCAAATGACATCACTGATGACATCATCCACGTGACAATCAGATAAACCTCATCACACACTAGTATAACCTTTCATCACTCACTGTAAAATACAGAGTACCATATTTGAATCCATTGACAAACCAATACAAGTTTCTAAAAACCCCACTCAATGATTCCTAGATCTACACACACATCTAATCACGTACCTATAGATTCACTCATACATGCTGTCAATGATCAATAGAACACTATCAAATATACTTTTCCCCCTAAATCGACATTACACACCAGCACACATCCTATTCACTTATGCAGTCATCCTACTCAGAAATGCAACAATGGATCATACTTACATTTACTCAGCGGCACACTTATACAAACAACACTTCATTTATTCATATACATAGTAACTCATACTTAGGGGCCCATTAGGTTGGCGGGTGGATTGCCCCCGCCAGGCTGGCGGTAGCCACCGCCAGCCTGGCGGGGGCAATCTGCCCGCCATCCACACCTAAATTTCCCCCGCCATATTAGGATGGCGGGGGACCGCGGCAGACGGAAAGACCGTCCGCCGCTTTTCCACCCCAGTCGCCTTGCGGCCGGGGCGGATAAGGTTTAATATGGTGGCGGTGTCTATAAAACACCACCAGCCATATTAGCATGGGCTTAGTTAGATGCCTTTCCGTGGTGGCGATTCCACCATGGAAAGGCATGCAGAGACACCCTGCGGGGGCCCGTTGCGGGCCCCCAGGGACTCCGGGGAGGGTGGGGGGTGCACATGGGGGGTACCTACGGTACCCTCCAGCATTACAAAGTACAACGTGGCAGGCACCGAGCGGTGCCTGTCACGTTGTGCTGTGTAATGCATTGCATGTGTCTTCAGCATTGCGGTGGGCGGTGCATTCAGCGCTGCCTGCCGCAATGCTGAAGATGCAGGATGCGCCCGCCACTGTGGCGAAAACAGGAGCACAAACCCGTCAACCGTGTTGGGATTGGGGTAAATTGTGATAAGAACATATGGTATCCCCACTGGTATTATTCAGAGGCAGTTAGCGAGGATATGAGTTCAACATTATCCACAAGGAAGCAAGGAGACTCTATTTGATTATAGCATGTGCTCATTGCATCATTTATATAGACATTTTGGGAAAAATAGACAAAGAAAAACAATTGGCAGTTGTAACAGCACTGTAATACATAAATAAAATACTTGAAAACAACCAAAATTGCACGTTGTGCTCGAGGTGTGTGAGTGAAAACCAAGGTAGCGACGCAGGTGAAAATGTGAACAGCGTGGGCGGCGCAAAGTGACTGGTGCATAAATATACAGTGAATAGTTGGCACAATGTGGTTCCAGGTGACTTGAGGAGTTTGTGTCTACCAAAAAAGTGGTATTTTGAAGCACAGAATATTAAAACAAACTTTGCTAAAAGATGTGTTTTATTATTCTGAACTCAGGCATACTAAACTTGATATTCTACCATGTTCCCTAAATCAGTTAGCACTATAAGATGTAATAGCTAGACTGCCCATTCTAACCTATGGAGAACAGGTAGCCTTGCAGCAGTGAAAAACAAAATGGAGGGTAATTAACTACCAGGACATGCTACACATATCAAGCCATGTCCTGCCTTACACACACAATGCACCTACCATAGGGGTGACTGACATGATGCCAAGGGAAGGTTCAGGGGCTGGGAAGTGTGGGCACATCACTGCCAAGATGGCAGTTCTGGACTGCACACAGACACTGCAGTGGCAGGTCTGAGGTACCATTTACAAGCTGCTTCTGTGGGTGTCGCAAACCAGTGCTGCAGGCCCTCCAGCAGCATTTGGGTTACCAGCCCTGGGCACACACAGGCCACACTGCTAGTGACTAACAGGTAACCTAAATAAGCCAATCAGGGATATACCAATTCACAGTTACATTTACACAGGGAGCATTCGCGCTGTGGCACTGAATGGCAGTGGCACAGCGCCCAGAGCATCTAATACCAGCAAAACAGAGGAGACAACAGCGAAACATGGAAGGGAGACCCACACCAATGGTGCCAGGTCTAACAGTAGGCATGCCAATTATAAGTGTGCCCTAATATATAGTGTACCGTCATGTATGTGTGTGTGTGTTCACTGTGTTTTCCACATACCACTGGGCCTTATTAGACAGAACCCAGGGACAGTCAGAGTCAGTTGCCACCAGCACCATTCAGCAAACAAAATGGGGGTGTACACAGCACACAGAATGACTTTTCAAACCTATATTTAAGCAGTGTTTGGGAGACATGAGGACCATATTAACAAGATATAACCAGACTAACATGGGATATCTTAAAACTAAGTTATATGCCAAATTACTTACTGGGATGTATGACGTTACAACGCATGCATTTACATCGCATGCCTTTACAACGCAATTATTACAACGCAGTCCATTACAACGCATAGTGCTTTGGGGCACTGGATAGTGAATAGTTTAATTTACTATTCCAACTCCAGTCCTCGTGGACACTAGGGAAGGTTATTGGATAGTAAATTAACCTATTCCCTATCCTAGAGCGCCCCCCAGAGCAATGCGTTGTAATAGTTTGCGTTGTAATGGTTGCGTTGTAAAGGCTCTGCGATGCAAAAGTTGCGTTGTAAGTCTTGTTCACCTACTTACTGCTGTCATTATACACAATAGATGTGCATAGGTACAAAAATGAATGCTGCGTCTGATAAGCTTTGTTCTTAAAGGAGGGCCCAACAAGTGTGCAGAGGAAAAGACTAAAAACTACAACTGCAATTAAAAAATGGAATGTCACAGACTCCCTGAAAACTTTAAAAACATATATATATATATATATATATATATATATATATATATATATATATATATATATATATATATATATATATATATATATATATATATATATATATATATATATATATAAGAAGGTAGATAAGAAGGTATTATATATATTTGTGGTGTATAGATGTGTACATAGGTATAGGTTTATAGAGATATATATTTGTATATATATTTTTTTACACTTTGATATTGTATATAGGATGGTACGTACATACATATATATTTATATTTCTTGAGGTGTATATAGATGTATTTGGAAGTAAATGGACATGAGTTAGTATGGGATGTATGGGTGTATATATACTACATATGTAGTTGTACAAATATACTATTATATGCACATGGTCATGGTTAAATGAGTTAATAATATTGCATTCATGCAGTTATAATTTTTCATATAAACACAGGTTTTTGTTTCAATTGTATATAGAGATGAGCACGTAGTTGCGAAGTGTACGCATGTTTTTTCTATGTCTATACTTTGAGACCCACGAAAATGGGTGGAGCATCACTGGTTAAAAAAATGTATAAATTTGTAACTGACCTGGTGCGCGGTGTGTGACCAAGGGCACTTGGTGCTCGAAACGCGTAACCGGCGAGGGATTGATTAAAAGATTTCCTTGACTACAGCCATTGGGTCCGTGTCTTCGTTTTTTCCACAACAGGAGTGTGGTTATGTGAAGATCGTTTGGTTCATATATATATATATATATATATATATATATATATATATATATATATTACCTACTGGCGGTCGCCAGTAGGTATATATAGTTAGGATTTTTTCTCTATGGGATTTTTGAAAATTCTATGTCTAATAACTTTGGCGTTTGTGGACGGAATTGGCTGAAATTTTCAGGAAAATGGAACATTTTGTTTCTGAGCAGCCCCTGACAATTTGGCGGGGTTTCATCAAGGGGGGGCCGAGAAAAAAGGGGGGTCCCAAAACGCATTTTTCCCATGTTAATTTCCATAGGGCGGTTGGCCTCACTTTTAGCTCGAACGGCTGAATGGATTTGCACGAAACTTGGCAAAATTGTAGGGACTGTTAGCCTGATGTGCCTTTGCTAGGTCTCAATATATGTGCTCCAGTGGATTTTGAGTAATTTAGGTTCAAAAAAATATATATATCTGGGCGGAGCCTAACCACACATCTGATCTGATTGGCTGTCAGCACTTCATCCAAGAAGTGTTGGCAGCCATCTTGGGACCAATATACATGATAGCACCTCATTAAAAAGCATTGTAGTTAATAGAGGGTTTTAGGACTTTAGTTACATTATAAATCATTTGTTGATGGTACCATACTCGTTTTAGGAATTGTGGTGGGTTCTAAGGTGATTTTACCATGTGAAAAAACCTTCTGCTGTGATATCATGAATATTGTTTGAAAGAAAACTAATATCTCATGATTTTCCCACAGTGGTTTGGAAGGGGATCTATAAGCTAAACTGAAAGCATATTTTCTGTAAATTCACATTATCTTTCTCAGTCATGTGAAAATGAAGTCTGACATTCTCAGTAAAACATGTACATCCAACAAGGACAGAGACTGTCAGTTGATTCCTTTGTGTTCTACTGCAGCCTCCTAGAGTGTTCTAAAGAACAACTAGAGCGCTAACAGTCCTACTTATTACAAAGGTATGGCACACCTGAAGCCATCTTGATTGGAATAAAGTGGTAACTCTTAAAACATTTAATTTAAAAAGAAACAACATGAGGGGGTATATTTTGCCATAGAAAGTATGATTAGTGCTGCAGAATGAAAAATTAGGGCACATTTTGAGTGACTTCTCAAACCCTTTTCTATTTCATTAAAACATTCTGACATGCAGTCTCCCAAAATGGCCACCAGAGACAAAAGAGCCCAAATGTAGCCCAAATATCACCCAGATGTAGCCCAAGTATAGCCCAATGACAGAATGTCCCAGAGTGTTCTAAAGAACAACTAGAGCGCTAACAGTCCTACTTATTACAAAGGTATGGCACACCTGAAGCCATCTTGATTGGAATAAAGTGGTAACTCTTAAAACATTTAATTTAAAAAGAAACAACATGAGGGGGTATATTTTGCCATAGAAAGTATGATTAGTGCTGCAGAATGAAAAATTAGGGCACATTTTGAGTGACTTCTCAAATCCTTTTCTATTTCATTAAAACATTCTGACATGCAGTCTCCCAAAATGGCCACCAGAGACAAAAGAGCCCAAATGTAGCCCAAATATCACCCAGATGTAGCCCAAGTATAGCCCAATGACAGAATGTCCCAGAGTGTTCTAAAGAACAACTAGAGTGCTCACAGTCCTACTTATTACAAAGGTATAGCACACCTGGAGCCATCGTGATGGGAATAAAGTGGTAACTCTTAAGACATTTAATTTAAAAAGGAACAAAATGAGGGGGTATATTATGCAATAGAAGGTATTATTAGTGCTGCAGAAAGAAAAATTAGGGCACATTTTGAGTGACTTTTCAAATCCTCTTCTATTTCATTAAAAAATTCTGACATGCAGTCTCCCAAAATGGTCACCAGAGACAAAAGAGCCCAAATGTAGCCCAAATATCACCCAGATGTAGCCCAAGTATAGCCCAATGACAGAATGTCCCAGAGTGTTCTAAAGAACAACTAGAGCGCTAACAGTCCTACTTATTACAAAGGTATGGCACACCTGAAGCCATCTTGATTGGAATAAAGTGGTAACTCTTAAAACATTTAATTTAAAAAGGAACAAAATGAGGGGGTATATTTTGCCAGATGAATTATGATTAGTGCTGCAGAAAGAAAAATTAGGGCACATTTTGAGTGACTTCTCAAACCCTCTTCAATTTCATTAAAAAATTCTGACATAGTCTCGCAAGATGGCCACCAGAGACAAAAGAGCCTAAATGTAGCCCAAATATCACCCAGATGTACCCCAAGTATAGCCCAATGACAGAATGTCCCAGAGTGTTCTAAAGAACAACTAGAGCGCTAACAGTCTTACTTATGACAAAAGTATGGCACACCAGAAGCCATCTTGATTGGAATGAAGTGGTAAGTCTGAAAACACTCAATTTAAAAAGGAACAACATGAGGGGGTTAATTTTGCCATAGAAAGTATGATTAGTGCTTCAGAAAGAAAAATTAGGGATCATTTTGAGTGACTTCTCAAATCCTCTTCTATTTCATTAAAAAAATTCTGACATGCAGACTGAAACATGCACTTTGAATACCAGCAGCAGACGTCCCTGGTGAGCAGTAGCTTTACTACAGTGATCTAATGTGCAACTAGAGTGCTAACATTCAGAATTTATGGCAAATGTGTGACACATCTGAATGCCTTCTTGATGGAACCAAAGTAAACAAGCATTGAAAATGCAATAGATCTCGCCCTCGTTTAAGTTAAAGCCATTCTGTTTGTAATGAGGTGGCTTTTTAGCTTTGCTTTTATTAGTGTTTTTTCAACTTTCATGTAAATAACGCACCGTTTTCACCAAATCGACTTTGCCCAAGCACACCCTTCCCTTCGGCCAACAAATCCCAAAAATTCGGCACACCTGCCGATCCACTCTCCCTACAGCTCACCCAAGCCCCGTCCCTCTAGCGCAACTGGAACACCCCAAATTCACCTTCTCCATGCGCACCAAAAACTCCCATTGAATAACATGACAATTCGCTACTCCGCACAAAAATTGCTCTTTAAAGCACTTCCACTGCTCCGATCCGCTTCAAACTTGGCTGGACACTAGTTCCAGCGATTCCCTAACATCTCACCAAAAATCAGCCCAATCCATCCACTGGAACGGGGACGAATTTCAACCCGAATACGCGCCCCCGCAAACACAAAAAAAGCCATAAAACGGCCAAATCTCGACCAAAAACCGCCAAAATCCCTCAAAACCTTGCCAACACCAATACGCACGAAACTGAACCGGCCCCTCAGCCCTAGGCTCCGGGAACCCTACTTAATTGACCCAAAAGCCCTAAAAAAGCAACATAATACACACGAAAACGCCCTAACAACCCTAAAATGCATATAAGTATATGTATGCATGCATTTATGTTTGTATTTATATAGATATACAGATGATATATGTTTATATATGTATGTATATATATATATTCACTGAAAAAACCATAGGCTATAGACCATATATAGTTAGGAATTAGCATTTACAAAACCTTGAAAATTCACTGAAAAAACCATAGGTTATAGACCATATATAGTTAGGAATTAGCATTTACAAAACCTTGAAAATTCACTGAAAAAACCATAGGTTATAGACCATATATAGTTAGGAATTCGCATTTACAAAACCTTATTTTACTCACACAAAACCATTGAAATTCCATATATAGTTAGTTGCACTAACTATATATCGCGCACCCGCAATCCACTGCTGATGATGTCACATATTACATCATTCATGACATGGTCAGTGACATCACTGATGACATCACTGATGACATCACTGATGACATCACTGATGACAACATCCAGTGACTGTATGTTTCTGTAAAGTTAAAATATGTCTTACATATTGAAGAATGAGTGGATGTATAAGTGTCTGGATGAAGGATTTAGTAGGTGCATGACTGACTGTATGAGTGAGTGATTAAATGTGTCTCACTGAGTGCATGGGTTAGTGACTAAACTGTCTTAATTTGTGCATCATTATGTCTGTTGTTCTGTAAACTGTTGCATGTGTTGATAAGTAGCTATATGAGTAACTATATGGGTTATTGATTGGTTGCCCAAGTATTCGTATGGGAGACTGAGTGTGTGTGTGGGTGGCTGGGAGGTGTATGACTCTGTGCATAGATGTGTGAGCAGTTGATTCACTAGATGTATGGTTTCAAAAGTGCATGTGGAAACAGCTGTATGGGCGGTTGACTGTGTGCATGAGTGTATTGGTGAGTGAATGGATATCTCAGTGCTACATGTCAAAGTAAGTACATATGTAAAACACAGTACATGTGAGAGTTGACATATATAAATAACTGTGCATAAGAGCCAGTGAATGTGTGAGTGGCTGTATGGATCATTGTGAACTTGTATCAGGGATTGTATAAGAGAGTTAATATGTGTTAGTATATGTTTGAATAAGTAAAGTTTGTATAACTGTATAGTTGAGGAAATGGAGGTGTGATTGATTCTTTGATTGACTGACTAGGTGTGTGAGTAACTCCATGGATGAGTGACAGTCTGTGAGTGTCTGTTTACACTGATTGTATCTAAGGTTATATTAGAGTCTGAAGAGGTTCATCGTATTATCACATGAATGATATCATCAGTGATGTGATCAGTAATGTCAAATGAGATGTCATCAGTGATGTCATCAGTGATGTCATTTGAGATGTCATCAGTGATGTCATTTGAGATGTCATCAGTGATGTCATCAGTGATGTCACTGACCATGTCATGAATGATGTAATATGTGACATCATCAGCAGTGGATTGCGGGTGCGCGATATATAGTTAGTGCAACTAACTATATATGGAATTTCAATGGTTTTGTGTGAGTAAAATAAGGTTTTGTAAATGCGAATTCCTAACTATATATGGTCTATAACCTATGGTTTTTTCAGTGAATATATATATATATATATATATTACCTACTGGCGGTCGCCAGTAGGTATATATAGTTAGGATTTTTTCTCTATGGGATTTTTGAAAATTCTATGTCTAATAACTTTGCCGTTTGTGGACGGAATTGGCTGAAATTTTCTGGAAAATGGGGGGCCGAGAAAAAAGGGGGGTCCCAAAACGCGTTTTTCCCATGTTAATTTCCATAGGACGGTTGGCCTCACTTTTAGCCCGAACGGCTGAATGGATTTGCACGAAACTTGGCAAAATTGTAGGGACTGTTAGCCCGATGTGCCTTTGCTAGGTCTCAATATATGTGCTTCAGTGGATTTTGAGAAATTAACGTTTAAAACAAGATATATATCTGTAACAGCGCTCCGGGCTGCGCTCCGGTCCGCTTACTTTTCGCGAAACGGAACTTTGCGATGCGAAGCTGATTGGCTCTCCGGTGTCTGTCAACATTCTAAACAGTCCGGAGCGGCCGCCATCTTAACTCTCGGTAGGATCGAGAGAGAAGAAGAGGCCAAAACAAAGGGGGAAATTACCATAAGGGGGCATAGTAGATCCTCGTTGACCCCCTAGGTTTTATGTGGAGGTTTTAAAAGGGCCCAGGAAGGTAAAAAAAAAAAAAAAATTTTTTTTTTGCCGTGGTGAGCGCCAAGTTCGCGAACCGGGAAGT
The DNA here is from genome assembly GCF_964263255.1 of Lissotriton vulgaris. Classification (NCBI taxonomy): domain Eukaryota; kingdom Metazoa; phylum Chordata; class Amphibia; order Caudata; family Salamandridae; genus Lissotriton; species Lissotriton vulgaris. The sequence continues at coordinate 659,678,746 of NC_141694.1, forward strand.
GTTCTGGGCAGCGGACTATAAGGATAAAAGAATGATAGACTTTTCTAATACTGTATGTTAATTGTTTGTTGTTTTTGTTGTTTTTTTTTGTTTTCTTTATTTTTAAAGTATTTTTTTTATTTTGATTGTGTTTCATAATTCATTAAATTTTCCAACATTTCAGTGTCAGAAATTTCAAAATTGAATATAGGGTGTAAATTGTCCTCATTTTGAAGCAGGTTATCCACTGCTTCAACACATTGTAGTAGTTCCTGGTCTCTACTTTGATCCATAAAATCATCAATTTTTTCTTGGCTGCTCTCCTCCAGTACAATTGTAAATTTAACTTGTTGCTCGCCTTCCATTTTGCCTGAAATTTTGATTAAAAAAATATATATTAGTAGAGATAGGGCACTGTTGGGAATAATTTTAGATAGGCAGTTTTTATCAGTGAATTTATCTTTTGGCAGTGTATAGTATCAGAGTGGAAATAGGACTATAAAAAAGTGTATGTGATTTAACCAAGACAAGCCTAACTCCATTCATAACTATAACAGAGAAGTCTATCTAAATCTATAACTACTATAGAGGGATAGTATATATCTATCAGAAAAAGTCTACCATATTAAGTTATAGTGCACAATATACTTCAGTTTTAAAAATAACAACTTACCTTCACAAAGAAGTTGAATTGTTTGATAGCTATTCAAATGTGATGTACAAGTAGAACAAGAAGTAGCAGTCAAAATGGCTGTGTTTTCTTCTCCTCCTTTATATATATGCAGGTATATAACCAATCAAATGTTAGATAATAAAAGTAGAAAATGAAAGTAACATTTTCATTGGTTGTCAATTCCAACACTTCAGATGTGTTTTGTGAAGTAATTTACCTCACGGTACTTAGAGAGGTCTACAGGCTTAATGGCTAAATGGAATTTCAATCAAATTTGTGAAAATGAAAGGGATTGTTATGTAGTATGAGCTAATCTATATTTGGTGAGAGTGTCTCTAGTCGTTTTTCTGTAAATTACTTTCCCACCTTTTTTTTGGACCGCTTCCCAGGAAGCAGCTCGGTTCGCGAACTTTAAGCATCACGGGGTCCACCATTTTGTGTTTCGGTCGCATTAAGATACAAGATGGAGGACAAATAATGTTTAGAATGGGTAGAAGGGGTCATGGTAGACTTATCTTGACCCCCTAGGTTTTCTGAGGGTGGCTGAGGAGGCTTATATGTGCGGAAAAAAAACATTTTTTTAATAAATTTCGCGAGGTTAGCTTTCGGTTCGCGAACCGGGTAGCGCCTCGGGGAGCGTAATTTGTGGAAAATTAGTGAAAAAAGTTAGAAAAAAATAATAATTGAGAGTGATCAGATGAAGGGTAGCTCTGAGAAGAGCTTTTGGGTTTATGGTACATTTAGGTACTTATAAGTAGGTACCTATGCACAGTCTTAAATTCAGAATGAAAATTCTGTTGCCCTCATCTGAGAAGTGAACTCCATCTCCTCTGTAGATATCTTGCATGTAGTAACGTAATTTATTGTTGTACAAGGAGCCCATTCCATGGTCTCTCATGTAAGCTGAAACAGATTTGTTTACATGCTTCCTCGCTTTCTCAATTTGTGGACAAAATTGGTTGGACCACCTCCATTTCTGTCTTTGGCATATATTGGAATATACCAAGGCAGTTTGAGGTAAAAGTGCCATTAATTGCTCAAAGGTGTCCTTTAAAAGCATTTCCAGACCTACTCCAGTCAAAGTGCCCAAATCATTACCTCCACAGTGCACAATTAACAGGTCAGGTTTTGGCAAATGCATAAAGGTTTTCACCAATGGTATCAATTGGTGACATTTTAATCCTCTTTGGCCCAACCACTTAATTTCCACATCTTGTAAATTGAGGTTAGGTAAATTTCTGTTCTCAGCATACCTTTGAGCCCAGTGGATGTAACTATGTCCAACAATCCAGACTTTAAACATGGTGAGAGAAGGTTGTGCTGCAGTCAGATGAAGTGTGGTAATGAAAGGGCAGTTGAAACAGTAGGAGTTTGTAAAGAAAAAAAACTGTGGAGTTTCAGTGCTAATGATTCATTAGCAGTGATTGGTGCATTTCCATTTCTGAAAACAGAAGGTTAGGGTGCATGGATGTGTTCTTTGAAAGATGCAATTTGAATGGTCAAGGAAACAACATTTAATGAAAGATTGCACTGGATACGCAGGTGCAGTGAGAGTTCAGAGTTCAATTGAAACATTGTTGTGTGAATTTGCAAACATGAGAGGTCTTCCAGGAGGTGGTTGCTATGGAAAAATGGCAGTGAGGGCAGAGGGGGGAAGGGTTTTGATTTGAAAAAAGTGAGGGAAGAGTTATGATTGGCTAATATGAGAGATATGTGTAATGAATATCTGTATTTCTGTGCTTTTAATAGCTGCAGCCTCTGGAGTGCATCCTGTTTGATCTGCTCAAGTCAATTTGGTGTACTTCTGAGACTGTTTTGAAACTCAAAAAGTATTTGCTAAGGTGAGAAAAGATTTATTTAATTTAGAAAGAGAATAGTATGATTTAAGGAGAAAATGATGAAGAAAGCTGTGTTTTTAAAATGTGGCTTTGTCTCAAGTGAAATACAAATAGATTTTGTTTCTTTGAGAAATTGTAATTGCATATTCGGTTTAGCATTCTGGCATGCAGTAACACAAGTTATTGTTGTACATGGAGCCCATTCCATGGTCTCTCATGTAAGCTGAAACAGATATGTTGTGTTTAAAAACGATTTTTGAAAAGAATTACATTTTTGGATATGTTCTGCTAGAGCTTCATAGGTTGTTTGGGTCATATTTATAAGGCATTTGAGTGTCTAGGATGTTATTTTTCCCTTTTTCAATGGAAAGCGTTCCTCATGGGGCAAGTTTGTTGTAAATACGCTCCCACCTGTGCTTGGCAAATTTAGATTTTGATTATGGGAGTTACATAGCTATGTTAATAATGTCCCAAAAATGGTGCAAGGGCATTCAATAAAACGCTTTCATGTGTCTCAAGGACATTTTCAGTCATTTCCTCTTGAATGCAGCTATACAATTGATTTATATGCTGTGTTTAAAAATGTTTTTTTGAAATCAATTACATTTGTAGATATGTACTGCTAGAGCTTCATAGATTGTTTTGGGTCATATTTATAAGGCATTTGAGTGTCTATGATGTCATCTGCATTCGTGTGTTGGCCTCACCTCAAACAAACAAAACAGGTGATGGACCGAATGTGGATCAATGACACCCATTTACCCCAGTCCAAAGATCTGGGCCCAAACAAACCTTTAGATAGGCCACACTTTATCGTCAACCTGAATAAATCATTTAAAATGTTAGGGAGAGATTTATGATTGTTGTATGCCTGTTTTATACCACTGTGTGTCATTTTTGTGACGCAGTGGTGGTGCCGAAGATTTGCTATGTTATATAATAAGTAGGGTGTTAAGTTTATGATGACTGTTATTCATTTACTGTTTGGTAATAGTGGTTAATAACAGTTTTTTTATTATATTTTTCCACAGATTCAACTGCACATCATTTATAAATTGAAAAAATGCCAACTAAAAATCGTATTACAAAGGCGAGAAAACGTCAAAGACAGCAAGATCATGTATTATTGCAGCAGTCCTCTATCCAAAATACTCGTGAAATCACCAAGAAAGCTCCGGGTAAGAGCACGAAATCATTCATAAGAAATATTTGTAGTAAAAAAAGTATTTCTCCCAAAAATGTTTTAGTCCAGAAAAAGAAAAGCAATTTAAATGGAAAGGAAAGACCCATCAAAAATGTTACTGGTAGAGGAAGAGATAACTCTGTGCATGATAGTAGAAGGAAACAACAGTTTAGGGACATTCGAAAACGAATGTTCCGCAACAGAATAATATTTAATTTATTAAAAAATATTAAAAAAGGCCAACAGAAAGTGGCATTTTATAAGAAGAAGAAAAATGTAGAGAAAATTATTGATCATGCTTTTGAAATTAAGCGAAAGTTGTTTATTTTGGTAATCAATAGAATTAGGACACTAAGCAAGGTAATTTCTGATTTCAAATCAAATAGTAGATGGAAGAGAGTAGTAAATCGTAGTAACTTTTGTGAAGTTTTTTCCGGAGAATGGATGCATAGTTCAAGTTGTGAGGCATTTTTTAATGAGGAGAGTTATTTTCAGGATAATGATTTGGTGTTTGCAGTTGACACCAGTGGTCGAGCTTATGAAGTGAAGGATGGTTGTCCAGTTGAAAAAGAAAAACTTGTGACAACAGAGACAGACGAGGTGTTAGGTAATGAGGTTTTAGGAAGACGTCCTAAGCGTCCTGTGTACACCTGGAAGTGTAGTTCTATTTGCAGTGTGCGACAGGATTCCATCAATTTGCTTTGTGATTTTGTACGGACATTTAATAAGAAAAGTTTGAAGCAGAAAATGAAGTTGTTGCAAGAATTAGATCCTTGCAGAGTGAGACAAGTGACAGGTTTGCGTGGTCATTCACTGGCTTGTCTTTCCAGGAGAGTATGCCAGAGTGTTTTTCATCATTTCAGGATGCTAGCAGTGCATCATAATAAAGTCAGGAAAATAGTGAGAATGTTGTATCATGCTAAGAGTCCAGCAATTATGCTTAAACAATTATGTGCTGCTCTTTTGCATGGTTCTGAAATAGATGTCAAGAATATTTGTGAAGAAATTGAGCTTTGTTACTTTGGAAATAAAGATGAGAATGTTCAAATTGACCCAGAAGTAGAGGATAATGTTGAAGATAATGTACAGGTTTCCAGTACAGATAATTTTCAGAAGGAAATTGCCACGTTTCAGATGAAATCAAGTGAGAGGCCTAATTTTACTTGTGTGTGTTGTCGACGCACTTATTATAAGAATCAGACTAAGTTAGTGGATTTATATGCAAAAAGTGAAAGGGAAAATAATAGTGAATGGAAGGATTTTGCCACATACTTGATGGTAGAAAATTCTTTTAATTTGGGATCGGATCAACGTGTGTGTACTTATTGTTGTAACAAATTAAACAAAAACCAGATGCCTGCTAGGGCGGTTCATAATAATCTTGAATTAGTTGAGATTCCTTCTGAATTGAAGGATTTAAATACTTATGAATCTATTTTGATTCAAAGTATTCATCCCTTTCAGGCTATTGTAAGAATGGAGCCAAAGACAGGGAAGTTAACTCCATCAGATTTACAGAGAGGATTAAAGGGAAGAGTTGTTTATTTGCCTCTAGATTTGAACAAAAACATTAACACAATTGGAGTAGAAAAAGTTGAAGAGGAACCTTTGGTTATCTTGGTTAATGGTGTTCCGACAAAGAATAAGAAAATATGGCAAGATTTAGTGGATGTTAGGAAAGTCAAAAAGGCAACATTGTATTTGAAGAAAAATAATAAGTACTATATAAATGTATATGTTGCAGAAGAGGAAGTAAGTGATGAAGAGGATAGCGATTTGTGTGCTGGCCAAATTGAGAAAGTAGAGGCCTCTAAAAGTGAAGAAATATATGAACATTATAGTGTTCATCCTTTGCATTCCAAGGAAGTCATGGGGAATGCAATTGAGTTGTTTCAAATGAAACAAGCCAAAGGGAGTCCCATTAGTGTTTGGGAGGAAAGTTTGGAAGCTCGGTGTTTCCCACAGCTATTTCCAACAGGTCAAGGAGGAAGATATGATGAGCGGTCTCATCAAATTCCTGCGTCTGAATACCGGACTTTACGATTGTATGCAGAAGATCCTAGGTTTCGTCAATGCATTCCCTATTTGTTTCATCTCTTGTTTGAAAGCGATCTGTCTGGACTGTCATATGCAGTGAACCACATCTTAAAAAGTGGTATACAGATGCGAAACATCTCGGCAAGTGACTTTATGCATAAAGTCAATGTCCAAGACAGTATTTTGGATTCTCACCTAATTAATCTCATGGCGTGTCAGCGTGGTACTAATGAGTACTGGTATCGTCGTCATGGTGATTTAAAATGTATGCTGAGGAACTTAGGAACTCCAACATGGTTCCTTACTCTGAGCTGTGCAGAGTATGGCTGGGAAGACTTACTTGAATTTCTACGAGAGGCAAATGGAAATATTGAAAACATTGAATTCAAGACACCAGGAGAACTGTGTTCTTTGGATCCAGTGAATGTATGCAGGTACTTCAATCATAGATTTGAAGCTATGATGTCTTTCATCACAAATAAGAAGAATCCACCTCTTGGAGAGGTGTTGGATTTCTTCTGGAGAAAGGAGTACCAAGCAAGAGGTGCTCCTCATATACATATGTTGCTGTGGATCAAGGATGCACCTAAATTTGGAACAGATCCGGATGAGTTAGTGATGAACTTCATAGAACAGTATTCTACGTGTGCTGTTCCAAACGCAACGGAGAAGAAAAGCCTAAGAGAACAAGTTCTACGTTTCCAAAGCCATCGTTGTGGAAAGTACTGTCGTCGTAAATTCAGAAACAAGGACAAGTTCTACACCAAATGTCGTTTCAACTTTCCACGACCGGTGATTTCTAAAGGAAGAGTGAACAGTTTGATGTCTTCGCTGCGACATAATGTCACAAGGAAATCACCCAAAAATACATACAGTTTGAAAAGGAACGAAGAGTCCAAGTACATCAACGACTACAACCCAGTGATTTTGTCCATGTGGAATGCTAACATGGATATACAGTTTGTGGCTGACAACTGTATGGCTGTGGCTCGGTATGTGACATCTTACATCACCAAAAAAGAAAAGACAGAACTGAAGGATATGTGGGAGGACATTTCCCATGAAAAGAGCCTCAGCAAGAAGTTGTACAGTTTCAGTCTGAAGATGTTGTCGCATCGAGAAATTGGAGCTTATGAATGTTCTGACCGGTTGTCTTCAGCAAGTCTCTATGCCAAATCCAGGAGTATCGTTTGGGCGAGTCTTGGTCTTGCTGCAACGCGAAATCGAGTTCTAAAACCTGTCCGGGAAATTGAGTATTTGGCAGAAAAGGAACCAAACAGTACCGACATTTTGAAGACCAACATGTTGGATACATATTATCCAAATCGAAGCAGTCACCTTGAGAATGTTTGTCTATATGAGGTTCTACAAAATTATATATTCAAGAGGAACATCAAAGAAGATATTGAGAATGGAGTGTATGCTGTAATTGGAAGTGAGGGATGTCTGGTCAAGCAAAGAAAATGCCAATTAGTAAACCATCGAAAATTGAGTGGCGAATCTCCAGAAAAAAAGGAGTTTTTCTATTTAGCACTTTTGCAACTTTTCAAGCCTTGGCGTGCAGAAGAGGAACTGCTTGGAGATTTCCTCTGTTACGAAGACTCTTTCACTGCTGCTAAGGAGACCATAGAATGTCCTGCTTTTCCCAAATATCAAGAAATGCTAACTTTGGAAATTGAGCAGGAAGCAACGATTGCAGCCGAGATTGCCAGAGACAGTTCTCAGGACAGTCAGAGTTCTGTTTCATTGAGTCAAGATCCACTTGGAGGACCTATTATCGAAAATGAAGCTGCCACTGCTATGAATGAAGTGGAAAGAGCCATGGCACATGCTCAGGAGGATTCAGTTAACTTAGAAGACTTGGAAAAACAACTCAACGTTGAGCAGAGGAAAATATATGATGAAGTTACCAAGCAAATTGAGCATGGATTAAGTCATGAGAAGAAAGAGTGCTCATGTACATCGTTGAAGCCTGTCCGACTGTACGTGAGTGGAGAAGCGGGAACTGGAAAAAGTTTCCTCATTAAAGCAATTTCTTGTTATTTGCAGGAAAGGACTGAGTCATCGCTGTCTTGTGTTGTCACCGCTCCAACTGGACTGGCAGCACATAACATTAAAGGTATTACTTTGCATCGTCTACTGATGCTGCCAGTGGAGCATGACAACAAATTACAATACCACAAGTTATCTGGGGATGCTTGTTTTGAAGTTTCAAGAGTCTTGAGGAAAATGAAACTTCTTATCATTGACGAAGTAAGCATGGTTTCCAATGTCATGCTTGCCTTTGTGCATTTGAGAATGCAAGAAGTTCTTAAAACTGAGTATGATGTGTTATTTGGTGGCAAACACATAATTGTTTTCGGAGATCTTCTGCAGCTGACACCAGTAAAAGGTCAACCTGTGTTCAAAATACTCACGCATGAAGATACCAGGAAGTGCCTAGGGAGCATTGGCAACGTCAATATATGGTTAAACTTCAATTATGCTGAACTGCATGAAAATATGCGTCAGGCGAAGGATGAAGATTACAAGAATATTCTACAAGATATTAGAATTGGAAAAGTGACCGAGCATGGGAAAGAAGCTTTAAATGCACGATTACTGTCAAATTTATATCCAGAAGAAGACGTTGTGCCTGAGAATATTTTTCAGAAAATTACTGAGAAGAAATCTGGAATATGTTTGATGCCAACTCTTGCAGAATGTTCCATCTTCAACAACAAAATGTTGAATTTAGAAAAGCAAGAGATTGTGAAACTTGAAGCTATTGACAAAATAGAGCATATGGGATCAACAATTATTTTGTCAGAGAATTTGAAATCAAAATTGGATTCATTAGAGAAGACTATATCTAAAACAGCGGGTTTTGAAAATACTTTAAATGTGTGTTTAAATTGCCGAATTATTTTGAGAAGGAATTTACATGTTGAAAGAGGTCTGGTAAATGGATCAATGGGTAATGTTGTTGATTTTGAGAAATACAGAAATAGAGATGGAATAGAATTTTTAAAAATTAAATTTGATGGCATTGAGGAAGTACAGCTAATTGGTCGTTGTTCTGCTAGGTTTTTGCTTGTTAAAGACTTATATGTTCGCCGTAAACAGTTTCCTGTTTGCTTGGCATATGCGGTGACAATCCATAAATCGCAAGGTTTAAGTGTAGATAGTGCATTGGTGAATATTGGCAGTTCTGTGTTCAAGGAGGGTATGGCATATGTAGCATTGTCACGAGTTAGAACTTTATCGGGATTGTACTTGATTGACTGTGATGTCACAAACATTTGTGCGGATCTAGATTGTGTTAAGGAATACAATAGGTTAAGAAGAGAGTATGCGCCACATTTGCCTCAATATCCTTTGATTGAGAAACGTGTGGTAGGCCATAAACGAAGAAATATCAGTAATAGTAGGGAGGTTGTAGCAAAAAGCCAAAAAGTCGATGAACCGAAAATTGTAAGCAGAAAGAAAGTGGATTCTGTTGAAGATGTTGTCGGTTTTCAATTTGAAAACAGTTCTGGTGTCAACTGCTATGCAAATGTAGTGGTTAATGTTCTCTTTTCACTAGAGACTTTAAAAGAACAGATTGTGTTCAATTCGGAACAAAGTTTATGCTGTTTGTTGAATTCTGTGTTAGAGAAATGTAGCACTGATCGAACAAAAGTAGAAAGTGTGTCTGAAGTTCGTTATCTGTTAGATGAATGTTCAGGTCAAACAGACTTCTCTGAAAATAATCAGCAGGATTGTCAGGAGTTTTTAATGTATATGTTTGATGTATTGCAAGATGAGGGTGTAGATGTAGATCACCTGTTTGGGCTTTCTTATCAATGGCAGCATGACTGCGAGTACTGTAGGGTATCAAGTACTACTAGTGTAGACTCAGAAAGATTTATATATTTAACTTTGCCAGACAGTAAATCAGTCTCCTTTAATAAGCTAGTAAATGCAGCGGATCACAACATGGAGTGTAGCCAATGTAAATCTGAAATGCTGTCAACATTATTTATTCGAAGTTATGGCCAGTATGTCATTTTAATGATCCAACGATGTAGGCCTGATGGATCAAAATTGTCAACTTTAATAAAAAATGTTGTTGCTTCTCAGCTGTCAATATCAGGAAGGACTTTTGTAACTGTAGCAATTATCTATCACGATGGTCCTTCAACAACATCAGGACATTACACAGCATATTTAAAGTTTAAAAACGGCTGGTCATTCTGCAACGATTCTGTTGTAACTTTCAAAAAAAAATTGCCGTTTGACCTTAAAAATTCTTACCTGGTGTTTTTAAAACCAAAATTTTAATGAAAGAATCTCGGGATTTCCTCTGATGAATTGCAAAAGGTTCATCAAGTAGAGGGAATGTAAGTCTGCAATGCTGTCTAGATTATTGGTCCAAAACTTTTAATTATAATGTCGATTTAAAAATCCAACTATATAAACCTGATGCAAGTAAGTCTGCTTCATAGTAAGCAGTATCAGTGTCATAGGAAAAGGAGAACATGAGTGAGAAAGAAGGGTAAGATATTAGTAGTCCAGGATTGTGAAAATAATCTTAAATGTTTTCTTTTTGAAAGTTGCGAAAATAGAAAATGACGGGATTTACTTTTCGCGAAACGGAACTTTGCGATGCGAAGCTGATTGGCTCTCAGGTGTCTGTCAACATTCTAAACAGTCCGGAGCGGCCGCCATCTTAACTCTCGGTAGGATCGAGAGAGATGAAGAGGCCAAAACAAAGGGGGAAATTACCATAAGGGGGCATAGTAGATCCTCGTTGACCCCCTAGGTTTTATGTGGAGGTTTTAAAAGGGCCCAGGAAGGTAAAAAAAAAAAAAATTTTTTTTTTTTTGCCGTGGTGAGCGCCAAGTTCGCGAACCGGGAAGTGTTCTGGGCAGCGGACTATAAGGATAAAAGAATGATAGACTTTTCTAATACTGTATGTTAATTGTTTGTTGTTTTTGTTGTTTTTTTTTGTTTTCTTTATTTTTAAAGTATTTTTTTTATTTTGATTGTGTTTCATAATTCATTAAATTTTCTAACATTTCAGTGTCAGAAATTTCAAAATTGAATATAGGGTGTAAATTGTCCTCATTTTGAAGCAGGTTATCCACTGCTTCAACACATTGTAGTAGTTCCTGGTCTCTACTTTGATCCATAAAATCATCATTTTTTTCTTGGCTGCTCTCCTCCAGTACAATTGTAAATTTAACTTGTTGCTCGCCTTCCATTTTGCCTGAAATTTTGATTAAAAAAATATATATTAGTAGAGATAGGGCACTGTTGGGAATAATTTTAGATAGGCAGTTTTTATCAGTGAATTTATCTTTTGGCAGTGTATAGTATCAGAGTGGAAATAGGACTATAAAAAAGTGTATGTGATTTAACCAAGACAAGCCTAACTCCATTCATAACTATAACAGAGAAGTCTATCTAAATCTATAACTACTATAGAGGGATAGTATATATCTATCAGAAAAAGTCTACCATATTAAGTTATAGTGCACAATATACTTCAGTTTTAAAAATAACAACTTACCTTCACAAAGAAGTTGAATTGTTTGATAGCTATTCAAATGTGATGTACAAGTACAACAAGAAGTAGCAGTCAAAATGGCTGTGTTTTCTTCTCCTCCTTTATATATATACAGGTATATAACCAATCAAATGTTAGATAATAAAAGTAGAAAATGAAAGTAACATTTTCATTGGTTGTCAATTCCAACACTTCAGATGTGTTTTGTGAAGTAATTTACCTCACGGTACTTAGAGAGGTCTACAGGCTTAATGGCTAAATGGAATTTCAATCAAATTTGTGAAAATGAAAGGGATTGTTATGTAGTATGAGCTAATCTATATTTGGTGAGAGTGTCTCTAGTCGTTTTTCTGTAAATTACTTTCCCACCTTTTTTTTGGACCGCTTCCCAGGAAGCGGCTCGGTTCGCGAACTTTAAGCGTCACGGGGGTCCACCATTTTGTGTTTCGGTCGCATTAAGATACAAGATGGAGGACAAATAATGTTTAGAATGGGTAGAAGGGGTCATGGTAGACTTATCTTGACCCCCTAGGTTTTCTGAGGGTGGCTGAGGAGGCTTATATGTGCGGAAAAAAAACATTTTTTTAATAAATTTCGCGAGGTTAGCTTTCGGTTCGTGAACCGGGTAGCGCCTCGGGGAGCGTAATTTGTGGAAAATTAGTGAAAAAAGTTAGAAAAAAATAATAATTGAGAGTGATCAGATGAAGGGTAGCTCTGAGAAGAGCTTTTGGGTTTATGGTACATTTAGGTACTTATAAGTAGGTACCTATGCACAGTCTTAAATTCAGAATGAAAATTCTGTTGCCCTCATCTGAGAAGTGAACTCCATCTCCTCTGTAGATATCTTGCATGTAGTAACGTAATTTATTGTTGTACAAGGAGCCCATTCCATGGTCTCTCATGTAAGCTGAAACAGATTTGTTTACATGCTTCCTCGCTTTCTCAATTTGTGGACAAAATTGGTTGGACCACCTCCATTTCTGTCTTTGGCATATATTGGAATATACCAAGGCAGTTTGAGGTAAAAGTGCCATTAATTGCTCAAAGGTGTCCTTTAAAAGCATTTCCAGACCTACTCCAGTCAAAGTGCCCAAATCATTACCTCCACAGTGCACAATTAACAGGTCAGGTTTTGGCAAATGCATAAAGGTTTTCACCAATGGTATCAATTGGTGACATTTTAATCCTCTTTGGCCCAACCACTTAATTTCCACATCTTGTAAATTGAGGTTAGGTAAATTTCTGTTCTCAGCATACCTTTGAGCCCAGTGGATGTAACTATGTCCAACAATCCAGACGTTAAACATGGTGAGAGAAGGTTGTGCTGCAGTCAGATGAAGTGTGGTAATGAAAGGGCAGTTGAAACAGTAGGAGTTTGTAAAGAAAAAAAACTGTGGAGTTTCAGTGCTAATGATTCATTAGCAGTGATTGGTGCATTTCCATTTCTGAAAACAGAAGGTTAGGGTGCATGGATGTGTTCTTTGAAAGATGCAATTTGAATGGTCAAGGAAACAACATTTAATGAAAGATTGCACTGGATAAGCAGGTGCAGTGAGAGTTCAGAGTTCAATTGAAACATTGTTGTGTGAATTTGCAAACATGAGAGGTCTTCCAGGAGGTGGTTGCTATGGAAAAATGGCAGAGAGGGCAGAGGGGGGAAGGGTTTTGATTTGAAAAAAGTGAGGGAAGAGTTATGATTGGCTAATATGAGAGATATGTGTAATGAATATCTGTATTTCTGTGCTTTTAATAGCTGCAGCCTCTGGAGTGCATCCTGTTTGATCTGCTCAAGACAATTTGGTGTACTTCTGAGACTGTTTTGAAACTCAAAAAGTATTTGCTAAGGTGAGAAAAGATTTATTTAATTTAGAAAGAGAATAGTATGATTTAAGGAGAAAATGATGAAGAAAGCTGTGTTTTTAAAATGTGGCTTTGTCTCAAGTGAAATACAAATAGATTTTGTTTCTTTGAGAAATTGTAATTGCATATTCGGTTTAGCATTCTGGCATGCAGTAACACAAGTTATTGTTGTACATGGAGCCCATTCCATGGTCTCTCATGTAAGCTGAAACAGATATGTTGTGTTTAAAAACGATTTTTGAAAAGAATTACATTTTTGGATATGTTCTGCTAGAGCTTCATAGGTTGTTTGGGTCATATTTATAAGGCATTTGAGTGTCTAGGATGTTATTTTTCCCTTTTTCAATGGAAAGCGTTCCTCATGGGGCAAGTTTGTTGTAAATACGCTCCCACCTGTGCTTGGCAAATTTAGATTTTGATTATGGGAGTTACATAGCTATGTTAATAATGTCCCAAAAATGGTGCAAGGGCATTCAATAAAACGCTTTCATGTGTCTCAAGGACATTTTCAGTCATTTCCTCTTGAATGCAGCTATACAATTGATTTATATGCTGTGTTTAAAAATGTTTTTTTGAAATCAATTACATTTGTAGATATGTACTGCTAGAGCTTCATAGATTGTTTTGGGTCATATTTATAAGGCATTTGAGTGTCTATTGTTGCGTGCTTATCTAGGTTCCTGATCGATACTGTGACCTTATGCCCCTATTCTGCTATAAATCCATTTATTCCCTATATTGGCATAACCGTTCAAGTGCGATTTTCTGAAAAGTCATCTCTGGCCTCACACGAACAGAGCCACATTCCAGCATGACTCTCTGCTACTTCCTTTGCGACCAATTAGTGCAATGACAGAGCAGCAGTCACTATCTGATATTCCTAGATAACACTCCGAGTTCTTCAACAAGATAAAAACTTAGCAAACCTGGAAATCCCCGCTTGCTATGTTTTGATTAGTAATGGAACTCTAATGAGCAACTGATAACTGTCACTTCCTAGTGACATCTTTAATTGACGTCTTATGTCCAGCAAACTTGCGTCAAACCCGGCACCTGTCAGGTATAAATATTACCAACGTTGCCTTAAGCAATGAGAGAGATACGAGCTGTGAGTTCGTTCCCTGTTGCTGATGCCAGCTGCCTGCATGACCCTGTGTTGGTAAAAACTAGCACTCTGTCGCTGCAGCCTGCTATCCTGTGGTGGTGAAGCTGCTGATTACCATTATCGCCGCTACAGCGCGAACTATGGTGCAGTACGCTTGAGGAGCCGAGCAGCCGTCCTCTGCGAAGACATCCAGCCGATTCCAGCTGCCCGCGGACGCTGTCCCCCCTCCTTCCTCGACGCGCTGAGAGAAGCCGCTGCATTTCTCGTGCAGAGAAATCCAGTCCCGGCGCTTCCGGTTTACCCTCGCGGGTGACTGGGATATCGAGAGAGACCCCTGAAGGAGATACCAATCCTCCATCATTCTATTCAGAGGTATGGTGTTGACTAAACCCTTAGACGAGAATTCTTGAAACAAACCTTGGCAAAACCAACTTAACTTAAGCTACTTACTTACTCCCCTTCCACGTGTTAGGCTTAGGTCAGGCACACTGGGGTAGGCTTAGTTAGAAGCACCAGTTGAGTATGTTAGCCTAATGTATATATGACTGTATATATGTTTTATTACTTTTAAACCATTGTATGGCTAAGAAACCATATCAATGCTTTTACAGTTCTATTTCGCAATACTTATCTTACTGTACGTACTTTTGATAATAACAATTATTGCAATTGTGGCAATACATTTCTCTTGTACGAGAAGAAAGACTGTTCAATAAATGTTAACCCTTTATTGATACACGCCCGTCTCTCTATTCTCTACATACTGTGAAAGTAAACTGCACTAGACTGACTGAGTGAAATCCATGTCTATTGTTTCACACGACCCTAGAGATCGACTCTTGATCTGAGGAGCAAAGTTGTCATGTTGCACGGTTGTTGGAAAACTGAATCCCTTCTTGTCTGTGCCAAGGAAGCTGATCACTTCCTATGCAGAGAAGAAAGTTTCCAGTGACCTCTGAGCTAGTTGGTAACACAACCCAATTAAGTTTAGCATAGTCAGTGGAGGCCTGGAATATCCGCAGTTCCACGTCGATACTACTGTTTATGTTATTCCAATGCGCAGGGCCTAGTGGGAAACTAGGAACTACACTACATGGCGCCCAAACGTTTGGTAAGGCGATAAACTAACGCAAGACTTGTAGAGTAACTCAGTCGTGCATATTTCACACCCCTTTCTCCCGTAAATACTCCAATAGACGTCTGGAGTGGGTGAAAGGTTAAAATCCGCCCGACCTTAGTAGGAAGAGATTCCTATGTAAAGCTCTGGTTTATTCAACGTTGAAGGATACAGTGTTCCAAAATATTGTGCATCTAATCTTTGTCTCCTTGGAGACCTACTCTGCAAACCTCGCATTTTTACAATGCCAGAAAACGGAACCGCTGGGGCCGCAGCAGATGCGACTCGGCAAGGTCCCGAATACACAGACCCGGGTGCTATTATCATCCCGGTCCAGTTAAGAAGATCTATAACTTTAAAACTTATAGAAAACGGACTGACACCTCAAGGTGGTACAGTAATTTTCGTGATAGAGGCTCACGAGTATCGGCAGACAGAGGTATTCTATTCATGGATAAACTTTCCAGCGGTAAACGCTATAACACAAGAGTTTCACTATTATAAAATAGAGGAACCTCCGGGAGAGTACGCTCCTTTCGAGGAGATTGAAATCCCACTTAAATTTCAAGAGCACCTGCTCTGGTTTAATGGCGCCCTAAAACACAATGATCACATAACTAGGCTCGGTCCACTAGGTAGACCAGGAGCCACGTGGCCGGTTCTAGCCAGCTACACACCACATCCTGACATTGCAAGAATGTCTAGAGAAGAGCTGTTAGCACAGCTAAACACATTAATAAAAATACATAGGCAATTAGTCCAATATGTAATGCGGACTGCAACAGTCCAGCCAGCTGTTAATACACCACAGCTGACCCCTCATCAGGGGAACACAAATAAAATTACACCACAGAACATACAGTCATGTCTTGGTAAAACACCCGTAAAACGGGAACAAATTCCTTTCTGGTTAGCCCAGAAAATCACTCAAATAGAGGCAGTATTTCCTGATACTACCCCTATTGAGAAACACAGAATCTTGACCATCTGCCTTCCTATGGGAATCGCACCACACGTGGAGGACTGCGACACTTGGGGTACAATCTTTGCTTCCATTTACACAAAAACACACGGTGTTCCGTCTATGGCGGTAATACCAGAAGTGCTAAAACAGATTCAAAATGAATTCGGTCCAGAGCCCGCTTTAAATCTAGGTATGAAATTACTGAAAGACTTCAAGCAGGTCACGGCTATATTATTAGCCAACATAAAGGGAGAAGCAGCATCTGTGGCGATTCGCCAGAAGTTGAGGGAAACAGATATAAAAGATCCTGTTGAGCTTGCAAAAATCATAGAAAAGTGCTATGAAGAATTAGGTAGAGACAGCTTGGGTGGAAAACCAGTAAAGCCCCAACTGCTCGAAAATCCAGAAAAATTATTTATTAAAAATAATTCAAACACTCCTAAAAAGAGCTGGGATGGAAATAAACAATCCACTCCCAAGGAAAAAGTTTTCCAGTCCAGAGGAAGGTCTCCTCGACGGAGGGAAAGAACTCCGACTCGAGAACGCCAGTCTCCCCAGCGGGAGCCCTCTGAGAAAAGATATAACCTTAGAAATAGGGATAATCTAAAAAAACCTGATAGATATCAAAGTATTGATACACGTCCCTCTCGATCTTTTCCACAGAATTCGGAAAGAAGAGGACGGTCAGACCCAGGAGAGCACACCAAGTCCAAAGACAAGGAACCTGCTCAAAATAAGAAATCTCAATTTCAGAAAAAGAAGGTAGCCAGTATTAGAGTAATCAACCATGCCGAGAATACTGAGGACACAGTTGAAAAACGGGGAGTGGGCATTGACAATGTTGGACAGTGCAGCAGAGATCAGTATAGCGCGCAAGATCTTGATGAGTCATCTGGAGACAGTGGACACAAATGAATTCATTCAGGTTGAAACTGCCGACGCCAGACTTAGCGAGCCCCATAAAATATACGAAATAACATTGCGTATGGAGGGTGATAAGACTAGGAAAATTAAGGGTCTGTTTTGGGATAAGCTCTCAAAAGGCTATGATATTCTGTTAGCTGAAAAAGATTGGCCCCCGGAGTTTGTCAGGGAGTGCCCTCGCGGCGAAGAAGTGATTATGCCTGCCTTCTCGAATCACATACCGATTCACAAAAAATACACATATGCAAGGAAATGGGCAGTAGCCCAGGCACCTGCATTATATAAAAATCATGTAGGATGGGATGAGGATTCTCCGCCTCACAAAATCCAACTAAAAAGTGAACCAACTGCCCAACGGCAGTATCCCATAAAGCAAGAAGCTAAAAAACAAGTCAGGGAGATCTTAGATCAACTTGAGTACCAGGGGGTGATTGAAACATGCACCTCTCAAATGAACAATCCTTTGTTTCCTGTCTCCAAGCCAGACAATTCATATCGTCTAGTTTTGGACTACAGACACCTTAATACATGTTGCAAAACTTTTGCAGTACAAAACTCGCATAGTGCAGCCCTAATGAATAACATAGTTAGGAAAAAATACAAAACGACATTAGACATATCTAATGGTTTCTTTTGTCAAAACATTGCACCAGAAAGCAGATATTTGACCGCTTTCTCAGCATTTGGGTCACAGAAAAAATTCTGTCGACTCCCACAGGGGTTCAAGAACAGCCCAGGACTATTCTCAGCTAGGGTAACAGAGTTACTACAAATCTATGATGATGAAGCATTGTCTTACGTAGATGATATTTATCTCACAGACGACGACTTGGATACTCACTTGAAAAGAGTGAACACCATTATACTTGGGTTCGCAGCAGAGGGTTACAAATTCAACTTTAAAAAGTCCCGAATTGCCCATCTGACAGTACTATTTTTAGGGTACGAATTATCAAGTGAAGGGAAAAGCCTAGCGGACAACTTCTTAGAGAAGTGCGCTGTACTCCAAGCTCCAAAAACGCTGAAGAATTTACAATCCATACTAGGTTTTCTGAATTTCGGAAGAACTTACATACTAAATTACGCAGAGAGGGTTAAACCTCTCTACGAACTAATTAAACCTGATTTAAAACAAATCAATTGGACTCAAAAACACACAGAAATTTTGAGATCACTGCAAACAGACATGTTAGCAAAAACTAAATTAGATACACGTGACAACACACGTGATCTTGTAATCCGAGTCATCCCAGGAAGATGCGGATTCACGTACCTAACCTCTAATGAGGGAGAAAAGGTACCAATTTCAATTAAATCTCACTTGTACACACAAGCAGAAAAAAACATTCAGTCACACAGAAAGAACTGTGAACGCAGTGCAAATCGCATTAGCAAATGAACGAGAACTAGCACACGGCAAACGGATTAATATCCTCACAGCGGAATCCGCCTTCGAGGCGCTATTCAGCCCAGTAAACCTGCCTACAGTGTCACTGGATCCGAAATGGATACAGTGTATAGATTCTCTAGGAGCGGAAGACGTGAAATACTATTTCGCCCCGCAATACAAAGAACTGAATGATTTAGAATATGAAGAAGAATATCCTCTGCCAATCGAAATTCTGCCTCTCCCACAATACGCCTGTATAATCTATACAGATAGCTTTGTACAGCATTTCAACGTAGAGAGAAAATCCTACGATGCAGCATGTGCGATCATTAAAGGTCGTTGGCTGTGCGGTAAATTCAGACCGAAAATAACAAAAACCGAATCAATAAAGTACTGTTCGGTTCAAAGAACTGAAATCAGATCTTTAAAGATGGCGCTCGAAAATGCAGAACGCGAATTCCCCACACTTATAGTGTGCGATTCTCATTTTTGCGTCAACTCTTACAATAACAAACTGCAGAGTTGGATTGAAAACGACTACAAAGATGACACAGGTGCCACAATAAAGCATAAATTGCTCTGGAAACAGGTAGCTCTTTTACACAAAGAACTACAAAAGACTCACGTGATTCACGCACAGAGTCTTCAACGTGATGGCGTTCACGTTGCAGGGAATTCATTGGCTAATACAGCCACAGCGGAAGCAACTAAACCGGCTTCCGTAGCCACAAAAAAGCGTACAGATAAATACATAGACGGGGAAACCATGCTGGCAGTAAAAACGACCGTAAAAGGCGACTGTGCAGCACTACCCGTAAACTATCCACTCAATTATGCATACATAATCGATGCAAACTCCGTTCCTTTTGCTCGAATCCCTGGAGTGGGGGACAGAGTAATTCCAAACAGGAGCAGGAGGGGCTTCCTCTTACTGGAAGCACACATGGGATTGGGTCTGAGACACCAAACAATCAAAGCCTCTCTGAAAGAATTGCAATCAGAGTACTGGTGGCCGGACATGAGTGAAGGAATTCATGACTTCGCAAAGAACTGTCCAGACTGCAACAGAGATCGCAGTGATGAACCGGCAAGTATAGTTTCAGAAATCCTGATAGACTGCATAACGCGGTCTATCTGCGCAATCAAAGAAGAGAAGCGCGTCCCAGTGTACACCGTTAAGACGAAAAGCACTTAACAAATGAGGCCTCCAGCGCTCGGCTGACGCTAGAACGGTTATAAAAGATTTGCGAGTCCATATCGGCATATACGCAATTACCACGTTCCATTCTGACCAGGGTCCTGCTTTCAGCTCTCGAGCTTATGAGGAGGCCATGGCCAGCATGGGAATTGGGTTGCGGTATTCTTGTCCGTCGCACCCCGAAGGGAATAGTGTGGTAGAAAGAAAAAACCGGGACATAAAGCAATCTATAACAGCGAAGGTATTAGGTTCAGGCGCTGGGTGGGTCAAACATTTAATAAGTGTCCAGACTAGTCTTAACAACATGCCAAGAAATTCTCTAAAAGGTTTCAGCCCATACGAACTATTGTTCGGAATTAGAATGAACGTTCAGGACCTCGATAGTCAGATGTCAGTGGTACAAGAAGAAAAAACGCACTTTGATGTAAAAGACCGTTTGGCTGTTTTACAGGAACTGAATGAAACAAGAAAATCATTAAGCAACATTAAGTTAAAGCAACAGCCAAGTACCACTGACGAGGCACCACCCGCAACAGCCCCAGCAAGGCCTGTCTGGATTCCAAAGATTGGGGATCTAGTCAGAGAAAAGATCGCGGTTAAGAAGGAATTTGGGCCTTCTTACAGAAAAGCAGTACCTGTCTTAGCAGTCACCGGAACAAGATCAGTTGTGCTACCGCCCCTTGCTGGTAAAAAGGAGAACAGAGTCGTGTCTATCGATCTGGTAAAACCACGAGCATGTGGCCTATAATCAACAGTAGGCCCAGTGGACTCCCAAGAAACAACAGAATACCCAAACTTGCAACAATCCAAGAGGTTCAAACTGAAAGACTAATCACATTCGATCAGCCTGCAGTGCACAATGAAGGACTATGCAATAATGCAATGGAACTCGTGCCTCTTGAAACACAGATTGAAACAGTTCATCAAGAAATAACACCAGTCTACAATGATGTGGCATCAGAAAGTGCTACCGAGAGACAGATTGAAAGAACAATCCCATCAATTGACAGAACTGCCTCTGGTTATTTCATCAACTTCGACAACTTCTCTGAAGATCAAAACGATCCCGAAGTGATGCCAGAAACAAAAAAGTCCTTTAAAGAAAAAGCAACGGAACTCTTTCATCAACTGAAGGAAATCTACCTTGTTTCCCCTTGGCTAGAGTTCTGGTTTGGTCTAGGTATATTTTTCCTCCTGCTTTGGCTCATCATGGTACTGTGTTTGGGAAAATTCATTGAAGGAAAATATATTACAATGGACACAGCAAGTCAGAACATCAACCTAGTCCTGAAACCACACAGATCATCCCACGTGAAGAAAAGAGAACTGTCAACAGTAAATGTCACAGCAATTCCAATACCTGGTAGGGTAGTATGGGAGAAAACAGACTATGAGATCTATGGTCCGGTCGAAATCCTGAAGTATCCTCATCAACTAAAGGTTTCCTTAAGTGACTTTGTGACACCTAGTACATTCTCTGATGATTGGGACTTTAACAGTATTAATGACATGATGTCTGATTTAGTAATGTCAGCTAGATTCACAGATCATGATTATTTACAAGGTTCATCTAGTTATGAGCAGTTATTCTGTTACACCCACTATGGGGATCATTACTTGCATAAATCTGCACAGCCTAGAAATGTTTTTATGTATAATCAATGGGAACATTGTTCTATACCACCTAAAAGCAGTTCTAAAGCATTTTTTGAGAAATTCAGATACTTCTCAGGGTTTAACACCAGTGATGCAGAAACGTTTTATTACAAACTGTTAGATAAAACAGGAATGAAAACAATGCTGACAAATTCTAAATTGATATATTCAGAAGCATTTTATGACAAAATGATGACATTTGGTTTTGATTATTGGAAAAATAATATTGAAACGAAAACAATTTGGGGTACAAAAGATTGGCAGGTGCAAGGCATTGAAGCACTATTTAGAACCTGCATGATACCTGAACAAATGTTATTTTTAAATGACACAATACACCAAACATCTTGTCTTGGCCTAGCTAAGATCAAAGACCTTAAAACACCGTCTATACCAAAGCCAATACCTGAAAATACAACAGCTGATATTGAGTTAGACGTGTCACAAATTTTACATTTCAACAGAACACATCCTGATTGGAAAAAGTGGTTAATCTGGCCTACAGACACAAATAGCTGTCAAGATAGGTTCCTGAATAAAACACAGGGGTTAAAAATGACCAGATTAGACCCTAGATACTCCCAGAGACAACATCCAGGGATTATAACAACATACAGTGTAGGGAAGCTCTGCCTAGAATGGCTAACTACATCCACACTGGCTGAAATTAAGCAACACTTGTCTTTACTAAAAGATGGTGCTGATTTGCGCGATTTCATTCTTGGACCACGCAAACAGCGTCAAAAGCGTTTCATAGCGACCAGTATCTATGCTGCTTACAACGAGGCTTGGAAAGTAAAGCAAATTGAAACTGCTGAAAAAATACGAGAAATTGATCGTATTAATTTGGAGAAATCACTTTCTGTGGTAGACAATGGGTTAATGACTCTGTCTTCCAGAATATATTCTTTGGACAATATTGTATCCTCTGCCTTTGATGTGATAGACAGAGATTTGCTAATGTTACAACATGGCCAGTCTCAATTACGCTCTATTATAGAATTAGGCTGGACGCTGCAAAATCTTCGTTCAGGCTATGTGCCTTGGCGTTTAATCAACACAACGTCATTGTTTTCCAGTTTTAACCTTACTGATAAACAGATCAGTTTGGCACAGAAAGGAGCAGACTATACAATCCTGAGCATCGAAAAACTCGAGAGATTATCATTGACAATGTCAGAGAGCCCTGTCATTGAATGGATAATACACGGAATTATCACAATTCCGATAACAACTTTCCGATTTCATAAATGCCTTGAGTACATACCTGCTGGCCAATATGAACAATTGGGTAAGGGATATATAAAATCCGAATGGAAATTACCATACACTCATTCTTGCTAAAGTGACAGTGACAAAAATGTATTTCTTAGTGGTAACAACTGTAAACACTCACTAAGCGGTATACTTTTGTGTCAGGGTATTAATTTACACGGAGCATGTGATGGAAATTCAAACAACCTTTCATGCCACCAGCTAGTCACACCTGCAACTCAGATAGAGCCCTTCTTTATGCAACTCGCAAACGGGAGTTACATTCTTAGAACGGATCACAGGTGCTGTGGCCTCCCGCCAGGGAAAAGTTATCTAGTACAAGTAACGTCCATGGTCAAATGTTGTATGCAAGCATTGTTTCCGAGCGGGCCTCCAGACATAGTGACTCCCCTCTGGCCTCGTCTGAATCTCTATTCTATACGAATTGATACATTAAGCAAAATGAAATCTGTGCTTTTACAGACAACAGTGCCTATAACGTCATCTAAAGAGACGTATGATCTTCTAGTCGCAAGGACGGCTACTGAAGTCCATGACCTTTTATCAACAAATTGCCCCGTGCATTTCGTAGAAATGTTCAGCCAACTCCTTAACATGTCTAGTGCAACAAGCATCCCAGGCATATTTAAGACAGTCTTTACGGGACTGCTAACACCCTTCCAGGCAATTTTGGGAATCTTTCCTAATTTTGTGCACTCCATTTTTGCCGGCATTCCACTATTTTTGGGACTCATCGCAGGGATTCTATTTTTGGCCCTTCTGCTACGTTATGGCAAGCCTCGGCTCAGACATAGCTCCCATGGGAATGGAAGAGACAATCCTAGCAATGCGCTACAGGGACAGGATAACTAACGTCCTCGGATTGGCCAGGCTGAGAGATCTAAACATGACCTGGTTCCTTTCATTCAGACCGATATGGCAAAATTGCATTTTACCTGTGCTACGGTGTATGCTTTGCGGCGATGAATGCGTGTTGGACATCTGTCTTTCACTTCCATCAGCAGTACCAATGGACGTCGATACTTTGCTCAGTCCAATAACGGCTCACGCATTGTGTTGTCCCCAGCGGCTACCAATCCTGATGACGGCATTCGTGGAGACTCCTGTACTACAACCAAGTGGTAACAGTGGAGCGAGTGACAAAAGCAACATCATCCAGGTACAACGTTCTGTGAGCATTGCTGGTCCTGCCTTCGATGACAGCAATCATTCTCACACCTGCCAAGTTACAGCGCTATCTAATTTGGTTGAGCTATCACCTGATTTTGTAGACCAATTCTTTGCGAGCCTGTCTGATACGATGTTCTCACCCATAGAGAAACAATAACTTTTGAAAAGCTTTCCGACACACAGCGTTCCCATGAACTCTGAATTCGGCCTTCAGTTTTGATCAACAAAAACTGCCAGGAGCTTTGGAAATCTATTTTCTTTGAATTGGACAATTTTTTTAATATTGACCCTTTTTGGCACGAACAATTCTTTGCTTAACGTAAAAACTATTCTTAGAGAACAGAAGCTTCACACTTCTATTTCTAAACACATCTAGAGACATAACAACATAACACCAGCCTCTAGCACACATGTTATTACAATGCATTTTTATGTGATGATTTATCTCGCCTTTCTTCTGTCAGAGATACTTCATGTGTAATTCCTTTTGCATAATCGTTCATTGACTTCATATGCAATAATTTTTTGAATGATTAATATGCTTTAAAAAACGTACAGTACCTAAATTCCATGTATTACAAGTACGCCTATTTCGAATGCATTTATGTATTTTGGGGTGGGCAATGTTACACATAAATCTAATTGCTTAGTTTTAGTAATTTTGATGGACATGAAAACGTGGAGTGGGTGTTGCGTGCTTATCTAGGTTCCTGATCGATACTGTGACCTTATGCCCCTATTCGGCTATAAATCCATTTATTCCCTATATTGGCATAACCGTTCAAGTGCGATTTTCTGAAAAGTCATCTCTGGCCTCACACGAACAGAGCCACATTCCAGCATGACTCTCTGCTACTTCCTTTGCGACCAATTAGTGCAATGACAGAGCAGCAGTCACTATCTGATATTCCTAGATAACACTCCGAGTTCTTCAACAAGATAAAAACTTAGCAAACCTGGAAATCCCCGCTTGCTATGTTTTGATTAGTAATGGAACTCTAATGAGCAACTGATAACTGTCACTTCCTAGTGACATCTTTAATTGACGTCTTATGTCCAGCAAACTTGCGTCAAACCCGGCACCTGTCAGGTATAAATATTACCAACGTTGCCTTAAGCAATGAGAGAGATACGAGCTGTGAGTTCGTTCCCTGTTGCTGATGCCAGCTGCCTGCATGACCCTGTGTTGGTAAAAACTAGCACTCTGTCGCTGCAGCCTGCTATCCTGTGGTGGTGAAGCTGCTGATTACCATTATCGCCGCTACAGCGCGAACTATGGTGCAGTACGCTTGAGGAGCCGAGCAGCCGTCCTCTGCGAAGACATCCAGCCGATTCCAGCTTCCCGCGGACGCTGTCCCCCCTCCTTCCTCGACGCGCTGAGAGAAGCCGCTGCATTTCTCGTGCAGAGAAATCCAGTCCCGGCGCTTCCGGTTTACCCTCGCGGGTGACTGGGATATCGAGAGAGACCCCTGAAGGAGATACCAATCCTCCATCATTCTATTCAGAGGTATGGTGTTGACTAAACCCTTAGACGAGAATTCTTGAAACAAACCTTGGCAAAACCAACTTAACTTAAGCTACTTACTTACTCCCCTTCCACGTGTTAGGCTTAGGTCAGGCACACTGGGGTAGGCTTAGTTAGAAGCACCAGTTGAGTATGTTAGCCTAATGTATATATGACTGTATATATGTTTTATTACTTTTAAACCATTGTATGGCTAAGAAACCATATCAATGCTTTTACAGTTCTATTTCGCAATACTTATCTTACTGTACGTACTTTTGATAATAACAATTATTGCAATTGTGGCAATACATTTCTCTTGTACGAGAAGAAAGACTGTTCAATAAATGTTAACCCTTTATTGATACACGCCCGTCTCTCTATTCTCTACATACTGTGAAAGTAAACTGCACTAGACTGACTGAGTGAAATCCATGTCTATTGTTTCACACGACCCTAGAGATCGACTCTTGATCTGAGGAGCAAAGTTGTCATGTTGCACGGTTGTTGGAAAACTGAATCCCTTCTTGTCTGTGCCAAGGAAGCTGATCACTTCCTATGCAGAGAAGAAAGTTTCCAGTGACCTCTGAGCTAGTTGGTAACACAACCCAATTAAGTTTAGCATAGTCAGTGGAGGCCTGGAATATCCGCAGTTCCACGTCGATACTACTGTTTATGTTATTCCAATGCGCAGGGCCTAGTGGGAAACTAGGAACTAGGATGTCATCTGCATTCGTGTGTTGGCCTCACCTCAAACAAACAAAACAGGTGATGGACCGAATGTGGATCAATGACACCCATTTACCCCAGTCCAAAGATCTGGGCCCAAACAAACCTTTAGATAGGCCACACTTTATCGTCAACCTGAATAAATCATTTAAAATGTTAGGGAGAGATTTATGATTGTTGTATGCCTGTTTTATACCACTGTGTGTCATTTTTGTGACGCAGTGGTGGTGCCAAAGATTTGCTATGTTATATAATAAGTAGGGTGTTAAGTTTATGATGACTGTTATTCATTTACTGTTTGGTAATAGTGGTTAATAACAGTTTTTTTATTATATTTTTCCACAGATTCAACTGCACATCATTTATAAATTGAAAAAATGCCAACTAAAAATCGTATTACAAAGGCGAGAAAACGTCAAAGACAGCAAGATCATGTATTATTGCAGCAGTCCTCTATCCAAAATACTCGTGAAATCACCAAGAAAGCTCCGGGTAAGAGCACGAAATCATTCATAAGAAATATTTGTAGTAAAAAAAGTATTTCTCCCAAAAATGTTTTAGTCCAGAAAAAGAAAAGCAATTTAAATGGAAAGGAAAGACCCATCAAAAATGTTACTGGTAGAGGAAGAGATAACTCTGTGCATGATAGTAGAAGGAAACAACAGTTTAGGGACATTCGAAAACGAATGTTCCGCAACAGAATAATAGTTAATTTATTAAAAAATATTAAAAAAGGCCAACAGAAAGTGGCATTTTATAAGAAGAAGAAAAATGTAGAGAAAATATTGATCATGCTTTTGAAATTAAGCGAAAGTTGTTTATTTTGGTAATCAATAGAATTAGGACACTAAGCAAGGTAATTTCTGATTTCAAATCAAATAGTAGATGGAAGAGAGTAGTAAATCGTAGTAACTTTTGTGAAGTTTTTTCCGGAGAATGGATGCATAGTTCAAGTTGTGAGGCATTTTTTAATGAGGAGAGTTATTTTCAGGATAATGATTTGGTGTTTGCAGTTGACACCAGTGGTCGAGCTTATGAAGTGAAGGATGGTTGTCCAGTTGAAAAAGAAAAACTTGTGACAACAGAGACAGACGAGGTGTTAGGTAATGAGGTTTTAGGAAGACGTCCTAAGCGTCCTGTGTACACCTGGAAGTGTAGTTCTATTTGCAGTGTGCGACAGGATTCCATCAATTTGCTTTGTGATTTTGTACGGACATTTAATAAGAAAAGTTTGAAGCAGAAAATGAAGTTGTTGCAAGAATTAGATCCTTGCAGAGTTAGACAAGTGACAGGTTTGCGTGGTCATTCACTGGCTTGTCTTTCCAGGAGAGTATGCCAGAGTGTTTTTCATCATTTCAGGATGCTAGCAGTGCATCATAATAAAGTCAGGAAAATAGTGAGAATGTTGTATCATGCTAAGAGTCCAGCAATTATGCTTAAACAATTATGTGCTGCTCTTTTGCATGGTTCTGAAATAGATGTCAAGAATATTTGTGAAGAAATTGAGTTTTGTTACTTTGGAAATAAAGATGAGAATGTTCAAATTGACCCAGAAGTAGAGGATAATGTTGAAGATAATGTACAGGTTTCCAGTACAGATAATTTTCAGAAGGAAATTGCCACGTTTCAGATGAAATCAAGTGAGAGGCCTAATTTTACTTGTGTGTGTTGTCGACGCACTTATTATAAGAATCAGACTAAGTTAGTGGATTTATATGCAAAAAGTGAAAGGGAAAATAATAGTGAATGGAAGGATTTTGCCACATACTTGATGGTAGAAAATTCTTTTAATTTGGGATCGGATCAACGTGTGTGTACTTATTGTTGTAACAAATTAAACAAAAACCAGATGCCTGCTAGGGCGGTTCATAATAATCTTGAATTAGTTGAGATTCCTTCTGAATTGAAGGATTTAAATACTTATGAATCTATTTTGATTCAAAGTATTCATCCCTTTCAGGCTATTGTAAGAATGGAGCCAAAGACAGGGAAGTTACCTCCATCAGATTTACAGAGAGGATTAAAGGGAAGAGTTGTTTATTTGCCTCTAGATTTGAACAAAAACATTAACACAATTGGAGTAGAAAAAGTTGAAGAGGAACCTTTGGTTATCTTGGTTAATGGTGTTCCGACAAAGAATAAGAAAATATGGCAAGATTTAGTGGATGTTAGGAAAGTCAAAAAGGCAACATTGTATTTGAAGAAAAATAATAAGTACTATATAAATGTATATGTTGCAGAAGAGGAAGTAAGTGATGAAGAGGATAGCGATTTGTGTGCTGGCCAAATTGAAAAAGTAGAGGCCTCTAAAAGTGAAGAAATATATGAACATTATAGTGTTCATCCTTTGCATTCCAAGGAAGTCATGGGGAATGCAATTGAGTTGTTTCAAATGAAACAAGCCAAAGGGAGTCCCATTAGTGTTTGGGAGGAAAGTTTGGAAGCTCGGTGTTTCCCACAGCTATTTCCAACAGGTCAAGGAGGAAGATATGATGAGCGGTCTCATCAAATTCCTGCGTCTGAATACCGGACTTTACGATTGTATGCAGAAGATCCTAGGTTTCGTCAATGCATTCCCTATTTGTTTCATCTCTTGTTTGAAAGCGATCTGTCTGGACTGTCATATGCAGTGAACCACATCTTAAAAAGTGGTATACAGATGCGAAACATCTCGGCAAGTGACTTTATGCATAAAGTCAATGTCCAAGACAGTATTTTGAATTCTCACCTAATTAATCTCATGGCGTGTCAGCGTGGTACTAATGAGTACTGGTATCGTCGTCATGGTGATTTAAAATGTATGCTGAGGAACTTAGGAACTCCAACATGGTTCCTTACTCTGAGCTGTGCAGAGTATGGCTGGGAAGACTTACTTGAATTTCTACGAGAGGCAAATGGAAATATTGAAAACATTGAATTCAAGACACCAGGAGAACTGTGTTCTTTGGATCCAGTGAATGTATGCAGGTACTTCAATCATAGATTTGAAGCTATGATGTCTTTCATCACAAATAAGAAGAATCCACCTCTTGGAGAGGTGTTGGATTTCTTCTGGAGAAAGGAGTACCAAGCAAGAGGTGCTCCTCATATACATATGTTGCTGTGGATCAAGGATGCACCTAAATTTGGAACAGATCCGGATGAGTTAGTGATGAACTTCATAGAACAGTATTCTACGTGTGCTGTTCCAAACGCAACGGAGAAGAAAAGCCTAAGAGAACAAGTTCTACGTTTCCAAAGCCATCGTTGTGGAAAGTACTGTCGTCGTAAATTCAGAAACAAGGACAAGTTCTACACCAAATGTCGTTTCAACTTTCCACGACCGGTGATTTCTAAAGGAAGAGTGAACAGTTTGATGTCTTCGCTGCGACATAATGTCACAAGGAAATCACCCAAAAATACATACAGTTTGAAAAGGAACGAAGAGTCCAAGTACATCAACGACTACAACCCAGTGATTTTGTCCATGTGGAATGCTAACATGGATATACAGTTTGTGGCTGACAACTGTATGGCTGTGGCTCGGTATGTGACATCTTACATCACCAAAAAAGAAAAGACAGAACTGAAGGATATGTGGGAGGACATTTCCCATGAAAAGAGCCTCAGCAAGAAGTTGTACAGTTTCAGTCTGAAGATGTTGTCGCATCGAGAAATTGGAGCTTATGAATGTTCTGACCGGTTGTCTTCAGCAAGTCTCTATGCCAAATCCAGGAGTATCGTTTGGGCGAGTCTTGGTCTTGCTGCAACGCGAAATCGAGTTCTAAAACCTGTCCGGGAAATTGAGTATTTGGCAGAAAAGGAACCAAACAGTACCGACATTTTGAAGACCAACATGTTGGATACATATTATCCAAATCGAAGCAGTCACCTTGAGAATGTTTGTCTATATGAGGTTCTACAAAATTATATATTCAAGAGGAACATCAAAGAAGATATTGAGAATGGAGTGTATGCTGTAATTGGAAGTGAGGGATGTCTGGTCAAGCAAAGAAAATGCCAATTAGTAAACCATCGAAAATTGAGTGGCGAATCTCCAGAAAAAAAGGAGTTTTTCTATTTAGCACTTTTGCAACTTTTCAAGCCTTGGCGTGCAGAAGAGGAACTGCTTGGAGATTTCCTCTGTTACGAAGACTCTTTCACTGCTGCTAAGGAGACCATAGAATGTCCTGCTTTTCCCAAATATCAAGAAATGCTAACTTTGGAAATTGAGCAGGAAGCAACGATTGCAGCCGAGATTGCCAGAGACAGTTCTCAGGACAGTCAGAGTTCTGTTTCATTGAGTCAAGATCCACTTGGAGGACCTATTATCGAAAATGAAGCTGCCACTGCTATGAATGAAGTGGAAAGAGCCATGGCACATGCTCAGGAGGATTCAGTTAACTTAGAAGACTTGGAAAAACAACTCAACGTTGAGCAGAGGAAAATATATGATGAAGTTACCAAGCAAATTGAGCATGGATTAAGTCATGAGAAGAAAGAGTGCTCATGTACATCGTTGAAGCCTGTCCGACTGTACGTGAGTGGAGAAGCGGGAACTGGAAAAAGTTTCCTCATTAAAGCAATTTCTTGTTATTTGCAGGAAAGGACTGAGTCATCGCTGTCTTGTGTTGTCACCGCTCCAACTGGACTGGCAGCACATAACATTAAAGGTATTACTTTGCATCGTCTACTGATGCTGCCAGTGGAGCATGACAACAAATTACAATACCACAAGTTATCTGGGGATGCTTGTTTTGAAGTTTCAAGAGTCTTGAGGAAAATGAAACTTCTTATCATTGACGAAGTAAGCATGGTTTCCAATGTCATGCTTGCCTTTGTGCATTTGAGAATGCAAGAAGTTCTTAAAACTGAGTATGATGTGTTATTTGGTGGCAAACACATAATTGTTTTCGGAGATCTTCTGCAGCTGACACCAGTAAAAGGTCAACCTGTGTTCAAAATACTCACGCATGAAGATACCAGGAAGTGCCTAGGGAGCATTGGCAACGTCAATATATGGTTAAACTTCAATTATGCTGAACTGCATGAAAATATGCGTCAGGCGAAGGATGAAGATTACAAGAATATTCTACAAGATATTAGAATTGGAAAAGTGACCGAGCATGGGAAAGAAGCTTTAAATGCACGATTACTGTCAAATTTATATCCAGAAGAAGACGTTGTGCCTGAGAATATTTTTCAGAAAATTACTGAGAAGAAATCTGGAATATGTTTGATGCCAACTCTTGCAGAATGTTCCATCTTCAACAACAAAATGTTGAATTTAGAAAAGCAAGAGATTGTGAAACTTGAAGCTATTGACAAAATAGAGCATATGGGATCAACAATTATTTTGTCAGAGAATTTGAAATCAAAATTGGATTCATTAGAGAAGACTATATCTAAAACAGCGGGTTTTGAAAAGACTTTAAATGTGTGTTTAAATTGCCGAATTATTTTGAGAAGGAATTTACATGTTGAAAGAGGTCTGGTAAATGGATCAATGGGTAATGTTGTTGATTTTGAGAAATACAGAAATAGAGATGGAATAGAATTTTTAAAAATTAAATTTGATGGCATTGAGGAAGTACAGCTAATTGGTCGTTGTTCTGCTAGGTTTTTGCTTGTTAAAGACTTATATGTTCGCCGTAAACAGTTTCCTGTTTGCTTGGCATATGCGGTGACAATCCATAAATCGCAAGGTTTAAGTGTAGATAGTGCATTGGTGAATATTGGCAGTTCTGTGTTCAAGGAGGGTATGGCATATGTAGCATTGTCACGAGTTAGAACTTTATCGGGATTGTACTTGATTGACTGTGATGTCACAAACATTTGTGCGGATCTAGATTGTGTTAAGGAATACAATAGGTTAAGAAGAGAGTATGCGCCACATTTGCCTCAATATCCTTTGATTGAGAAACGTGTGGTAGGCCATAAACGAAGAAATATCAGTAATAGTAGGGAGGTCGTAGCAAAAAGCCAAAAAGTCGATGAACCGAAAATTGTAAGCAGAAAGAAAGTGGATTCTGTTGAAGATGTTGTCGGTTTTCAATTTGAAAACAGTTCTGGTGTCAACTGCTATGCAAATGTAGTGGTTAATGTTCTCTTTTCACTAGAGACTTTAAAAGAACAGATTGTGTTCAATTCGGAACAAAGTTTATGCTGTTTGTTGAATTCTGTGTTAGAGAAATGTAGCACTGATCGAACAAAAGTAGAAAGTGTGTCTGAAGTTCGTTATCTGTTAGATGAATGTTCAGGTCAAACAGACTTCTCTGAAAATAATCAGCAGGATTGTCAGGAGTTTTTAATGTATATGTTTGATGTATTGCAAGATGAGGGTGTAGATGTAGATCACCTGTTTGGGCTTTCTTATCAATGGCAGCATGACTGCGAGAACTGTAGGGTATCAAGTACTACTAGTGTAGACTCAGAAAGATTTATATATTTAACTTTGCCAGACAGTAAATCAGTCTCCTTTAATAAGCTAGTAAATGCAGCGGATCACAACATGGAGTGTAGCCAATGTAAATCTGAAATGCTGTCAACATTATTTATTCGAAGTTATGGCCAGTATGTCATTTTAATGATCCAACGATGTAGGCCTGATGGATCAAAATTGTCAACTTTAATAAAAAAATTTGTTGCTTCTCAGCTGTCAATATCAGGAAGGACTTTTGTAACTGTAGCAATTATCTATCACGATGGTCCTTCAACAACATCAGGACATTACACAGCTTATTTAAAGTTTAAAAACGGCTGGTCATTCTGCAACGATTCTGTTGTAACTTTCAAAAAAAAAATTGCCGTTTGACCTTAAAAATTCTTACCTGGTGTTTTTAAAACCAAAATTTTAATGAAAGAATCTCGGGATTTCCTCTGATGAATTGCAAAAGGTTCATCAAGTAGAGGGAATGTAAGTCTGCAATGCTGTCTAGATTATTGGTCCAAAACTTTTAATTATAATGTCGATTTAAAAATCCAACTATATAAACCTGATGCAAGTAAGTCTGCTTCATAGTAAGCAGTATCAGTGTCATAGGAAAAGGAGAACATGAGTGAGAAAGAAGGGTAAGATATTAGTAGTCCAGGATTGTGAAAATAATCTTAAATGTTTTCTTTTTGAAAGTTGCGAAAATAGAAAATGACGGGATTTGATTGGAAGAATTACAAGAGTTGTGAATCGCTGCAACATGATTTGGCCAAGTGGAAACATGTGGTAGAATGTGAGAAATCTTTTTTTGTATGTAACATATTTTTCAAAACGATGGAGGTTTTCTTTCAGAAAGTGGCGGGCTGAAAATATTTATAGCACAACAGAGTGGACGCTGTTCATAGGACATCCTTCGACGTCATTGAAAGTAAGTTAATTTTAAGGAGTTTTGAATTCAGATTTCTTAGGTTGAATGGGTTTTTTAAACACAATCATTTTGATTGTGTTTTTTTTTCCCCGCTGTTACATGATGAATACCTTCAAGTCACTGATTTAAGTGAAATTTGATACATTCTGAGAACAGCAAAAATAAACCATTTAACATGTATAATTAATGTTCTGCTTTTTGTACTTATGATATACATTTAGAAATGTGAGGTAGATATGGAGAAACTGAGTCTTCTGTAAGTGTCAAAGTAAATGCTTACAGTGCAGTACTTCTGGGTACTCTTTTTTTTCTTTCACTTCCTTATCCATTTTGTTTTTCGCAATTATACCCTCTTCCATCTTTTCTTCGTTAAATAGATCTATTAAACAGTATCTCTGGTTTACTCCCTATAGCTGTCTTTCTTTTAACATTACTCTCTGTTTACTTCCCTTATACTAACTCTTCTTTTTTAAAAAAAAAAATTTTTTGGTTCGCTTCTAGTTCGCGAACCGGGCAGCTAACTGGAAAGCGAACCAAAAGAAATAGAGCTTGCCAGAGTGCTAAACATTCTAGCAATTTTATTTGAAAGGGGAGGTAGTTCTGAAAAGAACTTTTTTTTATGTTTTTGTTGTTTTATTTATTTATTTATTTTTCTAAACATTTTTTGATTTTTTTGTATTTTTGCACAGTTTTATATTTTTTTTTGTTTTTGATGGAGGGGAAACAACAAAAAACAGGCATTGAAAAAGGCTCAACAGGAGCAAAAAAAAATTACTGTTTGGGTGGGTTAGGGCAATTGTGATTCTCGTAAGCAATGTTCATTAAGTTTACACTCATGTTCCCACATGAAAGCAATGCCCCACAATACAAGCAGGTTAGCTTCATGTGTTTGAAGTTCTTTTGAATGTTTGGCACGGTTTCCTGTGCCTCTCCTCCAGTCAGAGAGATATGCAAAGTTGACCTGGCCACAGGAGTTGTTGGGGGATTATCCTGCAGGTCACGCAACTCTGCACGGCTGTAGTTGAGTGGATGCCACCTGGTCATATGGCGATGCATGGTATAGTTTCCCATGCTATACTTTTTTTCAGTGCCTCTTGATAGCCTTTTTTTACAGATAAGGCAGGTGGCATATTTGGCATTGACTTTCTTCTCCCCTCGAGGGATTGAAAAAAACTGCCGGATAAAACTAGTTTTCCGACGGGAAACACGGGGCAACTCCTGTAAGAACTCTTGTTCTTCTCTCTCCTCTTCTTCAAGTTCATCCTCTTCCTCCTCCTCTGTGTTGGCAATGAACCGAGATGATGGTCCTCTCTTCTCATGAGGAGGTGAAGGTGGTGGTGGGGGTGCACCAGCTGAAGCAAGTACAGAAGCCATTGCTCAATTATATGTAAATGGTCTTTCTTTCACCAAGATGAAAGTCAGAGTGAGGAAAGAAGGAGGGGTTTTCATCATTTGGGAAAAGCAAAAGTTATAAACCAATGAAAAGTGTTAATTTTAGATCACATGACCTAGTATTACATCATTAGGAAACCAAAAGTGAAATGAACCAATGAAACGTTTTATTAACAAGTCATATGACCTGTTCCGCTCACGTTACGCGGTGCGCGCCGCGTCCCGGATCGTTTCCGGTTCGCGGTCCGGAGCACTTCTGGGAGCGCTAACGCGGCGCGTCATAAGACGCATTACGCGACAAAGTGATACGTCGCGCTTCTGCAAAACGTCACAGTTGCGCAAATGAAACGTTTACCGGTTCGCGGACTAGGTCGCGGCATCAAGATGAGCTAACGGAAAGCTTCCCAGTTCGCGAATCGAAAGTGAAGCAAAAAAATATTTTTTTTAAAATTATTAATAAACACCTAAAATATATTTTTGGATTTAAAGAAGAATACATTTTACAGCTTCAGATGTTAGCTTTTAAAAAACCAATCAAATTCACTGAAAAAACCATAGGTTATAGACCATATATAGTTAGGAATTAGCATTTACAAAACCAATGAAATTCACTGAAAAAACCATAGGTTATAGACCATATATAGTTAGGAATTTGCATTTACAAAACCTTGAAAATTCACTGAAAAAACCATAGGTTATAGACCATATATAGTTAGGAATTAGCATTTACAAAACCTTAATTTACTCGCACAAAACCATTGAAATTCACATATATAGTTAGTTGCGCTAACTATATATCGCGCACCCGCAATCCACTGCTGATGATGTCACATATTACATCATTCATGACATGGTCAGTGACATCACTGATGACATCACTGATGACATCTCAAATGACATCACTGATGACATCACTGATGACATCTCATTTGACATTACTTATCACATCACTGATGACATCATTCATGTGATTATACGATGAACCTCTTCAGACTCTGATATAACCTTAGATACACTCAGTGTAAACAGACACTCACAGACTGTCACTCATCCATGGAGTTACTCACACACCTAGTCATTCATGCAAAGAATCAATCACACCTCCATTTCCTCAACTATACAGTTATACACACCTTACTTATGCGAACATATACTGACACATCTTTACTCTTTTATACAATCCCTGATACAAGTTCACAATGATCCATACAGCCACTCACACATTCACTGGCTCTTATGCACAGTAATTTATATATGTGAACTCTCACATGTACTGTGTTTTACAT
Source organism: Lissotriton vulgaris (assembly GCF_964263255.1). Taxonomy (NCBI): domain Eukaryota; kingdom Metazoa; phylum Chordata; class Amphibia; order Caudata; family Salamandridae; genus Lissotriton; species Lissotriton vulgaris. The sequence continues at coordinate 659,714,896 of NC_141694.1, forward strand.
ATGTACTTACTTTGACATGTAGCACTGAGATATCCATTCACTCACCAATACACTCGTACACAGTCAACCACCCATACAGCTGTTTCAACATGCAGTTTTGAACCCATAGATCTAGTGAATAAACTGTTCACACATGTATGCACAGAGTCACACACCTCCCAGCCACCCCCACACACACACTCACTCTCCCATACAAATACTTGGACAACCAATCAATAACCCATACAGTTACTCATATAGCTACTGATCAACACATGCAGCAGTTTGTAGAACAACAGATATAATGATGCACAAATTAAGACAGTTTAGTCACTAACCCATGCACTCAGTGAGACACATTTAATCACTCTCTCATACAGTCAGTCATGCACCTACTAAATCCTTCATCCAGACACTTATACATCCACTCATTCTTCAATATGTAAGACATATTTTAACTTTACAGAAACATACAGTCACTGGATGTTGTCATCAGTGATGTCATCAGTGATGTCATTTGAGATGTCATCAGTGATGTCATCAGTGATGTCACTGACCATGTCATGAATGATGTAATATGTGACATCATCAGCAGTGGATTGCGGGTGCGCGATATATAGTTAGCGCAACTAACTATATATGTGAATTTCAATGGTTTTGTGCGAGTAAATTAAGGTTTTGTAAATGCTAATTCCTAACTATATATGGTCTATAACCTATGGTTTTTTCAGTGAATATATATATATATATATATATATATATATATATATATATATATATATATATATATATATATATATATATATATATATATATATATATATATATATATATATATATATATATTCAATGAAAAAACCATTGGTTTTAGGCCATATATAGTTAGGGATTTGCATTTAGAAAACCTTATTTTACTCGCATAAAACCATTGAAATTCCATATATAGTTATAAGCGCCAACTATATATCGCGCACCCGCAATCCACTGCTGATGATGTCACATATTACATCATTCATGACATGGTTAGTGACATCACTGATGACATCACTGATGACATCTCAAATGACATCACTGATGACATCACTGATGACAACATCCAGTGACTGTATGTTTCTGTAAAGTTAAAATATGTCTTACATATTGAAGAATGAGTGGATGTATAAGTGTCTGGATGAAGGATTTAGTAGGTGCATGAATGACTGATTGAGTGAGTGAAAAAATGTGTCTCACTGAGTGCATGGGTTAGTGACTAAACTGTTTTAATTTTTGCATCATTATATCTGTTGTTCTACAAACTGCTGCATATGTTGATCAGTAGCTATATGAGTAACTGTATGGGTTATTGATTGGTTGTCCAAGTATTTGTATGGGAAACTGAGTGTGTGTGTGTATGGGTGGCTGGGAGGTGTGTGACTCTGTACATAGATGTGTGAGTAGTTGATTCACTATATGTATAGATTCAAAAGTGCATGTGGAAACAGCTGTATGGGCGGTTGACTGTGCATGAGTGTATTAGTGAGTGAATGGATATCTCAGTGCTACATGTCAAATTAAGTACATATGTAAAACACAGTACATGTGAGAGTTGACATCTATAAATAACTGTGCATAAGAGCCAGTGAATGTGTGAGTGGCTGTATGGATCATTGTGAACATGTATCAGAGATTGTATAAGAGAGTAAAGTAAATATGTGTTAGTATATGTTTGAATAAGTAAGGTGTGTATAACTGTATAGTTGAGAAAATGGAGGTGTGATTGATTTTTGGCATAACTGACTAGGTGTGTGAGTAACTCCATGGATGAGTGACAGTCTGTGACTGTCTCTTTACACTGATTGTATCTAAGGTTATATTAGAGTCTGAAGAGGTTCATGGTATTACCACATGAATGATATCATCAGTGATGTGATCAATCATGTCAAATGAGATGTTATCAGTGATGTCATCAGTGATGTCATTTGAGATGTCATCAGTGATGTCATCAGTGATGTCACTAACCATGTCATGAATGATGTAATATGTGACATCATCAGCAGTGGATTGCGGGTGCGCGATATATAGTTAGCGCTTATAACTATATATGGAATTTCAATGGTTTTATGCGAGTAAAATAAGGTTTTCTAAATGCAAATCCCTAACTATATATGGCCTAAAATCAATGGTTTTTTCATTGAATTTTCAAGGTTTTGTAAATGCAAATTCCTAACTATATATGGACTATAACCTATGGTTTTTTCTGTGAATTTCAATGGTTTTTTAATAGCAAATATCAAAAGCTGTCAAATGTCAAGTACGTGATAGGTAAAAACATTTTCGTGTTTATGCACGCTGATGTGCTTTGAACGCTACCCCCCCCCCCACTCCCCTCTTTTCTCTTAGTAGTACTCTCTCTTTGCAGATAGTGAACGGTAGTTAACGCAGACCTTTACCCCTGTTGTAATCCGTCGTACCTGCTTGTCTCTCCATTTGATTGATTATTATCCAAGCATTTACTGTTTTACAATTGGTTCTCTTTGGATCATTCTCTATTTACAAACAAGCACAAAGTCGCAATACTCTGTTTAGTCTTTGCAGATAGTGAAAAATCGTGTAAAAAAATAAAAGTAATCGAGCAAAATCAGTAGACCACTAATTCGATCTCTTTTTGACCTCGGTAAAATACAAACATTAGGAACAACCCTTCACGAGAAATACGAAAATAGTGAAATGAACTGAGCTCCACACCATGAGGGCTGCAAGACAGCTCGACTCCGCCACCCACACCGCCCAAAATAACGACAAACCCTATGCAAATATTATAAATATACACAACACACCAGCAAAGAAACAGAGTAAAACATTTTATTAAATAACTATTTACATAACTATTTTATACTTTTTATTGCCCGATCCGGCTAGCTCAATTGATCGAGCATGAAACTCATGCACTGATAGCAAGCGTTGAGAGTTTGTAGAACGATGGCTTCAGATTTTCCACATACGGTGTAGTAGCGCGAACTGGGAGGGGGCGTTTGGATTCTACCCCTTCCCCAAATAAGATTTTCATACGTGAATGTTCGTTCATGCTTTTTGTCCCTGAGTTGCTTCCATGTCACTGCCTTACAGAAATGGCATAAGTCCTGGTTGTTGAGTGCCATACTTCAGAGTTCTAAGCAGCTCTTGTAACACTGTTTAAACCTTATTTGCACCTGCTGCAGCTTCACTATTCAAAGTAAGTGGGGTCCATTTGTGGACCTGACTGCATTGGAAAACAATGTGATACGGTGCCTCCCTAAACCGCTTGACGGAGGCCCCCGAGGGGCGGTGAAATGGCGCGGACTGAGAGGGGGCGCTTGGCTCCTGCCCCCTCCCCAAGTCGTGTTGCCCTGGTGAGGCCTGAGATCGCCCCCGGCATAGGCGGCCGGCTCCCGGGGTCCGGCGGAATTTTTTCCCTTTTGAAGAATCTTCCATTCTGGACCTTGTCCCACAATCCGTTTGACCTGAAGACACGCTGTCATGGGGCGCCCCTTTACCGTTTTAGTTGCCATTCCGCCCGCTTTTGGTACTCTGTGCCTCTTCCGCCATTCAGCTGTTTACCGCCCGCTCTTGCGACTACAACGTCTCGCTCACCATGTAGTTGAGTTGCTCCCGCTCTTAAGATTTAACCGAACTTTTTGGACTGCTGAAAGCGGTTGTATTCCGACCGCTGGTTGGTGGAGACATTTTGACTATATTCTGGACCTGCATTGTCGCGTAATGCGTCATATGACGCGACGCGTTAGCGCACCCGGAAGTGCTCCGGTGCGCAAGGCGCAGCTTCCCGGAAACGATCCAGAGCGCGCCGCGCAGCGCGTAACGTAAGCATAACAGGTCATGTGACTTGTTAATAAAACTTTTCATTGGTTCATTTTACTTTTCTTTTCCTAATTATGTAAGACTAGGTCATGTGACCTAAAAATAACACTTTTCATTGGATTAAAACATTTTTTTTCCCAAACGATGAAAGCCCCACCTTGTTTCTGGATGTTTCAGACTGAAGCTGGCGTCACCATGAGAGCACCACCATCTCGTAGCTCCGTCGTGGCCATTCCGCAAGCAATCATGGCAGCCGCTCCCCACCGGAAGCCTGTGGGAGTCGACGGCCCCCAAGACTTTTGTACAATCTTCAAGGCTGAGGGGACGCTTTCGAGAATGGAACCCAAGCCCTGGCAGACAAGCGTCCGAGTTCCAAGGTGTCCCAGGGCCATTTTACTGGACCAGGCCCAAATCCGAAGAGCCGGCCGCCATTTTAAGAGTCCTGTGGAAGCCGCCTATCGCTGCACCGCAAGAGTGGGAGCAACTCAACTACATGGTGAGCGAGACGCTGTAGCCGTAAGAGCGGGCGCTAAACAGCTGAATGGCGGAAAAGGCACAGTGTAGCAAAAGCGGGCGGAATGGCGACTGAAACGATAAAGGGGCGGCCCACTACAGCAGACAAGCCTCCGCCATGTGCTTCAAAACTGCATATGTATCTCGTGATATCAAGGTTGGGCAACCAGTACACAACAAGCAGTTACGAGTCCCATTTACACCGGCGCCATTTTGGGCGCGGCCGGGCAGGTCCAGGATCTACTGAAACATAACAAATGAGGCTGACGTCTCTGAAGCAGTTGACGAACAGCAGGACATAGCAAATAAACATGAACTCTCTAAAGCTGTTAACTCACTGCAGGACAAAACAAGTGAACCTGAAACCTCTGGAATAATTGTCGCTCAAAAGAACAACACACAAAACTCTGTAGAGCCTGAAGAAAAAAAAACAGAAGGGCACTGTAGTTTCAGACACACTTAACACTAATGACTAAACAAAGATATCGTCTGTTTATGAAGCAGTTATCATCTTGACAGAATTGACAAAGAAGTGTACAGACACCAATGCTATTAAGAAACACAAGGAAATCCTAACGCATCAGCATTCTCGGAAGAGGTTGACACAGATAACATCTTTTAGGAACAAAGAAAGACCTGTTCACTCTTGACACCCCAGGTGCTGTGTATGTTGCACTATAGTGCTGCATCGAGAAAACGGACAACCCTATTGATGTGGATTTTTCATTATTGATTATTGTAAAGAAATGGCGACTCCCCCCTTTAGCAGATTAGCTAAATGTTTGCGTAATTTAGGCATAAAAGTTATATTATTGTTGTTGTTGTTGTTATCGTTATAGTTCTGGTTAATTTCAAAAAATGGTTAAATATATTTACAGTTTTTGTTGCGTTCGTTATATTTAAATGTTAATAAAGTTTTAAAATCTAACTTTTTTGGAGTGCTATATATGTTTAAAAAATCGGGTGAATGGGGCCTTGAATCGGGTTATTGTCATGTGTGGGCTTTGCAAGTGTACTGCTACAAGATCGGACATTTCAAACTCAAATGCACGTTCTTTTTCTTACCTTTCCGAAGCATGGAGCGCAATAGCAGGCAGAGAAAGGGTGATGCACGTGTTGAACACTGCCTGGCCTGGCAAGTTGCTGGTAGTGCCCCCCCGCCCGCTCCTGAAAGAGGGCACACACACACCGCCGCCCCGAGTACTTCACAAATCTTTAAAAGACCATGCGCTTGTTCATGAGGCTTAAATGGTTTATCACCCCTTCTAGAACCCCTGCATCGACCCTCTGACGTTTCCTGGAAGAATTAGCACGTAACACAATACCAAGCCCTGTCAGCTGAAACCCCCGCGAAATCATGGGGCATATTATCAAGGGGGTTTATTTCCGCTTTTTTGGCTTTAAAAGCCAAAAAAAAAAGAGATAAAATTATCTCCCTATTACCAAGCTGTCGCTAACACCAGTTAGTGACAGCTAAAAGGAGATAGCGACCATCTTGGGCCCCGCTTTGCATATCAGTGATATTTATCACTAATGACATGCAAAGTGGGCGTGCCAAGATTTTAGCGACTGGAAACAGTCCCTAACCATCGCTATCTCCTATTACCAACTTTTGGAGATATTCGCGCTAAGCGCGAATATCTCCAAAACCTAACACCTGCCCTGAGCAGTTTTAGCCATGTTATCCAATGGGAAGTGGATAACATGGCTAAGAGCATTTGCTGGATAATGCATGAATATCGCTGACTTTTCAACGATATTCATGCATTGCGGCCGTTTTTTATCGCATTTGCGATAAACCTTGCTAATAGCAAGGTTTATGTGCGATAAAATTCGCCGAAGTGCGGCGATAATTTTTGTCTTTAAACAAGTTCGAGACAAAAATTATCGCTAGTTGTTGGTAATATGCCCCCGGGTTTTTCCTTGCAGGAATCGGGAAGCGAAAGACTAGCACTGAAATCAGTAGTCTCACGCCTGAATCGGGAGGGTTGGCATGTCTGGATACTCTACAGCTGGGGCCATAAACTACATCCGCAGGGCTAGGTGATAGCCTAGGTCCGGCCTGGACAATCGGACACAGAGGAAGAGGAGTGTCAGAGGGTGCGGTAGTGAATAGGGTGAAAGGGAGGTGTCGGGCGGGCACAGGGTGTGATTCTCAGAGAAGAGCAGCGCAGATGGGGGGAAGTATATAGCCCATGCATGAGAGAGAGAGCGGGGGTGACCAGTGCGTGGGGGAGATGCTTGCAAGGGTGGGGAGCCATGCTGAGGATCGACGGCGTGCAGAGAGTGGCCCTGGTCAAGGCATCTAAAATGGCTGCCGTGCACGACAAAATTGTGGCATTGGACAAAAACGCAAGATGGCGCAGACAATGTTTATCAATAAGGATTCATTTATAACAAAATATTTACTCGCAGTGACAAAATGGTGGTCAACACTTCCTGATTTCCATCGAATCGAACGTTAACAAACGTCACGCAGCAACAAAAAAAAAAAAAAGCTCACGCACAGAGCAGTTTTTAGCCATGTTATCCAATGGAAGGTGGATAACATGGCTAAGAGCATTTGCTGGATAATGCATGAATATCGCTGACTTTTCAGCGATATTCATGCATTGTGGCCAATGTGCGGCGATAATTTTTATCTCTAAACAATTAAAACGAAGCACAAAATGGCGAATTCCCGTTTCGCTACCAGTTTGCGGCCCAGTTCGCGGCCCGTGAAGCGCTTCTACCGTGAAAAATCATTTTTTTTTTATTTTCCCCACGGGACCCTTTAATAACCCCAACAACATTCCTAGGGGGTCAAGAGGGGTATACCTTGCCCCCTTTCAATAAATTCCCCCTTCGTTTTTCACCTCTTCTTCTCTCTCGATCCTACCGAGAGATAAGATGGCGGCCGCTCCGGACTGTTTAGAATGTTGACAGACACCGGAGAGCCAATCAGCTTTCTGCGCGCAAAGTTCCGTTTCGCGAAAAGTAAGCGGACCGGAGCGCAGCCCGGAGCGCTGTTACAGATATATATCTTGTTTTGAACGTTAATTTCTCAAAAACTACTGGAGCACATATATTGAGACCTAGCAAAGGCACATCGGGCTAACAGTCCCTACAATTTTGCCAAGTTTCGTGCAAATCCATTCAGCCGTTCGAGCTAAAAGTGAGTCCAACCGCCCTATGGAAAAATGAATGGGAAAAACGCGTTTTGGGACCCCCCTTTTTTCTCAGCCCCCCCTTGACGAAACCCCACCAAATTTTCAGGGGCTGCTCAGAAACAAAATGTGCCATTTTCCTGAAAATTTCAGCCGATTCCGTCCACAAACGCCAAAGTTATTAGACATAGAATTTTCAGAAATCCCATAGGGAATTAATCCTAACTATATATACCTACTGGCGATAGCCAGTAGGTAATATATATATATATATATATATATATATATATATATATATATATATACTACGTAGAGAGTCTGTTTAACAAGAAAATGAGGGCTGTCAGTATCGTGGGACAGACAATAAAGAGTTACCAATCAAAATGTGAAGAACACTCGCTCCTCTGCTTACTGTTAAAATGATGCCCTTGGCTGTGTAATTAATGGGTCAATGCACACGTTCATATGCGTCATATTAGAATGTATGCATGTGCTCATGATATGTCAATGGAAATAATGCAAGGTAAAATGAGAAACAAATTAAATGATGGTGAAACCAGTCAACACTACATGACTGAATGTAGAGAACAAGATTAATAATTTACTTGGTAAAATCTATAATTTCTGTAGCGTTAGTAGATAACATAAGCATTTAATTATTTATTGAGTAAAATGAGCATGGCTTCCAGTAAATATTCTATACAATATTGTTTCTCAGAATGAAATTCACAGGAAAGCTGTAATGCTGCCACACTCTCGCCATCCTTAACGTTTTTCACCTACCACAATGAAAACCTAAAAAACACTTTCCAGTGCGAGAATATTTAACACATGCTTTGTTTGAAAAAACAACAGTGCAACTCATGAAGTGTTAAAAGAATGAAGATCTGAGCAGCATGTGAAACAGCAAACATAGAATGTGTCTTTGTCTTCACGGTGTAGGGAGGAAATCTTGGAATCCTCAATAGTTTGAAGATGATATAGGAGGCCCACCTTGCATAGTAGTTCAAAGATGGACACTGTGCAAAGGCACGTTGTATCCTTGCTACTTCTAAAGGGGCAATGTTACAAGTCTTAGCATAAGTGACATGCGCAGTATGGGAGTGAAAGAGATAAGCTTGGCAAAGATGGAGGAAATCTCATCATGCCTAGCCCTAAACATGTAGGGGTAGATTTACAAGGACTGGCGCATCCCTGCATATCAGCAAGGATGCGCCAGGTAAGATGCGTCACGCAAGTTTACCCTTGCGCCACAACAGATGTGCCGCATTTACAGTGAGGCGCAAGGATAAACAGTTGCTTGACGCATCTGATGGCGTAAGGGCGGCGCATTGCTGGAGCCGTGTCGCAAGTGCGACTGCTCGAGGGCTGCCCATACCTAACATGCTGCGTCACGCCTTACGCCTGCTTCAAGCAGGCGCAGTATTTTGACGCAGCGGCGTTGGAAAAGTGACTCTGTGACATATTGTAGATTTCACTGCGTCACTTTTCCGAGGCTTTTTCTGATGGAACGCCCACCCTGCATACATTATACCTGACCAGATTTAATGTGACGCAGGGCTTTACAGCGTGACGCATCTCCCTAGATGCGTCACATTGTATATACGGTGCAACATGGCGCATGGTTTATGCTGCCGCTGCGCCACAGAAGTGATGTATCAGCAGCGCAAATGTGTCACAAGGGGCTTGTAAATCTGCCCAGTAATATTTCCTCAGCCTGATGCCTATATGAGGACAGACTCCCCACCATGATTTCCAAGATCACTCTCTTCCCATCCAGGTCGCATAATATTTCATGTAACAAAGGGCTGATGAAGAGAGAACGCAAAAAGATGCTGTTTACTCCATGAGGCTTGGTTCTGATCCAGTAGCGTCAATAGGAACCGCATTTAGGTGATACAGAATGAAATTGAAGCAGAGCAAGAAGAGAATAATCAGAAGTGGTCTATCTTGAAGTGATTCATTACGACCTCCTATTTTTCTCATTTTACTAGTATTCGCCCTATTTTTTCATAAACTTCGAGATAATTACGGGTTTTACTTTTTTTATTTTATGGGATAGACCTCGCGTATTCCTTCTCCTTTACCAAATATCTTAACACTTCCCTTATTTCAAGGCTATGACCTTTACGGTTTACACTTAATACTTACTGGCACCCTTCAAACATTTTTAATCAAATGGTTTTTGATCTCTGGAATTTTCCTTTGGTATCCCGGGGAGTTAACCTGACAAAATGTCATGCTGCTTTTTCATTAATCACAGAATGTGTGGAAAAGACCTCCTTTTAACTAGGCATTGGCATACATTGCGCACTCCCAGCAGCGACGCTGATCGTGAAAACCTTGCCACAACCCTCAGTTAAAATGTTTCCTGTAGGCGAGGCGCTCTCTCTTCTGTCGTAGTACACCACAATGACAATGCAGTCTAGAAATACACCAAACGAGAGAAGGCCTTGTTTTCAGTGCACAGATATGTAACACCGAGGGAGGGAAGGCAGGCACGTTACACTTAAAGGGAAACCTCACGCCCTCGTGCCCTTGTGTGAAAAGAAAAATATACGTGTAGCAGGGTCTGCCCTTTTGCGTCCTTTATAGTGAGAATCATAAAGGTTGTTAAAAAGATCCATTGTCCTTTCAATAGGAGCTGCGTGTTCAATCGTGTTACCCTACTTGACGGGACAGCATTTGCTGGGCCTTCAAACACGCCAATGAATATCCAGCAGGCTTTGCTGTAGGCCGCACATCTTTGTCAGCTTCAAAGGATTCCGCAAATGGTAAACTCAACAAGGGAACTCTAGGGCGTCCTAAAAGCGTATAACGAGCAGGTAGGCTTTGAAGCACCAGAGCCATGCTTGGTGATGCGTGGAACCCCCACTGCGCGCTGCCTGCATGACATTTCACCTGGAAGGACTCCACAGCGCCAACATTTTGCTTTTGGCCTCACTCTTTGCTCATTATTGCAAGTGGGGGAGAAATGACCCATATTTTCAAAACGGGAAGCTGGATATAGAGCAAGCAATACATTCTCTGAAGATAACACCTTCACTCTGGTAGGTGATACACTATCTGGTCATGCTGTTTGGAAGTCCATTGTACAATTTCTAGATTCTTGTTTCACGTTGTTGAAACTTGACTGATTCCTCCTAAAACGCATTTCTGAGGCCAAGCTGTACCAAAGGACTTGAAGTAATTAACCTGTGTCGTAGAAAGTGATAACATCTGCTAAACTGCAGACACGATGAGGGTACTCTGATCGTGTGCGCAATGGGATATTCCACAGATTACTAGTACAACTCTTATCCTGGTATTTCCTGATGCTCTACTTGTAGCAGCCCGCCGTGTAAGCTACTAAAACATCAAATAAACATTAGCCAAGGAGCATCAAATATGCAAATAATATTTAAGCAATTGTTTATGCTATTAATCAAGAATCAACAATCACAAAATTCCAAGCAGGCTCCCTTCTTTTTTTTCAGATTGAAAATTCTTTAATGACAATATCCACTGTATCGATTTTCATTTGCTTTTGACAAACTGTTGTATAGTTTATACAATATCCACAGCTACTGCCTACGCGTTTCGTCCCATCAGGGACATTATCAGGGCTAAAAAACAATTATCTTTTCTTCAATCCAAAATATTGCCAAATTGAGTGTTCCTCAATACTCTTCTGCCTGGTATTGTGTTGTGCGACTATTTGTTAGCGCCTATCAATGGACATGTACGAGTTTATCCAAATAATAACGTGCTGGCTGGGGGTCATCACTGCTCCTGAACCCAATATTAAATATCCTCCACTTCAACCCAGCGACCGATCCGTTGTCTTATTACTGATAGATCCAGTCACCCTATCTTCTTAACTTGATATAGCTAAATTCCCATTCGTATTACGAGCAATATCCGAAGTAAAACTCCGTCACAGTGTCCTGACCAGCACTCTGTTCAACGTGAACCAGTCTCCCGAAACATTGTTCCGTCTTGACAACCGTTACGATGAATCCCGCCATCCATCTGCGTATCAAAGCCCCACTTTGCATTGGGATAATTTGACATTGTAGCTGACTTTGCAAATTGCATCATCCATATTGCAAATGCCTAGTAGTCACAATGGAAGAGGCGAGAAAATGGGACTGCTAGCTGCTTGTGGCATTCAGCCCCATGTATCAGTGCTTCGTGACCAGTCCTGCAGTGGTAAAGCATTGACTGATTTCTGACCGACAACATTCTCCAGGTCCCATTGTGACAGGGATACTGGCTGCATCAGGGAGAGGGTACACTATACCGGTCTATGGACATTTGCTTCTTTGCACATGTCCTTTGCATAATGTGGCATTTTTTTTAACGTTCTTTAATGCCCTTGCAATTGTGTAATGAAACCCTTATTCAGCTTAAAATCTTTTGTTGAATTCACCATGCAAAAGACACACTGTGACACTTCACGCAAGGGTCAGAAAATGAGACATTTCAATTATTTATTTAACTCCTCAAAGAGAGGCAAGACGGCATCTTCATTGCAAACAGAAGGATGTGGCTTTTCTGCCCACCATCAGCAAATCCTTGAAAATACCTTAAAACATGTTAAAACCCTATGACTCACTGTGACATTTGTCAATTCCAAATAAATACTACTGCTTGTTTGATTGCCTTAGAGACCTGAGGATTCCACCGTACCTCCTTAGTATCTTAGTAAGGCTTCATAAAGGCAATTTTGCCCATGTAAGGTTTGGGAAACATGGCGAATTGACACCCCACTTCCCTGTTGGCAAGGGAGTCCTGTGTGCTCGCTCCTACCTTGTTCTGCCTTTTTATTAATGGACACATTGAGCAGCTCAGGGAGGTGAAGAACAATGATGCACCTAGGCTAGCTTCTGGCAGGGTCCCGGCGATGCTGTTCACTAATGATACTCTCCTACTCTCAAATTCACCCATAGGAATACAGTGTATCCTCGACAGCTTTGATGCTTTCTGTAAAATCTGTGGGCTGGAGATTAATACATCAAAGACCAAATATATGGTCTTTAACCCTGCTAATAAGTCCAGTGCAAACCCATATTTACAAGGTACTTCACTAGAAAGAGTGTCAGTCTATGACTACCTGGGTGTTACTCCTACAGAGCATCTGGAATGGGGGTCTCAGGTGACTAAAGCATCCCATAAGCTAGCGCAGACAGTGGGAGGGCTTATGAAACTTTACAGACCTCAACATTTAAACCTGCAGGGCCAGTGTTCGAAATCTACAAAACCCAGGCCAGGGGTGGCTCAATGTACGAGGCGGAACTGTGGGTTCATTGCTCTGCTCCCAGCTTAAATAACATTGGGAATAACTTTATGAGACAGCTGTTAGGTCTCCCCCCGAGCACCCCTCTAATCCCCCTACACTTGGATCTGGGCATCAGGCCTATTTGTGAAGAGATTGCCCCTAGACCCCTAACATATGGGAGAAGGCTATGGGTGATCCCAGAACTGGCCACATATCGAGCTGAGCTTAAAGAGATACTGAGCAATCCGGGCTCTGCAAAACTACCCTGGCTCAAACACATTAGGGTTCTCTGTAGTAACCTGGGTAAAGCAGAACTTTGGAAATCACCAGAAGAATCATGCACATCAACTTCACAGATGTAACTGATAAGATCGTACAGAAGAAACAGATTATCAGTCTTATAAAGTTTGCCCTGTGGCCGTTTGACCTAGCTTGGCTAGAAAACTTTATTGGCCGCTCCGCAGTTTCACAAGTAAATGCTCCAAACTAGAGTATGATGCATGCCCTGCCTGCAGTCACAAGGAGGAGGCCGATTTACATGTGCTCTTCTTTTGCCCTGCTTATAGAACAATACATCAGTGCTGGCTTGTTCAATTATGCAAGAATTTAGGTTTTACATAATGTGCTGTGGCATACAGAGTCCTAAAATATGACACTTACCCCCATTGTCTTTGCTGTTTCCTGCTTTTTAAATTCAACGTGGCATGCCCAGCGGACCTTTTTAAACTAGTAATCATGTTGTTAATACTTTGTTTGTACATATTTTTACTTTTTTAACTTGGGATAGCCGCCTAATTCTATCGGTTTTAATTGATAATGGATCTTTTTCTTCTGCATTTGCATTTTAATACTAAACCATGATATAGCATGTATTCTATATTCGTCTGATTTGTGTTCAAATGTACAGTTTTCTTTTATACACTGGCATATGTTGTATTTTTATGAAGGTGTATTATCCATGATCTGAATGTATATACTGTCTTTTTCATATATTGCTATGAACTGTACTTTTATGGTCCTTGGGACCGAAATAAAGTTATTGAAAGAAAGAAAGATTACCTTTACATCATTCTTGTTTAGCATCAATCGCAAATATCTCCTTGAAGAACATGTTGAAAATATTCAGAAAACATGCTTTAGATCCTAAACCCCCACTCAAAGAGCATACCAGGCACATTAGCTCAAGTCCTCTTACTAACTCCTAATGGAAGACCTCCAATGCTATATTCCTGTTTTAATATTCAAAGAGGGATAGTTTTTAGGTAAAGTGAACATTACGTGTTTTCACAGTGTTTCCAGTCTATGTACTTGTAAAATGCTGCTGCCATCAATGTAAAATAATTGAGGTAAAGCATAATCCCAACTCGGTGTTGGTATGCTACTACTGGTTTCTGAATTTACTTCTGTTTGTAGTTTTAAGCTCTTTCATTTAAAAAAAGTAATACTATTCTTGATTTTATTTGTCAATTATATTTTACCCTAACAAGCTGCACTTTACTTTGCAAGATCATATTACTGACGAGCCAGCTTCTCTACAGATTTTTCTCCCTAGGCCTTCCCTAGGCAGTGTTAGACCTTGGCATGGGTTCCCCTTTTTTCCTTCTAACCTCCTGTTATGCCTACTTCATGTTTGCTTGCTGTAAGATTATGGGCACTTTACCACTGATAACTAGTGCTGAAGATCATATGTTCTGTGCTCAAAATATAGTAAGATTCACTTATCCACAATTGGCATATCTATTTTACTTATAAGTTCCTAGTAAAGTGCCCTACATGTGCCCAGGGTTTGTCAATTAAATGCTTCTAGTGGGCCTGCCACTACAGAGTCTGTGTGAAGTTAATCTGCCGTTTCGACCTGGCAAGTTAATCCTCTTGCCAGGCCCACGCCTTCCTTTTTAATACATATACATCTCACTCCTAAAATAGGCCCTAGGCAGCTCTAAGGGCAGGGTGCAGTGTTCCTAAAAAGGTGGACGTGTACTTTTGAGTTTTACATGTCCTTGTAGCGAAATACTCTTAAATTAATTGTTCACTACTCCAAGGCCTATTTCTCAAATAGGTTAACATAGGGACTGTCCTGTAACATTTTAAAAGTGCAGTTTCCTATTGGGACAAAATAGGAAAATTACATTTGGGTTCTCTGGACTCACAATTTAAAAACACAACTTATGGTGAATTTGGCTTTTAAATTGTAATTCTGAAAATGCAATTTTTATAAAGTTATCATGAAGAGGGGGCTTCGTTCTTAGTAAACCAGGTGTGGACGAGTAACAATACTAGTTTATCAAAGCGAGAGTACCTGGTTTGTTTATTTACCGCTTTTTTATTTTATGCAGAAATTTAAACAATGACCCCAAAGGTTCATATGTTCAATGTAAAACATTTAAGTTTTTTAGAAAAACATGTACAGAACACATTTGCAATTTTTGTCTGAGAAACAATACATCTTGTATTCACCAGAGACCATTTTTGTGCAACTTACATAAATAAGGCAAAGTGACAATAATTACACAGTGAAAAATGATAACAATGAAATAACAACAATAACATCCAGAATTCATCCAATTAATTTCAAAACAATTCATCCAATTGCTTTTAAAGGAATACACCAGCTAGTAGTTTCAAGGACACAAGAACTCCATTCACCTAAAGATAGGTGATTGTCACGGAGTTGCTTAAGACTGCATGGGTAATTCTTTTGAACCACGAACGGGTGCTTAGTTCATTATGCAACCTAATTTTTGGGGGCTTAGAGTTAATTACACGCCCTATGCAGGAAATATATAGAAAAGGCCGACGCGTTTCTAATCCCTGTGGTATCTTGTGGGATTATCATCAGGGCACTGGGGCACAGTGTAACCTGGAACATGAAATTAAAAAGACTAATTATAACTTGACCCTGCTCCTCTTTTTCTTCTTTGCTGATTTTTACTTCTTTACAATAAGACAATCATGTACCTCAAATTCGTGAGATCCCCTCACATTGGTGGATTTAGGTGGAATCTCTTCCAAATAGGATCTGAAAACTGTCAAGGACAACTCCTGTTAATTTATAGGACAATGTTTCTCGTGGGATTTGATGTAAGCTGCTTTAGGTTCAAATATAAAGCACTTACTTTGTTACTGATGGTTGGAGTTCGCCTGGGGCTCACTTTCACTTGTAAAGCCAGCGTGACTTCCAGCTAATCCCTTCACTTTGACCTCGAGCTGCAATTAGTAAACAATGTACCCCAAATTAGAATCTTATTTAATGTTTTAACACTTGGATGACCCAAATGTTTCACACAAAACGAAGTAGCACTTACTTGTGTGCGATGACACGCTTATTTCAGTGCTCCGGACCTTCTATTCGTTTAACTCCTATGTTCATGAATTGTGCTGGCTGGAAGAGGAGCATTTAGAAAGTTGTCATTTT
This sequence comes from Lissotriton vulgaris, assembly GCF_964263255.1. NCBI lineage: Eukaryota > Metazoa > Chordata > Amphibia > Caudata > Salamandridae > Lissotriton > Lissotriton vulgaris. The sequence continues at coordinate 659,731,043 of NC_141694.1, forward strand.
CTTACTTATACCATTTGGTGCCTTCTGCCTGTCCTAAGAATACACATCTGGGGTGGGTGACAGCTGGCTTTCTGCCTTCGTTCCAGACAGCCACATACAAAGGCAGAGTAGGTGTGACATTGCAGGCATCTACATGTTGATGGGTCATCCTTGGGCAGGATAAGAGGGAGGAGCTGACACTCTGCAACTAAAAGGGCTGTGCCTGTCCTCACACAAAGGGTTGCATGGCCCTCTGCAGTGAGTCTGAGGCCAGTGCAGGAAAGGGAGGGCCTTGTGCACTTAAAGCATCTCATTAAATTATCCCTACTTTCAATGCTAAATAGGGTATAAGTACTGGACCTCTGACACCATGATTTTAGAACTTTGTTGGAACAAAGGACGTTCTGCTAGGAAGAAGCTCTGCTGTGCTGTAGGAGGAACTGACACTTTGCTAACTGCTTTGCTGAGTGGGTTTGCTGCCTGCTGCTTCTTGACTAGGAGTAAGAAGCACTGGACCTGCTCTCTACAACCCTGAACCCAAGTTTATCCAAGGGCTTGCTGACTTGCCTCTTGGTCTTGAAGTCTCAAGGCCATCAAAGACTTCCTTCAACCCTACTTCAGCTGCAGGACTCTGCTATCCGTTAATCCTCGCTTACCTGCAGCAGTAATCCAGGCCTGGGCATCAAAAGTGGGTTCTTTATCTGCTTTTGCTTGGAAATTGATACAGTGATGACTTTGTGCTGATTGGAACCGACGAAGTGCCCTTTGACACCAACGCAGTACTGATCCAAAGACATACCTGCACGACTCGACGACGACGCTGGACCCGACTGCGAGGTTTGACCACGTCACAGCGCCAATCGAGGTCCTGATTGCGAGGCTCGACAACAACTCAGTGCAGATCCGAGGTTCTGACGGTGAGGCTCGATGATGACAATTCGCCTGCCTTGTAAGGGGTTCGACCAAGTCGCAGGACCCGACTAGGAGGCTCAACTTCGACACATTGCCTGACTGAATGAATCAGAACCTCCTTATTGAGTCTTTGGCGCTAATGCTTGCTCCATCCAAGGTACTGCATGGGTCCTGTAGCCGGCTTGCCCTCCAATGCAGTCGGCCTGAAACCTTGGATGTACTCAGTCTAGCGCAACCTCAAGTATCCCCTAAGTGCTATTAACTTTAAAGCACTATATTGCAGTTTCATCTTTAAAATTGAATAGCTCAAATTCTACTTATTGGATTTTTGTTGTTTTGATCTTGTCTTACTCAGATAAATATTCTCTGTTTTTCAAAACTGATGCGGTGTCTTAATGAGGTGTTTTCACTGTGTTATTGTAATTAAAGTGTGCACAAATACTTTACACATTGCCTCTTAATTTAAGCCTGACTGATCTGTGCTGAGCTACCAGAGGGTGAGCACAGGTTGCGTATCTGACTCACCCTGACTAGGACAGCCTTTTCAGTTTTTCTTCATGTGGCCATCTTCTTAGGGGGGGAGGGGTGATAATCGAATCTGTGAACTACTTGTTATGCAGGGATTTAAAACCATGCTGCAGCATGACTATGCAAGAGCTCGCAGTGGTTGCACCAAAAGAAAGCCTGTCTGTTCAATTCTGCGGCCATGGGCAGGTTGTGGATTGTCACTCTGCCATTTAGAGAGTGATTCAACCTTTTCAGCTCATGAAAATAGCATTACAGCAATACACTCAGTCTAAAATATTGGCATAAGTAATAAGCCTTTAAGAAGTGTCTTTGCACAACTTATGTCTTGTAACTCTGATTCGCCACATTTTTCTCAATGTGTTATGTTATGGTATGTTATTTTTTTTTCTAATGCACACAGCTACCCAACAAGGGTTTCCCAGCGCAGGCCATAAAAGAGACTCAGGAAATCTGAATTAGCAATGTTGATTGAAAAGCCAAGTTTTTAATTGCTTACGGTAATTGGGGTACAGCTTCTCTTTCCGCATCACATCAGGTAAGGAATTCCACAAAGTTGGACCAAGAACAGAGAAGGAGCGGCCTCCCATTCTCGTCAATTTGATCCTGGGAATTTCAAAAAGCTCTTCTGAAGAGGAGCGAAGCAGGCGAGAAGGATGGTAGGGGCATACCAGATCTTGTAAATATTTAGGAGCAGAGACGATCTTAATTCTGAACACATAGCATAGAGCTTTACATTGTATTCGATGTTCCACCCTAATCCAATGTAATTCTCTCAGGGCATTTACAGTGTTGGACATTCTGGGAAATCCACACAGCAATCTGGCTGCATAATTCTGCACCACCTGGAGCTTACGCAGTACATCCCTGTTAGACCCCAAAAAAAGAACGTTGCCATAGTGCGGGCGAGTTGTTACAAGTGCCTGTACTACCGTCCTTTGGGTATCGACAGGGAGCATCCAAATGACTTTTTTTAACCATTTTGAGATGGTAAAACAGGTGGCTGCAATTTGTACTGCCTGTTGTTTCATTGACAATTTATTGTCAATAATAAAGCCTAGATTGCGGACCTGCGAGGAAAGTGTAGGTAAAGGCCCCATTTCAGCTGGCCATTGTTGAGGGCCCTAATGTTCAGAATTTTTCCCATAAATAAGCACTTCCATTCCATCTTTTCCCCAATGAGCTTGAGTAAATTATGTTGCATCCACGATGCAATATTGCCCAAGCCCAATTGCAGAGTAGAAGGACACTGTTTCTTGTCAGCCGATAGGGAAAAGATGATTTGAGTATCATCGGCATATGAAAACAGCACCAACCCTGCTGCTTCAGCAATCACTTGCCATGGGTTGCACATAGATGTTAAAAAAGAGTGAGCTCAAAATCTAGCCATGTGGCCCCCATACAGGGATGTGTAGGACTTTGAGGTGGCCCTAGTGGAAAAGACCTGGAATGTTCGCTCTGATAAGAAGGAGGACAGCCAGCCAAGCGCCAATCCAGAGATGCCCAATGCCTGTAAGAAATTTATTAATATGGTGTGGGAAACCGTATCAAATGCGGCACTTAAATCTAATAGTATAAGGGCCACTGTACCACCTGCATCCCGACGCTGGCGTAGCATCTCAGTGACGCCCAGCAATGTGGTCTCCGTTGAGAATCCTGCTCTAAAACCTGATTGTGAGATGTGCAGAAATTGAGAGGATTCCACAAACGTAGATAGCTGGTCATTCACATGTTTTTCTAAGACTTTGGAAAAAGTCGTGAGCAGGGAAATCGGCTGAAATTAAACGGCATAGCAGGGTCCGCGTTTGGCTTTTTCAGCAACGGCAAGACCATTGCATGTTTCCAGGCGGCTGGTATCTCTGCCTCACTAAGAGAGGCAATTATTAGCTCCATAACCACTCTTAGGGCAGGCTGTTCCATTTGTAAAAGCGCTGCAGCTGGAAGCAGATTGCACAGAGAACCTGACTTTATGCTCGCTAGAATTTTTGTAAAGGAGCCAGTGTCCAAAAGAACCCACTGCTCTAATTTTAGCCGAGTGCTATCTGCCACGGTGGGTACCGGAACGATGCCAGGCAGAGCCGGACTCGTCACACAAATTCCTCCTAATGACCGATGGATTTGTTCAACTTTATTTATAAAGAAGTTAGCAAGAGTGTTACATTGTGGTTCGTCAAGAACAGGTGGACTGGGTTGCGTCTCTGAACCTGCAAACTTCTTAACCATGGAGAATAGGGTACATAGTGGTCAACAAATTGATCAAAGAGCATCTTTTGTTGTCAATTATAAAGCCTTCAATAAGGAAACCCAAACATCATCCATTTCACTCAAAAGGACCAGTAAGTGAGTACTCTGTAATTGGAGAACACGAGTTTCTTCACCCACCACATACTAGACCTGGTTGAAGAAAATAAGGCAACTCTGGTTTTCCTTACTGAAACCTGGATCAAAGAGAACCATACACCCAACTTGGATGAACTTGTACTGAAAAGGTTTTTACAATTATCATGCCTACCATAGTGATAATCAAGGAGTCAGAATAGATGTTATTGTACGTTCACACTTTTAAATTTAATTAGGGACATTTGAAACATACCACAATACGATATAGGCTCTATGGCTATCTGTAGTAAACCCAACACTGATTTATTTTATTTTATATTAATATCCTGCACCACAAATATACCCATGACCATTTAAAATACATTAATTGAAAACACTGGGCATTGTGTCAGACATTGAAATAATGTCATCCTACTGGGCAAGCAAAATTGATGTTTTGATTCTTCATTGGCATTTCCCTTCATTTTAAACAAGCATAGGGAACACATAGCCTTAACTTGATTAGTCAATAATGAATTCATAAAGCTGGTAATTTATTAGACTCTGTCTTACCAGAGAGTTGCAGTAGAAATAAAGGAAACTATCCCTTATATTGTCGATTGACCAGTTTGGTATTTCATTTGACATTCAACTGTCAAATTCGAAATATGGAGTTTCACTTTAGTGGAAACTGGAAGCATTGTTCTCCAGAATCAATAGTCGCATAAGCGGAAAGTAACTATGATTTGCAAAATCAATCTTTGACAAATCCTGCCCCTGACAGGATTTTAACATGTTTCTAAGGAATTGATTGGTTCTTTCATTCCCACTTACTAAACAGAAGGTCAGAAGTAGGAACTATAAACTATGTTTAACTCCAAAAGTCCGTGAATTAAAGTGAACCACTCAGCAATTCATATGTAAAAGGCGTACAATCTATGATTCAATACTTAAGGCGGTATATAAAAGCTTTATTTCAAATTAACAACTATATATTAAGGCTGCGAATACCACCTATTATTCTGAGTATATTGTCAAATCTAGGGGCATATGTACAAGCCCCTGTCGCCGCTGGTACGTCACTTTTAGTGACATTTCAGTGGCGATAAACCCTTTGCCTAAATTTACAAGGTAGCGCTAAGCAACTTAACATGGCTTAACACCGTAATGTAAATAAGGCCCCCTTTCAAGCTATACTTAGCATGAAAGGGACTTGCAATGAGTGCTGTGGTGGGTGCTCCTCTGTAACACACATTGATTTTGACGCTGCCCACTATTTACAAGGGTGGTGTAAATAGGAGGCACATCAAAATTAAGACCAGTAAAAACCTGGGCCTAACACAGCGAAATGAGGAGAAATGCATTATTTCTCCTCGTTTTTGTTGTTTCAATGTGTGTTGCATTGGAAACAACAAACTACCATGAATGATTGTTTATGTGCAAGCACACAAACATTCATTTAAAAAATGACGATATTCAACTTCTATGTGTACTGCACAATGCAGCACACATACAGCGCATCCCTGCATTTCTAAAGTGACAGAGCGTGGCGTTAGCAATTTTAGAGCTTACTCGCGCTCCACCACTTTCTTATACATATGCAACTAAATGTTTCTTAGGAGATCTATCATATTTTATAGGTGCTTCAATCTCGACCAGTGGCTAATTCTGTAATCTGTCTTCGTCATGATCTATGTGACAATGCAGCCTCTTTAAAAAAAATTTTTTAAAGATTACAACGAATTCATTTAGTGACCTAAAGGGAAAAATACCACACCAGACAGCTTGAACCAATTTAGGAAGACAACAGAATTGACTATAAGAGTCAATTAGTTAATGGAGAATCGGCGGTTACATCCTTGAACTCTATGCACGTGTTTGGTCCCCCTGTTGATATCTGCACTGCTTGGAGGTTAAAAAGATTGATTATCTCAATCCCTGACATATTTATTCAGATCTTCAAACAGTATTTCTAGTATGGACTTAATCCTGCACCATGGAAAACTGAGGTGGTGAAGCCGCTTCTAAAAAAGACTTATTTGATTCTGGAGTAATAGGCAACCTTCATACTAAACTGTTGCTTCCTTTTCATGAGCAAGATTCTGAAATACCTTGTATTTGCCAAACCTTCAAGATTCAAGTCAAGTCTAACATTATCTTTAGTAGATATCAAGTGTGCCAAGGTAAAAATAGTGACGTGATTGCAGTCTCTGCCTTAAATGACCTGTGGCTATTTGTGGGTAATATAGGAGCAGACGTCTTGTTGTTGTTGGGCTTGTCAGCAGCTTTTGATCAATGACCATGCTAAATTGATTTCAAGGCTTGTTGACAACAGGTATATTTATGACTGCCCTGAAATAGAAAACGTCCAGATACATAGACCTAGGCCTCATAGTGGCCAAGCGCCTGTTCACATGTCGCTGGAAGTCTCCTATCCCCCCAACGGCGAAGGCCTGGTATCAGTCCCTGGTGTGTGGGGCACAGGCGGAAAGCATAGCGCTCCATCGCGAAGACACAATTGGTCTACATAAACAACCAAACGCGGCGGCAGCATGGAATGCGATATTATTAGACTACCGCACGGTTTGGCGAGAGCACTCGGAGCCAACAATGGACGCTCCCGAGAGCGAAGAGAGGTAGGCCATGGGAGGTAACATAAAATCACAGAGAGGGGAGTGGAGACCAGCACTCAACTAATAGCTCCTAGCCGTACTTGTGGGTGCAACATTATTCCCCTTTTCACTCCTCACTTTCCTAGTGCTCCCCCTTCTTCTTCCCAGCCTCCCCATTCCTTCCCCCCTCCTCACTGCAACACTCCCCACTTCACCACCCCCCCCATTCCCCGGTATACATTCAACTCCCATAACACCAGGAATAATCATGTGGATTACAAACTACGGACACTTGCAGGCATGTGGGACTACATCCATACCATATAATGACACAATGGGTTGCTGGGTTAATATGATGAAGTGAAGGAACAACAGACGTAATGGTTGTGGTATTGTGCAGATATGCTGTAACATGACTCGAAGGGTAGGGTAAAAAAAATGTATGTTACATACAGTTACTTTGGTTATAGTTGATATCTAACAATCACAACACTACTCCAATTAATAGTGCACTGGATCTGTAACAGGGGTTATTGACTGAACTGCATAACGTCATAATTGTATTGTTTATACAATGTTGATATGTAAATTATATTGAATTGCAGATGGTCCAGATGTAATGAAAACTAACAAATGATATGAATAAGAATAAAAACACATTTAAACAAAAAAAAATGACTGCCCTGGAATAGAATTTGGTATTTGTGGCTGGTTGGAAACACATTATAGCAGCTCTAAATTCTCATCCAGAGCATAGAAGTCTCTGCTGTGGTGTCCCTCTTTCATTTAGAAACTGGCAGTTGTGGGACATTTGTCAAAAAGGGGTGAATGTACTATTCACCCTATCTCGAGTGCATAAACATGAATCTGCTTTATTTCTAAATCTGCCCTTATATTTCTAGGTAGTGGATTAAATTAATGGCTTTCTTTTCCAGCAAAGATTAATGTGTTAGATTCAATTTAAATCCCTAAAGGACAGTAAGGATTTGCATTTATTGACTTTTCAGAGTATCTATAGCATTCTTTAAAGGTAGATGGTCCTCCTACCTTGTCTGGCTTTCTAGTTTGGTAGTGCTGCATTACCATGTTATTATCTGCTACATCACATCTGATACGTCGTGATAGAATGAAATTTAATCAAATGTACTATGCACCTCTTGATAGCTGTTGATCCTTGCCACATGTGAATATTAAACATCTTGCCAATAGATGATGGAAAGCATTCCGATTCTTTCCTAATTGTAAAGTACTAAAGGCAAAGTTTATGCATGCAAGCTTGACTGATGTGCTCTGCTCAATCGCACAAAAGAGATCACAAAGGTAGTTGGTGCATTGTTATGCACCATTCAAGCTGCACTGCGAGTCGCACAGGTCAACAAACATATGACAATTTTTTGATCCAAGTAATCCATATTTATTCCATAACGTTCACAGATTTTTTCCACATTAATGACAGAGGCAATGTGATTCTAGGCTTCAGAAGCTAAAGACATACCCATTCAAGCCTTATCCAATAGCACAATGGAAATTCATTATACGTCCTGGGCAACCATATGGAAATCCACATGGAATTATCAACATCAGAATCAATATGCCCCTCCAGACAATCAACATATGTTAGAGACTCCATTGTTCTTATACCGCTCGATCTGTCAGCCACCTTTGGTACGGTCAACCATAAAACTCTTTTTGCTAGATCACGATCAACATCAATTGGAGTTAGTGGTATTGTACTGAAGTGGATAAGCTCCTAACTCTCAAATAGGTGCCAGGTGGTTGCCTTTACCCCTTACTGCTCTGACTTTGAAACTATCCAATATGGAGTTCAAAAGGGTTCGGCCCTCTGCCCTGACTTCCCTAATATTTACATTAGGCCGCTTGTTGCTCCTATCAAAGCCCAGAATATCAAACTGTTAAGTGTTAACTACACTGTCAAAACTCAGCTGATTTTGTTCATCAATAAAAACCAGCAGGATGTGTCACGCCTGCTGTGCCCACACCGTCTCTAAGGCTGGCTTGGCAGGGTGGTATAAAAGTTCCCTGATCCCCTTGTAGAATGCTTTGCGTTCCAGCATTTCGGGAATGAGTCTGTTCCGTGTCACCTTTTCTTCCGGGTTATTCATCTGATTGCTGGATCTCGACGTTCCGGTCTGTTGCCTTCGCAGCTCCTGTCTTCCCTTTCTGTAGCTTCCCGGATCTCATTACTGGCATAGGATTCTCCTGTTCCTGCAAAACAATGAAGTAACATTAAACAGGTGACTCTGCCTTTGTGGTAACAGCACTTAGTGTGCTGCCATTTTTTTATTTAGCTTTATAGTAATATATTAATACTTATCTGAGCATGGGTCTCTCGTTCTTTGGAGATCTCCTTTTCTTTGTAGCCAAAGATTGTTAGTTTCCTGTAAAATACAAGGAACACAGTATAAGGAAGCATTAAGTGTAGCCCAAACGCAGTAGGTTATGCAATAGTTTTTTACTAGCTAGTTGCTAGGTCCTTGTCTCCCACTCAAACAGTCAATTGCTTGATAGTGGAAGAGGGGAATTGTTCAGGTAGTGTAGGGTGATACACTAAACTATCAGCATCTATGGTATATTATTGCTCCACCATCTCACATATTTATGCATCCTGTTTTTCTTATTACATGTAGGAAACACTTCTGACTGCCTGGCCTTACCTTTGCATGGGAGATGTTGTGAGGCACTTTTCATTCCCCTTTGTTTTCCCCTCTTTCCCTGATTCACCACTGTTGCTTTGCCTTTGTTGGGTATGATGAGTGGTTAGGGAAGTCAGGACTTCTCGTCTTGCATATCAGTCCTGCTGAAACCTCGATAAAAGCCTGACAGGATGTCGTCCATGCCTTCCAGAATTGTCTGCAGCCATTGTTAACTGGCTCAACACTAATTCCATCAAATTTAATGGAGATAATGACACTCCACTCAAACTTCTGGCCTCTCATAAAAGATAAGGAGCTGCATTTTCCTGACATGATCCGCAACCTTTGGGTTATTTATTATATGAAATGATCCCTGTAGAACCATGTTACTAAAGAAGCAGGTACTTGCTTTGGGCTTCTTCGTGGTCTTGGTAAGCTTTTCCCACTGCATATGTGCAGCATAACTCTAAGCAGGTTAGATTATTGTAATGGGGCGTGGCTTAGGCGCCGAACGAGATGGCCGCCTAGAGTGTTTCCTCTGCTGCACCGGGACGCTCTTTTTCCTTCAAACGCGCATTCCAGTACTATCTCCGACTTCTGCCTCCTGCGCTATGTGTCGGTAAGTATTTCACACATGGGGAGCTCTTTTAACCTCAACGGCTGTTTGCCTACTTGCTGCTCCTCGCGACCGTTCGTTCTCTTCATGACAAACGCCGCCACCATTTCAGACGCGGGTGTCTGACTCTGCTGATTTATGGCCCCTAATTAAGCCACCTTTCCACGGACCAGAAACTCCCAAGTCTGCCTTTAATCACAATTTCGGTGTTTTACTGCAGAGGAGTCGTCCTTTTCAACCGCTACCCTTTCTGCCTTCAGAGAGCAATGATGCAAGTTACCTCAGTACCGCCTTTCTCGAGGTACTGGTTTTCAAATACATAATTAATGGCCTTTCCAGACAGGTTCTTCATTTTTAATGAGCATATATTTTGTGAAGACCAATATGATTCCTGCGCCTTCAATACACTTTTTTCTGGAGCCTTTTTGAACCAATTTTTGCCATCTTATGAAATAGGATATTTGCTGTTTTTTCTGCTCTTCATGTTACTTCTTTCCATCGTTTTGCCAGGATTGCATTGGTTTGCTTATGCCTTCTTTCTGAAATGACTCTGTGCCTATTGACTTTTCAACTTTGCTCTGAATCTTTGCAATTTTCATAACAATTACTGATTCCTCCAGTCCTGTTCTACTATCATATTTGTGCTGATCGACATGGACGCTATGCTTTAAATATATTTTCTTCTGAAATCTTTTTGGGAGCATTTCCTATTATAATATGCAAGAATCTATATGAAGTTTTTCGGCGCTTCAGACCATCACCTTCTTTTGTTTTGCCAGGTTTGCATTGGTTTATATGTGATCTGCCTCTGAAGTATATCTTTGCATGTTGCTTTTTCGAAATAGGCTCTGTCTGTTTGTAACTTGGCAATACTACGCTTATATAAGGTGGTTGTTCCTGGCTCTCATTTGCTGCATATCAACGTACTGGAAGCAATCTGTCTCCTATGGTTTGGTTGCGCAAGTCAAAATTTCTACTGAGATCCAGGTAACTTCTTCTTCATCTTTACATTCCTCTACTGCTGTACCATCAATGGCTGGGACTGCACCTAATCGCTCTTCTGCTTCCCTAGCTATTTCTAACAAATCCTCTCCTCCTACTACAACCAAACTTTTGAAGCACGATCCTCCTTCTCCTGATAAGTCTTCCTCTCCTATCTCTATGGAGCTAATATTGGAGGAAATACGTGATTTGCGTCCATTTATAGATGAAACTAATAAGGACATGCAACTTTTGATAAGGAAAATTGTCGTCTATGGACACCCGGATTACTTCCATGGAGCAATAGGTATTGGAGATACCAACCAATTCTCAACGCATCTTCTCTCTGTAAAAGTCAATTCTATCTCTTCAAAAGCATACTGAGGACTTAGAAAATAGAAATAGAAGAAATAATCTCCGTATTTACGGTCTGCCGGAATCCCTGGAAGGAGATGACCCTGTGACCTTTTTCACATCCTTCCTCCGAAAGCTTTTGGACATGCCATCTACTACTTCTCTCAGTATTCAACGAGCCCATAGACTTGGTCCTCGCTCATCAACCTCAACAAAACCCCGCGGAGTCATCATTCCCTTTTTGAAATTTACGGATCTGCTCTCAGTTCTCTCAGTGCCTAGATCTAAGAGGCAAGTTTCCTGGCTTGGTCAGAGAGTCTTCCTATCTCAAGATGTTTCAAATGCCAGTGCTTCCAGAAGAAAAGAATTTCGATCTCTCCACCCTTCATTGCGCTCCCTTGGAGCTCGCTATGGTTTGTTTCATCCATGCATCTTCAAGGTCACCCACCAGAACCGAACATGGACTTTTCAGGATCCTGGAGAACTTAAGAATTTTATTCATATTCAGTCTACCTCTGGCATGGATACCTCTACTCCTCCTTCTGTCTGAAGGATTTGTCGTTAATTTTGTCAGTCTTCTGGTTGCGTTAATGTTGTGGTTTTGCACTTAAATGTATTATCTACATTTTCGAATTTGATGTTAGGTTTTCTGGGTTTGTTGTTTACTTGCTACCATATCCTCATGCTTCTTTTATGTTAACATTTGTTCTTCTCCTTCCCTCACATAGACTCACGTCGGTTATCCTCTTCTTCGTGTGGCTTCCTCACCGTACTCTTTGACGTCCTGGTGTAGTTGGATTTCTACTCTTCACACGGTTCTTGTTGTTGAGTGTCTCCACTACCCCGTCTTTCCTTTGTATTTCCCTTCAGGTTTGTTTTCTTACAGTCGTCCCCTTGGATAAGTACTGTCTCTTCTTTTTCCTCTTCATCTATATCCTTGCACTCTTCCTTCTTTCCCCCCTCTTTCAGCCCTTTCCTTTTTTTGAAATTGTTACATGCCTTTCTTTTCTTTTCCTCTTTTTCTCTTTTTTCGACTATTTGATGTATACATATTGTTTTGCATTTTTTGATATTATTAACCTCACCTTATTTGACATTTAGAGTTGTTTCTTGGAATGTAAAAGGTTTTATTAACCCTATTAAACGGCAGAGAGTCCTCTCTCATTTAGCTTCTTATACCCCTGATATAATCCTTCTACAAGAAACTCACCTTACTGAGATTGAATCAGTTAAATTAAAAAGAAATTGGGTTGGTGCAGTTTTATGTTCCCCTTCTAATAACAACAAAAATGGAGTTGCCATTTTATTTCATAAAAGATTGAAATGTAAAGTTTTGTCAGAAGAAAAAGATACTGATGGTAGATGGATCCTAGCTAAATTACTAATTTATTCAATACCTTTAACCATTTTTAATGTTTATCGGCCCACCCAACCTGATTGTTCTTTTTGGCCTTTAATTACGAGCAAATGCATTCAACATAAAGATAACTTATTCCTCTTAGGTGGTGACTGTAATCAGATTATGGATCCATTTCTTGACTGCAAGTCCAATACTCGCTTTATTCCTCACAAATCACATAAACATTTTCTAGATACCATTTTACAATCACATCTTATTGATTCTTGGAGACTCTTACATCCAGATACTTTGGACTATTCTTTCTTTTCCCCTCCTCATGCCTCTTTCTCTTGACTAGACTATATTTTTCTTTCTCAATCCCTATCTCAAAACTTACTATCCTCCTTGCTACACCCTTTAGTTATTTCTGACTATGCTCTCGTTGTAACAGATCTTGATTTGCTCCCACCTCATCCCAACCCATCTCGTTGGCGTTTTAATTATTCTCTTCTCTCTGACCCCATTTTTTCATTCCTCTTTTCGCTCCTTTACTAATGAATTCTTTCAAGTTAACTCTAACCCTACCATCTCTCCTTATATACTCTGGGATTCCTTTAAAGCTACTGCAAGGGGATTCATCATTGATTTTGTTTCCAAAAAAAAGAAGCAGTTTCTTCAGAAACTTAAACTTTCTCTTGCACACGTAAAACAATTGGAACATCAATTGTATACATCCTTCGATAAATGCATGTCAACAGAGCTACTACAGGCAAAAATTTATTTTAATAAACTCACTACTAATAATGCATCTTTAATTCTTCTCCGAAGTGGCGCGGGCTACTATGGTGGTCGCAACAAATCTGGTAAACCTCTGGCTAACTTTCTTAAATCTCGTAAAGAACGCACCTGTATAGACTCCATTTATTCTTCGAATGATATCCTTTTGCATAAAGATAGAGATATACTACATCAATTCCAATTGTTTTACCAGCAGTTGTACACTCCAGAATCTCCTCCTACTGCTTCTCTTATTCAGTCTTACTTTGAGAAAATACCCAAGCCTACTACTTCCCATCTCAATTTTCCCGATCTTGAAAATGACCTTTCATTACATGAACTTTCTATAGCTCTTTCTTCTCTTACTTACTAAAGGTAAAACACCTGGTCCTGATGGTTGTCCTGTTGAGTTTTCTTTGAACTTCTCTGACCTCTTATTACCTCAACTCCTGTCACTTTTTCAGTCCTTTTATTCCTCCGGCAAATCTGAAGGCTCCTTTCAGGATGCTACCATCTGCCTAGTTCCTAAAGAAGGCCGTGACCCCAAATTCTGTAAAAACTACCGCCCAATTTCCTTAGTTAATGTAGATTATAAACTATTTGCTGAATTAATTGCTCTACGTTTGGATCCCTTTATGCCTCATCGTATTGGTAAAGAGCAGTGGGGTTTGTTAAGGGTAGACTCACCTCCGATAATTCCTGGCTCTTTCTTAATGTCTTAAATAGGGCCTTTAGCTTCTATTTCTGTTGATGCGGAAAAGGCCTTGGATAGAGTGGACTGGTCCTTTTTGTTTGCTTCATTACGTTGGCATGGTTTTGGCCCCAAATTCATTTCTCTCATATCTTTATTATACTCTGCACCCAGAGCTTCAGTTCTTGTGAATGGTCAACTTTCTTCATCGTTTCACCTTCAAAGAGGTGTACGCCAAGGTTGCCCTCTTTCCCCACTTCTTTTTATTCTAGCTCTTGAACCGTTTCTGTCTTCCATTCAAAATAATAAATCCATATTTGGTTGCCCCTATGGTGCTGATCAATTAAAGCTTTCTGCATATGCGGATGATATTCTTTTGTTTATTTCCATCCCAGAGTCGTCTGTCCCTCCTTTACTTTCCAAATTTGAAACTTTTTCCTGTGTCTCAGGCTATAATATTAACTCCAATAAAACGGAAATCCTCCCTTTGACCAAATCTTGTCTTTCCCATATGTTCTCCTCAACTGGCTTCGCTTGGAACAGCACAAAGATTAAATATCTTGGTATTTGGTTTTCCACTTCTATTTCCTCTTCCATCAAACTAACTATGTCCACCGTTTTATCCCGAATTGATCAATTGTTTTCCTCTTGACTTGATTCTGTCAAAATGATGGTTGCCCATATTCCTATTTATATATTTTCCATGTTACCTGTCCATATCCCTGCTCTCTATTTCAAACGCATCGATTCCTCCCTTTCAAAATTCTTCTGGAAAAATAAAAAAGCTAGAATATCTCTTGTTGCTCTCCGCAAGCCCAAATCGAATGGTGGTGTTAATTTTCCAGATTTTCGTCTATACCATAAACCCTTCTCTCTGCGACAAGCTTCCAGCTGGCTTTCTTCGGATCCCTCCCCCTTTTCTCCTCTTTGGCTTAATATTGAACGGAACTTATTACTACCCTTTTCCTTTGAGGAAATACTGGGATTCCCTACCAAAACCCCTTATACTTTGCTTCCTCTGTTTAAATATACTTCTTCTCTTCTCAAACCTCTGATCTTTTCGCATAACATCTCGCAAGAATCATTTCTAAAAACTCCCATTTGGTATAATTCTCTTATACTTCTTAATAATAGACCCATTTGTTGGACATCTTGGAGGTTAAGAGGTATCATATGGGTCAATCACCTCTTCAATGGTGCCTCACCTTAATCTTTTCCCCAATTTCAACTTCAGTTCCGATGTCCTCACTCTTTTCTACACAAATTTACTATTCTTATGGAGCTTATTCTTGATCGGTATTATTCTTTTCCTTCCTTGACATCACCAACTCCCAAATGCCCTCTGCTTGTCGTTCTTTCTACCCTTCCTAAAGCATCTCTCATTTATAAATAATTTTCCTCTCCTGACCCACATCGTACCAAAACTTTCTTGGGAGAGGGATTTGGAGTGTACCTGGTCTGTTACTCTTTGGGACAAACTTTGGTCCAGAATTTTGAAAATCTCTCACTCTGCCTCTCTCACTCAATCTTTATTTTTTCTATATCACAGACTTTATTTCTCTCCTCTTTCCCTATCCCGTTTTACTTCTTCCTTCGATTCTAAATGCTGGACCTGTGGCTCTTTAAATGCTGATCTCTTTCATCTATTCTTCATCTGTCCTGTTGTATCTGTTTTTTGGAAAAGGTTTTGGTCTTATCTTTCTCGCATTTTCACACTTTCTATTCCTTTTTACATCATTCATCTTTTTCTGGGCAGTCTTTCAGAAACTTTAGATCTTCCTCTACACTCAGCAGGTCTTTATGATCTTATGCTTGCACTCGCATTCCAACACATTTCTTCGAATTGGAAATCACTCACAAATATTTCAATACAGAATTGGTGGAACTCTTTATGCCATTTTCATAGACTTGATGTTGCCCTTGCTCCTTCCTGCAAGCCACAACGCAATATGGATCTTTATTGGTTACCACTCACCACATACCTGGACCAATTAGCCCGTACGAAACCCACTCATATCTTTGCAGAAAACTTTAAACCCCCTTGAAGGACTTACACTCTTTCCTTTTAGTTAATTTCTTCTAATTTGATGCAATCTTCCTATATTGTAGTGTTTTTTTTATATATATAATGTGTTCTTTGTATGGTTGATTGTTTCTATTCATAGCTTTATTTGCCGTCGTTCATTATAACATTATCCTGTTATAACATCACTCTCTTTTCCCCTCCTTCCCCCTCTCCTCTCGCCTTAAAATCCCATAAAATGCTTTTGTTTCTCAGTTATGACATTAGCAATGACATTACTTTAGATTTTGGTTTGCATTTTCTCTTGTTACTGATGTCTATTGTTGTTTATAATTTTTACTGTTCAATAAAGCTTTCAAACATAAAAAAAAGATTATTGTAATGATCTGCTACTCAGAGCATTGGACTATCTTATTACCAGTGTATTTTTCTTTTCTTCTTAATTTCTTTTTCTTCCTAGAACTTCTTTCCTTTTTACTCCTTTCTCTGTTTCTTTTTTTATCTTTTCCTCATCTTTCTCGCCTTTGTTTTATTTCTAAGGGCATGTATGTGTGTCACATGCCACACAAGCCAGAAACAGGGGTGCTACAGGGTGTCAAAGTAAAAATACCGAATGATTACCTACATTAGATTTACCGATTCATGAATACCGAATCGGTAAAATTCGGTATTTATGAATCGTAAATCTAATTTACCTACATCTAGCCCTTAGACTTATACTGCAGTAATTAATCTCAAAGCCCCAGGAGAATACTCCCTGGGGTATCTGGAATGGGCTAGCCCATGATCTCTTTAATCTACGCTAACATTTCTGCCCAGAAAGTCCTGATGGTTGGGCAGTCCTACCAAATATGGCGTAAGTCTCCCAACAAACCACAACCCCCCCAACAGCGGTCCGATGTCTCCGGAAAGATTATTTTTAGCATTGTCGGGTAGATGGACCAATCATAAATTAATTTGTAATGAGGCTCCCCGATACCCATGTAGTGGTTACTTTTAGCGATATTGCTCCACAGCTTCCTCCTGTCCACTTCTAACACTTCTTTCCCCTGGACATGTTCCTAGAAGGCTATCTGTCTTGGCTGAGTTGAGTGCTGGGTTGTGAGGAAGAGGTTATATAGGAATGTGATAGTGCCCCTAGACACCCCCTCTGTCTTTACAAACTGGCCAATAGGAGTAAGACTCCTCGTCGCTGCCTCCCTAATATCAGATGTCAAAGTCCAATGTTTAAGCTGTAGATAATGGAAGAGTTTTGCAGCCAGCAGATTAACATTCTGTCTACAATTTTTGAATGTCAGGATATCCCAGATATGGAATAAATCAGCTAGCGTTAGACAGCCTCCCTCCCTCCAGGCGTTAAATGGGCCAGCCTTTGGATTGCAGTGAATACGAGTGAGTAGCGAGGGCAAGGTCGTCCATCCGGCCCTCTTGTCAACTCTATCCTAGGTGTTGAGAGTAGTCCTCATTGGGATGCTCAGTTAGGCATTGGTTGGGTGCTGTTCTTTTGGTTTCCATAAAACATCCCATATAGCTCATTCTTCTATCGTCCGATCCATATGTAACCAGTGTTTATCTAATTCCCGCAGGGACCACAATGTAATGACTCTCAACTGTGCTGCCTAGTTATAAAGGTGAAAGTCAGGTAATGCCAATCCCCCCTCCCTGTGTGGACGTCTTAGTAATCTCAGCGGTAGTTGCGCCCTACCATCTTTCCAAAGAAATCAGAGACACAGAGACTCATTGGGAGAGAAAAATTCTCAAATAACCTCTATGGGCAGAGCTTGAAACAAGTATAAGAAGTTCAGCAGCACCGTCTTTTTGAGTGCATGTAGTCTCACCAACCAGGAGAGATGCATCGGGGACCAACGATTAAGATTTGTTCTCAGCTGTTGCACCAAGGGAGGGAGGAATTTGCCTGATATAGTGCTGATAATCTGGGTGTGATTTGTATTCCTAGGTAAGTGATCACATTCCTTGCCTCCTGAAACAGAATGTCCACCAACTAGACTCCTCATTTCTGCTGCGGGTATGGTTAAGTTCAGCAGATAAGATTGGGTAAGGTTGATACATGGAACAGCCAATGTTTCAACGATCTTACATGCTATCTGTAGGGCTCTTACGGGTCTCTGTGGCAATGTTAGAGTGAGTAAGACTTCATGAGCGAATAATGATATTTTGTATTCTGTCTCCCCAAAAATAATGTCATTAATCTCGGGTGTAGATCTTATTTTTGCTGCTAGGGGTTCTATACTCAGGGCGAAGAGTAGCGGTGAGCGGGGGCACCCCTGCCTTGTACCTCAACTTACTTTGAAGAACTTAGATTGCACTGCATTGATCACTACTCTCAATTGGGGTTTTGCATAGTTGGCTCAGACTATCGCAATAAAGGCTTCGCAGAAGCCGAACCTTCTCAGAATGTAGAACGTAAAGGTCGAAACCACTCGATCAAACGCCTTCTCGGCATCAAGCCCCAAAAGGACCGCTGGAATCTGGTTTTTGGTTGATTTCTCAAAGAAATGGAGCCCTCTCCTGATGTTGTTGTGGGTTTGTCTGCCCATAATAAACCCAGATTGATCCGGGTGGATCTGGTCTGGCAGAAAAAATCCTCCAGACGTGTGGCTAGGATTTTCAAATCTATCTTAACATCTCAACTGAGAAGAGCTATCGGTCTATATGAACTACGGAACTGGGGGTTCTTTCCTGGCTTAGGTATGTTATGTTATGTTATGTTATATTGATTTATTATGCGCACAGATACCCCAGCCAGGGGCGTCCCGGCGCAGAGACAAGGTAGAACATAACACAACAGGAAACTAAAAACATGAAAGCAGCTAAAACAGGAAAGTTTTTAAAGCCCTCCGGAAAGTCAAGAGGTCCTCCATCAGACGAATTTCAACAGGAAGGGAGTTCCATGCTGACGCGGCCTTTACACTAAACGAGCGCCCACCCAAGCCCCAGCCAGAAGAGAGCTGGCATAATCCAGGCGGGAGATGATAGTTGCCTGGATCACCAGCTGCCTGGTCGGGGCGTCAAAGAACTTGAGAACAGGTCTCAAGCCCCTTAGGAGACCAAAACAACAGGCCGCAGTTTTTTTAGTATGCCCTACAAAGGAGAGGCCCGCATCCAGCCAGACCCCCAGGTTTTTCACCTCAGATACCGGGGTCGGAGTGGGTCCCAGCTCAGAGGGCCACCATTGGTCACCCCACAGCTCCACTCCCTTACCGACAACCATCACCTCCGTTTTTGTGGCATTTAGCTGAAGGCAGTTGCCTGTCAACCAGCTAGCCACCGCCTTCAGTCCAGACTGAAACCTGGGGGCTTCAGTCTCCGCATCCCCGCTGAGAGTAACCGCCAGCTGTGTGTCGTCGGCATATGAGACCAAAGTTAGGCCCCACTGCCTAGCGACATCAGCCAGCGGTCTCACGTAAAGATTGAACAACGTGGGACTCAGCGAGGACCCTTGCGGAACCCCCATGGCCAGCGGTTGGAAATTGGACTTGAAGGGAGGGATGGCAACACAGAAGGAGCGGTTATCTAGAAAGGAGTGGAACCATTGCAACACCTGACCGCCAATGCCGGTCTCCTCAAGCCGATGCAGGAGGATGCTGTGGTCTACCGTGTCAAAGGCGGCGCTAAGGTCTAACAATATAAGCGCCGCCGTTTGACCAGCATCCAACCTTGCACGGAGATGTTCCACCATCACAAGTAACGCGGTTTCCGTGCTGTGGCCGGCACGGAATCCGTTTTGTGTGGGGTCGAGGGCATTGGTACGTACAAGATGTTCAGACAGGGCCAAGTTGACATGGGCCTCAGTGATCTTGGCTGGCCAAGGTAGCAACGAAATGGGGCGATAGCTTTCAGGCTTGGCCGGGTCCAGGGAGGGCTTTTTGATAATTGGGGACACCACAGCTTGCTTCCACTTGGCTGGAACTACTCCCGTTTCCAAGGAAAGGTTGACGAGGGAACATACAGCTGCACGTCCCATAAAAGCCTGATCTCGAAAGAGAGCAGGCCTTACTGGATCGGATGGAGATCCAGATTTGACTTGCAACGCAAGTTTATCAAACCCGTCCAAGGTAAGGGGGGGGAAGACAAGCAGAGTAGACTGATGGTGGGTCCCATTGATACTTTCCCGACCGGACCCTATGCTAGGGAATGTCCGATAAATAGCTTGGACTTTCCCCAGAAAATAGGAAGCAAGGGATTCACAGTGGGAAAGAGAGCTTACGGTCGTAGAGGTAGTCCGCTTTGACATAAGATCTTTTACGGCCTTAAAGATGGCTTTCGACGGATTAGTACTGTTCCGGAATTCCGCGGCATAAAAAGCCGCTCGAGCTCGACAGATAGCCCGATGGTAGAGCTTGACGGACCTGGCGTATGCAGCTTTTAGATCAGCTCCATAGGTTTTCCTCCAGGCCCTCTCAGCCCGTCTACAGGCACCCTTTAGGGCCCGAAGGGCACTATCGTACCAGGGGCTCGACTCTCTGGAGTTGATTTTAGTAGATACAATAGGTATCAGAGAGTCCAAGGCCCTAGTAATCCAGGAACAGAAGAGGTCATACCCCTTTTCTACCTCCGTCAACGGGCCCAGCGGCTCCTCTAATAGAAGACGATGGAAGTCTTCTAACCTAAGCTTCTTCCAGGCCCTCTTCTGAACCCGTCTAGCCGAGGAGATGGAAGGGGTGGCTAAGACCGGGCATAGGATGGACACCAAAAAGTGGTCAGTCCATTCCACCGGCGAGATAGAGGTGATTGTAATCCCCGGCAGATTGGTAAACAGGGGATCCAGAATATGCCCCCCCGAATGGGTAGGCTGGGAGACCATCTGGGGAAGTTGAAAGGCCTCTAGGTCAGAGGAGATGGAGCGCACTGTCAGGCCTGAGAGGGTGTCGAAATGCAGGTTCAAATCGCCCATGATGGAAAAGTTGGCACAGTCTGCGACCAAATGGCCAACAATGTCGGGAAAAGCATTTCTAAACGCCACATCGCTGCCGGGCGGGCGATAAACGACCATCCCGGACAGCGTAAACTCAGGGCTGACAGAGACCTTGAACAAGGCACTTTCACACCCAGAGATGTTTAGGGCACTCCAGACACAGGAATAGGAGGACCTTACCACTAAAGCTATACCCCCACCTCTAGACAACCTGTTCAAGGTGTACATAGAATAACCGGGTGGGCAGGATAGATTTGTAATAGCGGTATCCGCATCCTGTAGCCATGTTTCAGTCATGGCAAAGATGTCTGGAGCTTCCTCCTCAATGAGGTCAAAGATGTTCTGATAGTGTTTCAGCGCAGACCTGACATTCAGGTTCAGGATCCGCAAGGAGGAAGGAAAGTCTGTAATACGGCGGGTCACCGGAGAAGTAGTCCTTGGGAGAGGACTCGGAGAGTCAAGAGCCCACCCATTACAGGGGCAATGGTACGGGCCTCGCAATGGATGTACCGATGGAAGGGTACAACAGCGGCTTACCTGACCGATGGCAAACAGGCACTCCCGCGAGTATGTCAGCATGGCGACGCTAAGATGGAAAAATAGCCGTTACCCGGAATCCCGCGACGTCCAGCGCGTCCTTAACGCGGACGGGCGCAGACGGGCAGGACTCTGGCACGACTCCGGCCACGCGAGGACACGCCCGCTGCGCGATCCCGCTGCGCTAGGGGAGGAGCCTTAAATAGGTGTTCCCAGGCGTCACATGCACATTCAAGCGCTGTCAGCTGGAAAAGCCTCACTCCACTCACCCCACTCCAAGATGTCCGCCAAAAACGAACCAGGCACCCACCCCAGGACCAGACCCGCCAAAACGGCAGTGAAGGGGCACAATTTATGGTGCAGGTAAGGGGCAATTTAAAAAGGGTCAAAATGACCAAAAACAAACTAAATTAATATTTTACGTTTTTAAAACAGCAGTTTTACTGCAAAAACGCGCAAGCGCTCTCGCAGCAGCAGCTACCTTGTCAGGGGCTGAAAGCAGGAGGGACTCGCCCTAAATAGGTGTTCCCAGGCGTCACATGCACATTCAAGCGCTGTCAGCTGGAAAAGCCTCACTCCACTCACCCCACTCCAAGATGTCCGCCAAAAACGAACCAGGCACCCACCCCAGGACCAGACCCGCCAAAACGGCAGTGAAGGGGCACAATTTATGGTGCAGGTAAGGGGCAATTTAAAAAGGGTCAAAATGACCAAAAACAAACTAAATTAATATTTTACGTTTTTAAAACAGCAGTTTTACTGCAAAAACGCGCAAGCGCTCTCGCAGCAGCAGCTACCTTGTCAGGGGCTGAAAGCAGGAGGGACTCGCCCTAAATAGGTGTTCCCAGGCGTCACATGCACATTCAAGCGCTGTCAGCTGGAAAAGCCTCACTCCACTCACCCCACTCCAAGATGTCCGCCAAAAACGAACCAGGCACCCACCCCAGGACCAGACCCGCCAAAACGGCAGTGAAGGGGCACAATTTATGGTGCAGGTAAGGGGCAATTTAAAAAGGGTCAAAATGACCAAAAACAAACTAAATTAATATTTTACGTTTTTAAAACAGCAGTTTTACTGCAAAAACGCGCAAGCGCTCTCGCAGCAGCAGCTACCTTGTCAGCTGATATCACTGATACCAGGGCCTCACTCATCGAGTGCGTCACAGCTTGTTCCATCGCTATATGGTTAAAAAGCAGAGTTACATGAGGAACCAGGTTAGAACAATAAGTTCTGTAGAACTGAGCTGTGAGGCTATCTGGCCATGATGATTTATGACGTTTAGGCCCCCTGTCGCCTGGCGTGCCTTGTCTTCCATGATGGGTGCCCCCAGCAGTTCATTCTGTGTCATCGACACCTGAGGAAGGTCTGTAGACTGGAGGAAGCTCAGCTGTGCCGCTTCCTCCATTTGTTCTGTTGCATATAAAGTTTCATAAAACAACTTAAATTCTTCTGTCTTCCTCCCTCTTCCGTGACTATCAGCTCCCCTACCTCCCATTTAGACCTATGTATTCCCTTTCCCGCTTGATCCGAAACTGCCTTGCTAAGTGTTTGTTCATAGACCGTCTGTTTAATTTTAACATCTTCAAATCGGCTCTATTGGTGCAAATTGCATTTAGTTTCCCCTATAATTATGTAACTTGCCTCTCGAAGCATTTAAGTTGGAGATGCTTTATGCTCCAGCTCACATTTTTTCAGTTCTTCTGATTGTCGTCTTTTGCAGGTTGTCTGTGTATTTAGCTGGGACCTCAATTGTTTACATTTCCCCTGTATCAGAGCCTTAAAAGCATCCCAGTTATTTAGAGGATTAGTTTCCTTGATGCAGTTTAGTTGGAAGTACTATTGGATTGCTTTCTTGAGTTCCTCCCACTGGAGTCTATCTCTTACCAGAGACCTGGAAAAGTACCACCTCCCTCGCTTGGTTTGTGGCAAGTACCACTCCAACTTTCTACCGTCCTGACTCTGCTGCTCCCGGTCCCCGAGTGCTGCTCCTCACTTCTCCTGCACGTATCTCTAACAACCTTTGTTTTTACACCTTGTGGCAAGCGGGCTGCTAAGTGGAAAAGCCAGCCGCTCCACTGTCTGTACGTGCCCGTTCATCCTCTCCACTGCTGTCCTTGCTCTGACTTAGTTTTGACTTACCTCCTGTGTTTCCTATCTCTCCCTCGGTAGTGTGCGAGTCCTACCAGGACTCTGGTGCATTTTAAGGGCCAGGACCTCGTTCACGCCACCATGCTGTCCCTGACCCTCTCGCAGCAAACCAGCATCATCCGGCAAGTTCTTTGCAGTCGGGCCCCTTCCTCCATGGTCCTAGCCTGTGGCTGTTGGTCCCTGTACCAGAGCTCTGAAAACGTTGTTGGTTAGTGCCTTAGGCTAGTCATTTGATGTCGTTGGTGGTTGAGCCTCTGTGAATTACATCCCCTCGGCCATCTTGGCTTTGCTAAGCCTCCCTCAACTTTTTTTCGGTTTCAGTCAAAATGAGATGACTATGGTGGTCTTGCCACAAGAATGGACACAAATTTCCTTGAGGTTTGGATGTTGGAAAACAAATTTGTCAGTGAGATTTGACAAGTGCGATATATAAGGCGCTTAGGGCCTGATTTCACGAATCACCCAGGGAACCCTTCCTGCCACAGAAATATCCTAACATTCAGGGATACATACCTTGCATGGACCCTACCTGTGTCTGTTATTTATAGTGCTTTGCAAACATCAAATATTGTGGAAATGTATTTTCTCACATTTGTTATCAATTAACATTAGAATTCACTGCTAACTTAAAATATGTTACGATCCTGCTTTCACAAAGCAGTGTCACAAAATAATATCATTGTGTTCAGGGTTTCAACCAGTGTAAGACTGTTGCTCCACGATATAGCATAGTCACTGTAGGAAAGTAGGACCTGCTTCTATGGTTACCCCCACGTTTTGCTTGATGTAATGCTTTTTCGGACTAGTCTGACTGGGATCCTGCTGATCAGGACTCCAATCGCTGTTTCTCCCCTAAATTGTTATAATTGTTATGGTAAGTACTTAGGTACATGACCGATTGGATACTAGGGTACTCTTATCAGTCCCTAGTATATGGTACTAAGGTACCCAGGGCATAGGTACCCCAGGCGTACAAGATAGGCTGAAGCATGATTATGCCACTTATAGTAGACCATTCAAAGTAAAACCACAGGCCTTCCATTGCAGCCTGTGTAAGCTGGTGCTAACACCACTTACGAAAGTTATAGGTTTCCCTGTATCTAGGGTCCCTGCACTTAAAGCCTATAAGCAGCCCCTACATAAGGCCTTTTCAATCCTGCAGGCAGTGTGAGGTTGCCCCTGCATGAGCAGGGCACCCCTACAGTCTTAGGAGTCCATTCTCCCAGGTTATAAGTGAGACAGCCATAAAACATACCGATAGGCACTGCGTCATTATGCGATGACCATCTCGGAACTGGCTTGAACAAACCCTGTTGTGTTCCAAGCACTGTAACAGCTCTCCATTAGGCCCTCAATGCTCCCGGTAACACTCTTCTAGACCCGGACAGCACAACATGGTGGTTTTCGACCAGAGACACGATTCTGCCCTCCTGCTGCTAAGCAAAGCTCGAGCAGGGGAAGGCAGAACAATAGGCATCCTGTCACAGAGAGGTGTGACCACCTCCCAGAAAGGGTTTACTGTATTGGGGCAGTGTGGTAGCGCCTGCCAGCACCCCATAGTCTGCATGCAGAGCACATTTGGTACCAAAGCAGTTCAGGGAGCCGTTGGCTCCAATCTGGTGCGAAACTTGACAAAGGACTGGGGAGTAGCCTCTCTCTTTTCCAGTCCCTCCTTAGGGAGGAAACCCTGAATCGTCCCAACCCTTTACTTGGGGTGCTTAAGGGCTTACCTGAGGGTGGGTCCATAGATTCATTATGGGACATGATTCAATACAGACACCACTTCAACTTCGACTGTCTGGACACTCTGGACTTCACTGGATTTCGCTCTGGGCATCAAGGCTGCAACCGGGAAGACCACTTCTGCTCCTGATCTCATCGCCCTGCTCGTCTGCTGCAACGTCCATGCCTGTGCTCCATACAGGAAACCTTTCAAGGCCTGTGGACATTCAAGACACCAGAAGGAATCTCGCTTGAAGTGAAGGAGTCACTTCCCTGCATCTGCTGGCACCTTAACTCATCTGACCGGTCTGCTGATCCTGCGCTCCCACAGACTCCAAACGGTTCAGCAACACATGCGGTAGTTCTTCACATCTCTCAAGGCCTGCCCTGTCCTCTCACCAAGTTTGAGGCCAGTATCGCTTGTCGGAACCCCAGGAACCGAAACTCTGTGCCCCACATTGACTTGCCTTGTTCCTCCAAGATCTTTGAGCTACAAGTATCCCCAACATCAAGCATCTCCAGTAACAAAGATCTTTGTCCTCACCAAATCACTTGCACCATGGGCCTGCATCTTGGTGAGCTGCTCTAGGTCCTCTGCAGCTCCAGTGCCTCTGGCCTGTGGGTCCTATTGAGGGTCACCTTTGAATTCTTTTGGGCTCCCCTGATTGCTCGGGGGCTGCCCTGACTCCTGCACTTGTGGTGAGTCTCCTGGACCTTGCTGGTCCTGACATTGCACCTTCTTCAACTACCTCGTTGGTTGCAGTTGCCAAGGTTTGTTGGTGCTCCTGCCAGACACCGACCCCTCTGCTCTCGATGTCCGATGTGCGACAGCTCGTGTATGGCTCCTGGTCTTCCAAAGCATCACCTGGTCCACCCAGCTGCAGTTTCTAGGTCACCGTCAGCAGTCCTGCAACACCAGATATCGGTGGGTATTCGTCTTACGGACCTCCTGGTTACTCCTGAGTGGCAACATCAAAAAAAGACAAAAAAGTGGCATAGACTCTGTCCCCTCTGCTTGCAGATTCTATACATGCTGAACACACCTTTGGGTTCAATCAGACACTTTCACCTACCCCAGCAGCGGCATCTCCTTGTAGTCCTCCATTTGGTTTGACGGTGGTTTCCGGCGCCACTTCACAACTATGCAGCTGGATTCCCTGGTGCAGGTAATCTGATTCCTAAGGTATCCACGGGTGGGGCGGTTCTCCAACCTCTTGTCTTCCACGGGGTGCCTTCAGGGTCCACCGGGAAGGGTCCTCTTTCTTCAAAATTGCAACTGCGACTTACCTATTGATTTTTGCAGAGAAAATTGTTGTTTTCCTGCACACGGCATCCGTGGGGCTCCTAGATACTCACCTTGGGTGGTTCATTGGGTCCCCTGCACTTCTATGACCTCTGAGTACTGTCTTGACTCGAGACGTAGTTCGCATACCACTATTTTATTATGTGGTTTGGTCACCCCCTGGGGACCACTGTGTATTCTGTGCTACTTACATGTTTCTATTGAAAAGTATTGTGTGCATTGAGTATATCTCTCGCTAGGAGATACCTGTATGTGTTAGCAAGTGTCTTATAATAAATACATATTTTTTATAAATACACTTTGTGGTTCTTTTCACTTAATCGATACCTTTAACTATAAGATTATGTTCTGGCAAAACAAGCTGCTTTACACTCCTTCTGGACTAAGCCTGAAGGCAGCTTTCCACAGCTACCACTTAGAGAGCTTTCTAAGGTTGTCTAAGATCACTAAAATCATAATACAGGTTGTCTGGATCAGTGCAAGGTGTTCACTTACATAAGTGTACATCATGTACTGAGCCAGCCTCTTACTGTCACAGTCATGCTAGATTAGGTTATGCAAGTGACAAAGTTCGACAAATCATAACAAATATCCTGAAAACATATCCTCTGTCGCCCCCAGACCTTACAATGTTGTGAAAACCAGTTTATTCGTTACCTACTGGGTGTACCAAAATCTACATCAACTTACATGGCACATATTGAAGCGGGGGTCACCTATATTAGCGATATCATTAGGATGACCCCTATCCTGTTATGGCATAAGGTTTGGGTTACGCAAAAAACCACGCTGAACAGAGACCTAATCAGCGGCTGCCTGGCATTGGATGGGGTAGCTAATATCAACTGGTTATCTTATGTGAGAAACTTGTTCATTGAAATAGGCCATCCAGAGGTCTTTGACAAGCCTACCACCTTAGAAGGGGTTACTAGATCCTCACTGAAAAAGATGGTGGCCACTCACTTTGATACCATCAGATGGAATCATGAAAAATCTAAAAATAATGTTCTCAGATTTCAGGAAATTACACCTTGTGAGGGATTGCAATCGTACCTTGTCCTGGTCCAGCGCCCTTACTCCTGCATGTTGTTGACACGCTTCAGATTGGGCATCTTTTTTTCGTATGGTCACTCTACCAACTACTAACGATTGGTCTGCTGCCAAGTTAATTTGCCCCTGTGACAAGAGTTCATCCCAATCGAACATTCACTTCGCGCTATTTTGCAAATTTTACATGAATCCCAGAAAGAAGTTTTTGTTACCAATCCTTAAATCCTGGGGGATCCGAACATGTAGATCAGCATTCGTGAAACTTCTACAATTAGGAGATGAACATGTTATTTATGCTGTCTCGTGTTTTTTAAAAGCTGTTATAAAAGTTAGAAGTTCCCTGTAACTGGCTCCGTTTGATAAAACATTATTAATGTAATTTTTCGGTATTTTAATAATTTTTAGAGGACCGAAGACGGTTTCTTTTTAGATATCAATTTGAACCACGAGTCTCCTGAGGCGGAAGCCGGGAGTGAGCCTGTTATTTTTAAAATTCCTGTTGTGTGATACTCTGCTTATTTTTAAATCACTCACCTCCTTGCTCACGAACAGCGGATCTAGCGCTGCAACGTCTGATACTTTCTCATCGCCATTACCGAGGGCGAGGCGCGACGTCAGACACGCCCACCTCAGCTGGCCACGCCCCCTAATACGAGTATAAAGAGTCCGCGCAGCTGGAAAGCGCGACACTTTGAACCACAAGTCTCCTGAGGCGGATGCCGGGAGTGAGCCTGTTATTTTTAAAATTCCTGTTGTGTGATACTCTGCTTATTTTTAAATCACTCACCTCCTTGCTCACGAACAGCGGATCTAGCGCTGCAACGTCTGATACTTTCTCATCGCCATTACCGAGGGCGAGGCGCGACGTCAGACACGCCCACCTCAGCTGGCCACGCCCCCTAATACGAGTATAAAGAGTGCGCGCAGCTGGAAAGCGCGACACTTTGAACCACGAGTCTCCTGAGGCGGAAGCCGGGAGTGAGCCTGTTATTTTTAAAATTCCTGTTGTGTGATACTCTGCTTATTTTTAAATCACTCACCTCCTTGCTCACGAACAGCGGATCTAGTGCTGCAACGTCTGATACTTTCTCATCGCCATTACCGAGGGCGAGGCGCGACGTCAGACACGCCCACCTCAGCTGGCCACACCCCCGTGACGCCCTTCCCCACAGTCATAAATTATGTGTCTCGCTAGGAAGCGCAGCGGGCGCGCCGTCAGCGCGCCGAAGGCGCGCCAAAGGCAAGCCCGTCTGGGCCCGTCCGCGCCTGGACCGAGCCCAGGGCCAGACCCCCTGCCTGTTCCGCTGATTCTACCCGCACGTGCTGGACCAACACCCAACTACATCTATTAAATTCCTCCCCCTGCTCGGCCACTACCCTCTGCAACCCTGACCATTTGGAATATGTTCCTTTCCGTTGCCCTCAATGTAACTTCACTCTCCCGTCCTACCTACCTCGTTTGCCTTCTCATCCCACACCGCAGCTCTCTTCATCTAACCACCGGATGCTGAAAGCAGGCTTGGTCAACTGCCGGTCACTCCCCCGTCATGCCAACGATATCTGGATGTCAATTTCCTCTGACGAGTGGGATATTTTATTTCTCACTGAGTCCTGGATCACTGATTCCTCCTCTCCGGATATCTATCTGGCCATCCCCCCAGGCTACGACATAAAATGCATCAACCGGGCTGGAGGAAAATCGGGAGGCGGACTAGCCGTCATCCTCAAATCCCATCTTCAGCTGACCATTACCAAACTTACCAATATCGGTATAATTGAAGCCATGTACTTCTCTGTATCTGACTCCGCGGCAGTTATACTGGCTGGCACCTTAGTTTACAACCCCCCAACCGCCGCCTCCCCTTCTCTTACTGCACTTACCCACCAGCTGGCTGATCTATCCCTTAAACACCAATATTTTCTAGTCCTAGGTGACTTTAACCTCCACGTAGACAACCCTCTCTGCGTGAAGGCGAACAATCTGTTGGAAACCATGGATAGTCTGAACCTCACACAATTAGTCACCGGTCCCACTCATGTGGCTGGTCACACCTTGGACCTTATTTTCGCCAATTTTTCGACTATCACTGTCCTCCCCCCCTCCCCCTTACTTGGTCCGACCACTATCTTATCCCCTTCTCTCTTGCCCTAGGCCAGAAATCTGTCCCCCTGGCCCCCAGGAAGGAGTTGGGAAGAAAGTGGCATAAGGTCACATGTGCCACCTTGGACCCGGTATTCCACTTCCAGACGGAATACCTCTCCTCTGATATTGACGGAAATGTCTCTAGGCTAAATACTGCCCTTATCAATGCTATTGACACCATTGCTCCCCAGAAAATCATTGCCTCCACTAGATCTCGCCCCTCCGCCCCCTGGTTCTCCACCTCCCTCCGTGAGGAAAAAAGCAGATGCAAAGCACTCGAACGTAAGTGGAGACTAAACTATGACCCTGAAGCTAAACTTACTTACAAATCTGCTTTGAAAAAATTCCTCAAACAAAAAAAAATCACTATGAAAGACCATTTCTCTCTTCAAATTGCTAATGCCAAAAACTCGTTAAAAACCCTCTTCACCATTGTCAAAGACTTCATTAATCCTCCGGCTAGGGCCACTCAGAACTCTGCGAGTCAGGCCCTGTGCGAGGGACTCTCTGATTACTTCCTTGAAAAAATAAACAAACTCTGTATCTCCTTCCCTAAAGGGCTAGTCTCCCTGCCTCCCTCCACAAGTCCCCCAGCTTCTCCGTCCTTCCTCTCCTTCAATAAACTCACCCGGGACGATGCTATTAGGTTACTCACCCAATGCAAATCTGGCGCTCCCTCTGACCCTGTCCCTGCTAAACTTATGGGAGAGCTGGCTCCCTCGTTAGCCTGCTCCTTCCTCTCCATCTGGAACGCCTCCCTTCACCATGGCTTTTTCCCTACCACTTGGAAGGAGGCCTTGGTGATTCCCATCCTAAAAAAGGCTGATGCTGATCCCACTGTCTTCGCCAACTACCGCCCCATTTCCCTTCTCCCCAAACCCGCAAAGGTCCTGGAAAAAGCCGTGCAGCTGCAACTCACGGAGTATTTGGAAAGCAACTCTCTACTGCACGACTCACAATCCGGATTTCGGGCGGGATTCAGCACAGAGACGGCATTGCTGGAAGTATCGGAAACAATTCGGGAATGCGTGGACAGGGGCGAGGAGGCTATGCTGGTCCTCCTCGACCTGTCCGCTGCATTTGATACGGTCTCCCACCTCATCCTCCTTGACCGACTCAAACAGATAGGCATTGGCGGCACTGCCTTTAGCTGGATCGAGTCCTTCCTTTCAGGAAGAAGTCAGAGGGTGTTGTTGCAGCCTTTTAAATCGGAGGATAAACCCTTGTCATGCGGTGTGCCACAGGGCTCTGCCCTCAGCCCTCTATTTTTTAACATCTATCTTGCCCCACTGGCCGACGTTGTGGAGTCCTACGGAGTCAGGGTGGTCTCCTATGCTGACGATACTCAGCTGATGTTTTCCTTCAGAGACCACTCGGACTCCGCGTTCACCAACTTCCGCCAGTGTCTCAACAACATCAGTGTCTGGATGACTGATAACCACCTTAGACTCAATGCAGACAAGACAGAGGTGCTGTTTTTTAACCAGAAAAATCCCATCCCTTCCTCTTTGTGGTGGCCCACGGCACTTGATCCCGCTCCCTCTCCCGTTCACTCTGCTCGTAACCTGGGATTTCAGTTTGACGACTCCCTCTCATGCAAAACTCAGGTCAATAAAGTGACCTCTGCCTGCTTCCTGAAGTTGCGCATGATCAAAAAGATACTTCCCTATCTCCCTCTGGATTCCCGCCGTACAGTTACCCATGCCCTCATCACGTCTCACCTGGACTATGCTAACAGCCTTTATGCCGGTGCCCCCCAATATCTGATAGACCGGCTTCAGATTGTCCAGAATCCGGCGGCCAGATTGATTGGTAATATTCCCTACCGTCAATCAGTCTCCGCTTATCGTAAGGAACTTCACTGGCTACCGGTGGCCAGCCGTATCCAGTTCAAGATCCTTACCCTTGCCTACCGAGCCATCAACGACCTCGGACCCAACTACTTGAAAAAACGTGTCTCAATATCCCGTTCCATCAGATCCTTGAGATCCAATGACCTCCGCCTTCTGATCTCTCCCCGTTTCAGACTCTCTAGAATGGGTGGCAGAGGGTTCAGTGTTATCGCGGCAAAATTGTGGAACGCTCTGCCAATCGATCTTAGATTCTGTCCTTCTGAATCCATCTTCCGGGCCAGACTCAAAACTTGGCTCTTTTCTGGACTCTGATTTTTATTCTGCTGTTTTCCCTCCATGCTCCTCTCTTCTCACCTGGAGGTTCAGGTTCTAGCGCCGGGACACCCCCTCGGGGGTAGCTGTGCGCTCTACAAACTACATAAATAAATAAATAAATAAATAAATAAATCAAGCCTATTTTGTATAGTATAGACTGTAATTTGTCTATTTTTATTTTTTTTTTGTAAAAATGTGATTTTATGCTTTTATGATTTTAATTCAAAAATCGAATGAAACTTGTTTGAATTGAAAAAAATAGGGGTGATTTATAGTTGCAGTCTGGTTGGAAATCTGTGAAATGAACTAGTAAGTATTGGTTTTCTTGGGTGAGTTGTACTTATCCCAATTGAAGGATAACTTGCCTTTTTATTTTAGCATGTTACCAAAATACATTTGTTTGCCAATCTGTAACATAATTGAACCAGAACTTCTCCTTTTGTTATGGCCAACAGGTTGTTACTTTAGGCAACAGGACAAAGGGAAACACATGGCAGATTTTCACCTTGATGCTCAAATGATTTGTACTTAAAATAATTTGGTGCCATAAGTTCAAGAAAGGGCGATACATTATCACCGCTTTTATCGGCAGGAAACTGCCGCTAAAGCGCCGATAATGGGCTTCATAATATGCCCTTGTGAATTCCCGTAGAAGCCCAGGTTCTGGTGTTAACCTGGGCTTCTATGGGAATTCACAAGGGCATATTATCAAGCCGATTATCGCCGCTTTAGCGGCAGTTTCCTGCCAATAAAAGCAGGGATAATGTATTGCCCTTTCTTGATAATATGGCCCTGAGTTCCTAGTTATCAGCTTTTTGGCTAAAGAGAAGCTATAGCTGCATAAAATAAAGGAGGTCAGCAACAGACCGTGATATTTTTCCATTATTCCACTTCTACCCTGGCCTACTTGACACCCCTAACCAATCTATCTTTTGCTCTCCCCCAAGAGAATTACATTTGCTTTTTTAATATTGACATTCCAACAAATGATTGAGTCCACCAATAGACCTTGGGTTCTTTGCCACTCGCTGGTTTACAAGGGCCTGACACTCCAAATGGAGGATGGCTGGAGTGCTGCTGGTACCCAGGGAACCCAATAAGCATTTCTGAAAACGTAGAGACCCATGGATATCTGGGGTAGTGTTGGCATGCACAGACATGCTTGAACTTTAAAACACAAAAATGTATGTTTGATTAGGGAAAACGTTTCTGTAAATCCTGAGATGACTCAAACATACGGATGACTGTGAGCTAATGTGAGAAATCTTTGTGTATTTGGCCCAGTTCAAGCTTCTGTTTACAGATCTCTGGCCGTTTAACAT
This sequence comes from Lissotriton vulgaris, assembly GCF_964263255.1. Taxonomy (NCBI): domain Eukaryota; kingdom Metazoa; phylum Chordata; class Amphibia; order Caudata; family Salamandridae; genus Lissotriton; species Lissotriton vulgaris. The sequence goes on from NC_141694.1 coordinate 659,764,155, forward strand.
TATTTGCAATGCTGCTATTTTTCACCAGCGTTTACAGGCTGCATAGATTGCACTGACATTAAGATCTTCTAAGAGGTATCTTTTTATACGGTCAGTTTGTGAAAATTTTACACATGCACTTGACAGGTAGTGCAACTGTCCGTGTATTATTACCAGCAACAGTGCAATCAAGGAGTTAGAAAAAGTGCTGCAAAACTGACCGCCACAACCGCAGTTCTTTTAATTAAGCACAAAATGTCCACATAATCGGCCCCATTATGATATCGGTAGGAGGCTTTCCGACCAACATCATAGGTTTCACTTTTGAATGCCAGATCACAATGACGGCGGTCAGAAGTGAAACTGGCCGGTCATTCCGGCTGGATTCCGACGGGCTCCAGGAGACCGTCGGCCTATCGGAACCGGCACGTAATCCCTTCAAGATGACATTTCCGCTGTTGGGATTGCGATGTCAGTTTCCCACAGGCTATCCATGTGGGGGTTTCTGACATGGAAAGGCTGTTGGAAAGCGACTTTGGGGTCCGCTGGATGGGCCTCCTTCTCCCATCGGCCTCTGGTGAGGTGCCTGTCATGTCACGCAGTGCAGGGAATAACAGAAACTCCCATTTCTCTTGTGCTGTGGCCAGTTTATGGCCCTAGCACAAGCTCCCATAGAGAAATGGGAGTATGCTACCTATCTGCATTGTAATAATGGTGTTGGTCGGTCCAGAGACAGCAACTTAAATCCGTTCGACATTGTAATCAGGCCAAATATATTTCTTAGCAGTTAAAAACATTTGTTTTGTTTAAGTCTGCTGCTTGGAATTTTCTCAGGAGCAGGTAAAAAATGTTTGGGTGGGAAAACATTCACTCCCATGCAGCTGCGCCAGCTAGGAAATAAGAAAATGAAATTGCTAAATTTAAATCATGCAAATCAAGCAAACATGCAAATATGTATAAGTATGTGAAAAATTAAACATATAGTATGTTGATTAAGATTTGAAAAGGGAGTTTATAACCACTCCATTCAATAAATCAGACTGAGAGATGAAAGACATCCGGTAGACGCTTAATTCGTAATCACCGTTCCCAGCTAGAGAATCGCATTTGTAGATTGCTAAAATATGTTGATGAAAATGTTTTCATCTCAGTGCAAAAATAAATGGAACACCTCCGCTTGCAGAAGCAATTACGGTATAATTGCTTTCCTCCCAGCAACCTCTAAATCCTTGCAGCAGATCAGAGGTTTCTGCACTTTGGTGTAACTCCCTTTTCTACACTGGATAAGGAGTGAACACTGTTGTGCTGGGCCTTAGTGCCCCATGCCACGTAACAGAGAAGGGTCATGAGCACGGGCACATTTTGCGTAAAAGGTGTTGGAAATTTTTTGAAAGTGGTGGTTTTGCTGCTATCAATGTTACTGCAACAACAAGCTGATGGATGGAATGCTTGAATTAATCTCAGGCACGCCAATTTCTCGGGCCACATGCCAATTCGTCATTCTTTGCCCACCATACCACCCCGATTTGGACCCAGCCATGTATGCAAATCAGCCTTGACCCTCCTTCAATGGGAACAGTACAGCATAAACTGCCAGGCCAGGTCGTTCCTGAACCAGAAAATAAGCAACCCAGGACTGATTTCACCTTTATTATGGGCTCATCAATAAGGCATATTTTGATTCTAGTGGCACAGTGAGCACAGGAACACCGTCTGGGCATACACGTTGAACTTAGGGTGGCAACTGCAACATTAACAAGGTGATGTATGAAATGAATGAATGAATCGCAGCCACTGACAATCGCTCGGGCCACATCCCAATCCATTGTTTTTCACCCAACATGCCACCCCGGTTTGGACACAGCCATATGCAAATCTGCCTTGACCTTGCTCCAATCAGAACAGTCCAGCCCAAACTGCAAGACCAGGTTCTCCCTGAAGCAGAAAAAGAGCAACCCAGGAGTGGTTTGCCCTTATTATGGGCTCATCAGCCAGGTATAGCTTGATTCCAGTGCCACAGTGAGCACAGGACCCCCATATGGGCATACCCTTTTCACTTAAGGTAGCAACTGCAACAAAACAAGTTGATGGATGGAATGCTTGAATTCATCCCAGCCATTGGCAATCACTCAGGTTGCATCCCAAGCCATCTTTTTCACCCACCATGCCACCTCAGTTTGGACCCAGCCATATGCAAACCAGCCTTGGCCTTGCTAGAATTGGGACAATACAGCCTGAACTGCCACACCAGGTGCTCTCTGAACCAGAAAACAAGCAATCCAGGACTGGTGTGCTGCATGGATTACACAGCTTATATTACACTTTCTCTATGGAAATGCTTGTTTACACATTGCTTACTAACTGTACCATTCACGGACAGTGTGGTACCAGAAAATACTTTTTAGTATTGCATCTAACATAAAAAACATATTGTAGATATTACTCACTTCAACCTAGGCTCTGAAAGACAGACATGGTGGTAGCATAATTGCAGAGAGGGGATCAGCCTTCTTGCCTGTAGCCTTGAAGGGGGTGATGCCTACTGACCTCACACTTGTAAAGATAGATCCATCACCACAGGTTAGGGGTCCTTTGCCTCCATATTGTGTGGGGCATACATTGAGAGCAAATGTACATGCTTCTGTATGACTGCTAAAGAGTATTGATGTCTGTTTGTGTGTGTGCCCGACCAAGTCCATTTGGACTCCAAGGAGCCCCACTTGTGTGTCACATTCTGAACAGTGTGTCTTTCTCACCCTTCTCACTCTTATACTTCTCTGCCTCATGCTCTCTTTTTGCCTATTTGTGCTTTAATAATCTCATGTCTGTGCCTTATTCTTACTCGTTTGTTTCGAGCCACTCACTCTCGCTTTTGTCTTTTGTTTGTCTTTGCTACTTTTTGCTCTCAATTCTCTCACTCTCATTTTGCCTATGTGCCTTTTCTGCTCTTGTTTCTCTCACTCTCACTCTTACCCTTGTTTTGTCATTTCCGTCTTTTTTATTCTAATTTCTCTCACTCTGGTTTTGTCTTTAGTTTCCATTTTGTGCCTTTTTTGCTCTTGTTTCTTCTGCCCCTTTGCTTGTGCCTCCCCCACTTCCTTTCCCGCTCCACCCGACAGCTCCCTCTGCTCCTTACCTGCTTTCCTACATGCTTCTCCCACCTCATCTTCCCACCTCTGGTAACCCCACCCACCTCACTCTCAAGTGCCTCCCAGCTCCCAGGACCAACTTAATGGTGGCCGCGTGAACCTGGTGCTCCACTGGCTCACCAAATGCAAGCCTATCTGTGCCCATTTGTGCCATTCCCAGCACCAGAAATCCTCTTTCTACCCCCACCTCAGCTCTGCTCCTCCAGTGAACTCTGCGCACTTAACAGTGGACACACTAATGAAATCTGCTGTCGCACCTTACCACACTCCTTGGCAGGCCCTTTCTCCTACACCCACTGCAGCTTCACCTGTCTCAGCACAGTGATCACTGCACCTCCAAGCACCATGCAAACTTCCTACCATGTGCCACAGCATGGACCTCACACCAGACCACAACAGCACCATAGCACCAGCTTGTGCTCATCCTCCTCAACACACCCTCTGTGCAAACATGCCTCTGAGCCAAGGTACCTCTTCTCAACCCTTTCACCTGATGTTGTCTTCCTCACTGAGAAATGGCTCAACCCTTCATCCACCCCTCACACCGCCACAGCGGTACTTAAAGGATACAAGATCACCCACAGGGACCGCACCAACAAACCTGGAGGAGGAATTGCCATCATTCACACAGAGACCATCCAATGCACCACCACTAAGGACAACCCCACCTCAACCATGAAACACCTCAATTTCAGACTCCAAACTGAAGGAATAGCGACCATCAGAGGCACCTGCACTTACTGACCCTCAGGACTGCACTACAGCTTCTGCAACTCTATCACCAACTTCATTGGATCCCTCACCATCGACTCCAGAGACTACATTTTCTTCGTCCACCTTCATTTCCACCTCACCGACCACATCAATGACAAAACCACCAACCTCCTTGAATGAATTGACAACATGGCTCTCACCCAACTTGTCTGCACACACAATGCAGGGCACACACTGGACCAAAATAAACCTCCAGCTATCAAGCCAGATACAGCCACCTCACCGAATTCACCTGGACAGACTACTTCACCATCCATTTCAACGTCACCAACACACACACCACCTCCTGTGCTCAACAGAGAGCCCCTCACTGCAGCTGGACCAAAATAACCAAAACTTAATGGACCAATGCCCTCAAAGGTTCTAATCCTGACCTGCAACTTCCCTTGACAAGGGGGTCAGAAACGTCAGTGCATGGATCACGAACTGCGCCAACAACGTCAGCCCCATCAAAGGCAGCAACTACAAATGGTACGCCAAATAACTTAGAATGGCTAAACGCATTTGCAAGCAGCAGGAAAGAAAATGGTACACAATCAAGGACACCACTGACAGAACCTCGTTCAAGACCTCCCTAAATCTCTATCATTGGATTCTAAGGGAGAAGAGGAGAGAAGAAATAACTGCTTGCATCACTTCTAGCTCCAACCACAGTAAGGAACTCTTCAACAACGTCAAGGAGTTCTCCATCCCCGCAGCCACTGAGAACAGCATCACCCCTTCGCAGGAGCATTGCTACAACCTCATCAACTTTTCCACAACAACATCTCAGCTAACTACAAAAACATTGAGCCCTAACCCGAGCCTACTGACTTCCTCAACTGACACACCTGCACTGTAACCAACACTGAACACTTACTGACCACTAGGAACCTGCTCACAACCCAGGAAACCGCTACCTTCAGGAACTCTGCCCACTAGGAAGCACTGAATGACCCCTGCCCACATCACATATTCAACCTCGAAAGGGACAAAATCAGCCACATCTCACCATTTTTCTCAACCTCAATTTCCACACCCACATTCTCAGAAGACGCTGAGATAAAACCCCTACCAAAGAAAGAAACCATCAGCCAACCCCAACAAACTCAAGAACCAACAACCCATTGCCCTGCTTCCTTTCCCTGCCAAACTACTGAAGAAAGCCATCAACAGACAACTCACTACATAGCTAAAGCAAGGCCACCTACTTAACTCCTCCCAGTCCAGATTCCTCAGCAATTACAGCACTGAGCCAATCCAGATCGGAAATACAGCTGCCATCTGAGACCTCCTTGACCAAGGAGAGATGGCACCTCTGATCCTCCTCGAACTCTAAGCTGCGTTTGACACAGTATCCCACCAAACTCTGATCACCAGTCTACACAATATCGGTGTACAGGGAAATACCTCAGTCGGAGCACCTCATTTCTCATGTGAAGAACTCAAAAAATCAGCCTACCTCCACTCACCTCTGGACCCAAGGAAATCATCTGCAGTGACCCATAGGGCTCATCACTCTGTCCCACCCTCTTCCACACCTACATGAGACCCTTAGCCAACTTTGTCAGATCCCACAGGCTCAACACCATCTCATATGCAGATGACACTGAACTCATCCTCTCCCTCTCCCTTTCCCTCTCCAAGGATCCTACCAGAGCCAAATTCCACAGGTGCATGTTGAGAGTTTCCAAGTGGATGAGAGACAACTACTTGATGTTTAACACTGGCGAGAAGGAGGTAATGATTTTCGGCATCCCCTGGAATGCCTCCAGGTAGCCCGAAGAACTAGGATCAGCACCCTCCCCTTCCGAACACACCAGAAACCTTAGTATCTTCCACAACAGCAAGCTGGCAATGAAGTCCCAGATCAATGCATTCTCCTCAGCCTGCCCTTTCACTCTGGGCTTGCTATAAAAGATCTTCAAGTGTCTCCCCACGAACACTAGAAGCACCATCAGACAAGCCCTCATCATGAGCAGACTGGACTACGGAAATGCCCTCTACTCCGGGATCACAATGCACCTACTCCAGAGACTACAGGTCATCCAGAACGCTGCAGTCAGACTCATCCTTGACCACCCCTGACAGGCCCACATCTCCCCTCCCCCCATCAGGGATCTCCACTGGCTGCCAGTAGAGAAGAGATGCAAATTTAAGCTACTGACCCATGCATTCAAGGCCCTTCACAACCTAGGACTGGCCTACATCAACCATCGCCTGAACTTCCATCACCCAGACAGACAACTACACTATGGCTCCCTATCGCTCACCCACACTCCCCACATCAACAGAAGCTCAAGAGGAAGACGCCCAGTCTCCTACCTCACAGAGAAAGCTTATAAAACCTCCCCCTGCAGCTCCATACCTCTCCATCTCTACTGGAATTCTGAAGAACACTCAAGACCTTGCTGTTTGACTGAGCCTATTACACCCTGAAAGTGCCTGGATACCCTCTGGGGCCATTAGCCACACTATAAATTGACTGATAGATTGATTGATTGTTTGATCGCTGACCTGGGAGCCCTTTTGCAGGCCCTCTTAACCCTTCTAAAATTGTTTTTGGTTGGGATGAGAGCCCATGAGCTCTTTTAAGGAAAGGAGCATCTTGGCCAGAGAGTTTTCTGCTCCCTATTCATGGCAAAATCTGCATACCTGAAAGATCTGGCCTCTTTTTCTGAAATTACTACACTATCTCCCTGTCACAGCTGAAACCAGAGCAGGGAAATCACAGATGATCATAATTACGGCACAACACTCTTCATGCAGTATCCACATCACTTCAATATAGGATAAGCCTTAAAGAATTTAATGGTTACAGATGAAAAAGTGACTGGTCAGCCCCACCAGAAATGCTGGGTTCCTTCACCAAAATGATGTTTCACTATGTTTCAAGATAATTATGAATTTCAAAGCAGAGCTTCACACAAGTGAGGCCAGAGAGTTGGAACTCTGCTGTTGCCTGCCTTCCTTTCAAGCAGGGAACAGACATAGACCATAGACTCAAGAGAAAACACTCCTCTCACTGTCCTGCATGAAGAAAGACTTCTGCCTGTGTAAGAAAGATGCATAACTTCGCCTTTCTGGGGAATTGTACACTTTTCAGGAGAAGTGCCAGTCTGTATGTGAGGTTCAATGCCCAGATGAATTAGAGGGTTTTTGGGAACTGTCAATGGATTGTGCCAGATAAGGAACATTAGGCCCTCTCAAACCTGTTGCTGGAGATCTTGTCATCACCATATGCCTACATCCTCAGGGACTCAGTGGGAGAGCCAGCATTTTCTGCACCTGTAAAGTTTCTGTAGATTTTCTACTCGAGTGGCAGCTTTCTAAACGTGAACGGTTGTGACCTGCCATGAATGCCTGCATTGAGAAATCTTACGGGGAGGCATTCTAGCACATGAAAATCACACTAGGGGGTGCAAATTCTCGTTAACATAACATTGGTCAGCCATGTGTGATACAAAAACTCTGCCATGCAGTGGTTGATGGAGTTTTGCCGGAATGCCGAATTCCAAGTGGAATGCAGAGAGGGCAAACCTCTGCGAACTACGCCAGCGGAGCGGAAATATTCACCCACCCTAAGAGTTTTAGCTGCCTGTCTTCCAAAGCCACAGATTTGCAGGGTTCTACCAACTCCATTATCTAAATAACACTGGCTTTAGGCTCCCACATTGAATCTTTTTATGGTGCCTAGCGCTTACGCTCCCGTGTCTAGGAGGGCGCTAGAGAGGAATGATTTTCTATGTTAATCACTGTTTTATGTGTAGTATTTGATATATTAAAATACACATACGTTCCTTTCTAAGGTAACGCCCTAAAACTGAAGTGGTGGTGTTGGTGCACCATGATACCCTTCTGGGTGTGCTGTACGCTTTACAAATACACATAACATAACATCTGCTGGTTAAGGATTTGACATGCTGTATGTCTCGAGCCTGCATTTGTTGGCTGCATTTTATTGTTATAAGAAAAATACGAATGAAGTTTAAAATAAAAACATCTCATTCCAAGACAGATAAAAATCAAATGTAAGAAGATAGGTTTGGTAATTAAATTCATGAGAGAAATGTGAATATGGATTAAGACCATACACATTTCACGTAATTGACGTGGAACCATGTCGTTTTCCACCAGATTTATATTCTAAGGCCATTTGTAGCTTAGTACGTCTTAGCCAGAGAGCTATTTGTCTGTATGTGGACCTGTTAGATTCAATTTAGGTGACTCCTTCTGAGCAACCTGATCTCAGAGCTCTGCGCCAGTCGCGTGGTATGCCAGGCTCCATTCAAAATACCCTTTCTGTATCATGTTTGGTTTCTGGTATACAGTCACAATATCGAGTTGTTAGTATTAAATCTGTTTATTGGGCAGAAAATAATCACACTGCACCTCACAAAATGCATCAGCGCCGATGCCGAGGGCGGCAGTCTAGGCCGGCGGCATTGTTTACGCCCAACATAGTGATACCAAACATTCATAGTTAACACAGTAAGCCGCCTACAACCCATCCGGGCCGGCCGCGTCCAAAGAGGTGCTCAAAAGGTGCAAGTGGAGCTAATAAGAATGCAAAGGAACAGGAGTCTTCAAAACAAAACAAAACTATCCCCAAACCCCCCGCCCCCCCACGTCCCCCCTCTCCTTGTCCAATAGTCAAGCACGGGGTGACACACCAACGCTGTCTTATCTACGAGCCAAGTGGAGCCACACTCGCCGGGCCCTTGCGTGCGTGTGTGCGTGTCTTAGGCTCCGGCAATGGGGTATCCGCGAGGCGTAGCAGTCGCAGATATCGGGGGCAACTCACCTCCTGGAATTCCCCGGTCAGCAGAGAGAGGAAGGGCTGCCACAAAGCTGCAAAATCCGCCCCCCTCCCCGTCGCGGTCAGTGAGAGCTTTTCCATGCCCAGGATCGCCCAATATTTACAACAAGAGGTGGTGAGGGACAGAGTCTCTGAATTAAGCAGAAAGCTCTCACCCAGTCAAGAGATCAGGGCTAGATCCAACACCGTTTTTTAGCTCACTGCACCATCCCAGTTTCAGAACCTGGCTGTATGCAAATTAGTCCGTTCCTGTCCCAGTGCATGATGGGAACAGGGCAAACCAAACTACAAAAGCCAATTCTTACACTGGGAAGGAAACAAGCTCCCGGGGACCGGTTTCTGGCATTACAGCCGTCTTCGGCCCGGTTTGCTTGAATCCTGATGGTGCAATGAGCAAGGGTCTCACATCTGAGAATACCCTTCCACGCTTAGGGTGGACAAAAATATTTACAACAAGGGGTGGTGAGGGACAGAGTCTCTGAATTAAGCAGAAAGCTCTCACCCAGTCAAGAGATCAGGGCTAGATCCAACACCGTTTTTTAGCTCACTGCACCATCCCAGTTTCAGAACCTGGCTGTATGCAAATTAGTCTGTTCCTGTCCCAGTGCATGATGGGAACAGGGCAAACCAAACTACAAAAGCCAATTCTTACACTGGGAAGGAAACAAGCTCCCGGGGACCGGTTTCTGGCATTACAGCCGTCTTCGGCCCGGTTTGCTTGAATCCTGATGGTGCAATGAGCAAGGGTCTCACATCTGAGAATACCCTTCCACGCTTAGGGTGGACAAAAATATTTACAACAAGGGGTGGTGAGGGACAGAGTCTCTGAATTAAGCAGAAAGCTCTCACCCAGTCAAGAGATCAGGGCTAGATCCAACACCGTTTTTTAGCTCACTGCACCATCCCAGTTTCAGAACCTGGCTGTATGCAAATTAGTCTGTTCCTGTCCCAGTGCATGATGGGAACAGGGCAAACCAAACTACAAAAGCCAATTCTTACACTGGGAAGGAAACAAGCTCCCGGGGACCGGTTTCTGGCATTACAGCCGTCTTCGGCCCGGTTTGCTTGAATCCTGATGGTGCAATGAGCAAGGGTCTCACACCTGAGAATACCCTTCCACGCTTAGGGTGGACAAAAATATTTACAACAAGGGGTGGTGAGGGACAGAGTCTCTGAATTAAGCAGAAAGCTCTCACCCAGTCAAGAGATCAGGGCTAGATCCAACACCGTTTTTTAGCTCACTGACCCATCCCAGTTTCAGAACCTGGCTGTATGCAAATTAGTCTGTTCCTGTCCCAGTGCATGATGGGAACAGGGCAAACCAAACTACAAAAGCCAATTCTTACACTGGGAAGGAAACAAGCTCCCGGGGACCGGTTTCTGGCATTACAGCCATCTTCGGCCCGGTTTGCTTGAATCCTGATGGTGCAATGAGCAAGAGTCTCACATCTGAGAATACCCTTCCACGCTTAGGGTGGACAAAAATATTTACAACAAGGGGTGGTGAGGGACAGAGTCTCTGAATTAAGCAGAAAGCTCTCACCCAGTCAAGAGATCAGGGCTAGATCCAACACCGTTTTTTAGCTCACTGCACCATCCCAGTTTCTGAACCTGGCTGTATGCAAATTAGTCTGTTCCTGTCCCAGTGCATGATGGGAACAGGGCAAACCAAACTACAAAAGCCAATTCTTACACTGGGAAGGAAACAAGCTCCCGGGGACCGGTTTCTGGCATTACAGCCATCTTCGGCCCGGTTTGCTTGAATCCTGATGGTGCAATGAGCAAGAGTCTCACATCTGAGAATACCCTTCCACGCTTAGGGTGGACAAAAATATTTACAACAAGGGGTGGTGAGGGACAGAGTCTCTGAATTAAGCAGAAAGCTCTCACCCATTCAAGAGATCAGGGCTAGATCCAACACCGTTTTTTAGCTCACTGCACCATCCCAGTTTCTGAACCTGGCTGTATGCAAATTAGTCTGTTCCTGTCCCAGTGCATGATGGGAACAGGGCAAACAAAACTACAAAAGCCAATTCTTACACTGGGAAGGAAACAAGCTCCCGGGGACCGGTTTTTGGCATTACAGCCGTCTTCGGCCCGGTTTGCTTGAATCCTGATGGTGCAATGAGCAAGGGTCTCACATCTGAGAATACCCTTCCACGCTTAGGGTGGACAAAAATATTTACAACAAGGGGTGGTGAGGGACAGAGTCTCTGAATTAAGCAGAAAGCTTTCACCCAGTCAAGAGATCAGGGCTAGATCTAACACCGTTTTTTAGCTCACTGCACCATCCCAGTTTTGTAAATCGTTTTTGGCCACTATAGGTGTGGCTGGGTATACTCAGACATGAGTCCCTTTCTCACTGCTCCATCAGGATTCAAGCAAGCCGGGCCGAAGAAGGCTGAAATGCCAGAAACCGGTCCCCGGTAGCTTGTCTCCTTTCTGGTGAAGAATTGGCTTGGTAGTTTAGTCTGCCCTGTTCCCATGATGCACTGGGCCAGGGACAGACTGATTTGCATATAGCCAGGTTCTGAGCTGGGATGGGGCAGTGAGATAAATAACGGTGATGGATCAAGCCCTGATCTTTGGACTGGGTAAGAGTGGTCTGTTTAACTCAGACACTCTGTTCATCACCACCCCCCTTTTTGTAAATCGTTTTTGGCCACTATAGGTGTGGCAGGGTATACTCAGACATGAGTCCCTTTCTCACTACTCCATCAGGATTCAAGCAAGCCGGGCCGAAGAAGGCTGAAATGCCAGAAACCGGTCCCCGGTAGCTTGTCTCCTTTCTGGTGAAGAATTGGCTTGGTAGTTTAGTCTGCCCTGTTCCCATGATGCACTGGGCCAGGGACAGACTGATTTGCATATAGCCAGGTTCTGAGCTGGGATGGGGCAGTGAGATAAATAACGGTGATGGATCAAGCCCTGATCTTTGGACTGGGTAAGAGTGGTCTGTTTAACTCAGACACTCTGTTCATCACCACCCCCCTTTTTGTAAATCGTTTTTGGCCACTATAGGTGTGGCAGAGTATACTCAGACATGAGTCCCTTTCTCACTGCTCCATCAGGATTCAAGCAAGCCGGGCCGAAGAAGGCTGAAATGCCAGAAACCGGTCCCCGGTAGCTTGTCTCCTTTCTGGTGAAGAATTGGCTTGGTAGTTTAGTCTGCCCTGTTCCCATGATGCACTGGGCCAGGGACAAACTGATTTGCATATAGCCAGGTTCTGAGCTGGGATGGGGCAGTGAGATAAATAACGGTGATGGATCAAGCCCTGATCTTTGGACTGGGTAAGAGTGGTCTGTTTAACTCAGACACTCTGTTCATCACCACCCCCCTTTTTGTAAATCGTTTTTGGCCACTATAGGTGTGGCAGGGTATACTCAGACATGAGTCCCTTTCTCACTGCTCCATCAGGATTCAAGCAAGCCGGGCCGAAGAAGGCTGAAATGCAAGAAACCGGTCCCCGGTAGCTTGTCTCCTTTCTGGTGAAGAATTGGTTTGGTAGTTTAGTCTGCCCTGTTCCCATGATGCACTGGGCCAGGGACAGACTGATTTGCATATAGCCAGGTTCTGAGCTGGGATGGGGCAGTGAGATAAATAACGGTGATGGATCAAGCCCTGATCTTTGGACTGGGTAAGAGTGGTCTGTTTAACTCAGACACTCTGTTCATCACCACCCCCCTTTTTGTAAATCGTTTTTGGCCACTATAGGTGTGGCAGGGTATACTCAGACATGAGTCCCTTTCTCACTGCTCCATCAGGATTCAAGCAAGCCGGCCGAAGAAGGCTGAAATGCCAGAAACAGGTCCCCGGTAGCTTGTCTCCTTTCTGGTGAAGAATTGGCTTGGTAGTTTAGTCTGCCCTGTTCCCATGATGCACTGGGCCAGGGACAGACTGATTTGCATATAGCCAGGTTCTGAGCTGGGATGGGGCAGTGAGATAAATAACGGTGATGGATCAAGCCCTGATCTTTGGACTGGGTAAGAGTGGTCTGTTTAACTCAGACACTCTGTTCATCACCACCCCCCTTTTTGTAAATCGTTTTTGGCCACTATAGGTGTGGCAGAGTATACTCAGACATGAGTCCCTTTCTCACTGCTCCATCAGGATTCAAGCAAGCCGGGCCGAAGAAGGCTGAAATGCCAGAAACCGGTCCCCGGTAGCTTGTCTCCTTTCTGGTGAAGAATTGGCTTGGTAGTTTAGTCTGCCCTGTTCCCATGATGCACTGGGCCAGGGACAGACTGATTTGCATATAGCCAGGTTCTGAGCTGGGATGGGGCAGTGAGATAAATAACGGTGATGGATCAAGCCCTGATCTTTGGACTGGGTAAGAGTGGTCTGTTTAACTCAGACACTCTGTTCATCACCACCCCCCTTTTTGTAAATCGTTTTTGGCCACTATAGGTGTGGCAGGGTATACTCAGACATGAGTCCCTTTCTCACTGCTCCATCAGGATTCAAGCAAGCCGGGCCGAAGAAGGCTGAAATGCCAGAAACCGGTCCCCGGTAGCTTGTCTCCTTTCTGGTGAAGAATTGGCTTGGTAGTTTAGTCTGCCCTGTTCCCATGATGCACTGGGCCAGGGACAGACTGATTTGCATATAGCCAGGTTCTGAGCTGGGATGGGGCAGTGAGATAAATAACGGTGATGGATCAAGCCCTGATCTTTGGACTGGGTAAGAGTGGTCTGTTTAACTCAGACACTCTGTTCATCACCACCCCCCTTTTTGTAAATCGTTTTTGGCCACTATAGGTGTGGCAGGGTATACTCAGACATGAGTCCCTTTCTCACTGCTCCATCAGGATTCAAGCAAGCCGGGCCGAAGAAGGCTGAAATGCCAGAAACAGGTCCCCGGTAGCTTGTCTCCTTTCTGGTGAAGAATTGGCTTGGTAGTTTAGTCTGCCCTGTTCCCATGATGCACTGGGCCAGGGACAGACTGATTTGCATATAGCCAGGTTCTGAGCTGGGATGGGGCAGTGAGATAAATAACGGTGATGGATCAAGCCCTGATCTTTGGACTGGGTAAGAATGGTCTGTTTAACTCAGACACTCTGTTCATCACAACCCCCCTTTTTGTAAATCGTTTTTGGCCACTATAGGTGTGGCAGGGTATACTCAGACATGAGTCCCTTTCTCACTGCTCCATCAGGATTCAAGCAAGCCGGGCCGAAGAAGGCTGAAATGCCAGAAACCGGTCCCCGGTAGATTGTCTCCTTTCTGGTGAAGAATTGGCTTGGTAGTTTAGTCTGCCCTGTTCCCATGATGCACTGGGCCAGGGACAGACTGATTTGCATATAGCCAGGTTCTGAGCTGGGATGGGGCAGTGAGATAAATAACGGTGATGGATCAAGCCCTGATCTTTGGACTGGGTAAGAGTGGTCTGTTTAACTCAGACACTCTGTTCATCACCACCCCCCTTTTTGTAAATCGTTTTTGGCCACTATAGGTGTGGCAGGGTATACTCAGACATGAGTCCCTTTCTCACTGCTCCATCAGGATTCAAGCAAGCCTTGCCGAAGAAGGCTGAAATGCCAGAAACCGGTCCCCGGTAGCTTGTCTCCTTTCTGGTGAAGAATTGGCTTGGTAGTTTAGTCTGCCCTGTTCCCATGATGCACTGGGCCAGGGACAGACTGATTTGCATATAGCCAGGTTCTGAGCTGGGATGGGGCAGTGAGATAAATAACGGTGATGGATCAAGCCCTGATCTTTGGACTGGGTAAGAGTGGTCTGTTTAACTCAGACACTCTGTTCATCACCACCCCCCTTTTTGTAAATCGTTTTTGGCCACTATAGGTGTGGCAGGGTATACTCAGACATGAGTCCCTTTCTCACTGCTCCATCAGGATTCAAGCAAGCCGGGCCGAAGAAGGCTGAAATGCCAGAAACCGGTCCCCGGTAGCTTGTCTCCTTTCTGGTGAAGAATTGGCTTGGTAGTTTAGTCTGCCCTGTTCCCATGATGCACTGGGCCAGGGACAGACTGATTTGCATATAGCCAGGTTCTGAGCTGGGATGGGGCAGTGAGATAAATAACGGTGATGGATCAAGCCCTGATCTTTGGACTGGCTAAGAGTGGTCTGTTTAACTCAGACACTCTGTTCATCACCACCCCCTTTTTGTAAATCGTTTTTGGCCACTATAGGTGTGGCAGGGTATACTCAGACATGAGTCCCTTTCTCACTGCTCCATCAGGATTCAAGCAAGCCGGGCCGAAGAAGGCTGAAATGCCAGAAACCGGTCCCCGGTAGCTTGTCTCCTTTCTGGTGAAGAATTGGCTTGGTAGTTTAGTCTGCCCTGTTCCCATGATGCACTGGGCCAGGGACAGACTGATTTGCATATAGCCAGGTTCTGAGCTGGGATGGGGCAGTGAGATAAATAACGGTGATGGATCAAGCCCTGATCTTTGGACTGGGTAAGAGTGGTCTGTTTAACTCAGACACTCTGTTCATCACCACCCCCCTTTTTGTAAATCGTTTTTGGCCACTATAGGTGTGGCAGGGTATACTCAGACATGAGTCCCTTTCTCACTGCTCCATCAGGATTCAAGCAAGCCGGGCCGAAGAAGGCTGAAATGCCAGAAACCGGTCCCCGGTAGCTTGTCTCCTTTCTGGTGAAGAATTGGCATGGTAGTTTAGTCTGCCCTGTTTCCTTGATGCACTGGGCCAGGGACAGACTGATTTGCATATAGCCAGGTTCTGAGCTGGGATGGGGCGGTGAGATAAATAACGGTGATGGATCAAGCCCTGATCTTTGGACTGGGTAAGAGTGGTCTGTTTAACTCAGACACTCTGTTCATCACCACCACCCTTTTTGTAAATCGTTTTTGGCCACTATAGGTGTGGCAGGGTATACTCAGACATGAGTCCCTTTCTCACTGCTCCATCAGGATTCAAGCAAGCCGGGCCGAAGAAGGCTGAAATGCCAGAAACCGGTCCCCGGTAGCTTGTCTCCTTTCTGGTGAAGAATTGGCTTGGTAGTTTAGTCTGCCCTGTTCCCATGATGCACTGGGCCAGGGACAGACTGATTTGCATATAGCCAGGTTCTGAGCTGGGATGGGGCAGTGAGATAAATAACGGTGATGGATCAAGCCCTGATCTTTGGACTGGGTAAGAGTGGTCTGTTTAACTCAGACACTCTGTTCATCACCACCCCCCTTTTTGTAAATCGTTTTTGGCCACTATAGGTGTGGCAGGGTATACCAGACATGAGTCCCTTTCTCACTGCTCCATCAGGATTCAAGCAAGCCGGGCCGAAGAAGGCTGAAATGCCAGAAACCGGTCCCGGTAGCTTGTCTCCTTTCTGGTGAAGAATTGGCTTGGTAGTTTAGTCTGCCCTGTTCCCATGATGCACTGGGCCAGGGACAGACTGATTTGCATATAGCCAGGTTCTGAGCTGGGATGGAGCAGTGAGATAAATAACGGTGATGGATCAAGCCCTGATCTTTGGACTGGGTAAGAGTGGTCTGTTTAACTCAGACACTCTGTTCATCACCACCCCCCTTTTTGTAAATCATTTTTGGCCACTATAGGTGTGGCAGGGTATACTCAGACATGAGTCCCTTTCTCACTGCTCCATCAGGATTCAAGCAAGCCGGGCCGAAGAAGGCTGAAATGCCAGAAACCGGTCCCCGGTAGCTTGTCTCCTTTCTGGTGAAGAATTGGCTTTGTAGTTTAGTCTGCCCTGTTCCCATGATGCACTGGGCCAGGGACAGACTGATTTGCATATAGCCAGGTTCTGAGCTGGGATGGGGCAGTGAGATAAATAACGGTGATGGATCAAGCCCTGATCTTTGGACTGGGTAAGAGTGGTCTGTTTAACTCAGACACTCTGTTCATCACCACCCCCCTTTTTGTAAATCGTTTTTGGCCACTATAGGTGTGGCAGGGTATACTCAGACATGAGTCCCTTTCTCACTGCTCCATCAGGATTCAAGCAAGCCGGGCCGAAGAAGGCTGAAATGCCAGAAACCGGTCCCCGGTAGCTTGTCTCCTTTCTGGTGAAGAATTGGCTTGGTAGTTTAGTCTGCCCTGTTCCCATGATGCACTGGGCCAGGGACAGACTGATTTGCATATAGCCAGGTTCTGAGCTGGGATGGGGCAGTGAGATAAATAACGGTGATGGATCAAGCCCTGATCTTTGGACTGGGTAAGAGTGGCCTGTTTAACTCAGACACTCTGTTCATCACCACCCCCCTTTTTGTAAATCGTTTTTGGCCACTATAGGTGTGGCAGGGTATACTCAGACATGAGTCCCTTTCTCACTGCTCCATCAGGATTCAAGCAAGCCGGGCCGAAGAAGGCTGAAATGCCAGAAACCGGTCCCCGGTAGCTTGTCTCCTTTCTGGTGAAGAATTGGCTTGGTAGTTTAGTCTGCCCTGTTCCCATGATGCACTGGGCCAGGGACAGACTGATTTGCATATAGCCAGGTTCTGAGCTGGGATGGGGCAGTGAGATAAATAACGGTGATGGATTAAGCCCTGATCTTTGGACTGGGTAAGAGTGGTCTGTTTAACTCAGACACTCTGTTCATCACCACCCCCCTTTTTGTAAATCGTTTTTGGCCACTATAGGTGTGGCAGGGTATACTCAGACATGAGTCCCTTTCTCACTGCTCCATTAGGATTCAAGCAAGCCGGGCCGAAGAAGGCTGAAATGCCAGAAACCGGTCCCCGGTAGCTTGTCTCCTTTCTGGTGAAGAATTGGCTTGGTAGTTTAGTCTGCCCTGTTCCCATGATGCACTGGGCCAGGGACAGACTGATTTGCATATAGCCAGGTTCTGAGCTGGGATGGGGCAGTGAGATAAATAACGGTGATGGATCAAGCCCTGATCTTTGGACTGGGTAAGAGTGGTCTGTTTAACTCAGACACTCTGTTCATCACCACCCCCCTTTTTGTAAATCGTTTTTGGCCACTATAGGTGTGGCAGGGTATACTCAGACATGAGTCCCTTTCTCACTGCTCCATCAGGATTCAAGCAAGCCGGGCCGAAGAAGGCTGAAATTAGGCATGGGCGGAAAATCCGTTCCGCTCGCGGATTTTGCGGATTTTCGGGAAATCCGCAATCCGCGAGATTTGCGAATCTCCCGCAAAATCCGCAAATCCGCGAGCAGCGGATTTTGCTCGCACTGCTCGCACTGTTCGCGTGAGTTCGCGTGAGTTCGCGCCCCGCGAATAAGTGCAAAATTGCAGAAATACGATTTTAGCAAAACTGAAAGTAACTACTTACCAGGTTCAAAAGTTCAGGCTCATCATTAGTAGCCATTTCCTGTAGTGCTTCCTGAGGGGCCCCTCCAGAGTTCAGTTGCCAGTTGAAACTATTATGTGACCCTGCTCTGAACCTCAGAATAGTTACACATATGCCACAAAGGTCCTGAATTACAGCTAAGGGAGACAAGCAGGAGCCAGGCTGGAAGTTAAAATCCATTAATCAGCCCCTAATTCATTATTGTCAGTTGGGGCAGGGCAGGTGTTGTAACTAATTTTGCAACAATGAAAGCACTTAGCAAGTGCAAAAGATCACTAATCAGGGCGCACTAAGGAAGCAGGTGCCAGCTAAAAAAATATTCTGTGACACATTAATCAGCCCCAAATTAATTCAGGTCACTTGAGGCAGGGAAGGTGTGCTTTGCTTTGCCGAAAATAATGTACACTGGACAACCAGAGGGTGTGGTGATGAAACAGAGGGTGGCATGGGTGGGCCAGAGGGTGGCATGAGTAGTCAGAGAGTGGCAGTGGTCACAGAGAGTGGCAGTGATGAAGAAGAGTGTCCCAAACAGGCTGGACACGTAGAAACAACAAGTTCGCGAAACTTGCGACCCGACAGGTAAGTTCGCAATTTGCGAAAGTGTACAAAACCCTCGCGAACTGGCAGAAACACGGGCGAACACAAAAAAAAAATCCGCAAATTCGCGGGAATTCGCGGATTTTGCGGATTGCGAATCCGCAAATCCTCAAAATTCGCGAACGCGAGATCCGCAAAATTCGCTCATGCTTAGCTGAAATGCCAGAAACCGGTCCCCGGTAGCTTGTCTCCTTTCTGGTGAAGAATTGGCTTGGTAGTTTAGTCTGCCCTGTTCCCATGATGCACTGGGCCAGGGACAGACTGATTTGCATATAGCCAGGTTCTGAGCTGGGATGGGGCAGTGAGATAAATAACGGTGATGGATCAAGCCCTGATCTTTGGACTGGGTAAGAGTGGTCTGTTTAACTCAGACACTCTGTTCATCACCACCCCCCTTTTTGTAAATCGTTTTTGGCCACTATAGGTGTGGCAGGGTATACTCAGACATGAGTCCCTTTCTCACTGCTCCATCAGGATTCAAGCAAGCCGGGCCGAAGAAGGCTGAAATGCCAGAAACCGGTCCCCGGTAGCTTGTCTCCTTTCTGGTGAAGAATTGGCATGGTAGTTTAGTCTGCCCTGTTCCCATGATGCACTGGGCCAGGGACAGACTGATTTGCATATAGCCAGGTTCTGAGATGGGATGGGGCAGTGAGATAAATAATGGTGATGGATCAAGCCCTGATCTTTGGACTGGGTAAGAGTGGTCTGTTTAACTCAGACACTCTGTTCATCACCACCCCCCTTTTTGTAAATCGTTTTTGGCCACTATAGGTGTGGCAGGGTATACTCAGACATGAGTCCCTTTCTCACTGCTCCATCAGGATTCAAGCAAGCCGGGCCGAAGAAGGCTGAAATTAGGCATGGGCGGAAAATCCGTTCCGCTCGCGGATTTTGCGGATTTTCGGGAAATCCGCAATCCGCGAGATTTGCGAATCTCCCGCAAAATCCGCAAATCCGCGAGCAGCGGATTTTGCTCGCACTGCTCGCACTGTTCGCGTGAGTTCGCGTGAGTTCGCGCCCCGCGAATAAGTGCAAAATTGCAGAAATACGATTTTAGCAAAACTGAAAGTAACTACTTACCAGGTTCAAAAGTTCAGGCTCATCATTAGTAGCCATTTCCTGTAGTGCTTCCTGAGGGGCCCCTCCAGAGTTCAGTTGCCAGTTGAAACTATTATGTGACCCTGCTCTGAACCTCAGAATAGTTACACATATGCCACAAAGGTCCTGAATTACAGCTAAGGGAGACAAGCAGGAGCCAGGCTGGAAGTTAAAATCCATTAATCAGCCCCTAATTCATTATTGTCAGTTGGGGCAGGGCAGGTGTTGTAACTAATTTTGCAACAATGAAAGCACTTAGCAAGTGCAAAAGATCACTAATCAGGGCGCACTAAGGAAGCAGGTGCCAGCTAAAAAAATATTCTGTGACACATTAATCAGCCCCAAATTAATTCAGGTCACTTGAGGCAGGGAAGGTGTGCTTTGCTTTGCCGAAAATAATGTACACTGGACAACCAGAGGGTGTGGTGATGAAACAGAGGGTGGCATGGGTGGGCCAGAGGGTGGCATGAGTAGTCAGAGAGTGGCAGTGGTCACAGAGAGTGGCAGTGATGAAGAAGAGTGTCCCAAACAGGCTGGACACATAGAAACAACAAGTTCGCGAAACTTGCGACCCGACAGGTAAGTTCGCAATTTGCGAAAGTGTACAAAACCCTCGCGAACTGGCAGAAACACGGGCGAACACAAAAAAAAAATCCGCAAATTCGCGGGAATTCGCGGATTTTGCGGATTGCGAATCCGCAAATCCGCAAAATTCGCGAACGCGAGATCCGCAAAATTCGCTCATGCTTAGCTGAAATGCCAGAAACCGGTCCCCGGTAGCTTGTCTCCTTTCTGGTGAAGAATTGGCTTGGTAGTTTAGTCTGCCCTGTTCCCATGATGCACTGGGCCAGGGACAGACTGATTTGCATATAGCCAGGTTCTGAGCTGGGATGGGGCAGTGAGATAAATAACGGTGATGGATCAAGCCCTGATCTTTGGACTGGGTAAGAGTGGTCTGTTTAACTCAGACACTCTGTTCATCACCACCCCCCTTTTTGTAAATCGTTTTTGGCCACTATAGGTGTGGCAGGGTATACTCAGACATGAGTCCCTTTCTCACTGCTCCATCAGGATTCAAGCAAGCCGGGCCGAAGAAGGCTGAAATGCCAGAAACCGGTCCCCGGTAGCTTGTCTCCTTTCTGGTGAAGAATTGGCATGGTAGTTTAGTCTGCCCTGTTTCCATGATGCACTGGGCCAGGGACAGACTGATTTGCATATAGCCAGGTTCTGAGATGGGATGGGGCAGTGAGATAAATAATGGTGATGGATCAAGCCCTGATCTTTGGACTGGGTAAGAGTGGTCTGTTTAACTCAGAAACTCTGTTCATCACCACCACCCTTTTTGTAAATCGTTTTTGGCCACTATAGGTGTGGCAGGGTATACTCAGACATGAGTCCCTTTCTCACTGCTCCATCAGGATTCAAGCAAGCCGGGCCGAAGAAGGCTGAAATGCCAGAAACCGGTCCCGGTAGCTTGTCTCCTTTCTGGTGAAGAATTGGCTTGGTAGTTTAGTCTGCCCTGTTCCCATGATGCACTGGGCCAGGGACAGACTGATTTGCATATAGCCAGGTTCTGAGCTGGGATGGGGCAGTGAGATAAATAACGGTGATTGATCAAGCCCTGATCTTTGGACTGGGTAAGAGTGGTCTGTTTAACTCAGACACTCTGTTCATCACCACCCCCCTTTTTGTAAATCGTTTTTGGCCACTATAGGTGTGGCAGGGTATACTCAGACATGAGTCCCTTTCTCACTGCTCCATCAGGATTCAAGCAAGCCGGGCCGAAGAAGGCTGAAATGCCAGAAACCGGTCCCCGGTAGCTTGTCTCCTTTCTGGTGAAGTATTGGCTTGGTAGTTTAGTCTGCCCTGTTCCCATGATGCACTGGGCCAGGGACAGACTGATTTGCATATAGCCAGGTTCTGAGCTGGGATGGGGCAGTGAGATAAATAACGGTGATGGATCAAGCCCTGATCTTTGGACTGGGTAAGAGTGGTCTGTTTAACTCAGACACTCTGTTCATCACCACCCCCCTTTTTGTAAATCGTTTTTGGCCACTATAGGTGTGGCAGGGTATACTCAGACATGAGTCCCTTTCTCACTGCTCCATCAGGATTCAAGCAAGCCGGGCCGAAGAAGGCTGAAATGCCAGAAACCGGTCCCCGGTAGCTTGTCTCCTTTCTGGTGAAGAATTGGCTTGGTAGTTTAGTCTGCCCTGTTCCCATGATGCACTGGGCCAGGGACAGACTGATTTGCATATAGCCAGGTTCTGAGCTGGGATGGGGCAGTGAGATAAATAACGGTGAGGGATCAAGCCCTGATCTTTGGACTGGGTAAGAGTGGTCTGTTTAACTCAGACACTCTGTTCATCACCACCCCCCTTTTTGTAAATCGTTTTTGGCCACTATAGGTGTGGCAGGGTATACTCAGACATGAGTCCCTTTCTCACTGCTCCATCAGGATTCAAGCAAGCCGGGCCGAAGAAGGCTGAAATGCCAGAAACCGGTCCCCGGTAGCTTGTCTCCTTTCTGGTGAAGAATTGGCTTGGTAGTTTAGTCTGCCCTGTTCCCATGATGCACTGGGCCAGGGACAGACTGATTTGCATATAGCCAGGTTCTGAGCTGGGATGGGGCAGTGAGATAAATAACGGTGATGGATCAAGCCCTGATCTTTGGACTGGGTAAGAGTGGTCTGTTTAACTCAGACACTCTGTTCATCACCACCCCCCTTTTTGTAAATCGTTTTTGGCCACTATAGGTGTGGCAGGGTATACTCAGACATGAGTCCCTTTCTCACTGCTCCATCAGGATTCAAGCAAGCCGGGCCGAAGAAGGCTGAAATGCCAGAAACCGGTCCCCGGTAGCTTGTCTCCTTTCTGGTGAAGAATTTGCTTGGTAGTTTAGTCTGCCCTGTTCCCATGATGCACTGGGCCAGGGACAGACTGATTTGCATATAGCCAGGTTCTGAGCTGGGATGGGGCAGTGAGATAAATAACGGTGATGGATCAAGCCCTGATCTTTGGACTGGGTAAGAGTGGTCTGTTTAACTCAGACACTCTGTTCATCACCACCCCCCTTTTTGTAAATCGTTTTTGGCCACTATAGGTGTGGCAGGGTATACTCAGACATGAGTCCCTTTCTCACTGCTCCATCAGGATTCAAGCAAGCCGGGCCGAAGAAGGCTGAAATGCCAGAAACCGGTCCCCGGTAGCTTGTCTCCTTTCTGGTGAAGAATTGGCTTGGTAGTTTAGTCTGCCCTGTTCCCATGATGCACTGGGCCAGGGACAGACTGATTTGCATATAGCCAGGTTCTGAGCTGGGATGGGGCAGTGAGATAAATAACGGTGATGGATCAAGCCCTGATCTTTGGACTGGGTAAGAGTGGTCTGTTTAACTCAGACACTCTGTTCATCACCACCACCCCCCTTTTTGTAAATCGTTTTTGGCGACTATAGGTGTGGCAGGGTATACTCAGACATGAGTCCCTTTCTCACTGCTCCATCAGGATTCAAGCAAGCCGGGCCGAAGAAGGCTGAAATGCCAGAAACCGGTCCCCAGTAGCTTGTCTCCTTTCTGGTGAGGAATTGGCTTGGTAGTTTAGTCTGCCCTGTTCCCATGATGCACTGGGCCAGGGACAGACTGATTTGCATATAGCCAGGTTCTGAGCTGGGATGGGGCAGTGAGATAAATAACGGTGATGGATCAAGCCCTGATATTTGGACTGGGTAAGAGTGGTCTGTGTAACTCAGACACTCTGTTCATCACCACCCCCCTTTTTGTAAATCAGGATCGCCCAAAGCCTATGTAGCCAGCCCAGTTGCAGTGGAGCCTGGGCCGCCCTCCAGTGAGCCACAATGTTCTGTATCGCCGCCCCCAATGCCAGTGCGATCAGCCTTCCCCTCCAGGATTTCAGGGGGTACATAAGGGCATTAGGGAGGCCAAGTATGATGTAGGCAGGGAAACGGGGCAGCTGTGTATCTAGGTGGGATTCAATTAGGTCCAGAATGGGGGTCCAGTACGGACGGAGCATGTCGCAGCCCCACAGCAAATGCTCCAGGGTCCCCAATTCCCCACATCCCCGCCAGCAGCGATCGCTCACCCGGGGTCCCATTGATGCAACCTCTCGGGGGTGTGATACCAGTATGTGGCAATTTTGGTCATCGTCTCAGTGAGACCTGCGTGATGGGCCGAGTGTCTGGCCCTGTAGTAGACACCGTCCCATTCCTTCAGTGTGAGCTGGCGCCCCAAGTCCCTCTCCCACCTGATCCTGCCCGCGTTGTATGTGTAGGTGTTGGTGAGGAGCAACTTCTGTTAGAGATCTGAGATTAATTTCTTGTCTGATGTGCGGGTCAACAGCCACTTCTCATAGTGTGTGAGATGTCGTTGGGCGCCTGGCAAGATGGAAGGGTGAAGGACCCAGTGCCGTCCCTGTAGGTATCGCAAGTGGTCCGCCTCAGCGACACCATAGTCCTGCTTCACCTGGTGGAATGGAAGTATACCCTTGAGGTCAAACATGTGGCCCACCGCCCTGCAGGGGGTCGCCCGCCAAGCCGCAAAAGCCTTTTCGTCTAGTCCCGGTGTGAAATCTGGGTTATCGAAAATCGGTGCCATCGGCGACGGAAAGGAAGTCAACCCTTTCTTCACAGCTACCCTGTCCCAAACTCCAAGGACAGTGCTCGTGATATCCGAGGCGTACAAGTTGGGAGGTCTGTGGCACCATGGGAGGAATGGGACTCCCTGAAGTGGGTGACCGGCCACTGCCTGGTCCTGAAAGAGCCAGTGCTTGCCCGACTCTAGTTGATGCCACTCCACCAACGTGCGCAGTTTTGCCGCCTGAAAGTATAGCGCGAGGTCGGGTATCCCCACTCCCCCGTGTTCGGGTGGCAGGGTCGCAATAGTATGTTTGAAACGCGGGCGTCGCCCATTCCAGATAAACCGCGATAGGTCCGACTGGGTGTTCTTTAGCCACTCGCACGGTGGTCGCAGGGGGAGTGTCTGGAACAGGTACAAAATCTGTGGGTGCAGTGTCATCTTAACCGCCGCGATCCGGCCGAGCCATGACAGCGTGAGTGGCTTCCAACGCCGCAGTTGATCACGGACCTTCTTCGTTAGAGTCGCGTAGTTGGCCTCTGCGGTGGAGATGGAAGTGTTTGACCACTGTACCTTAAACTCCGCTTTGACCTCTGTCAGGACGTCGGGGGGTAGCGAGATATTCAGGGCCTCCGATTTCGCCTCATTGATTTTAAAGCCCGAGGCCTGCGCGAAGGCGTGGAGTTCCACGAAGAGCGCTCGCAGAGATTGCATCGGGTCAGTGAGGGACAGCAGTACGTCGTCCGCATATAAACAAATTTTGTGAGTGTCACCACCAAATCGGACACCAGAGATGTGGTCGTGTTGTCGCACTCTCTGCGCCATCGGCTCCATATAGAGGGCGAACAGGAGGGGAGAGAGCGGGCAGCCCTGCCGAGTGCCTCTGCCAATTTCGAACCTTGGGGAGGTATGGCCGTTAACCCGCACCACTGCATTGGGACGCCGGTAACAGTTGAATATGCGGTGATGGAGGGTTTCCCCAAACCCTAAGTGCTGCAACACCTGTTCAAGATAAGGCCAATGCACCCTGTCGAACGCTTTTTCTGCGTCGATGGTGAGGAGCATGCAACCCGGTCTCGTGCGCGAGCCGGCTTCGATGAGGTGGAGGACTCGCCGAGTATTGTCGCTAGTCTGCCTCTGGGGAATGAAGCCCGACTGGTCGGGGTCTACCAGCTGCTGCATATACGGCGCCAGGCGACTCGCAAGGATGCCGGTGTAAAGTTTCAGATCCACGTTCAGCAATGAAATGGGCCGGTAGGAGCCACAGTCCGCCGGGTCACGGCCAGCCTTAGGGATCACCGATATGGCCGCCTCTAGCAGGTCAGGGGGAATGGCACCGGGTCGATCAAAGGTGTTAAACAGGTCGCGCAGAATGGGGGCAACCTGTGGGCAGAATGTTTTATAGAAGGCCGCTGTGTAGCCATCCGGCCCCGGTGACTTCCCCACTTTAAGGCGAGATATTGCCGATATGACCTCCTCCAGGCCTATGGGCCGGTCTAGGAATTCCGCCTGCGCTTGAGTGAGGGTGGGGAGCGTCGCGCCGTGCAGGTAATCCAGGCCTGCCTTCGGATCAAGGCGATCCGCATCATAGAGGCCGGCGTAGAAGTCGCCGAAAGCCGCCGCTATAGCTGCGTCTTCCGTGACCTGCGTCCCGAGCGTGGAGTTGAGGGCGCACACTTGGCGTCTCTGCTCCTGCGCCCGCAGTCTACTCGCTAAGAGCTTCCCACAGCGGTCGCCTCCGGTGTAGTACACGTGCTTGAGATGGATGGCGGCGTATTCGGCCACATCCTGGTCCAGTGCTGCAAGCATCTTCCGCTCCGTGCACAACTGGCGCCATGCCCGCGCGGCCCCGGTGCGTTGGTGCATCTGCTCTAATTCAGCCACTCGCTGAGTGAGTTCAGCCCTTTTCAGCGCCCTGTCCTTGTTATCGGCGGCGGCGATAGAAATGATCTCGCCCCGCAGGACCGCCTTGAGCGCCGCCCACTGAGTGGCCTTGGTCGTGTCGTCGTTAGCATTGTGGGCCAAGAATTGCGCGAGTGCGGCCTTGAGCCTGTCCTGTGTTGCGGGAGACAGCAGGAGTCCGTCTCGAAGCCGCCAGTGACGCTGTGGTGCCGGCGCGGGCGCTATCCGGAGGGTCGCTACCACTGGCGAGTGGTCGGACAATGAGGCCGGGAGTATTTCTACGTCCTCAGCTTGTGCCATCAGCTGTGAAGAACACAAGAAGTAGTCCAGTCGCGCATAGGTCTTGTGGGCCGCCGAGTAGTAGGTGTAAGCCGCTGTGTGTGGGTGGAAGCGTCGCCATAAGTCAGTGATGGCCAGGTCAGAGAGGTGTGCGTGTCCCGTCGCTGAGAGAGCCCCCACTTGTCCAAACCTTTGGCCTGTGCGGTCTGCTGTGTTGTGAAACACCAGGTTTAGGTCCCCCCCAAGTAGTAAGTGTGGGTGTGTAGTGGCCGTGGCAGCCTCCAATGCTGTGAGAAGGAACCTTTCCTGACCTTCGTTCGGTGCGTAAACCGAGCCCACCAATAATGTCTGACCCGCCACCTGAAAGCTGTGGAGGAGGAGCCGCCCTTTGATCTCGGCCTCCTTCTGCAAGACCCGCCCCTGGAAAGACCTGGCAACTAGTATAGCTACCCCAGCAACCTTTTTCTGGGAGGAGGAGAAGAATTACCACGGGAAGGAGCGCGACCTCAGCCTAAGGTGGTCTTTGGACACCAGGTGTGTCTCCTGTAGGAGGCAGATGTCGGCCTTCGAGTGGTCTAGGAAGGACAAGACTGCCCTGCGCTTGACCGGGTTGTTGAGACCTCGCACATTAAGGGAAAGTATTCTCAATGGGCGTGTCATGGTGGGCGTAGTGAGTGGGAAGCTGTGGCTGTGGCTGGCGCTCGCGGCGTGGCAGCATGGGGTGGAGCAGCCCCCTGTTCAGTGCACCCCCAGTTTGTGGCCCCCATTTGTGGGTCAGGGTGGTGGCAGAGGTGCAAGGCGGAGGCGGGAATCTGGCCAGCCAGCTGCAGGGCCCGGTATGCCTGAACTCACTAACATCCTGGAGGCATACCGGCGGGACACCAGGGAGGTAGGCCAGCTTGCGGAGGTCCTCAACCAGGTGAAAGAACAGCAGGCAGAGCAAATAGCCAGGCAACAACAACATTATGGACGGGTGGAGGACAGTCTGGCTCAGCTCTTGACGGTGCATCGGGAAATGAGCCAATCGCTACGTCAGATAGCTGCCAACATGCAGCACCCTCCCTGTGTCACAAGGCCATCAACATCACGGCAAAGTGTGACACCAGCCGCAGGGAGGGGGGAGGCGGAGGAGGAGGAACTCTCTGACGTAGCCTCCCATGCATCGTCCAGGCCTGCACCTGAGGGTCCCCCAAGGAAGGTGGGTCGTCCACGGCTAAGACGTTGAGGGGCAGTGGCCCATGCACGACTCCCAGGACACATGACCTGGCATATTGCCCCTGGGTGCAACAGTATCCCCTATGCGACTCTCCCACATGGACTTGCTGGTCACAGTCTACCCGATGATGCCAAGCACTGTGGCCTGGACTATGTTGAGAGTAACTGTAAGGCATCTCATCTCCACCACTGAACTTTGGATTCAACCCCTTTATGTACAGCACCTATTCACGTTTCCTGCACAAGATCACCAAATAAATACACTGAACCACATACGCATTTGTCGATTTATCTTTGAACCACAGCATAAAATGATATGTGTGTGCAAATGTATACAATGCAAGGGTATCCAACAAACAGCAGCAATCCACACACTTGTATCAGATTCCGTGTGAGGACACACATCGGTCAGAAATCACTAACAACTACATACATGGATGGCAAGACACAACTGTGTGGGATAGTAAATGCTGGAGGGGGGTTTGGATGCCAAACTGCTATCACAGCCAGGCCCAGGAGAGTCACATTGAGGTGTACAGATCATTGTGACAAAACTAGTTGTCCACGTAGGGAGTACCTACAATTGTGTGCTAGGGTTATGTGAACTATCATCAACATGATGCAGTACTGTGGATGTCATGAATGGCGCAAAGGACAAGGGTGGCAGGACAGACTGTGGGCAATGGGCTGTTGCACTCTACACAAGCACACCTGACTAGGTGACCTACCCCTATGTAGCTACAAGTACTAGACTCCTGTTATGGGAGCAACGCATACAGAACAACTACCCACGTCTGACACATACCTACACCAGACTGGGTAAATCACACCACACCCAAGAGACGTGGTCATGGTGTGTGTCCCCTGTGGCAACTTGACTGACTGTGACAGCTATGTCGAAGTGGTGTGACCAGGTTGTGTACTGCCACGTGACTGTTAGCAAGATGATTTTTCCTGCTGTGGTGTTGACAAGGTAACAATGTATAATATTGTGCCTATGGAAGGTGTTTGTGTGCTGTACACGGCACATGACCTGGTGGTACGTAGACCCAATGTCATGTGAATCTGCATAGTTGTGCCAGTATGTGCTGCACACACAGACACATAAGCTGCAGTGGCTGAGTCAGAAGCATTGTGATACCAGGAGGGTGATTGTCTTGTGTTGTCTGTGTGTAGGGTGGCAGGAGCATGCTTTATAAAAGGATGGAAGGAGGGTCATCCTGTGGGTGTCTGTGTACCTGGATCGTGTGTGCTGCATCGTGCCTGTGCATGCAGCAGCAATGAGTGAAGACATGATGGCAGGAGGGGTGTGACAACTTGCCAAATGGGCACATACCCCAAGGGCATTTGCAAGCCACAGAGTTACATGCGAATATGAAGGCAGGAGTGTCTGACTCACTCGGGGTCAATGCAAATAAAATGGCACAGTAATGACCAAAGATCAGAGTCACTGTATCAGGGCCCTTACATACAAGTGGGGCACAGGACACACAGCGTCAGCAGGTGTAGACTACAGCTAGGGTGTGGAAAGCTAAACAGCTGCTACAAAGCCATCGACCTTACACAAAATATAGTATTACAGCCTTCCCAAACACCATGCATGTGCCCGCTGGACACGTCAACACATAACAAGCATAAGCATACTACATGCCAAATACTAAACATGCACATTAGAAGGACATGTCCGTTGACATGAAGGCGGCAGAATCTTAAAAATGAACACACGTCACGCACAACATGAGTTAATTACATTGTGAGCCCATGGAGCACTGTCAAACATACATGTGCATTGGCAAGGACTCAAAATGACACTATTAATGATGTCACCTGTAATGCAGCAGTAATATTGGGTACAAGCCTGTCAAGGACTGGCCGTACCTTTCTTCATCAGAGTGGTGTGATGCTCAAAGGGTTCCACCTCCAAATAGCCCCTTGGTCTGAGTACAAATGACAGACACAAAAGGGTGATCAGGCGACGGAAGGAGAGGATGGGAACTGCTGGGAGGGAGACCTGAAACAGAAGCAAATAACCATTAGGAGTACATTCTCATGTCACTGCTAATACAAAAACCTCATGTGATACACTGTACCAGTCACACCTGTGAAGTAAAATGACTGGAGACAACATTACATTAGTCATCATGCTATCACATCAGATCCGATGTAATGACACGGACACATAAAACCTAGGACAGCCTGTGATCCATTAGAGTATTGTGAAACGCTCACAAGTGAGCAACCATGCAATGAGACCGATGTTGGTAAAAAATCATTCACTGGCTCAGATGCGGTGGACCTCACAAACAAATGAAAACAGTTGGCAATGCTACTTACGCAGACTGTAATATCTGTTTTGGATCATGTGTACCCATAAGGGCCATGTAGGCAAAATTTACTTCACCCACAACAGCTGTAAGAATCACATATGATGAGGAAGCTAATGACCTACATGCAATGAAGGCACTCTGTAGCCAGTCTTTTGATCTATCAACATAGCATTACTAAGCTAAACATGAGATGCTGTTAGAGGAAATATCAACTGGAAGTGAAGTTGAACCAAACCACAAAATGATACCCTACCATTGCACATAAACGCTGCACGGGACTCGAGAATCATGTGAATGACCGCACTCCACTGGTGCAACACAATAATTAAGATATGCATCATCCCAACATGGTCATGTCTCAAGCAAAACATACATGGCATCATGTGATTCAAAACAGAAATGCTACTCACTGTGAAGGCTGGTGGAGCAGTATTTTCAACCTGCACAGAGGTAACGACATGACAGTGACATGAAATAGTGCAACAAGGGGCAATGCATCCATGTCCACAGATTCACAGGACAGTTCTCAGGACATGTGGAACATACAGTGGGCAACACCTACACGACATGGTAGAATGGCAACCAAACTGGACTGTCCCACAAGGTGGAGGTGAGGATCCAGTCACATTCAAATGCACACAGTGATGCTGCAATCCCCCACAGAGTCCGTGTTTGAGACCTCTGACACAATGTCAAACCATGGTATATGCAATGTTGCAGTGGCAATGTCTACACACATTGATGCATCCACCAGAGTATACAACTACAGCAGATGACTGTCAGATGGGGTGACTATCCTGTCATGGGAGTGGGCCTACATGTAATAAGTAACATATTGTTGTTGCATGTATTCATGGTCGCACTACATGCACATGAACATGTACCACACGTTTCAACACATACCAACGGTAAACAGCCTCGTATGAGTCCTTACCCAAAATGACTTCTCCACATGTCCATGCATGCTCCGTTGATTAGGCTGACGTTGCAATCATCTTCAGCAATAGCAGGGTGACCACGATGACCCAAACGGACAACAGGCAGGGTGAGCTGTGGATGAGAGTGGCACACAAGGGGTCAAATTATGTACAATGTCATTCAGACAATGTCCTGTTCAATATCCAGTTGTTGTAGTACACCTGTACATTCCAAGTACACACATAGCACGTATGTGTGTTGCATTACATCTGCACCTATGTGACACAGCACTACAGACATCCAAGTGACATTGCATACAGTCTGCTGCATACACATCATGCTACCCTTGCAACTCTGTAATACATGTATTACATAAAACCAGCTATGACTCACCATTATGAGAAGAAGTTGCGGATGAGGTGACTCCGGATATCATCTTCTACCTCCTCATCACTGGTATCCTGGGCAAGGCCTTCATCCTCTACGGGCGGATGTTCCAGCTCATCAGGGTCAAGGTAGAGCGGCACGGCCTTCTCCACTGCCATGTTGTGAAGCATGCAGCACACAGTGAAGATGTCACACACCTTGCGTGGGCTGTATTGGAGGGCTCCGCCTGTCTTGTCCAGGCACCTGAACCGGCTCTTCAGGACTCCAAATGTCCGCTCAATCACCCGCCTGGTCTTCCCATGAGCATTGTTGTACCGCTGGTCTGCAGCTGTCCTGGGGTTGTGTAGTGGAGTCATTAGCCACGGCATGTTTGGATATCCAGCATCTCCTGCAAATCCACATCATGGAAATGAGTGTGTAATATGATTCAGATGAAGAAGGTGTGACATACTGACATACATAGCTGACAGAGTATA
Source organism: Lissotriton vulgaris (assembly GCF_964263255.1). Classification (NCBI taxonomy): domain Eukaryota; kingdom Metazoa; phylum Chordata; class Amphibia; order Caudata; family Salamandridae; genus Lissotriton; species Lissotriton vulgaris. The sequence continues at coordinate 659,795,881 of NC_141694.1, forward strand.
CTCACCAACAAGACATGCCCGGTGGTTGTGCAGCTGCAGCATCATCTGTGGTACCCTGCTACGCCTCATGATGAAAGCATCGTGGCACGATCCTGGAAAACGTGCAGAGACATGTGAGATAATCATGTTGGCAAGACACACCACCAGGGCATTTATTGAGTGGTAGTGTTTCCTGTTGCGATACGCTTGCTCCTGAACCTGTGGTGGCACCAGACTAATATGTGTACCATCAATTGCACCAATTACATGTGGCATGCGTCCCAGGGCATAGAATTCCCCCTTGACATCTGTCAACTGTTCTGGAGTAGGGAATGTGATGAATTCATCAAGGTGGAGCAACATTGCAGCCAAAACATCTGTCAATACACGGCTGAACATGGTCTGAGACATCCCTCCCACATCAGCTATGGTCAATTGGAACGTACCTGTGGCAAAGAAATGGAGGGCTGCCATCACCTTTACCTTGGGTGTCAGCGCCGTTGGATACCTGTGTCGTGGTTGCAGGTGAGCCTCCAGTCTGTCCGTCAGGTCCTTGATCATCTGTCTGGTGAAGCGATAACGACGGATGCAATTGCGTTCCCTCATGGCTTCCAAGTCAGGTAACGGCCGTTCCAGAGGGGGTGCCCTGCAATACACAAATATTAGAAAATGTGTTCAACTGTCTGACTAAGACAATAACAATGTACATGGCACAAGCAACACTGCTTCAACAAATCTAGACAAGTGTGAGTGTGGTGTGGGAGACACACTGTTGTAGCATGTTCCAACTCCCAGCCACTCCTCTGTGAACAGTACAAGACCTGTGGTCTGTGGAATGGATATGACATGCATACAAAATATCTGATGGAAAGGTCTTATTGAGCATGACAATGTATCATGTCAGTGACACACGGCATGTGAATGTCAGTAGGAGGTTGTCTGCACATCCAGACAGCTTACAGCAATACACACACCACATGTGGCATCATTTGCACAGTTCTGACATAGTCATGTTGCGGTGTGATATTTCCCTAACTATTACATGAACATCATCATACTGCATTAATGTTTGATTAGTCACAAATGGTCTGTGATGCAATCACATATATGAGCGCTTCATTAACACAAGTGGCATGGTGTGCGTACATTAGAAACCCTGTAATCACGGCAAGGACACAATATGGATGCTCCTACAGAAGATGTACTGAAATGTATGAACTGGTTACTTACCTTTCATAACAAAATATCATAATGGAACAGTAGTAAGTAGCATGTTTCTGACTTTGAATACATACCAATCTTCAGACAAATTTGCCTCCCTGGATGCCATCTATGTGAGTCGGGGATATTGAGCCATCACTAGATGAAATACGGTGTCGCTGACTCGCATCCTACAAGTGCTTGGCCAAATATTGCCCGTACCTACAACGCACACTCTGCCAGCAGTTACACAACCATGTCCCACAGACAGTGTGGGAAGCGGACAAAGAGGCATGTGATGTTGTAAGACCTCATGCCCAGACTCAGGGAGGATGATGACATCTGTCCGTACTGCTCAGACCTCTTGGATACCCTCTACAGCGGAGCTACGGGGAATGTGGTCTGTGATTTGGCGAGCTACATGCCCATGCTCTCTGGGGTGGGGTGGGAGGACAGGGCACATGGTCAGTCCGGGGAGGGGTGTGGTCGTCTGACAACGTGCCTATCTACAGCCAAACATGCAGCGTGCCTGTACATGCAGAACAATATAGATACAGTACATTCCTCAGGAAAGGCCTGCAGACGCTCAGCGGAGCGTGACTGCACTTGAAGGACCTCAGTGAGGAGGTTGGTCCTCACCGCGGCAACGGGGAAATGATTGGGCAAGGCTATGGCCGCCCACATAAACATTACACTGTACGTTGGCCGCTCATCCATTAACACGTTTGGAGTAGAGACATCACCAGTGTCTGGCTAGGTGTCCAGACCACTTGCATGCCCCAGTCCACCTGTCCTGTCACCTTTGGACCGACACTCATGTGTCAGTGGGTCTTCAAGACCCTCCCAATACTCATTGACACCCATTTCCTGATAATCAGGCCTGTCATGAGCTGTGGCCGGCTCGTAGGAGTTGAACCCCCCCCTGCAGCATTAATGTCGGTATACTGCCGCACAGTTCCCACGCCAGTGCCGTACAGGGTGTGGTATCGGGGACACCACCACCCGAGAATGGCGCAAAGGCTGGCACCTGGGGGACAGTTGCCAGTGAGGTTGTGAGGTGAACCAGAGAGGACCAGGATCAACATTTAGATCCTTTCTGTCACAGCGGGTCTGGCACAAATGCGCCACCTGCGTCAGGGAGGAAGTGAGTGATGGCGTCACGGGCAAATCACCAGACGTGCAAGTGCCCCCTTTGGTGGTGTGAGGGACATCATGGACATGAGGACCACAGGTCGTGGTGCAGGCTACAACGGCTGCAAATCTGACAGAGCCGCGTGGGCGGTGTCACCCAAATCCCATGCAGCTTTGCACGTGCATTGTGTTGATTTGGAAGTGTGATGACATCTCTTTCACATATATGGGTTACCTGACGACTTGGCCCTGGAGGACTGATGTAAAATCCAGGGGCTATGATGTCTCAACACCCACGCCCAGGCACTCCTCCTACGTCCAGACCATGAGCCATTGTGCTGCAGGGACAACTGCTGGAATCTGAGTGGCATGTGTGACCAATCACACCTGCATTCATATGTCTGGTCCCAGCAGTTGGAGCAGCTCTACTTGTCTTGCTTGACGTGAACACTGTGGAGACACCGACGGTGAGGGTCAGTCACCAACATGAGAGGGTTGCAATCCCTACAGGCTTTGAAATGGACATCCCTATTGGCACCGTCCTGAGTCAGACAGTCCAAGTGAAATGGTCAGAAGTGATCATACTATGATCTTGTTTCAAAAATGAGTTAGGTTACACTTATACGGGACCAGCACAGGTGTTGTTAATACAGAGGACCTGACGTGAGCACGCTGTGGTCACGTATGAGTACCCAGACAACGTCATCACGGCACACACAATGCCAACAACACATGGTTAGCCGCAGGACATGCCTACCGACACACAAGTGTACTACTGAGCGGAAATTGGCATGTCCAGGATGACACGTGGGGATATTCTAAGGTGAGCAATATGATACTGTCCTGAACATTTCATATGCAAACAGCAGGCACAATATCACATATGGCACACACATGACGTGGTGACTCAGGGTCATGCTGTGCGTCTATTACACCTCTGTCACAGTGGGCATGCTGCTGCCATCATGTGCCAGTTCCCTGTACTGAATGGTGTGGCAGTCCAGTGTTGATGTGCATCGCAATATGTTGTAGATGTTACGCCGGTGCAAAGTGTTGTATGCATGTGATGCACATGTGCTGAAGGAGTAATGACAAGTCTTGCCAGCTCGTCACACATCAACTGAGGCATTAGGTCACAGTCCCTGTGCTTCTTCAATGTCTGCCACACCTGGGGCATGCTGATGTGAGGATGCCATGCTGATGTATGCATCCACATTGTCAACATGAGGGTAGACTACATCCCTGCTATGTGATTTCCTGGAGTCACTCTCCCAATGGTGACATGAAGGAGGTCAGGAACGCAGCCTACACAATCGTTCACTTGAGCATGTCTGACGCACTGTACATACGCCTCGTTTCCCTATTGCATTTCAGCCCTACGCGAGCAAAGCGTACACCAATGGTACGTGCATGTGTACGCCTCGTTTCCCTATTGCATTTCAGCCCTACGCGAGCAAAGCGTACCCCAATGGTACGTGCGTGTGTACGCCTCGATTCCCTATTGCATTTCAGCCCTACGCGAGCAAAGCGTACCCCAATGGTACGTGCGTGTGTACGCCTCGTTTCCCTATTGCATTTCAGCCCTACGCGAGCAAAGCGTACCCCAATGGTACGTGCGTGTGTACGCCTCGTTTCCCTATTGCATTTCAGCCCTACGCGAGCAAAGCGTACCCCAATGGTACGTGCGTGTGTACGCCTCGATTCCCTATTGCATTTCAGCCCTACGCGAGCAAAGCGTACCCCAATGGTACGTGCGTGTGTACGCCTCGTTTCCCTATTGCATTTCAGCCCTACGCGAGCAAAGCGTACCCCAATGGTACGTGCGTGTGTACGCCTCGTTTCCCTATTGCATTTCAGCCCTACGCGAGCAAAGCGTACCCCAATGGTACGTGCGTGTGTACGCCTCGATTCCCTATTGCATTTCAGCCCTACGCGAGCAAAGCGTACCCCAATGGTACGTGCGTGTGTACGCCTCGTTTCCCTATTGCATTTCAGCCCTACGCGAGCAAAGCGTACCCCAATGGTACGTGCGTGTGTACGCCTCGTTTCCCTATTGCATTTCAGCCCTACGCGAGCAAAGCGTACCCCAATGGCACGTGCGTGTGTACGCCTCGATTCCCTATTGCATTTCAGCCCTACGCGAGCAAAGCGTACCCCAATGGTACGTGCGTGTGTACGCCTCGTTTCCCTATTGCATTTAAGCCCTACGCGAGCAAAGCGTACCCCAATGGTACGTGCGTGTGTACGCCTCGTTTCCCTATTGCATTTCAGCCCTACGCGAGCAAAGCGAACCCCAATGGTACGTGCGTGTGTACGCCTCGTTACACCATTGAATGGGTTGCATTGGCAACGGCAATGTCACCTTACTTGTGTGGGTATTTTATTAAATACATAGGGAACATCTAGGGGAACAGTGGACAGATCAAAATGCAACCAGGTTGTCATGGATACTGAATTTTTTGAGCCTCCTACAGGTGTTAGAGAAAATTCAGTTGGGCAAAAGTATACAATGTTGCAAAAGTTGTTGTTCAGCTCAGGCTCAGTTTTCAAACCATGCATATGTGTGTCATGTCCCTATGTGTGAAGTGATTGGATGGAACGTAGGATGCTAACTATGGTGGCCTATCAAACACTACTCCTTGGACTCACAGCCCCTCTGCAGCACAGATATAAGGCAGCATGTGGCTGTGGTAGGGCACTTGCCTGCACAACATTGGTGTGGTAACCACAGCTGCTGTCTCTGAATCCTCTGGACCCTGATTGGCTTAGCACGGAGAGGGCACCTGCATTCACTGATGGTGAGAACAAGGCCCTGCTGGATGCCCTCCTGCCTAACTACAGCAAGCTGTATGGGAGACCAGAGGATCAGGTGAGTGATGTGTGCAATACCTTGGAGTGTGCACCTGTTGTGTGTGTGACATTATAGCCATTGTGTATGTATAGTGTCTATATGCAATGTTGTTGGGAGTGAGTGCCAGGGTGTATAGTGTTGTTACTAGAGGGTTCTTTGTTGCAGTAGGGTGTGTGACAGCGTGTCACGTGCTGCAGTGCACCCAGACGTAGCATACATTGCTCAGTGAGTGCCATGCTCGGAGAGTGTTTAGCACCCATCATGTCATCTGTAGCCTTTCAATGGCATGTCATGCAGTGGTGTTTGCTCACAGGCCACATACTCGTGGCCAAAAATGCTAATGTGTTTAGCTTACAATGCCCTGTTATCATCAAGTTTTTTGTGCACATATGTGTGTGTTTGGAACATGGACCAGGTGCACTGATGCTGTTTTACTTTACATTTGTGACAGGTATCTGCCTATGAGAAGGGTGAAATCTGGCTGGACATCGCCAGGGCTGTCAGGAGTGAGGGGGGGCCTCGCAGGAGGCTCCGGAACATCAAGAAGTGGTGGCAGGACATCCGGTGCTGGAGCCGCCGCATCACCAGAGTACAGCTAAAGCTGGAAGCTCCACGCCGGCATGGCAGCACCCGCCACCTCACCCCCAAAATGCTCCGGGTCCTGGAAGTGGTGTTCCCAGACCTCCATAGGCAGTTGCAGGAGGGACAGCAGCAAGTAGTTGGTAGGTTTATGTCTGTTTGTTGTGATGTGTGTCACATGCTCCCTGCAGTGCTCAAAGGCATGGTTACACTCCCATAGTTTGAGTGTTGTGGTCAGACAGGCACTCCATGCATTGGCATCAGAATGTCCCAGTTTCTGCAGCTGCTTCTTTACATGCCTTGCCCTAATCCACTTTTGACCTGCGCTTTGGATGATGTTTGTTTTTCACATGTACTCCTATGGTGCAATGTCTATGTATGCATCTTCCTTTGCACATCATCATGTTGGAGGGGGGGTCTGTGACACCTGTTGGAACCTTACACTCTGATGCTGGGCACTGGTGGGCACTGGGGGGGGGGTGTTAGGCACACACTCTGATGCTGGGCACTGGTGGGCACTGGGGGGGGGGTGTTAGGCACACACTCTGATGCTGGGCACTGGTGGGCACTGGGGGGCACTAGGGGGGTGTTAGGCACACACTCTGATGCTGGGCACTGGTGGGCACTGGGGGGTGTTAGGCACACACTCTGATGCTGGGCACTGGTGGGCACTGGGGGGGTGTTAGGCACACACTCTGATGCTGGGCACTGGTGGGCACTGGTGGGCACTGGTGGGCACTGGGGGGGGTGTTAGGCACACACTATGATGCTGGGCACTGGGTGGCACTGGTGGGGGGTGTTAGGCACACACTCTGATGCTGGGCACTGGTGGGCACTGGGGGCACTGGTGGGGGGGGTGTTAGGCACACACTCTGATGCTGGGCACTGGGGGGCACTGGTGGGGGGGGTGTTAGGCACACACTCTGATGCTGGGCACTGGGGTCACTGGTGGGGGGTGTTAGGCACACACTCTGATGCTGGGCACTGGTGGGCACTGGGGGGCACTGATGGGGGGTTGTTAGGCACACACTCTGATGCTGGGCACTGGTGGGCACTGGGGGGCACTGGTGGGGGGGTGTTAGGCACACACTGTGATGCTGGGCACTGGTGGGCACTGGGGGGGTGTTAGGCACACACTCTGATGCTGGGCACTGGTGGGCACTGGGGGGTGTTAGGCACACACTCTGAGGCTGGGCACTGGTGGGCACTGGGGGGTGTTAGGCACACACTCGGATGCTGGGCACTGGGGGGCACCGGGGGGGTGTTAGGCACACACTCTGATGCTGGGCACTGGTGGGCACTGGGGGGGGTGTTAGGCACACACTCTGATGCTGGGCACTGGTGGGCACTGGGGGCACTGCTGGGGGTGTGTTAGGCACACACTCTGATGCTGGGCACTGGGGGGCACTGGGGGGGTGTTAGGCACACACTCTGATGCTGGGGCCTGGGGGGCACTGGGGGGGTGTTAGGCACACACTCTGATGCTGGTCACTGGGGGGCACTGGGGGGGAGGGTGTTAGACACACACTCTGATGCTGGGCACTGGTGGGCACTGGGGGGGAGGGTGTTAGGCACACACTCTGATGCTGGGCACTGGTGGGCACTGGGGGGCACTGGTGGGGGGGTGTTAGGCACACACTCTGGTGCTGGGCACTGGTGGGCACTGGGGGGGGGTGTTAGGCACACACTCTGATGCTGGGTACTGGGGGCACTGGTGGGGGGGTGTCAGGCACACACTCTGATGCTGGGCACTGGTGGGCACTGGTGGGCACTGGGGGGGTGTTAGGCACACACTCTGATGCTGGGCACTGGTGGGCACTGGGGGGGGTGGTAGGCACACCCTCTGATACTGGGCACTGGGGGGCACTGTTGGGGGGGTGTTAGGCACACACTCTGATGCTTCGCACTGGTGGGTGTTCTGCTCACCACTTACACTTACAATCACATTGCAGGCGTATGTGCCAGACGTCTATTGCACTGGTGTAGTGCGGTGATGTACCGTACCCCGTGGTCGATGACGTAGGTGCGGCGTATTGCACTGGTGTACTGGGGTGACGTACCGTACCCCCTGGTCGATGACGTAGGTACGGCCGGTCTCCGTATTGCACTGGTGTAGTGCGGTGACCTGCCGTACCCCGTGGTCGATGACGTAGGTGCGGCGTATTGCACTGGTGTAGTGCGGTGACGTACCGTACCCCCTGGTCGATGACGTAGGTACGGCCGGTCTCCGTATTGCACTGGTGTAGTGCGGTGACCTGCCGTACCCCGTGGTCGATGACGTAGCTGCAGCGTATTGCACTGGTGTACTGCGGTGACGTACCGTACCCCCTGGTCGATGACGTAGGTACAGCCGGTCTCCGTATTGCACTGGTGTAGTGCGGTGACCTGCCGTACCCCGTGGTCGATGACGTAGGTGCTGCGTATTGCACTGGTGTAGTGCGGTGACGTACCGTACACCGTGGTCGATGACGTTGGTACGGCCGGTCACCGTATTTCACTGGTGATGTGCGGGAGTGTGTGGCGCAACATGGCCAGACATTACAATCGTGAAATGGAGATGTGCGCGTGTTGCAAGACGTACAGGTATGTAGAACTTCGTTGTACTCACCTTCTGTGCCGTCATCGGTTTCTCAGTACGAGGTGGTGGGCGTACAGGATAGGGATTACACTGACGATGGCGTCCATGTCCTGCTTGTCGCGTACCGGGGTGCGGGTCGTGCCGGAGTGTGGTTTTACGGTAGTTTTGAGGTCTCGTAGGAAAAGAGCCGTACGGAGTGTGTGGAACACGGATCATACTTTGTGGTTCGGGAGACGCGGTCTATTTACGTTCGGACGTAGCGTCGAGCGTCAGCCGACTGCTATTCGTATGGACTTTCGATTCGTACGCCGTTTTTTACGGGGCGTACGGAGTGACGCATTAGGTTGTGATCGTACTTGCACATTCGCACGGGGACGCCTTCTGGTACGATTCGTATGGGGAAAAACGCTCCGTACAGCAATTCGGAGCGCTTTTTACCGGATCGGAATCAAGCCCCATGTGTTACATTAATTTGTTCAAACTATTCTCGTTCTTTTCCATTATTTCATTTTAAGTTCTGTACTCTGTTTTCATTTTTGTTTGTTTTTGTTTTTAAAGAGGGAAGATGTGTCGTGTTTCTATTCTTCCATCTGTTTAGGTAATATTTAGAATGTATGGTGTCAGGCATTCGTAGATTCCAGTGTTAGGTTCGGAGTTTGTCAGTTGCACTGGAGCTCCGGACCTGACTGGATGTCTTTCCTGTGTTCTGCATATCTCTTCAATTAAAAAGAAGAATTCGATATTCTAAGAAGATTCATGTTACTATTTACTTTACTACAGAGAATATAACAAGTACTCCTTTACTCCTACTTTTTTGATGTTGTTGGCTGCTGAAACTTCACACAGAATGGGTGGGATGAAGAGAGGAGGTGGCTAAGGGTGGACAACTGTTTATTGAGCTAGATAAACAAAATAATTCACCAGTCCAGGTGGTGGGGGGGAGAGTGGCACATTGTCCTTACTTCTCTATGTTCAATTGTTCCTACGTTTTTCTGCACATGCCCATTCACGAGGTTCCATCCTCCATTCACGCAAAAACAGCTGTCTTTATGCTGTGCTGGGATATACTTTCTCATGCTGCAAACTGACATTGATGAATGTGGCAGGCAGCAGAAAGACCGGCAAGCTTTGTAGCAAAGCCTACTTTTTCTTTTGTTATGCAGAGTAATTATAGATATCATTGCATTATAAATTAGATTGTGATTAGTATGCTTCGTGTTTTCCAACAAGGAAAAACAATATGCATTATTCAGCTCTGTTGTGGGTACGGTTGATTACTGGTTATAATTTCATGCTGTTTTTGATTGCCCGTGTCCCTTGCTAGTGGTAGAACACAACCTAGAGTGAGCTGTGTTGTAAAAACCTACTTTGTAACTGAAACTGCACGCATGAACAGGGCTGGGCTAGGCATGGGCAGCGTGGGCAGCTGCCCACCACCAGTGTGACACAGCCAGGCCATGGCATCGCACCAGTCACTTGTGCACCTTGCTTTTCTAATTAAAAGAAAGATGTCTTGTTGCAATTGTGCCTACAGCAAAAGGTGGGGGGGTGCTTTCCACGCATCGCTGCTATGATGTGACGAGGCGAGATTCAGGGGAGGGGGACCCCCTCCTATGGTCCCAGTTGCAAGAAGACGCATTCAGCAGGTTTGTACTGCCATGGCCCCCTTCTGGAAGGCTGCTCACACAGATGCACTGCAGGATGTCTATTGTCCTGCGGTATATCTTCCCCCCTTACCAGCAGTGGGGCTTCTATAAACAGTTTGGGGCAGATCTAGAAGGGAAGTGCCGCAGTGTGGCACCGCAAGCCCTTTGGCTGCGCCACGCTGCAGCACTTTCAGAGCACAGGAATGCAACATATTTACAAGAATATGTCGCATTCCTGTGCTCTCCCCAGCGCTGGCGCACAAACAGCTGCCAAGCGCCAGCGCAGGCACCCTTGCACCACGGTGCAAGGGTGCCTGCGCCATGGGGAGATTGTTTTTGTGCAGAAGGGGTACCTTCCTGCACAAAAACAATCACTAAAGGCTTTTCCTCTTTCAATGCGTGGTGTAGAATGCAGCACGCATTGAAAGACGAAAAAACGAGGAGAATGGAAAAACATTTCCCTCGCTGCGCCTCCCTACGCCACCTCTAGGGTGGAGTAGGATTCAGTCGCCTCTCCGGAGTCCCGATTTTTCGTAAATCTGGAGATGTGTCTTGTTCAAGGGGTGTTGCGTGGGAACACCCACGGCAACACCGATGGAACGCCCCTTCAACGCAAAGTGCTGTGTATGAAGGGGCCGTATTTACAAGGAGAGGAAAAGTCACGCAGGGTGGCTTTTCCTGTCCGTGTAAATATGGAGGAGCCCCCTATTCCACCAGTATGTCATGAAAAGTGATGTACTGGTGGCAAAGGGGGCTTGTAAATCTGCCCCTTTAAGTTTAAGGGTGTAGATTTAAGTTTAAGCTCAAAGTTTATGAGTTGTTATTAGCGAGTGCAGTCCAGATCCAGTATTACCTTTGATCCAGATAATACACTGGTGAAGCAGTTTCACACATGTTCGTGAGCGCAACATTTTTCTGGTGAGTAGTGAGTGTTGTTTCCTGATCTACCTGCACCTGTGCATGAGAGATTGAGGGCCTTATTTATGATGCCATGCGTCAGTTTTGCGCTGCTGTTGCGTCACCTTTTGTGACACAATGGCAGCGTAAAACATGCCCCCTGTTGTTTTGTATTTACAAAGTGAAGCATCTAAGCAGATGCCTCACTTTGTAAACCCCTACGCCACATTATACCTGCGTCAGGTATCGTGTATGCCTGATGGGCGTTCCTACGAAAGTAAACCTCGTAGAAGTGACGCAGTGAAATCTATGAGATTTCACTGCGTCACTTCTAGGATGCCGTTGCGTCAATATCTTATGCCTGCTTCACAGCAGGCCTAAGACTGACGCAGGCCCTTTGTGAAAGGACACATTGCTGGGGTTGCGTCACTTTTGTGACACACTCCAGCAACGTGTCATTTTTGCTCCTACAGATACGTTAGAAAAACTGACATATCTGTAACTCCTTGCGACATGATGCGTCATACTGTAAATATGACGCATCCAGCATGTCGCAAGGAGGGTGCAATGAAAAGTGACGCATCGCTGTTTTCACGCAGACATGTGCCACTTTTCATAAATGAGGCTCTTTGGTTTTAGATAGTCCTGAGGGAGATCCTGGTCTCAGACAGAGCCCTTGTCATCGAACACAAGTGGTGATGCATTAAAGAGGCAGGCAAGTAGAATGGCGAGTCCCTCTGCCAGGGTGGGACACAATGTCCCCTGGCACAATGGCACTTTGTTTCCTACCCTATTTCAACACCAGCTGCTCTGGGAGTTTAGGTTTATGACGAGCTTGATGCATCAGTATTTTGACATCTGCTTCTTTAACATTCTAACTCAGGGTCTCCGGCAGTTGGATCGCGAGCTACTAGTAGCTCACAGGCTGCCACTGAATAGCTCACACAAAATTATAGACTGTCAGCAGGCCTGAGAAATTACAGCTGCCCATCTGAATAGTTAACAAGTTAAAACTTGGTGTCGTTTTCTGTGAGGGCTCAAAAGCTTTCCAGGATGATGGAGCCTACCCTTTTCTTAAAAATCCTTCCCCTATTTTTTTTAGCCTTTCTCCTCATGTTTTCATTTCTTACTTTTTTTTCTCGATTTCTTTTATTGTTTTTTACTTTCTCTTTCTTTCTTTCTTTCTTACTTACTTTCTTTCTTCCTACCTTTTTTACTTATTTTCCTCCATCGTTGTTGTGCATTCTTTTTCAGTTTCTTTCTCTTTTTTATGTCTTTTACTCATACTATTTTTCTCTACTTTTTTCTTTTTTCTCATCTGTACCTCTACTTTTTTCTTTTTACTTCCCGTTCCCCTTCTGTTTTCTTTCTTAATTTGTGCTCTCTTCATTTTTTCATTCTTTATTTTGCCTCTTTGTTCTCTGCTTCTTTCTTTTTTCTCTTAAAATCTTTCTTTGCCTTTCTTTTGCTCCTTCTTTCGCTCAATAGTTCTTACCTTTCTTCATCCGTCCTTTCTTTGTTTCTCCCCTCTCTGCCTTTCTCCATTCTTTTCCTTCCTCCTATATTTCTTATGCACTCTACCTCTCTGCCTTTCTTTTTAATATCTCTTTCTTTCCCTACTTTCTTTCTCTGCTTTTCTCTTCTTCCTTCTTTTCTTCAGTCTTATCTTCTTCTATGTCTTCACCTTTCCTCCTCTTTCTGTCTTTTTCTTTTTGCATTGACTTAATGTACTTTTATCCTTTCTGTTTCCCCTTTCCTCCTCTACTAATGTCATTTGTTTCATGTCTTCTTTTTTCAGTTTTTTCTCATTTTCTTATATTCTGCTATTTCTTTCCCCTTTTCTCTTATTTTTACTTTCCTCATTCTGTCATATAGCTACTTCTTTTCTACATACTGTGTTAAGTTAGCATGAGTTTATTAAATGTTTGCACGCCGTTTTCATTCTTGCTTCACTTTTGCACACGACACATAATTGTTGCTTTAGCTTTCAACCCAGAAGAGCTTCGTGATTTACTAGAGAAATAATATGTTATTGCTCTGATATCAGTTTTGTTCTGCACTCTGTCTGCACAGTGAGTGCTGAAGGCTACACGGATAACTTAACCCAGTGTTGTTGAAAGGTCTGATCTTCGCACCCCTATAGACATACCACACATGCTGCTGCCAAAATCTGGCTCTAGGCGAGTTTTATATTGTTGTGCTGAACGCACAAAAACAGACTTGATGTGCTTCGCCTGCAGAGAGCTGGTGGAAGGTGATGTGATCCTCCTGCCACTGAGATTTTGAGGTATGGGCCCGCCCTGCTAAAACCCAAATGAGACCTTCATAGATATAAAATACTATGCTAAATAGGGAGGGTGTGAATTAGACGTTGTTAATTTCTATTCATTCCAGCATCTTAGTATGCTGTCTTCATTCAGCTTTTATGGACTAATAACTATGCTGATAATTTTGTTGCTTATAATATGTTTGCTAGTATTATACAAGATACTGCGTTTGAGAACCTTGCATTAGTAAATAAATATTTCAAACATGCACGTGTCCTCTTTTACTCCACGTTCTGGTTTGTGATGATTATATAACGAAAGAGTGTTCATGTGTTCCACGATTCCTGAGGTATTCTAAGTTCATGTTCTGGTCTGTCTAAGCATTGGGAGTTTGTTATGACCAATGAGACACTGTAGCTAGCTCGGTAAGGGGATTTTGGGTACTGAGGTGAGTTTTGGGCCATCCTAATTCACCGAGGTTCCAGATCTCTATGCACAGTTCTGTAGGAGAACGGAATTCCCGCTACATGGCGCCCAACGTTGTTGGCCTTATATCATGACACTCGAGTAGTATATCATTCAATCCTTAACCCCTTCACTGACGTTTCCGGTAAACGGTGGTGTCGGAAAAACCTACCTATTTTTGAAATGATTCTTTCTAAAACGGTTTCCTTGAATTACCACCCAGTTGTGCTACAAAGTTTCCTTTGTTTTTTCTAGTTCCTGTGCTATCATGGCCCAACCCGTTGACATTCTGCAGCATAGTCGCATTGCGGTGCGAGATCATTTGCGGGCTTACAATGTACCTTTGGAAGGTTTGGCTGTGATTATGGTGGTGAGTGCGGAACATGCTTACCCTTACAAACTCTTTTATTCGTGGGTGACATTTCCGGCGGTGGACGCTAATTCAGGCGTATTCCACACATACACTCCCATGGTTGTACCTAATGAGTATACTCCGTGGAAGTACCCATTGTTGTATGGCAGCATGGAGTTTGGTTTGGTGGCGCCCTACCCCATTCTTTAACCGCTCCGAGGTTAGGTTCTTTGTCCATTCCAGGCGCTAGTTGGCCTGTTTTGGCTAGTTTTACTCCTCATCCTCTACACGGCAATTGTAATGTGGCTGAACTACGATGACTACATGTAGTCGCGATTGCCGTGATTAGAGCCTTAGTGCATTGCATGGGCCGCAATCTTCTGGGTGGAGCCCCTGGGGGTGCGGCGCTTCCGGCAGGGCGGGGTGGTTTGAAAATCAGTCCTGTCATGGTCAATGCCGTTATGGGAAAGAAGCCCCAGGAGAAGAATGGTTTTCCTTTCTGGCTTGCCGAGAAATTTGACCAGCTGGAAGCTGTATTTCCTAATACGACTCCTGGTGAAAAACACTGGATTCTTACGCTTAGTTTGCCGAAGGATTTAGCCCCTGAGCTCGTTGACTGTGAGACCTGGGGGAAGACTTTTACGGCGGTCTATGCTCGGTGCTACGGCACCCCGTCTATGTCCGTGCTGTCTTCGGTCCTTAAGCGTGTTCAAGATGATCACGGACCAGAATCTCCGATCGAGTTGGGCATGCGCCTGTGTAGCACCTTTGACTTAGTTTGGGATCTGATCCTTGCTAATGTCAAGGGGGATGTAGTGAACTTTCAGGTTGCTAACGCGTTAGCGGCGCTTCCCGAGGCCGAGAAACCCCGACAGTTAGCGAAGATCATTGTGGCGGCTTATAAAACCGTGGGTCGCAATGCCAAGGGACTTAAGCCTTTTTCTGTTAAAGAGAAAAAGCAGCCCCAGGGACAAGCTTCGGAGACTGACGTTCAGCCCAAGTCCAAAAAACAAAATTGGCCTAAAAAACAGAAACAGGGAAAGCAGCCCCAACAACAACAAACACAGGTTGCTCGCCCTGCGTCTCCGTACCTACGCAGTCGGAACGTGTTTATGACTTGCGCGACCGCGCAACGATTAAGACTGCTGATCGATTTCAGGCTTCTGACTAACGCTCTCCTCGTTCCGTTCAGGACTCATCGACTCCGACGACCGGTGGTGGAGGGGGCGGCAGGGGTCGGGGTGGCCAGCAAGGACGTGACCAGCTCCGCCCAAGGAATGGTGCAGAAAAGCAGGAAGGCTCTACGCCTAGAAGACCACAGTTTGCCAAGAAGAAAGTCGCAGCCTTAACAGCGCATCTATATGCCCCAGATAGTGAGAATGCGGCTTCGGAATCTGACGTGGGCTCTGACCTTGCTGGACAGCACGGCGGAGATTACCATAGTGAGAGAGGCGCTCCGTCCACTACTGAAGGTGACAGCGACTGATACTTATGTTGTCATTGAAACAGCTGACACCAGAGTTGCTCCCCCTGATAGACTTTTTGAAATTGTCCTGTTAATTGAAGGTGACATACAGCACACCATAAAAGGGGTATTTTGGGAAAATCTTTCGTCTACATATGACATTTTGCTTTCGGAGACTGACTGGCCCCCACCTTTTGTGCTCACAGCTCCGCGAGGGCAGGAGGTAATCCTCCCCAGTTTCGCGAACACAGTCTCGAAAGAGGATGCGCTGCATTTTGCAGAAGAGTGGGCTCTAGCTCTGGCGCCGGCTGTGTACCGCAATCAGTGTGGTTGGGATAAATTGTCCCCAAGCCACGAGATACCTTTACGGTCTCAGCCGCAGCCTCAACCTCAATATCCTATAAGACGTGAAGCGAAAGCTTCCATCGCGGCAATCCTTGAACAATTGGAATATCAAGGTGTAATTGAAACTTGTGTGTCACCGATGAATAACCCTCTTTTTACTGTAAACAAGCCTGACGGTTCGTATCATTTGGTTTTGGATTACCGGCATTTAAACTCGCATTTCCGTAACTGTGCAGTACAGAATACTCACAGCTCTACTCTAGTGAATAGTCTTGTGCGTAAGCGGTTCAAGACCACGCTTGACATTTCTAATGGTTTCTATGCCCACCAATTGGATGCTATGAGTTCCCAATGGAACAGTTTTACATGCGACGGTGTCCAAAAACACTTTCAGCGTTTGCCTATGGGCTATAAGAATAGTCCTGGGTTTTTTTCTGCCCGCATAGTCTCTCTTTTGGAGAGAATCGACCCGGATGCTTGTTCGTATGTGGAAGACATATATCTCAAAGACGAACTTTGGGAGCATCTGTGTCGTGTAAACGGGATTATTTGTACCTTTGCAAACTTAGGTTACAAATTCAACTTTGCGAAATCGCATATTGCAGAGTACACAGTGTTGTTTCTGGGCCACGAGCTTAACAATGAAGGAAAGGGATTGGCTCCTCACTTCCTGGAGAAATGTGCACAATTGCGCGCTCCGACAACACTGAAAAAATGACAATCTTTACTGGGCTTTTTGAATTTCGGGAGAACTTACATTCCGGAATATGCCCAGCGTATCAAGCCTTAGTATGCTTTGATACAATCATCTTTTTCCAAGTCATGCTGGCTGCCTGAGCATTCGGCTATTCTGCAGTCTTTGCAGGCTGATCTGCTCGCTTCTAAATTCTTACTGACTCGTGAAAATCAGACCAACCTGGTGATAAGAATTATCCCAGTGACGGTAGGTTTCACGTACCTGACTTTTAATGAGGGAGACACAGTACCTATTGCTTACAAGTCACACTTGTACACTTAGGCTGAATTGCGCTTTTCCACTGTGGAGAAAGTTTTTGACGGCTGTGCAGATGGCTATTCTTAAGGAACGTGCCCTGTCACAGGGAATACGCATGTTGGTTGTTACCCCATGTCCTGCCTTAGAGGCAGTCACAAAAGCCAGTGTACCTAATTCTAAAGCTTTGCACCCTCAGTGGATTCAATGGGCAGCGTCCTTGACATCCCAGGATGTCACGTTTATTTTTGACACCACATTAAGGTCGCAGGAGTACTTACAGTATGAAGTAGTTCATCCAGCTCCTTTAGCAATGCGACCCCTGGAGGATTTCCATTGCATCATTTACACCGATGGTTCGGCGCAGGTTGCGCATGGCTCTAAACACACCTACATTTCCGCATGTGCCATTGTGGTCGGTGCCATGGTGAACGATGAGTTCAAGTCCAGTGTTGTGCACACGCAGACACTCGGAGGCTGCACTGCACAATTGGCAGAGCTTCGTGCTTTGATGCTTGCATTGGAGTACGCAGATCCTAGGGTGACTACTCTTATCGTAAGTGATTCTTACTACTGTGTCCAGTCTTACAATGAGAACTTGATCTTTTGGATTCAGAATGAATTTCGTGATTCCAAGGGTGGCCCAATAAAACATAAAATGGTCTGGGTCGGAGTGGCTGAGCTTAAAGAGCAGTTGCCAGTTGTGTTTGTGATTCATACTCTTGGCCATCAGCGTGTGGGAGTCCACACTGTCGGTAATTCGCTTGCTGATGAAGCAGCTAAATGAGCAGTATCTAAATATTTAGTTGCAGCAGTTACACGGTCCAAAAGTAAAATAGATGATGACATCTTGGCGGCGGTCGCTGCCACTGAGAAGGGAGGTAAATATCCTGTGGGGTTCCCTTCGAAGTACTCATACCACTTAAGTCCCGATAAGGTTCCTAACGTGAAAATTCCTGATGTTGGCGAGCGTTTGATTCCCAACTCGGATCGCAGGGCTACTTTGATTACAGGGGCTCATGAAGATGTGGCGTCTGCGCATGCGGGCGTCTCAGCCACTGTAACTCAGCTACAACAGAGGTTCTGGTGGCGGGGACTGTACAAACAGACGCGTGATTATGTCCTTCAATGTGACATTTGCCAGCAGATCAAGCCTTCGACTGCTGCGCGTCCGCCACAGACACAGTTGTCCATTTCTAATAAACCACTAGGATGCGTTTATTTAGATCACTGCAGTCCTTTTTCTTCTGATACTGCGTATAAGTACATCTTAGTAGCAGATGATTCAAGCACACGCTTTGTGTGGGTATGGCCCCATCACAGCGCTGATTAACGGACTGTCATAAGAGATTTGCGTGTCTTTGTAGGGATGTTTGCCTGTGGTACCTTCCATTCGGATCAGGGCCCGGCTTTCGCCTCTAAGGCGTATAAGGATGCTATGGTTTCGTTGGGGGGTCCAAGTCAAGTTTTCGTCTCCATACAGACCTGAGGGTAATAGTGTAGTGGAACGAATGAACCGTGACTTAAAGCAATCTTTGACAGCTCGAGTTATAGGCACTGGCAGAAACTGGCTGGCCCATCTCAATGGAGTGCAGTGTGCTCTTAATAATCTCCCTAGAAGGTCTCTGGGTGGGCGGACCCCGTACGAAATGCTCTTTGGTATCAAGATGTATGTCCCTGACCTCGACGGTCTAGACTGCGTGGCCCAGGCTACGGTCTTTGACGTAGATGAACATTGCAATGTTTTACAGGATCTACAAAAGACCAGAAACAGTCTTGCAAAGGAACATTTGCCCTCCACATTGGATGATGCGTTGCAGATCCCAGTAGTTGGCTGGCTACCCAAAGTTGGAGAACTGGTTCGAGAGAAGATCGATAACAAGAAAGAATTTGGTCCTTCTTATCGAGCACCGGTCCCCGTTCTTGGAGTGAAGGGCACAAGAACAGTCATTTTACCACCACTTACAGGTCATAAGGAAAACAGGTTTATCTCAATTGACAATGTCAAGATACACAGGGTGGCCGATTCTTCATAGCATGACACCGGCAGTCTCCTGTCCTTCGATTGTGAGAAATTCTGTTTTGGCCATTACTGCAGCTGCTGAGCCAGAAGTGGTCCTCGAGATGCCTGTCATTTCAAATCCTTTAATGAACACTTTCCCAGTTAATAACATTGATGACCTCGATTATTCCTATCCTGCTGATTTATCGATACCTGACTTACAAACACGTTTGGCCACAGACTCAAGATTCTCTTTTGACTCTCCTTCAGTGACTTCGACAAAACCCTCACGTTGTGCAATTTATGCCTCTTTATTCAAGAAACATTTTTTGGTTCCCCCTTGGACACATATTTGGCTAATGGTTTTTTCAGTATACCTTTTTATGTCATTTGGTTTTGTGTTTTATTTTTTCCGTATGATCGATGGACACTATGTCGAGGAGAGAACATGCATTCAGCATTTTAATGGAACTTTGGCCCCCTTATCCTCTTCACATTCTGCACACAGACTAAAAAGAAACTTGAACTTTGTTAACATCACAGCTTGGCCAGTTCTTGATGGGATTGTGTGGGATGCGGTTAAATTTCAAATTCATGCCCCACTGAAGGGGTTAATGTCCCAAATGTACTAAGAGTAAACATGGGGGATGTGGTAAAACAAAACATACGTTCTGATGATTGGAAAGTTCAGGCCGTAGAATCATTATTCTCTGATTTAAAATATTATGCTGCCTTTGATGCTGAAGATTTATATTTAGAGTCTGCTAATTATGGTAAATTATTTTGCTTTCAACATTTTGGTAACCATTTTCTGCATAAAACAAGTTCCAGAAGGGGTACTGTAAATTACACACAGTGGGAACATTGCCCTGCACCATTACAAGGCAGCTCCAGTACATTTTTGAAGAAGTACTCTCACTTTACCGACTTTAATCAATCGAGTCCTGAGTCCTTTTAATTTAAGATGACACAGAAACCCATGTCCAAAGTTAGACTTACCAATACTAAATTATTGTATTCGAAGTCCTTTCTAGAAAAATTGGCTGTAGAACGCTACGAGCTATGGAAGGAAACCATTGACCTTAAATCGGTTTGGGGTTCTAAAAGTTGGCAAGTACAAGGCACTGAGGCTTTGCACCGTGCATGTCTCATCCCGAATCACATGTTGTTTTTGAATTCTACTATTTCTCAGACAACGTGCTTTGGATTGGCTACTTCAAAAAAGTTAAATACCCCTGCTGTCCCTGATTTAGAAGAATATTCTGGTTGGGATAATTACACAAAGGTTTCCATTAGAGAGTTGCAAACATTACTAAATAATGCATCCTTTAATGTGTCCAGTTTTGATCCAAAGGGTTGGCTGCTGTGGCACAGAAGCTCTGACTCTTGCCAGCGCCGCTTTATGGGTTTAACTGAAGGTTTTACACAAGTCAGGCCTGATCCACATTTTGATCCTGACCACACTGTTACAACATACTCAGTTGGCAAATTATGTCAGAATTGGTTACAACATTACATTAGCTGCTGTTAAATTACATCTATCTAAGCTAACTGATGAGGTGGATATTAATGATTTTATAAAGGGCCCAGCAAGCGGTAGATCTAAACGTTCGATTTATGCTGCCTACAATGAAATTTGGAAGCTTTCACAGATTGAGGCTGCTAAGCGCCTGAGAGCAATTGATCAAGCAAATTTAGAAAAGAAGCTTGCAGTTGTCGATAACAGTATTAACATGCTTTCTTCCCGCATATACACGTTGAATAACATTGTTTCTTCAGTGGTTGATATTGTAAATTATGCGGTGTCTGTTTTCTACCATGGCCAAAATCGATTGCGTTCTGTAATGCAGTTTGCATGTACTCTGCAGACTCTTAAGTCTGGCCGTATGCCCTGGAATTACATGAACGTTTCCTCCCTCTTTGCCCCGTTTAATTTGACTGACAAACAGTGCATGCTTTCAATGCGAGATGCATCATTTTCCATATTACACATTGAGAGGTTGGAATCTTTACCGTTCTCTGTTGCTGAGGCCACTGATGCAACGTGGCTTATACACGGATTAATTACATTACCTTTCTCCTTGTACAAATTCACTAGTTGTATGCGACATGTTGCAATAGGACGTTATGAACCGTTAGGTGGTGCCTTCCTCCATGAAGCATGGTCTCTTCCTTTCACATATAGGTGTCTGAAAGACGGCAAAGAAGTTTATCTTAATGGGGAGGAATGCACTGAGTCCCCTGACCATTCATTAATATGCAGACAAATCCAATTACATGGTTCCTGCAACCAGGAACAACTTAATCTGGCCTGTGTATTAAAAGGGACTCCTGTTCCCGCAATTGTTCCCACATTTACACTTTTGGCAAATGGTAGTTATTTGCTGTTGAATAACGAGGAGTGTTGTGGTTTATTTGTTGGTATCGCTTATGTGGTAACGGTATCTGAACGTGTTGTGTGCTGCAAAAACGTTATGTATCCCCCTATGCATGGGAATTCAGATGTTTCCATCTGGCTGCGCATCCCAACCTTGAAGGCAGAGTTCAATGGTATGACTAGAATAAGAGCCCTTTTGTCTCAGAAAGAGGTGGCCCTGAGTTCGGCCTGAGAAACATTCATCCTTCACATAGCTAACACACCCACAGAAGTGCAGGCGCTTTTAAATACTGATTTACAGTTACGTTTCAGCGAGCTGGTTCATCAAATCTTTAATGCCTCCTCCACTTCCAGCCTTGCTCACTTTTTTAAATTAGTTAGCAGCGGTCTTGTGACTTCATTTGAAAAAATATTTGGGGTCATCCCTGCTTTCTTTCATTCTATTTTTTCGAGTTTGTTTGGAGGCTTCCCTGTCTTGCTGGCTTTAGCTGCAGGCGTTTTGGTGATATTTTGTTTCATTACAAATGGATGCCCATCCTGCATTAGGAGCAGAAGAGCCCCTCCTGTCACTGTTGCGCAACCAGATGCTTGATTACTATGGTACCCTGCCGCTTGCTACTTTAAGCACGGCGTTTGGATTATTGTTTTGATTTTCCTATTTCTCATGTGTCCAGCCTGTGTTTCATTGCCTGAGCTGCGATTTCCACTGGGCCATTTATTTGTGTCTCTGCTTGACGGTGTCTCCTGACGTCGATTTTAATCATCTGATGAGCCCCGTAGTTGCTCACAAGTTGGTTTGTTCTGGCGGAAGGATTATGGCCTTGGCAGCGATGCATGGACTAATGGGACGTTGGGATGTAATCGCAGCAGCGCATGAGTTCTTGGCAAGGAGCTTTCTTGAGAACCCACCGAGTTGTCCTCTGATGTTAATAGAGGATCCAGTGACGGAGCAGCACGTATGTTCCTTCCTTCCCACTACTTAATTGGATGGCTGAACTGTTTTCGGATGATGACAGTGATTTCATATTGGAGGCTGTGGCTGCATATTTTGCATATTCAGTTCTATCATGAGATGCCATGGAGTTTTTACTTATTTCGGCACGTGCATTTTTATATTTTTGGACAGTGCCTTTTTTCATGTGTGAAAATTTATTTTACGTCCCAGACCTATTGACTTATATTTTCAAAGGTTGGAACAATTACATTTGGCCCCTATAGGCCTTTATATATATGTTTGGAGAATAGATTAACTCATTATTATTGAACTATGTTTTCAGGTAAACCCCTTCCAGGTTCTGACTTTACATGATTTTTGACAGTGCTCTGATCATTGGGGGGGGGGTGTCATACTGTGTTAAGTTAGCATGAATTTATTAAATGTTTGCACGCCGTGTTCATTCTTGCTTCACTTTTGCACAGGACACATAATTGTTGTTTTAGCTTTCAACCCAGAAGAGCTTCGTGATTTACTAGAGAAATAATATGTTATTGCTCTGATATCAGTTTTGTTCTGCACTCTGTCTGCACAGTGAGTGCTGAAGGCTACACGGATAACTTAGCCCAGTGTTGTTGTAAGGTCTGATCTTCGCACCCCTATAGACATAACACACATGCTGCTACCAAAATCTGGCTTTAGGCGAGTTTTTATATTGGTGTGCTGAACGCACAAAAACACACTTGATGTGCTTCGCATGCAGAGAGCTGGTGGAAGGTGATGTGATCCTCCTGCCACTGAGATTTTGAGGTATGGGCCCGCCCTGCTAAAAGCCAAATGAGACCTTCATAGATATAAAATACTATGCTAAATAGGGAGGGTGTGAATTAGACGTTGTTAATTTCTATTCATTCCAGCATCTTAGTATGCTGTCTCCATTCGCCTTTTATGGACTAATAACTATGCTGATAATTTTGTTCCTTATAATATGTTTGCTAGTATTATACAAGATACTGCGTTTGAGAACCTTGCATTTGTAAATAAATATTTCAAACATGCACGTGTCCTCTTTCACTCCACGTTCTGGTTTGTGATGATTATATAACGAAAGAGTGTTCATGTGTTCCACGATTCCTGAGGTATTCTAAGTTCATGTTCTGGTCTGTCTAAGCATTGGGAGTTTGTTATGACCAATGAGACACTGTAGCTAGCTCGGTAAGGGGATTTTGGATTCTGAGGTGAGTTTTGGGCCATCCTAATTCACCGAGGTTCCAGGTCTCTATGCACAGTTCTGTAGGAGAACGGAATTCCCGCTACAATTTTCTGTCATTTTATTATTCTCTTTTTCTTTCTTTTCTCCTTTTTTCTAAACCTTCTTGTCATTCTTTCCCCCTCCCCGTCCTTTAATTCATTCCTTTCAGTGTTTTTTCTTTCTCCTCCTTAATTTCTTTTTCTTCCTTTATCTCCTTTCTTTTTTACTCCTTTCTCTGTTTATTTTTTGTTTTTTCCTTATCTTTCTCATCTTTGTTTTGTTCTTCTTCTTCTTTCTTTGTGTTTGCTTCTTTGTTGTTTTTATTTTTTCTTGCATTTTGTCTCTCATTCTTTCAATTTTTTTACTCTTTCTTGCTTCCTCTTCCTCTCCTTTTTTCTCTCACGGTATCAGTCTCTCGTTCTCTCTCTCCTTCACTTTCTCCTTTATCTGTCTTAAGGCACAGTGGAGGGGCAAAACTGATCCTTAGAGACTACAAATGCAATACAGAACCTGTGCTAATAATGCTGTATGCTCCCTGTATTAGGACTGGAGTTCTCTAGGGTCAGTGTTTGAGTTATTTGGCCTTTGCACACATTTTTCCGAATCTTTTATTAGGCTGTTGCTCATAAGGGTTTTCGATGATCAGAAGTAGTTCTTCGTATCAGAAAGGTTGGAGACTCCTGATCTAACTACTCTTGGCATTAAATAATTTTGAACATACAAGGGTCTGCTGAACCTTTCTAAGAGAGATTGTATCAATTGAAATCTCCTTCTGGATCCTCTTGTCTGTGTTTTTAACCTGAGGCCCTTAGGCAAGGTTAAAAACAGAATGATGTGACTTGGTATAATGCCCCGAAACATCAAATTAGGGTTGACCAATTTAAATTGACACAATCCCAGTTAGAAAAGTGTTTTGCTAACAAAGTGCAGTGGGTGAGGATCCCATGATGAAGCATGCGATGGATGTTAACTGTGGGTAAGGATCCTATAAAAATATCTAAGAGATGCCAGGATCCCACTAACCATTGCCAATAGCAGAGAGAGCATAGAGGCTAAAGTTAATCCTCCAAGATCGGTGGACCATGCTATTGATGCTGCCATAGTCACTTACAATACGGAGTATTAAGATATACATTAGAAATTCAAGACATGACCATTTTCAGAACATGTAAAATTGTTTACTTTAAATAATGCTCATGCCAGTTGACTATATCCACGAAACAGGCTAAGAAATGCAGCTGGGATATGTGTACTCAAATGCTCATTAGTCATTAAGCCCCAAACACCCTCTATTGTTATGTGTGAGTTTCATATGTTAGGAGGGAGGCCACATTTGTTTGGTTTCCCTCAAAACATGCATCACACATTTTATGTAGCCCTCTGGGGACAGACGGACAGTGTAACAGAGTGTAATGCAATTAAACTTTTCATTATTCTTGGATCTTACTTGTAACTAGGAGGCTTTTTAACAGGAGTGTGAATGAAGATGACTGTGGAGGTATGGCAGTAGAGTTACATTTTACAAAGCTACAAACATTGCTATAAAAATATGATATTAATAATGAATTAAGTGTAATATGAACATTGATTTATAACTATTTTGAATGTTGTATGATTGTAATTTTATGTGCAGTCAAGATTGTTTTTTAGAAAATAAAAGTTTTTCTATATCTTAAAGAGTATCAGAGATCCAATTATTACTCTATCAAAGTAAGATAGGTCAATAGGTTTTGTTATTATGACAGAGTGCACTCAAAGCCCTTAGTAGCTGGCACGGGGCCACATGCCACCACTTTACAATGAAAGGCCGGCCAGAAGTCCACCTTTCACTTCTGAGTTGCAACCAGTGCGGGCATGGCTTCATGCCTACAGTGAAAACTGCTCTTTTGTTCATTCCACAAGGCACATTGTCCCTGTCTCTGCCAGGAGCCCAGCATCTGTTGCCAACATGGAAAATCCACCAGTTAATGCAAAGCACTCATAGATTGCAGTGTCTTATCAAGGGTGTGACATAGTTGTCTGATAATGAGGTCTCCACAAGGCCATGAATTAAACATGGTTTTGATACATAAGGTGTGAACTAATTGGTCTGTTCATAAGCACAACTGCTGGTGGTTTCCTTTGAAATGGCATGAAAGTCGACTGTCTGGCTTGGGATGCATGTCGGTAGGCTGCCATGGTGAGACAGATCTGAGTACGTGTCTAAAACTAGGAAAGACAGTGAGAGAGGGCAAAACCTTGATGTAAACTGTGATTGAGGATCCACATTCCACAAAACAATTAAAACTGAAAAGGTGAACAGCAGTTCATAAAAGTAACCTGTGCCTCCCCTGGTAGCAATTGCTTAATCAGCAGGTAATCCCAAGAGAAAATAGCCCAATCAAAATACCTTAAAGGTAAAACCAATGCTCACAAAAATAAAAATGTAATGGGTGTCAAGGGAACAAAATTGAGTTTTATAGTTAGAGCAAAAACAAAAAAAATGTATGGAAATTATTTGGAAAGTTATTATCAATGGTTGGCTATGGGTCACAGGGGTCATGGACGAAAGATTGTTTTTTGGTCACTATGTCAGGCCAGATTCACCGTAATACCGCAAAGAAGTAAAGAAAGCACATCATTTTTTCAAAGCACAGGTCACAGCAGAGTTCCTAAATCCAGAGGCTGAAAAGCAAAATAAAAACTAAGGGACACATCAATTAGATGGACATAATTACAATCAGTGTCTGCCCACAACAGGAGCTTATGTTGCATGAATGGTCTTCCGGTTGCCATGGTCCTGAATTTTGACTAGAGAGATGCTTTCTCTTCTGTGGAGCTACTTAGTTATTTTCTTCGCAGTCAGCAATCAACTTCTCCTTCTCCATATCTGGTAGGAGGGATTTAATGATCAATTGTCTTTCTATGGAAATAGTAGCATGGCTTATTAGACCATTCAGAATGCTGGGCTCACCAGCCCACCAGGTCCCCCTCTCCTTTGCAGAGGACCCGCCACCAGATTTGAAGGTCCCCACCAGACACGCAGAGATCATTGTGTCAGAGGAGCATGTGCCATATTTGATGCACCTGCTTGTATGTCTTTTTGTTGTCTAGCAGGAAACTTCTAAAAGTGAATGATTAATTCCTGAAAAGAAAAAAAACAATGGCCTTGATATACAGGGCGCTATCTTCCTGTGTGTTGGGGCCATTGTGCATTTTTCCTCATTAGGACATCTTACCTCACATGATGGTGCAAGTGAGGGAACATAAGTAATGGTCAACCCACTCTATATCACTTTGACCAGATGGTCCTGTGGTAGACAGTCCTTCAAGTCAAAGGTTTAAAATAGCAGAGCCTAAAACCAAATGTTTTCCCTACTCTAATTAAAGTGTAGGAAGAATGTATTTGGCTTGTGAGAGCACTACCACTCTTACAGTGGTGCTCCTGCTCTGCCCAACTCTAAATTAGCTCTCTCCCCCAGGTGTCTCCCATGGCCAAATTGTGAGATGTGACCAGTGTTCCCAAATGTACTAGTGAGATTTCCTCTTCTCTGACTTCATTTTGTTTGAGCTTGGGAACAGAGGGATTGCCTGTTTGGGAGATTCAAAAATGTCAAGGCTCTCTGAAGGTGGTGTAGGGGTAAGAGAAAGTAAAGAGCTGAAGGGTGGGAGGGCAAGGCATTACTAAGAAGGCATTCTCTATGCTGTGGCTTTCAAAAGAGCAATGGTCCAATTGAACAAAGCCATACAATGAGATTCAAATCCATCAGAAACACGTAAAAATGAATATCACCAAACAAAGGCATAAACTTTAATAGAAAACAATATCGATCAAACAAACTCAGGAATTAAAGAGTCCAGGCAAAGTTCATGCCGAGATCCCCAGAAAAGCAAAGTCCCAGTGAGTACTGACTAACAATAAACTCAAAAACCCAATGTATATTAAAGATGGCTCATCCTTTGCCAATTTAAATAGATAAAAGATGACCCATGGGGCTTTTGGCTTTGGGAAAGCAATCAATCATGCCTACACTGAGGTGGTAGTCATTGATGTTATAAACGTTTAATTGTCTGTTTACTTTACCTTGAGTGGTGTGTGTGGGAAAGTGACCTGGAGTTTGAGCGCATCCGTGACTTGACTAGCAGAATTTAATGAAATGCTGAGTATGTTTCTTGTGACTATAAGAAGTCAGAAACATAATGTGATCATACATTTAAGAGCATTGTCTCTACAGTGATAGCATCAGGAATATTTTTATATTTTTTAATATAACTTGGGTCATGTTCAATAGCAGGATTCCATTTACGTTTCAGAATGCTTGTCCAGTTGTGTTAGTGACAATTATTTTTGCAATTGTATCAATGTCCAATTTCACTGTTCAAATTTTAAAGGCTTTGGCCTCATATTGTTTTTCCTTCAATTGCAGTTATCCCTTTCTTGGAAGGGCATAGAATGGGAACTATCTTGATCATCGCAGGATTGAGGGGCACAAATCCTATGAAATCATGCAATTCAGTCCATCCACCAAAGTTGCTGCATTGTGTGAAAGGGAGTAATTCGGACAGTGCCACGTCTACTAAAGTATGTCACTGTTGCTCTGTCCTTTAGTGCTGCTGCTCCTTAGGCTACCTTGTGGTTGGGTGTGTGAGTAATTTCTAGAATAGGTTTTGTACTAAGATTTTACCCTTCCACTACAAACTACCATGCTTAAACCTTTTTTAGCACATGTATAACTTTAATTTTGTGTTGTGCATTATAGTTAGAAAAGTTTAAAAAATAAAAAAAACTTTTCGCAAACGCTATGACTTCTTTGAGGAGGCATACGTTTTTACTCCGAACCCCTGTCTTCTTTTTGAAGGTGAAAGGGCTTTACATCAGAATCAATGGGTGGCTGCCTGGAAGCACTCAGGTACCTAACATGGATTCTCCCTTGCCACAAAGTAGTGCTTTTTGCATTACTTTATTTTCCAGAACAAAACCTGCTGGTTTAGATCATTTTATGTGACACTGCATCACCAACACAAAGCCTTGTTCAATCTGGCCACATGTCTTTCATTCTTTTGGGCAAAGATGGTGTAAGTGGAAGACATACAAATTCTCCATCATTATACAAAAGACTTATTTTTGTCATCACCAACAGGGTCCAAATAACACTTACAAATTCATACACCATCCTAATTCATCAAACACTTCGTCCTCCAATTGATCTTTTTCTTGAGGTAACAGGGACTTGAATAATTGGAGAACGTGAGGCAATTTCCTTCTGATGACCTAGAATGAAGAAATTACCAAATACATGTCTATTTCATAACATTTCTCAATATCATCCAAACACCATAATACTAGACAAGAAAATGATTAGACTGAAAGAATTAACACACACAAGGATGATTACTCATTGAAATTTGAATGGCTAGAATATGAAATATATATCATAACAGCTTTAATAATAGACCATTAGTGGAAATAGCCACACATTACAACGCAGATATAATAATGAATATTCGCTGATTGCCTAGAGAGAGAGAGAGAGAAAACAATAGCAATTCAAGTTACATTGTCATTTCATACAAACCAATATATGGTTGGGATTTAGTCCGTCTTCAATAAAGATCTGCCAAAGTCAGAAACTGCAGCACATCGTGCCACGGAAGGAGTCACTTAACCCTTCAGCTGAAAGGTTAATTTCTGTACAACTTTACCAGGTGGCAAAGTGCAGTTTCAGATCAGTCAGGAAAGTTCCATTCAAAAGCTTGTCATTGAGGGAAAATCAGAGTTCCGTTTGACAGCATGCCAGGCAGGAAAGTGGAAAATGAGAGCCTTTCCGACTCCTCCTCCAAGGGGGCAATTTTACTTCCAAATGTTCACAGTTCACACCCACAAAGTATCCTTTCCATCGGCCCATATGATTTCCATTGGTTGCTCACGGTGGGCTGTTCATGGTGTGATCAATACCTCACTAAGAAATCCAGAAGTATTAAGTAATCCCATCCTTTCCACCGTCATAAGAAACTTCCCTTTACTCACAGTCCGTCCGCTCCCAGGCTCTTTCCCTGGGTTTGCAATCATATTGTTACATTTCTGTCAAGAATGTTGCTAAATCAAAAGTGAGCTCATTGTGGTTGAATAAGGAAAAGAAACTTTAGAAAAAGGTCTCACAGCATCTATAGTGAATACTTAAGCTTGATACTACGATTCGATCTAGAAAAAAAATCCAGCTAAGACCTACATGCAATTTCCCTGAATCATTTTCACATTATGATTAATATAAATCACACATTATTAATTACATAACAACTTCTCTTGATTCATTTTACAATCATTATTCTTCTTAAGCAGTTACATGTCAGTATTAGGCCCTACTAAAAAAATTGCATGTTTATCAAATATTTACGTGTCACTTCTGAAATACACGTTTTTGTGACCTAGCGTTTGAAAAGTTGCAGTGTTGCATACTATTGATTATTACTGAATTAAGTCTTTTATTCATTTCAGGAGCATTATTATGTAGATTATTTCATTTCAATGCATTAAAAGTTATCGTTAGCACAATTTCCATGTTTACTACATTTGTTTCTTAAAACATGTGTTCACATACATAGTAAATATCATTGTTTCTTCTCTCTGTTTCCTTACATTTTTACATTTTCATGTTTCAAAACACTTCTGCATACATGTACGATGCAGTATGAAATTTCATGTTTTTCGACTTAGCTAGTTTACATGTTTTCATCAGGAAATAATTATCGCAATCTCACATAAAAAGGAAGAATCCTAGAAGCAAACGTCATTAAACATGTACGCACCATCAGTATCATCTCCTGGCCTGTTTGCTTAATCTGCTCTACTTGTGTTTAGCCTTTGCTGAGTCAGGCCCAACATGATCTACAATAGATAAGAATATATTTTTCTAGGTTAGTAGCAATAAGGTATTTAAAGATATACCACCACATCAGCGAATACCCCAGAGCAAAGTTCTTGCTAGAAACCATCATTGTAAGTGGACACCAGACTATAACTATCCACAGTATCATCTACATCAATCAATCAATCAATCAATCTATTTGTAGAGCGCGCTATTTACCTGTGAGGGTCTCAAGGCGCTGAGGGGGGGTAGGGGGGTGGAAGCTTTGCTACTGTTCGAAGAGCCAGGTCTTGAGGAGTCTTCTGAAGGCGAGTAGGTCTTTGGTCTGCTGTAGGTGGGTAGGAAGGGTGTTCCAGGCCTTGGCGGCGAGGTAGCAGTAGGATCTGCTGGCTGAGGTTGTTTGATGGATGCGGGGGACGGTGGCGAGGGCGAGGCTGGCGGAGCGGAGCTGGCGGCGAGGGGTGTGGAAGCAGAGTCTGCTGTTCAGGTAGGTTGGTCCGGAGTTGTGGAGTGCTTTGTGTGCGAGGGTGAGGAGTTTGAAGGTGATCCTCTAGTCAACGGGGAGCCAGTGTAGGTTTCTCAGGTGGGGGGTGATGTGGCTGCGGGGAGGGACATTTATGATCAGTCGGGCGGAGGCATTTTGGATGCGCTGTAGTCGTCGTAGGTGTTTGGCTGGGATTCCGGCGTAGAGTGCATTGCCATAGTCCAGCCTGCTGCTGACGAGGGCCTGTGTCACTGTTCTTCTTGTTTCGGTCGGGATCCACTTGTAGATCCTGGGGAGCATGCGGCGGGTGTTGTAGCAGGAGCAGGAGATGGCGTTGACCTGTTTGGACATGGAGAGGGAGGAGTCGAGGATGAATCCAAGATTGCGTGCATGGTCGGTGGGTGTCGGTGCTGTCCCCAGAGTGGTTGGCCAGCAGCAATCATCCCAGGATGAGGGGTTGGGTCCGAGGATGAGGACCTCCGTCTTGTCCGAGTTCAGTTTCAGATGGCTGCTCCTCATCCAGCCGGCGATGGGCTTCATTCCGTTGTGGATGTTGGTTTTGGTGGTGCTTGGGTCCTTGGTGAGGGAGAGGATGAGCTGAGTGTCGTCAGCGTAGGAGATGATGTTGAGGTTGTGGTGGCAGGCCACTTGTGTGAGGGGGGCCATGAAGATGTTGAACAGCGTCGGGCTGAGTGAGGAGCCCTGGGGGAGGCCGCAGATGCTGTTGGAGGCTTCGGATCGGAAAGGTGGGAGAGAGACGCTCTGGGATCTGTCGGAGAGGAAGGATGTGGTCCAGTCGAGGGCCTTCTCTTGGATACCAGCTTCTTGGAGGCGTGTTTTTAGAGTGCGATGGCAGACCACGTCGAAGGCGGCTGAGAGGTCCAGGAGGAGGAGGGCAAATGTTTTGCCGTTGTCTAATTGGCGCTTGATGTCATCTGTGGCGGCGATGAGGGCTGTCTCCTTGCTGTGGTTTCGTCTGAAACCGGATTGGGACGGGTCCAGGATGTTGTTGTCTTCAAGATGGCGGGTCAGTTGCATGTTGACGATGTTCTCGATGACCTTCACCGGGAACGGGAGCAGGGAGATGGGACGGAAGTTCTTGAGATCCTAGGGGTTCACCTTGGATTTTTTGAGGAGGGCGTTGATATCAGCATGCTTCCAGCTTTCCGGGAATGTCGCTGTTTCGAAGGAGATGTTGATGATCTTCCGTAGTTGGGGTGCGATGGCTGCGTCTGCCTTGTTAAATATGTGGTGTGAGCACAGGTCTGTCGGTGATCCTGAGTGGATGGTACATCATCCACTTGTGAGTGGACATTGTGTTATTCATTTAAAGCACTGCATTGAATGGGATAACATTGCATCCCAGCCAGATGTGTTTGGAAAGACCCTCTATTGGCAGAGTATAAATGCTGACATGATAGAGATGTCACATTTTCTCTAAGTAAAATGTCAATGTTGCCTTAAGCATAAAACAGACTGATGAGAATTAGAACCCATTTCTACAGGAACACATTGGTTACATCATTCAATTTCTGTAGTTTAGCCAGCTGGGAGCATGGAATGGTCCTCTCTTTCTGATAATGACAACAGAGGTTCATGTGTGCCCTGAGCCATGGCCATTATCGCACATCACAAAGTAATCTTGTCCTCCAGCCTCCGACAAGGCTTCATTTGGGATGAGAGAACTTCCAAAATGTATGTGTTCATTATTGCTACGGAGAGTTCAGCATCAGTAATACCTTTTCCAATTACATATTTATCTCTAGGTGTTAATCCACCTCCCAAGCAATCTGGCTTTACAATGAAATATGTAGCAAAACATAATGTTGCCATATAAGCAGCTTAGTAGGTTGCAGCGTGGCTTTGAATTCTAAAATTTGTATTGGTGATATGAATTCATTTCATTAGTGGGGTTTTAATGTTATTGAATTACCAGGTATAAATTAATTGTGTTTTAAGCATCATTGGTTTAAATATTTTACTTGAGTTCTGAATTTCTCTAAAAGAGAGATTCACAAAATTAATAATAAAACAAACTGAAATAAATACATAGGGGCCTATTAGGATGACGGGCGGACTTTGTCCGCCCGTCATCCTAGCGGGGAATGGGACCGCCCGCCATAAGGGCGGGGGTCCCGTTGGGGGAATTAGGATGTGCCCGCCACAGTGGCGGGCACATCCTGTAGTTTAAGCATTGTGGCGGGCGGTGCACTCTGCACCGCCCGCCACAATGCAAAACATGCATTTTCACATTTGCATATGCAAAGCGGCAGGCACCGCCCGGTGCCTGACGCTTTTATATGCAAATGAAGGGGGCTACCATAGGTACCCCCCCTGTGCACCCCCACCTCAGCCTTCACCATGGGGGCCCGCAGGGGCCCCCAGTTGCAACGATCGCCTACCTTTCCGTGGCGGGATCGCCGTAGCGGAAAGGCACCAAATCACACGCATGCAAATATGGCTGGCGGTGTCTGATAGACAGCGCCACCATATGAACCCTTTTCCGCCCTGGCCGCAAGGCGGCCGGGGCGGAAAAGTGGCGGGCGGTGTAAGTCTCAGCTGCGGTCTCCCCCGCCATTGTAATGTGGCGGGGGGGATAGGATGGTGGACGGGCATTTTTGTCTGGCGGATCGCCACCGCCACCATGGCGGTGGCGATCCGCCCGACATCATAATGGAGACCATAATGTCAAAAAGGGTAAAGAATATCTATTACAACAAACTACTTTTACAACGCAACTACTACAACGCAGGATCCATTACAACGAATGCCTTTACAACGCATGACATTACATCGCAGATGCTATTACAACGCATGCCATTACAATGTAAGTATAGGTAAGTTTATCTTTTTTTTAAACATTTATTTAATTAAAAAAAAATTTAATTAATTTAATAAATATTAAAAATAAATTAAATTAATTAATTTAAGTAATTTTAAAAAGTATGAGTATAGGGGTATATGTTTTGGGGTACTGAGGTATATGTTTTGGGGTGTTTGGGTATTTTAAGGGTTCAGATATAGTTTTGGGTTATGGGGTACAGGGGTAGTTTAAGGGTTTAGGGATAGGTATGGGTTTTGGGGTACAGGGGTATTTTTAGGGATCAGGGCTAGGTTTGGGTTATTGGGTGCAGGGGTATTTTTAGGGTTCAGGGCTAGGTTTGGGTTTTGGGGTACAGGGGTATTTTTAGGGTTCAGGGCTAGGTTTGGGTTTTGGGGTACAGGGGTATTTTAAGGGTTCAGGGCTAGGTTTGGGTTTTGGGGTACAGGGGTATTTTTAGGGTTCAGGGCTAGGTTTGGGTTATGGGGTACAGGGGTATTTTTAGGGTTCAGGGCTAGGTTTGGGGTTTTGGGGCACAGGGGTATTTCTAGGGTTCAGGGCTAGGTTTGGGTTTTGGGGTACAGCTGTATTTTTAGGGTTCAGGGCTAGGTTTGGGTATGGGGTACAGGGGTATTTTTAGGGTTCAGTGCTAGGTTTGGGTTTTGGGGTACAGGGGTATTTTAAGGGTTCAGTTTTAAAAATAGTACTTTAAATAAATTAAATAAATTAATTTAAGTAATGTTAATATTTATTACAAAGTTACCTGGAGTTAGAATATTATTTTAAAACACCTACACTATTTTTAAATTATATATATCTATATATATATATATATATATATATATATATATATATATATATATATATATATATATATATATATATATATATATATATATATATATATATATTATATTTACAAATACATTAATAAAAAATTAATGTAATAAATAAAATTAATTAAATATTTATTAATTCCTTTAAAAAAAAAATGATATACTTACCTATACTTACGTTGTAATGGCATGCGTTGTAATAGCATCTGCGATGTAATGTCATGCGTTGTAAAGGCATTCGTTGTAAAGGATCGTGCGTTGTAAAAATTGCGTTGTAATGGTATGCGTTGTTAAAGTATGTGTTGTAACATCATACATCCGTCAAAAAGTTGAATTTAAGAGCCTGCCAAGAAGTTAAATTAATCTTGCACATCTGCTTTTAGAGCTGGGGACTTTGGGTGGTTTCTCCTGACAGAAAGGACCAGGCTTTAGAAACTGACCTAAGAGGGCCTTCACTTTAGGCAACATTTCATGTGCTAAAGTGGCCGTTACTTCTTGGAAGATCAGGATTTCAAGTACACCAAACTAAAATGAGAGAGAAAGAATTGAGGGTGAGATTGAGGGAGTTCTTGACTTTAGTCATTGGCAATGGCTCTGGCCAATTCCAGTCCACTGTTTTCACATACTCTACAGAGAAACCACCCACATGCAAATTAGTCTTGATGATACTCCCATAAGAACAGATCAGCCTGACCTACCAGATGAGGTCCTGTTTAAGCCTCCTCGTGCCTCCTCAGTGAGGTGCAAATTCGGTTTTATAACACAGTGAACACAGGGGTCCAAGTTGAGGCAGGACTAAGGATTATTTACACATGGCTGGTGTCAGAAATCAGGTTATTAATTTGGGAGGGGGTACCTATCAACTTAATAAACACACTCCTAATAGGTTACAACATGATTCTCAGAGAATCTTTGCTCAAACCTGGGTAACTGTTGACCAAGCTACAGGAAATTGCCCATTGTTAAATTCAAGAATTTACAAACAAAATGTAAGGGAAGACCACAACAGAATACAACCAGCAAACTAATTTAAAAAAACATAGATATGAATTTAGTGAGTAAAAAGACCCCCAAATGCATAAAATCAGATAAGGGGCACAGAGAATATATATTTTTAAAGTTTTACAATAAAAAGCACTAAGAAAATGCATAACGCCAAGCAGAAGTTACAATTTGCAGCTGAACTAGCCTAATGTGTAATTTCAGGTTTTATTTATTATTTCTAATTATTTATTAATTTTCTCATAATACACCGAGAGGCAATGCTGGAAACTGTATCTGGACAGAACAGCACAAAGCCATAAACCTTTGTTGTGAGGAACTGCAGAACATGTTTTCAGCAAAACAAAATGTTCAGAACGTGGCAACCTGGAATTCTTGCCTGCCAAAAATGCACGCTCAGTCGGTAACCATCAACATCTTTTCAGAATTTTCCAGAAATTGAAAAAATTACGAAGTCCAAAATCTTTCCAGGTGCTGGGAAACTTCCTCACAGTCTCTTCTGCTGCCTTCAGGATGCCAGGACAGGCCTATTGGTCTCAGGTCTCTCTCCAGCCAAGGCTCCTGACCTTCCATGGTGTCAGATGAGCCTTTTTGGAGTCAGGAGAGCTTATACTTTATGTCTCTCTAGCAGAATTATGGACGCTATTCACCTGACCTTTGGAGAGCAGTGATTGGAGAATTGTGGCAGCCCAATCTAGCTAAGCTGTCAGAGAATTCCCACCTACCTTTGTAGTACTTGCTTTCTCAGATTACTGCAAGCATTCCCACAGCTTCAGGTGCACTAGCCATTTCTCTAGTCACTTCTCTGTGGAGATGAAGTTGCCTCTCCTCTCAGTTGTGTAATTGGTTTTCTCCCCTGCTGAGGACACTAATAGAAAGTCTAGGGTGAGTCAATGGCCTCAATGGCCTCATTTCCCAAAATACTCATTTGGTATTTCTTTTTCAATGAAAAAGCTGCAAAAGGTGCCCTTTGTCTTGTCATCTGCCACTTTCCCTTTGTCAAATCCCTAATCCCTAATCCCTGTTAAGTGGCTATGTTAACACAACTTTGGCCTTTCTGCTGCTATAGACTAAGGGTTTGTCTTCCAGAAGGAGAGTCATACAGCGATGTGCATACAGCCTTTGGCACAGGTTTCTCAGTCAAATCAGTTCTAAACTAGTTTACTCTCAAGCAACACAAAGGGCACTTTTTCACTAAAGGTTTCAAATATTTACCATCACCAGTTAACTAGATTGTTAAAAATAAATGGAAACTAACTTTTAATGACCGTTATAGTATTTTCCCATGCCTAGATGTGAAAAAATGATTGTATTCATAGCTGGGCCTGCTCGTATAAAACACAGCTTTTACTACACAGTGAAAATAGTCTTTGGTATTAGTTTCTGTGGGGGAATACATTTCCCAATTTGTAATTTGCCCCACTTATTTTATGTACTAAGCAACCATCCTTGTGGGCTATAAGGTGCGCTGTGAATTTGCTAATATGCTCTTCTTCCAGGCAAGGTTATTTTTGATTGATGTGTCACTGAAGGACTTTTAAACTGCAGCCCAGTCAAATTAAAATGGTGATCTCTGAAGCCACACACTTTTGTCAGATATATGTCTGCGATAGAAATACACACTGCAGCCTACTTATGACATTTAACTTCCACACCACAGGGCATTTTTTACCATCTACTATGAGCTTGCTGGAAAGTTAAATAAGCCAGTTAGGGGAAATCCATGCACAGTACATGTTTTGAGGTGAAAGCACACATGATATTGTCTCATCAGTTTTAAAGACCAAATAGTTCTAATGCCAGGAAAACTAGACAACAAAAATACTGCACAGATCACAACAAAAGTGATGTTGTTTCTTGCAGCTGGTATTTTTTTAACATATCATGGTGTCCAAAATTGATTGATGGAGTGGGTACTAAGGGTTGCCAATGGTTGGGAGTTATTTAAATGTTTTTCGATCATTATTTTTTAACTTTCCTTAGCGCTCAAGCAGGCATGGTTTTCGTGAACTGAAATTTCTTCAGAAAACTTAGTGAATGGTCACCCTACAGAGTTTTACACATGTCTTGAAAGAATCAGAAGAATTTTTCCATGTGCAAGTGTAGCTCATACATCTAACAAAGTTGATTTCCAATCACTCAGATGAAGTGGGAAATATGGAGAATGTTACCCTTGATTGAAAGGGCACAGATTCAGGAGTTTGTTATTCCTAAATGGTATAATTGAAATACTTCAATATTTTGCCCCATCGAGAAGATGGGACATCAAGCTGCTGGTATATTTTTTTTCATTCCAAAAGGTCAATATTATCACTGATATCTTCACCTATCTATAACATTACTTTGTTTTTTCAGTGAATTTCTACGTTTTTTAAAATTAAACAGAAACAGATCTTTTTATCACACCTAACTATAACTTTACTTTAACCTTTGTTCCTTCAGTGAATTTCTAAGGCTTTTCAATTAAACAGAAACAGATCTTTTTATCACACCTAACTATAATGTTACTTTAGACTTTGATTTTTTCAGAGAATTTCCAAGCAATATTTTATTATCATACATGAAGCCAACCTCTCGCTGCCTTCAGACATGTGTGGTGGGTGTTGGCCACAGGCCAATATGTTACTAAACAGCTAGACTTAAATTTTATGTCCAATATATCTATATATATGTGTTTTACATTTGTATTCGCTCTACTAACGTCATCGCGACCTCCGGTGTCACAGCAAACAAGGTAAATGAATTTTCAATGAAGCATTTTCAACAAATTATTGCAAAGGAGAAAGTTAAATGAATATCTTACCAAACAGCTAGATTCACACTTTATGGAAACATATCTATTTATGTGTTTTGCGCTTTGACACAAAACATGTGGAATTCGCTGTGTGTCCTCGAAAATCGTGATGCCGTTGCGAAAACTTAAAATATCTTCAAATAAGATGATTAATGAACTATTTAAAGAAAGAGATGCTATCATTAGTGATGTTGTTTGAGATGTCATCAAGTAATGTCATTTGAGATGTGATCAGTGATGTCATCAGTGATGTCACTGACCATATCATGAGTGATGTAATATGTGAGGTCATAAGCAGTGTATTGCAGGGGCATGAGCTATAGTTAGCTCAGGTTACTAGGGGCCAGATGTACATGACTGACAATTAGGAAGGGGCGTTCCAAGGGTGTCCCTTTCTAATTGCACCTCGCAGCCCTATGTGTGAATGTTTTGCGGTTGCAAAACACTCGCAATTTACCACCCTCTTCAAGAGGGTGGTAATGAAGTCGTAAATGGGAAGGCGTCCCCTTCCCCTTCCCCTTTGCAAATGCAGGGGAAAATATTTTTTAGGCGGCTCGGAAGACACGGCCTAGAGTGCCAGTGTCCCATCGCTCTGTGCACACATTCCTGACTTGCACACTCCGGATACATAATCTGCCAACCAGCCTCTAAACTGTCTGAGGAAGGAGGTGAACTCCCCATGGGAAATGACCCATTCCCCAAAACCCCCCTGCTAGGCCTTGTGCATTGAAACAGCACTTCAGTACACAGATTTGACCACTTCGGCTCACAGGTTATAATTTAGTGAGCTCCCAACAGTAGAATAATGTGCTTTGAACTTGTGTTCTTAAATGAGGACACAATGCATGTGTTATGCACCCAACATAGGTGCATTGGCAACCAGAGACCCTTATCTGCTTATTTTAAACTTTGTGACCTTTAACTCATGCTGAGGCATGCACACACAGGTCCAGCAAAGGATTAGATGTACATGAGCTTCATGATAGAGGTGAAAATTCAAGATCTTTACTCGTGCCACACCAACGTACCTAGACACTGTATAAGAAGTCCAAGCACATATACAACCATTTAGTAGTGTCTACAAACAATAGAGAAATGATATACGAGGTGACATCATGCTCGGTGTATATTTAGACATGTATACCTTCTCATTCTTTGCCTGTACATGTTACCAAATATCCGTTGATCTTGCGAGTGGACAGGAAGACTGTTTGCGCACTTCACAATGATCATAAAATTTGCAGAATAATCTTTAATTGCGCTACAGTATATTACAATATTGTCTCTGAGTGAGAGTGTGCACGCCTCAGTGTGCATGTGGACTGTGTGCCTTACCCATGTGCAGGTGTGTATTAATTAGGCATAAAGGCACTGGGGTGCAGACTGGTTTGGGAAAAGGGTCAGCAGGTCTGTGCCCTCTGAATGTGTGATGCTCTGTTTAATGGCACAATCTGCCATCTCAGGGCAACTGTAGGCGCCCTGTGGAGGGCACTTGGGATTTCCTTGCCTTCAGTAAGTGAAAGCTCAGGATGGAACTTGTGCTGAATCACTCCCCCTGGTACCAAGGAAGCAAAGGACCCACCGCCCCTCCAGATGCCTTATCAACAACACAGAGCACCCAAGTTCTCTCTACCTCATTTCAACATTTACTCAAACGTGGAAAGGATTTTCAGAAATCACACCTCTAAGTGTAGTATAAGATTTAGTGCATTAGTGCAATGGATATACCATTTAAAATATAATTTGACGGGAAATGTTCATTTTGCCAGACATTTAAGTATTCTACATTTGACAAAAAACTATTTATTTTTTCAAATGTGTAACTTTTGTGGATTATAAACAAACATACACATGCTCTCTGACAAATACATATAACACCCTTAATTCATTTATATTACCTACTGGCGGTCGCCAGTAGGTAGTTATAGTTAGGACCTAGTTTCCATAGGAAATCTGCAACATTCTACTGGGAATAACTTTGGCGCGATGGATTAATCTTTGTGAATTTCTCAAAGAAGATGGCCGCTCCGCTCCTTCCCTGAAAGTTTTATGGGGATTCATCAAGCGGGGGCTGAGAAAAAAGGGGGGGGTCCCAAAACATGTTTTCCCCATGTTATTTTCCATAGGACGATTAGACACGGCTACAGCCCGAACGGCTGAACCGAATTACAAGAAATTTGGCAAAATGTTAGAGTCTGATTCGTAGATCGCCCTTTTGTTCAAATGGTGTAAATCCCTCCAGTAGTTGTTGAGAAAATCGAATTTGAACACACATATATATTTATTAGCGCGCATCGTCCGCGTATCGTACGCGTACCGTGCGTGGACATTCGCGTGCGCGAGCTGCATGCTGATTGACTGCCAATGTCTGTCAACAATCCGAAACAGAAGTTGTTGGCAGCCATCTTGTGCCTCGGTAGACTGAGGCACAAGAAAGCAGAAAAACAAATGTTTAGAACACAAAAAGGGGGCAGGGTAGAAGCACCCTGACCCCCTAGGCCTGGTCAGGGCGTCCCACAAGGACCGCCAAGGCACAAAAAAAAAAATCGAAAAATCGCGGGTCCGCGTACTTACGCGTACGGTACGTGTACGGTGCGCGTACCTTTCCGAGAAAGCTGCATGCTCATTGGTTGTCAACACTCCAAACCAGGAAGTGTTGGCAGCCATCTTGTGCTTAGTATACCGAGGCACAAGGAAGCAGAAAAACAAACGTGTAGAACACAAAAAGGGGGCAGGGTAGAAACACACTGACCCCCCAGGCCTGCCAAGGTGGTCCCACAAGGACCCCCAAGGCCCAATTTCTTTTTTTTTTTAAACCCGGTATGTTTTTTTTAAAATTACCCCCAGGGGGACCAAATCGCGGGGGTATAGTGATAAAGAAGTGTGGGGGGTGTCCAATCCCCCCACACTGACCCGGGGACCGCCGCCCTCCGGGTCAAAGCAACGCAGCCCCCTGGCGCATACTGGAGG
Source organism: Lissotriton vulgaris (assembly GCF_964263255.1). Taxonomy (NCBI): domain Eukaryota; kingdom Metazoa; phylum Chordata; class Amphibia; order Caudata; family Salamandridae; genus Lissotriton; species Lissotriton vulgaris. Next base: position 659,836,944 of record NC_141694.1, read on the forward strand.
CTCCTGGTGGGCTTGTTTGCCCCAGGGACCCCCAGTATGCAAGGGGAATTAATTCCCCCTCTGAAAACGCACCAGGGGGCTGCTTTGCAGAGAGGCGTAAAAAGGGGCATAGCCTCATTGCACCTCTCTGCAATGCAACCCCCTGGTGCATACTGGAGGTTCCAGGTGAGCTAGTTGGCCCCCAGGGACCCCCAGTATGCAAGGGGAATTAGTTCCCCCTCTGCAAACACACCCGGGGGCTGCGTTGCAGAGAGGTGTAAAAAAGGGTGAGGCCTCATTACACCGCTCTGCAATGCAGCCCACTGGCTTATACTAGAGGTTTCAGGTGGGCTAGTTGGTCCACTGGGACCCCCAGTATGCAAGGGAAATTATCTCCCCCTCTGCAAACACGCCAGGCGGCTGTGTTGCAGAGAGGTGTGAAAAATAGTGTGGCCTCATAACACCTCTCTGCAATGCAGCCCCCCGGCCCATACTGGAGGTTCAAGGTCGGCTAGTTGGCCCCCAGGGACCCCCAGTATGCAAGGGGAATTAGTTCCCCTCTGCAAACACGCCCGGGGTCTGCGTTGCAGGGAGTTGTAAAAAAGGGTGTGGCCTCATTACACCCCTCTGCAATGCAGCCCCCTGGCGCATACTGGAGGTTCCAAGTGAGCTAGTTGGCCCACAGGGACCCCCAGTATGCAAGGGGAATTAGTTCCCTCTGCAAACGCACCAGGGGGCTGCGTTGCAGAGAGGTGAAAAAAGGGGCATAGCCTCATTACACATCTCTGCAATGCAGCCCCCTGGCGCATACTGGAGGTTCCAGGTGGGCTAGCTGGCCCCCAGGGACCCCCCGTATGCAAGGGGAATTAGTCCCCTCTCTGCAAACACGCCCGGGGCTGCGTTGCAGAGTGGTATAAAAAAGGGTGTGGCCTCATTACACCTCTCTACAATGCAGCCTCCTGGCACATACTGGAGGTTCCAGGTGGGCTAGTTGGCCCCCAGGGACCCCCAGTATGCAAGGGGAATTAGTCCCCCCTCTGCAAACGTGTCAGGGGACTGCGTTGCAGGAAGGTATAAAAACATTTTTTTTCAATTTATATTAAAAATATGTAATGTAATTGAACAAATAATATATCTAAAAATACATAATTTATAACAATGTAGTAAATCAGTATAAAAAACATAACAATTATTACATTTAAAAATTATCATTTACAAAACCATTAAAAATCACTGAAATAACCATAGGTTTCAGCTACGTTATAGTTAGGAATTACCCTTTAAAAAACCTTTGAAATTCACTGAAAAAACCATAGGTTTCAGCCACGTTATAGTTAGGAATTAGCATTTAAAAAACCTTGCAAATTCACTGAAAAAACCATAGGTTTCACACTCGTTATAGTTAGGAAGTAGCTTTTAAAAAACCTTTGAAATTCACTGAAAAAACATAGGTTTCACACCAGTTATAGTTAGCTGGACATTTTACTCATACAAAACCATTGAAATCCCCCGGTTATAGTTAGTTGTACTCCCTATAACTTGCGCGCCCGCAATCCACTGCTGATGATGTCACATATTACATTATTCATGACATAGTCAGTGACATCACTGACGACATCACTGATGACATCTCAAATGGCATCACTGATAACATCTTCCATGTGACAATGAAATACACCTCATTACACACTAGTATAATATTTCATCACACAATGTAAGATAGAAAGTGCCATATTTGAAACCATTGACACACCAATAGAAATTTCTAAACACCCAATCAGTGATTCATAGATCTATACACACATCTAATCGCTTACGTATAGATTCAGTGTTATATGCAGTGAATAAATAATAGAACACTGTCAAATATACTTATATGCCTATTTCAACATTACACACCAACACACATTGTATTCACTTATAAAGACATCTTACTGACTTATGCAAACAATGTAAATGTAAAGTAAATTGATACTTGTATAGCGCACTACTCACCCGCAAGGGTCTCAAGGCGCTTGTACGAATACCGCTGTGGAACCCATCCTGGCTTTCCCTGTGAGGCGTCCACTCCTGGGCACCCCCAAGGTGGAGGCCAGGCATCCTTAGCGTTGTGGGGGCCGTTGTAGAGATTAAGCAAGCTATTGCCTAGAGTTGCAGGGTGGGACTCCATGATTGGAATAGGCACTGAGGCGAGAATTATCAGGTCCATGGAATTTTGAGCCCAACACCTGCCGAGGCGGGGAATTGAACCCTGGTCCCGGGCTAGACCTCTGCATCAGGGTCTGCCGCTCTAATCATTGAGCCCTACTTCTCCACAACAATGGATCATACTTACATTTACTCACCTACACACTTATACAAACACCACTTCATCTATTCATATAGATAGTAACTCACCCTTACTGTGTTATAAAATCACTATCAGAAATATACAGTTATCCATACAGTGACTCATACAATCACTGAGTCTTAGGCTCATTTAATTAGATATAACTGTAAGATACACTGCTTTTTTTCAAGTTTAATGGAGATGTACCATTGAGAGACATTTTTCATCACCACCACACCCATAAACATATCCACTCACTGAAACAACTGTTATAAAATGTAGTCCTGACCTCATTTACCTACTGAATGAACTATTCACACATTTTTGGGCAATCACACACCCCCCACCAAACCACATAGACATTCATTTACCCATACAAATACTCAGTTAAGAAACCAATAACAAATATACTGGCAGATGCATCAACGGTAATACCTCCCGGTAAAAAAGCGATTCGGTAAAACAGGCCGATACCGAACGCTAAACCAGAAAATGCTATGCATCAAACAACGGATCGCCAAAAAATAAAGAATCGCTAATAACCCCCCGCGGTAAAATACCGAATCGCAAAACAGACAATCGGAATTACCGACCCCCAAAGCGGCCATCGGTAATACCGAATCGGTAATAAAGAATCGCAATGGTATGCATGAAAAGTCGCTAATACCGCAAAACCCAAAAATCGCTATTTAGCATGAGCAAATTAAGGGGAATCACAATCAGGAGGTAAACGGAAGGACAGAAAAATAAATTACTACCCCCAACATCAGGTGCTCACAATCAGTAACCCTTCAAAAAAGGCCTGGGAAACCCCACATGTCTCCCAAAATGGCTGCCCTGTACGTGCTTGCTAGGAGGAGGAGGATCAACGCCCAGGCCCAGCGCAGGAGGATGATCCAGGACAGAATCTTCAGGGTGCGCATCACTTTGCTGGGGCAGACCGAGGAACAGTTCTACGACAAGTATAGACTGAACCATGCCATGATAATGCGCCTAATAGCAGACCTGGAACCATTACTGCAGCACGAGACCCGTAGGACCAACGCCATACCAGCCCATGTGCAGGTCCTATGCTGCCTGCACCTGCTTGCGTCTGGAAGCTTCCAGGGGGTAATAGCTGAGACTGGAGGCGTGTCGCAAAGCGCTTTATCACGCTTCTTCCACCGGTTCCTAGAGGCCATGCTGACATTAATTAATCGCCACATCACCTTCCTCACAACCCCCCAGCAGCTGACCCGCACCAAACGGGAATTCTACCAGGTGGCACAATTCCCCCATGTCATAGGGTGTGTTGACTGCACGCATGTCCCCATCTGTCCTCCATCAGCCACCGAATACATTTTCCGCAACCGGAAGTCATATCACTCTATAAATGTGCAGGTGGTGTGCAATGCCAAGTGCATCATTACGGACCTTGTAGCCCAATTCCCCGGGAGCACACACGACGCTTACATATTCCATCACTGTGGCCTCCACAGGTGCCTGATCAACGGTGAATTTGGAGAGGGACACCTACTAGGTACATATTGATGCATCATCGTACTCTCCACCCACTCCATCCCCACATGTATATTTTCAATCATGCTGATGACCATTCTCTCCCCATCCTGCAGGTGACAGCGCATACGCATTGCGTGAATATCTACTCACTCCCTACCTGAACCCAGCGACACCACAAGAGCAGCGCTACAACAGAGCACACATCAGCACAAGGAATGTGGTTGAGCGTACATTCGGCATCCTCAAGAGCCACTTCCGTATACTGCACAAGACTGGAGGTGCCTTGCAGTACGACCCAGTGACCTGCTGCCAGATCATTGCTGTGTGTGCCATCCTGCACAACATTGCCACACGCAGGGGGATACCCATAGAGGTGGACGGAGAGGATGACCTACGTGCACAGCAACCACCCCCCCAACACCGACAGGCGCATGTGCCCAACACAGCTGAAGGGCAACGGAGGCAGACATACATCACACGGAATCATTTCTGAGACAGGTAAGAGAGACACTTGACAACAGGTCTCGATTTGCAAGGGTTTAATGGGCGCTGGACACCTGAGTAGTGCAGAGAAACAAAACAAAAACATGCTGCTGCTGCAGTTAAAGTCAAACTTAAATTGTCCTTCCTCAGAACGTGTGATGCTTGCGGCACTTAAGTCTGGCCATGGTTACGTCACCAAGGACAGTGTAACTTTGTCACATGTTCACTTGCGTTTGCCGCGTACCCCCAGTCTCTGGTCCTGTGACTCCTCGGCTTCTACTCGATGGGAGTCTGTGGCCGTTGCATTGCGGCCACTGCGCCTCCTCCCGCTGGTGTCCGATAGGGAGATGCTGCTGACACTGGAGGCTGCCTCACTCCCCTCTTCCGCCCCCAGTATGCTGACACTGGCTGACCCAGGCTGCAGTTGCTCCACTGTGGTGGTCACCCTCTCAAGGGCCTTTGCCACATCCCCACAGTAATGACCTAGGTCCACTTGCAGGGACACGGACCTGCGGGACAGCACAGCCATGCTGTTGCAGAGCTTTTTGATGGCCTTGTTGGTTGAAGTCACTGCCAGCATGATCTGCCTGTGACGCCGCCGCTCACTCTGTTGGCCTGCCACTACGGCACGTGTGAGTTCTTGCAGGCACAGCTTAATGTCATTGTTGCCGGCAGCTACGGCAGTGGTGTGCTCACGCATAGCGTCTGTCATGTTGCTAAGTTTGTTGCATAGCTTGGTCATGGAGAGTTTCATGGCACCCATGTGTCTCCCCTGCAGGCGCTGGACACCCAGCATCCGGGTCTCCACAACTCCGTACCCTCCGGAAAGATCGACTGGTCTTGCAGCACCACGAGCCGGGGTCACAGCCCTCTGCCTGATGCGCTGTCGTGATGATGTTTGGCTGGTTGGAGTGACGACAGCCTGGCGTGGAACATTTGGGGGTGCTGAACTGTGATCAGATTCCATCTGGGGCAGGGGGGGAACATCAGCTCTGCGGCTCTGCGGAGTGGCCCGCACTGGTGGTGGTGGTGGTGGTGGTGTCTTGGACCGCGAGGTTGGTGCTGGTGGTGTCTTGGACCGCGAGGTTGGTGCTGGTGGTGGTGGTGGTGCCTTGGACTGGAGGGATGGTAGAGGTGTCGACCGCCGTGGTGGTGAAGGGGAGGACATGGCTTGTGAGCACTCGGCTTCTGACAACACTGGCGTCTCAGAGATGACGAGGCGGGCACTGTCGTCTGAATCGTAGGGGGATGCATCTGTGTGTGAAACAGTGCATAGTTATAATCATGGTATAGTATGTGGAAATAGCAGTGGCATCTCACAATAAATAACATTTTCAGTCTGACAATTGGCCCTTAGCTGCTGTATTCATCTCTGTGCTCTGGCATGCACCCATTCATGTATGTACTACAACTCCCATGGTGCAACACATTGGTGAAGGTATGTGTTTAGGGCAACACTACATGGGCACTGGGTCTGGCATGGGGGATTGGGCAGGGACTTAGTACACGCTGCATTGTTACGCTGCCATGCTTCTTACCTTGTCCTCCTTCCGCAGCACCAGAGGTGTCCAGACGTGTGACCCCCACAACAGCTTCCCGTTCTATGGTGGACTCCACTAGATCCTCCAGGACAGTGTTTGGCGTCACGTTGGATGTGCCCCCTCCTGTGCCATCAGCATCCTTGACCCTCTGCGCAATCTTCTCCTTGCCTCTCTTCCTTAGGTCATACCACCGTTTTTTTAGGTCGTCGATGCTGCGGTGGGTGACTCCGCAGGCATTTACCTTGTCCTTGATGCGCAGCCACAGCTTACATTTTTCTGCCTCTGGCACCTTCAGGGACAATTTGCCAAACAGTCTGTCGTTATTGCTGGTCACACACTCGATGAGGATTTCCAGCTCCTTATCAGAAAACTTCCTTTTGCGCTTTCGGTGTGTGTCCTTTCCCTGCTGGGGGGCCTCCTTCTCCATCTTCTCCTGCTTGCCTTGTCCTGCTTGCTACAGGTTCAGTCTTGGTCCTCAGCTCCTGTGCTCTGCCTCCTCCTCAGTGCAACTCCGAACACAGAATGCAGCGTGGCGGTCCTACTTCCTGGTTGTGATGTCATCGGCCTGCATCCGAAGCGTCGCGTAATTTGCCCGTTTTCGCTATTACCGAAATCGCTAATACCGGATTCTGTAATACCGAATCGGTATTAGCTAACTCGGTATTTGCTACTCGTGCGGGTGTACTTTCGCTATTTAATAGCGATTTTTACCGATTCGGTAATTTTTACCGATTTGTTTGATGCATCGGGGTTTGCATGTCCTTAATAGCGATTCGGTATTTTTCGCTATTACCGACGTGTATTACCGAATGTTGATGCATATGCCCGATAGTCTTTAACACCTTCAGCGCGGCGCGAATTTTCGCTCTGTGCTGAAGTTTCTAAGAAATGGGCGTGGCCGTGACGGAACGGTTCCGTCATAAGCACAGCCCAACCGGCGCTCATGGCGGAACCGTTCCGTCACAAGCATCGAAGGGGTTACCATACTAATTAAGACAAAGCAATAAAGACGTTCACACAGTTTAGTAACTACACATTATATATAGTGAGACTCTACAAATTAGTCAAGGAAACAATCAATGACACTGTTACTAAATCCACCATTCATACATTTATATTTATATATCCACTCATTCTTCAATGCAAAGTAGTGTATTTATCATACATATTTAAATATCAAAGCAAACCACATTCACTGGATGATGTCATCAGTGATGTTATCAGTGATGTCATTTGAGATGTCATCAGTGATGTCACTGACCATGTCATGAATGATGTAATATGTGACATCATCAGCAGTGGTTTGCAGGCGCGCGAGTTATAGTGAGTACAAGTAACTATAACGGGGGAATATATATATATATATATATTCCCCCGTTATAGTTACTTGTACTCACTATATATATATATATATATATATATATATATATACAGCGAGAACGCTGTGTTTCCGAGTAGAACTGGATTGGAGTCGGAGGACCCCGAGGGACTACGAGGCTACGCACGGTAAGCTGGTGAGTGCGCGTCGTCACACACAAGTGTGAATTGTTGTAGAGCACGGGTGGAGAGATCATCAAGCACCGTTAATTAACGCCCCTAACTCGAGATAAGACATCGTAGTTGAGGGCAGTGGATATAGAAGCATTTTTCCCTCTACAATAATGACAACATCGGCGCAGGCATTAAAGAACCGGGAAGCATTAGCTGATGCGATGTTTGTGAACTTGCCGGCAATAAGACCAGTAACAGAAACTACGGACAATAGTAACCCTAATATGGATTTAAAGGGCAAACTTAAAAAATTGGAGAAATTACTAAAGACTGAGACCACAAAATGGTGGGAAAAACGCTCACTAGAGATATACTTGGAAGTGGGCAGAGTCCCAAGGGGTTTGAGGGTACTCATAGCTCCATCATTTGAGAACCCCAACCCCCTTATGTTGAAGGAATGGGCCACTAATAACTTAGAAGCATCTAAAAATATGATCTGCATTCTAATCAAATATGCGGAAATTGATAGGGATCACATCCTGAAACAAATTGAGATACTCAATAATGAATTGGACACGCATAAGGAAAAGGAGTATATTAAAAAATATCGTGAAGATATAGACACCCGCCTAGCGAAACATCAAGAAGCCATTAGCCTACGCAAACAGTACAAATTCGCCCGTGACAAGCAGGATTATGAGACGGGGAGAATTTTCACGTTTGCACGGAAATATGATACAATGAAAAGACAGGCACTAATCCCTAAACCTGCTATGCAAATGACAAATGAAGGAGGTGAAACAACTGTTTCAGAGGCAGAACTTAGCTCCAATGCCAGCAGTATGGGATCTGATGACGAACAGGCAGCGGGTGGATTCTCCAGTGTACCAACTCACTTTGCACCATCAGAGGAACTGGGTTTTTTAATCGAGGGCAGATTAAAAACATGCGACCGAAAACCCAGCAACAGCGGAACAAAAACGCAAAAAACGCAAATGTCACGAAAGGAGGAAATGCCGGAGGGAGAGGTTTCACAAAAAGAGGCAGGGGCAAGAAATGGTAGAAATAGAGAACACCATTTCCACTACAACTCCTCCTGACACCGTTAACAATGAAAATGCAGCCGTGAATACACCAACAACTGATATTGACAATACAGTTATTAACCTCTCAGAAGCTGACCTCTCCAAGGCGGAAATCCAATTGTTATCTTTAGGCCTTTCCTTTTGCCCAAAGAACTCTTACAACTATGTGCAAACTAGAATAGACGTTTTTAAGTTTATTCGAAAATTAAAGTTAAAAAAACACTTTAAACTCACTAACGCACAGGAAAGAGCAACTTCAATCAGCAGCTCGTTGCAACCATCTTCTGTATTTCAGGTTGCTGATATGGGAGCATTACAAACAGCTCATGAATTGGCTTTAGAGGAAAACTTTGGTAACAGTTCTACTCAAGATAGATGCGACAAAATGGGGATTAACATCAATGCACCAAGCATAACACCTTTTAAACCAAGATCTACATTTATCCCCTTGATGCCGAAAGATGCCATTGACACTTTCAATTATATGATCACGGAGGATCTAAAGGGATTGCAAATTAAAACATCTAGAAAATGTAAAAGATTCAAGTACATGGAAAAACAATACTTGACTTTAATGAAGAAATTAAGGAGCAATTCCAATTTAATAATAAACAAAGCCGATAAAGGAGGTAACATCGTGATCTGGCCCAAAGACCTTTACATGGAAGAAGCACAGCTGCATCTATCTGATATCTCCTGTTATAGGAAGGGTAATTTCAGTGAAATTCGCAATCTCAAAGATCGTATTCATAAAGAGCTGAACCAGTGGAAGAGGGAAGGCCTTCTAACTAAACAAGAATTGGGATTTTTGAAAATTGACAATCCTCTAACACCTACCTTGTATCTCATCCCTAAAATTCATAAATTGGTCTCTCCTGTTCCAGGTCGACCAATTATTTCAGCCCAGGGAAGCCTCATGGAGGCTATTTCCAAGTATGTCGACTTTTTTCTTCAAAGTTTTGTGGTTGAATTACCTTCATACATAAAGGACACGGGACATTTTCTTACTAAGCTGAAAGAGGTTGAATGGAGAGAAGAGTATATTCTGGTGGCTCTTGACATTAGCTCCTTGTACACCAGTATAGAACACATTTATGGCCTCAATGCTGTTAGATATTTTTTGAATCAACGTAACCTTAGTTTCAAGAATCATAATGACATGTTGATAACTATGATTAGGTTATGTTTAACAAACAATTATTTTTTGTTTAACAAGGAAGTCTATCAGCAGCAAAGAGGGGTTGCCTTGGGGGCATGTTTCTCCCCCACCTACGCGTGTTTACACGTGGGGTGGTGGGAGGAACATGTCCTCGGGCATATCCCTGGTTATACCAGTAATATTATACATTACTGGAGATTTATCGATGACATCTGTCTGGTGTGGAAGGGTGATGAAAGATCAGCAAGAGATTTTGTGAAAGCCATGAATGATAACAGCCTCAACCTCACCTTTACCTGTCAGATTAGTAAGACTAACATACAATTCTTCGACGTTGACATCTACGTCCAAGACAATGCCCTAGCCACTAGACTTCACAGGAAGAGCACGGCTGGCAATTCTATCTTGCACGCCTCTAGCGCTCATCCGAGACATCTAATAAAAAGTTTCCCCTATGGGGAATTTATACGGATGCGCAGAATATGTAGCTCTGAATCTGATCTAGTCAGCTGTCAGAATGAGGCCATCCAGAGATTTCTAAAACGTGGCTACCTTATTAAAGATCTTTTGGCAGCCAAAGATTAGGCCAACAGCAGGAATAGAGAAGAATGTCTTGATAGATCTAGTGAGGAGGTGAGCACAGTGGAGGAAACTCCCCTTAGTCATGACATTAATACCATCAGTCTGATCACCACCTGTAACACAGAGGAAAGGAAAATAAGGGGCATTCTAAAAAAACATGGCCTATACTCCATACTGACATCAATTTGTCACCATTACTTCCAACTGAGCCTTCTATCATTTTTAGGAGAGGACCCTCTATGAGGGACTCTCTAGTCAGAACTACCCCAGAGGTCAATGATAGTAAAGTATGGATTTCCAACAAAAAAGGCTTCTACAAGTGTATTTCGTGCAGGGCATGCAAGTTCGGGGTCAACACTGCTGAGTTTCTATCACCATTCAACCCCACCCCAACACCTATCAGAGAGCTATATACCTGCCGTACCGACCACGCCGTATATGTATTGGAAGGCTCTTGTGGGTTGAAATACGTGGGCAGCACCAAGTTGCAGGTATTTAATAGAATATTACAGCATCTAAGGGCAATCGTTAACTCTGATGTCACTTATCCTGTTGCCCGTCATTTTGAACTAGTGCATGCTAAGAACTTAAACCATCTCACTTACTTTGTGATGGATTCCGTACCTAAGAACATCCGTGGTGGGGATCGAGAAAAGCTTTTAAGACAGCTTGAGAGCAAATACATTGTACTCCTTAACACCAGAATACCTAATGGGCTGAACAGGGGGGAAGATTTACAGGTCTTCCTTTAAGTTTCAGTTCTTAATGAGTTGTAAACAGTAGTACAGGGGAAGGGTCGATATTTGATGTTTATCGTTTTGGAAGTAAACCCATGCTGGTTGAATATCTATCATATGTCATTTGGAAATATGTAAGCAATGTCCCCCTGTTACCACTGTAATCTTCTGGATAATTAGTCTCATGAATTTAGTTTCTTTTCTCCATTGTATATTACATACTAGGTCCATCAACATTCATTATTCTGTACATGATTGTCATTTTATAAGCCAGTTTTTACATTGGATTCAATGTCACTATGGCTATAGTTGGTCCACAGCAACAGCAGTGATGCTTTACACATTTTCTAACTTTGTTTATAGCTAGTATTTTTGCGCAGGTACAATGATTTGAAAGTTTGAAATTGATTGATCATAATATATGGTAAACCATCATTATGTACATACTGCGAGTTGATTAAGCACTTTGTTTTAAGCACTTTAGCACTGTTTTTTGAATAACATCTAGTCTTATGGGTTTGTCTTACATATTTTGACAAGGTATTATAGATCAAAATATACCATTTTTTGCACATAGCTACATTACCATCTCATGTGTAGTCACCAATGATAATATTGCGAGTCAACAATGGAACCTAAATATGCACTAGCATTTTATTGTATTTTGCACATTGGGTCGATTGCACTGTATTATAAGCAATGATTATTATAAAGGATCTCAGGAAAAGGATAATTTTAAATCAATGCATAAAATAGTTCCTGTGTTGTATATAGCGTGATTTTGTGCATAAGTATTTTCTTTATGTTCATTACCCATGTGATCGGATGTTATTGTCATTGAGCAAAGTATTTAAACACCCCCATTGGTCATTTGAAGCCATGTGATCAAAGCTGTTTTTGACGGCCGAAACGCGTCATACCGGTGGAGAGGGAAAAATAAAACCACTTTGAAACTCATCCTTGGTGTCGAGAGATCTGTACCTGAAGAACGTGTGGGGAGCCACTCTCGCACGACTTTGTTTGCATATATATAATGTGATCATGTCCGGGTTTCCCGGACGAAACGCGTCATGTTGCCGTCCCCATCGATGGAATAAAGCACTTCATTCACCTGTAATTCCTCGTCTTGTGGTCTGTACCTGGTTTGTGTCCGTGCGCTGTTGCTGGCACCTCAGGATTGTGAATTCTTATATATATATATATATATATATATATATATATATATATATATATATATATTTTTTTTTTTTTTTTCACTGAAAAAAACATAGGTTTCAGGCCTTATATAGTTAGGAATTAGCATTTAAAAAACCTTTAAAATTCACTCAAAAATCCATAAGTTTTAGGGGTTTTATAGTTAGCTGGACATTTCACTCATACAAAACCATTGAAATTGCTCCTATATAGTTAGTTGTACTAATTTCGCGCATCCACTGCTGATGATGTCACATATTACATCATTCATAATATGGTCAGTGACATCACTGATGACATCTCAAATGACATCACTGATGTCATCATCCAGTGAATGTGGTTTGCTTCGTTATTTAAATATGCATTATATATATAGCAATTTGCATTGAAGAATGAGTGGATATATAAAAATAAATATTTGGATGGAGGATTTAGTAGCAGTGTAATTGACTGTTTACTTTAACAATTTATAGTGTCTCACTAAATATAGTGGATAGTGATTAAAGTGCGTGAATATCTGTATCACTCTGTCAGTTGTTTTGTAAACTGGTTCTCCAGTTGGTTACTAGCTATGTGAAAGTCTATATTAGTTATTGATTAGTTAACTGAATATTTGTATGGGAGAGTGAATGTGTGTGTGGTTCTGAGGGGGGCATGTGACTGCCCAAAGATGTGTGAATAGTTGATTCAGTAGATATATGAAGTTAAAACTACTTGTTCTAACAGTTGCTTGGATGAGTGAATATCTTTATGGGTGTAGTGATGAGCAAATATATTTCTCAATAGTACAAGTCCAACAAACTACAAAAATAAAAGGCAGTGTATGTGTCAGTTGTTGTATATAAATAAGTATACAAAAGACTCAATGATTGCGTGAGTGATTGTATGGATAGCTGTATACTTGTAATAATGATTTTATAATACACTAAGTATGACTTACTATCTAAATGAATAGATGAAGTGCTTGTATAAGTGTGGAGCTAAGTCAGTATGTAAGTATGATCCATTGTTTGCATACGTGAGTAGGATAACTTCATGTGTGATTAGGTTGTGTACTGGTGTGTAATGTCGTTATAGGTGTATAAGTATTTTTGATAGTGTTCTACTGTTCATTGACAGCATGTATGAGTGAATCTACAGGTAAGTGATTAGATGTGTGTATACAGCTAAGAATCACTGAGTGGGTTTTTAGATACTTGTTTTGCTGTGTCAATGGATTCAAATATGATACTCTGTATTTTACAAAGAGTGATGAAAGATTTTACTAGTGTATGAAAAGGTGTATGTGATTATCACGTGGATGATGTCATCAGTGATGTCATCAGTGATGTCATTTGAGATGACACCCTGACCCCCAGGCCTGCTCAGGGGGTCCCACAAGGACCCCCAAAGGCCCAAAAATGTTTTTTTATTTTTAGGGGAAAATCACGGGGTGCGCACCCTGCGATATTTTGAAATTTTTATTTTTAATTTTTTTTGCCTTGGGGGTCACTGTGGGTCCCCCTGAACAGGCCTAGGGGGTCAGGGTGCTTCGACCCTGCCCCCTTTGTGAGTTCTACATGTTTGTTTTTCTGCTTTCTTGTGCCTCAGTTTACCGAGGTACAAGATGGCTGCCAACAATTTCTGTTTTGGAGTGTTGACAGACAGGGGCAGCCAATCAGCATGCAGCCCGTGCACAGGAAGGTGCGCGCACGGTGCGCGCACGGTACGCGCTTATAGTAAGTAAGTAAGTAAGTAATATTTTATTTGTGCATGATTAATTAAAATCTTTACAAAAATATAAAATACCGGTAGCGACATTAAAAACCAAACTGTAATTAGGATTAAAAGAATACTGCATTACTGTAAACAGATCAAAGATGTCCTCAGGTGCTAATGAAGAACTTCAGACGAAGTCAAGTCTTTTTTTTAATGAGTCAAAGAACTTCGCGACCTGGCAGTTACATTTTGTGTTGCTAGAGGTAAAGCATAGTATAACTGCCTGCCTACAGGTCCGTACAGCGTGTGACTTAAAAGATGGAAGCAGGAGATTGCGCCTCAGGTCCCTCAATCTAGGGCATATACATATCACGTGGACAATATCCTCCATGCCAGACTTGCACAGGCGACACTGTGACAAAACGGGTGGTCTCACCCGGGGGGCAAGTGTGGCAATATCGGGATTACGCCAAGGTGCAGCTTTAAAAACATTTCTTTGACTTGTATTTTCATCCCGATGTTAAGGTACGCTTTTTCTTTTGATTTTCTCAGGAACTACTGGAGGGATTTACACCATTTAAGCAAAAGCGTGATCTGCGAATCAGACTCCACCATTGTTCCAAATTTGGTGTAATTTCGTTCAGCGGTTCGGGCTGTAGCCGTGTCTAAAGTTCCCATGGAAATTAACATGGGGAAAACATGTTTTGGGACCCCCCTTTTTTCTCGGCCCCCGCTTGACGAATCTACCTGAGACTTTCAGGGAAGAAGCGGAGCGGAACGGGCCATTTTATATGAGAAATTCGCTAACATTCGTCCACCGGCGCCAAAGTTATTCCCAAAAAAATGTTACGGATTTCCTATGGAAACTAGGTACTAACCATATATACCTACTGGCGACCGCCAGTAGGTAAAATATATATGTATATGAAACATCATCATGTTTAATCAATAAACAAGCATGGGAGCCAGTGCTTGGTTTTTTTGCTACAAATTTACAAATCTTAGTGATTTTGTGGCAACATTTTAAAAAATATATATATTTTTGGCCCTGATGGGGTCACTGAGGGACCGAAGCCCCAAAGTTAGGGGGTCAGGGTATCCCTACCATTCCCCGTTCTCTTTTTTTTGGTTGTTTTTATATGGTATTCAGCTGAGTCCAAGTCCCAAGATGGCTGCCAACACTACTTGGTTGAAGTGTTGGCAGTCAATCAGATCTCTGACGAGATTGGCAGGAATCACTGAGGGTTCATGTCCCTAGATATACAAATGTGTTTTTCTTTTATTAACTCTAAAAGTACTAAATGAAGGTACACCAGATAACAAAAAGCCCTCTTTCTAGACAAATATCTAGCTTTCTTTCAAATTTAGTGTAGTTGAGTCCAGCAGTTCGGGCTGTAGTTGTGTTCAAAATCTCTATGGGAATTAACATGGGAAACACACTTTTTGTAACTCCTCTTTTTCTTGGCCCCTACTTCATGGAAGGCCCTGAAACTTTTAATACACAATAAGATTTAGCTGCACATTCCTTTGAGAAAATTTGGGCAAGGTTTGTCAACCAGGGCCAAAGATATATGCAAGTCAAAAAATGCTTTCCCTATGGAAAATAAGTCCTAACTAAAATTGCCAGTAGCTAGTTATAGTTAGGACCTAGTTTCCATAGGAATTTTTTTTTTGTTTTGCCAATAACTTTGGCGCCATTTGATGAATCTTCACCACATTTTCAAAACTAATATGACACTCACTTCAGCTGCCATCTTGACAGTTTCGGGGTGAACTGTCAAGTGGGGGCAGAGAACCAAGGGATGATTAAATGCTCATTTTCCTTATGTTAATTCCCATCAGACCTTTAGACACTCTACATCCGCTGAACAGAATTACACCAAACTTGGCAGGATAGTAGATGTTGGTTCAAGGAAGTGCCTTTTGTGATTTGGTATAAATCTGTTAATTAGTTCCTGAATATATAGGGACACGGTTCCCAGGGGCAAGTTTTTATAGTAATGCTGGGTTGCCCATGCGGCACCCCACGTGCCCCAGGGACTGCCACCTCCCTGGGGCTATTGAATTAACTGAATGAAGAGGAAGCCCTTATGGACCTTCATCTCCCAGGGGCTTAATTAACAAAGAAAGGGGCCGTATGGCCCCCGTGGAGCCCTACATGGTCCTGGGGAGCTTCAACCCCCACGGCCGGCACCTGCAATGTCCCAGGGTTCCCACCCCTGGGAGATTGTAATTTGCTCTGGCTTGGCAGGAGAAGCCAAAGCAAACCTGCTCCGCTTTCAGCAAGTAACAGCAGAGAATGCTCTCACTTGTTGAAAGCAGGCATGTCTGGTCACCTGCCCGCTGTCAAGCGAGGCAGGGACCGTGGGGTCTTCAGGCTCCCTTTGCTGTCACCAGCATTGAACATGTGGGTGGAACCAGGGCACGCACACTACAGGTCGGGCCCCGGGGGATGGGGTTCCTGGGGCCAAAATTGCCCCCTCCCCTTTTTTAATAAAATTGTATTTAAAAAAGGGCGGGCCCGAGGGTTGGGGTTCCGGGGATCGAAAATGGTTTAGGGACAGGGGCCATGCAGCCCCACGGCCCCATTACCCCACTTCCAAAAAAATAGAGAAAAAAAGCAGGTAACTTGCCAGAGGCCCGCTCATTTTCTCCACCACTCTATAATTGTGCCTCCTGGCGCACTGCTGTTTGGCGGGTGATGTCCCCTTTGTTGCTGAGGGTCCTCAGGGGCAAATAAGACTTCCTGTTACCTCCAGTACGCCCCACACAGTGGGATTGCTGGGAGGTGGTTGGAGACCATGCCCCTGTTCTCCAACGCTTTGCAAACACGCCTCTCGGCATACTGCTGGTGGGGGAATGAGGTCATTGCTCATGATATGTTCTATAACATCATTGATGATATGAATGCAACATTTGAAATTACATCATTGATGACAAGACTGTGCATGGTAAAATCCCATAACTTTACACACTCTCAGTTGTAAGATCTGGTTCTGATAATGAAATGGAAAAAGCAATGCCAGGATTGACTTTGAGCAGCACCATGGGTCTTTTTGCGTGGGTAGCAAATGAGCCAGCCACACTATCTGACGTTTCGGAGCATAAGAGGTTAAACTACTTCTCTGATGTTAGAGGGGATTAGGGTACCTTATTTTAGTTTATAGGTGGTGTTAGCTCCAAGCTCACTGTTTTATTTTGTTGAAGCAAGCCTTGAGGAAAAATTTCACTCAATGTGGGACACAGTCTAAGGATGTGGTCAAGGGTTATGATTTAAATATGGCTATTTACATTTCACAATGCAGTGAGCTTGCTAAATTCTATGTTAGACTGATATTTGTATTCTCTGAACGACATTATATGAATGATTGATTCATAGCGAAGATGAGCATGCAAAAACAATTTCAGTAGCAGACAGCAGATACGGTTTACCTGTTGTAGGTGAGTTAATGAGATATCTAGCTTTCTGCCTGATACTGTGTTTCTTTCCTAAAGCTAATGACTCTCCTTAGCCATAAGGTTGTGCTAATTTCAGAACATTGGCCCCCAGAGTTCTTCAACAAACCCCATGTTTCTCTGACAGTGGCCTTGTAAATGCTGAGTTTCACATTCTGACCGTATCTGCTGTTTTCATCTGGTCAGATTGTTGTCCTCTGGCCAGCTGGTCTTTACAAGACTCTGTAACACACTGAGACACTTGCAATAAAATCCTTTCATAAATAGTGAAGCCCAGTGATAAACTGCCTCCCAGAATCACATTCGTTCTGCAATGAGCACCATCAATTGAAATAAATTGTGCTGTCTTTTTTATTTACCCTTGCGTCCAATATTGTACAAAGCTAGTTTTTCTTTGTAATAAAAGATATTGAGAGGCTTCATTTAGCGAACAGCTTTTGCTCTGTTCACTGCGGTCAGGGGGTTCAGCACCAAAATCAATCATTTATACTCTGAGAACAGTGTGGATGCATCCATCTGCAGTGTGCCGAATCCTCATTTGTAAAATTCCGGAGAACTCCAAGTTCAATAGAATGTTCTTTTTCCTAATTGATTATGCACTCCTCTTGTATTTGTTCCTGTCATATGCAATGGCACAAAGCTAAAACTTATGACAAAATAGCATTGCCATTGATTTCAGGAGTGTGTGTGTTGGTTCTTTAGGTAATTGTCTTGTTGTGATAGCCTCTATTGCTTATTTCAGTTTCTAAATGTCATAACCCACTGCTATAACATAGCAACAGTTGATAACAACACTAGTTACCCAGTGTTGTGATTTCATGAAGGCCTTCCGAGACAGGCTGGTAGTGCAGTACAGTTGACTGGAAGGAGAAAACACAGCTGCAGGAGGGAAGAGGAAGGTGGGTAAGGCGGTGGAGGTTGGTCAAGAAAGACTGGTAAGGTTTTCTTTAACCTTTTGGACATGGGTAAAAGAGGCCATGTTATTATGTAGGACTTCCTATTACTTATCTGCCACTGCGTATCAGTTGAAAGCAAGGACAGACGATTTTGGGGGTCATACATAAAATAAAATTATGGATGGGTAAAAAGTGAATTACAGGAATGTTTTTCACCTCAGTGTTCTGAATGAAATCATAGACAACTTGAACTTTGCTCTTATGGTCTAACTGATGTCACTCAGAAACCCTCAGTGAAAAACATTCTCAAAATTCACTGATTCCCCTCTATAATACTATACGTTATGCTTAGCTTTAAAAAAAAAGTCTACAATGACATTGGACATGTTGCTACCTCATAAAGGCCTTCAAGGCCACCAAGACAGGGCTCTCTGAAAGCTTGTCAGTGCACTGGTGCTTGTCTGCATTGAGAGAAAGCACAGCTGCAGGAGGGAGACATAAGGCAGGAAAGTTGGTGGGATTTTGTTAAGAATGGCAGATAAGGTATTTTTTTCACATTTGTGTCAGGGAGGAGAGGGCATGTTATGCATGTCCCCCTCCCAGTTACTCAGCCCCTGTGTAACAATTGAAAGCAGACACAGATGATTTTGTGGACCACACATAAGGTAATATTACAGATGGGTAAAGT
This sequence comes from Lissotriton vulgaris, assembly GCF_964263255.1. Taxonomy (NCBI): domain Eukaryota; kingdom Metazoa; phylum Chordata; class Amphibia; order Caudata; family Salamandridae; genus Lissotriton; species Lissotriton vulgaris. Next base: position 659,855,762 of record NC_141694.1, read on the forward strand.
GAATTATAGGGTTGTTGTCACCTCTGGATTCTGAGTGACATCATTTACAACTCGAGCTTCACTCTTGTTGCTTATTAGCGCAAGGTGAAATGCAGGGGTCCGCTGTATTATTGTAAAAATGGTGCACCCCTGCATTTCATCCTGCTCTGGTGCTAAATTCAACTGCCTAACTCCAACACAGCACCCTGGCACCATAGTGCCAGGGTGCTTGCACTGAGGGAATGATTGTTTATGTGCAGGAAGGTGTTCCTTCCTGCAAATAAGCAATACAGAATAGCGTTTTGTGACTTCTATGTGTGCTGCATTGTGCAGCACACATAGAAGTTGCAAATGTTATTTATTTTTTAAATGATTGTTTATGTGTAGGAAGAGACACCTTTCTGCATATGAGCAATCATTCATTGCAATTTTCTGATTTTATGTGTGCTGCACAATGCAGCACACATAGAAATAGCAAAAACGAGGATAAATAAAACATTTTTCCTTGTTTCTCCGTGTTAAGAGCAGGTTTTCCCTGGTCTTATTTTTGGAGCTGCCTCCTGTTTACACCACCCTTGTAAATAGGGGCAGTGTAAAAATCAATGGGTGTTGCAGCAGAACGCCCACCACAACACACATTACATGCCCCTTTCACGCTAAGTATAGCGTGAAAGGGGGCCTTATTTACAAGGCGTCATTAACGCCACCTTGTAAATAAGGCAAAGGGTTTATCACCAGTTCCTGTGGTGATAGGGCCTTGTAACTATGCCCTCAGTGAGAATCATCCCCATAATTCCATGTTACCCATTTATGAGTCTGTACATCTTCACTCTTTAATCAGAGATTCTGACTGTTAAATCAACCAAGTACTAGGTGCCAGCAAAGGAATCTATTGACTTACTTCACTGTTGTATGCAGAATGAATGTCATTCGGACTATTGCTACTCCATATATTTGTATTTCTCATCAACTATCCAATTATCTCAACACATTGCCAACAACTGTTATGTAGTTCCCACTAATCTGTAGGATCTTCGTGTTTGTTGAACAACATAAACATTGGGCTAGGTGCCTAGACTGATTAAGGGCATCCCCGCACACTCTGTTGGCCTAGAGACCAGCTAGCTCACAGTGCCACCATCAGCTCCCTAACCCAAAGAGGGAGCGAATGGCGTCTGGCAACCACTGAACATGACAACCCTGACCCCTCTGGGATCATGGTAATAGATCTAGAACCTTTCTGTTCAGTCTCTCGTGCTTACTGTTCTCAGAGAAATATACAGAGAATACACAGTGGGACATTTTATCCAATTATCTCAACACATTGCCAACAACTGTTATGTAGTTCCCACTAATCTGTAGGATCTTCGTGTTTGTTGAACAACATAAACATTGGGCTAGGTGCCTAGACTGATTAAGGGCATCCCCGCACACTCTGTTGGCCTAGAGACCAGCTAGCTCACAGTGCCACCATCAGCTCCCTAACCCAAAGAGGGAGCGAATGGCGTCTGGCAACCACTGAACATGACAACCCTGACCCCTCTGGGATCATGGTAATAGATCTAGAACCTTTCTGTTCAGTCTCTCGTGCTTACTGTTCTCAGAGAAATATACAGAGAATACACAGTGGGACATTTTATTGAGCCAACGTTATTCTTGTATAGGATACATGTGCTGCGATAATCAGTGATGAGCAGCAGATGAAATTGATTACAAGAACCAAAAGAGTAAATAGCAGATAAAGTTTCACCATGGTGCTAAAACAGTGTATGTATGCTGGCATTTAGTACAATGTAGTATTCAGGTGTACTCCTACAATGTAATCCCTATGTTGTGTGTCTAGAGTGTATGTAGGTGGACAGCTAAGAATATCCCCGCGTGAGGATCTAACCCCATTACCTGCCGAGAGAGATTAAAAGACCCCATCTTGGCCATGAACTGGATATCCTTCACGGATATGTCAGACCACTGCATGGTGATGTCTCAGCATGCCGCGGCCCTTGCTGTCACCTGAAGTTCCTCCTCTGCTATTCCTCTGAGATGCTTACTATTTATAATAAAATGCATCCTTGCGATGAACATATAGATTAGCAATGTTGTGGATATGTAGACAGCCCTGTCTCCCTATGGATGAAGATAGAATGTCATTTGTACATTGTGCTAAAGGCATTGTACTTGATGTTCAAGGCATGGTGTTTGTGTTTTTCGAAGCCGTAAACAAATCTAATTTTGTCAGGCATACAAAGATATGAAAAAGGTCACAGCAGTAATGTTATTGTGCAAAAAGAGGACAATGTCAGAAAATGTATAGTTAAGTTACATGGGCTAATTCGGGCCCATGACACAAAGGAACACAGAGGTCCACTTTTCCTGTGTCAGGTCCCTGTAGTTAAATATTGATAATGAGAACTTGACCTCCCACCTTGAAACTAATCTATTTCATAATTAATGGTTTGCAAAAGCTAATTAATAAGCAACTTAGATGACATGGCCAATTAGCACACATGAAATTTGCATGATTTATATATAGTGCTGGATAGCATTGCTGGCTGCTTGTACAAGCATTCCTGTAGAGGTTCACCTGGTGGTCCAGTAGAAAAACCAGTGGCAAATGCCCTTCATACAGTGGGGCATCCACCATTATGTCCAGGTTCTATTTGGTCGATAGGCCTACCTTGTCTTAGAGGTATCTAGTAGAATTTGAATTCTGTATAATGCAGTATACAAAAAACAGTTTATAGGATCTCCAACAGCATGAAGTATACTGAAGAGGGGAATATGTAGATGTTCCTGCCTGTAAAGGTCCTGTCAAACATTTCCTTTTGTATATATACACAAGGGGTTACACCCATAACCCAGGTACCTATTTTCTCTCTGCTGTCCTCTCCAGAACACGGATGAGCAGAGGAACTCCCTGAATCACTCCAACCCTGTCTTCCTCATTAGGCTACTCCATGGGGAGGTGTCGCCACTTCCTGCAATGGATGGTTGGAGCCATTGGCAGCTGCTGCCGGAGCAGTGTGTCTAAGCAAAGTGCCATGTTGCTGCCAATCCACCAATCGCCAAAGTATAATCGTGCTGCCAGCTAAAGACAGTAGGTAGGCAGCAGCGGAGTAGCAGAGAGCTGTGAGTTAAAAGCCCATGCCACAATTTCACTGTGTCTATGGTGGTGACTGCAGTGGCAGGAGCGCAGTGGCCCACCTAGTATCAAGTGGAGAGAGTTGGGCAAGTGGCCCTTTGATCGTACAAATTTCGGTCTCTGGCTGCTACTGCACGTATTCCCATAAGACAACAGCAATCTGGACTTTGGATCTGTATGTAGTGCAATACTAGCACCAGTGAAAGAGGCTGGATCGGAAGTGGTGAGGTGTCTAGGGGTCTGTTTTTTCCTCCATACAATACTGGCATCTGTGAAAGCACACGGTCCAGCCTTAATACAAGCACCCATTGCTACTGAGCTCACAGAAGCGGCCCAGGTGCACGTGCCGCACACCCTAACATCTTGATGGTATAGTTGGGCTCCTCGTCTCCTGGGTAGCATAGCTTAAGGCACAGCCTGGCATCTCTGAAGAGTAGTCTTCTGATGTAGCAATGTAAAGTAAGAGGGAGTTGAAGCTACTAGTAGCTACTACAGGGGTGAAAAGGAAGGGAATGAGAGTGGCCCAGGTACAGCTTGTGGACCTCTCACTTGAGCACAATAGCTATCTACAGCAGTGCTCTTAGCGTTAGACACTCCTTGTCCTAACTTTATAGAATAAGGAAGCTCTCTTGTGGAGGGGGGAGAAGCCATGTTAATCAATCAACTTCATTTCCGGAGACTGGTCTATTTAAGAGCCTGTAAAAAGCTAAGGTCAACCCCCTGAGAAATAAGTCCCTGCCCTGAGAAATAAGTCCCTGCATATGAATGCCTTGAAAGGAATTTATGCAATCTCTACCTTTTTTAATAAAAGGGAATTTGGAGCCAAACAGGTTGGCTTTGGTAAAGACAAATCCAGAGTTACTGACAGAAGCTAAATTCTCCTTCATCCTCCGTAAGTCTTTCTCGCCCGATAACTGGAAGGGCACATTGATCAGCTGAACTCAAATACCAGGGAAAGGCACCTATCAATGAAGATTTTACTTTTCCTGAGCAAGACATTGGCCCGGGTCAGTTAGTCAGTCAATTCAACTTTATTCAGCTAGTTTAAGCAGCCATAAAAAGTACGTACATATAATTAAAACATCACAATATGATATAAATATTATAAGTGCATAATTAAAGATAGTACATAGATTCCACAATCCAGCATTAATACATTGTTTACTATTCCCACAGCTAATAACATCAAATACATTGTCATGTGGTTCCTATAAATCTATACATTCACCCCCAGTCAAGAGATCTGAGTTAAATCCATTGTTCTTTTGCTCACCATGCTACCCCAGTTTAGACCCAGCCATATTCAAATCAGTCTTGACCCTATGCCTCATGGGAACAGTCCAGACTGAACTGCCAAACCAAGTCCTCCCTGGACTGGAAACAAGGATCTTGGGACTGGTTTCTGGGTATTACCCTTGATCAGCCAGGCTAGCTTGAATCCAGTGGCACAGTGAGCAAGAGACCCACGTCTGGGCACACAAATTCCACTTTGGGTAAAAAGTGCTATGCAAACGAATGATGGACGGAATTCAGAATAAATCATACATTTACCCCAGTCAAGAGATCTGGGTTAAATCCATCACTCTTTTGCTCACCATGCCACCCAGTTTAGACTCAGCCATATGCAAATCAGTCTTGACCCTGTGCCTCATGGGAACAGTCCAGACCGAACTGCCAAGCCAGGTCCTCCCTGGACCGGAAACAAGCATCCTGGGACCGGTTTCTGGGAATTACCCTTCATCAGTCAGGCTCCATGCCACTGGAGTCAAGCTATCCTGGCTGATGAGGGCAGAAAGCCTGAAAGCCGTTCTAGGATGCTTCTTTCAAGTCCAGGGAGGACCTGGCCTGGCAGTTCGGGCTGGACCGTTCTCATCGGGCACAGGGTCAAGACTGATTTGCATCTGGCTGGGTCAAAACTGGAATGGCATGGTGAGCAAAAAAACGATGGATTTAGGCCATTATCTCGGTACTGGGGTGAATGTATGAAATTGTTCTGCATTCTGTTTACCGATTGTTCTTTTTGGATATATCACCAAGGCACATAACCAGAACACAAGGATTGTAGGGTTCAGCTTAATAATACAATGGATCTTAACTGTGACTGCCCGTGTTGTAAGATGGACAGATCCTGTATCATTATATTTATTGCAGAAGACACAATGTTGCCCAGTGAATAAATCGTGGACGTCAGTGTGGTCATACTATTGTCAACCACAGCCAAAACCTTTCCTAGGTTTACTCTGTCAATTTCAAGCAATCTCTCAGCAGCTTCCTGTTGAGAGATTTTCCAAACTTCATTGTAAATAGCGTGTAAGAAGCATTCCTGATGTGGTTTCCGGGGACCTAGCAAAAAATCCCTTAAATCCTTGTCTTCCAAGAGTAGGGACAATTGTTGTCTCGCCTGTAACAGTGTTGAGGTTCTTAGCCAATCTAGGCATTACTTCCCAACACTGTATGTTGTCACCACCCTGAAATGTTCTCATTGTACATAGTGTAAGTCAGGCCTATGGATACTAAACCCTTCGGTGGTACCCTTGAATCTTGACTGTCACCTATTTGTGTTGATAGGGCAAACTAACCATCCCTTCCAATTGGGGTCTGTTGTATTGTATGAAACGCCTTGCGTGATGTCATCTAGTGCACCCTCACCATTTACTGTATAGTTTTGCCAAACCTCAAAGTGTGAAAGCGAGGAAATACGAGGTGTGTTCAAGTTCGTAATCTTGGCTAACCCAAGATAGGAAGCACAGTGTCGTTCAGGAAGATAATTTGTTGTGGTATGAGGCGTGCTCTAAATAGTGCTTTGGTTCCCAGAACCTGCCATTCTTTTGTACACCAGACTGATTTTATGTCTATGGTGTCTTTCCATATGTCAAAACCCTGTTCAGAATGTTGGGCAATAAAGGATGCAGAGTATATCTGTTTCATGTCATACTTTTGTTTGCAGATGTAGGTGCAAACTTATAATATTATGAGCTTGATTCTGATGTATTAAACCCAGAAAAATTAGCACACTTCTGTGCAAACTACCTTTCGGTGGTATTGGGCAATGTTCCTATTGGTGATATGTGAAAACAATACATGGTTCACTGGTTTTAGGCTGAAAGTGATGACCATAGTGTTGGTAACAATACAAGGTGTCAAAATCAAACAAATCATCAAATATTTCATCTTTCGAAAGTACTGCAGACAATTCTAAATCAGATAGCATACTATTTACAGTTTCAAAATCCCAATCATCAGAGTATGTACTACAGGTGATGATATCATTTAAAGACATTTTTAATACATATGGTATTTTCAAAAGTTCCATTGAACCAAATACATCATACGAGACTCTGTCCCCAACTATTCCATCAAGACCTGGAACTCCTATAATGTTCACATAGGACAGGTGTCTGTTCACAATGAGATGATGTATAAGGTTTCAGTACACATGTGATATTGCAGAGCGTTATGGGAGATAATGTCAATTCAAGAGCAAGAAAAAGATAGTCATTAAACCTATCCAGAAGAATAAAAACAGTATGCCAGTTGCTATACAGAGCTGTAGCCGTGGTGACACTAGGCATGTCTTTTCCAGCCAAAGGTAGAAATTATGAAGCTGTTTTTTTGCATGAAACTGGAGCTGGCAGTGACTCAGGTTCACTTGGATCAAGAGAAAAATTGTCAAAATCATTGAAGTAGCCAGATGCAGTTTGATCTGTCTTTGGTGGTTCAGCAGGTTTAGATGAACTTGCAGGTGTCTCTTGTAGAGGCATATTGATTTAGATGTCGGTGGTATTCCAAATTGATATCTGTGTTTCATTTGTTTTTTTGCTGTTCAATAACAATAGGAATAAGTTCAATTTCATTGTTAGTAACTCCATTACTTCAAATAGAAGACTCTGTTATCAATCACTCGGTCTGAACCTCCTGTCTGGAAGCTAGGGGAGAGCAGTGGCTACCCAGGAGCCTACGTGGCCTGCTATTTAGGATCGGCCACATGGATGGATTGATCAGATTAATGGAGATGAATCTCTTTTCTTTCTTGCCAGGAAGAGGCAGAAGGAATACTGTTCTTGTTTCTTTGACAGCCAGGATAGGTGCAGCCTTTCTGTAGGATTGCCCAAATTCTTTCTTGTCCACAATCTTTTCTCTGACCAGGTCCCTGACTCTTGGGACCCAGGCAGACACAGGCAGGTCTTGCTGTTACTTATTTTACATACCCAGTGGTGGTGCATTTTACTTTGACATTGCTTTGTAGTGCCCGGAATTCATTTAGTTCCAGTAAAACAGCCAAATCAATGTCAAATGGTTTTTCCTCCGACACTGTGCTGCCACAATCGAGATCAGGTACCCACATTCTCATCCCAAAAATAACCTTGTAAGGAGTAGGTACTCCTAGGGAACTTCTTCGCATGCTATTAAGTGCCTTCTGAACTCCATATATGTGATTGACCCAACTGCCACCCGAATCTAATACCCTTGCTGTTAAGGATTGCTTTAAGTCCCAGTTTTTCCTTTCCACTACCAAATATCCCTCAGGATGGTACAGAGATGAGCACCGCAATGCAACACCCAAACTCCCCATGCTTTCCATGTAAGCCCGATAGCTGAATACGGGGCCACAGTCAGAATGTAATGCGCGAACAGCGTATGTCCCTATGAAGACTCACAATTTTTTTTTAACAGTTCAGGCGGCAGTCCATCGCTGAGGCAAAACCCACAGAAATCTAGAGCATGAATCCACTGCCACCAAGATTTACTTGTGAGCCCCATATTGTAAGGGGCTGTGGTGGTCCAAATGTGAGAGGTCTGTCTGATATCAATAGTGGTGTTTGCGTGGACGTGCTATGGTTGAACCCTTCATCTGCTGACCGATGTTGCACTTAGGGACAAATGCTTTTGTCTGTTTCATTAAACCTGATCACCCATAGAGTTCTTTCAGTAGTGAAACTGTCGCAGTAATCGCTGAGTGTGCTGAACACAGTTCCTTGTGTGCAGCTAGAAAAACCCAATCTGCGATCCATGTTTGGTAATACTATATCCCCCACTCCTGGAAATTGAGAATACAGAATGTTTTGCACATCTAACTTGTAGGAGTACTTGAGTGAAAAATGTTTTGGAAAGGCTGAGCTGTTTTTGCATGAAGCAATAACAGCTACCATTATGTCTCGGTTTATCGAAGTTTTTGAATGAGTGATTACAGCCATGGCAGCAGTACGCACTGTCACCTTGGTGGCTTCAGCAGCTAATGAATTCTCTTCAACATCAATGCCATCAAATTGCTGACTCAGTGTGTGTATCATGTGAGCTCTTGGCAAGTCTTTTTTCAGCTCTGCCACTTGTTCCCAAAGCAATTTGTGCTTTTTTGTACAACCTTTTGAGTCTTTAAACCCATTCTGACCCCAGTAGTGAAGATATTTGTTGTAAGACTGGGCACAGTTAAATGAATCGCTCACTATAAGTGTGGGGAATTCCATTCATTAGTGTCTGTAATAGGGCTTTTAATTCTGAAGCTGTGCTGTGTAATCTCCTTGGGACTGTGTCTTCATATTCTAGGATGTAACTAGCCTTCTCACATAAATCCTTTTAAAATCACACAAGCTGCGCTGTATTCCGATTTAATTCCTATGGCAGGCTGAGCCAAGCCGTCAGTGTAAATAATGCATTCATACTGATCTAGAGGAATTACTACATTTGGGAGAGGATACTCTTGTTTATATTGCAGGAATGCTTGTGCTTTTAATGTAGAATCCAATGTGTGGTCTACATCTGTTGCAGTGAGAGAATTAGTCCATTGTGTATGTAAAGATTTATCATTTGGAATGCTTGCCTTTGTAACAGCCTCTAAGGTTGGTATTGGAGTTACGACAATTAATTGTTTCCCCTGAGCCAGTGCTCTTTCTCTCACTTCAGCAGTCTGTACTGCTGTCAGAATTTTTCCTGTAGAAGCAAAATGTGTTTTAGTGTTTGGGCCCGATTCACAGAACTTACTTAAGACAAAATCCTAAACTTACTACTTTTGGTATTCACAGAATGCACTTACTACTTTTGGTATTCACAGAATGTAGTTACTACTTTTGGTATTCCCAGAATGGATTTACGACTACTAACTTTACGCCCGCACTTGGGCTGGAAATACATCTTGGGGGCGGAGCTTGTAGCCCAGAGGCGGAGCTTCCGGCCAAGAGGCGGAGCTTCCGGCCCAGAGGTGGAGATTTCAGCCATGGCTAAATCCCCACCTCCGAGCCGGAAGCTCCGCCTCTGGGCCACAAGCTCAGCCTCCAAGCCGGAAGCTCTGCCTCTGGGCTGGAATTTCCGGCCCGAGTGCGGACGTAAAGTTAGTAGTCGTAAATCCATTCTGTGAATACCAAAAGTATTAAGTGCATTCTGTGAATACCAAAAGTAGTTAGTGCATTCTGTGAATATCAAAAGTAGTAAGTTTAGGATTTTGTCTTAAGTTAATTCTGTGAATCGGGCCCTTTGTGTATAAGTGTGATTTGTATGCTATGGATACTGTCTCACCTTCATTGAAGGTTAGATAAGTCCTTTTTCTGCGTATTCTTAAATGCATGTTCTGCCAAAATGTAGGAATCCCAATAGGGATTGTAAGTTTTTCAGAGTTCTTGAAGGTTGGAGCAGCACACACTTTTCTAAAAAAGTTAGCTGCTAGGCTTTTCCCTTCACTTGAAAGCTTGTATCTCAAAAATAGAACATTGAGGTGGGTTATTTTTGATTTTTTAAAGTTGAATTTGTTGCCCTCAGAGGCGAATCCCAAGATTATGTTGCTCATCCTGGTCAAATGATCTAACAAATCATCATCCGTCAGATAAATATCATCTACATAGGTTAATGCCTCCTTATCAAAATTTTGAATTAACTCTGTTACCCTAGCCGAGAACAACCTGTGGCTATTCTCATACCATTGGGGCAGTCGACAGAATTGTTCTGAGAGCCTAAGGCTGAGAATGCTATCAAATATCTACTTTTGGGTGCTATATTGTGGCAGACAAATCCATCTGAGATATCTAGTGTTGTTTTATATTTTTCCTGCACAATGTTATTCATCAATGAGGCACTGTGTGCATTCTGTAGTGCAAATGACTTTGTGCAAGTGTTTAAATGTCTGTAGTCTACAACTAGATGCTATGAATTGTTAGGCTTCATTACGGGAAACAAAGGATTATTCATTGAAGAGGTGCAATTCTCTATTACACCTTGGCATTCAAGTTGATATGAGATCTCCCTGACTTGTTTTTTCGCATCTTGTTTAATAGGGTTGTGTCTCTGTGGAGTTGGAGTCGTTTTTACTGGGATTACATGGTGTGGTGAATCAGCATCCTACCCACCATGGTTGCAATATATTGCTGGAGCATGTGCTAAAGCCCACTCCTGCACGTATGAGTGTTTGGCTGATACTGGATTGAGGTTGGAAAAAGCTGGTAAAATTAAAACTTTTCCTGTTTTGGCCCTCCATAATGATCTCAGGTGGCAATCTTTTTCAACCAAAAGGATGTCATAACCATAAGTCAAGTTCTCCCAAAAGAAAACTTTCATTTTTCTGGGTGTGTCCCCCTCCATTTGCAGTGTTATCTCATGTAACCGATGTGAAATACTTACCCGTGTATCAGGTGTTTCCACCGTGATATGTTCATTCAACGCCGCTGTAAGCAGAAATTCCATCAGTTCTGGTAAGCAATTGGTACTTGTGCTGCACTGTCATGCATTGTCAGGGCCCATTCCCTGTTCAGAAGTTGAGCCCTCAGTATCCTGGGTATTTCTTACTTTAAGAACAGCCATTTTCTTCTTTTTAAATTGAAAGTTAGATTTAGGTTTGTCTTCTTTTTTGATATTATAGTCCGAAGTACAGTGTGTATCTCTGGACTTCGTTCTTTCTTATGATCTGTGTTCTGCCTGTCCTTCCCACTGGGTTTTTTGATGAACCCTGAAAGGAACGAGAAGAACGTGTATCAGTATCCTGATACCTGTCAGGTTTTTTTAATGTTATCACTATTCCTAAGATTATACCTCCTTTCGGAGGGCTCCTGTTGAGGAGACTTACCCCTTTATTGTGATATATTCTCTCTATTCTTTTGTTGTTCATTATCCCATTTCCTTTTGGAAGAATCTGGTGCTTGCTTGGTGTTATCCTTTTCAGGTCCAACCATCAGTTGAGGTTTTGTTGCTCTAGCTCCAAAATTATCTCTACCAAATTTGGCATATGTATCTTCGATAATTTTAGGTAATTCACTCTCTTGTTGTATGAGAGTCAAATCCCTCAGGCATTTGCATATCGCCACTGCTGCTGCCTCTCCTTTTATGTTTGCCAATATAATTGTTGATCTCTAGGCAAAATTTCCTAACAATTTAATCCATAAATGTAGAGCGGGTTCTGCTTCATACTCATTCTGTATCTAGGGGTGGGCGGAATATGCGTAGTCGTGTTACTAAAATTTCAGCAAAACGGTAAAAAATATCCGCAAGCTAGGCAGAATTCCGCGAGCACGCGGAATTGCTTGTTCCGTCCGTTCGTGATGGATTTTTCCTGTTAGGGACGCTGTTTGCATGCTCGGGGGGAATATCTCGCAAACTTGCCCCGCCTGCTCGTGATGCGTGTTTCCTGTTTATGACCGCGGATGTCCGATAGGGCGTCCGAATGACGTGTTCACGATTGCACACTCTCGCGGGATCACATGTCGGCTACCAAAATCTCATGGCACACGCGATTGGATAGGAAAGCTCGCTGACGAATGCAGAAATCCGGGTGAGTTGCTACCGCGCACGCGAACATACATTTTGAAAGCGCGAACAAGGAAAAAATTCCGCTACGCCGCGGATCACAGAATTTTCAGCAATTCCACGTTCTCCACGGAACGCGGAATTGCCAAAATTCCACAAATTCGGCTGGCGGAGCGGAATTTACCGCTCAGGCCTAGTCTCAATACATCAGGTATCGCTGCCATTGAAGGGATACCATGAGTTCTGATATATATGGCAGTGAAAACTGTACCCCAAGAGGTACTATCCTCTAACAGAGGAGCTATTCCCATTGGCAAGCAGATTGATAGCATTCTGTGTTTTTCTTGAGGGCCTATGTGTGGGAACACTGCCTCTAACTGTGTGATTTTCTGAACTATCCAGAAGGGCATTTGCTCACACATAGTGGGCATCTTTCCCATATCTGTGTTCAGTGTTTGTGGGGTAATTTTAGTTGCAGTCCCTTGAAGTTGACCTGCTGGTATAACCCTTGTTGATTGAAGTGTGAGAGTTCTCATAAAGAACTGTGTTAAATTTCTGTAAAGTTGTATTACTTCTTTATGTAGTGGATGTAAGTCTGCTACTGACATTGCGTCAATGTATGGATGCAGTGGCCTAGAACGGGCCAAGTCACTCTGTCTCTGCTGAGTGGACCTAGTCATACTTTATCTGTTGTGTGTGAGAGGGCATCTTTAAAACAGTTGATGTGCTCCTGTTAGGTGAGCGGAACGTCAATGCCCTTGTATGGACTATATTCTTCCTGTGTTTTATCCGGAGTGTAAGTATAAAATGTAATTGTGCGTGCATCTGCCTGTGGGAATTTGACCCATGAACAGAATACCACTGTCCTGTAAGACTTGTGTGCCTCAATCACGAAGGTAACAGTCCCACCTAATGCTGTGACTCAAAATTCTGCCTGTTTTAAAGTAAGTGCATTTCTGACCTTTTCTGAAATGTTTATAGCACCTACCTGTTCTCCAATCCCCGCTGCATTCGCACAGAGTGCTGGCACAGCATTGTCCTCTTCATCAGTCATAGTTGACAGAGTTTCAAGGAAACTGAGATAAGGTTTTATGCACAAAAGGGAATTATTTATCCTTCAAGCTTGAAAAAACCTACAGCCAATACATAGGATATGCCTTCTCAGCTGTAGCAGATTTTTTCCCTTCCCACAGCAGACGGGTCTAGGTGCATGTGAGTAGGGATCTTGGAGAAAACACGACTGTACTATTCAGATTTTACTGTTAAAAAAGAAGCAAACCAACGTTGGGCGCCATGTCATGTAGTTCCTATAAATCTATATAGGATCTGCGCATTTAGACAACATAAACTGTAGGATCGGTGTCCAGACTGACTCCAGACAACCCCACTGGATATGTTCGCCTGTATACCAGCTAGCTCACTGTGCCACTATGAACTCCTCTTACCAAGGAGAAAATCGTTTTGGGCAACTATTGAACATAGCGATACAAAAGGGGATGATGGACGGAGCATTTGAACAAATCAAACACTCACCCCCAATCAACTGATCTGGACATAATCCATCACCATTCTTTAGTTCACTCAGCCACCCCAGTTCAGACAAAGCTATATGCAAATCAGTCTGACCCGGTGCCTCATGGGAACAGTGCAGCCCGAACTGCCAAGCCATGTCTTCCCTGGACTGGAAACAAGCATCCTGGGACCGGTTTCGGATTCATAATCCTCATCAGCCAGGCTATCTTGAATCCAGTGGCCAAGTGAACAAGGGACTCACGTCTGAGCATACCCTGCCACACTTAGGGCGAACAAAGCGATACAAAAGGGGATGATGGACGGAGCGTTTGAACAAATCAAACACTCACCCCCAGTCAACTGATCTGGGTTTAATCCATCACCATTCTGTAGTTCACTCAGCCACCCCAGTTCAGACATGGCTGTATGCAAATCAGTCTGACTCTGTGCCTCATGGGAACAGTGCAGCCCGAACTGCCAAGCCATGTCTTCCCTGGACCGGAAACAAGCATCCTGGGACCGGTTTCGGATTCATAATCCTCATCAGCCAGGCTATCTTGAATCCAGTGGCCAAGTGAACAAGGGACTCACGTCTGAGCATACCCTGCCACACTTAGGGCGAACAAAGCGATACAAAAGGGGATGATGGACGGAGCGTTTGAACAAATCAAACACTCACCCTCAGTCAACTGATCTGGGTTTAATCCATCACCATTCTTTCGTTCACTCAGCCACCCCAGTTCAGACATGGCTAACTGGGGTGGTGTGGAGTGCAAAACAACGATGGATTTAGGCCCAGATCTCTGTACTGGGCTGAATGTATGACATTGTTCTGCATTCTGTCCATCACCTGTGGTTTTTGCAACTATTGAACATGACAACCAGGATCTCTCAGGTATAGTGGAAACAATATAGTACTTTTCGCTCAGTCACTCGTGCTCACTTTGTCTCAGAGAGATACACAGAATAAACAATGGGACGTTTTCAATAAGCATTTATTGAGCCAACATCATTCTAGTGTAAAACAGGTATGCTGCACAACCATAAGACAGACACAGATGTAAATGATTATAAGCACCAACAGAGTAAATGGATGGTAGATTTCTACCATAGTGCTAAAACAAAGACTATATGCAAGCATATAAATACATGACAGTAATAACGTATACTCCTATGATGCTAACCCCAACTAGATGTACCTAAATGTACCTAGCATGTATGTAGGTGTAGAGCCAAGAATCCCCCTAGGATGAAGCCACCCCCATTACCTGAAGTGAGAAACTGTAGGGCCCCATCTTGGTCTCGAGATGGACATCCCACAAGGGATGTCAGACCACTGCGTGCTGGAGTGTCTGCGTGCAGGAACCTCAGCGTCTCACATCAGTGTGTCAGCATGGAAGTCTTTCTCTTCTGCCTGCCTCAGCAGAAATATGATGTTTATTTACCCAAAAAGGTACCCTCCGTAGTTCTACCTTGCTGTGTCATGTTGGCTGAGGATGATCCTTATAAATAGTTATTATGCAGAAGATGGTAATCCTGCTCTGATTCTGAAAATCCTCATGCATAATAAATGAGACGTTTTCTGGGAAAACCATGCAACATGTATGCAGCACCTAACTAGGTAGAAGGTCAATACCAAAAACCGTTATGTAGTACAATGGCAAGGAAAATGTAGGTGAAAGGTTAGGTGACTACCCAGGCATACATTGGGTTACATTACAAATCATAAGAACATAATAAGTTAATGGCCTTCAAAATAAAAACTGCAACTTTAAAACACACAAAGGGCCTCATTACAATGTTGGGATTTAATTAATGCATTGTCCCGAGGGGAGCTATGTAGCGCTACCTTTAGGCGCCGTGCTTCCGGGGTACATGAATGATCAAACCATCCCTTGTTTTTAACATGAGAAGGACACGCATCAAGAGTGCATTTATGGAACTTTCTATACAAATACATTTTTCCAATAACATGGACGGAATTGCTTCTTCATTTAAACAATAATTAAATTCCAGGCAGTTACTAGTTAAAATATCTTGAATTAAGCGACACAGGTCAACCCCTGCCCATTTAATTCACACCTCGCTAGGCCTTGTGGTATCAATATTACTAACTACAGATGAAACTGGAATTTTCATGCCCCAAAATAAGAAAGGCAACATAACAGGATTACAACATGCCAAGGCAAACAGCATTACATGGTCAATAATCGTGGCAGCATTTATTCCCCTAAAAGTAGGGATTAAATCCCCATTCCCTTCCCTTTTACATGTTAATAAGTGCAAGTCATATTTGGCAATAAGCAGGTTTAAAGCATTCCCATAGTCATTATGACAAAAGTGTTTGGAATCCACCACATCTTGATTGGCAAGTCAACACACAGATGACGCCATGAAAGGACTAGCCTGAAGGTTAAAAGCACCTGCCGAAGGAATCAGATAATTAAAATGAATAGAGCGGAGGAAAACTTTCAAGCCAGTATCAAGAGCATCAACAACCTTACTATGTGTTGAATCGCACACATTCTTATAGAAATTGATCAGTACCAAATCACTCAATCCCTTAATAGTAAGCCACATCAGCTGGGAATGATACCCAAACAATAGGCTCTTTCTAGCAATTACATGGAGTATATTAGAGATTAGAATCTGTAAACCTCCATTGGCCCGCCCAGCACAGGGGGGTATCACACCTAGGAAATGTGAGGAAAACCCCTCAACTTGTATCGGGTCCACACAATCCTTGCTTCCTGTAAGCAAACTACATCAAAATTACTTTTACTTTACAAAAGGCAGATATAATACGTCCCAACTCAAGACTTCCTATTCTGTTCAATAGCCCGCCCACATTCCATGATGCAAAATGGTAACAATCTTCTGTGCCCTTATTGGTGGTCCCTATGACTAGGATAGTAGGAGACAAGCACCTGAGGCTTAGAATAACAACACATTTAACATTAGTAGCAGTGTCAATGCTTTTAGTGGGCCTATGGATCCCACTAGTATTACTGTATCCCTTCGCAAACAACCCAAGAATGCGTTCATGGGCTCCAATGGCACTACAATGGTCTATCCCAGGTATTTCAATGGTGGACATATCTATCCCAGAATGAGCCACATTACCTCCCTTGGGATCTTTCCTACCCAACCTCAGAGCAGAACTACTTTTCATGAGTCAGTTATTATCATGGAGAGAGCTCAGCACCTGGAACCTCTTGGCCATAGTCAAAGGGGAAAACAGGCATGTGTCTTGTCTAGACCCTCCCTGAGATTTATTGCTCACTATGTGTGTTCTATTGCAAGGACGTAAATGGCTATAAAAAAAAGCACAGTGGGTAAAGAGCCATAGTTTTAGCAAACGGGGATGGCAAAGACTATTTAGCCAATATATCTCGAGCATAGCAAGGATGGTGAAAATTAATGATAATACAATCCCCTTTAAGAGTTTTCTCAGTGGCCTGACCCACCCCTCTCGCCTAACTAGCAAAATGTTATGTTCATTCTCCGTCGAGATTGAAGGTTTCTATTCAAATTAGGCAAAAGGTCCCCTGTGCAATTACTAAAAATGTATCATGCTAAATGTCAAGCAATAGCATTGTATGGGGCTGGCATTTGGAGACACACGGACGTTAGTGCTCTACAGGTGGCAGAAAACTCATTCTTAAGATTCCTCCTTGCAGCACCCAGTTGAATTTCTACATATGCATGCCACATGGAACTAGGGATACCACACATAGAGGATCTGGCAAAAATTCAACCTCTGCTACTCTGGCGACGTATATGGACCTCTGGAAAAAACATGTTAACAAAGGGAATTGTGGCAGATTAAATGGCATTAGATCATTCGGTGAAAATTAGGTGGCTCCTTTATATTAGAAATTTCCTCACCGATATAGGCTTTAAGATTTTCTACAGCACACCCGCAAAGATCAGAGAGATATCTAAGAAGGATCTGAAAGTAACGGCCCTGAGCCATCTAGAAGGACTAAGGCTTGCTAATGAGTCAGGCAAAGCCTCTGTCCTCCATGCAACTATGGTCCAGACCACTGTCATGATTCAGCCCTACCTAACACTTGACATTAGTATCTTTAATCGATTTCTGCTAACAAGATTTAGATTAAATCTCTTCCATCGCCTAGAAGCCTTTCCAACAAGGAACACCTGGGATCCAACCCTTGGACTTTGTCCCTGCGATGATACATCAGCACAGATTACCATACACACTGTGTTGTTCTGCAAATTTTATCATGCTCATCGCAAATTTTGGTTGTTATCACTGTTAAAGCTGTGGGGTCTCAGACAGTGCCGTCCAGCTATGTTGCGTCTCCAATTTTTAGAGTCCGAATGTACCTGTTATCATGTGATCAACTTCCTGAAATGTATTTTTAGGCACAGGAAAATCCTCTGAAAGAACATGTTTAAGCCTTAGAATAATGATTTTAATGAAAAGTGGAGAGATTCACTTTAAATTATTTTTTATGGGAACATAATTTTATTGTGTAACTGATTTTCTAATTTGTATTGATGTGGATAATGCTGCTTTTTTGGTTTTCTATTCTGAAATACAGAATAAAGAAATTATAATAATATTCAACCAGTACACAACTTTGTTCTTCAAGGTTGCTGTAGATTACCATTGAACTGGGTTCGGAGGGGGTACGTTGACCAAGATGGCCATACATGGGCAGCATGCAGGTGGCAATTTATTTATTGTGAGGTCACAAGGGAATGATTGCTCATTAGAGGCAATAGAGCTCACCCCTGTGTTAGGCAGGTTGAGAGAGTTGGGCTGCTGATGGTCCGAGCAAGGAGGGTAATTTCCATGTTGAATGACTATGGCTGAACAAGTGAGGGGCCAGAAATAGGGGGAATAGAAGTAGAAGTAGCCCCCAATACACACCTAGTTCCTCACTCACTCACTCACTCACTCACTCACTCACTCACTCACTCACAGAAGACCCAGCAGAACTGCTGCCCCTGAAGGATACCCCCAACAGGTTGCCTAGTAGAGATAGAGTTAGTGTTGGAGAAGTTATCACATAGAGTTGTAGGTAGGGATACCACTACATTAGTGCTGGGGCTCGCTGTGCTCCTGTTAACTATACTAATACAAAGTCAAGTTTTTTTAAATTTTTTATTTATTTAGTGTTTTATAGAGCGTGAACCAGACCTGTGAGGGTATCAGAGCGCTTTACAGTAGTATCAGGTAGTATAACAGGACAAAAAAAGGGGGGGTGTAGAAAGGATAGGGAGCACATAGTAGGATACAGTACATGGCAAGAGAAACAATAAAAATATCCGACTGCCTATTGGGATAGGAACAGAAAGATACAATAAGCTAGAAAAGCATTCACAACGGCCTGGAAGATTGTTCGGTAGAGCAGGGTGGTAACAAAAGGAGAGGGGGCCAGGGATAGTGCCGTAATGATAG
Organism: Lissotriton vulgaris; assembly: GCF_964263255.1. Taxonomy (NCBI): domain Eukaryota; kingdom Metazoa; phylum Chordata; class Amphibia; order Caudata; family Salamandridae; genus Lissotriton; species Lissotriton vulgaris. The sequence goes on from NC_141694.1 coordinate 659,874,547, forward strand.
GTAAAGTCAGGTTGTGGAGGAGAGTAGCATGAGCATTAGGAGAGGAATTTGCGCAGTAGGAAAGTTTTGGTCTCCTTTTTGAAGTGAGCTAGAGACTGTATTTTCCTGATGGCTGGTGGGAGTGAGTTTCATATTCTTGGTGCGGCTCCAGAGAAAGCCCGATTGTACGTTCTTTTTTTCTTGAAGCGTTCAGGCTGGAGCAAAAGGTCTCTGGCGGATCGGGAGTTTCTGGTTCTGCCAGATAGAACAAGTTTCTGTGCGAGAAAGGCAGGGGATTTGGAGAAGAGAGCCTGGTGGGTGATGCAGGCCAGTTTAAATTGGATTCTGGCCTCAAGCGGAAGCCAGTTTAGAGCTTTAAGGTTAGGTGAAATATGGTTGAATTTCTTAGAGCCTATTAACAGTCTTGCAGCGGCATTGAGGCAGGCTTTCAAGGGTGCCAGAGAGGTCTTAGGTAGGCCGGAGAGGGTGGAGCAACCATATTCTAGCCTGGAGATGACTAGAGCCTGGATTGCCGATTTTAGATCTGGGGGGTCGAGGAAGAGTTTCAGGTTTCTTAGATAGTTCAAATGAAATCTGGCAGTTTTGGCCATTGCGTTGATATGGCCCTGCATGTTCAGGTTGCCATCTAAGGTAATTCCTAGGGATTTAGCAGAGTCCACAATGGTAGGAGAACAGTTTAGCGCTGTGATAGCCTTGGTCCAAACTTGAATGTCTGTATTGGCGTTAGGAGGTGAGATTAAGAGGAAATCCTATTTTTTGGCATTGAGTTTAAGCTGGTTTGATGTGAGCCAGTGAACCGTCAGCTTAGGGCCTCGTTCAGAGAGCGGATGTCCTCTGGGGAAGAGATTTTGATGTAGAGCTGTGTGCCGTCTGCATACATGTGGTAGGAGATGTTGGCAGTACGCAGCACCTCGGTGAGCAGTTCGAGGTAGAGATTGAAGAGGGCAGGGGACAGGGTTGAGCCTTGAGGGACTCCCACTGTGATCGGAGAGGAAGCGGATAGGTTGCCGTTTGATCAGGACTTCCTGAGAGCGGTTCTGGAGGAAGGACCTAAACCACACACGAACAGTGCCATCCAGGCCCATCCTAAGTTTGAGGCGATTCAGGAGAGTTTTGTGGTTGACCGTGTCAAAAGCGAGGATAAGTCAAGGAGGATCAGGAGGCAGGTTTTGCCTTGGTCAAGGGCTTGAAGGGCATCATCCACAATGTGGAGGAGAGTGGTTTCCGTGCTGTATCCAGGTCTGAATCCAGATTGCAAGTCGTCTAGAAGGTGGAAGTTGGCTAGGAGAGGGATGTTTGAGATAGGTCTGTAGTTGTCGGGAGAAGCCGGATCAAGTGTAGGTTTTTTTAAGATGGGGACAACTTGGCTTTGAGGGAGTCAGGAATTGATCCCTGTAGGAGGGAGGAGTTGATAATTGTCGTCCAAGAGGGAATGATAGCCTGAGAGGCAGCGGCAAGGCAGCTTGACGGGAGACGTTTGTTGAAGTGGTTGTTGGGGCTTAACGAAGAAAAGATTTTTGCAACTGATTGTTCGTTATAGGTTTTGAAGTTGGACCATAACGCTTGGTTTTTGAGGGAGGTATGGGAGGGCAGCACGGAGTGTGGAGGAAGAACCGGAGGGGTTTTAGAATAGGTAGTAGACATGAGTTCCTTTCCTAGGGCAGAGATTTTATCACAGAAGAAGGAGGAGAATTGCTCGCATGTGATTGGAGATACAGGGGTTTCTTTGGAAGATTTAGCTAGTTTGTTGGATTGGTGTTTGACCAACTCGAATAGTTTGTGAGGTCTATTCTTAGCGTTATCTAATTCAGTTTTGATGAATTCTTTTTTTGAGTTGATGATGTTTTTGTTATAGACGTTTCTGGCTTGCCGGAGAAGTTTAAGATGGTCTGCGGAAGGGTGCTTTTTCCAGTTCCGTTCTATTTGCCTTTAGGATCTCCTCTCATTGTTAAGGGATCCGTTAAACCACGGGTTCCTGTCCTTGATCTGTGTTCTTTTCAGTTTTAACAGAGCAAGGTCATCAATTATATTGGAGATCGTTGTGAAATAGTGTTCAGTGAGGTTGTCGACCTTGGTGATATGGGGGGGAGGTCGGACGCACAGCGGGCAGCCAGTTTCTCGTGGTCAAGGTTCTTGGTGTCACAGATCCTTCTTTTGGGGATCACCAGTTGCGGTGTCCATATGTTATGAGTGCCAGGCAGACAGAAGGTGATAACGTGGTGATCAGACCAGTCGTAAGAGTCTATGGAGGTAAGATTGACAGCAGATTCCTTAGAGATGATCCAGTCCAGAATGCCACTTTTCGAGTGAGTAGGGAGGGAGCAGGCTTGGGTAAGGGATTGGTCGGCCAAGAAGTCTCTGATGGTGTTGACCTGTGAGTACTTGGGGTCGTCCCAGTGCAGGTTGAAGTCACCAAGAAAAATGTAATTTGTGTTATGGGAGGCTTCGGATGTGATGATTTCCATGAGGTAGTCTGTGAAGGTATCATTCTTGCCTGGAGGGTGGTAAAAGATGTGGAGTCTGCACTGAAGGGAGATGCTGTTGCAGACGGAGAGTGAAAGATATTCGCAGGAGTCCGTAGGATCGGCTAGAAGTTCAGTGATAAGGAGGTTGGAGCGGCAGATGCAGGCTATGCCACCCCCTTTTTTTGTGATAGCCTGTCCAGCCTTACGATGTGATAGTTGGGTGGGAATAGAAGGTCTAGGCAGGGCGAAGAGGATTTGTTAAGCCAGGATTCAGTCAGGATTGCTACGTCCATGTTTAGATTGAGGATGAGATTGGCTACATCAGCTGCGTGCTTTACCGCAGAGCGGCAGTTGATGAGGAGACCAGATAAAGAGGGCGCGGTATGCGTTTCAGGACTAGGGGCGGAGGTTGGGACTAGAGTGAGGTTACTGTTGACTATCCCTCTGTAGCCGAGAGTGGCTGGTCTAAATTGATTAATTGTAACTGTGCTTATAGGCTGTACTGTCTTCGTGACAGCGGGGCATGAGGATTCATAGCAAGTGAGGAGGTCTGCTATTTCGTCCTCCGAGAGTTCCAGAGGGCTGGTCAAAGCAGGGGTAGGAATGTAGGTTAGGAGGAGGGCCTGTACTTCATCCTCTGTGAGGTAGCAGGGCTGCCTTTGAAGGCGTTGGTGTTGCAGGGATAGCGGGAGTGGGTGAAGAGGGGGCTTGGAGTGTGAAAAGGGGGGAAGGGTACTGTGAGAGTCGGATATTCGAGAGAGTGAGCTCAGTGAGGTGCAGGAGGTTTTCAATTTTCCCTTCCAGGTGCTCCAATTTCTTCTTTAGAAGTAGAACTAAACCCTTATTGATGGCAACACATTTAAGAAGAGCAGGGCCCCAATAAGATTCATCCATAAGGGCAGGGTGGTCATTTGTCTTGTCACAAGTTTGTACAATCAATACAGTAGGATTTGGACTGTCAACCACCTCCCTCTGAGACTTTGTCTTGCATTAGGCTGGCGGCGACCAGACCACAGAAACATGGGTCAATGGGGAAGAGGCTACCTCTAGCACTGTAAGCGACTCCTGTGAAATTCTATGGGCCATCGCCTCATGACTAGCGTACAGTCCAGTTGTGGATGGTAAACCGATCAAATCCGGCTCTCCGGTAGCTTACGCCTGGCCACTTGGCCCAGTTATACCCAAGGAAAAAGGCAATTCTTGGATCCTCCAGCCTTGCACTTCCCCATGTTGTCAATAGTAAATACAGCTAATATCACTTGATTCCCTTTGCACCCTTAATCAAAAGATAACAAAATACCATTCATTCAACTCATCCCCCCCAGCCTCAGCACCTGGTGCTGTGCTAACACTTGCCTCAGCAGCAGCCTTCAGTGGGTATTAGCGGAGAGCAGAGAGGGGGAAGGGAGCATGTGATAACATCCTGCTCAGGGTGCCGCCTTGGGGAGGCCTCCAGCACCTGTACCTGCCTGTCTCCCAGCCAGAAGCAGCAACACGCTGCCTGCAAGGAGGAGCGAGAGAGTACGCACACACGCAGAAGAGAGAGACTCCGAGACAGCCCTCATCTCGCCAGGACAAACGACATGCTCAGGGGACTTGCCATGACTTCTTCTTACAAGCTGGATACCCTGCCCGAGATGATGGTCGACAGCCGCCTGCTAGTTTCGGACAGATTGGCAGTGGGAAGGGTGGACCAAGAGAGGGAACAAAGATTCCTGTGCGTTTAAAATACAGGACAACAGCCAACGCATTTCGTTCCTTTTATAGGAACGTCATCAGGGCTGTAAACAACACGAAATCACATATAAATAAACATAAATATATAAAATATTTACAAGACCAACAACATGTATAAAAACATATAAAAGACAATATACATAAATACTGGCACTAATACTTATAACCAAAAACAAGATTACGATAGACATATCAAAAGAAGAATTATACATGGACACAATGACATAGTTTCCACAATTATCTAAAAACATACATCTTGTCCATATAAGACCTCAATGGTGACTCTGGTCTGCACATTCATTTTGACAATTTGCATTTCATTGCTACTAGCAGTGTATACTAATCAGAAAAATAGTGAAAAAGAAGAGAGAGAGAGAAGAGAGGGGGGAAGTAGGGTTGGAGAAAGCAAAAAAAGGAAAAAAAAGGAAATATACATAGATAAAGCAATCCTCACCGAAAAAAGTATTGCATGAACCAAATTTCATTCTGTGAGTCCAAAGGATAACTCAAATCAGACGAGAATCAGTATACTCCAGTTTCTGGTCAAGGCAAACAAAAATATTCCATGACTTAATTTCAAACATCGTGTATAGTTATCCTCTATGTTCAAAAGAACTAATTCATGCTCCCAAAGGTTTCAACATAAATATATATACACAATTTAATCATAAAACAATAGCCATACTCCAGTTGCCTTAGATAGACCTTTGCCAGAATCAAGATGGCAGGGGAGGAAGACCAACATAGTAATTCATATTTGGTATACTATCCCTATGTCTTCACCTAGAAAACGTCTGTGCAGAGTTACAGAAAAAATCCATTTGCTGCAAAGAGTCACTCCGGGTTATCCAGATGGTTACTCATTTGTGTATCCGAACAATCTTCATACCACACAGAAAAATCTAAGGGGGGGGCACAGATATATACCATGATTATGGTTCAATGTAAGAATGTATACATGGCATTTGTGCACCAGAGAACAAGTTATGTGTAAACGTCTACAAGACAGAAAAACAATAATAATAATACAAATTACCCCAAATTTGTCCACTTGTACATGTAGTGGAAGTAGATAAGGACCGGCTTTCGAAGTCGACGAAGAATGACCCCTGGTTAGAAAGAACCAATACATTCGATAGCAGGGGCCAAGTATACCCAAGATATCTGGGGATGGATTACATAAGTAGGTTTAAAATAATGTAGAGCAAACATTTGTAAAGGCACAAGAACAACAAAAATATATGAGTTGTACCTGTAAAGAATTTGCTTCAAAGTAGATATTCAGCAGTAATTACCCAAAAGGAATCTAGTAAAATAGTAGATCTTCATCCATGCAGGTACTTTTATAGGGACCAGATGAATGAGTCCAAAGGCCTGTAATCATATATCGCACAGTTACATATGGCATAGAATGAACGCACACTTCAGTATTCACAAAGGCTAACAATCAAATGTTACTAAAACGCCCTTAGGCGATCTAATAAGTAACATGAGCAGCTACAGTACATCCTATGTTGGGCAATTGCACAATCTTGCAACGCCAAATAGGAGGGCAAAATGTATATATATGGTCAGCCATCAGTGCACATATACTTCACCGGACAAAGTGCAAAATGGTTAACCGTGCACTAACATGTATATTTAGACAAACACATGGCTTCTCAATGTCAAATTGTGAGATGAGTTTTGTATATGTGACCTAACACATCAAGACCTCACATACTACATAAACCAAAGGTGCAAATCGATATGTAGTGCACTTACATTATTTATCGGTCTAAGAAGCCCATCCTCCAATCTGAAGGAGTCAATGGTAAACCCCCAATGTTCAGATCTGAAAATAAAAACAACTCCCTAATCTTTAAGTCATATTCCTTACTGGACAATCATATATGCATAATTACACTGGCCACTTTGTGTGCACTCAGACTTTCATCTCACGCCTCTGGCTTAGTACTCAGACAGGATAGACACCAATTGCGCATCATTATTCCTTCCCAACAGTGGATCAGACACCACCACTCTCAGTGATTATAAGTTATGCTCCCCAATATCGTCAAACATGTTCTGAATAGCATCACCCTTAGTTTCAAGAATGTCGATCGAAAATATTCAGCAACCATATACCCAACATATTGATTAACAACCATTTAATCGCAATTCCACATGGCAATCATATCCCTCCTATGAATTGCCCACCTAAAATCCACTTTACACATGGAGAGCACATAGCGCACACAACAATATGCTTGTATAACCAGCGCTAATACCCCCAGTTCATCATAGTGCCAATGACCCAAAAACTAGCCGCCCATATAATACAGTAGCGGTCCGGTTCAAGAAAGCTTACCAGCTCTGTCTGCAGGGTAACGTTGTAACGTGCGCCCATACCCATGATGAGGAAAGGAAGCAACCAGTTTCTGCGACTCCCGGCAAATTTGAAAGCAATCCATAACACAAGATGGACCGTACGTGTGACGTCTAATGGTCGCGTCGCGTTAGTGATGCTGAGTCTATAGGTTAAAGTCTGCGCTATGTTTAAATACGCTGGTAATTCTCCAAATCAATGCCCTTCAGTCCTTGCGCATTGCAATAGTCTCGATGTAATTAGGAAAATAAAAGATGAATAATGTATCCATCGTATTAATATGAAACAGCCTGAAGTATAAATATTTAAATGATATATATAAAGAGCACCTCCCAATTCAATATATATATCCATACTAGGAACTGGTGTTCTTCCTGGTTAATATGGAACAAGCCTGTATGTTTCATCAAAGAGAGTCCACTCTATTTGGGACTGAACCCACACCAATACCAAAATGTTTTAATAAAAATGAGTATATATCTATTTGGGCGCCTTCTTAAGCTGGCTATTAACTTCAAATGAGTCACAGAAATTGACTTGTTGTCATTAGATATCGGTCATTTGCATACCTTGCACGTCAACCATAAACCGTTTTGTTGACAGAAAACCAGATAAGGAAAAGTAGACAAAATATATAGAAAACATAGAGACAAAGACATTTTATGAAGGAAGCCAATTCGACAGGCAGAAATCAGAACAATTAAGGACATAGGAAAGCATAATAGCTAAATAATCATATTTCCTAAATTATAACAATCATATCAAAAGATAGTCAGCCAGTATATGTGTAAGTAGGTCAATGTTGGTATATACGGTGATGGTATAAGTGTCGGTTTAAAGACCAAACAGTTCCTACACCCCATTCTAACAGATACTTTACATGCCCTTTTTGTTGATCCAATTAATATAGTCGCTTAAGAGAAAAGTGACCAGAAAGTCATGCCAATGGACAATATATTTTTCCTCACTCAGGCAGGTTACCTATTATGTTAATCCTAAAGTGAGTATTATGCCCAATAATCATATTCTATCATGCAGATTTACAGGACATGTATGAATAATGTTATCTGTATAGTGTCTACGCCATCTCGATTACAGATGACGTACGTCGAGCGGACGTATTTTATATATCTACAGAAAATAATGCATCTCACTGTCTGTAATATGCCCAAACTGTATCTATTGCAGACAACATATCCATTTTGCCTCTGCTCTTCTGAGCAATAGCTCCCTATTGCGCCCCCTCCTATTGTGCGGGACATGTTCTATTGCATGGAACCAAAAGGTATCATCTTCCGGGTGTATAGAGTTGTAATGTTCTTAATGGGGTGTCTAGAATCCCTGCCCATAATACCTCTGCGATGTTCTTGAATACGTAATTTCAATGGGCCTTTTGTGCTGCCCACGTAGATCTTCCCACATTTACAACCAAGAATATACACAACATGTGTGGTGTTACAGTTACAGAACTGTTCAATGGTATATCTGCACTCGTTGTTATAAGAGAAAGAAATAGTCCTATTTTTACCCATGAGGCAGATATTACAGGTCCCACACGTAAAAAAACCCTTGGGCTTAGAGTGTAGCCAAGTCCCACTGTTGTACGGTGTTGTTACATAGCTTGGACATAACTTGTTACGTAGAGACTTACCCCTCCTGTATGTAATTGAGGGTTGGTTACCTATACACTCTGTTAGTCCAGGAATGACCGTTAATAGGTGCCAATTTTTGTGAAAGACATTGAAAATGTTGTCACTGTGCATGGTGTATTGTGTAATAAACCTTGCCTTGGTCCTATTATCATATGATTGTTTTTTAGTGGATTTGTCACATAAGGTGGTGTCCCTGACGATTGTACAGATCCTAGCCTCGGCTTTGTGTAAGCTGTTGATGTTGTAGCCTCGCTTCGGAAATCTGTATTTAGTTTCCGTGACACTTGCGCAGAAATTCCCTGGATCACTACAATTCCTCCTGACGCTAGTCAGTTCTTTAAAGGGTATATTTTTAATGACCAAACTCACGTGCGCACTTGATGCATGCAACACAAAGTTGCAGGATGTCTCCTTTCAATATGATTTGCTCTGTATGACACCATGCTCAATATAAAAGGTTATATCCACAAAGTTAATACTCTCTCCATGATGGGACATCGTGAGCTTGACATTAAATACATTACTGTTTAGATAAGCAAAATATTGTTCCAGTTGTTCAACAGATCCTGACCACAAGCATATTACATCATCGATGTACCTCCGCCAGTACACATTGCATTCTGTCCAAGGGGAGGCACATCTAGCCCAGGCATGCTCACTCTCATACCACCCCATGAAGATGCGGGCAGAAGAGGGAGGAAACCTGTAGCCCATCGTGGTCCCATTGATCTGCTGGAACCAAAGATTGTCAAACAGGAAAAAGTTGTTCAACAATATCAAGTTGATCATGTGAACAATCATCTCATTGTGCGCATAGAGTTCTGCAGCTTCTTTATCTAAGAAGGACTGGACTGCCATGATACCATATTTCCTGTCAATGCAAGTATAAAGACTTTCAACGTCAAACGTGCCAAAGATGAGATCCTCCGACCATTCAAAATCCTTTAGTTTAACCAATATGTCTGTACTGTCTTTGATGTAAGATGGAAGCCCCAAGACATGTTTTTGTAGTTTTAAATTGACATACTCAGACAGCTTTTCCATGGGTGAGCCCACCCCAGATATTATAGGTCAACCAGGTGGGAACTGTCCCCCTTGTGTATTTTTGGCAAGATATATAAAGACGGATAGGAGAGACAGTCCTTTCATTGGTATCAATATTCATCTTCCGATATAAGACAGGAATCTTTCCATTCATATAGCATTGCATTGATTTTGATTGTGATGCCGGGTATAGGGTTCTCACTTATTTCCCTACAGCATTTATTATCACTAAGTTGTCGTTTGATTTCCTTAAGGTAGTCGCAACGATTCATGATGACAACATTGCCACCGTTGTCAACCTTGTGTATGACAATGTCAGGGTCTCCCCTAAGGCGTTGCAGTGCTTGTCTTTCTAAATAGGTTATTTTCTTTTGTACCGGAACCATATTTTTGGAGGGTCTCCAATCCATAAATGTCTTCCGCTACTTTCTTATGGAAGACATCAATATTGGGATGATATCCAGAGGTTGGAACAAATTTAGATGTGGGGCATAAATTACTATCATCAGACACATCCTGAGTGATATCAAGTTCCCTTAGTAGGTCCGGAATGTCAGAGCATTCCTCCTCATCAATGGATAAAAGACACTGGACATTGCGTACATCAGCATTGGTATGTGAGCTCTCTCCCCTAGAAACCACTGGTAATTCTTGCTCTGGTGGCCTGTTAGAAAAAAAGTCTTTAAGCTTTAAAATTCTTGTGAATTTAAAAAGATCCATATGGATATTTGTGAAATCTCCACTAAGAGTGGAACAAAAATTAAGACCTTTACTGAGGAGTTTACTTTCTTTAATATCCAAAATTGTATTTGAAAGATTAACAATTTTCAAGTCAAAGGTATTCTCACTTAGGGCACATTGGTTAGTAATACTATCCGTAATGACATTTAAGTTTTCTTGTGTCTGGTTGAAGCCTCCGCCTTCCCCCCTGTTCCTTAGCTGGCACCTTTTCCTCCTCCGACCTCCCCTCCTGGTTTTGGCTGTTCTCTTTTCTTTTCGATATTCTCAACTTTTTGAAAAGAGGAGGCCCCTTCCCCTAAAGGGATCTCCTGAGTCGTGACTGGAGATGCTGTACTACTTATAGAGGAGACAGAGATATTACTCACAGATCGACTATCATCTACATTGTCCCTTTCTTCCCTGTTTCTTTTCTTATCATCTGTCCCCGACAGGTTATCAAATTTCTAGGCAAACGTAAAGATTCACCCGTCTCTATAGTCATGGTCGTCCCTTTTGATTTTTCTTAATTTATTATCTTTTAAATATACTTGGTGATTATCTATGACCTGTTGGAGGATCGCATAGTTTTTTTTCAATAAGCGCCTTTTCCCCAATCTCATTAATTTCTCATTCTACCACCTCAATTTCCTCCTGTAACTTCTCCCCTTTCTCCATGGAGTGCCTCACCAAAATCTCCATCATTGCAGTGGAGGCCCCCCTCCAGATTACCATCCCATTCTTCTAACAAATTTTCGCTGAGATCCTCGAAGGTGGGGAAGATAAGAATATTCAACCCCCTGGGAACCTTGCCATTCTCCATGTATTGTTTCAGGTTTACCCCATCCCACCATCTGCTCAATTCCGGTTTCCTCAATCTCTTTAATCCTAAAAACAAGTTTCAAACGGGTTTTACCCAAGGGTTCTATGCTCGGTATTGATTTTGAACTATTCGCTCCAAATAAGTTTAGTGCCATTTCCTCTCGACCATCATTATATTTAGGCATTTCTGTACAATATTCCATAGATGAGTGCTCAAACAGTCAATACACTTAATAAAGAGATATCGATCCCACAGCTGACTAAATGTTAGGCACTTCAATCTTAGAACCCCTTAAGTATCAAGTCCTGTGCCAAAAGCCTCCGAGACCTGCTGTGGTTGGGTTCCACAGGAAATCCAGAGACAAAATTTCACGAGGAGGTGGAGGTAGCACCAGGGATGAAGTCATAAATCAGCCAATGTTGTGTTTTTCAAAACTCTTTGTTCTTCTTCGTATAAAATACAGGACAACACCCAACGCGTTTCATTCCTTTTATAGGAACTTCATCAGGGCTGCAAACAACACGAACCACATATAAATAAACATATATATAAAATATTTACAAGACCAACAACATGTATCAAAAAAATATAAAAGGCAATATACATAAATACTGGCACTAATACTTAACGTAACCAAAAACAATATTACTATAGACATCAAAAGAACAATTATACATGGACACAACAACATAGTTTCCACAATTATCTAAAAACATACATCTTGTCCATATAAGACCTCAATGGTGACTCTGGTCTGCACATTAATTTTGACAATTTGCATTTCATTGCTACTAGCAGTGTATACTAATGATAAAAACATTGAAAAAGAAAAGAGAGAGAGAAGAGAGGAGGGACGTAGGAAATGGAGAAAGCATCTTGTCCATATAAGACCTCAATGATGACTCTGGTTTGCACATTTGTTTTGACAATGTGAATTTCCTTGCTACTAGCAGTGTATACAATCAGAAAAATTATGAACCGCAGCGGGTCTCTGAGGCTTTTGGCAAAGGACTTGATACTTATGGGATTCTAAGAATGAAGTGCCTAACATTTAGTCAGCTGTGGGATTGATATCTCTTTATTAAATGATTCCTCTTGCATTTGGTCAGGGTTGGTTTAATGCCTTCTTGACTACTAGCACCATATGATAAGTCGAGACACATGCAGTAGCGGTAAGGGTCAAGGCAGGACATCAGCGTGAACACCCCTCGGCAGTCACCTACCCAGCCAAACATCGGACACTGTTTTCCTCGTCTCCCTGTTGTGTTTCTTTCCTCCTCCCTCCATGATTCTTTGTCTACCTCCCCTGTTCCAGCCTGACTTTCCTGTTTCCCCTGAACTACTGTCCTCCTTGCCGTTTTTTTCTAATATTTATTCTATGCTTATGTAACTCAAGTATCTACAATATACTGTTCCCATTCTAAGTTATGCGACGCTCCAGCAACTGATGTAACTTGTAACTATGTTCTGAAACAATGTCCTTCCTCATGTAAGATTAACAAAAAGTGAGCGACCCAAAATACCCTTGAGGGCTTGGGTAGTTAAATGGAGAGGTAAGGATGCCTTCAAGGGAATTTATTTTGAAAGTATTTGGTAATTCAAAGTAATTTAAAAAGGATAAATTAATAATCCTTATCAGCAATCAGTTAAGCAAAGTGATATTCTGATTCAATATAAAACCTCTAATAGGTCAAAACATATAAACAACATATAAACAACAACTCAAGGTGTATTAGAAAAATATAGTTTTATCAAAGAGTCATTTGGATGAGTCGTTTCATATACAGATGAGTAAACATACAAAAATACATAGGCCTGTGGGTACACACACAAAAAAATTAATAAGTGACTCAACAGAACCTAAGAACACCTATCCCAAATCAAACTGAATAAAACAAGACAGGGATAAGATGAAAGGTCGACGTTTCGGTTTCCTAAAAAATAATTGCAGAAACCATCTTCAGGACTGATGTCAATTGGAATCTGTATAGAAAGATTGTAATCTCAATTCCTAACGCTGCCCGTCTAGGGTAGTTGCAGGAATGCCACAGTGTCTTATCAAGTTAAGGGCAGCTCCTATTAAACGTATCGTGTAACTCCTCGGTGTTAGAAGCAGATTTCAAGGGTGTTCCACAACCTGATAAACCGCAGTTCAATGATGAAATAAGTTTAAATTGGACTTCAGGTCGGAAGATATAATCTTCAGAGAACGCGGAGTTATGCTACATCTAGTCGTGCCGCAAGTCGGAAGTTATTTTCGGGGCAGACTTCAAAGAACACGGATGAATACTCTAATAGAAGCAGTAGTGGCAAGGTGCAGCGCAGTATGCTGCACTGCACCTTGCCACTACTGTTTCTATTAGAGTATTCATCCGTGTTCTTTGAAGTCTGCCCCGAAAATAACTTCCGACTTGCGGCACGACTAGATGTAGCATAACTCCGCATTCTCAGAAGATTATATCTTCCGACCTGAAGTCCAATTTAAACTTATTTCATCATTGAACTGCGGTTTATCAGGTTGTGGAACACCCTTGAAAATCTGCTTCTAACACCGAGGAGTTACACAATACGTTTAATAGGAGCTGCCCTTAACTTGATACAACACTGTGGCCTTCCTGCAACTACCCTAGACCGGCAGCGTTAGGAATTGAGATTACAATCTTTCTATACAGATTCCAATTGACATCAGTCCTGAAGATGGTTTCTGTAATTATTTTTTAGGAAACCGAAACGTCGACCTTTCATCTTATCCCTGTCTTGTTTTATTCAGTTTGATTTGGGATAGGTGTTCTTAGGTTCTGTTGAGTCACTTATTAATTTATTTGTGTGTGTGCCCACAGGCCTAAGTATTTTTGTATGTTTACTCATCTGTATATGAAACGACTCATCCAAATGACTCTTTGAAAAAACTATATTTTTCTAATACACCTTGTGTTGTTGTTTACATGTTGTTTATATGTTTTGACCTATTAGAGGTTTTATATTGAATCAGAATATCACTTTGCTTAACTGATTGCTGAAAGGATTATTAATTTATCCTTTTTAAATTACTTTGAATTACCAAATACTTTCAAAATAAATTCCCTTGAAGGCATCCTTACCTCTCCCTTCCTCATGTAAAGCTCTCTGATACCTCCGGATCTAGCCAGCGGTATATAAAACTTTTCAAATAAATAAAATTAGGACTAGTCAATGTTTATGGGAGACCACTTACTTCCTGAAGTAGATGAAGAGAATGAGGGGTCCCACTATTTTTTGGAATTGAAATGCGCCACACCACATACAGGAGACAAGTAAATCTTGAAGCCAAGATGGTAGGGCCAGCCCAGCCTTGTCCGGACGGATGGGCACAGACAGGCCTGCTCTTCACCTGCTGCGGTCCTCTCCTAGAAGATTTATGCGATTTGGTGCTCCAGTCATAGCCCGAGCTCCCTGGATAGAAGTGCTGAGGATGTTGGGGGGTGTAGTTTTCTCACCCAGCAGGCAACAAGGGTTCATGGCTGCAGCAGCAGCAAGCATATTTCCTGTGAGGGTCCCCAAGTCCACACAAATACTAAAGAGAAATTCCTGATTTTCCATTGCTTTGCTGGCCAGAGGAAAACATGGTGGGCACCTCCCCTGGATCCTCCACCCTGAATGCAGCTCTTCAGTAGTACCCCTAGTGAAAGTTTCCCTACCAACTCAAAGGTGTCTGGTACTCTAATACTGCACTTGAATCGGCAGTCAGTTAATATTCTCCCTGGAAACTATGTATAGCTTTTGGAATCCTTACATTGGTTACAGAGAATTTTGGGTCAGATTTAGAGCTTGGTGGTCTGACCGCCAGCCTGCCACGGCGGCGGGTGTCCAGTACTCCATCGGGTCAAAGGAGTCCTGCCCACTGTATTTAGATGTACACTCGATACAGAGATGACTGCTGCTGTGGTGGTCTTCTGTGCTGGTGACCCATCCTCCATCGCTGTCCCACTGAGCTGATTGAGGAGAAGTGTGGCTCAACGGTTAGAGGCGGCAGACCCGGAGGCAGAGGTCGGCCCGGGACCAGGGTTCAATTCCCGACGCGGCCGGGTGCAGGACCAATGTCAGCGGGCCCGATAAATCTCGCCTCGGTGCCACTCTAACCATGGGGTCCCACGCTGCAACTCTGGGCAATAGCTTGCTTAATCTTCACTCCGGCCCCATCACCGCCGGGGATGCCTGGCTGCACCTTGGGGATGCCCAGTAAAGGGACCATCTCACAGGGAAAGCCAGGAGGGGTTCCCCAGTGGTACACGCTGGGACGCTCCAGGATAACCACGCGCTCTATAAATCCAACATTCATTCATTCATTCATTTCAATGTTTTCTGTTGGGGTGGCAGTGTCCTGTTGGCAGAGTCCGGAAGGAGGAGCGATTGTGTTGGTGGGAAGGCAGGTAACTCACCTTGCTTAATTAATGTAAAACATATATATGTAGTGCTTGTGTACATATGTATGTGTAGGATATCTGTAGTGATCTTAAAATGTACATACTGCTGTGCACACAGCCAGCATACACGCACAATGCAATGTATACCCGCACACACAAACACCTACCTTATATTGCGTCAAAATGGAGTGCCGGTCTATCACGGTCAGAGTGCAGTAGGACGGGGGACTTGGACCACAGTGAAGAGGAGGAAACCACATATTTTACCCCTGAAACAGATGAGTATTCAGCCCTTTTCTTACCTTCCTGACAACTTGAATTAGGAGGGATTTTGTACAGAATTCCCTTAGAAACAACCCAGAATCAAATATAGAGGACAGAAATCCTGGCTGCGGTTCCGCTTGCTGCAGCCCATCCCACCATAGGGGTGGAGAGCGAAGTACTGGCAGGGTTGTTGTGACCACAGCTGTCTTTTCTCCCATTCTCAGACAATTGTGGTCCCGCCAACATCTAAATTAGGCCCTCTGTCTCCAATAGTGGCTTTGCTGGAAAAATCTGAGAATAACAGATCATATTTTGGACTCTCTTCTACCCTTAACTAAATCATTGGGCCTGGATAAGAGATCTTGTTTGGAAAAGGCCACTTCCCCCCTGCCCTTGTCTCGGGAGACTTAGGGCATGGTTTTGAGGTTGGCGGGACCAAGACGGGAAATCATCTCTAATAGTTGTGGCACTAGAGTAAAATCTCTCCTAATTTCAATTAAGGAAGCAGGGAAACATTACTCAGATAATGCTGATAAATAGTAGTCTCATACTCCCTCTATTGAACCCTACTATTCTCCTCTTGTATATTGTGCCCCTACTATGAAAGAGATTGAGGCTATTATTAAGTGAAGAAGGGCCTCTGGGACAACGGGTCCTGATGAGGTACCCATTACTTTAATTAAAAGGGAGACCACCCTTTGTGCAACATATCTTACCCTCCTTTTTTACCACTGCTATAAGCACTTGGGGCCTGATTTAAAACTTGTTGGATGGGTTACTTGGGGACGCTATCCCGTCCGACGAAATATATATCGCATAGGATGTAATGGGATTTATATTTCAGTGGAGGGGATATCCTCATTGCTGTGACTGAGTAACCCGTCCAACGAGTTCTAAATCAGGCCCTTGGTCTGGATGCATTTTAATTCTGTTATTTAAAAATGGGTCCACAAAATCCCCCCTGTAATTATCTCCAAATAGCCTTGCTGAATGCGGATGGGAAAATATTTGTTAGGAGTATTTTGGAACATCTCCCTGAGTGGGTTGAAGAGGAAAAGATTCTCCCCATTGAACAAGCAGGTTTTAGAAAGAAACAATATAACTTGATAACATATGCATGTTGAAACTTATAGCGGAAAAGTATATTTCGATTTGAGGGCTTAATGTATATGTGGCATACATTGATCTTTCCTCAGCGATCGAAAATGTGGGCCTTCCAACTTTATGGAAAAAATTAAGGAAGTTAGGTATGACTGAGATTCTTTTTTCCTTAATTGCTCTCCATTCCTCTACCTGGTGACAGCAGGTGCTAGGCAGGGATTGTCATCAATAATTACAACAAAAAATGGTCTGAAAAAGTGTTGCCTGCTGGCTACATCTCCTTTTTTTCATTGCATATCTCACATATGTCTGACAGTCTAGTCTGCAACAAGGAGAATGCTCCGAAGACAGGGGGCCAACCCTTCCCTTTCTTGATGTATGAAGATAATATTGCAATCCTGTTTCTAACCCCCAAGGGCTTGAACAATAGGGTGGCCTCATTAAATCAGTACACCACCCTATATGGGAAACAACACTTACAACGCAACTTTTACAAAGCACTACCTTTACAATGAAACTTTTACAATGCAACATCCATTACAACGCATACCATTACAACGCAACCATTACAACGCATGTCACTACAACGCATACCACTACAACACATGTCATTACAACGCAGTCATTACAACGCATACAATTACAACGCATAACTACACTATCCAACACTTACCCTACTGTTGCACCCCCTGGAGTTAGAATAGTAATTTTTACCCCTACCCTTTCCAATACTTACCCTACTGTTGCACCCCCTGGAGTTAGAATAGTAATTTTTACCCCTACACTATCCAACACTTACCCTACTGTTGCACCCCCTGGAGTTAGAATAGTAATTTTTACCCCTACACTATCCAATACTTACCATACATGCAATGTAATGGTATGTGTTGTAATGGTATGCGTTGTAAATGTAGTATGCGTTGTAGTGGAATGCGTTGTAAAGGTAGTTTCAAAGAACTCGTTGTAATGGCATGCATTGTAATGGAATGCCTTGTAATGGTTGTTGCGGTGTAAAAAAATGCGTTGTAAAGGTATGCGTTGTAAAAGTATGCATTGTAACGACATACATCCCCCTATATTATCTGAAGAATAATGTCTCAAAGAGCAAAGTATTGATCTTCAAAAATCGAAAAGCCTGGAAGATCAGGAACTATGCTTGGGTTTTAGTTTCTGGGAAGCTAGAGGTCATAAATTCATATCCTTAGCTGGGGAACCTTGTAGTAGGTAATATGTCAGAAAAAGCACATATTGAACATCGCTCCTCCAAGGCCTCCCCATATGTCAATACAAGCCTTTTATATGGCAATGGGTCAGAGACATTTTATTCATTTGCTATCAATTTGTAAGGTGAAAGTTCCTCTGACATTATTATATACTATCAAATCTATTAATGTGCAAAAGTGGAATTTCCTAGACAAAATGGAAGGGAAACCTTTGTGAAAACTTTGTAATTTTAATTTGTGTGTTCCACCTCTTGCCTTAAGAATGGAATTTGGTTTAATAAGCTGCTATGTGCAAGGGCTGGCCATTGTGATGTAGGATGGCTTCTAGCTTAAGAATAGTAAAAAGGATTCTTTGAGGCTTTATGAATCTTAACATTTTTGGTTCTGAGCTAGGAAAATATACATTTTCCTGCTACTTCATCTAAGCCCTAAATCGATTTGAAAGGCAGGACGCTGCATTGATATATCTTTCTCCACCTCAACTCAGAAGCTTTTTAAAGGATGCCTCTAATTCTTCTAGTCAAAGTTTGGACAAAATGTACCATATGTCAAAGAAAAAGTAGGAGGTGGTGATTTATTCATGTCACCCCAAGGTAGCTCAGCAGTACCTAACTTGGAATTTGGACCACTGTCTTTACCATTACCGGACTCTATTCTGAATGAATACGCTCCCACTAAATGTGTTAACAGCAAACTGTTCCAATTCTAGAGAGAAAGGGAAAGTGTGCAATTTGTGTAACATGGGTATCCAGGATCTTAACCATGTGTTATTTGTGTGCCCTGCAGTGATACTTTCTAACACCAATTTTTTTAAAGAACAATATTAATTCAGTTGCAGCAGCATGGGAAATCCTTTATCACCCAAAAAATGAAGCTATTTACCCAAAATAATTTGTGTTTTTAAAGGTTTCATGAATTTATATTAATCAGTGTAATGCTTCATGCTACATTATAGTGCTATATCTTGGTAATAGGGTGTTAAGGATTTTAATCATGTGTTAAATGTTTTCCCTGCATTGCTCCTCTGCGCTGTCTCATCCTAAGTCCAATGATTTTAAAGAATAATAATAAATCAGCTGTGGTATCAGGGGAATGTTTCTATTTACACAAAATATGAGGCTACTTGTACAAACGTTTAGAAAATTTGTTTTAGTGTTATTTGCTTTATTCTTGCAGTTATATCTCTTTTTATGTGGACCTCTTTTGAGTTCCAAAACATGAATAAAGAATTGATTTGAATGTAATCAAATTCAAATTCTTAAATATGACAATAAATATAATTTCTAATTCAAATTACTTTTATTATTATAAACATTTATTTTATTCATTTGAAAATGTTACTGCTTTTAACAAAGTTCTTGAATATTTTGGAAAAATTTAAACTTCTCTCCTTCCTATCAAAATTATTTTTGAGTGTTGGATTTAGCATAAACCCATTTCTTTAAAAAAAACACATATTAATCCTATCAGGTAACTGCATCTTTGCTGTTATGGCTAATCAGCAATCATCAATTCTTCTCACCACAGAATATTTTCCTTCCTATTTTTACATCATCTAGACTTCATTAAAAAAGCTAACTGCAAAAAGCACTTTGGAATATGGTGTGCAAAATCCATGAAATCCTCTACTCTTCTTGCCTCTTCCAACAATGCTACCAAGAACCTTAAAAACAAACTCTTGCATTTAATGCTGAGACCCTGCTCACCAATAAATGTTCCAGAAGTGATGTTACAAAGACTAATGTTCTTTTCTTCAGCTTTGACACACAGAAAGGGACAACTACCTTTTGTGATTGCCTTAATGTAGCGAGAAATTGCAATACTACACATGGGAAAAACTGTCAAAGGCTTCAAAAATCCTAAAATGTGATAAAGGAAAAAATTCTATATATTTAGGGGCCAATTTGGATCCTGGAAAAAGCGCTCCGATTAGCCGTACGGAGTGTTTTCCCGTACTAATCGTACCCTGCAACGACCCCCGTACGTACGACGAAGTACGATTCATACCAGGAGCAGGACTCCGTACGAATCATACAAAGACCGTACGACTCGATTCTCCGCGCGATTCTCCCTCGGAACCCGCTGTACGCGACATCTGTACGGATCACGGCTGCTTTTTCCGACCCAGCAGGTACGATTTGTGTGGGGTACGCACCGTACGACTCTTTTCCTTCGAGAGCTGAAAACAGCCGTAAAAGCAGAGTTTGCCCCGAAAAAGGTACGGAACGCCACCCCCCAGGTACAGCGCGTATCCCCCATGATCGCAGGGGTACGGCACGAACCCCTGCGATCATGGGGGGTACGCGCCGTATGGTGTGTATGTGATTGTGCGCTTTTCCGTACGAATCACCCTTACCTGATGTGGACCGTACGAATCGCGTCCTGATTCCCCGGTCCAGATCGTACTCATCGGGTCGTACGGCGTGTGTACGAGTCGTATGGTTCACGGTTTCAGCCTTGCAATACGTACGGATCACGACGATTCGGACGGATTCACGGAATGTGGATCGTACTACGCGACTCGGACAAACGGGTACGATTCGGACGGAAAGGGCTCCGGATACGAATCGTACGGACGTTTTTTTACCAGGATTGGAATGGACCCCTTAATGGTACAAAGCCTGCACTGTTCCACCACTTACTTCAACATCTCAAACCAACAATAACATCTTTACCTTATAAGGATCTTACCCTACTGTCAATTAAATCCTGAATGTATGAAAAGGATCCACGTGCAAAACAGACTGTTTGAGCAAACAAAGTAAATTAAATAACAAATGAACTCCTGAGCTAGAATGCTAACAAATAACTACCGAAGGGAAGTAAGTTAAACACCAAATCAGATTTAAAAACAGATCTACAACAGTATAAAAAGTTGCTTTCATCCTGATTATCAAATAAAATAATCTACACCGCTTATTTAATCATCGCAGTATTGTTAAACACAATCCTTACCACTCCCTATTCCATGTCCCGTTCATGTCCTGATCATTGGTCCATTGAATCTATCAAAGTTAGAACAATAACATCCATCCCTCATTTGCTTAAAACCCTACAACAAATCACTCAGCTAATGAGTGACAAAGTTATGTGCTTGCTACACAGAAATGTAAAATTACAACACACTCTCCTAGCACATATTTTCATTAACTAATCTAAGGTTAGCCGCATTCCTGGAACCCACTACGTAGGACCATAAACATTTACAACAACTAAGATACAAGGGCCTGAACAGAATCACCACTTGATGAAATGTATTTATAAATTAAGCATTGTTTTGCTATCCTTTTCAAAAGTTTTATTCGACATTTGCTGTCATAAAAGCAATGTGCAATAAAACAAATACGATTAAATATACAAAATCACAAATAATAAAAGACATTAAATCGTATAATACAACTACTTCGCATCCCCGTGGATAAAAATACATGTAATAGAATCATTAAAACCTCGGAGAATTATAAATATAAAAACATTAAAATATCTGCAAGTCACAGTATTATGAAGAAATCAATTTTTTTTTCAGACACTCTAAGAGATTAGGCGAGCCCTCAAAATCCATACCCAGCCTAGAACGTTTGCCATGGCTAGTACAATAGGTAGTGATGTATCAGTCCGCAAGATGCGTTCAGCTTCCACTACCATCCTTGTGCCCAGGAGCCGCCAAATTGGTAACAGCCAGGCCCGTCGCGGGGCAACATAAGTATAACAATCAAAAAGGATATGAGCAGTGGACTCTTTGAAGGATCCACACCCTGGGCACCTATTTGAAGATTAGACCGACCATTTGGTGGTGAACAATTTCACCGGGAGCGTTCCCACCCTGAACTGAAAGTACAACTTACGGTCCAGGAGTTTAGTAATAGCATCCAAGTAAGGTTCCAGACTTGGGGCGACTTTATGGTCCAAAAAGCAGCCAGTAAGGGAAGTTGACACTTGTTGTCTTGCGTTTTTTCCTGGAACCATACCCAATATTTGGTCTTCAGCACATCTTTTGATGGAAAGTGGGAGTTTACAGGATCTACCCACAGTGAAATCAAGCCTAGCTCTATTAGAAGGATTCAAACTACCCATAGCCATTGAATACGATGTAATGTGTCAGCCCTAATTATTTCTAAGAAGCCGTGTGCATAGCCTGCAAGTTCTGGTGTAATCCATAGTCTCCTCCAATACAGAAGAGGATGCAATTTAGCTGCTGCTACAATAGGTTTCTTGCCCAGATCAATTAGCATTGGACACATAGGGGTACTCAGGGGTAGTCTAGTAATATTTCTTAGGAACCTGTTTTCAGAGAATGTAAGAGATAAGAGGTTCTCGCACCCCCAGACTTCCGAGCCATATAATGCTGAACTAACAGCTTTCAGGTTATACATTTCTAGGGCTGGGCTCATAGGCTTAAAATGAGAGAGATTGTGCTCCTGACACAGAGCCCCTGAAATCTGTCTGAGTTTAAGAGAAGCTAAATCAATTTGCCGATCCCATTTCATACTTCCTTCAAAGTTCACCCCTAGATAAGTGAACGCTTTAACTGATTCTAGCGGTCCATCCTTCATAATAAAGCCCCTCAGATTTGCCTTACGAGCGTTGAATGCCATTAGCTTTGTCTTGGACATGTTGACCTCCAAGCCCCTCTGGCAACAAAAATCCTCAAAGATTTTTGATGCCTCTGAAGCCCACTAGGGGTCTTGGAAAGGATCAATGTGTAGTCAGAAAACATCAATATTGTTACTTTTTCTCCGGCAAGTGTGGGGGCATCAGTTGGTATTGCACTCATACATTCAGCTATCCCGGGAATATATAACAAGAATAGCCATGGGGCCATCACACATCCCTGTCTCACACCACGTTCCACAGGGAAAAATTCAGTGACTTCCCCATGCCCCCCATCCTATTTGGGCATTATTGTCTTCATGGAGCCTTCTGATTAGAGTTAAAAGGTCCAGGGGAAGCCCAAGCTGTTTCAAAACTAGCCATAATTTACAACGGGGTACTTCTGCTACACAGAAATGTAAAATTACAACACACTCTCCTAGCACATATTTTCATTAACCAATCTAAGGTTAGCCACATTCCTGGAACCCACTACATAGGACCATAAACATTTACAACAACTAAGATACAAGGGCCTAAAGAGATTCACCACTTGATAAAAAGTATGTATAAATTAAGCATTGTTTTGTTATCTCATAAAGACAATGTAACTGCACTAGCTTTCAAAATCAAAGCAATAACACAAATGCCATAGAATCTCATGCTTTTCAAATCCATATGCTATTAAAATAACTGGTCATCTCTCTCAATTGACTCCAAGAAAAAGCAAGTCAATAAGAACACCATATGCGGCTTTCCCACCCCATCTGACTGTATGCTATGCTTCGAAATGTCACAATAACTCAAACCATTAAAAAAAATGGAACTCCCATTGAAAGCGTAATGGCCACCCCTAGAGATGCAGCTTCTCCTACAAAGACCTTTATGAGGTGCCTCAAAAATCCTATATATATACTGATCACACAAGAAAGTAGCCAACCTGTAAATGCACTTATCATGAAGACACAGTCATTCCTATAAAACTGGAGACTCTTTGTTGCAAAGGGCACCATTATTTCAGCTATCCAATAAAAAACAATGATTTACTATTCTTGACCAAAATGTGGTTCTCCTAAACTTCACAACCCATTATTAACACATGCAATTTGTAGAAATCTCTGGAATATATAGCAGGTGGAAGGAAGGCCATGGTCTACAGAGAGCCTTGTGTTTGCAGGTTCATGCAAAGCTCCCGATTGCAGTACTTTCCAATGTCTTCATACAGATATTGTTATGAGCCTTACATTTATCACAAGGCCTACCCTAATGGAAATGACAGCTAAATGTCTTGCTTAATTGAAGACCATATTCGTAATGTTACTGATCAATGACCAATATAAAAAATACATCTTCTTTGATAATCTAAATATCCACAGGAATGATCACTCAGGCCATGAGACCCACACCCAGCACACCTTATCAATAAACCAATCTGCCCCCATACTACCAGAAACCAATGTACAGCAAAGGTATTAACTTTAGGTTAAATTATAGTTGAACCCAACTTTTGTATTTGAAAACCCAGTTGTCATTGGCTTGGTGGACCATTTCTAGAGGCTTTAAACAATCCTCCATCAAGAATGACAAATCAACCCAAACCTACTTGCAACTGAATCAAAAACACCTAACACATCTGTTTGAGCATCATAAATTCTATAGCCAGCCCTGGTAACCATTGTGTTGATCGTATAATTTTGTATCTAACTTGAATAAAACAAAATCTGGTATGTCAGGAGTATCCTCCTCTCCATTCACCCTTGTCTTTTAACAATTTTTCTCCAAAGGACCATGGAGTTTAAGCTTCTCACACAAGTGGACTTTGCTACCTTGGAAAAAGCAGCAGCCCCCAATAACTGGCCAGATATCAACTTTACCCATTGTCAATTCTCTGTGCACCATTTGCCTACCATACAGACTAAAGACTCCCAGAAATACTGATCACAGCCTCAAAACAAATGTGATGTTGTTTGAGGCACACACAATGTTTTTAAAAAAACAGCAAAAATATTTTCTTCTCACTACAGATACAACCACTGTTTGATAACTGGTTTGACCCTGTGGTAGCAGCTGGAATCTATTCTGGAATCATAAAAAAGTACAAAATAGTAAGATAGTGACGTAGAGCTATGGGCCAACCCTCTTACCATTCATCCTCCAATGGACCTTTTTTTCTGACTGAGAGGTGATGGAAGTTAACATTACATCAAGCAATTTCAATTAACAGTGTAACCCATTTTGCTACACAATAAGGAATAGGAATCAGTAGCTATAGGTAAGTAGGTTTATTACAATTTAGCAATCAAATTAAAGTACACCAAACATAGCACCATGTCATAAAGATACAGAATAACATCTGAGAAACCCAAACTCCTAAAAAAAGGTTAGGCAAACCAGTATTTGCTAAACAAGATGTTCAGTCACAGCAATACAAAAGATCAATAATAAGGTCTGGTGCTCAGAGAAGATTTTCTGGTTCCCCTCTTCTATACATAAGTAAAATCTAAAATCATGTAAATTAACATCCAAATTAAGAGGACGGTTAACTTGTCTAACGAATCTCAAAATTCAGGGAAATGCAGAAAAATAGGAAAAAACTGGAAATAAGAGGAATAGTAAAGGTGTCAGCATTGCAGAATCGCAGTTAAGAGTCTTCTTGGGTAGGGGGAATTTGAGTGTTAGCCTATGCCACATTCAGCAGGAATTAAAAGAGAACAAGCATAGCCCTCATCAGACAGTGTAGACTTCAGTTATTCGCACTCACATCTCTCAGATACCACCCCTCTGTTTGCATAGTCAGGGGTCACATAGTCCTTTTTCTTTCTCACATTTTAGGCTGCAATATTCATGATATGCTCCAGTCTGAATATCGGAACAGCATTGTCCTTACTCAACCGAAACATGTTGAAAAATGCCGAATAGAACTCTTCAGTTAACACTCTGGTTCTCCATGTTCCTTTTGTCAATGTCATCTTCACAAGCTCTTTCTCTATTGCTAGAACAGTGTTGTGTCTATTTTCAAACTAACAATGTATATGAACACACCAGAAATGGAAAACTGTATTTTACGGAGAATGGAAAACAGGCCCGCTTAAGGCAACTTTAGAATATGAAATCAATACTGCACCTTTAACATGCGCTTGCACTTTCAAATACAAATTACCAAAAACTTGTAAATATATTAGATACATGTTGCATGTGGCTTACAGTAAAATGTTTAATACACATGGGTAAGTGTGGATAAGAAGCATTAGTGCACACATTACAAAAATCCATTATTATTTCTAAAGTAAACATATTCTAAATATGTAAAGATGGTCTAATCATTGCATCTCTAAAGAATATCTAGTTGAATATGGTTAAGGCACACAGTGTTATGTATACATTCTCTAATTCTACAGTGAATTAACTTCAATAGTGATGTTAAGTGCAAAACCTTTACTAATAATGTCAGTAGGCCGCACAGGAAACATGTGCTAGGTGCATTTATAATATGTATTTGTAACATGTAAAGGTGGAGCCCAAATTACAATGCTCCAATCCCCCTTAAAAAGATAACAATCTTTCAGCAGATGGACAAATCACAAAAAACAAGTTGTTTTCATCATCTTCTTTCTGGATTCTTCGAGAAACTTCATGTCGCTATAGTATTTGCTTTGTTTATTATCTAGTTCTATGTCTGCTATCATTCTCTAAAATCCCATTTTCACTTGTGCACATTTGTATCCCTTATAGAGTACAAATAACAATAATCCACAAAGAGCAATTATCACTAAGAGTTCAAGATGCTTCCAAAAATTCCATTCTCTAAGTTTCCAAACCACCTGCCTATAGCAGAAAATTCATTCACCATAGCTTGCCAAGCACATGTGGCTTCTAACTCTTTTAAATCTCTCTTTAAGTCAGTAATGTTCATAATGTATGTAAAGTCCTTACTCTGGTCTGGGATGTAAGTACAACATTGTTGAACTTTTAACATCCTACAGACTCTGCCCTCTTTCACAGGAAGGACGTCTAATGCAAGTCTATTGGGGACGCTTTGTCTGCTTGCAGGGGACACCTTGCCTGTTTATGGTTGTGGGGGACTACTGGTCCCAGAATTCTGTGCCCTGCTGTGACCTCCCTGGAGGGAAGAGCCTGCTGTGGCAAACGTGCTAAAAAGGGTGAGTCACCACCAGGGCATGGGACTCCTTGCCTGCTAGCGGTTGTGGGGGACTGCTGGTCCCAGAATCCTGTGACCTGCTGTGACCTCCCTGGAGGGAGGAGCCTGCTGCTGCAAACATGCTAAAAACGTGAGTCACAAATGGGGTGCGGGACACCTTTCCTACTTGCGGTTGTGGGCGACTACTGTTCCCAGAATCCTGTGCCCTGCTGTAACCTCCCTGGAGGGAGGAGCATGCTGCCGCAAATGTGCTAAAAAGCAGGAGTCACCACCACAGCTCAGGATGCCTTGCCAGCTTGTGGTTGTGGGGAACTACTGGTCCCAGAATCCTGTGCCCTACTGTGACCTCCCTGGAGGGAGGATCCTGCTGCTGCAAACGCACTAATTAGCGCGAGTCACCACTGCAGCATGAGACGCCTTGCCTGCTTGCGGTTATGGGGGACTACTGGTCCCAGAACCTGTGCCCTGCTTTGACCTCCCTGGAGGAAGGAGCCTGCTGCTGCAAACATGCTAAAAAGTGTGAGTCACCACCGCCAGGAAGAGGCAGGGCAGGGCTAACCCTCTAACATCTGCCACAGATGAAGGCTGATCAGAAGGACTGGAACGAACTTAAAGTGCTGTGTCTAGTGTCACATGGCAAAGGAAGGCACTGGCATAAGGGGCTCTTTTTCCAAAGTGTGTGTGTGTGCAGAAGGGTTCCACCTTTGTAGTGTTAATCATTGCTGCTATTAGCTCTGTTACTAGCCATTCATCCTCTAACCACTCTCTAATCATCCTCAGCCTTGTACAACTAATTATAGTTATCGTTGAAGTACGGGTGAAAGGAAGACAGTAGAAGTACCAGGAGGTGGTGAAACTGGCAAGGGCAAAAAACCAAAGAAAGTAGCCAAAAACCCCAAGCATGCAACAAACTACTGTGTTATAAATTGCATCGATCCAATCATCAGCGATTGTGAGGAGTTATTAACTACTCCCTTGGGTGTTGGAAGAGAGACTAACGCTGCCAACTTAACTGCTTATACAGACCGGCCCCCATCCTCTGAGCCCAAAAAATGTATTCCAGACATGTTCAAAAGAGGAATACAAAAAGTGTCGCCTCCACTGAACAAAGGTACAATATTGCCAATTGAGCAAACTGCCCCATCCCCCCATGCACACCGCACAAATCCACATAGATAGCGAGCTGTAGTGCAGTAACAGATTTGCGCCTCTGATGGACATATCTGAGGCCAATCTGCCCCCTCACTCGATCACTCCAAACGAACATACACAGGGATTGTCGGGTCTATCAAAACTCCAACACCAGCCAGAGAATATAGGGTCCCAGTTTAATCTGTTCTTTGAACTTAATTACCAACATTAAGGCGTTGGTTGAGAAACTGACAGAAACCCTTAACTTGCCACCACAGGGAAACGCACTGGACCCTAGTAGATCGGCACTGACTAGGAATCTAATAGACAGTGCCTCCAACATGACCACAACGGGTAGATTGGGCACAAATACTGAGGAATGTCCTGTCCTCACAACAGGCTTCCAATCAATCACTAATAGCAGGTACCAGCGAAATAACATAAGATCGAACCCCGAACACAACTCAAATAATACCACCCAGAATAGTCTCAAACCTCAGCAAAACTCAAAAGGCTGTTCGGTAAATTCATCCCCTATTCTTCCCAGAAATCAAGGTCCACCCACACACAAGGACCACCGATTAATAAATGCTTCGTTGGTAGGCCCTATGGGGGCACACATTTTTACCTAGAATATGATCTAACTCCCATGGGGAAGACGTACAATCCTTGATTAATAAGAGCATCCATTGGATAACTTCACACGAGGAAGTGTAGATCTGTAATCAGAGAAGATATATTAACAGCTAAAAGATATGTGATTCCAGGCCTTAATACTAAACATGCATGCCTAACATTGAAATCTAAGAATCTTGCAAATAATTTGGTGTCATTTGATTTAAGAACATCTCATTTGAATCCATGTAACATCAGCATCAAATACAATCCCCCCGCACTTACCAGCAGCAATAACTACTCTAATACACTGCTAAGTAGTGATACAGGCTCAATCTTAGATACTATACATTGATGTCTACAGGCAGCTCCCCCACAGCAGCCTTTCGAGGTTGCGGTAATCAGGGGGAGGGAATCTACCAGCATGTTAATCGACCAGGGAATAGAAATCCAGGAAGACTCCCATACAACAATCTCTGATTTGTCCATCTCAACACTGGCTATTGCTTCACGGAACACAGCAGGTCTTTAAACAAAGACAGTGTCAGCCGAATGGTCTGTGTTCGTAGAAGGCCACGATATATGGGCCTTCCAAGAAATATGGTCACAGAGCCCTATCTTCCATCCAGGGTATCCTAATTTTACTGAACTTGCTACTACTAGTGGCCCTCTGGTGGGATAACCCTGGATATGGAGTTGAAGAGCTACTAACGGATAGTCCCGATATCTTGGCCATTGTTTTAAGGTTCAAACAAGGTAGAGACAATATACTGATCAACCTATATGCCAGAGGGATGGTGGGCGGGAAGCTCTAAAATACAGTTTCCCTATTGGAAGCCCAAATATAATTGCACATTTGAACCCCTTGACCATAAAGATGGTGGTTTAAGCAGAGAACAGGACTCACAATGGGGCATTCCATCTTTCTCCCTACCCCCGATAAAAAAATAGACAAAGGCAGTCCTTCAACTAAGGAGTCTGTGCCTGAGAAGGGGTGTTAGGGCTTTAAACGGGAGGTCACCATTGGATAGTAAGGGTCTGCATACATATAACATCGGCATAAGAAGCAGTAGAATGGATTATTTTTTATTCAATTTGGAGCTATGGTCCAGCCTCGTTGATATGACCGTTCAAGAGAGAAGCGAGACCTGCCACAACCCATTACTGCTAACTTTGCAGAATCGGGTGCTATCAACATTACAGCCACAATCTCTCTAGAGGGTGACTGGAGACATAATCCCAACAAACGATTTGCGTAGGGTAAAGTGGGCAATGTTAATCAAAAACGAGAACATCCTAGAACAAATGAAGGCAGAGGTGGAGAATATTCTAACAGCCATCTCCATCATAGATGCCTAGGAATATAAAAATGGTGTTATTACACAGTCACATGAACATTTGTTCACTAAACTTAAATGCTTTTTTATTAAGACTAATAAAATTGGTAGCAGGGATAATCCCAAGTCAGCTAACTGGTACAACAAGGACTGTAGAACAGCATGAAAAAACAGTCCCAAGCTATACATACCAAATCTATGGAGGGAATCAAACTGGCTCAGAAATTGTATAATAATAACAAATTATAGCTAAAAATGAGTCAGATGAAAAACTTTGGAATGATCTTCTGCTTGCGAGTAATGAGAAAAGCATGTAGAAATTCTGGAGGTTAGCAAAATGGGGCAGTGGTGAGCCAAATCAAGCACTGGACAATTATGTAGCACCAGATCAGTGGGTTTCGTCAATTTGCAGCCGCAGCAGACAGCTTAAACTACCAACCCTCCATTGAATCTGCGACTATCTGCGTTTGGCATAG
Source organism: Lissotriton vulgaris (assembly GCF_964263255.1). Taxonomy (NCBI): domain Eukaryota; kingdom Metazoa; phylum Chordata; class Amphibia; order Caudata; family Salamandridae; genus Lissotriton; species Lissotriton vulgaris. The sequence continues at coordinate 659,904,652 of NC_141694.1, forward strand.
GAGAGGTCGAAACAGTCTTGGGCATAATACCCAAGGGCAGAGCTTCCGGCCCAGACTGCATTCCGGCTATCTATTTAGGCATGATAGAGCAACTTGGATTAAGTATATTTATATACTAGTAAATGCAATAGCCAAGGGGACTCCTATCCCAGATTCCTGGCGAGGTGCAGAAATTGCACCCATATACAAAAAGGGGGACTATACAAGTCTGAGCAATTACAGGCCTATAAGCCTAACAGACTTGATTAAAAAAATATTTGCCAGGCTTATGCTGAGCCGAATCCAAACATGGATATGCAAATTTGATATTTTATCCACTCTCCAGGCTGGATTCCACTAGCACGTCAGCACTATTGATCAAGTTTTTAGATTTACTGGCACACTGTAGTCATTGACGGGAGTACCTTGTATGCAGCGTTTATTGATTTAGAATCTGTGTTCGATCTGGTCCCCCGCAATAAGTTATGGGAAGCTCTGAAGGAATCAGGGATGCCCCCAGAACTTTTAGCCCTAATTTTTAAACTGCACTAGTCGAACTATGCTCAGGTACGCTGGCGGTCTAAGGGAATGATTACAGACAGGTTCCCAGGTTCGAGAGGGGTCCGTCAAGGGTGCGTCTTGGCACCTACCCTTTTTATATTATTTATTAACAGAGTAGTTAAATATTATTCCACATAACCCACAAATGCACCGCATCCTGTCTCCATGGAATAGGCACAGATGCTATTTCAATTTATACAGGAAACAACAACGGTAGTAACTCCAGAAGCCTCGCAACTCCAATCCCAACACTCATCCCTGCCTCCCATAGCACAGGTACCGGACTCCCCGGAATAACTATGTAACATTCATCACCAAAGCGATATCTAAGATAGATTAGACACGCCCCTATGCAATTCGGCAGACCGCCCCTCACTCACCTCCTGAGCACGTATTGATCCTATAGAAAATAATCACACCCAGTCACAATACTACATACCGCGATGCTTCCTTCGATCGCTCCTATTCTCTCCTTACACTAAACTCTCCCACGGTTCACAGGTTTGTTTTCTCCTTTTGATTTTTTTCTAAACTAAATTATCCATCAAGGAATACATTCCTGAATACTGTTTTAGGGATGACTTACATGGGTAAAGACGAGGGTGCAACACCAACAGACACCCCCAGGATACATGCCCAACAAGACACGGCATGACGTAATACAACATGCCAGGTCAAGCTGGAGGATGACTGCCGGACAGATGTAAGTCACCCTACCCAAGATGTGTTGATGTATGATAAGACCATTAAATACATTGGAAAAGCAAAGTGTTAATCAAATACTTGTAATTATATGTTGATGCAACAACAACTTGTACCAGGAAATGTGAAAATCTCAATAAACTAATTTAAACAAAAAAAATCCCACAGATGCACCATCACCTGCCGGCATGAAGGTACCCCTTTTAATGTTCGCCGATGATACTCTTATTTTAACCAAAACATAGAAAGGCTAGCAGCGAGTACTAGATAGATTTAAGGTCTTCTGCAGTGACCATGAGCTTGTACTTAATGTAGATAAAACTACATTTATGGTGCTGCACAAACACAAAGTGGTTAAATGGAGAGTTTTCATGAACAATGCACAGCTGGAACAAACTGACATTTTCACCTACCTGGGGGTAACCTTGGAAAAGAGGCTTAAGTGGAAACCCCAGATATACATATTAGCCTTAAGGCATGCCCAACTTGCTGGCATACTTTCAAATGAGTGCCAGCTCTTGCAAGCAAAGCCGGTTGGCCCTCCGCTAACGATTTACATTGCCAGAGTGAGGACCTCGAATTTATATGGTGCCAAGCTCTAAGGTTTTGAAAATATTACACCACTAACAATAGCACAGAATAAGTTCCTGAAAGTTCTAGCAGGTCTCCCTCAATCTACCCCCTCAAACCTGTATATCAAGACCTGGGCTGTTGTGAAATAGAAGAGCTAGCTCGGTTTAAGCCAATAGCATATTGGAGAAGGTTGTGGACCACCCCGGAGCTGTTACCTTATGCGAATATAGTAAATCATGTAAGAGAAGATGACACAACCTGCAAAATTACATGGTTACATAGAATTAAGAGCACACTGGTGGATATGGGATATAGACACTTGTGGGTGGACCCAGGAGGCAGCACATTTCCATCTAAAAAAGATTATAAAGGAACATGGCTAAAACAAAGTGGATGTCATCTGTTCAAAATGTATCCCTAATGGGCAAATTTGTGGAGCACAAGCAAGACACCCAGTTTGAGGCTTACTGGAACTTCATAACCCAACCCAGCGACAGAAAACTGTATCATCCGTTCAGGACTGGTTCGCTTCCGGTAAAATCGCTCACTATCAAATGGCATAACACAACAAACTCCAATTGACCATCATGTTAATCCACTGACGAGTCAATCCCTCACATCCTGTTTGTCTGCCCAGCATACATATACCCCAGAGAAAGATGGCTTAAACCGATCTATCTAAACCTGGGCACCAGATCTAGCCAACATGCACTTCATATTCTTAAGACCAATACAGATGAACATCTAGCAATAGCTATAGCTAACTTCTAATGCTGGTCGTGGGGTATTCGTGCTTTAATTTTGTCCCTTGTACCTCCCAACTCCGCAGCATGATCGTGTGTGTGTATCTGCCTCCAAATATCAACCGGAACCGGCAGGCCAAAAAACGTTTCAATATCCGCAAGAGTCATTACAGTAGAAGAGGTTCCATCAAATCCTTTTAATATGCAGTAGGATTTTTCCTATTGTCAGGCAAATGAGTCTTAAGAGACAAATCTAAGCTTCTTTTCTGTGGAGCATAAACCCATTGTTCCTGAAAAAGGGCTGCCTCCCTCGCCCTAGTAACATTGCCAAGGCCATCCGTTAATTCCGTAATTTCTGGGTGATATATGGGATGTACCCCCTGCATTGGAAACTGAGATACTGACCTGGGACTGGAATCACTGACAAAATATCGACCTAGAAAATATCGACCTACAGAAACATCGATGCTGAAATATCGAAGGCAAGAATATCGACATCCCATCTACAACATGGTAAGTACAAAAATATCGAAATAAAAATATAGATGTTAAAAATATAAATGTTAAAAATATTGTTTTTTTACTGTAAAAAGATAAATGTAAAATAAAGTAACTAACACTAATAAATAAAATAAACATAGTTGAAAATATCTAATAATGTTTAAACTTAAATAATACATATATATTAATAATACATTAATTAAACATATACAGAAAATATATAATATATACATACTTAACAATAAGTTTTAAAATGTATTTTAATAATTTATAAATTAATGAAAAATAAGATAAATTACAAACACATTTACAAACATAAAACAACATAAATAAAGAAGTAAAGATTTACATTTAATAAATTAAAAAAATTAAATATACCTTTAATATTTTTAAAATTAATGATATACTACATTATCTAAATTTATACAAAAAAAATTAAATAGCTACAGAAATCAAAATACTAATCAAAATCCATCAGTAAAAAAAATACAGTAATAAAAATGTTGGATAGCATAGAACTTAAAATTACCATTCCCACTCCAGAGAGCGCAACAGTAGAGAAATCGCTGTATAGCGTAGAGGTAAAAATTACTATTCCAACTCCATAGAGTGGAACAGTAGAGAAAACATTGGATAGCGCAGCAGTAAAAATTACTATTCCAACTCCAAAAAGTGCAACAGTAGGGAAAGCGTTGGATAGCGTAGGGATAAAAATTACCATTCCAAATCCAAAAAGTGCAACAGTAGGGAAAGCGTTGGATAGCGTAGGGGTAAAAATTACTATTCCAATTCCAGGTAGTGCAACAGTAGGGAAAGCGTTGGATAGCGTAAGGGTAAAAATTACTATTCCCTCTCCAGAGACTGCAACAGTAGGGAAAGCGCTGGATAGCGTAGGGGTAAAAATTACTATTCCCACTCAGAGAGTGCAACAGTAGGGAAAGCGTTGGATAGCGTAGGGGTAAAAATTACTATTCCCATTCCAGAAAGTGCAACAGTAGGGAAAGAGTTGGATATCGTAGGGGTAAAAATTACTGTTCTCACTCCAGAGAGTGCAACAGTAGGGAAAGCGTTGGTTAGTGTAGGGGTAAAAATTACTATTACCACTCCAGAGAGTGCAACAGTAGGGAAAGCGTTGGATAGCGTAGGGGTAAAAATTACTATTCCCATTCCAGAGAGTGCAACAGTAGGGAAAACATTGGATTGCGTAGGGGTAAAAATTACTATTTCAACTCCAGAGAGTGCAACAGTAGGGAAAGCATTGGATAGCTTAGAAGTTGAATATAACATACTTATAAATAATTATTGTAAATAAAATAATTAAAATATAAATTCTTAAATAACTCTACATCATTTGCAAATACCCATGAATAATTACTAAAAACACAATTACAATTGAATAATTAATTAACAATAAATTAACAATAAATATAAATAAATGTTAATTAATAAAGAAAAATTACCAAATAATAAATATTGAACACTAAAATATTTTTCTAAACAAAAAACATATGGATAATTGAAAATGGATTAACAAATAAAAAATGGTAAACAATAAATTAATTTTTAACTAAAAAACATTTTTTATGTAAAATTATTTACCAATTTATAACATACATTTCCAAATAATAAAAATTAATTAACAATTAAAAATATCAATTACCAATTATTAAAAATTAATTACCCCAACAAAATTAATTGGCAATTAAAAAATGTAATTACCAATTACAAACCTTAATTAGCAGTTAAAAAAATGATTTATCAATTAAAATAATAATTGCTTACCAATTAATAATGAATTAGAAATAAAATAATTATCAATACCAATAAAAAGTAAATAATTACTTAATTACAATTAAATTACTTCCCATCCAATTCCTCTATAAACCCACAACCCGCTACAGAACTTAAACGCAAAAATTATTAAAGATTAATTTACAATTACTAAAAATTAATACTTTATTTACTATAATTAAATTACTTCCACCCTATTCCCCTATAAACCCACAGCCCGCTCTAGTACTAAAACACAAAATTAAATTAAAAATAACATTTTTAATATACAAAAAATAGTACACATATAATTTAAAAAAATATATATACTTAAAAAAAACATAACAAATACATATAAAATACATAATAAAATACATAACAAAAAACAAACATCGATATTAGTAACATCGAAATTAGTAAAATCGATATAATTGATATCAATATTACTAACTTCGATATTACTTACATTGATATAAAAAAAATCGATATTGCTTACCTTAGGGTCGATATTCTGTCCAACGATATTCTTGACCTCAATATTCTTCACCTTTGATATTTTCAACTCGATATTAATGCAGGTCGATAATTAGAAATCGATATTTTGACTGTGCACCCTGGGACTTATCTCATGTAGGGGTATATTATCAAGAACGCCGTTAAAATTATCGCCTCTTTAGCGGCAGGAAACTGCCTCTAAAGCGGCGATAATGAGCTTGATAATAGACCCTTGTGAATTCCCATAGAAGCCCAGATTCTGCTGTGAACCTGGGCTTCTATGAGAATTCACAAGGAAATATTATCAAGCCCATTATCGCCACTTTAGCTGCAGTTTCCTGCCGTAAAGCAGCGATAATTTTAACTCCGTTCTTGATAATATGCCCCGTAGTCTTCCCCTATATGCTATTATGGTCGCAACATTAGAAAAAACCTGTCCTGGCCCACATTTACTAATATACACCCGATCTCTCATGTCATATAAAATTGGAGGTGCTTCTGCTTCAAAACACTACTGCCAAAGACCAATTAAAGTTGCACACATATGTTTAAGGCATGTTCCTGCATGAAGGGCTCAAAATCTCTCATAGTCGCCCAGAAATCCTCTACACTATAAATAGGATTGCAGGCCCACTGGGCAGCCTGATTGGCTATTACCTGTTTCTCATCATCCCCTACATCAGATCGCACTAACGGTCCCATGCACTCCTTAAATTTCATCCAGTCCCTATCCTCAAATCCACGTACCGGTGTCCTGCAACTTACTAATGTCAGAGGATTAAAAACTATAGTACGAGAAGCAAAAGAAATAACAGGCAACAATGTCGCTGATGATTGTGTCGCAGGAGAAAGAGCTGGTGAAAGAGACGCTGAGAGAATAGGTGTGGCCGGGGTACAAACGGTCACGGTTGCCACAGGTGGAAAAGAAACAGAAGGAATAGGAGGAGGAGGAAGAGCCGAAGTCATAGCCATTGAAACAACAGCAGTAGATTTCGGGACAGAGACAGTAGATGCAACCGTAACTGGTGACTCTGAAGGCACCGGAACAGTGGGATATATTCTTTACAGGGCATATGGAGGCGGGAGTCGAGTATCTAGCAATTCTCCCCCGAACCACATATGATTTATCAATTTGCAATCATAACCTTCTATCCTCACATTCAACACCCTTTTACTATTTTTCCCTGTCATAGGCTACAGCTTTCTGAGTCAGTGTCTGCATTCTCCCCTTCCGAGCTTCCTTCTCTGCCTTCAATTGCTTCTGTCTAGCTGTTGTCTGCCATGTCCTAAGAGAATCAAACATAGAATGCCTACTTTGTGTCTTAAACAACTGTTCTCGTAAATGCTCAATCTTTTTTGTAGTTGAAAGTGCCCATCAACGGCCACTGCAAGCTGGCATAGTCCATTGTATATTTATGTCATATTTTTCTAAACGTAATAAAGCCCAGACAATTCTTCACATATATATCGAAATTCGGAGTGCCTTCTAGAGGCGCCGGCTGACTTTCTTCCTATCGAGCATCAGCAGAGCAACAATGACAGCACAAGGAAAACAACTTACTTACACTAGGCATTCTCAAAAGAAAACAAGTTCACTATTTTATGCCTAGCAAAAGAATTGCAATTGCTTTTATCGCATAGATGGCTCTCAGACCATACCAAATGCAAAGCAAAATGGTACCATACCCACAAAGAACCAAAACAAACTCACATGGAATACACAGGTCATACAAATTAATTCTCCACTGCCTACTCCACTGTCGACTCTTCAGACCAAACGGACAGATCCAAGGGTTTTGCCGTTCAGGACTCCAGTCGGGATGACCATTGGGTGAGACACCGTCCTGTGGAACAGAAAGGGCAGCTGTGAGTATCAGGAACTCTTCATGCATGGTTCCCTGCTCCATCCGTCTGACCCAACAATGGTCTTGACCTCCCCCTTCCGCAGAATGGGATGGGTCACTTACCCAATGGAGTCCCTTTTCGGGTGCCAACTGAAGTAAATGGCCCGATTAGGGTCACCCGGGTCAAACACGACCACTTCTCAGCCTTCTGTACTAAATGAAGAGTTGGTAAGACAGTAGAGAATACAAACTAATATTAGTTTGTTAAAAGTACACTCAAAGGGACTGACATCAGCAAGCCTAACGATACATTATACCCACTTTGAAACCAATGAAAGCACGCCCACCATGGAATTTTCCAAGGAGATGCAGCTGGACAGTAAACTACAAAGAAGTAAGTTTCAATTCTGAGGCCGGGCACACATTATCTGCTATTCAAGGTCATTCTGCCTGTGCCCACCACTCGACAAGTGGGAGAAGGCCTAAGTCTAACAAGAAAGGTATGTGCTAATAAGAACAGTGCATTTATTAGTGCAGCAGAACTCAGATCCAAAGAAACATAACCTAGAGAAGGCTGTTTTTTGTAAAAGGCAAAAGATCAGTTTTGCATTACAATTTAAAATGGTGGCCATACATAAAATGCTTTGGCGAATGCTAACTTTACATAGACAATGCTAAAATATGTTTTCTATTCTAACAACTCTAACCATCGGCATTTCAGGGAAAAGTGCTTGTATCTCATCAAGGGAACAAAGGACTCTGTAAATATGTGCGTCTTCAGGAGACAATCCTGTTTTCCTATCCGGAGTACTGCATAGACTCAACACAGGAGGCAAAGAATCAGACCTTTTCAGAGATGCAGAAGCACACACTTTAGCCAATCTGGGTTTCAAAGTTCTTTTGACCTGTTGCACAACTGCAATGTAGCCTCTGTTCGACTTGCAATGCTGCGCACAACATTTTCAGAACCTCATTGTTAAGATGAGTTCCTCAGTCTGACTCCAGAGAAGACAGGGAAAAGAAACGTTGTTTTAACTCCCTCAACAACAACTTAGCCACTATGAGACTATCACATCTTCTGGTAGGGTAAGCCTCAACCCAACATGAGAATATGCACACAACCGCTAAGACATATCACAGCCTATTGCACACAGACATCTTGATAAAGTCCAGTTGCATCCTGTTGAAGAGACCTCCTGATCTCCCTATGTGACTCAATGTTACTGCTATTTTTCTGCCTACATTATGCTGTTGGCACACAACACATCTCTGACACAATCCTTCTGTCATCAATCTGAACCTAAGATTGAACCAAAATTGTTTGAATAATCACACAATGGCATCCCTACTTACATGTGCACGTCCATAGTAATGTCTCATCATTGGAGGCAACAAGCTATCTTACAACCCAAATGTCGTCGTTATGTCTTTTGATACATCCTGCTCTCATCCAGCATAGCTGTTCTGCTTCTGACACTTCATCCTGCAGCCTTTTTACTTCCTTCCATGTATCAACTGTATTTAACAATAGATGACAATTTAGTTCATCCTATGGGTTGATTCTGATATTCCCCATTAAAGGTACAAGCATTCAGTGAACAATATTTAGCTGTCTCATCACAATGTATGTTGCCCACAGTAACATAATCAGTGCCATCTCAGTGTGCAGCTCACTTCACAACTGCAATCTGGGGAGGTGGTTGTCATACCTATAGGAGGTTGTATACACTTGCACTATTTCAGATTGATGACCCCGAAGAGGTCATACATCTGTGTTAGAACCATAACTGTCAAAAGCCATGAACAACACCAACGCCATACTATCTGTCAGTGAAAATGCTTACTCTCAGCTAATCTGAAATACAGCATGTCCTAGTAAGGGCAATCAATTCAGTCACTTGTGCAGAAAATACTCTTTGAAGCCAGGAGGCTTTGACCACACCTCAGACAGTACAGACTGCATAGGCAGCTCCCAGGATTACATCATGGTCTCACAAACAGGCACCATCAACAAACATCACATAATCTGATTCAGGGAGTGGCACATCTTGTATGTCAGATCTCAGCTAGGTGCATAGTTCAGTAACATCAAATTAGGAATGCTGAACTTCACCCTCAGTAACATCGTTTCCAGGTATAGGCAAAAGTGGGGCAGGGTTAAGTAAAGTGCATCTCCTCAGGGTGACCTTACCTGCACTAAGTATGACTGGCTCATATTTAGTAATATGACTGTTTGGGAGATAATGAGTTCTGGTGCAAGTGAACAATACCTTGACTGATTGGAGAATAAAGGCTGTCTAAGTATGACTCATAACAATGCTCTCACACTGTTTAATACTGACACATGTGAATGCCACAGCTTTGAGACAGCCTGGCAAAGCAGCAGCTACGGGATCAAGTGTGGCTGAAAAATAGGCAACGGGTCTGTGAGCATAACCGTGAATCTGAGTTAGCACTGAGAGAGTGCATCCCTCCCTCTTACTGCAAAACAAAGCAACGGATTTATTGTAATCAGCCATTTCCAGTGCTTGGGCATGGCAGAGACATTCTCTCAGCCCTGAAAAGGAAACAATTCAGAAAAGGGGGTGGTGATGGACAGAGTATCTGAATTAAGCAGAACACTCCTACTCAGTCAACAGATCAGGGCTTGATCCATCACCGTTTTTTAGCTCACTGCACCATCCCAGCTCACAACCTGGCTGAAAAGGAAACATGTAGGTGTCATCCCATGGTACCGGATCTAACATGTCTCTATATATCAGCCTCTGTTTAGGCTTGGCCACTAGGAAAAAGTCTGGAATCCATTTTCGACAATAGCTCACCATTTCCAAAAACATCCTGATTTTTCTGGGTAGAATAATTTAGAGAATTACCAAAATTCTCTCTCGTGACACCTTCCTCGCTCCTTTCTGAATGTGATGTCCTAGATACAGGACTTCTTTCTGACAGTAATGCAGTTTGGTCTGGAACACTTTATGTCCATTCTCTGCGAAGTGGTTCAACAGAGCATTTATGTCTCATTTGCAAGTCTCTTGAGTATTTGATGCCACCAATAGGTCATCAATGTATTAGACCAAAACTAAGTGATAGGGTATTACTAGGACATGCTGTATTTCAGATTAGCTGAGAGTGACCATTTTCACTAATAGATAGTATGCCTTTGGTGTTGTTCATGGCTTTTGACAGTTATGGTTCTAACACAGATGTATGACCTCTTCGGGGTCTTCAATCTGAAATAGTGCAAGTGTATTCTTAATGTCTGGATAAAGATTGATGGGTTTTCTGGATACACTTGTGGGACTTGGCACAATGTCAAAACATGGCTGCCAAACCAAAATGGAAAGAGGAGTTGGCTATTTACATGCAACAGTATGGAGAAGAATGCTTGCCAAACCAATAACAGAAAACCACTCAGCCTCACTTGAAATCTGAAACAAAACCACAGCTGGATTTGGTAACACCAAACAACAAGGAACAAAGACGGAGTTGACCTTTTGTAGGTTACTTGTCATTGGGTTTCCGTAAGCCCATGATGGGTGAGTTACATGGACTGCCCATTGTTGTGAACGTATCTAGGACCCTGATTAAATATTCCTGATTTATGCCCTTATGTGGTTATACAAATCATATCCTTATAAAGTCATAAGAATCATATCCATATTTAGTAATAGCCAATGCAGTCCAAATGTGGTAAATCTAATTTACCAATGCGGAATTTTATGCGGTAAAGTTCAATAAGAATAACTCAGTCAAAAACGAGAGGCAGAGTCCGTGGCATTTGAGGTTATAAGGGTTTTATTCCTTAAAAAGGAATTGGTTCGAACCAGGTATCATGTTCCATCACCACGAGGGTTCAGGAAGGGAATGGACATGGACATGTACAACGTTTTATTAACAGGATATCATATATATAGTCAATGCATATAGTGATTATGAATGCAGAAGGCGTAACAGCTGAGAGAAGAGAGATAAGAACACATGTGCGTAACAGGAGGCGTGCACGAGGGCGTACACGGAGGTGTGTGCTAGAAACGTCACATAAGATTAGCATGAGTTGGTGGATCCATAGACGAATCCTGCAGTGTCAGCAGAAATATATGGCAGAGATGCGCGCGCAGCAGCATGACGTGTAATTGACGTGGAATTGGAGGGTGAAGGGGACTTGACATTTGCGCTATACAAGGAGACAGAAGTCTGGCGTGTCAGAACAACCTACACCCAAATCATATCTAATATCTTGTGTTTGAGGAACTGTATTATCTAGAAGGAAAGGTCTCTTGGGCAGAGGCTATTCTATACTGACTGCTAGTGCGTGCATATGTGACTACGTGTCTACGTGTAATGTGAGGGGGCATGGGCCTACCATGGTAACAGGAGCTATGAATTACTTGCATGGATACAGAAAGGCCGGGCCCTTTGCTCTGCAGCTGGGAAGGATGTTTACTTAGACTACTAGACAGGAATGTATTTTCGAGGAGCGGAGCAGATAACTTGAAGGCTGAATACAGTCTTGGCAGGCAAGCAGGCCGAGCCGGGCACCGCTCGCCGCGCAGGAAGTAAGGCAAAGGTCAGGGATACAGATGCAGATCCAGGCTGCAGCTTTCAAAGGCAGAAGGCAGAAAGGGCTCGATGGCAGGAATCAGGGCCTAACTCGCCAGAGCCAGAAAAACGTGAAAGTGCACCATGTAAAGACGGTGGCAAGGCATACTTAGGAACTGAATATTCGACCCATTCATGGTGGATCTGAAAGAGGACATGTTAACGTTGGACGCAAATGTATTTGCGTATCATAGCTGGAAGTGGAGGGAACATACATGTACTTGAAGCACGTACATGGAGCCGTTGGGGTCTACGTTAGGGGACACAATTGACCATAAAAATTCATATTACCTCATTCCCTCCTTGTCCCCTACGGACCCTTCATGATATATCAATCCTCATTAATCTATCAATCTGTTCATGTAACATCATTTGCTCTTCTTTCTTCTTACGGTATTTTGAACGCGGACTTGAATGGGGAATACATGATGTGGCGCACAAGCCGCAAATCGCTGGCCCACATTGCAGACATAGACAACAACTGAATACTATGAGAAGGGCTATTCCTAGGAAGGATAGGACTTTCCATCCCCAGGCTGATAACACGCTCCAGAACCAACCGGACCAAGTCCAGGTGCCTGGATTCTGGTGTATCTGACTTGCAATCTTGTGAAGACGGGTTATGGCTCTATATACTGATGGCGCGTTTTCTGGAATGAAAACACAGCAACTCGATCCGATGACTCTAGAGGCTCCGCCCCTATCGGCCAGGATGACGTCAAGGACAAGACGATTTTGAAGAACAACAATCCGCATAGCAGACTGCTCCTCTGTTAAGTTGCCTAGGGCGGAAGTAGTTTCATTCACTACTGCTTCAAGGGTTCTAGTTAATTTACGTATCAGTTTACTATTGAAGACAGCACCTAAGTAGGGAAAGAAACCTTTATTGAAATCTGTATACTGTTCCCATGCCGTTTCAGTATAGTCGACAATCGGGAGATCTCTATGGGGTCTATTGTGTACTAGATGGGAGTCCCTATGATAATCAGGAGGGGCTAGGAAAACAGGTGGCAGAAGGAATGCAATGTAACAGGTGCCATCCCAATCTAAAGGTAAACGTATATATGCTGTATGACCACAAACGAAATAGGAATGACGGGAAGCCTTGAATGTAGACTTGCCTTTCATCACTAAAGTCAATCACAGTAGTACATGTGCTATGACCTAGGTGTACTGAACCATTCATTCTGACACATAATTCACCTTTGACTGGTAACACTGACATAGCGGGTAAGACTGGTTCGGCTTCGGATTCAGCATTCAGAATCATGAGGTTAAGTGTAAAGTTACCTAATCCATATACTTCGTTTTCTAGATCAGTCCCTGTCCTTTGGGGAAGACCCTCCTTGTCAGGGAAACATACTTTATGCAGAACTGTGTTCAGGTTTCCCCATACCCAGTTGCCCTGGTAAACTACGGAATTGGAGTCTAAAGAGTTCATTAAACTAAACCATGCACCACAGGAACCATTGTGTGTGAACGGATACGGGAAGAGGGGCAGAACTCCCTTGCATTTCTGATAGGGAGGGAGTCGGCCACATATCCAACAATTAGTAGCATTGCTGGTCTGATGGGAGTGGTGTAACATACTAATGAATGTATTGTTGCGCAGCGCAAGTCGGTAAGACAACTCATGCGGGGGTAGTTCACAAAAAGTGTGCTCGACAGTGTCATTTGAAGAAGAATGTGCACGTCTGAAAATAGGATAATATACATAAAGCAGTATACTTGCTGCAATAATCATAAGACTCAGAAAAAACATAATCAATAGTGTCACCATACAGTGACTACGAAGTGCTTTACAATATTCACGTTTCTTGAGCTGTTTCTGTCTATCTCTCTCTCTATTGGGGTCTAGGGGATACATGTCAGAAACTTGTCTAACCGATTCACCTAGGGGAGGACTTAAACAATTAAACTGTCTGACTTGCTAGACCTCAACTTTAATTTATACTCCTGAGAAAAGGTTTTCTCGGCCAGGGGGAGTTTTGAGTCAGTCTGTGGAGGAGGGCAGGGCTGGGAGTCTAAATCTGGCAGCAGTCCATGGCATTTTTTAACATGACTCGAGTGAAGCCAGCCCTTACGGCCCTCTACTTTGATCGCTGTCCTTGTAGTCAATAACACGAGCTTCGGCGCTTGCCAACGGGGCTCCAGCGGACTCCTCCTGTCGAAGTTCCGGACGTAAACCAGGTCGCCGGGAACAATCTCGTGGGGCTTCACCTCGGTGTTGTCGGGAAAGGCTGCAGCAACCTGTGAACGACATGATTGTAGTGCAGACATCAAGGAAGCAAGGTAATCTGTCAGCATGTTACAGTCAACATCAGTAATTTTTCTCGGCAAAGGCGTCCCCCACATATTCGGTGGCCTACCAAAGACCACCTTGTACGGGGATAGCCCTGTTCTTGAGTGTGCTACCATTCTCATGTAAAAGAGTGCAACTGGTAAAGCAACAATCCAGTCGACTCCTTTCTCTCTACAGATCTTGGCAAGACGAATTTTCAGGGTCTGATTATGTCTCTCTACGAGACCTGCTGCTTCGGGATGTCGGACACAGTGGAACTTCCATTGATAGCCTAGCAGGAGTGATACCTGCTTCATAAGCTCGGACGAGAAGGGCTGACCGTTATCTGAGTATACGATACGGGGCAAACCATACCTGGGGAAGAATTCACGTACCAGCTGCTTGGCAGTGGTCGGAGCAGTGTAATCTGGGACTGGATATGCTTCTGTCCAACGGGAAAGTGCACATACAACTACGAGGACATACTTAAATCCTCGACAACGTTCCATCTGGATATAATCCATCTGGAGGACTTCAAAAGGGTGATCGGGAGGATGAAATCCACCTTGCTCTACGGGAATGCCTTTACCTGGGTTGAACTGACAACAGATCATGCAAGTACGCACTTTCTGTTTGGCTGCTGCTCGTAAATGTTTATTGAACCAAAGGTTTTGAATACTATCTAACATGGCTTTTTCTCCTAAATGTACAGGACTATGTACTGTGTTAATGATAACTTGAACCATAGAGTCGGGGAGAAACCATGTAGATTTCCCCTTCGTCATCCATCCCTGTTCTGTCTGGATCCCTCCTAGTTCAGTCCATTTCTTGATTTCGTCTGGTGTAGCATGTGTCTGTATGTCAATTACATCTAGGGCGGGATCCTTAACTGTCATGCAATGTGTTGGTGTTGGGACTATTGTCTTTGTCAGGTCAGTTGTGTGAGTCTGAGTCTGAGCTGTATGCTTGGCTGTTCGGTCTGCCAGGTCGTTACCCTGGGAAATGGTATCTGTGACTTTCGTATGTGCCTTGCACTTCATGATGGATATCGCTGTAGGCAAATGTATTGCGTCTAATAGAGCTTGAATGAGGGGACCGTGCTGGATTTTGGCTCCGTGAGAGGTCAAGAAACCTCTCTCTCGCCAGAGTACACCGAAGTCGTGTACGACTCCAAATGCATAACGTGAATCTGTGTATATGTTAACTCTTTTGTTCTTTGCTCGAATACAGGCTTGTGTCAGAGCGATGAGCTCTGCTGCTTGAGCTGACAGGGTGTCAATACAATTTGTTTCTATGACTTCAGTTTCTGTCGTGACTGCATATGCGGCCACTAACTCTCCTGTACTTGTTCTCATACATGAACCATCCACATAAAGTGTCAGGTCTGGATCTGGTAATGCGGTATCTGTCAAGTCTTGTCTAGGTTTCGTCGTGATGGTAATGACTTCAATGCAATCATGCGCCAATGGATCTGTCTCACTTAATGGCAGAAGTGTAGCAGGGTTCAATGTATTACAACGTCTGATTTCTATGTGTGGCTGAAACAATGTCAATTCATAACCTGTCAGTCGTGCTATAGTCAAGTGCTGGGTCTGTGTTCGGTTTAAAAGAACTTCCACGGAGTGTGGAACTTGTACTGTCAATTGATGTCCTAACACTATGGAATCGCTTTGTCTGATTGCTAGAGCTGTCGCTGCTACTGATTTCAAGCACGCAGGCAGCGCCTGGGCTACTGGATCTAATGTACTAGAAAAAAAAGCACACGGTTTGTGTGAACCTGCTTGATCTTGGGTGAGTACTGACAATGCAGTACCTTCGCGTTCTGTGACAAAAAGTGTAAAAGGCTTGCTGTAACATGGTGTCACTAAAGCTGGTGCTTGACATAAGGCTTTCTTTAAGTCATCAAAAGCTTGTGTATGTTCCTGAGTCCAAGGGAGGACAGTCAATGTCGCTGCCTCCTGGGTTGTCAACTGTATGAGTGGTTTGGCTAGAAATGCATACTGAGGAATCCATTGTCTACAGTAAGAAGTGAGGCCTATAAAGGCTCGTACCTCCTTTTGTGTCTTGGGTTGTAACATGTTTACAATTAACTGGATGCGGTCAGGTGTTAGCTGTCTCCCCCCTTTGGACAGCAAGTGCCCAAGGTAAACCACTTGCTGAACACAGAATTGCAGCTTCGAAGGAGACACCTTGTGTCCCTTGTCAGCCAAGAAATGCAAAACCGTCAGTGATGCTTGCTCACATTCAGGTTCACTTCGGGCGGTGATCAATAGATCATCGACATACTGAAGTAGGGCAGTGTTATCAGGCATGTGAATACTGTCAAGTTGTCTTTTCAGTGCTTGGCTATAGATGCTGGGGCTTTCTGTGAATCCTTGAGGTGCGCGTGCAAATTTGAAGCTTCGGCCATTTAAACAGAATCCGAAGAGATATTGGCTTTCCGGATCAATGGGGACACTAAAGAAGGCGTTCTTCAGATCAATTACTGTAAAGAACGTTGCCTCTGAATCAATAGCTGTCAATAATGAAGAGATGTCTGGAACCACAGGATACTGTGGTACAATGCATTTATTCAATTCGCGTAAATCAATAACTAATCGATAAACAGGAGGTGCATTTGAATCAGTACGTTTAAGAATTGGGATGATAGGGGAATTACATAGATTCGAGTCGGTTTCAACAACCACTCCTTGTGCAATGAGCTCGTCAATGATTTTCAGTAAAGCCACTACAGCATCTGGGGGTAACTTGTATTGTCGGATTCGTGGTAGTACTACTCCTGGCTTGAGTGTGACTCGATATGGTGTAATGTGCATACAACCTACATCAGTGGGGCCTTGTGCCCATAAATGTGCAGGAACATTCTGTAATCTGGGATCAATATCTCTCAACACATAGTGACCCTTGAAGTCACGCAAAAACAGTCTTACTCCTTCCGGAGAACAGCAAATCACAGCTCCTAGAGCTTTCAGTGTCTTGATACCTAACAAGTTTTCTGGACATGATTTCGTGAGCAATAAATCTGTAGTGCGAGACAATGGACCAACTAAAAGTGGTACTGGTTTCGATACTTCATTTACAATAGGCTTGCCTGAAAATCCAAGGGAAACATTCTGTGAGCCTGAGAGGGGTGCCCCTGGAACCTCGTTGTGGCTTATTGTTGTTCTGCTTGCCCCTGTGTCAATCAAAAACTTTCTATCTTTTCCTAATACTTGACTATGCACGTAAGGACCCTCTTGATCTACAGGAACCTCAATAAGAGGCAAGCCAACCTCCCTCTCTAGGCTGTTTCATGTGTATCGCTGATAATCGGGATAATCAGTTTGGGCATACTGGTACATCTGCTGCGTTGCATGTTGTGTTGCGGCAATCGGTTGTGGCTGTGGTACTGCTACGGTCTGTACTGTCTGTTTTGGAGCATGCATAGGCTGGATATTCTGTGGTACTTGTTGTTGGACCTGGTCCTGTCTAGGTTGACGCGGTCTTTCTTTAGTTTTACCTGTAGCTATATTATGTTTCAAAACTGCACATTCATTTATATAGTGACCTGGCTGTTTACAATAGTTGCATGTCCCTTTAACAGGAGCTGCTGAATTATTGGACTGTGTCAGACCCTTTTTCTGACCGTCAGCTGGAACTGACTGAGCTACTAGCATTTTAATTTTCGTGTCTTTCATAGGTCTTTGTTCGTGATCATGTTCTTCTCTAATTCTATTCTGGTGGTACTGTAACATTTGTAACATTTGGGAAGGCGTGTTTGCTTGCCAGGTGCTCTCGACTTTCAGTACACGATTCTTAACTTGGGGCAGGGAATTTTCGACTAACTTGGATACAAAAAGGTGTGGATATGACTCGCTACTTGCTTTCAGTCCACTATTAATAATAAAACATTTCTCAAATCGGGAATAAAAATCACTAGTGTCTTCATCAGGTTTCTGTTTGCAGGCTGAGATTGCATCCCAGTCCTCCTTTTTTGTGGCTAATAAACGTGGCAAGACTTGTACTAACAATCCTGGTAATGCTTTAGTTTTATCCCCAAGACCTAAACCTGGGGTTCGAGTATTTTCTTCGTTCTCTAATGCAGCCCAATCAATCTTTGCGTCTCCCACCTCCCATTCTTTTTCTTTGAGTTTCTCGTAAATACCTGCAGGCAATAATACTTTCAATATTTTCATGATGTCGGGATAGGTATAATCATCCATGAGTAACATGTCTTTTTTTTCGCGGTGGAAACCTGCAGGGTCTTTATCGTGACTGGGCACTAGTTTCTTCATTTCCAATAATTCCATTTTAGTTATGGGCGTGTACACAAACACACGTCTAAAGGTATTATCAGCATTCCTGACTGGATGCACTTCTCGCAAGGGATTTTGTCTGTCTATGTAAAACATTTTTCTTTCTGGGGGTGGAGCTGAAACGAACTGTGGATTCAAGAAAGCACTATATCTGTGCCGATGTTCTAGAATTACCTTAATTAAATCGGTACCCAGGCCCCTCCATTTATTCATGAGTAACTCTATTAGTATATCAGGTAAGGGACCTGGATCAGAATGTTGGCTCTTATACAATATAAGGAGGTGTTGTATCATAAACATACTAGCTAGTCGCTGTTCATCTGGGGAAAGATTCAAAAACGTTTGCGCTAATGCGTCATCACTATATTTATCAGAATTATCAGCCCATTGTACTGCTGACCTGGCCAATTCTTGGTCATCCATAGAATCGAGTACATGGTACCCCATTCGTTCTTGAAGTATTTTATCGGTAGCCTGAAATAGATGTTCAGGAGTCTTCGGGTTCGACATAGCAGCGTGAAAAACTCTCTTGCTTTCTGGGCGTATCGTTCTATTAAAAGATCTACCCTTTCCTACATATGCTATCGTACCTTTGTCTACTTCTACTTCTAGCTCCTCCTCCTCTGAAGAGTCATTCTTGTTATTATCTGCTTCACTCTCAACTTTCTCTCTTTCATGAAACTCTGTTATTTCTTTACGGATCTTTCTGTACATGGCTTCTATACATTTCTGTTTATCATGTTTTCCATCTGCAATATTCTGACCCCATGTAGTTAGTACATCCATCTCATCTTTATTTACACCAGGCCGGTCTCGTTCTCTTATGAAACAGTTTATGAGGAATCTTAAAATCATACTTTGGATGTCTACTTTCTGATGTGCCATGGCCTCCTGAATACTTTCCGGACCCTCTCCAGTCAAAACAAAACGATATATCCTGTCTAGATGATTTATCATTCCTGGAAATAAAGCTAAAAAGTTTGCAGCACGTCTTATACGTATTGAGGCTAATATCATGCAATCGTCTTTGCCTGGTACTGGGTCATATCTACAGTCTGTAAGGTACTCTTTAAGCTTTTCCATTGGGACTGCTCTCAGGGTACGCTGCTTTGCTAGTTCTCTAATAGTTAAACGCTGTGCTGGTGGCGGGGTATGGTAACCTCCTGAGGCGCCTCCTGAGGCGGAGGCTTGAGCATGATCTGTCTGTAGGGTTGTGTCAGACCCGAAAGGATTAAGCGGATTAGTAGGGTTAATGGGGGATGCAGGAAGTGGTGGAGGAGTGGTCTGTCGTTGGGGAAGTATAGGTGCAGGTGGAACATTGGTATATGCGGGTGCTACATCATCTAAATAGGAAGAAAGGAAAATATCTGCTTCGGTCTTGTGACGTAATTTAGTCGGAACCAATGGAGGGGGCAGATCTTTTGGTACTTCCGGGGTCGCCTTAGGCAGGCCCTCGGCCAGGACTGGATACAATCCTGTCATAATAGCATTACTACGTCTATCATGTTGTTCCATTCTAACTCGTTCTCCTTCTTCTAGTAGTTCTTTTTCTTTGGCTTTTTCAGATTCCTCTTTACTTCTCTCTGCTTTTCTGAGTGCTTTCTCTGTCCGTCTGTGTGATTCTTTACGCCATAATTCAATGGCATCTTTCTGTGACTGTCTGGCTTTCTTTTTCCATAAAGCTTCTTCTACTCTCAAGATGCACTCGGCATCCCATGTCCCTGTAACGGGCCATCTCTGATTCTCTGCTAGATCTTTGGTGTAGTCCACCCACAAGTCGAGATATAATACAGCGTCTAAGCCGTGCTTGTGGTACATAAAATATCCGGGAGTGTCCCTGGGTGGGATGGGAACAGCTTCCTCGAGTATCCTTTTTCTAGTTCCTATCTGTTTCAGTTTCGAAAACAGCGGCATTTTTCAGCCGTGATACTTGGTACGTGATACTTACTCGGATTTGGGCACAACTAATACAATAAACACAGTAAATGAAAATCAAACAATCACTCATACCACGACATTTAAAACACATTGAAACATTTCGGAAAACGAACAATAACTTGATAGCGGAATACTGGATATACTGCTAAACAGTACAGATACACTGCTAAACAGTGCAGATACACTGCTAAACAGTGCAGACCGGGTCTGTGTACCCAGACTCGTCTTGACCGGACACAAATTAATGCACCCGTCTAGATGCGTCCCCAGCAACGGTACTCACCGGGAAGCACGGAACGGAAGGCCTCGGAAACTCGACACTGGACTGGACCGGACTGGACTCGACTCGACCTCGATTCTGGACTTAGGTACTTTGGAACATCAGAACTGGTGGGCCTCTGAACACCTCGGACCTTGCTCTCTCGGCTGGGCTCTGGTCGGGATCCTCCGCACTCCTCACCGCCTCGTCTGGGTGTCGATCGCAGCCTCAGTCACCTCCGTTGGCCTGAGGGACATACAGGAAATCCTGCGGGTACGCGTAGTTGTCCTTCACGGCTGTGGCAGGGGACCAGGCCTGCAACGCACCTCCGGCGCGTAAGGTGGGGGAGGGGTCCCTATTCGGGCGCCAATTATGTGGTAAATCTAATTTACCTATGCAGAATTTTATGCGGTAAAGTTCAATAAGAATAACTCAGTCAAAAATGAGAGGCAGAGTCCGTGGCATTTGAGGTTATAAGGGTTTTATTCCTTAAAAAGGAATTGGTTCGAACCAGGTATCATGTTCCATCACCACGAGGGTTCAGGAAGGGAATGGACATGGACATGTACAACGTTTTATTAACAGGATATCATATATATAGTCAATGCATATAGTGATTATGAATGCAGAAGGCGTAACAGCTGAGAGAAGAGAGATAAGAACACATGTGCGTAACAGGAGGCGTGCACGAGGGCGTACACAGAGGTATGTGCTAGAAACGTCACATAAGATTAGCATGAGTTGGTGGATCCATAGACGAATCCTGCAGTGTCAGCAGAAATATATGGCAGAGATGCGCGCGCAGCAGCATGACGTGTAATTGACGTGGAATTGGAGGGTGAAGGGGACTTGACATTTGCGCTATACAAGGAGACAGAAGTCTGGCGTGTCAGAACAACCTACACCCAAATCATATCTAATATCTTGTGTTTGAGGAACTGTATTATCTAGAAGGAAAGGTCTCTTGGGCAGAGGCTATTCTATACTGACTGCTAGTGCGTGCATATGTGACTACGTGTCTACGTGTAATGTGAGGGGGCATGGGCCTACCATGGTAACAGGAGCTATGAATTACTTGCATGGATACAGAAAGGCCGGGCCCTTTGCTCTGCAGCTGGGAAGGATGTTTACTTAGACTACTAGACAGGAATGTATTTTCGAGGAGCGGAGCAGATAACTTGAAGGCTGAATACAGTCTTGGCAGGCAAGCAGGCCGAGCCGGGCACCGCTCGCCGCGCAGGAAGTAAGGCAAAGGTCAGGGATACAGATGCAGATCCAGGCTGCAGCTTTCAAAGGCAGAAGGCAGAAAGGGCTCGATGGCAGGAATCAGGGCCTAACTCGCCAGAGCCAGAAAAACGTGAAAGTGCACCATGTAAAGACGGTGGCAAGGCATACTTAGGAACTGAATATTCGACCCATTCATGGTGGATCTGAAAGAGGACATGTTAACGTTGGACGCAAATGTATTTGCGTCTTCATAGCTGGAAGTGGAGGGAACATACATGTACTTGAAGCACATACATGGAGCCGTTGGGGTCTACGTTAGGGGACACAATTGACCATAAATCTACTTCCTTAGACTCCTAGAAAGTACAACGAGTTCTTTAAACAAACTATAACCTCCAGCAGCCCGGGAATTCCCCCTGCTTTTGTTTTGATTTGTCCTAGAACTCCTGCGAGTCCTGAAAGAACTGCCAGTTCTTAGTGACAGTTCTCAGTGAAGTCTTATGTCCAACCACACGTCAAACTCGGCACCTTCCAGGTATAAATATACCAGCATTTGCCTTAAGCAACACATGGTGGTTTGGAGCAGAACGGCTATCTACTTACCCAAAGCCCAGCTGATGCGAGTGCCGAAGGAAGCCGTCCCTCCCATTTGACGCACTGAGAAAGACGCTGTCTTTTCTACTGCCGAGAAAATCCAGCTCCAGTGTTTCCAGTCACCCTTGCGGGTTAATGGGAGATCGAGTCCTGACTGAGAACGAGATACAAGACCTCCTTCATTCTAAAACCAAGGTACGGAGCAGATTAGATCCTTAGAGAATTCTTGATTCAGATTCACGGCAAAACTAACTTAAACTTAAACTGCTACTCCCTTACTCCTTCCCACGTACTAGGCTTAGGTTAGGTACACTGGGGTAGGCGTAATTTAGAAGCACCAGTTGAGTACGTTTAGTCAAACTTTTATCTTTGTATGTATTGTATATATTTTATCCGTTTTAAGTATCATATGGCTCGGAAACCATATCAATGCTTTTACAGTATTTTTTCATAATACTCCTTTTACTGTACGCACTTTACTTTATGATAAGTATTGCAATTGTGGCAATTCACTTCTCTTGCATGAGAAAGAAGACTGCTCAATAAATAACACCTTTTATTGAAAAACGCCTGTCTCTCTATTTCTCTGCACTCTGGTGAAACTAAGTATGCACGATTGACTGAGTGAAATAGTTATTTATTGTTTTCACACGACTCCGGAGATATACTCCTTATTCTGGAGGGGGCAAAGTTGTCATGTTTATGCGGTTGTCAGAAGCTAATCCCTTCTTGTCTAATCAGGGAAGCTAACTCCTCCCTGTTCATTCGAGAAAGTTTCTAGTGACCTCTGAGCTAGCTGGCATACCTAATTAAGTCTAACATATTCAGTAGAGACCTAGTCGACCTGAGTCCTATGTCTAAACTACTGTTTATGTTATTCCAATGCGCAGAGCCTATTGGGAATATAGGAACTACACTACATGGCGCCCAACGTTTGGTAAGGCGATAATCTAACGCAAGATACTAGAGTAACTCAGTCGTGCTTTTCACACAGACCCCTTTTTCCCGTAAAAATTCCAATAGATGTCTGGATTGGGTGAAAGGTTAATATCTGCCAGAACTTAGTAGGAAGAGATTCCTATGTATTAGTTTTGGTTTAGTCAATGTTGAAGGATACAGTGTTCCAAAATATTGTGCACCTAATCTTTGCTTCCTCAAAACTTGCTCTGCAAACTTTCTGTCAGTAAAAATGTCAGACAGTGAGGATGAAAGGGAGAGAGCTAGACTAGCAGCTCAACTCGTAGCGGACGACACAACTGTCCAAAATAACGATCCGGATGCAATAACCATCCTGGTCAATATAAGAAATACATCCGGGATCTTCACTGGCTAAAAATTGAAACTCGAATCAAATTCAAATCACTTTGCTTTATGCACAAAATCGCTACAAAAAAAGCGCCAAAATATCTCCAAGCTTTGGTACGCCCATACTGCCCTTCACGTGCTCTGCGGTCTGCCACGGCGAAGAATTTTGTGATTCCTAAAACCAAACTGTCGCGCATGGGCTGCAAATCCTTCTCTTTCTTGGGACCCAATCTGTGGAATTCTATGCATATCACAGCAAAAAAAGAGACCAATTACATGAGCTTTAGGAAAGCCTTAAAGACCTGGCTCTTTAACATCTAAGCAGTGCTCTTATTGTAGCATCGTAGAACCATCTCATGAATGCGCCGGGAAACCCTTTGTGGGTAGCTGTTACGCTTTATAAATGCAATAAATAATAATAATAATAACCATAACTATAAAACTTATAGAAAATGGAGTAACATCAAGAGGTGGTACAGTCGTATATGTGGTAGAGGCAAATGAATATCGGCAGACAGGTATTCTATTCCTGGATAAACTTTCCAGCAGCACATGCTGTAACACTACTACAAAATAGCAGAATCTCGAGAGGAATACTCTCCTTTTGAGGAAGTTGAAATTCCACTAACATACCAAGAGCACCTGCTCTGGTTTAATGGCTCCCTAAAACATCAAAATCACATTACCAGGCTCGGTCCACTAGGTAGACCAGGAGCCACATGACCGGTTCTAGCCAGCTACACACCGCACCCCGACATTGAGAAAATGTCAAGTGAAGAACTCTTAGTTAAAATAAAAGAATTAACAAAAGCATATAGAGATTTAGTTCAATTACCAGTTGACGGTACAACCTACCGACCTAATTCACTAACTGAAAATCCTGAAAAGACTTTCATTAAAAATAATCTCAATTCTCAAAAGAAGAAGTAGGAGGGTAATAAACAAACCTCTCCCAGAGAAAAACAGTTTCAGTCCAGAGGAAGGTCTCCCCAACAAAGAAATAGATCTCCAGAAGAGGGGGGCAAGTCTCCCCAAAGGGAGCCCTCTGAAAAAAGATATAACCTTAGAAATAGGGAAAATTTGAGAAAACCTGACAGATATCAAGATATTGATACACGTCCCTCTCGATCTTTCCAGACTTCCTCAAAGAAATCGGAAAGAAGAGGACGGTCAGAACATAAAGAAGAGCACGTCAAGTCCAAAGACAAGGAACCTGCTCATCAAAGTGAAAAATTACAATTTCCCAGAAAGAAGGTAGCCAGTATTAAAGTAAAAAATGCAGAGAATTCTGAGGACACAACTGAAAAAAGGAGAGTGGGCCCAGACAATGCTACACAGCGCAGCAGAGGTGACCATAGCTCGCAAGATCCTGATGAATCTTCTGGAGACAGTGGACACGAATGAATACATTCAAGTGAAAACTGCAGACACCGAGTTAGCGTGCCCTATAAACTATATGAAATAACATTACGTATAGAGGGAGATAAAACTAGGAAAATAAGAGGTCTCTTTTGGGAGAATCTATTTAAAGACTATGATATCCTTCTAGCAGAAAAGGACTGGTCACCAGAATTTGTCAGGGAGTGCCCACATGGCGAAGAAATGATTATGCCTGCCTTCTCAAATCAGATTCCAATTCATAAAAAATACACATTTGCAAGAAAATGGGTAGTGGCCCAAGCACCTGCATTATATACAAATCATGTAGGATGGGATGAGGATTCTCCTCACCATAAAATCCAGTTAAAAAATCAACCTACTGCACAAAGGCAGTATCCAGTTAAGCAAGAAGCTAAAAAACAAGTCAGAGAAATTTTGGACCAACTTGAATATCAGGGGGTGATTGAAACATGCACCTCACAAATGAACAATCCTTTGTTTCCTGTCTCCAAGCCAGACGATTCATATCATCTAGTTTTGGACTACAGACACCTAAACTCCTGCTGTAAAACTTTTGCAGTATAAAACTCACACAGTGTAGCACTAATGAATAACATTGTGGGCAAGAAATATAAAACGACATTAGATATTTCAAATGGTTTCTTCTGTCAAAACATAGCACCTGAAAGCAGATATTTGACCGCTTTCTCCAGCATGGGGACCCAAAAAAAATGTTGTCGTCTCCCACAGGGATTCAAGAACAGCCCAGGGTTATTTTCAGCCAGGGTAACAGAGTTACTACAAATATATGATGATGAGGCATTATTTTATGTCGATGACATCTATCTTACAGACGATGACCTGGAGACTCACTTGAAAAGAGTGAGCACCATAATACTTGGGTTCGCATCTGAAGGGTACAAATTTAACTTTAAAAAATCACGAATTGGCCATCTAACTGTCCTATTTTTAGGATATGAATTATCAAGTGAAGGCAAAAGCCTAGCAGACAACTTCTTAGAGAAGTGTGCTGTACTCCAAGCTCCAAAAACGCTGAAAAACTTAAATCAATACTAGGTTTCCTGGATTTCGGAAGAACATACATTCTAAATTATGCAGAGAGGGTTAAACCTCTCTACGAACTAATAAAACCTGATTTTAAACCAATTAATTGGACTAAAAAACACACAAAAATTTTAAGATCATTACAGACAGACATGTTAACTAAAACAAAACTGCAAACACGCGCAAACGAACGCAACCTTGTAATCCGAGTCATCCCAGGAAGATGCAGATTCACATACCTGACCTCTAATGAGGGAGAAACGGTACCAATAGCATACAAATCACACTTGCACACACAAGCTGAAATGAAATTCAGTTCTACTGAAAAAATTCTAACTGCGGTTCAAACTGCTGTAGCAAAAGAAAGAGCCCTAGCCCAAGGGAAAAGAATATCTGTTTTAACAGCAGTATCAGCCCTTGAGGCAGTAACAAGGCCAGGCATTCCAAATGCTACAGCTCTATATCCAAAATGGATACAATGGGAAAATTCTCTTGCTACAGAAGACGTGAAACACCCTTTTGATCCGAAAATGAAAAAACTAGAAGATCTGGAATACGAACATAAATGCCCTCTGTCAATCGAAATTCTACCTCTCGAACAATACACCTGTGTAATCTACATGGACAGATTTGCACAACACTACGTTGTGGAAAAACAAATTTACAATGCTGCGTGCGCGATTGTTAAAGGTCGCTGGCACTTAGATAAATTCAGATCGATGGTCACTAAAGCTGAATCACTCAGAAACTGTACAGCTCAGCGAGCTGAAATAAGATCTCTAAAGATGGCGCTTGGAAATGCCAATCGCGAATTCCCGACACTAATAGTGTGTGATTTGCATTACTGCGTCCGGTCTTACAATAATTCCATGCAGACCTGGATAAAAAACGGTTACAAAGATGAGACAGGTGCCACAATAAAGCATAAAAAACTATGGGAACAAGTAGTTCTTTTGCAGAAAGAACTACAAAAGAATCATGTGAGACATACACAGAGTCTTCAACGTGATGGCGTTCATGTTGCAGGGAATTCATTGGCTGACAGAGCCACAGCGGCAGCTGGTCAACCTGCTTCCGTAGCCACAAAAAAGCATTCTAAAAAACAAAAAAACGGTGAAACGCTACTAGCAGTAAAAGCCTCAATGGAAGGCAATTATGCGGTGTTGCCTCTAAACTATCCACTCTGCAATACATACATAATTGATGCGAACTCCGTTCCGTTTGCTCAAAGCCCTGGAGTGGGGATAGAGTAATTCCAAACACGAACCGGAGGGTCTTCTTGATTGACGAAGCACACATGGGATTGGGTCTGAGGCACCAAGAGATCCTGAAATCTCTAATAGAATTGCAATCAAAATACTGGTGGCCGGGGATGAGCGTGCAAATTTATAACTTTGTAATGAATTGTCAAGACTGCAACAGAGATCGCAGTTGTGAACCGGACCAGACACCTCTATTAGACAGCATCAGGCTATCTATACGCAGACATCCGGACGGAAGAATGCGATCCCATAATTATTAAGACGAGATTCATTTGGATGTGGCCCCAGCGCTCGGCTGACGCCAGAACTGTTATAAAAGATTTGCGAGTCTTTATCGGCACATACGCAATTGGCATGCTACATTCTGACCAGGGTCCTGCGTTTAGCTCTTCGGCTTACAAGGAGGCCATGGCCAGCATGGGCATTGCATTGCGGTACTCTAGTCCATTCCATCCCGAGGGAAATGCGGTAGTGGAGAGAATTCAAAGTGACATAAAGCAATCTAAAACAGCGAGGGTATTAGGTTCAGGTGACGGGTGGGTCAAACATCTAATAAGTGTCCAACGTAGTCTTAATAACATGCCAAGAAATTCCCTAGGAGGTATCAGTCCGTACGAACTTGTATTTGGTACTAGAATGATCATCCAGAAAACAAAAAACCTTTGATATCAAAGATCGTTTGGCTGTTTTACAGGACTTAAATGAAACAAGAAAAATTCTAAGTAACGAAAAGCTAAAGCCAACGACCACTGAAGAACGACCACCTGTCCCAGCAAGACCTGTCTGGATTCCAAAGATTGGGGATCTGGTCAGAGAAAAGATTGCGGTGAAGAAGGAATTTGGGCCTTCTTACAGGAAAGTAGTACCTGTCTTAGCTGTCAGCGGAACAAGATCAGTAGTACTACCGCCCTTTGCTGGTAAAAAGGAGAACCAAGTTGTATCAATCGACCTGGTGAAACCACAACCATGTGGCCAATAATAAGTAGTAGGCCCAGTGGATTCCCGAGAAATAGCAGAAGACCAAATCTTGCTACAATCCAAGAGGTTCCAACTGAGAGACTAATCACATTTGATAAACCTACAGTTAATAAAAAAGGACTATGCAACAAAGCCATGGAACTTGTGCCTCTTGAAACCCAAATTGCAACAGTTCGTCAAGAAACACCTGTCTAAAACGATGTAGCCTCGGACTATACAAATGTAACGAAAGAAAATCCAAAGATCAATGGAAATCCGGAAGCAATTCTACCAATTGACAGAACTGCATCTGGCTACTTTATCAACTTTGATGACTTTTCCGATGATCCAGGTGAACATGGAGACAAGCCAGCTACAAAAACTTTCAAAGAAAAAATTACAGAGCTCTTTCATCAACTGAGAGAAACATATCTAACTTCACCATGGGTTAAATTATGGATTGTGTTAGGTGTACTTATTAACCCTGGGCGTAGTACGCGGAGTCGGACTCCGCGGAGCTACGCGAAGACGTAGTTGCACTCCGCGAACTACGCGTAGCTCCGCAAGCATGCGGAGTTGCTTGCTGGGCCCGTTCGCGCGCCGTTTTTCGTCTTCGGGAGCGCGGTGCGCGTGTTCGGGGCGTTGCCTGCATGCTCGGGATGGCTAGCGCGCTAAATTACCCCAGAGGTTTGTCCCGCCTGCTTGCGTTCCCTTATTTCCTGTTCCGGGTCACAATTAACGTGGTCGCGTTGTGCAAGATATGTTCGGGAACTCATCTTCTCGTTCGCACTACAAAAGTGAGTGATCGCGCTAAATATCGCGCGAACCTACCCATGCGGTCGCGATGGGCGCAGCCATCTTGGATCACACACTCTGGCTATGGTTTTGGGCCTACTTTTGCATCCTGTTAAAATCTCTTTAATCCTTGTCTTTTTACCCACTTTTTCTAACTTTCTTTAGTTATTACCTATTTCTCTCTGTGCCTAGGTTTATATTTTTCATTTTATTTCTACTTTTACAACTTTTCTATTGCTTTTTACTTCCTTCTTGTTCTTTTACCTAGCTTCTTCTTTCCCCTACCTTTTTGTCTTGAACTTTTAGTTTTCTTCTACCCTCCACCCAGAACCATGGTCAAGGGCGCCAGCAGCAGCGGCGGCTCAAAGGGCAAGGCGCCAGTGCCCCAAAAAACTAGGCTGCCTTGCGGCAGAATGCGCCCCCTAGGGGTGAGGCCCCGCCAACTTTTTGGGGAGGAGGAGGTGGCTGCCCTGGTGTTTTTTATCCAGCGCTACCTCCCCTTGATGTTGGCAGCAGGTGGCAGGCCCGGCTCCGGCTACCAGCATATTGAGGAGCGTCTCCGGCTGTGGGTGAAGGTGCGCCGGGCAGTCTTCCGCTGCTCCGGTATCCGGCGTACCCACCATCAGCTGACCCACCGTTGGGCAGACATTTTGGACCGGGAGCAGGACCTGTTGGACCTGCTTGGCGTCGAGGTCGTGGGTCTTGGTGAGTGGCTACCCAAAAAAAAAAAGCGTGTGTATAATATATCTCTATAGTAGTATAAGTATTGTTATTGTATCTTTGTAAATCTTGGCTGAATAAGTAACGCGATGACTGGTGCTCCTAGTTACATTTCCGATGTATTCCGTTATTATATCTACTGTAATTGTATGACACTGGTCTATGCTGCGCTTCTTCATCTTCACTGACTCTTGCGTGTTCAATTTGGCGCTAGCTTTTGCTGTTTATTGGTGTGAGATTTTCTTTATTGTAGAGAACTGAAGTTAGTTAATGCTATTAATAGAGTCTTGTCCTTCCTTTGTCCGTCAGTGAAATAGCCGTTGATGGATAATTGTACGTGTTTGCAATGCATATTGTATCATTTTTTTTTCACGGCCTTCTCTTCTGCATGAATACTCCTCTGGCAATGAATGCAAAAGTTACTTTGTTCTTCTTACCTCAGCCAGGGCCGGATTTAGGCATGTTCAAGCTGTGCAACTGCACAGGGCCACCAAATGCCAGGGGCCACCCCACCAATATATATCCTTAATTTAATAATCCTCAGAGGATGGATACATATTTGCGTGGCGGCCCCTGGCAGGGATTTGGTGCCTCCGGCTCTGTTCCACTTCCAAACACCCTGACTCCCCCCTCTTCACTGGCCTCCGTGCTCCGCCCCGACCTCCTCTTCCGGGCCCCCCACCTACGCTCCCTGGCCAGGAGTCCAGGACCACCATGAGCCTAGAGCCGCCCCTGCCTCAGCCCTCTATAGAACTGATGTAGTTTGTTTATTGAGTGGGTAGGGCAGCAGTAGCATTCAGTCAGTAGCAAAACAAAATATGATGCCATGAACGTACAATTTCGTGTTAGTTAGTATGCACAAAGTTAAGCATGTCTCCTCCTTGTGATCTATGCATTTTGCTGGCAAAAAATGAAAAAGAAATGGCTACTTACAGATAATTGATTGATTACCCCATTCTTGAATCTGTGGTGTTGTTCAGGTCTTACTGCCTCTGTGTTACTTAGTAATCTGCAATCAGAATGTTTATGGAACATTTGATTTGTTTTCTCCAAGTACACTAGTCAGTGAATCATGCAAGGCAGTAGTCATTTGGTAGACCAATGTTTGTTTCTTTTAATGTTGTAGCAGTGGTTTTTGAAATGCTGTCTATGTTTCACAGCACTCAATGTTTTCCTCTTTCTTTATTATTATTTCTTACATGAACCACACAACCCAGGGGCAAGCAGAAGACTGAGACCGAGTCGGCGGGTGAACGCGAAGAACCACAGGCACAGAGCTCCTCTACTGAGGATCCTGCTGCTGTCCCTAGTAAGTCCAACAGTGTTTTCTTTTGGAACAATGATATTTCCCTAACTTTCTAACGGAGCTTTTTTTCCAACCGATTAATGACATTTCACCTAACTAAATTTTGACAAATGCTTGTTTTTGTTTTATGTTTTCAAAATGTTGGGTATTACTATCTGTCCCTGCCTTTCTGTTCCTTGAAAGAGCCTCTCTCATGACTCTCTGTGCTACTACTAGACTGTCTGTAGGTAAGCTTGCCCTGTTGCCCACTCTTTAGTTAAGGTATCAATCTTTTCAAAAAATCTGTGATCGAATAGCGGAAGGCACAGGGTCCACTCCTGTCTTATGCTTTTTCCTCTGTAATGTCTCTTCTTTGCCAATTGACACCAACCAAGTATGCATGCAGATGTTGGTCTACTATTTTGTAAGCGTTAGTAATAAATACCACTACTACTCTTGCGGGTATTCTTCTATGCAGTCACATACATAACTATGTATGCGCCCCAAAATTGGATGTTGTTGTTGATAGGCAGGTTGGACCTTACTTACTTACAGTCTTACACCTCAGTCACAGAACTCAGAGGAACCCACAATTCAATGAACGACAACCCATATGGGCTCAGTCATTGGTCAATTATTCAATTACCCCTTTCCTGAACCCCAATATGAAGATGCCAAATGCTTTTATTACACAATCCATAACCTAAGTAACCCCCTTTTGCTCACTCTCTCGTGTAAGTCTACAAGACAACAGACACTGAAAATATACTTCCGAGTCAATGTGGTACTTCAAAACCTTTATTTTGTTAGAAGTAACTAAGTAAGTAACATCAATGTTTTTAAGTTGTTCTGTGAAATACGTCAAGGGCAGGGCCACCAGAAAAAATCCAGAGTTAAAAAAGGCTGAATAAAAAGTAATCTACATTTGTACAGCTACCAGTGCACGATAGGGAAATGTGTGAAATGTCGGAGATCCCTCACCATTGAACGTATACTGGTTGCATATGCCTCTTTTTGGTAAGCTCTGGAAATCTTTGCTTCGTAGAAGGAAATCTTCTCATCTGCCGAAAGATAATGACAAAAGTGGTGCACGTTAGACAGTATGAAAACATTACATACATTTATTGAACTTTTTAGCTGTCATGCTAAAAAAAAGGTGTAACCTGAGGCTGTAAGGAAACTCGATTCCACAATCCACATTCAAAAAGTAAATACGGGCCTTTCTATTTTCCAAACTCTTCAGGTGTATGCTTTGAACTATCATGTGGCCTCAAAGGCGTCTTCTCGTACTGCGCAACAAGCTGTGAGGTAGCATGCGCAAAACTGTAGACATGTCATTGATGTACAAACTGGTTAGGTTACATGGTTCAGTCTAACTTTCCAAGGACTAGAGTAGCAGTATAGATGAGATGAGCTTGGGTACCATACCATACCAAATAAATGCTAATATGTGTAGTGTGTTACTTACTCTGCTGTACTAGGCAATGTGGACTACTACTGATTACGTTGTACTTAACTGTTTTGCAGAACTCCGTTCTTGGTGAACAAGTACAATGGGGGCTGTGCATCCATCTAAAAAGGTGTACTTAATTACTTATTTTTATTTTTGCAGAACCGGTACCATCCACCAGTGCCGACGGGGGCAGCGGCGCTGCAACGGCGTCAGCAGAGGCGATCCCGGAGGGGAATGGAGGACCACCAGAGGCACCTACAGCAGCACCGGCAGCAGCGGGGGAGGAGACAACAACGGTGGGCGATGGTAAGTTACATTCAATAGTGATCCGCATTACTTGGTGGGTGGGGAAAACTTCCTCACTGTACTCTGATATTTATAATGAACTTGAAGTTCTACTGGACAATATATGACACCACCGTTGTCATTACCAAGCTTAGCAAAAGCATTACCACCGGCGAGAATTGATAAAATAAGTTATACAGGCCTCTTCTATGTGACTACAACTCAGCTGTGAAAGGTTGGTGGCAGACTAAAAAAGTCTTATCCACAACATTACATGACCGCGATGGATTAACATGAGATTGATTTTAAGTATGATGAAAGGAGCAAGGAAAAAGCTCCAATCATATAATATAGAAGGATACTTTGGAATCAGCAATGCAGGTGTTTGAGAGCAGTTGGATGCGTGGGTTGTTGTGGAAGCATAGAAAGGGGAAAACACAGCTGCCTGCGTGGGTGGGAGACACATCCAATATCGGTGGTTAGTGGATAGTGGATACTAGTGTTGGCAGCGGTGTTTTGGTTAAACCCAAAGGCAAGGGAAGGAGGGGACGACTGGATGCATTCCGGGTCGTTGCTGGCGAAACACAAACCACCTAACGTTTGTTGGCGATATAAAGAATGATAGTCTCTAGAGTAGACATTTACTAGTACTAGCTGGCCACTGTTAATTAATGTTAGTTTGAGACTGTCACTTTTCCCGGAAGCACAGAGTATATGATATAAAAAAACGAGATATGAAAAAGACAGGTGTTCGTATGTGACCGTTGAAGTACACCCATGCTATGTTACTAGGGCAGGCATAATGCCGTGCCAAAAAGGCAGACAAATGAAGTATATAAGGCGTAGAATGTTCAAGATAGATAAAACAACATTTTAGGTACTCAACTTGCTTGCTATTGCTACTGTACTGTGCCGCCCACTATGTGTTGGATCCATTTTGTGTTCTTGATTTGCTGGGATTTTTGATTACAACAATTCTGTCTCTTTCTTTATAGTTACTCCTTCTAAACCAACGAGGAAGGAGCTGGCAGTCCGGGCCCGTCAGCGGAAACTGCAGGCCATCGTTGAGGCCTACCGCCGGCTGGTGGCTCAGGCCGAGGAGGAGGAGGAGGAGGCGGCGGCAGCAGCTGCTGCCTCTTCCAATGCCCCGGCCCCCAAGCCTGCAGGAGTACGTCGGCGTGGTCAGGCAGCCGCCCGCCGCCAGATTTTCCCCGCATCGTCCACCCCCCCACAACAACATGGCTGCCAATGTAGGTGCCGCCAGTTCCAGCGAAAAATTCTCCTCCGGGTAGCCAGGCTGGAGGCTCAAAGTAGTCAGACTAAAAGACAAATAGAGGAGCGTGTAAAGATCCTGGTGGATCAACACTTAAAAGCCCGCCGGCTATGAGATGGACCCTATTTGCCCCTTTTTCAATCCTTTTGTTGGTGGGTGGGAATTGGGTGTTGGGTTTTTACTTTTTTTTTACATTACATTGAGCGTGGGAATTTGGTTGGGGTTAGGGGAGGCGGGTAGGGACAGCTGTGGTGTAGGATTTATATATATTTTATTTTTGTATCATCTTTAGTTATATATTACATTATGTTAAAAATAAACGAGACACAAAGTTATGTTCAAAAGAAAACATTTGAAGTTCATTTGCGTTTCTTGTGGGGTTGGAGGGGGGAGTCTTTCACCAAATAATGTACGTTGTGCAACCTCGCAAGGTTTAATTTGGCCATGCAGGTCGGCGGACAGTGCTTTTTAATAATAAAATATATTGCCCACATCTTTAACATGCAAACAGATAGATGCAGTAAACCCTCACCGAGTTATATTTGTAGTATTAGAAGAACGACCATTCTGTCTTGCGTTATACCTCACTGCAAACTTATCTTACCTGTGATTGCTGATGAGATGATGATGATTTATCATGAAGTGTGGCACTGCAAGGGCTGCATTTGATTTCCAAGACAATGGCGAAGAATCTGTGGTTCAGAATCAGAACTTCTGTGATAGTAGTATACAGACCCTGCCAGTAGCATTTAGAGACAAAAAGAAAGAGGCAGTCATTTGCGTGACAGACAATGTGGGGGTAGTATAAGTAAGTACAGTACATTGCATGGGTGACCCAAACTGCTAAACTGAAACAAAACAATGGTTTTGGGGACTGGAAACTAAGTGCAAGAGAAGATAAGAAGAAGTTCAACTTTACTTGTAGTACTCACGGCAACGTCAAACTTTTCTAAATCATAATGCTTTAAACTTTAAACCCAAAAAATTACGCCAATTCATTAGATGCATTCGTTGTTTGATGTTAATGGTAAATTATTTGGCGTTATACACAGAGCTTGAGTTGGGAAGCCGCAGAAGATCCTGGCCATGCCTTGTTGACATTTGACTATTGTTGCTTTGACCACATCTGCCCCAGCAAGCGCGTGATCAAATTGTTGGTGTATATTTAATGTAAGAAACATCACACCTCAATGTAACCACGCAGCCCGGGGTAAGAGGGTTAGGGTTTGTTTAATGGATGGGTACGGGGGTTTTGGGAAAGGTTTGAGAAAGAAAAACAGTACGCATGGAGATTGGGGACAACAAAAGCAAAACAATGAAGACGATGATTTATGATGTTGATCCGCTAGCCAATGATTGTAAGCAATGGACGTAAGAAAAGGACACGCTGAATATCATTCTTGGTTTCCCGCAATCCAATTGCTTGATGATGAGGATTTGTGGTAAGGGTGAGAGTTGATGCTCATACTATAAAGCAGTGGGTGAAAGACGTCCAGCCTAAAAAAGAAAAGGCAAATACAAAAGAATGTGAATGACCTAAACAAATTGTAATACAGTGAAGATAAAAAAAACAATACAAGAGGAGTAGTCGTATGAGAGGACTTTCAGACTGAGGCGGCTTGGATACAATTTGTATAAGTCTACTAGTTGCATATCATTTTTAATCTAGAAGTACAAAAAAAGACAGGAGCCAGCACACAACAACAGGCCCACGACGACACAGGTTTGCCCGTTATACAAACTGCATTTCCCTAAAAATTTCAGAGCCACAGAAAGGTGAATGAAATTGAAAAAGCAACCTAGCATTTACAAAATTAATCAACAAAATCAATGCGTCATTCTCAGTCATCAATCATACCACTATTGTACTCTACCACAGCACTGTGCACAAAAACATGTAGTAGCCTGGGTCTACTGTGCTGTGCCTCTTATTTGTATTTATTTATTACCTTGTATTCCACTCCAAGAAACATCGTGCATCAATCAACTCAGATCCAACTGCCTGACAGCAAAGATATGGTGGTCACCATCATTATCATCAGCAACTCAGTCTGTAGTGAGTGACTACGATAAATTAAGTCCTGACTGCATCTGTAGTAGTAGGAACACAAGTGCGTAAATAATTTCTATTATTAGTAAATAACATGGAAAAATTGGCTATCACGTGAGTCTGAACTGAAGTTACTAGTATACTTCAACTCCATGCACATTAGCTCAGAGTCAGCAAAAAAATACATCCAATGCAATGCATGGCATCATTCATTTTTATACCTGTTTTGCTCTTCTCTTTCACTGTCAGAAGATTGATCACAGATGCTGCCGAGCCTTTGTAATGCGAGTCATCACAACAAGTTGACTTCAGTTGTGGATGCCTGCTCAAGTTTCTTTTGCCACAGAAGAGTCGTCTCTGAATGCCTGCAGACAGAGGTGGTAGCCTTAAGAGTAAGACTCAGCAAGGCAGTTATTATGAGTTGCAGATTTCAAATGAAATAGAGGATGGCTGTAGTCATGTACGGTTCACTTGCTATGGAGGGACTGTTAGAGGCTACATTATTGTTATTGTACTATACTCCATCTACAACATCAAATGTATGGCTGCCAAGATGGAATTGTATTGACTTGAGTGGGAGTCAAGAAGATGGAGCAAGACTCTGAGGAGTGCAGTCAACATGGAACATAAATGCACAGGCGTGCAACTCCAGGAGGTAACTAAAAAAGATACAGCGAAAATAAATGCACAGGTGTGCAACTCCAGTAGGTACATTAAAAGAATGAGTGGTGGGGATGGATTTGGTTGAGCTTTTTATTTTAAGATTAGCAGTTTTGCACCAGAAAGTCATTTTTAATAAGAAAATAAATAACACAAATAAAAGAAGGGAAAAAGTCACAATTTAACAGCCTATTGGTCAGGGAAGAGGTGCTCGTCCTCAAACTCTGTGGGTCCGGACAGCAGTAGGTCATGTAACCCAGCAGTGATGAATTCTTCGGGCTCGCTTTCTTCATCCTGCTCTGATTCACGTACAGTATAGTCTGGTGGTATGAAGTGTTGATTCATTTTTATCATTGTCAGCCTCTCGACGCTTTTGGGGGAGAGACTGGTCCTTTTCGATGTTAC
The DNA here is from genome assembly GCF_964263255.1 of Lissotriton vulgaris. NCBI lineage: Eukaryota > Metazoa > Chordata > Amphibia > Caudata > Salamandridae > Lissotriton > Lissotriton vulgaris. The sequence goes on from NC_141694.1 coordinate 659,941,908, forward strand.
AATGGCACCAGCAGCACTGAAAACCCGCTCAGAGGCGACACTGGCTACAGGACAAGCCAAATACTTTATCGCCAGCCTGCTCAGCACTAGCCACTGTCTCCTTCTTTCATACCAATAGACCAATGGGCTTTGCTCCATGAACACCTCTGTTGTGTCATCCAGATAGGCCTGAACCATCCGCTCAGTGTTCATTGGAGCTCGGCTTTGCTGCTCCTCTTTCCCCTTTGCAACAGCAACGGACTTACCCATCCCCTTCTGTAGAAAAAAAGCAGTTATGCTTTTGGTTGTGTCTGCTGAATCAGATCGTGTAGGTGCTGCTTTTGGTACTGTTGGTGCCTGCTGGGAAGCGGACGCACCGCTCTCATGCTCTGATGAACTTGCCTGAGTTGCCTCAGGAGGATGGCCTGGAGTACTTTGACTGTCCTGGGCTGGCACTGGCAGGCCTTTAAGTAACAGCCGTTCAGTTTCGAAATCATTAGCTTCCACAGCTATGGAACTTTTGTAATTGGCAACATCCCCATCTGAAAAAGGAATGACTGCGCTACTGCTGACAAACAATTTGTACCGTGGATCCAAGATTGTTGCAGTTATGTAATTTGGATCTGACACAATCATTTTAAGCCTTGCATTTACAGATAAGCGGTTGCGTAAGGCCTTGGCCAAGGTACATGCATCAACTTTTTCTTCGTCACCTTCGTATGTTTCACAGACCTCCTTCAGCTGTTGCTCGAGCATGTACAACAATGGGATGGCTTGGCCCATAGTACAGTCCTCCCTGCTAACTGCACGTGTGAACACCTCAAAAGGTTGTAGCATCTCTGTCAAGCATTTAATGATGTCCCACTGCCACATCTCAACGGTCAGGCTTTTAAGATTAACAGTAGGATCCACTAATCTTCTTGACATTACATAAGCATTCAGTGGTATGTACTGCTCAAAGAGACGCTCAAGCATGAAATAAGTCGAGTTCCAACGTGTTGGGACCTCCTGGATCAGTGCTTTGACTGGCAAATTATGCTCCCGCTGAATGACGCGTAGCAGCTTCCGCGCTTTGAAAGAATGGTTAAAATGCGTGCATATTCTTCTGCAGATGGTCAGTATGGTGCTGACTTGGAGTTCATTTTTCAGAAAGTCTTGCACGACTAAGTTAATGCAGTGTGCCAAACAGGGTACCCTGAAATACTGTCCATCTTTCATTGCCCTCACTACATTACTGCCATTGTCGGTGGCAACAAAACTAATCTTAAGGCCTCTTGGTTTCAGCCATTCAAAGACCTTGCTGTTAAAGTCAGACAAAATGTTGTCAGCAGTATGATTTTTCTCCATACCAAACATGGCTACAGTTGCATGTTTGCGAGTGTCATTGAAAATCCCAGCAACGTCAAGAAGGCCTGAAGTTAACTTGTCTTTCACACCTGCAAAAGAGATCCAGTGTGCGGTGATGCACATGTAATCTGCTGTGGCTTCGCGACTGCTCCACATGTCGGTTGTCAGGTGGATACAATGGACAACACTCTGTTGTAAGGCTTTCCCAATCAATCCCAGCACGTCGTGGTGTAGTGCTGGAATAGCAACTCTTGCAAAATAGTAGTGACTGGGAACGTCCCATTTTGGGGCGAGTGTTGCCACTAATTGCCGAAATCCCACTGCCTCAACAAATGAAAATGGGAGAAGGTCGAGTGCCAACATTTTTGCAAGTTTCGCATTGTACAAACGTGCTGTTGGGTGGTTCCGCTCGTACTTTCCCTCCTGCCTAAACATGCCAGTAATGGTAAGCTGCTTGGTAATTCTTTCTGTTCTGCTAGACGGACCACCTTTCAACGCAGACTTTTCACTCCTTGTCCTTGGTGTCTCCGGCTGACTCTGGTGCCACTGAGAAGTTGCTGATGCTGAGGATTTGGACTGCACCACTCCAGTGCTGGCGACAGGGCTCATTTGTGTAGCACTCCCAGATAGAAGGTCATCGTCTCCCTCTTCTTCCATGAGTGGACCTTGTAGTACTGTATCCTCCCCACCAACACCAGTGCTTACATGTTTTAAGCTTGCAAGGTGGTTCTCCCATTGAATTGTGTGTGTTTTTTTCATATGGGTCGTTGGGCCTCCAGTACCATAGTTTGTACTAATCTTACCACGACTAACATTGGTATGACAAATGGAGCATATAGCAATGTTCTCCTGATGTGGGTGAACCGTAAAAAAATCCCAGACTGGGGAGCTAAACTTTTGTCTCCTGCCATAGGAAGAGGAGGACCTACTTCCAATGCCGGATGAACTGGAGCCTTTTTGTTGGATTTCCCTATGTGACAGTTCAGTACTAGTACTGCCACTACCTACTTCTGTTGAGGTGGCGCTTGCGCTGGATGTCGCACGCTGCCGGGCCTTCGCTGATGCAAAAATGGGAGCTGGTGTTACTTTGGGTGCTGAGTGTGTAGGAGTTACACGTGCTACCTGCTCATCACTAATCGCAGCCCTTCTGGATAGGGTGAAAATGCTGGTCTCTACATCCTCTGCACCAGGAATAACGCTTGTGATGATGACATTGTCAGTGTCAGACCCGTCTTTATCACCATCAGTATCCTGCTCACCTACATCGAACTCCGGAAGTTCAAGCCTTGACGGATCCTTCCTTTTTCCAAGCCTGGTCTTAGGATGTCTCTCCTTTGAATGCTCAGTTACTCGTGGTGGACGCCATTCGTTATCAAGGTCATCTGAAGGGATGCTATGCAAAGAACTCGATGCACTGCCACTAACCCTGCTTTCCTTTCGTAAATTTAAAGACAGTAGATCACCTCCAGAAGTGGCTTCCTCTTCTTCTTGCTCGGAATGAGGCTCTACTTCCTGAACTGCCCCGACATCGGGAGGAACAACTTCTACTATTGCGTGCGGAGACGGTGGTTGTTGTTCTTGAGGAAGTACTATAGCGTGCTGTGGTTCTTCAACAACTACTATTGTGGGATTTGGTTGTTGTTGTTGAACAACTATTGCGGGCGGTGGTTGTGGTTTTTCAACAACTATTGCGGGAAGTGGTTGTGGTTGTTGAACATCTACTGCTGGCGGCGGTTGTTGAGCACTTTCATCTTGCGTGGATTGTGTGCTACTTTGAGACAGCGATAAGTTAAGTTCAGGCTCAGTATCACTGCTTTGTAACACTAGGCTGGCTACCTCTTCGACCCTCATGTGCTTGGCCCTGGGTTGGTGGCTTGCCCCCGCTAATGCGGATGTGCTGGCCCCAGCTTGCACCACGGACACCGCTGCTGCAGGCGTACGTTTTGGGGGCCCAAAAAAGGTTTGGGGGTCCATACCAGCCTTAAGTGACACTTCCTTCTTCTGTACCTTCTTCTCAGCAACTTTCTTGGTGGTGGAGGACCTGGTACCTGCTCTCTTAGGGCCCATCTTCTTCTGATGTCAGCACACAGCAGCACTCAGTAGCACAAATTGCAGAGATGTGTGGTCAGATGAGTCACACACCACACGTGGCGTACAATTGAAGGACGTCCGTCTGGCAGTTGAACGGGCGATGGATGAAAACAACCCGCACCTCCTCAGTCTTTTTCTGTGCACCTACAAGCAAAGAAGACAGAACACGTCAGTGAAACAAGCAGCAAGCCAGCACATGAACAATTGAAAGACACACAGGCCAATGTATAAAACACAAAAAAGAAGACTAATACTACCAGCACCACAGCTCCCAGCCACATGAAGTCCAGAAAGAACCAATAATAAAGTCAAGCAGGCCTATCATATACCAATATGGACAGAAAAAGGAGGATGCCTGCTACACATGAGTCATGACAGGTTAATGCAAGGAAAATCAAAATACCCCATGGCTAAGAGTTTGTAAAACTTCACTGCAAAAACACATACAAGCCACAAAATTATTACACACACAAAAAAGTTACCTACCCCCCTGCCCAGACAACAAACTTGGAAATGCAATGGCATACACACATGCCGTAATGATGGTAATTAAATAGACCAAATAGAAACAGCTACATAAAGCAGCCCCGCTAACTAGTAACTACCACCTCTGGGACTCTGGCCTACTATCAGATCAGACCAAAAGCAGGGAGGCCAATGATAAATGCACAAAGGAAGTACCTACAAAATGGCCGCCACCACATGGCCTGTCCAGGAAGACAAAACTACAACCAAATAACACATAAATGAGGACTTTTTTGTAGCACAGGGGACACATTAAACATTTTCGAGGAACTTTTATGCAACTCGGGACATATTGTTTGCAAGAATGCAAAATCGGCGTGTTCGGCAACGCGAATCGAGTGAAAAGTCGTTATCGCGTTCCCGAGCCAGTACATTGAGCGCGCGAACAAGACAAAAAAGGTAAGGTCGCGTTCTCACACGGTGCGACGTTACCAAAAGTACGCGAGCAGTATTCCTAGGGTTACCTACTGGCAGGGAGTGTCATATTAGCTACACACAAGCAACCAAAAGCTGAAAGTACCACCATTACAAAAAATGTGAAGCAATCCAAAGCCATACACGGTGTAATTAAAGTTACACCACAAAAATAGTTGATTAACTTGAATGCACCTATGGCTGTGAGTAGTAGTACCTACTAAAGCCTTGGATGGCTATGGCAAAAGAAGAGAACCAGGGAAGGACACAGAAAATGGCCGCCTCCATATGGCCAGGAGGACAGGGACACCCAAAAACAACATGGGAAAAGGATGCACCCAAAATGGCCTCCACCACATGGCATGGCCACCAACAACATGGCAAAATCAGTCACAAAGGAAGCATACACAAAATGGCCGCCACCACATGGCCTGCCCACCAACAACAACATAGCAGAATCATCACAAAGGAAGTAAGTACACACAAAATGGCCCTCACCACTACATGAAAAGAAAGAGAAGACAGACAATAAATGCCTATGCCAAAGGGACAATGCTTAGCTTCACAAAATGGACACACCACCCCCCAAATTGGTCACCCCAACCATAAACAAGAAATCATTACATAGAGGACAGAAAGGAACTGGGAGTGGCCCATGCTCCAGGAAGACAAAACTACAACCAAATAACACATAAAGGAGGACTTTTTGTAGCACAGGGGACACATTAAATATTTTCGAGGAACTTTTATGCAACTCGGGACATATTGTTCGCGAGAATGAAAAATCGGCGTGTTCGGCAACGCGAATCGAGTGAAAAGTCGTTATCGCGTTCCCGAGCCAGTACATTGAGCGCGCGAACAAGACAAAAAAGGTAAGGTCGCGTTCTCACACGGTGCGACGTTACCAAAACTACCCGAGCTGTATTCCTAGGGTTACCTACTGGCAGGGAGTGCCATATTAGCTACACACAAGCAACCAAAAGCTGAAAGTACCACCATTACAAAAAATGTGAAGCAATCCAAAGCCATACACGGTGTAATTAAAGTTACACCACAAAAATAGTTGATTAACTTGAATGCACCTATGGCTGTGAGTAGTAGTACCTACTAAAGCCTTGGATGGCTATGGCAAAAGAAGAGAACCAGGGAAGGACACAGAAAATGGCCGCCTCCATAGGGCCAGGAGGACAGGGACACCCAAAAACAACATGGGGAAAGGATGCACCCAAAATGGCCTCCACCACATGGCATGGCCACCAACAACATGGCAAAATCAGTCACAAAGGAAGCATACACAAAATGGCCGCCACCACATGGCCTGCCCACCAACAACAACATAGCAGAATCATCACAAAGGAAGTAAGTACACACAAAATGGCCCTCACCACTACATGAAAAGAAAGAGAAGACAGACAATAAATGCCTATGCCAAAGGGACAATGCTTAGCTTCACAAAATGGACACACCACCCCCCAAATTGGTCACCCCAACCATAAACAAGAAATCATTACATAGAGGACAGAAAGGAACTGGGAGTGGCCCATGCTCCAGGAAGACAAAACTACAACCAAATAACACATAAATGAGGACTTTTTGTAGCACAGGGGACACATTAAACATTTTCGAGGAACTTTTATGCAACTCGGGACATATTGTTCGCGAGAATGCAAAATCGGCGTGTTCGGCAACGCGAATCAAGTGAAAAGTCGTTATCGCGTTCCCGAGCCAGTACATTGAGCACGCGAACAAGACAAAAAAGGTAAGGTCGCGTTCTCACACGGTGCGACGTTACCAAAACTACCCGAGCTGTATTCCTAGGGTTACCTAATGGCAGAAATTGACAGACACCCAAAACCTGACATACCCCACACATAAACATAAGATTTTCTAAATCAAACCAGTCCATCCATGATTTTCTAATTAGAGGTACACCAGAAAAACAGTTGATTACCTTTCATGACCCTATGACTAGTACCTCTGGCCTACTGGCAGAGTAGGCCACAAGTTTGGAGGCCTATGGCAAGAGCAAAGTGGCTGGGAAACATAAAATGGCCACCAACAACACATGGCCAGGCCAACCACAGAAAGTTATTACAATGAACTCAAACATGCCTACACACTAACTACATGGAGTACTAGGGTCAGCTATTGGCTTAAAAAAATAAAAAACTTTTAAATTACACAAACAGTAATTCCACAGCAGACATTGCTATTGCATAATGATGACCATAATCCAATGCCAGCCATGATGTTTGTTTACAAACTTGAATAAAAATTTAAACACAGAATTATGATTTTACCCATGGGTACCTCTCTATGTAGCCTGGATGAAATTTAAAAAGAAATACAAGTTGGGACCTCATAAAAGAATAGGCACCCATCAATAATTTAAATCAAGCAATGAATACTGTAGTTAAAAAATTTAAAATCAAACAAACACAAGTCTACAACATCATACTCACTCATACATTACTGAACTTACTTGAAAAAGAGAATTCAAAATCCAAAAGTCCTCAGTAAAATCCAAAAAAAGCAGTAATGCAGCCAACACACACAGAAAGTGATCCTGCCAGCTCAAAATCCAAATGAAAGTGACCACCTCATGGACAAAGCACTGGGAGGAGCCTGGTGGACAGGAACAGGAAGTTGTAAACTCCAGAGCCCTTCCTCCTTAATATTCAAAAATAGAGTAGAAACAGAAAGAGGACTCCTTCCCCCCAAAAAATACATCCAAAGGTACAACTTTGAGGGGTTTTTCACTTGTTTGCTAACCAAAATGGTAATTTATTATTATGGTTTAACTTTTAACATGCTCGCGAATTATTCTGTGCAAGATTGCAGGTTCTGCGTGTTCGGCAACTCGATCTTACCAACAAACATACTCGCGCGTCCTTATGGCTTTATCGCGCTTCCAATGACGTTATCGCGTTCGCACAGTCGCACGGGAGGGTTTACAAACATGGTGGCAGACGCGACCGGGAAAAAGCGAACGCAGAACCAAGGTAAGCCATTGCCGCGCACGCAATAATGTTATTTAGCGCGCGACAACTACGCTCCGCACCGGATAGCGGAGTTATCGGCAGCTACGCGAACTCCGCGGAACGCGGAGTTGCCAAAACTCCGCAAACGGAGCGTAGTTCTTCGCCCAGGGTTAGTACTTATCCTCCTTCTGTGGCTCATCTTGGTTTTAAGTTCGGGTAGATTTATTGATGGAAAATATAGTACAATGGACATAGCAAGTCAGAACATCAACTTGGTCCTGAAACCACACAGATCTTCTCACATCGAAAAAAGAGAACGATCATCAGTGAACATCACAGCCATCCCTATACCTGGTGGTATAGCATGGGACAAAACTGACCATGAAATCTATGGCCCGGTTGAGCTCTTGAAATATCCACACCAATTCAAGATCTCCTTAAGTGACTTTGTATCACCTAGTACTTTCTCTGATGATTGGGAATTTGAAAATATTAAAAATATGATGTCAGATTTACAAATATCAGCAAAATTTACAGAACATGATTATTTACAGGGTTCATCGAATTATGAGGAAATGTATTGTTTCAATCACTTTGGGCATCATTATCTGCATAAATCTGCTAATCCTAGAAATGTTTTCAGTTATAATCAGTGGGAACATTGTCCAACCCCGCCAAAAGGCAGTTCAAAAACATTTTATGAGAAGTTTCCATACTTTTCAGGATTTAATTACACTCATCCCGAAATGTTTTATTTCAAAATGTTAAATAAGACAGGAATGAAAACCATGTTGACAAATACTAAACTGATTTATTCTGAAACATTTTATGAAAAAATGTCTATATTTGGTTTTGAATTTTGGAAAAACAACATTGAGACAAAAACCATCTGGGGTACTAAAGAGTGGCAGGTGCAAGGTTTAGAATCATTATTTAGAGCCTGCATGATCCCAGAACAAATAATGTTCCTGAATGACACCATTCAACAAACAACCTGTCTTGGTCTAGCCAAGATAAAAGATTTAAACAACCCGTCTATACCAAAGCCTATGCCTGTAGACCACTACAGATGAGGGGTTAGATGTGTCCTATATATTAAAACAAAACAGAACAATTCCTGATTGGAAAAAATGGTTGATCTGGCCCACAGACACAAATAACTGTCAAGATAGATTCCTGAACAAAATACAGGGTTTCAAACAGAACAGGCCAGACCCAAGATATTCCCAGAAACAACATCCAGGGATAGTTACAACATACAGTGTAGGAAAACTATGCCTCGACTGGCTACAGAGATCCACACTTCCCGAAATTAAGCAACACTTAACTTTACTTAAAGAAGGTGCTGACTTGCGAGATTTCATAATGGGACCTCGCAAACAGTGTCAAAAACGTTTCATATACGCCGGTATATACGCAGCTTACAATGAAGCTTGGAAAGTAACACAAATTGAAACTGCAGAAAAAATACGAGAAATTGATCGTATTCATTTGGAAAAATCACTTTCTGTAGTGGACAATGGGTTAACGACTCTGTCCTTTGGAATGTATTCACTGGATAGCATTGTATCATCTGATATTGATATAATAGAACAGGATATGCTAATGTTACAACCTGGCCAGTCCCAATTACGTTCTATTGTACAGCTAGGCTGGACGTTACAAAACCTTGGTTCAGGCTACGTGCCATGGCGTCTAATCAACACAACGTCATTATTTTCTATCTTTAACCTTACTGATAGACAAATCTCGCTGGCACAAAAAGGAGCAGACTATACGGTGCTGAGCATTGAAAAACTAGAAAGATTACCATTGACAATGTCAGAAAGACCTGTCATTGAATGGATAATACATGGCACCATTACAATCTCGATAACAACTTTTCAGTTTCAATACTGCCAAAAGTATATACCAGCAGTCCTGTATGAAAGGTTGGGTAAAGGATACATCAGGTCAACCTGGAATTTACCTTATACACATAGATGTTATAGTGAAGGGAAAAAAGAGGTATTTCTTAGTGGTAACAATTGTAAAGAATCACTAAGCGGTACACTTCTGTGTCAAGGTATTAACTTGCATGGAGCCTGCGAAGGTTCATCAAACAACCTTTCATGTCATCTGCATGGCACCCCTGCTACACAGATAAAGCCCTTTTTCAGACAACTTTCTAACGGTAGCTACGTTATAATAAGTGACCACAGCTGTTGTGGCATGATGCCAGGAAAAGCCTATCTCGTGAGAGTTACTTCCAGGGTCATTTGTTGTATGTAAGTATTGTATCCAAACAGCAATCCAGACATGGAGACAGCCATATGGCCTTCTATGAATATCTCTTCTATTTGAATTGATACTTTAAGCAGAATGAAGTCTATTCTTTTACAAACAACTTGCCTTTAAACTCGTCCAAAGAGATGTATGACCTGCAAGTTGCAAGGACAGCGGCAGAGATTCATACCCTATTATCGACAAATTGCCCCGTGCATTTCGTAGAAATGTTAAGCCAAATCTTAAACATGTCAGATACCAGTGGCATCGCAGATGTATTTAAGACAATTTTTTCGGGACAGTTAGCACCCTTTGAAACAGTCCTGGGCATCTTCCCGAATTTTGTACATTCTCTATTCGGTGGCCTGCCTCTTATTTTGGGACTCGTAGCAGGAATTTTATTTTTGTTCCTTCTGCTCCGATATGGCAAGCCAAGTCACAGACAAAACTCAGGCTACGATGGAAGAAACGATCCTAGCAATACGATACCGAGAACGTATCACTAAAGTCCTCGGATTGGCCCGGCTAAGAGATCTGAATACTACCTGGTTTCTTTCATTCAGACCAATCCGGCAAAATTGCATCTTACCTGTGCTTCGAGCTTCGATGTCTGCTATGCGGAGAAGAATGCGTGTTGGACGTCTGTCTTACACTACCATCAGCAGTACCAATGGATATCAATGCTTTGCTTTGTCCGGTAACGACTCATGCAACGTGTTGTCCCCAGTGGCTACCGATTCTGATGACGGCATTCGTTGAGACTTCACCATTAGGATTAGGTGGCGGTGAAGTACGAGATGGAAGCGGCACCACACAGGTACAACCTTCTGTAAACATTGCTTATCTGAACGCCGATGATGGCAATGCATCGCATATATGCACTATTTCTGATTTTTCAACGTTGGCCCAACCTTCACCTACTGTTCTAGGCGAATTTTTTGCTGGCCTAGCTGAGGTAATGTTCTCTCCTAACAACGAGAATAATATTTGAAATAGCGAGCACACAGTGTTCCCTGAACTTTGAATTCAGCCTTCAGTTTTGATAAACAGCACTGCTGAAAACATTTGGAACTATTTTTTCCCGTGAAAGCGAAACAATTTTTTCCCCATTTCCAAAATATTTTCTTTTTTTTCGCACAAGTTACTCTGCTTAAAGTAGAACTATTCTTATAGAACAGAACTTCTATTCTTAGAGACTCTAGAGACAATATTTTGAATCAGCCTCTAGCACATGTACAATCTTGTATAAATATGTGATGAAATTGTCTCAACCTTTTTTCTGTATTAAGAGCCATTTCATGAATGTAATTTCGTGATTCATTCAGTCAACATTCTAAATGAACAACATTGTATCTGAATGATACCACTGCTTGAAAGCGTACAGTATAATACTAATTTTCGTGTATATACCATTTCAAATGCATTTGATGTCTTTTGGGGTGGGCTGGAAAACATATGCATACTTATATGTTTATATATTGCTTAGTATTTAGTAATGATGGACATTATATGTGGAGTGGGTGTTGTGAACGTATTTAGGACCCTAATTAAATATTCCCAATTTATGCCCTTATGTGGTTATAACAAATCATATCCTTATAAAGGCATAAGAATCATATCCATATTTAGTAATAGCCAATGCAGTCCAAATATGGCAAGGCTACTTCCTTAGACTCCTAGAAAGTACAACGCGTTCTTTAAACAAACCAAATCTCCAGCATTCCGGGAATTCCCCCTGCTTTTGTTTTGATTTGTCTTAGAAAGAACTGCCAGTTCTTAGTGACAGTTCTTAGTGACGTCTTATGTCCAACCATACGCCAAACTCGGCACCTTCCAGGTATAAATATACCAGCATTTGCCTTAAGCAACACACAGTGGTTTGGAGCAGAGCGGCTATCTACTTACCCAAAGCCCAGCTGATGCGAGTGCCAAAGGAAGCCGTCCCTCCCATTTGACGCACTGAGAAAGACGCTGTCTTTTCTCCTGCCGAAAAAATCCAGCTCCAGTGTTTCCAGTCACCCTTGCGAGTTACTGGGAGATCGAGTCCGGAGAACGAGATACAAGACCTCCTTCATTCTAAAACCAAGGTACGGAGCTGATTAGATCCTTAGAGAATTCTTGATTCAGATTCTTGGCAAAACTAACTTAAACTTAAACTGCAGCTCACTTACTCCTTCCCACGTACTTGGCTTAGGTTAGGTACACTGGGGTAGGCGTAATTTAAAAGCACCAGTTGAGTACGTTTAGTCAACCTTTTATCTTTGTATCTATTGTATATATTTTATCCGTTTTAAGTATCAAATGGCTCAGAAACCATATCAATGCTTTTGCAGTATTATTTCATAATACTCCTTTTACTGTACGCACTTTACGATAAGTATTTCAATTGTGGCAATTCACTTCTCTTGCATGAGAAAGAAGACTTCTCAATAAATAACACCTTTTATTGAAAAACGCCTGTCTCTCTATTTCTCTGCACTCTGGTGAAACTAAGTATGCATGATTGACTGAGTGAAATAGCTATCTAATGTTTTCACACGACTCTGGAGATATACTCCTTATTCTGGAGGGAGCAAAGTTGTCATGTTTATGCGGTTGTCAGAAGCTAATCCCTTCTTGTCTAATCTTGGAAGTTAACTTCTCCCTGTTCATTCGAGAACGTTTCTAGTGACCTCTGAGCTAGCTGGCATACCTAATTAAGTCTAACATATTCAGTAGAGACCTAGTCGACCTCAGTCCTACGTCTAAACTACCGTTTATGTTCTTCCAATGCGCAGAGCCTATTGGGAATATAGGAACTACACTACACCATAATCTCTTTAAGAATGCCTTGCTCAATCATTGAGTCAATCACAAGAGTAATCAAAGCAATGGTTTCAGGTGTCAGATTGTATGTAATCAGTGTTAGGCTTCACTGTTATGTGGACTGGTTCAAAACCATTTTTGAGACCTATATCCTTCGAAATCTGTTTGAATAATCACACAATGGCATCTTAAGACTTAAGGTAACACTGTGTCTCTAAGCTTTGGTGCCAAATCATCTTTTGTCAACATGGGGTACAGTTTGATCCCTGTCCTCTGATTAAGAAAGGTGAAGGTAATGTCTTCATCATGGTTCTGAAATTCTATGCCATTTGGAGTACAGTAAATGGAACAATTTAGTTTGCACAAAAGTTCTCATCCAAGTACATTTCTAAGACTTAAATCACACCACAACTCAGTGATTCTCTTTGAAGGACCCTATTTTGGCATAAGCTGCTTCTCAAACAGGCTAGTAATTTTTGGTTGTTTGCAACTCCTACAACATGGATTATTTCGCCCAAGAGAGGTAGGTTCAGTTACTCTGCTCTGAGTAGAGCAGGTAGAACCAGTGTCATTCAAGAGTAATATAGATAACCAATCACCACAACGTCCATAAATGGTCCCCTCTGGAATACCTTTAAGATTACTCTAAGCACGCAATCCTCCTCCCCTCTCAGGGCCTGTAACTGCGACAGGTCTGAGCTGTAATGTGGAGTACTGCTGAGATGTACCCAGATTCATGAAAAGATTTGTGTTAACATTGGGAACTTGATTTGAAATATATCTCTGAACATTTGCATTTTGTTGTGGCATTGGGGCATGTGGCACCTTCATTACCAGAGCTTGAGGCACATTGTAATTTTTTACTCTCTGTACTTGCTATGTCTGCTCTATGTTATTAACTTGAGATTGTAAAAATCCACTATTCAGAACCTGATTCCCATGTGCCATGTTATCAGTATTAAATCAACATTCCGCTTCCAATGGTCCAACTTGCCACAGATGTGCCAAGGATTCAACTTTTTCAAGTCACCACATCAATCCCTCTACTCAGATCAATTGAAACAGCACAACCTCTACCTTGTGGTTATAACCCATTATCACCTTGCATCACAGGAACTCTGTGTTGATTCACTCCCTGCATTGGACAGGCATTCCCAACAAACTGTGCATTTAGTCCTCACTGTGCAGCTTTTATCAGTGCCGCCATTAACTTCTCCTTCAATTTCTTATGTTTCATTTCCAATTCATTGCTGCAATATTTAGCATATCACAATCTCTCATCAATAGGCTTACTCTGCCAACATATCAGGTGCTGCTGAATCATCAGACTTTTCGCAGATTTCCATCCATGCACAAATCTGTACACAAAATATCCCATGTTTTTAGACCCAATCGTCTCTGTTCCACTATTCGGCTTAAATACCTGAAACAGTCTTTTTATAATAAGCATGCACTGTTTCTGTGGACTCTTGGGTAGTTCTATCAATCTTGACTAAATCAATATCTTTAGGATATATTTTCAATTTCAAAAATGCAATCACCTGCTCATGTCGTAGAATGTGATAAGGGATTTCTCACTGGCTTCCTTTTGGGCCAATCCACATCAACTTTGTATGCGACTCACAAATCACCTGGATTCATAATTTCAAATATGGTATTCAAATTATTCCAAAGAACCATTGATATATTTTTAAACCGATCGACCTGTCTGTACCATTCCAAGGGTTTTCTCTCTATTTCAGAAAATCATTTTTGAGTGATGCAAGATCTGTCTTGCTCCAGGGTATGTGGATATAACCTCCACAAACACCTCTCTCATGGAAAGTGTGTCTATATCCTCATCCTCTTCCTCAGCTCCAGAAGGAGTTAGTTCTATTCTAACTTTCCCTGTTACTTTTTCTTTTCCCATCTACCTTCCCATCTATCGAGCTCACTCCATTTTTGAAAACAGGTAATTAATTCTTTGATCTGTAACTTCATTCCTGATGCACTCATGTTAGCAAGATCCCTTTCATTAAAGCTTAAATGGTAACTTCTAGGGCTTTAGATTTCTGCAAATCAATTTTGTATGTGTGAGGCAATTCAGACAATCTTTCATGAGCTTGTCCTGCACATCTAGTAATGTCTTTACACATGAACAGTAGGTCATCATCTTAGTAATCATTTAAATGGGACATGCCAAGAGTTCCCAGTATCCTTTCTTCCAATTGTATCTTTAGTTTACCCACAACTAGGGGCCGATTCCGATTCTGGAAAAAAAACTTCTTTACGATAGTTATCAGGAGGCCTCTCCGTACGAATCGTAAACATGCCATACGACCCGACGAGTACGATCCAGAATGGGGTATGAGGACGCGAATCGTACGGTCCACGTCAGGTAAGGGCGATTCGTATGGAAAAGCACAACATCACATACACACAGTACAGTCCATACATCCCATGATCGCGGGGTATGGTGTGTACCCCTGCGATCATGGGGTGTACGCACCGTCCCCCTTTGATCACAGAGTGTACGCACCCCACCCATGATCGCGGGGTGTGGTCTGTACAACCCATGATCGCAGGGGTACGCACCGTACCCCTGCGATCATGGGGGTACGCACCGTACCCGGGGGGGCCGTTCCGTACCTGGTTTGAGGCGAACTCCGCTTTTACGGCTGTTTTCGGCTCTCGTATAAAAAGTGCTCTACGGTGCGTACCCGACACAAATCGTACTTGCTGGGTCAAAAAAAACAGCCACGAAACATACGAATGTTGCGTACAGTGGATTCTGAGGGAGAATAATACGGGAATTTGATTCGTACGGTCTCTGTACGATTCGTATGCAGTACAGCTCGTGGGACGAATCGTACTTCGTCGTACGTACGGGGGACGTTGCAGGGTATGATTTGCACAGGAAAAACGCTCAGAACAGCTATTTGGAGCGGTTTTTCCCGAATCAGAATCGACCCCCTAGTGTTCTTTCCTTCTCTGGGACTTGAGTATTCCTTGCACTTGTTCCGGGATGTCCACAACTGGTCGGAGTGTTTATACCTCTGAACCAATCATTGAGTTCTCGTGCAGTAAGACCTTGTTGTACAATTTATATCAGGTGGTAAATTCAAAAGAGACATGTCAAAATCTGGTGAACCCATTGGCATATCTGTCCTGGAAGTACTATTCTTAATGCTTGGAAGCACATTCATGTTGGGCATGAAAAAAGGTGATGATCCCAGGGAAGACCTTCCGTTCTGGTCAAACCCTGTCCAATTTGATGTATGGTCTGCACTCGCATCACACGGGGTATTCCCTTACATCGGAACCAAAGAAGTTAGAGGAATATGTCTCTTTGTCAAGCCCGTAGGATTTCTATCTAAGGTACTGTGGAATGATCCAGTAGGAACAGCTAAAGCATTTGTAGTATTTCCTACCACTCCAGGGTTCTATATAGCAACTACAGTACCAAGTGTAACAAGAACAGTCAGTGCATCTGGGGGATATAGAGCAAGTGAATTTGAAGGGGCTGTCATTTCTGAACACTGCTATCTAAATAGAATTTAGATGTTGTTGTACCGTAGGCAAATAAAAAGTCTCACTAATATGTACATTACTTGCTCCTCCAGTCTCAGTCACATTGTATGGTGGTGGATGATTTAACAATAACTTGTTTATAAAATCCTAATTTGAATCACTATCACTGTTTTAAGCTGTGTTCTCTGTATCATCTGTCTCTTTCTTCATTTTCGTATCCTTTCGTTTACTTCTTCCTTACTCGTTAATACGGGATATATTCTAGCTCCCTCGATCATGTTAGTTCTCCAAGATTTCTGTTCTGTATCCCATCTAGAATCCGCAAAAGTGAATACAGCTTTTTCGACCCTTCCTTAAAATCTCTCTCTGTGCCTAGGGGGAGCTGTATGTTTCCAGGCATTAAGTGCTTCATATTGTGTTGGTCTAGGAGTCAATTTCATGTCATTCATATAATATGACCTGGTGAACCTTCGGGTGGTGCCTCTTCCCCCTTTCTAAAAGGAACTGTCACATTTCCCTTCATTAGACTTTGTAGTGCTTTAAAGAATTTAGTTTTCTATCAAAATATACAAATAACTTTTCGTTTAAACCAGGAAATGATTTTTCATCCACAACTTTCTGTTCCGTGATCACAAACAATACCAGCACATCTCTCTATGACTTATCAAACTAATATCACTGTGGCTTTACGCCAACTGACCAATCCTATTGCAGCACACTGTGACGTAAATCTCACTCCTTGCAGCAGCCCACCCTCCTTTACAATCTCGCAAGCATGTCTTCTCAGCGATTTACACATAAACAAATGCAAGCAAGTTCAACAACTAACTTTGTTTGCTCCTGTAATGAAATTAAAGATGTTCATACACACATTATCCATTCACTCAGGGGCTAGTTTAGGGAAACACTTTGCAACCTACTCTAACATACACTTCAAAGGAAACCTCGACCACCGGGATCTCACTCGAATTGATACAATTCCTCCCTGTGCACAGAGATTCATTATACCAACCACACCTTACAATCAGACAAAGATAAAGTCACTATCTCAAAAATGCTGTTGATAACGTCTCACGACCAGCACCTTAACACAGCAGACAACTACACCCAGTTTCTTCAATACTGACAACTTGACTTTCGTCTATTTATGATAGGATCTTATCCATGAAAGACATGATAACTACTTCAACTTCTCAGCATTAAGCACCATATTCACACAACTTAAATCATCTTTGCAGAACATCACACATCCACTGCAAAATACGCAATCTAAGCATAAGCAATTGCAACTTGCAACCCTATTAATATTCACAATCCTCCACGTCTACGAAACATTTTGAAACTGCTGGAATGCCATAAATAAAAGAGTGAATAAAAGACCTGCACTTTCACACTCGCGGGGTGGAGACGAGTCTAGCCGGTGGCAGTGGCTGATTCTTTCTGTTAACACTGGATGTGACAAGACCTGCACTGCGAGCGCTGACTACAGAGCGTCTTTTAAACTTAGCGATTTGCTGCTAATTTTAATTTTGACAGTGTATTTCTTGTGTATAATTTTAAACTGTGCCTCACCTGTGTGCTGACTAATTTGCTAGGTGATTCACACATTAGACTCCCGCCCCGGTCCGCCGCGTCCATTATGGGCGTTTGAAGCGGAGGGTGGAGGAGGAGCCCAGCACTTCCGGGCTCAGGGCTGCAAGGTCAGCGCTCTAGCTGCGCTGTACGAGAGAGTGAATAAAAGACCTGCACTTTCACACTCGCGGGGTGGAGACGAGTCTAGCCGGTGGCAGTGGCTGATTCTTTCTGCTAACACTGTGTGTGACAAGACCTGCACTGCGAGCGCTGACTACAGAGCGTCTTTTAAACTTAGCGATTTGCTGCTAATTTTAATTTTGACAGTGTATTTCTTGTGTATAACTTTAAACTGTGCCTCACCTGTGGGCTGACTAATTTGCTAGGTGATTCACACATTAGACTCCCGCCCGCTCCGCCGCGTCCATTATGGGCGTTTGAAGCGGAGGGTGGAGGAGGAGCCCAGCACTTCCGGGCTCAGGGCTGCAAGGTCAGCGCTCTAGCTGCGCTGTACGAGAGAGTGAATAAAAGACCTGCACTTTCACACTCGCGGGGTGGAGACGAGTCTAGCCGGTGGCAGTGGCTGATTCTTTCTGCTAATGCTGTGTGTGACAAGACCTGCACTGCGAGCGCTGACTACAGAGCGTCTTTTAAACTTAGCGATTTGATGCTAATTTTAATTTTGACAGTGTATTTCTTGTGTATAATTTTAAACTGTGCCTCACCTGTGGACTGACTAATTTGCTAGGTGATTCACACATTAGACTCCCGCCCGGTCCGCCGCGTCCATTATGGGAGTTTGAAGCGGAGGGTGGAGGAGGAGCCCAGCACTTCCGGGCTCAGGGCTGCAAGGTCAGCGCTCTAGCTGCCCCTTCCCCTCCCATAAATGTGCGTGGGACCGCGACCGCGCAGCGGACGTGTGCAGCGGGCGCTCAGGAAGCGCGCCAAAATCGAGCCTAGGTCAAGCCCGTCTGCGCCCGTCCGCGGCAAAACGGGGCACGGGGCCAGGAACCTTGGTCGTCCTAAGTCCCCCTATTTACGGTATGGAAGACAGGAACTGCTGGATCTTTGTCCCACTTTCACTTTACCCTGTAAGCACACTATGGAGGCGGCATCTTTGCATAGCTGCTCAGTATGTCCTTTTACACTCGAAAGAGAACCGACCATTGAGCCCGCTAAAGGGCAGGTAAAGGCGGGACTGATAAACTGTAGCTCTCTTAGCAAACATAGCATTCAAATATATAACTTACTTGAGGATGAGGCACTTGACATCCTGTTTTTTACTGAGACCTGGCTAGGAGAACACTCAGACCCTGATATTATAGAGGCCATGCCACCTGGCTACTCCCTCTCCAGACTGGACAGGAAGGACGGCAGGGGTGGAGGGATTGCAATTGCGATCAAAGCTCCGATGGAATGCTCTCTATCACCCCTGACGATTGACCATTGCGAAGCGGGCTTTTTCACAATTATAATGGGGCCCCAACACTCCCTCTCGGGTATTTTTGTATACAGACCCCCAGGCAGGCTGTATGATTTCACGGCTAGCCTAGCGGAAGCTACAGCACACCTAGCCATAAGGAAGAGTAGATTCATGGTGCTTGGAGACATGAATGTTCATTTTGATGATCTCCTCGACAAAGATGCTAAGGACATCAGGCAAGAACTACACTCCTTACAATTAGACCTGAAAAACTGTGCCCTCTCTCATAGACTTGGACATCTGTTGGACCCTATCTTCGGGAATTGGACCGGAGTGCAAGTTCAACTACCCCTACCGGTACCCTGGTCAGATCACTCCTTGATTCCGTTCCACGTACGGTTACTAGAGTCTGAGCTAAAAAAAGATTGTGAACACCGCTACCAATGTCGGAAATGGAGAAATTTCTCTCAAGAAACTTTTATCAAAAAACTCGAAACAGGAGGACCTCCAGGAGGCATAGATTGTGAAACCGCATATAGTAGGCTACAGGATCGTATTTTAACTGCCTTAGACAGCACTGCCCCTATTCGCAACATGAAAAACCTAAGAATATAAAAAAATCCTCCCCGTGGTTCCCTCCTGAACTTCAGGTAGCTAAATCCGCCTGTAAAAAATTAGAACGGGAATGGCGCCTTAACTTCTGCCCGACAGTTAAAACTCAATATAAAACAGCTCAAAAGGATTACAACAAAAAAATACGCACCACTAAAGCCTTGCACTATAAAACTCGCATTGTGGAAGCAGAGAACTCCTCTAAGGAGCTATTTAAAATCTTCAAGGAAATCTCTGTGATAACCAATGATAATACGTCCCATACGGACTCTGTGGAAACGTGTAATAAAATCGCCAAATACTTTTCTGGAAAGATAACAGACATTTATGCCAACTTCTCTGGAAACTCGACATTTGGTCATGATTTTATGGAAAGTGAAGGAGTTAGTTCCATAGAGTCATGCTTACACTGTTTTTCGGTTCCCTCTCCAGAAACACTTACGAGCAAATGTAAAAGTATCAAGTCGGGTTCCCCCCGTGACCCGGCTCCTCCTAAGGTACTAGGAGCGAGCTTAACAGTACTGGAACCATACTTTAGACATGTGCTCCAAGTCTCCTTTGCCTCGGCCAGTCTTCCTGAAGTGTGGAAGAAAGCTATTGTACTCCCAATTAAAAAGAAACCCAATGTGAGCCAAGACACCCTTGAAAACTTACGCCTCATTTCTCTGCTACCTTATCTAGCGAAAGTGGCGGAGAAAATAGCCAATAAACAGCTCATGGCCCATCTGGAAACCAACAATCTCCTTCATGGCTCTCAATCTGGCTTTCGGTCTGGATACTCCACGGAGACAGCTCTCCTGAGAGCGACTGAAACCCTACGGGCAGGAGAGGATGCGGGTCATACTACGGCACTTATTTTGCTGGACCTCAGTGCCGCATTTGACACTGTAGAACACTCCATCTTGCTACAGTGTCTAAACAAAGCCGGGGTCACAAAGGCGGCACTGGGATGGCTGAAAGCGTTCCTTACAGACCACTGCTTTCAGGTTCAGAGGGGAACCTACCTCTCAGACAGCATAGCCTTAGAACAGGGGGTGCCTCAGGGCTCTGCCCTGAGCCCCACCCTGTTCAACTTATACATGGCTCCTCTGGCAGATGTGGTTCAATCGTACGGTGTTGAATTAGTTTCCTACGCCGACGATACCCAACTGCTTATCTCCCTATCCCAAGCTCCCACCACAGCAGCTGCCAACTTTAAAGCCTGTATGCAGGATCTTGCAGGCTGGATGAACCAACACTGCTTGAAGCTTAATGGCTCTAAAACGGAGGTATTAGTGATAGGAGGAAATGATGCAAGCTGGACAAGAGAATGGTGGCCACCCTGTCTTGGTCCTTTACCTATTCCCTGTAAGGAAGCAAAGAATTTGGGAATATGGGTGGATCCCATACTCTCTTTTGATGGTCATATTCATAGAGTAGTAGGGAAATGCTTCGGGGTTCTGAAGACTCTCAATCGCACACTGGACCTTCTACCTTTAGAGGCCAGACGAACCATGACCCAAGCCTTAGTGACTTCCCGTATAAACTACGGCAATGTGTTACTCCTAGGACCCACGGAAAAGAACATCAGGAGACTGCAGGTTCTCCAAAATACGGCAGCACGTCTGGTCCTCAGACTACCCAAAAGAGCAGCCTCCAAACCTACTTTGGCTGCTCTACACTGGCTACCAATAAAAAAAAGGATCTTATTCAAAGCACTCTTAATGTGCTATAGGATCTCCTCGCACAAAGCCCCTCCTTATCTGTCGGATCTTGCCATCCCCTATGAGCCTAATAGAACACTCCGCTCTAGGGGAACTGGTCTACTTAAAATCCCCCGGACAAAAAAAGCCAGAATGGGAGGTCGCTCCTTTAGAGTGTTAGCGGCCAACAAATGGAACTCTCTTCCAATGAACATCAGGCTAGCGGATACTGAAACTATATTTAGGAAACTATTAAAGACCTACCTGTACACCCCCTAGTTTCAGGCCTCTCGACCAAGTCTGCCTCTTCTCCACAGCGCGGGGACACGCAGGGATGGCGTCGCCATGCGCTTTACAAACCCCTTTATTATTATTATTAAATACTGTGACCAAATCATGGGCTTTTTGGGTTTGGGCTGGGCTTGGGCAATGCCTAAATGAGACACACTGACTCCCTCACATCAGTGGGAAACCATCCAATGTGCTACCAAGTTGATGCAACACTTTGGCCAATACTCTTAACACTTGTCCTCCGATGGGCATTTTTGTTCCCGCCTGAGAGGTGATGAGACTTGACATTACATCAATCAATCCCAATTAAAAGTGCAACCCATTTGGCTACACAATAAGGCCCAGGAGTCAGTAGCTATTGTTCAGAAGGTTTATTTCAAATTAGCAATCAAGTTAAGGTGCACTAATCTTAGCACCATACTATAAAGACACAGAATAACAACTGTGAAACCTAACGTTCTGTGAGAAGTTGGCCTGGTACATGCTGTCCACTAATTAAAGTGTAAAATGTGATGGCTGTGCACTGCTTAATTAGTTCAATAGGATATGATAGTATATCGTGCTCCTGGGATTACTCCCCGCTCAGGAGTATAATGAGAATCTATAAGGAAAGCACCGACACGGGTTGTGTGGGTGTCTCCTAGTGCACTGACTTGAGTGCTGGGATATCCAGCAAAAGTTTATCAATAAAGTTATTCTTTGAAAACGCTTCGTGCATCCAAAGTATTTTATTCATACTCATATGGAAATCTTTATTTATTCAAATTTTCAGGGAAATACAATTCTCCATATTAGATAAATCACAACAATCCTTCCAATGCATTTCGGCACTAGGCCTTCATCAGGGTAGTCTACAAAGCAAAAAATATATCTGTAACTCCTCTATGTCACTCACATCGTGTAACATTCAACATAAATGCATATACATAAATAATACTCATAATTAATTATGTAACCAAATTTCAATAATGATGCACAAAAATGTTTAGTACATGGTAACCCATTGCTTCCTAAAAACTATGTATAAATAATGATGACAAAATGACTACGAGTTTTATGTAAATCGAGCTGTCACATATTTGTTTAAACTCAGTGTACTCATTGTTGAAAAGGGCGAGCGAAAAAGGCAAATGATTATGTACGCAAATACTGACAGTATTACATAGCCTTTATAAAATGAATGTTGAGCGTGCTCGCTGTGTGAAAAGAACCATAGGGACAATACTATGTAACTAATATTAACTTCATAGCCGCAATGAACGAGTAAACGTTTGTGCGTGGTTAAGTAACGGCTCAGTGCTACTGTTGCCAAAATACTCAATTCTATTCTTACCGTGTTCCGACTAAGACTGCTTCCGCTTACGAAGCTGCCGCCATTGTAAATCACACGGGGAACATGGCGTGTGACGTATACGTTAACGAAAGGAAGTAGTTTCTTCACATCTCGCGCGCTGACAAAAGTAAACAATAGTATTAAAGGGCCCTCTCTTAACGTAGTCGTGAACACTGATACCAAGAATAGTTAATAAGGTCTTGAGTATATATAGAATAATACCTCGATGTTAAGAGGGCAATACCTAGGTGTAAAGGTAAGGGATGTGTGGGAAACAATGTATTTATATGCATCTAGTTCATAATGTTTGAATAATAGAAATGGATGGTTGCACAATGAATATGTTAAATTAAAATTAAAACAAACAAAGATTAAAATCAACGACTAGTCGGCACTGTGAGTTAATAAGTACAATGGTCTGAATAAGCAATGTTCATAAATAGCAGCCAAATTCTGTCCTTTCATTCATTCCTCTTGGTTTCAGAGTCTGTAAATAATATATCCAGTAGTTATCTCTCTTCAATAAAGCTTTCTTGTTGTCTCTGTCATGACTTTTTTCCACCACTTCCAATATGCAGGCTTTTAATTGGCTTATCTGATGGTTCGCCTCAATGAAGTGTGTTGCCACCACTGATTTAAGTGCTTTAGTCCTGATGGTACTTTTGTTCTCATTAGGTCTTACCTTTAGTTTACGTTCCGTTTGCCCAATATAAGCTCTTCCACATGGGCATTTAATCATGTATATTGAATTAGTTGTATCACAGGTTGCGTTTACGTTAACATTTATTTTATTCCCTTTCATGGGGTGGTTGATGCTCTTGCCTTCAATTATATTATTGCAATTATTGCAATTTCTGCAAGGGATTGTGCCTTTGAAATTTACTTTAGATCCTTTATTGGGGCTTTGTTTTATGATTTCTCCCAAGTTTTTAGCTCTGTTGAATGCAAACGTGGGCATTTCCGCGAAGATATTTCTGAAGTCCGGTTCTGCCTGTAGTAAAGGCCAATGTTTTTTTTGATCGATTTTTTGAAGAGTGGACTCATAGTGGAAAATTTGCTGACACAGGTGATTTTTACTTCCTTATTGATTTTCGGTGCTGATAGTAAGATATTTCTGTCTTTAGATTGGACTCTTTCCAATGCTAATTTTAAAATTAACTCCGGATAACCTCTGTCTCTGAAACGTTGTAGCATTTTGTGAGATTGCATCTTGAATTCCTCTGGGTCTGAGACTATTCTCTTGACCCGCAGCAACTGCGAGTACGGTAAGCGGTGCTTCAGTGGAGATGGGTGGAAACTCTGGTAGGCTAACAGATTGTTACGATCAGTTTTTTTGTTGTATATGGTTGTTTCAAACTTGTTGTTCTTTTTCGTTATGGTAACGTCCAGGTACTTGATTTTGTTATCGTGGGTTTCATATGTGAATTGTAAACGTTCATCTCCCGCGCAGCTTTTCGAATCAAAACCAGATGGTGATGTCGAAGAACTTTGAAAGTCATTTGACAAGGTTTAGTAAGCTTAGGATTGCAATGCTATCAATCTCAAAGTTTTCTGGAAGTTATTTGTAGAAGGCCTGGAATCAAATTTTCTAAATATAGTCTACAGTTGTTACCCTCAACCTCTTCTGGCAAATTAAAAATGCGCAGGTTGTATTGCCTGTTGCATTTTTCCATATCTAACAGTTGTCTAGACATTGGTGTTATTTTTGCAACAAGTGGGTTAAAAGAGTCAAGCTTAGTCTTATTATCCTGTATTTTAATGGCATTATCTGAGATTTTCATTGATAAACTCGCCATTTCTTTTTGAGCATTTTTAATTTCTGAAGCAATAGAGTCTGTGTTAATGCAAAGAGTTTGAATGTCCTCTAAAATTAGTGATAATGAAGGTTCTGCTGATTCAACCATCTTTGATTTGATTGGTGGAGGTGAAACTTGCTTCCTTCTTTTGGTATAAATAGAATTCTTATTTTCCATTTTATTTATGTGCCAAAAGCCAAAAAGAATTGTGAGAAAATAGATAATAGAAGCAAAATTATAAGGCAGCAATAAGAAATCCTTAGTAAAGCTGGTGCAGCAGCTATAATGGGCTATGGGAGTGGCTAGGCCCAAGCCAGGCCCTTTCCTAAAGAGTTGTTCCACCCCCCTGATTAATTAACCTGGTAACCTGGAGGCAGAAGCAGAATGGAGGAAGAACGCTGCTCACTGCCACAGAAATCGTCAAAAAGCACCACACCTCACAGGTACTGCCTTAAAAACAAATAGCGACCATATTTTAGCTGCATTTCTGACAAAATGTCGGCGTTTTTATCAAGAAAAATGTATCCGTCGCGCCGGAGCTCTCAAGGTGGCGGCCATCTTGTATCGCGCACTCGCCCGTCTCCCATTCACAGTTTTTTATAATATGTTTATTAAGAATATTGTGTAGCAAGAGCACATTAGACCCAGTGCACAGAGGTCAAGTAGGGTGTGCCTTCTGATGGCATGAATAGACAGCATGTCTGCCTCTGTGGCACACTGAATTGATTGTATACACAGTTAGCATAAACATTTTTATTGAACAAAAGGAGTGCTCCATTTTTTGTATTAATGTTCCGATCAGCAGCATCTATTTTGCTTCCTTGGACTAGAAGGCTGGTTCCGGGAACATGAGGGTCCCAACAAAGCCTGCTTCTGAGGGGTGGAACCATACCTCGTAGGGTTACTTTCAGCAGTTTTAGAGTTGGTCATCACGCGGTCACATAATGCCACTCTATACGTCGTAAATGGCTGCTTCACTAACAACCCGAGAGAATGTACACCCTAGGCTGCCGTGGTGTCCTGCTCATGCAGTTGCACCTTCTCACTTAGAACCAAGCACCCTGCCTTCAGGATTCTTAAGGCCTGCCATAGGGGTGACTTATAGGTTTTAAGTGTAGTGACCCTTAGTTATAGTAAGTCTATAACTTAAGTAAGTGGTGCAGGCACCAACTTACCCAGGCTGCAATGGCAGACCTGTAGTTCCATTTTGCATGGCCTCTCATGCGTGGCATAATACATGCTTCAGCCCATGGTGAGGCCTCTCGGGTACCTATGCCCTGGGTACATGGGCACCATATACTAGGTACTGACAAGGGTACCCCCATCATCCTGCAACTCTGGGCAATAGCTTGCTTAATCTCCACAATGGCCCCCACAACACTAAGGATGCCTGGCCTCCACCTTGGGGGTGCCCAGGAGTGGACGCCTCACAGGGAAAGCCAGGATGGGTTCCACAACGGTATTCGTACAAGCGCCTTGAGACCCTTGCGGGTGAGTAGTGCGCTATACAAGTATCAATTTACATTTTTACCGAATGTTGCACAATGGCAAAACATTCACCCCTAGTCACAGATCTGGGTTTAATCCATCATTATTTTGCTCACCAAGCCACCCCAGTTCAGACATGGCCATATGCAAATCAGTCTTGACCCTGTGCTTCATGGGAACAGTCCAGCCCCAACTGTCAAGCCATGTCTTTCCTGGACTGGAATCAAGCATCCTAGGACCAGTTTCTGGCTATCAGTCGTCTTCAGCCAGGATAGCTTGACTCCAGTGGCTTAGTGAACAAGGGACCCACGTCTGGGCATACCCTTCCCACATAGGGTGAACAGAAAAACACACAAGATGATGGACGGAATGTTGCACAATGGCAAAACATTCACCCCCAGTACCTAAGTACAAGACATAACAGTTTAGGGAGAAAGCAGATAGACTGGGGGTCCTGATTAGCAGGAACCCAGTCAGACTAGTCAAAAACAGTATCACATTTAGAAAAAAGTGGAGGTAACCATAGGCAGCAGATCCTACTTTCCTGCACCTCCTAAAATGTTTAGGCATACCAGTATAAGGCAAACAAGAAGTTTAGTCACAGCAATAGAAAAGATCAATATTAAGATCTGGTGCTCAGAAAAGTTTCTGGTCCGCTCTTCTATACATGAGTCAAATCTAAAATAAATAAAGTTAAAGTCAAAACTAAGGGGATGGTTCATTTGTCTAAAGAATCTCAAAATTCAGGGAAATGCAGAAAAATGTGAAGCAAAAGGAAATAAGTGGAATATTGAAGTTGTCAGCATTGCAGAAGGTCAGTAAAGAGTCTTCTTAGGTCAGGGGAATTTGAGTATAAGCCTAAACCTCTCTCTCTCTCTCTCTCTCTCTCTCTCTCTCTCTCTCTCTCTCTCTCTCTCTCTCTCTCTCTCTCTCTCTCTCTCTCTCGCTCTCTCTCTCTCTCTCTCTCTCTATATATATATATATGTATATATATATATATATATATATATTCACTGAAAAAACCATAGGTTATAGACCATATATAGTTAGGGATTAGCATTTACAAAACCTTATTTTACTCGCACAAAACCATTGAAATTCGCATATATAGTTAGTTGCACTAACTATATATCGCGCACCCGCAATCCACTGCTGATCATGTCACATATTGCATCATTCATGACATGGTCAGTGACGTCACTGTTGACATCACTGTTGACATCTCAAATGACATCACTGATGACATCACTGATGACATCTCATATGACATTACTGATCACATCACTGATGACATCATTCATGTGATAATACAATGAACCTCTTCAGACTCTAATATAACCTTAGATACACTCAGTGTAAACAGACACTCACAGACTGTCACTCATCCATGGAGTTACTCACACACCTAGTCAATCATGCAAAGAATCAATCACACCTCCATTTCCTCAACTATACAGTTATACACACCTTACTTATTCAAACATATACTAACACATATTTACTCTCTTATACAATCCCTGATACAAGCTCACAATGATCCATACAGCCACTCACACATTCACTGTCTCTTATCCACAGTTATTTATATATGTCAACTCTCACATGTACTGTGTTTTACATATGTACTTACTTTGACATGTAGCACTGAGATATCCATTCACTCACCAATACACTCATTCACACAGTCAACCGCCCATACAGCTGTTTCCACATGCACTTTTGAACCCACACATCTAGTGAATCAACTGCTCACACATCTATGCACAGAGTCATACACCTCCCAGCCACCCACACACACACTCAGTCTCCCATTCAAATACTTGGGCAACCAATCAATAACCCATATAGTTACTCATATAGCTACTGTTCAACACATGCAGCAGTTTACAGAACAACAGACATAATGATGCACAAATTAAGACAGTTTAGTCACTAACCCATGCACTCAGTGAGACACATTTAATCACTCACTCATACAGTCAGTCATGCACCTACTAAATCCTTTATCCAGACACTTATACATCCACTCATTCTTCAATATGTAAGACATATTTTAACTTTACAGAAACATACAGTCACTGGATGTTGTCATCAGTGATGTCATCAGTGATGTCACTGACCATGTCATGAATGATGTAATATGTGACATGATCAGCAGTGGATTGCGGGTGCGCGATATATAGTTAGTGCAACTAACTATATATGCGAATTTCAATGGTTTTGTGCGAGTAAAATAAGGTTTTGTAAATGCTAATCCCTAACTATATATGGTCTATAACCTATGGTTTTTTCAGTGAATTTTCAAGGTTTTGTAAATGCTAATTCCTAACTATATATGGTCTATAACCTATGGTTTTTTTCAGTGAATTTCAATGGTTTTTTAATAGCAAATATCAAAAGCTGTAAAATGTAATGTTATTCTGATTCAAAAATATATTTTATATTTTTGTAATATAATTTTTTTATTTATATATTTTTTAATTATTTTTTTTGTTTCGCTGCCGGTCCGCGAACCGGTCAGCTTCCCGTTAGCTTCATTTTGTTCCGCGACCCGGTCCGCGAACCGGTAAACGTTCCGTTAGAGCAACTACCGCATTAGAAAGCAACATCGTGACGCGTCGCGTAAGCGCAGCGTATCACGTTACAGCGTAATGCGTCTTATGACGCGCCGCGTTAGCGCACCCGGAAGCGCTCCGGAACGCGAACCGAGGCGCGAAGCGCAGCGCCCCGGAAGTGATCCGGGGCGCGGCGCGGAGCACGTAACGTAAGCATAACAGGTCATGTGACTTGTTTATAAAACTTTTCATTGGTTCATTTTACTTTTGGTTTCCTTATGATGGAAAGCTTGGTCATATGACCTAAAAATAACACTTTTCATTGGTTTAGAACATTTTTTTTTCCCAAATGATGAAAGCCCCACCTTTTTTCCTCACTCTGACTTTCATTTTTATGAGAGAAAGACCTTTTTTGAATACCATAGAAATGGCTTCATTGATTGCTGCAGCTGGTGGACCCCCACCACCACCACAACCTCCTAGGAAGAGAGGACCACCTCCTCAGGTCATCCTACAACAAGAGGAGGAAGAAGAGGAAGAGGAGCAAGGGACAGGGAGGTTTTTACCTGAACAGCCAAGGAGGTCCCATGTTAAAGAAAGTTATATTTGGCAATTTTTTTCAATTCCCCCGGAACAAAAAAAGGTAAATGCCCGGTATGTTACCTGCCTGATTTGTAAAGATGAACTGTCCAGAGGAACAGAAAAGAAATACAGTTATGGTAATTATACCATGCATCGCCATATGTAAGGTGGCACCCTATAAATTACAGTGCTGCACAACTACGTGATCTGGTGGATAACCCCCGACCTGTGGCCAGTACATCCATCAATGAAGAGGCAGTGACGGGACCAGAGGCGAGGGAGATGGTCCCAAATATACAAATGAAATTTGGCAATGTGAAGCACGTATGCATTTTTTGTGGCCAACTCATTTGCTTCAGAGAGAGCAGCATAAACTTAATTAATAAAGCAATTGACAATCACAAATGTGCAAAACGCCCCAGGAAATAAATGATCTTTTTTTGTTGCTCCTGTTGAGCCCTTCATAATGAATCATTTTTGTTTCTCCCCCATCAAAAAAACAAAAAAAATATAAAACCGTTCAAAAAAAAAAATGTTCAGAAAAATAATAAAAAAATATAAAACAACAACAATAATTAAAAAAAAGTTCTTTTCAGAACTACCTCCCCTTTATAAGAAATTGCTAGAATGTTTAGCACTCTGACAACCTCTATTTCTTTTTGTTCGCTTCCTGGTTCGCGCGCCGGTACGCGAACCGGGAGCGAACTCAAATTTTTTTTTTTTTTTTAAAAAGAAGAGTAAGTAAACTGAGAGTAATGTTAAAAGAAAGACAGTTAGAGGGAGTAACACAGAGATACTGTTTAAAGAGGGACTGAGAACAGGAGTGGAAAAAGTAGAGTAATAAAAGTAATAGAAAAAGGAATGAGGGAAGTAGCAAAGGCAGGAAACTGAGGGTTAAAGAAATGAAGCAGTGGAACTAATAAAAGTTAAATGTAAAAGAGATGTAACAGAATGAGTACTAAACACTTACCTTATAATTATCGTTAACTTAGTCACGTGTTATTTTTATACTTTCAATCTGTGAATGAGAGAACAAAAATTTTAAAATTGATAGAAAGTAGTAAAAGATGAGTGAGCATGAGACAAGATGAGTACATATTAAAAATCACAATTCAAAGTACAGAATTAATTATACATATTAAATGGTTTATTTTTGCTGTTCTCAGAATGTATCAAATTTCACTGAAAACAGTGAGTTGAAGGTATTCATCATATAACAGCGGGGGAAAAAAACACAATCAAAATGATTGTGTTTAAAAAACCCATATAATATAATCAATCAGAAATCAGAACTCCTCAAAAGTAACTTACTTTCCATGACGTCAAAGGATGTCCTATGAACAGCTTATACTCTGTTGTGCTGTTATTATTTTCTGCCCGCCACTTTCTAAAAGATAAGCTCTATCGTTTTAAGAAAAATGGGATATACAAAGCAATTTAAAACAGCACACTAAATTACAACAACACCTAGAATCATTATAATCCAGTTACCTACCCTAAATTCTCACTTCTGAAAACAAGTCAAAAGGCAACATTGCTTCATAGTCAAATTCTAATCATTGCCGAAAGACCAGCCTTTTTTAAATTTTGAATAAGCTGTGTAATATCTTGAAGTTGTTAAAGGACCATCATGTCATATAATAGCTGCAGTTACAAATGTTCTTCCTGAAATCGACGACTGTGCAGCCAAAACATTTTTAATTAGACTTGACAACTTATTTACATCTGGTTTATATAGTTGGAATTGTAAAATGACATTTCACCGATAAGTTTCTATAAATAATGTAGACAGCATTACAGACTTACATCACCTCTACTCCTTCTTTTGATCTGCTGCTTGAATTAGCTTATTAAAAAAAACAATTTTCGCTCTGTGCTACACTTATCCACAAGGCTATATAGTGTAGGAGCCATTAGAACCTCTTGAAATTCCTCAGAACAAATCCTGAGATTCCTTTCCTAAAATTTTGGTTGTAAGAACACCAGGTAAGAATTTTGAAGGCGAAAAGGCAATCTTTTTTTGAAAGTTAAAACAGAATCATTGCAGAATGACCACCCATTTCCAGACTTCAAATAAGTTGTGTAATGTCCTGATGTTGTTGAAGGACCCTCATGATATATAATTGCTGCAGTTAGAAAAGTCCTTCCTGATATTGACAACTGAGAAGCCACAACATTTTTAATTAAAGTTGTCAATTTTGTTCCATCAGGCCTACATCGTTGGAACATTAAAATGACATACGGGCCATATCTTTGTATAAATAATGTGGACAGCATTGCAGACTTACATTGGCTATACTCCATGTTTTGATCGGCTGCTTTTACTAGCTTATTAAAGGATACTGATTTAGTGTCTGGCAAAGTTAAATATATAAATCTTTCTGAGTCTACACTAGTAATACTTGATAACGTACAATTCTCGCAGTCATGCTGCCATTGATAAGAAAGGCCAAACAGATGATCTACATCTACACCTTCATCTTGCAATACATTAAGCATATACATTAAAAACTCCTGACAATCTTGCTGAATATTTTGAGAGAATTGTGTTTGACCTGAACATTCGTCTAACAGATTTCGAATTTCAGACACACTTTCTACTCTTGTTCTATCAGCACTACATTTCTCTAACACAGAATTCAACAAACAGCAAAAACTTTGATCCGAATTGATCACAATCCGTTCTTTTAAAGTTTCTAGAGAAAAGACAACATTAACCACTACAGTAGCATAGCAGTTCACACCAGAACTATTTTCAAATTGAAAACCAACAACATCTTAAACAGAATTCATTTTCTTTCTGCTTACAATTTTGGGTTCATCGACTTTTGGTCTTTTTTCTACAACCTCCCTACTATTAGTGACATTTCTTCGTTTCCGGCCTACCACACGTTTCTCAAACAAAGGATATTGAGGCAAATGTGGCGCATACTCTCTTCTTAACCTATTGTATTCCATAACACAATCTAGATCCGCACAAATGTTTGTGACATCACACTCAATCAAGTACAAACCCGATAAAGTTCTGACTCGTGACAATGCTACATAAGCCGTACCCTCCTTGAACACAGAACTGCCAATATTTAACAAAGCACTGTCTACACTTAAACCTTGTGATTTATGGATTGTCACTGCATCTGCCAAGCAAACAGGAAATTGCTTACGGCGAACATATAAGTCTTTTACAAGCAGAAACCTAGCTGTGCAACGACCAATTAGCTGTACTTCCTCAATGCCATAAAATTTAATTTTTAAAAATTCAATTCCATCCCTATTTCTGTATTTCTCAAAATCAACAACATTACCCATTGATCCATTTACCAGACCTCTTTCAACATGTAAATTTCTTCTCAAAATGATACGGCAATTTAAGCACACATTCAGAGTCTTTTCAAAACCAGCAGTTTTAGATATAGTCTTCTCTAATGAATCCAATTTAGATTTCAAATTCTCAGACAAAACAATTGTTGCACCCATATGCTCTATTCTGTCAATAGCTTCCAGTTTCACAATCTCTTGGTTCTCTAAATTCAACATTTTGTTGTTGAAGATGGAACATTCTGCAAGAGTTGGCATCAAACATATTCCAGATTTCTTCTCAGTAATTTTATGAAAAATATTCTCTGGCAGAACGTCTTCTTCTGGAAACAAATTTGACAGTAATCGTGCATGTAAAGCTTCTTTCCCACGCTCAGTCACTTTCCCGATTCTAACATCTTGTAGAATATTCTTGTAATCTTCATCCTTCCCCTGACGCATATTTTCACGAAGCTCAGCATAACTGAAGTTTAACCATATGTTAACAATGCCAATGCTCCCTAGGCACTTCCTGGTATCTTCATGCGTAAGCAGTTTAAACACTGGTTGTCCTTTCACTGGTGTCAGCTGCAGAAGATCACCGAAAACAATGATGTGTTTGCCACCAAATAACACATCATACTCTGTTTTAAGAACTTCCTGCATTCTCAAATGCACAAAGGCAAGCATGACATTGGAAACCATGCTTACTTTGTCAATGATAAGAAGTTTCATCTTCTTCAGGACTCTAGATACTTCACAACAAGCATCTCCAGATAACTTGTGGTATTGTATTTTGTTATCATGCTCCACTGGCAGCATCAGTAGACGATGCAAAGTAATACCTTTAATATTATGTGCTGCCAGTCCAGTTGGAGCGGTGACAACACAAGACAGCGATGACTCAGTCCTTTTCTGCAAATAACATGAAATTGCTTTAATGAGGAAACTTTTTACAGTTCCTGCTTCTCCACTCATGTACAATCGGATAGGCTTCAATGATGTACATGAGCACTGTTTCTTCTCATGACTTAATCCATGATCAATTTGGTTGGTAACTTCATCATATATTTTCCTCTGCTCAACGTTAAGTTGTCTTTCTAAATCTTCTAAGTTAACCACATCCTCCTGAGCATGTGCCATGGCTCTTTCCACTTTAATCATGGCAGTGGCAGCTTCATTTTCAATAACTGGTCCTCCTAGTGGATCCTGACTCAATGAAACAGAACTCTGACTGTCCTGAGAACAGTCTCTAGCAATCTCGGCTGCTATTGTTGCTTCCTGCTTGATTTCTGCATTCAACATTTCTAGATATTTTGGGAAAGCCGGACATTCTATGGACTCCTTGGCTGCATTGAAAGAGTCTTCATAACAGAGGAAATCTCCAAGCAGTTCCTCTTCTGCACGCCAAGGTTTGAAAAGTTGCAAAAGAGCTAAATAGAAAAACTCTTTTCTTTCTGGAGATTCGCAATCCAATTTTCGATGATTTACCAATAGACATTTTTTTTGCTTGACCAGACATCCCTCACTTCCAATTACAGCATACACTCCTTTATCAATATCTTCTGTGATGTTCCTCTTGAAAATGTAATTTTGTAGAACCTCATACAGACAAACATTCTCCAAGTGACTGCTTCTATTTGGATAATATGTATCCAACATGTTGGTCTTCAAAATATCTGTACTGCTTGGCTCCTTCTCTGCTAAATACTCAATTTCCCGTACAGGTTTGAGAACTCGATTACGCGTTGCAGCAAGACCACTTGCCCAAATGATACTCCTAGATTTGGCCTAGAGACTTACTGAAGATAACCGGTCAGACCATTCATAAGCTCCGATTTCTCAATGTGACAACATCTTCAGACTGAAACTGTACAACTTCTTACTGAGGCTCTTTTCATGGGAAATGTCCTCCCACATATCCTTGAGTTCTGTCTTTTCTTTTTTTGTGATTTAAGACGTCACATACCGAGCCACAGCCATACAGTTGTCAGCCACAAACTGTATATCCATGTTAGCATTCCACATGGACAAAATCACTGGGTTGTAGTCATTGATGTTCTTGGACTCTTCGTTTCTCTTCAAATTGTATGTATTTTTGGGTGATTTCCTTGTCACATTATGTTGCAGCGAAGACATCAAATTGTTCACTCTTCCTTTAGATATCACCAATCGTGGAAATCCAAAACGACATTTTGTGTAGTACTTGTTCTTGTTTCTGAATTTACGATGACAGTACTTTCCACAACGATGGCTTTGAAATCGTAAAACTTGTTCTCTTAGACTTTTGTCTTCCTTTGTCTTTGGAACAGCACATGTAGAATACTGTTCTATGAAATTCATCACTAAGTCATCCGGATCTGTTCCAAATTTGGGTGCATCTTTGATCCATAGCAGCATATGTATATGAGGAGCACCTCTTGCGTGATACTCCTTTCTCCAGAAGAAATCCAACACCTCTTCAAGAGGTGGATTTTTCTTGTTCGTGATGAAAGACATCATAGCTTCAAATCTATGATTGAAGTACCTGCATACATTCACTGGATCCAAAGAGCACAGTTCTCCAGGTGTCTTGAATTCAATATTTTCCATGTTTCCATTTGCCTCTTGTAGAAATTCAAGTAAGCCTTCCCAGCCATACTCAGCACAGCTGAGAGTGAGGAACCATGTGGGAGTTCCTAAGTTCCTCAGGATACATTTTAAGTCACCATGACGACGGTACCAATACTCATTAGTACCACGCTGACATGCCATCAGATTAATCAGGTGAGAATCCAAAATACTGTCTTGCACATTGACTTTATCCATAAAGTCCCTTGCTGAGATATTTCGCGGTTGTAAACCACTTTTCAGGATGTGGTTCACTGCATAAGACAGTCCAGACAGATCACTTTCAAACAGTAGATGAAACAAATAGGGAATGCATTGACGAAACCTAGGATCTTCTGCATACAATCGTAAAGTCCGGTATTCAGAAGCAGGAATTTTATCAGGTCGCTCATCATATCGTCCTCCTCGACCTGTGGGAAATAACTGTGGAAAACACCGAGCTTCCAAACTTTCCTTCCAAACACTAATGGGACTCCCTTTGGCTTGTTTCATTTGAAACAACTCAATAGCATTCCCCATGACTTCCTTGGAATGCAAAGGATGAACACTATAATGTTCATATATTTCTTCATTTTTAGAGGCTTCTACTTTCTCAATTTGTCCAGCACACAATTAGCTGTCTTCTTCTTCACTTACTTCCTCTTCTGCTACACATACATTCTTGTAGTACTCATTGTTTTTTATCAAATACAATGTTGCCTTTTTGACTTTCCTAACATCCACTAAATCTTGCCAGATTTTCTTACTCTTTGTCGGAACACCATTAACTAGGATAACCAGAGGTTCCTCTTCCACTTTCTCTACTCCAATTGTATTAATGTTTTTCTTCAAATCTAAAGGCAAATAAACAACTCTTCCCTTTAATCCTCTCTGTAAATCTGATGGAGGCAATTTCCCTGTCTTTGGCTCCATTCGTACAATAGCCTGAAAGGGATGCACACTTTGAATCAAAATAGATTCATAAGTATTTAAATCCTTCAATTCAGAAGGAATGTCAACCAATTCCAGATTATTATGAACCGCTCTAGCAGGCATCCGGTTTTGGTTTAATTTGTTAAAACAATAAGTACACATACGTTGGTCCGATCCCAAATCAAAACAATTTTCTACCATCAAGTATGTAGCAAAATCCTTCCATTCACTATAGTTTTCCATTTCACTTTTTGCATATAAATCCACTAACTTAGTCTGATTCTTATAATAAGTCCGTCGACAACACACACAAGTGAAATTAGGCCTCTCACTTGATTTTACCTGAAAGATGGAAATTTCCTTGTGAAACTTATCTATATTAGAAATCTGTACACTCTCTTCCACATTACCTTCTACTACTGGGTCAATTTCAACATTGTTCTCTTTACTAGCAAAGTAACAGAACTCAATTTCTTCACAAATATTCTTCACATGTAGTTCTGAACCATGCAAAAGAGCACTGCTCAATTGGTTAAACATAATTGCTGGACTCTTAGCATAATACAACATTCTCACTAATTTCCTCACTTTATTATGATGCACTGCTAGCATCCTGAAATGATGAAAAACACTCTGGCATACTCTTCTGGAAAAACAAGCCAGGGAATGCCCATGCAAACCTGTTACTTCTCTCACTCTGCAAGGATCTAATTCTTGCAACAACTTCATTTTCTGTTTTAAACTTTTCTTATTAAATGTACGTACAAAATCACAAAACAAATTGATGGACTCCTGTCGCACACTACAAATGCTACTACATTTCCAGGTGTAGACTGGTCCCTTTAGGACGTCTTCCTAAAATCTCATCACCTAACACCTCTTCTGCATCTGCAGACACAAGTTATTCTTTTTCAACCGGACAACCATCTTTTACCTCATATGCTCGACCACTGGTGTCAACTGCATGCACCAAATCATTGTCTTGAAAGTAACTCTCCTCATTAAAAAATGCCTCACAACTTGAACTATGCATCCATTCTCCTGAGAATACTTCACAAAAATTAGTACGATTAACTACTCTCTTCCATCTACTATTTGATTTGAAATCAGAAATTACCTTGTTTAGTTTCCTAATTCTATTGATTACCAAAATAAATAACTTTCGCTTAATTTCGAAAGCCTGATCAATAATTTTTTCTACATTTTTCTTTTTCTTATAAAATGTCACTTTCTGTTGGCCTTTCTTAAAAATTTTTAACAAATTGACAATTATCCTGTTGTGGAACATTCGCCTACGAATGTCCCTGAATTGAATATCCCTTCTACTGCCATACACAGACTTATCTCCTGCTCTAGCAGAAACTTTTTTTACGGGCCTTTCCTTTTCCTTTAAATTGTCTCTCTTCTTCTGCACTAAAACATGTTCAATACTGGTATTTTTTTGTCTGAAAATTGTTTTTAAAAATGATTTTATTTTCTTACCCGGAGCTTTTTTGGCAACTTGATACGATTTCATATTACAGGACTGTTCCAAATCTTTACCAAGATGGAGTGTAAGTCGCTTTGCTTCTTTTAGTTTTCGCTGCCTTGAGGGCATTTTTAAAGTTTTCTAAAGATCTTCAGTTAAATCTGTGGAAAATATTTAAAAAATTGATATTAACCACTATTACCAAACAGTAAACTAATAACAGAAGGCAAACAATTAACACACTAGATGTCAATTCCATCTACAGTAATTTAACAACATAGACAAAGGTGGCACATTTACAAGGCACTTGCACCATGGGGGAAATAAGTTAAAATTCCAAGAACACATAGGATCGTATTTACAAGGCCCTTGCACCAGAAAGAAGTGACTTGAAATGGCCAAGCACACATGAGGGTATATTTACAAGACCCTTGCATCAGGGGGAAGTGACTTACAATTACCAAGCACACATGAGGGCGTATTTACAAGGCCCTTGCACCACCATAAGGTGTGGCCTATGCAGAAGTACGCTGGATTGTCTTGTCTGCCATGGTAAAACCAAGAAATATCTAGGAGCAAAAAGGCAGGTCTGGCAGTCACAAAAGTTTGTTTGAGGTGAGGCCTACTCAGCGTTGCAGATGAAATTTTGGCTTATTGAAGAGTACAGAAGACATAATACATGTGCAGGCCAACAGATGAAGTGAGTCATGTCCACTGTACACTTCAACAAAGACCAGACCTCCTCTGTCTCCCTGGACAGGCCTAAACCTCATCAGCACAATGTGATTAGTAATGTTAGGAAACACTGGTGATGTAATTGCAAAACGTGCACCCTTGCACCAGGGGGAAATGACTTAAAATTACCAAGCAGACATGAGGGCACATTTACCACACCCATGCACCAGGAGGAAGTGAGTTAAAATTGCCAAGCACACATGAGGGCGTATTTAAAAGGCCCTTGCACCAGCAGAAAGTGACTTAAAATTGCCAAGCAGACATGACGGCGTATTTACCACACCCATGCACCAGGGGGAAGTGAGTTAAAATTGTCAAGCACACATGAAGACGTATTTACAAGGCCTTTGCACCAGAAAGAAGTGACTTGAAATGGCCAAGCACACATGAGGGTGTATTAACAAGACCCTTGCATCAAGGGGAAGTGACTTAAAATTACCAAGCACACTTGAGGGCATATTTACAAGGCCCTTGCACCACCATAAGGTGTGGCCTATGCAGAAGTATGCTGGATTGTCTGTCTGCCATGGTAAAACAAGAAATATCTAGGAGCAAAAAGGCAGGTCTGGCAGTCACAAAAGTTTGTTTGAGGTGAGGCCTACTCAGCGTTGCAGATGACATTTTGGCTTATTGAAGAGTACAGAAGACATAATACATGTGCAGGCCAACAGATGAAGTGAGTCATGTCCACTGCATACTTCAACAAAGACCAGACCTCCTCTGTCTCCCTGGACAGGCCTAAACCTCATCAGCACAATGTGATTAGTAATGTTAGGAAACACAGGTGATGTAATTGAAAAACGTGCAAATATTTTTGCTCATTTCACAATCACATCACCTGTATTTCCTCAGCTTAGGTATCTCATTGAGCAGATATAGTCTAGCATATCCAAGAGTACGCAGAAGGTGAGGACTGTATGCAGCAGTGCAATGTACATAATTCTCCTCCAATGACAATCACAGAAGCCTTAGCATATCCATTCCCCCTAAACAGTCCTAAATGTATATCATAATTATCATAGTGACTATGAAACTCTACCAGTACATGTTGTGAAACCTAAATGACTTCAAGAAACGACTTTTTAAACCATCAAACAAGCAAATTATTCTCCCATATTCATGTTGAGAAATAAAATATTTATTTAAAAAAGCAAACCATTTGTTGTCCTTCTCATAAATGTGAAAAGTATTTCTTTTTTTGAAAAAAACGATTTTCTGGTCATAATTTCAAAACACAAAACAGCTCCTATGTACAAGCACACCCTAGCTGGCTTCCTTATTTTCTCCAATAAGCATACTAATCTCCTTCTAAATTAAAGGAATCTTTTCTCACCTTAGCACGATTTTTAAACACATCATGTAAGGAAATTAGTCTCCCAGATTCCTGGGAGAAGTACCTTAAAATTGTCTAGCACACATAGAGGCGTATTTACAAGGCACATGCACCAGGGGAAAATGACTTAAATTTGCAAAGCACTCATGAGGGCGTATTTACAAGAACCTTGCACCACCTTTAAAGTCACTTTTAAAATGAAACAAGAAACAAGCAAATAATTCCCCCATATTCATGTTGGAAAGTGAAATATTTATTTAAAAAAGCACACCCCATGTTATCGTTCTCATAAATGTAAAAAGCATGTCTTTTTCTTAAAAAACGATTTTCTGGTCATAATTTGAAAACACAGCACACCTCCTATGTACAAGCACACCCTGTCAGTACTAATACTTCACAGTATCTATAATTATAATTTGTCAAAGAAGCAAAATCTTTTTTGAAAAAATAATGAAAACACTTGACACAAAACAACATTTTAAATGTACAGCTAACTTCCTTATTTTCTCAATATACTATACTACTCTCTATCTAAATTACATGATTTTTTTCTTACCTTAGCAAATGCTTTTTGAATTTCAAAACAGTCTCAGAAACACACCAATTTTTCTGTAGCAGAACAAAAGGTATGCACTCCAGAGGCTGGAACCAACAAAGGCACTGAAATGCTGAAATTCATCACACATATCTCTCATGTGACCCAATCAAAACTCTTCCCTCACTTTTTTCAAATCAACACCCTTCCCCCCTCTGCCCTTTCTGGCCTTTTTCCATAGCAACTACCTCCTGCCAGACCTCTCATGTTTACAAGTTCACACAACAATGTTTCAAATGAACTCTGAACTCTCAGTACACCTGCTAATCCACTGCAATGTTTCTTAAAATCATGTTTTCTTAACCATTCAAATTACATGTTTCAAAGAACACATCCATGCACCTTAACTTTCTGTTTTCAGCAATGGAAATCCACCAATCACTGCTACTGAATCATTAGCACACAAACTCCACATTTTTTTTTCTTTACAAACTCCTACTGTTTCAACTGCCATTTCATTCCCACACTTCATCTGACTGCAGCAGAACCTCCTCTCGCCATGTTTTCTGTCTGGATTGTTGGACATAGTTACATTCACTTGGCTCACAGGTATGCTGAAAACAGAAATTTACACAACCTCAATTTACAAAATGTGGAAATCAAATGGATTGGCCAAAGAGGATTGAGATGTCACCAATTGATACCATTGGTGAAAACCTTTTTACATTTGCCAAACCCTGACCTCATAATAGTGCACTGTGGAGGAAATGATTTGGGCACTTTGACTGGGGTAGGTCTGGAAATGCTCTTAAAGGACACCTTTGAGCAATTAATGGCACTTTTCCCTCAAACTGCCTTGGTATATTCCAATATATGCCAATGACAGAAATGGAGGTGGTCCAATCAAATTTCTCCACAAATTGAGAAAGCGAGGAAGCATGTAAATAAGTATGTTTCAGCTTATATGAGAGACCATGGAATGGGTGCCATCTACAACAATAACTTGCGTTATTACATGCAAGATATCTACAGAGGAGATGGTGTGCACTTCTCAGATGAGGGCAACAGAGTTTTCATACAAAATTTAAGACTGTGTATTGGTACCTACTTATAAGTACCTAGAACTTACACAGAACCCAAAAGCTCTTTTCAGAGCTACCTTAACTATAATTACTCTTTTAAAATTTCGAATGTACCTTTTTTCACAAATTTTCACTTATGTTCGCTTCCCGGTTCGCTACCAGGTTCGCGTACTGGCAGCTAACCGCGCGAAAAATTCAAAAAATGTTTTTTTTCCCGACATATATGAGCCTCCTCAGCCACCCTCAGAAAACCTAGGGGGTCAGGATACATCTCCCGTGCCCCCTTATACTCATTTCCCCACATTGTTTTTCCGCCATCTTGTGATTAAATTCGACTGAAACACAAAATGGCAAACTCTCGTTACGCTACCGGTAAGCTACCCCTTTTTTTTTACTTTTTTGCCCCGCGGGGCACTTTAATATCCCCC
The DNA here is from genome assembly GCF_964263255.1 of Lissotriton vulgaris. Taxonomy (NCBI): domain Eukaryota; kingdom Metazoa; phylum Chordata; class Amphibia; order Caudata; family Salamandridae; genus Lissotriton; species Lissotriton vulgaris. The sequence continues at coordinate 659,983,559 of NC_141694.1, forward strand.
TCATCAATCCTAGGGGGTCAGGAGGGGTCTACCTTGACCCCTTTCATTAAATTCCCCCTTCATTTTTCTCCACCTCTTGTCTCTCGATCCTACCGAGAAAAAAGATGGCGGCCGGCCCGGACTGTTTAGAATGTTGACAGACAACGGAGAGCCAATCAGCTTCGCTTCGCGAAGTTCCGTTACGCGTCAGGTACGGAAAACGTTAATTTCTCAAAATCCACTGGAGCACATATATTGAGACATAGCAAAGGCACATCGGGCAAACCATATCTACAATTCTGCCAAGTTTTGTGTAAATCCATTCAGCCGTTCGAGCTAAAAGTGATTCCAACCAATTCGAAAAATGAATGGGAAAAACGTGTTTTGGGACCCCCCTTTTTTCTCGGCCCCCCCTTGACGAAACCCCCCAAATTTTCAGGGGCTGCTCAGAAACAAAATGTGCCATTTTCCTGAAAATTTCAGCCAATTCCGTCCACAAACGCCAAAGTTATTCGACATAGAATTTTCAGAAATCCCATAGGAAAAAAATCCTAACTATATATACCTACTGGCGACCGCCAGTAGGTAATATATATATATATATATATATATATATATATACTATTTGCAAACTAAAAATGTATGTGAATGCACCAGCAATGCAAAGGTCACACACGTAGAAATGGAAAACAGTATTTTATGCATAATGGAAAAGAGGTCTAATTAGGGCAAATTCACTATATTAAATCAAAAGTGCGCCTTTGATGTGTGTGCACTTCCAAACACAAATTAATATAAAATTGTCAGTAAATAGATTTATAATGCATGTGGCATACAGTAAAATCTTTAATACACATAGGTAATTTTGGCTAAGAACTACATTTTGTATGAAATATATGAATCATTAGTGCACATATTACATAAATCCATTCTCGTTTCCTAAGTAAACATATTCTGAATATGTAATGATGGCTTATTCATCACTTCTCCAAATAATTTTTCAATTATTATGGTTAAGGCACACAGTGTTGTGTAGAAATTCTCCATTTCTAGAGTGAATGCACTTCAATAATGATGTCAAGTGTAACACCTTTATTAATAATGTTTTTAGGCCACACAGGAATTGTGCTAAGTGCACATTGATATTGTGTATTTGTGGCATCTAAAGTTTAAGCAAAAATTGTGCTGCTCCAATAGCATACTTCATAGGGATTACGATATAAAGGCCTCAGCAAAAAGTTTTTTTCTGGCAGGTGAGATTACTCAGACCCATTGAACGTACTTGCAAAACGAGAATTTCAAGCAAGTGGTACATGCACTTTTCATCACGTCACTGATCAATTGTTAATTTCTCCTTGTAAGTCTCCAATACATCCCTAAAGTTGTTCTCCATGCTGAAGCAAGACTCAAATCTCATACCAAATAATATAAACATTTAACACCGCTACAAATATCATTGAAATGGCTGCCTCTCGGAAGTTAAAAGCCTGCTTTGTAGATCCAATGGCTAAGACCCTTCACATAGCTGGAAAACTAGCAGACAATACTTGAAGTACAGAAACGTTACCCAGCAAATCATCTTTACCTCTAGAAGGTCAATTTTTCAGGAAATTATGCACCCTGATTAGTTCCATCTAAGACTGTTTTCACACATATCAAATAATTTCTGTGGCACCAACGTTTAGGGCTTTCAAAAACTGCATGAAAGCTAATTTTTATAATGTAAATTGATACTTGTATAGCGCACTACTCACCCACAAGGGTCTCAAGGTGCTTGTACGAATACCGCTGTGGAACCCATCCTGGCTTTCCTTGTGAGGCGTCCACTCCTGGGCATCCCCAAGGTGGAGGCCAGGCATCCTTAGCGTTGCGGGGGTCGTTGTGGAAATTAAGCAAGCTATTGCCCAGAGTTGCAGAGTGGGACTCCATGATTGGAATAGGCACCGAGGCGAGAATTATCAGGTCCGTGGAATTTTGGGCCCAAGACCCGCCGAGGCAGGGAATTGAACCCTGGACCCGGGTTAGACCTCTGCATCAGGGTCTGCCGCTCTAATCATTGAACCACTCTATAATAGCTAGCTTGGACATCTACAAGCATGGTGGGGCCTGTTTGAGCCCATCATTACTGTGCTCTGATTGTAGAATAGGTGATGGCTGCAGGTAGTAGTTAAAATGGAAAGATATATTTTTTTAAACTTTGTTTATTAGATTTTGTTAGATGTTACACAATGCATAGGTACACATGTATACACACACTGCATCAGTATTACAACATTCAGTACATTGTTCGGCATGTGGCTCCACACAGTAAATACAGAATCCCATGATTACATGTCCAGACGCGATCTTCCAGTGCAATCTGCACCACATTATAGTATCGGCAATTAACCGTTACAGTTCCACAATATTTTAGTATCAGTCATGTACTTAACTAAATAAACAATAGACATAAGCAGTTCAGTATTGGCAATGACATAAATCTGTCAAACAGTAGGAACTCCAGTCTCGCACATTCCCCGTGGTTTCTCCTGTTGCGCCATCATTAGCCCACCACCATTGTTCCAATAGGATCCCATTCCACAAATTGTATCCCCTTCCACCTTCATTTAGGATTGGAGACTCAAACTACCAAACATTAGCTTATGTGGTCATGGTCTGTGTACCCCGAGGGTCAATGTTGTCTTGTGTCAGCAAAAAGCATTTCAACAGGGCCCAGATGTAATTTGGTCTAGAGGCTACTGGTAATAGCTCCGCATATATCGTTATTTGTTCCTGAGAGTGAGTAAGGTCTTTTATCCATTCCTTGAATTTAGGCGCTCTCCCTCTGCCCCACTGGCATGCCACTCTCCTTTTAGCCATTAGTAGTGCCAGCGCAACAAAGTTGCGGTGTGCCGCCTGTAGGGGCTCAACATATCCCAATAGCCCCAGCACTGAGGACAGTTCCACCTCTCTATGTATCATTCTATACAGGGCAGTAAAAACCTGTTGCAAATACTCTTGCACTCCCTCGCAGGCCCATGCTAGGTGTAAGAAGTCGGCTTGTGGTGCCTGACATCTATCACAGGTGTCTGTCTCACGCAATTGGAATCTATGCAATCGAACAGGTGTATGATACAACCTGTGCAGGAATTTATAACGTATTATTCTAAGTCTACTACTTGATGAGACTAGCTCAGTCTGCTGCGAACAAAAAACCCATTGTCTGTCCGTTAGCTCCACACTTTGACGTTGATTACGATGGAAGACGGAAACTGGTCCGACCGCCATGGTCGCGGCAAATATACTCCCGACCGTACCGTGGATAAACCGCGGGAGCGATTAAGATATTTCTGTCATCACACACCGACCGCGGCGGACGGATCACATAAAAGACCTCCGCACGTGGACGGTACCACAGTAACTCCGTCCGCCGCGGATGCAACGACCGCGGAAACAGGCCCAACCGCCGCCAGACCTGTGGAGGGTCCGGGCGCACAATTAGGATAACCCCGCCATCCCAACGGAACTCACCACCGTCCTCCACCGCCGCGGAAAAAAAAGCATCGACAAACGGAGCTTGGCTGCGGAAGGACCAAACGAACATCACCCCTGTTGTAAAACCGAAACAAAAATGGCGGACGGAAGTAAATAGTAAAACAAAAAATCAGGACACACACCCACCTGGAACACCCACCCCCAACAACTACACGCCCCAATGACACCCCCAGCACAAACAAGAGCACCCAAGTCTCCACACCCACAGAACACCTGACTGCTAAAAACCATTGCGACACAACCACCACACAGAGTATAAAAGGAATCCCTCCCATTACCACAATCCTTTGCATCACAGCACAGCTGGAAGAAAGAGGCAGCACATCACACACAACAGACACACACAAACACACATACAACCTGCACACCAACACACCCAGCACACAAACCCCCACAACACCATCCCTACATACCACACACCTGCACACCCCACACCACCAACACCTTGCACATCACACACCATGGCCCCCAAGAAAAACCCCAAGTTCACAGAGAGTGAGTTGAAGGTCATGGTGGATAAAATCATCCGCGTTGAACCACATCTGTTCGGTACCCTAGTGCAGCAGACCACCTTGGCAACTAAAACTACTATGTGGGACAGGATAGTGACCAGAGTGAATGCTTCAGGGACCGTGCCACGCACCAAACACAACATCCAGAGGCAGTGGCACGACCTTAAGGCAAGGGTGAAAGGCATCAGGTCCAAGAACCACCTGCGGGCACAGGACACTGGCAGTGGCGGTCCCGCGGAGCAAATACCATTCGCCGAATGGGAGGAGAAGGTGCTAGGCATACTGCACCCTGAGAGTCTGGAAGGAATAGAAGAGGGAGTTGAGGCTGGTAAGAACAAACCAATGACCACTATCACATTGTGATGTTCTGCCTTGCACAACTGGTTAGACACATCTCCCAGGCTCCAATCCATGCATGTGGACCACACAGTCACCCAAATGTGAAGCCCAGGGCTCAAATACACCCACCATGATCAACCACAAATGTAGCCTCCTACGTTCCCAGGCTTGCATGTGGTCAAGCAGCTAACACCACAACTCCCAACAGGCCCCATGTGTATAGGGAGGGTGGGGGTAGGGCCAGCACTACAACTCCCAACAGGCCCCCATGTCTACAGGGAGGGTGGGGGTGGGTCCAGCACTACAACTCCCAACAGGCCCCCATATGTACAGGGAGGGTAGGGTTGGGTCCAGCACAACAACTCCCAATAGGCCCCCATGTGTACAGGGAGGGTGGGAGTGGGGCGGGTCAAGCACTACAACTCCCAACAGGCCCCCACTTGTAAAGGGAGGGTGGGGATGGGTACAGCACTACAACTCCCAACAGGCACCCATGTGTACAGGGAGGGTGGGGGTGGGTCCAGCACTACAACTCCCAACAGGCCCCCATGTGTACAGGGAGGGTGGGAGTGGGTCCAGCACTAAAACTCCCAACAGGCCCCCATGTGTACAGGTAGGGTGGGGGTGGGTCCAGCACTAAAACTCCCAACAGGCCCCCATGTGTACAGGTAGGGTGGGGGTGGGTCCAGCACTACAACTCCCAACAGGCCCCCTTGTCTACAGGGAGGGTGGGGGTGGGTCCAGCACTACAACTCCCAACAGGCACCCATGTCTACAGGGAGGGTGGGGGTGGGGGTGGGTCCAGCACTACAACTCCCAACAGGCCCTCATGTGTACAGGGAGGGTGGGGGTGGGTCCAGCACTACAACTCCCAACAGGCCCCCATGTTTACAGGAAGGGTGGGGGTGGGGGTGGGTCCAGCACTACAACTCCCAACAGGCCCCCATGTCTTTAGGGAGGGTGGGGGTGGGGGTGGGTCCAGCTCTACAACTCCCAACAGGCACCCATGTCCCATCCCAGAGCAAGATGGAGTCCGCCTACCAGAAGCGGAGTAGTGCATCTCCCTCTTCAAACTTACATGTAGGTAGCCATCTTTACAGAGGCACCATCCAATAGCAGGACAGGACCACACATATCCAAGTATTGTCTCCCCTCCTCCACACCACCATAATGCCCAGTACTGTGTACCACACCAATTTGATGACACCAACAACCATGTCCTGATTCCCTAGAAAATTGAAATGTAACAACAACAAACCTGTCATGTCCACAGCATTGATTCTTACATTCTTGTCCTTCAGATGACCGAGACTTGACAGGAGAAACCAGCAAGCGCCAGCACCAGTCGCCCCCTCACAGCCTGGACTCTCCGGTGATGATCCCCTGAACACCTCGGGTGCGGAGGACGATGCCGGTCCAACTACACTCCCAGGGCCATCAGACTCTCAGGACATCTCTGCCTCCACCAACTTGGCCAGTGGAACAACAGCAACTACTGCCATTGTGACCTGTGCAGCTACCACCACCACCACCACTCCTGCCAGTGCCACCCTACCTGACCCATCGGACGGTGATGGACCATCAACATCACAGGCTAGCAGGGAGAGTGGATGGGGGAGGACACAAGTGAGGCCATAGCTCACGAACACGAGGGCAGGTGCAAGGCGAGGTCGGGGACAGACCCACACAATCCTGGGATCGAGACCCTGGATGCCATTGCAAGAGTGCAAGCGTCATACGAGCGGTTGCAGGCAAAGGCGGATCGGGCGCGCCAAGACTGACTTAACACCTGCCAGCTGTTGCCGTCCATGGACAACCGTATGGGACAAATAGTGGACCTCATGGGGCAGCAAACAACTCTTTGGAGGGAGTGGTTATCCCGCGCCACACCACCTCCCCCTCACCCAAGTGGCCAGCAGGACAGGACACCACCATCATCACCTGAGGCCAATGACAGGGAGGTGTCCCCCGAACAACCTGCCCCCACAGCTGGGTGCACTCCGGCTCCAAGACGGAGGGGCCGTCCGAGGCTGGATCCAGGACAGAGCAGTGGCAAAGCACCAGCAACCCGCACAAAGAGGGGCCGGCACTGACTACACCCTTCCTTGAACCTGGCATTCACTCTGTGAACTATCTTGCCCCACATTGCCAAGCATTGGCACACGTCTGTTGGACTAGGTGTACATCACACAATGTGGTGTCTCCACGGTGGTGTCATCTGACATGACCTTCAACTCACACTTCCCCTCCACCACCTATTTGTAAATATGTACTAACACTAATCCACACCCTGTAAATAAAAATCACGGAAACACTCAAGGCTGTGTGATCTCCATGTTTAAACACAGGTTTGTCTCAGTTGTTGTCATCAGCAGGTGCAGGTATCAATGTTGTTTGGAATCATGGCTCTGTGTGAGTGACCTAGGGACAATCAGAGAACAACAAGCACAGGTCAGGAAACTGAATCACACCCATCACACAACAACGTACTGCAACATCCCACAAACCACAATCATCACAAAGTAAGCGGATCACAGGACACACATTAGGGAGCATTGCTCGTACACCATGTCCCACACCCATGTGCAAACAGAACATAACTGAACAGGCAGAATTCACACACCACATCCACCCATCACCAGCAGACATACATCACGCATTGAACAGCAGCACAAGAGGTATTTACTCACATTCAAGGAAAGTAGTGATCAATGAGCTGCCGCCTCTGGTCCACACCTTCTTCCTCCCCACTATCCTCATCACTGGACATGGGTAGGATGGGAGGCGGAGCAACCTGTTGGTCTGCAGGGTCCATGATCAGATCAATATCCTTGCGCAAGGCCAGGTTGTGGAGCATGCAGCAGGCAACCACGATTTTTCATACTTTGCCGGGTGAGTATGGCTGGGTCCCTCCCGTTTTATCCAGGCATCAAAACCTAGATTTCAGCAGTCCAAATGTACGTTCAACCACCCGACGTGTCTTCCCATGGGCCTCATTATAGCGCATTTCACCTGTGTAGTGGGATTCCGTAGGGGGCTTAGCAGCCACGGGCGGTTTGGGTACACAGAGTCACCTAGGTGGGGGGGATGACAGACACATACATCATTTCCAGAACTGGTGGGAACAGCATGGCACAAATACAACACAGTAGTCATCACAGCACACTCACCTACAAGCCACGCACGTTCTTGACGCAGATTAGCCATCAGTTTGGGGACAATGCTGCTCCGCAGGATGTGTGAGTCATGTGCGGACCCGGGAAATCTGGCACACACATGGGAAATGATGTTGTCAGCCAGGCACACCACTTGCACATTGATTGAATGGTAGTGCTTCTGATTGCGATAGATGGGTTCACGTGCCTGGGATGGAATCTGACCCAGGGCATAGAAGTCCCCTTTCACTGCAGCTGATGGAGCGAGGCGGTAAAAGCAAAATGTTGTATTCCCCTCTCGAAATCAATGTTCCATAACGTTAACATTCACTAATGGTGTGATGTGTTTGAATAACCAACCTTAGAGTAATATGCACACATGAACATATGGGAACACAAATCTTGCTTGCATGATGACATAACATTAGCTAATATGTGTTGTTATTGTGATGTGAACTAATGCACAGCTTAATTATAAACAAACGTAATTTAAATGTGCTTATTGTACACGTTTTGTGCCAAAAAGTCGGTGGATATGTAAGTATAAAATGCATTTATGTGGCTTATTTGCTAGGTAAAAACGAATAGGGAAAAACTAGACTGATGGGAGGTAAACAGAAGGGTTTCATTACCACAATTAACATGAATTTGTGTTTGTTTCTATGATAGTTATAAAATGTGGCCTGTGAGGCCTAGTACGAAAATGGCCACTCTGATTCACTGCGAGCGAGTATTGGTCTGCGTATGTGCATCTAAAATCCTGCAAGCGCGAGTGAGCTGACTGTGCTTGGATGGGAGGTTCAAGGACGCCTTGCCCCGGAACCTAGGATGGGTGCCAAGCATGAACGATGTCATGCCCAGAGCCTGAGAACTTTTCCCTATGTTTCAAGTGAAGGAAGCGCCTAGGCCACAAACTGTCTTAAACAAAGCCCCTTTATTTTTCTGCTGATTCATCCTGAAAACATACTGTAATGATGAGGAAGTGCTCATCTACCCCAAATGTGTCCAATCAGAACACAAATTGGTGATGTTAGTTACTTTTTTAGATAGACTAAGCTAGAAAATAGTGTATAAAAACCCCTGATTTTGCTTAGAAAGGGCCGCTTTTTCGATTTCCTCTGGAAGTGCTGCCGGATTGAAGATCGATTCCTGGATGTAAGAACTTCTGTTGTATTTTTTTTTTTCTTTGCAGGTCTGTTAGGATAAGATGAGGGTGTTAACTAGGGATGTTAGGAGAGAATGAATTTGAAACTATCTGTTCTTTGCTAAACTTTTACTGAATTTAAAATAAATGTCTATTTCTGAGCTTTAAAATAACTGATCATTTTTGAAAAATAAAGTTAAAGATTCTTATTGAATAAAGAAATAAGTAAATGCCTAAATGTCGGACATACTAAAAGTTTGCTTTGAATAAAAATTAGATAAATGGAGAAGTAAAAGCTGGTCCTTGGTTTTTCCTACGCCTAGTTTACGCTCTAGCAGATCCATTGCCATTATGGTGGTGTGTCTGAATAAAATGGTGTTTAAAATTGAAACCATGGTAAATTGCTTTACATTGTAGGTGTAAATAAAAAATAGTTAAATAGATTTAGACACTCCGTCAATGTTATAGTAGGACTCCTGGTTCGTTGGCCAAATCTGTAAAGCCGAATTAGATGAACAGAGTAAGTGTGCAGTGTAATGGGCCCCACTGTTGAATGTATGTGTATTTCTGAGAATTTGGGGAAATGGCCATGGTGATTTAGAATATATTTTGGAGTCCCGCTGTAGCAGTTCTAACTTGGTAGCAGAGTAGTGGTTGCTAAGGAAATTAGCTAGGATTATGTACAAAGCACTATATAGAGTCTAAAATGTACAGATTTATGAACTAACAACTGTTGAGTTAGTATTACGTTATATGTAGTTCAGAAAAGCTTTCAAGTGTTGTGTGAAGCTAGTGCCTCTGTCTGCAGGCAGAGGAAGTGTGGCAAGTAAAGTCACACAGTGCATTGGTCTGTTTCAAAAAAGTAGTATTGTCATATACTGTGGGGGTATCGTCGTATATCACTGTTTAGGGATATTAGGTGTGAAAGAATAAATGTATAGTGAGGGCAGTCTATGAAATCTTGGCTTTCAAGTATAGGGATCATTGCGTATCCTGACTGAAACTTATCGCTGAGGAGAGTAGTAGTACTCAACCCAAGCTTGATAGAAGGGTAAAGGAGTGGCATCTGCTTTACTAGCAATAGAGGAAATATGTGGTGGGTTAGCTGGAAGCGCTGCCTACTGGTGATACAGAGTTCATGTATATATGAATAGGGTTTTCTGTATGAACGTGTGTAAATGTAATTGCAATACGCGTTCAAGTGAAACTCTGGGATTGTCTCTAAGAAGGTGAAAAAGATCTCTGTATGTGCTTTCCTAGAGAAACGAGTTTGTATTGCCTGAAAGAAGGGTAAGGCCAGTAGTGTTGCTTTATCGACGAGTCTAAAAATTCTGAGGAGATAAGCGTCGTCTACTCCGGTTACAGAAAACTTGTGTGACTGGAAAATTCTATCTCTTTATTAGGAAAACAGGCAAATGGTATTGTTTTCTGTAAGTTACTAACTGATTTTTATAAAATATCTTGTAAATACGGCTTCTTGAAAAATCCTGTAAAGGAGGGGTCAGTTTGCGCTGCAGAAGCCGGAGCGCTGGTGACGTCAAAAGTGTCACGCTGGGATTGGTTCATGTGACCAAGACAGAGTAGGAGCTGATAGGTTCATCACAGAAAAGCAGCAAAGTTATTGGTTAAGCACTAAAAATACGTATCTTGTTCTAATTGGTGCGTTAGTGTAAACCGCGCTGTGATAGGTTAGTGTATGGAACAGCAAACAGGGAAGTGCGCGATCTATTGTGAGACAGAGAATTATCGGAAAAAAATGTCTTATTATTATGAAGAAGAGAAGAAGAAACCTTCATGGTTTAAGAAATTAAAGAATGTATTTTCAAAAGACAAAGAAATTGTGACTAGAGAGGGAAAATTAATTCCTCCACCGAAAACGACCACTTCTTACATGTTATCAAAATATGGATACCATACATGTGTTTGGTTAGAGAACTGGGCAAGGTATACTCAGGATGATGGTGTGTTAGCTTTTCCTGAAGAAGGATCGCTTGATTCAGCAGTTTTGAGAAATTTGAGGGACAAAATGATGAAGCTTGAGCGGAGACCTAGACCGACACAATTTGAGGCTTTGGTTAAATGGGAGGATGAGATGCATGAGCAAGAGAGTGAAAGGATATGTAGACATATCAGACCGCGAGGTAGAGGTCAAAATTTATGGGGTGAAACCCATGAAAGCAGAATGCGTAGATGGAGAGACATTAATATGTTTGATGGTATGTATCCCGTTAGGTTAGTGGATGAATATGAGGGTTGGAAATGTACAGAAAAGAAAAAGAATAAAGAGGCAGTGAACCAAAGTTATGGTGACAGTGAATCAGAAGATGTAGTATTAGAAGAAATATTAAATAGGAGACCGCCACCATATCAGCCAAGTTCTTTATGGACTACTCCAAATGCTCCGGTAATAGATGAAAGAAATAATGAAACCCCAAGACCATATTCGAGTTTAAAAGATGTGTCAGACAGAGTAGAGGTTAGATATACTCCAAATACACCTGTTGTGGAAGCTAGAATTACTGGTACTCCTGTATCAAGGAAAGATTCACATAAAAGTGTGCAAAGTAGTGAAAATCGAAATGATGTGCAACCAAATATTTCTGATTATGAGCGTTAAACACATGAACTAATTCAGAACCTTACTAAAAACATGGAAGCAGTGATTATCCCTGTAACGATAGGGCCGGTAATACCAGTATTTGAAAATCAGAGAATAAAAAAACCAAGCTTGACAATCCCATTACAACAAGGTTTGCAAAAAGTAGGAGAGAATATTTATCCTGATTTGTCAGAAATAAAGCGAATTGTTAACGTGAATCACCCTGAATTGACTTTTAACCAAAGTTAATTGTACAAATACCCGATTGGTGCGGAATCTGACTCTGCAACACCAGAGAAAAGTCTAGATAAGATAGATTTAATACAAACTCCTGTAGAACCGTCAGATAAAGAATTGAGTGACTGGATTAAAACTCTGAAACTAAAAAAAAATGAACCAAAAATGTTGGATGTAGCGAAGTGGATATGGAAGAATTAATTATTGGTATAATTGGGACAGACAGACTGAAAACGTATCAGGATGATGAACTTATGTTTATGTGTAAAAGCATTACATGGAGAGCTAAAACAGTGAATGATCAATTGCAGGAATTAGCAAGTGAATTGGGAGTGGAATTTTCAAAATTCAAATCATTTCAGAAATCATACAGAGTTGATTTTGCAGAAAGAGAAATTGAGAATATGAATACTGCAGGAAGGTTGTGGCAAATAAAAGAGCTAATTGTGCTGTTGCGAAGATGGGGAGATGTAAATAAATGGAGACTTAAGTGGGCAAAGAAGAAGGAAGAAAATAGTGACAAATCCACATTAGCTTTCCCGTTGGAGAAAAGGAGGCAGTAAGAACTGAGTTTCCTATGAGAGAGATACCTGGAGGAGGATATGTACATGTTCCTTGGAGCAGACAAGAAATACTGTCATTTACTAATGATTTCCCAAGATTAAGAGAGAAACCGGTAGAATGGTTTCGACAAGTAGACAGATTTGTGAAAGTGTCAAAAGTCATATGGATTGATTTAGATGGATTGTTTGACATAGTGGTGCCAGCAGATTTATGGACAGAATGCAAAATAGCTATAGATTGGCCAAGGGAAGAATTTGCCAGAGACAAAGTCACAGGAGCTCCGTCACCAGATGTAATGCGGAAATATGAACAAGTAAAAGTATGGTTGAAAAATAAAATACCTCCAAAAGAAACTGATTGGGTAAAAATAGACAGGACCACACAGGAGCCAAAAGAATCTGTACATTCATTTTATGAAATATTGCTGTTAGTTTTTAAACAGTATAGTGGTTATGAAGAATTCTATGAGAAAGATATGAGCCACTTTATATACAGATTTGTGTATGGATTAAGACCAGAGATTGGAGATATGATTCGACACAACATGATAGGTTGGCAGTCAGGTACTGTCTATGATGTTTTGAGAAAAGCGAAATATTGCAGTGAAGAGATTGATGCAAAACAGAAAAAGCTGAAAGAGAAAGCTATGTGGGCACAGGTAAAGGTAGCGGAACAGCAAGTGGCGCAAATGGAAAGTAAAAATGCAGGGAATCAAGGAAGTTTTAAGGGTAAACCAAAGTTAGTGGGAAACATAGATGAACTAAAGAAAAAGCATCCTTGTTTTAATTGCGGCAAGTTAGGGCACTGGAAGAAAGAGTGTAAATGTCCACCAAGAGTTAATGCAGAAAATAATTCATTGAATTCGCAGGTGCAGTTTGAGGTATATCCACAACAGCAACAACAGCAGATTGCAAATCAGCAAAGTCAGGTGCCACAACCGCCACTGCCAAACAATGTAAATCAGCAGAGATGCAGTGCAGAGACAGGATTCAGCGGAGGTGAACAGGTAAAAAGACCGCAAAGAGTGAATGCGTGTCCTCAGTATTGGTTACAAGAAGAAGGTGGCAGTGAGTCGGATGAAAGTTTATGACAGTGCCTGAGAGAGGGTGAAGAGTGTGTGCTTGGAGCCACTCTTGAGGTAGATCAGTCTCGTCCATTTGTGAATGGAAAGGTGAATGATGTGGAAATAAATTTCCTATGGACACTGGTGCTACACATTCTACTGTTAAATCAGTGGAAATTCAAAATTTTCCTCTCTCGAGAGAGAGAGCGTCCAAGTTGTAGGTGTAGCAAATATACAGATACAAACCCCTTTGACAGAACCAGTTGAAGTAGAAATTGGAAGTTACAAAGATATGCATCGATTTGTGGTGTGTGACAGTAGTCCTGTTAATTTGTTAGGTATGGATATACTGTGTAAAATGAATTGTGCCATATATTGTTCACCAGATGGCATAGAATTACAAACCCCAGATGAAGACAGTCTGTACAAAATGACAATGCTCATGATTGAGGCAGAGCAGAGCAAGTTATTTCCTGTTTTTGATCGAAAAAAGATTTCTGTTGAATTGAAAGAAGTAGTGAAAGAGTAAGTATGGGATTTCACTGGAAAATATATTGGATTGATGAAAGGTGTTGATCCTGTAAAAGTTACAGTGAAAGAAGGTGCAAACTACCCAAATATACCTCAGTATAAGATGGCTGCAGAAATAATTGAGGGAATCACTCCAGTGATTGACAAAATGATTGAGCAAGGAATTCTTAGAGAAATAGAAAGCAGCCCTTGGAATTCACCGATCATGGGATTGAAAAAGCCAAATGGAACATTTAGAATTGTGCAGGACCTTAGAAAGGTTTATAAAATTGTTGTCCCATGTTGCCCGATCGTTCCTAATCCAGCAGTGATTTTGTACCAAATTCCTCATGATGCAGAATGGTACACAGTGATTGACCTATGCAATGCGTTTTTTACTGTCCCATTACATACAGAAAGTCAGCCAATTTTTGCGTCCTGATTTCAGAATCGTATTCTAGCATGGTGTACAATTCCACTAGGGTATACTGAGAGTCCATCGATTTTTAACCAGTTGCTAAAGAAATCATTAGAAAGTTTGAACATGCCTGGAGAGTCTGTATTAGTACAATACATAGATGATCTTTTGATTGCATCAAAAACAAAAGATCGATGTGTAACTGACACAGTAGCATTGCTGAATCGTTTGGCAGAAGAGGGACTTAAAGTGTCTCCATCAAAATTGCAGTTTTGTCAGAAAGAAGTACAATATTTAGGCCATAAGATTGCAAAAGGAATCAGACAAGTCACAATAGAAAGAATAAAATTGATACAAGGAATGCAACCACCCAAAACTCAAAGACAAGTGAGAATGTTCCTGGGAATGGTAGGTTATTGTAGACAGTGGATTAGTGGATTTTCATTGATTGCAAAACCATTACAGAGATTGACAAAAGCAGACATCAGAGACCCAATAGTTTTGACTAAAACTGAAATGGAAGCATTTGAGCAGTTGAAAACAAAACTGTGTGAAGCACCAGGATTGGGAATGCCTGATTATGAAAAAGAGTTTGAACTGTACTGCAGTGAGCGAGAAGGATGTGCATTGTCAGTATTAATTCAGAGACATGGAAAAATGAGAAAACCAATTGCGTATTTCTCAGCTGTTTGGGACCCTGTTGCAAAGGCTTTGCCAGGATGTCTGAAAGCAGTAGCAGCAACCAGTGTAAGTCTGGAGCAAAGTGAAGGAATTGTGATGGGACTTCCTGTGAGGGTGTATGTACCTCATTCTGTGGAGATTCTCCTCACAAGAGCAAAAACACAATACATGACCAACAGCAGAATGACTCAATATGAAAAAGTAATTCTGGGAGCTGAAATTGTGACAATTGCCAGATGTGTGAATGTTTATCCTTCTACACTCTTACCTGACACTGTTGAAGCAGAAGTGGAAGGTGAACTTGATCATAAATGTCTGGATGTTCTTGAGTATTGCACAAAACCCAGGCCAGATATTAAGGATGAGCCATTACCTGAATCAGATTATGTAATGCTTGTAGATGGATCGTGTCTGAGGACAGAGAGTGGCATTCTAATTGCTGCTTATGCCATTTGTACAGTAGCAGAAATGTTGGAAGCATCTTGTTTGAAAGGAATTCATTCTGCTCAAGTAGCGGAGTTGATTGCTTTGATACGAGCATATGAACTGGGAAAAGAGGTGAAAGTAACCATAGTGACTGATAGTCAATATGGTTATGGAGTTGTTCATGATTATGGACAACACTGGTCTCAAATAGGTTATTTAACTTCTGCGGGAAAACCCATTCGGAATGCTGAATTCGTGAAGACACTGATTGATGTAATTCAGCTTCCTAAAAGAATAGCTGTAGTAAAATGTACAGCACACAAAATGAATGAGGATTATATTTCTAAAGGAAATAATTATGCGGATAACATTGCAAAGCATTGTGCGAAAAATCAAATTTTAATCAATCGAGATAAATCGAAAGAACATGTTCCGAGTCCTTTGATGCTAACCACTGTAGTTGAGACATGGCAGGAAGTGAAGCAGATACAGGAGGAGGCATAATCAGAAGAAAAAAATATTTGGCTTAAGGCAGGATGTAGACAGAGAGAAGAAGATGAAATTTGGGTTTACAAGGATGAAAGACCAGTAATGCCCGATAGCATGATTTCAGACATGGCTCGAATGTACCATGGTCAAGCCCATATTGGAAGATATGCCATGATTCGTCTTTTCAGACAAACTTGGTATAATCCCAAGTTCAAGATGATTGCTGAAAGTTTGTGCCAAAGGTGTCTAGTATGCCAACAATTTAATCCAAACAGAAGAACCGTTGTGAGTTTGGGAACCATAGGACGGGAGGGTGGTCCATTTACAAGGGATCAAATGGATTTTGTGGAATTGCCCCCATGCAACAGGCTTAGATATGTTCTTGTGATAATCTGTTTATTCTCCGATGGGGTTGAAGCATTCCCCACAAGGAGCAATTATGGAATAACTGTTGCCAAATTGCTATTACGAGAAATAATACCGCGTTTCGGGTTCCCAGTGTCCATTAAATCAGACCGCGGACCACATTTTCAAAATGAGTTGATGCAAAGGATCTGTGAAGCTCTGGACATTCGCCAGAAGCTGCATTGTGCTTACAGACCTGAGGCTTCAGGAGTAGTAGAGCAGGTAAATGGAACTATTAAAGATAGAATTGCAAAGATGTGTTTGGCGACAGGACTTAAGTGGCCAGATGCTTTGCCGCTTGTCCTGATGACATTGAGAAGTATTCTGAAAGAAAACTGGACTAAGACCACATGAGATTTTGATGGGCAGGGTAATGAGACAAGCCTATGTACCTGTTGACAAATTGCTAACGATAAATGATGATATCATATTGGACTACTGCAAAAATGTGTCTGATGTGGCAACTTCTGTGCTCCACCAGGTGGGAACTGAGTCCAATTCTAAAGAGAAAAATCCAGCTCATGATCTAGTCCCTGGAGACTGGGTTCGAGTGAAGGTGCATCGCAGAAGAAACTGTTTGGTACCTCGGTGGCAGAAGCCACGACAGTTAATCTTGGTCAGGACTACTTCAGTCAAGTGTGCTGGATTGAAGAAGTGGGTACATGCCAGCCACACCATCCGTGTGCCTGCACCTGAATACCCATACAATGGTGAAAGTATAACTGACTCTGTTTCTGAAGCTGAATCAGAAGAGACTCCAGATATTGAAGATCAACAGGAACGTCGACATCTGGAAGTATCAGAAGCCAGTTCTGCATCTGAAGGTGAAGGTGAAAGGGAGATTGTGGAGATACCAGATTCCGAAGATCAATTTGAAGGTCGAGAATCGGTAAAGATAGCACCAGTAAAGACGCGAAAGCAAGTGAAAAGAAGGTCATTAAAGTGGAAAATCTGTAGAGAAATCTGGAAACTCTGAAGACAAAAACGGAAATCCAGAAACTGGGGAGGAGGCAAGCGACTCATGAAAAGGATGAGATTCCAAGTACCAGTTATGAAGGTGTTCCTAACAGAGTAACAGAAAAGAAAGCTGAATCTGATGAAGACAAAGACATTGTAAAGATCATCATCAATGACACAGTTGAAGACACTGAAAGTGAAACTGATGACAGTTCAGATGAAATTATATTAAGAAAAAGCCCAAGGAAAATAGCTAGGAGAGTAGAGCATAACACGATAGAGCCAAAGAATAAGAAAATCTGTAAAGGAGATAACTGGCCTAAAGGAACTGGTGGACTAAGATTCAAACTTGTGAACAAAGCAAAAGAGACAGAAGAGCAAGTGAATGAGATCACTAGCCAGATAAAAACATTGGGAAAGAAAATGGAAATTGTTCAAAGGCCAAAAAGAGACGACCAAATCAGAAATAAAAATCGCCTGAGTGGACTTATATAGTCCTACCACCCATTGCTGAGGTCAATAGTATTCAAGAAAATGTGTACTGCCCAAAAGCAATTGGGAAAAGTGAGTAAAAGAATTCAATTTAAAGAAAATAAATATATGTTCAAAGTATATGATATTAAGTAAAAGCCTGTAGTCCTGTGAGACGGATATTGTAAATATATAAGAGGTCGGAGTTGACACAAGGTCGAAGAAAACTTGTTAGAGAAATAATTTATAGTATAGATTAGAATAGAATTGACACAAGGTCGAAGAAACGAAGAAACTCTGTTAGTAAACTGATATTGTGGAACCTATAGGTGACACAATTAAAATCAAATGCGAGTTTGAATAAGCCAAGTGAGAAAGTAGAAGTTCATGAGACTCATGTGTATAAACCAGAGTTGCATCAGGATAGGTCTATCAGTGATTTCTCACAAAACACATTTTCAAAGCTATTGCTTGAGTATATCAACACCATGAATGTTGATGATTGCTATGTTTGCGTAAAATTGCCTGCATCAGTGTCAGAAGGTGTGACATATCATCACCTTCCTCTTACATATGGAGTAACCTGTAGTGTGATTGCAAGTTTGTTTTATCAGGTTGGAAAATTGGAATACCATTATTCCAATGCAGATGAAATTTTTGCTAAATTAAGAATTGATAATTCATTGCAAAAATAAAGACCTGGAAAAGTTATGGGAGAATATTTCTTACAAATTGAGGAATTGTCTCATGCTTTTAAACATAATTTGACATGTAAATTGAGAACTGAGAAAAATACTTTTCTAGATATGGTTGAAGAGAGAAGAATTGCTTATAAAAGAAGAGATAAAGTAAAACATGAAAAATCAAAATATTGGACATTTAATGATGAAAATCTGAATGATAGGAATGTGAATGTAGCCATAAACATAGATGCACCAATTATAGGGACATTTTGTATAAGAAGAGACAATACTGTGTATGACAATTATTTTGTGGGTGCAAGTCAATGTAAAGACACATAGAATTATAGGGGGTTGGGGATTTAAAGGAGGAAAAGATCCTGTTTTCCCGGGTGTTTATTTTATTTGCGGGGTAGAGCTTATTATACGTCCTCATGAACTTCTACTTTCTCACTTGGCTTATTCAAACTCGCATTTGATTTTAATTTTGTTAAATTATCCTGGAAAGGAATAACAATAGCTAAAATTATCCATGATATTATCAATAATCCCATACAAATGGAATAACATCTGCACAATTTTCTAAAAATTGAACACTTGGTTTTATGATAATTAGTAGGCATTTTCCCTAACACAATTTTCTTCGACCTTGTGTCACCTATAGATTCCACAATATCAGTTTACTAACAGAGTTTCTTCAACCTTGTGTCAATTCTATTCTAATCTATATTATAAATTATTTCTCTAACAAGTTTTCTTTAAATTGACTTCTTTTACTCACTTTTCCCAATTGCTTTTGGGCAGTACAAATTTTCTTGACTACTATTGACTTCAGCAATGGGTGGTAGGACTATATAAGTCCACTCAGGCGATTTGTATTTCTGATTTGGTCGTCTCACTCTTTTTGGCCTTTGAACAACTTCTATTTTCTTTCCCAGTGTTTCTCTCTGGCTAGTGATGGATGTAATCATCCTTGTAACGCATCATGGCTTCCAGCACATCCTGCAGTACCATGCGAAACATGGATTGGGACATCCCCCCGGCATGACCAACTGTGTACTGGAATGTGCCTGTCGCGTAGAAGTGAAGTGACGCCATCACCTTTGCTGTGGGTGTAATTGCTCCAGGATATGGCCTGTGTGGCTACAAATGAGGTGCCAATTGTGCTACAAGGTCCTGCAATGTCAGTCGGTCAAGCCGGAATTTGCGGGTTACCTCCTCTTCAACCATGTCCTCCAGCACAGTGTATGGTCGATGTACATTTGGAGCCCTCCTGTGTGGGAGTAGATGGTAGCAGATGTCAATTGTCCAACACCGCACAGCTGTGCCACACTGTCACATCTTGACCAACACAATACAAATAATACATGTTGCAGACAATGATTGTATGTGTGACGTGACAGAATTATAAGGCACTACAGTTAACTACACACACACTGTTCACCCACAAACAACATCCTGTGTGCAAACATGTCCAATGGTACGTGCACACATGTTGAAAGAACACCCAACATCACATGACTGAGGGCCCATGTGTGGACAAGCATCCCCACAGACACACATGGATGTGCGCTCACAACATGAACATGGAACACACCCTCCTTGTCTTCATGCACCCATGACCCCAACAACAATGCTGTGCATCCTCACATAACAGGAATGGACATACAACAGACGACACACAGACGCATACACAGAAAGCATGTATACCCCCATCATTGCTACTCGCACACACAAAACACACACTCACGACTGCTTCAAAATGTGGGTACACAGCCTTAATGGACTGTGTAGATGTGTACAATTAGAAACGTGTGACCTCAAAAACAAGATGTCACCACATTGCCATGCACATCTGACGCAACTTGGGCTGACATCACTATCCTTTGTAAAGCACTGGCAAGGTCATTAGTATGATCACACATGCAACAAATGGACATTAATGTGACACATGGACAGGGGACATTTACATGACATAACGAGTTTTGACGCTTTCCGGACATGGCCTGACACACTTGTACACCTGTAATCATTACATGTGTGCAGAGACATGCCGCATGTCTACACACGGCATCCGGGTACGCCTTCCGCCATCCCAGAAGATGATCCTTGATACTGCAATTGTGCGTACCATTGGCTGCATGGTCAAGGTCCATCACGGTCACACACCGCCAACCGCATGTGCGAGCTACCACAGTGGTGCATCATTTGAAAATCTTCACTCACTGGCATCGCAATGGCGGAGCATGCATTCCGCGGGGGCGGGGCAGACTAACACATACATTTGAATGTGCAAGTGGAAATGGGAGTTGGTATCCCCCCTTTCAGTCACATGGCAGCACCCACCGCAGACCGCCGGGTGCAGTCGGTCACCCACCACCTGGTCCGGGCGGTCACCCACCCCCGGGTGCGGCGGTGGGTGACCGCCCTGTGTATTGATGTTACCCTGGCATGGATGGCCATGGCCGGTCACCCACCATCCCAAGGACAGGGACACTACAAAGGACAGGGCACCTCCCAGGGACAAGGCACCTCCCAAGGATAGGCACCCTCCCAAGGACAGGGACACTCCCAAGGACAGGGACACTCCCAAGGACAGGGACAGTACAAAGGACAAGCCAACTCCCAGGGACAGAGCACCGCCCACGGATAAGGCACATTCCAAAGACAGGACACCTCCTAAGGCCAAGGCATCTCCCACGGCTAAGGCAACTCCCAGGGAGCAGGCAACTCCCAGGGCCAAGGCTTCTCCCATGGACAGGACATCCACCAAGGACAGGCATACATTACCCCTGCGTCCCCTGAAGCTGGTGTTGGTGAAGGAACGTAGGCCACATGTGTCAGAGGTGTAGTCCCCCATACCTCTACTCCCATCCACACCCCGGTGAAGCAGAGGAAGGAGTACACTGTTGTTGCATCCCCCATTACACATGATGCAGAGGGCAGAAGGCAGGGCCAGAGCAAACGTCAAGCAGGGTCCAGCACGTCCCAAGAGAACAGACCCCCACCAGCACATGATCCACCTTTGATGGGTGATGTTTCAGATGAGCCCGTACCACTTACCAGTCCAGTCCTGTCCAGGGTGCCGTTACATATCCCAAAGAAACGGAAACACACACTGGTGACACCTGACCACCCCAATGTCGCTCCAGTACAGCTGTCCCCAGCTCCCAGAGCCACCCTGCCTCTTGGCCCATACAGCCCTGTGGCTCAGCATTTCAGTGGTCCTAGTGGGTCAGCTGTAGTTCACTCTCATGTGTCAGACAGTGGCATTGTGTCAGTTGTGCCCTCTCCTGTTTCAGGTACCGCCATTGTGTGTATCCGCCACTCTCATGTCTCAGATGCTGGCATGGTGTTTGTTGGTCACTGTACAGGGACATGTCCTGGCAGTGTGTCTGGGTCTATGGCTCATGTGTCAGTCACTAGATCTGTGGCTGTGTCTCACACTCCTGTATCCGGTCCTGGCAGTGTGTCTGGGTCTATGGCTCATTTGTCAGTCACTACAGCTGTGGCTGTGTCTCACACTCCTGTATCTGGTGCTGCCAGTGTGTCTAGGTCTATGGCTCATGTGTCAGTCACTAGATCTGTAGCTGTGTCTCACACTCCTGTTACTGGTGCTGCAAGTGTGTCTGGTTCTATGGCTCATGTGTCAGTCACTAGATTTGTGGCTGTGTCTCACACTCCTGTATCTGGTGCTGCCAGTGTGTCTGGGTCTATGGCTCAGGTGTCAGTCACTAGATCTGTGGCTATGTCTCACACTCCTGTATCTGGTGCTGCAAGTGTGTCTGGGTCTATGGCTCATGTGTCAGTCACTAGATCTGTGGCTGTGTCTCACACTCCTGTATCTGGTGCTGCAAGTGTGTCTGGGTCTATGGCTCATATGTCAGTCACTAGATCTGTGGCTGTGTCTCACACTCCTGTATCTGGTGCTGCCAGTGTGTCTGGGTCTATGGCTGATGTGTCAGTCACTAGTACTGGGGCTGTATCTCCCAATCCTGTATCAGATCCTGCGACTGTGTCCGAAGCTACGAGCTCACACAGTCCACCTGATTCACTGCTGTGAGGTGCAGTTCCCATCACAGAAATGTCATTGTAATTGATGTCTGTAATATCCATTGTAACCACCCTTGCATTATTATTGTCCATGGAATGGTGCGCATTACACACGTCCTTGTGCTGCCTCAGATGTACCTGCTCTGTACCATGGCCTGTTGATGCACTTAGCCCATCTCATGTGCTGCCTCAGATGAACCTGCTCTGTTCTGTGCCATGGCCTGTTGATGCACTTAGCCCCTCTCATGTGCTGCCTCAGATGTACTTGCTCTGTGCCATGGACTGTTGATGCACTTAGCCCCTCTCATGTGCTGCCTCAGATGTACCTGCTCTGTTCTGTGCCATGGACTGTTGATGCTCGTTTCCTCTCTCATGTGCTGCCTCAGATGTACCTGCTCTGTTCTGTGCCATGGACTGTTGATGCTCGTTGCCCCTCTCATGTGCTGCCTCAGATGTACCTGCTCTGTTCTCTGCCATGGACTGTTGATGCTCGTTGCCCCTCTCATGTGCTGCCTCAGATGTACCTGCTCTGTTCTGTGCTATGGACTGTTGATGCTCGTTGCCCCTCTCATGTGCTGCCTCAGATGTACCTGCTCTGTGCCATGGACTGTTGATGCTCGTTGCCCCTCTCATGTGCTGCCTCAGATGTACCTGCTCTGTTCTGTGCCATGGACTGTTGATGCACTTAGCCCCTCTCATGTGCTGCCTCAAATGTACCTGCTCTGTGCCATGGACTGTAGAGGGTCGTTGCCCCTCTCATGTGCTGCCTCGGATGTACCTGCTATGTGCCATGGAATGTTGATACACTTAGCCCCTCTCATGTGCTGCCTCAGATGTACCTGCTCTGCACCATGGACTGTTGATGCTTTTAGCCCCTCTCATGTGCTGCCTCAGATGTACCTGCTCTGTTCTATCCAGTGGCCATGCTCCTGGCTACTCTAGAAGTCAACCTCTATTATGTGCAATAAAGCAAGTTACTCCTGTGTAGTGGTTTCTCTGTGTCATTCCTGGTTGTCTCCTTGCATTGTTGATATATTGGTGCTGTCGTAAATGCCTTGCCTGCCAATTTCACATTACCATTGCCCAGTACTGTTTCCTTTCGTTTGGCTGGGGGGATAGTCATTACAATGTGGCTGTGTACCGTGTAAGGGTGGAGAAGGCACTCTGAGGCTTATTTTGGGACTACAGTGACTTCCCATGCACTGCAGGTTATGTGGATGTTTTTCATTTGGTGCATGTGTCACACTCATGATTAGTAGGTACATGGTAGGTTGTTCAGTGTCGACTTTGTCAGTGTACATGTCAGGGCTCATTGTGTGTGTGTTGGTTGTTTATGTTTGTGCAGTAGTGTTGTTTTTTGTGGTGTGTGGTGTATGGGGCCCTGTCTGTTAGTGGGGTAGGTGTGGGATTGGCCTGAGGGTGGGCCAGCATGTCTCCTTATGTGTGGTATGCCTTGTGTGTTGGTGTGTGTATGTGGGCCTATGAGCTGTGTGGCCTAGCCATTCCTGCCTGCCTGCCTAGTTGATTGTGGGCATGGTTTCCGTCATCTGATCTGCTCCATTGCGTTGTCCGTGGTGTGGCTGTTTGTTAGCGGTGCATGTGTGTTCTGGGTGAGTGGGATCTGTTGTGTCCAGGTGGTTTTGCTGGTGGTGCATGTATGTGTTTTCATGTCCAGAGCTGGTGTTCTGTTGTGGGCAGCGGCTCCGACACGTGTGTGGTGTGTGTGTTGCAACCGTGGTTGGCAGGGGAGTACCTGCCGGGGTGGTGACATGGGGAGGGGGAGGGGCATTGGGGGTTAGTAATGTATGGATGATGGATGTTTGCAGGTAAGTGAACATATATGTTGCTCATGAGATTTTCTTTGTGTGCACTGCATACCCAAATGCGATGCAGTGGACGCTACGATATTCGTTCGATTTATTTATATGTTGACTTACCTGCGTACATCCGTTTACCATACATTATTGACCCACAACATGCCGCTCCTCCTCCTTACGTCACAGCCCCGGCAGGTACTCCCCTTCCAACAGCGGTTGTTGTGTTTGCGTACCTGCGTCGTTGTCGTCGACGGTCCATGACTTGCTGGTGGTGGAGCACGAAGAGTAGCGGAAATGCCTGTAGAGCTGGGTCCATGACGGTGGTCTGCCTGTGGTGGGTATCTCTGCAATGTTTTGCCTCTCCGCTGTGGTGAATCCGCTGTGTTCAGGCTGGTGGTTTTTCCGCAGCGATTTGCTGTCTCGTTTC
The DNA here is from genome assembly GCF_964263255.1 of Lissotriton vulgaris. NCBI lineage: Eukaryota > Metazoa > Chordata > Amphibia > Caudata > Salamandridae > Lissotriton > Lissotriton vulgaris. The sequence continues at coordinate 660,008,019 of NC_141694.1, forward strand.
CGCCATCGTGATTTCGAGGATGGTCGAGACATCATTCCGAACCGCGGTGTCTCTTGATTGGTTACGTCCGCCGCGGGGACGGGTGTATTTCCGCGGCGGTGCATGTTCTTCCGCGGCGTACGGCAATTTGACAGTGCTTCCCATCCTAATATGGCGGACGAACTAGCCGTGGCTGGCGGACTGTAAAAGGCATTTTCCGCATACTCCAGGCCGGCGGTCGGCTTTCTGTCCGCCATCTGAATCGACCCCCTAGTTCCTGCTTCCATTTAGCTTTGGCTGTCGGAGCTGGCAGTTCCCTCTGCGCATGTACTGTCTTATACATTTTCAATACTAGTTTCGTGGGCTGTGCCACCTGAAGAATCCGCTGCAGTGGCGCACAAATTTTGGGTTAGTTAGGAAAGTGAGGTGTAACAGACCGAAGTCCCTGTCGAAGGCGAATGTACAGGAAAGTGTCGAGAGGTGAGTGGTGTACCCCAAGGAACAAGTGCTCCAATGTTCGGAATGTCCCCTCATGATATAGGTCCCCCCACGTTTTGACTCGTATGCGTTCTACCATTTTTTGAAATACTGTCTCCTGTAGTAGTGGCATGTCTGGGTGGAATACCAGCGGCAATAGCCCAAGTAAATGAACGGCGCATCTAGAAGTTTGCCTGATTGGGCCCATGCATTGACCGTGCTCATCACTGTTGTCGGCGTCCTGTCTCTACCAGGATGTTGGATATACAGTGCACCCTCAATAGGAACTGGCTTAGCCAGCCAATGTTCTGCTGATATCTGAGGCATATACCGAGGTTGGTGTACCCAGAAGAAGGCGTAGTGCGCCTGTGCATTAAAATAGTACAATTCAAAATCAGGGATCCCAAATCCCCCCTGTAGATAAGGTCTAGTGGGAGTCTCCCATTTGAGTCTTGGGGTCTTACCTCCCCATACCAAGCGTGTTAGTTCCGACTGCAATTGGTGGAAGAAGTACCTCCTGGGGTAAAAAGGAATATTCAAGAATAAATAAAGTCACTGTGGCAGTATTATCATTTAAATTAAGGATGGTCTCCCTGCCATCGACATTGGGAGTGTGATCCAGCGTGTAATTTTATCTGAGATACGAACCATAGTTGTTCCGTAGTTAAGCCGCATTAATTCATCTCTGCCTCTTGAAATACGAATCCCTAAATATGAACTTATCCGTTGCTGCTGTGAGGGGAAACAGGCATGATTTACTCCAATTTATTTGAACACCGGATAGTCTGCCAAATTTTATGAACTCTCTAAGCACAGGGTTCAAATTTTGACTGGGGTTACGGATATACAGCGTTATGTCATCCGCGTATAGGGATATCAAAATTTGTCGCATATTGCATTGTAACCCCTTGTCCTTATGGAGTTGCCGCAGCCTTGCCTCTAAGGGCTCCACTGCAATCGCAATGAGTAGGGGCGGCAATGGGCAACCCGGCCTAGTGCCTCTCGTAATGGGTATGTTCTGAGACATCTCCCCATTCATGATTACTTTCGCTGTGGGCGAGCTGTGTAGCAACCTAATCCAGGATAGGAAGATAGGAGGGAATTCCATCCCCTTCATCACGCCAAACAAATAATCCCCCTCCAGGGAATCAAAAGCTTTTGTAGCATCTAGAAATATTGCCGCCATAGGTAGTTCTTCAGAGACATTATTCATTACCATAAAGAAAGTCCTAAAATTGTGCGATGTTGCCCTCCCAGGAACAAAGCCAAAATCAAATTTTCCATTAGGAGACTGAGGCGTGTAGCGATGAGTTTGGCCAGGGTTTTAACATCGTTGTTGAGTAGGGACAGGGGTCTATAAGAATCGCAGTACTGCGGTTGTTTCCCTGGTTTTAGTAACTATGTAATGAGGACCATTCTCTCAGAGGGGGGTAGAAGTCCCAGTTCCAATGCATCTTAATAAACTTCCCTTAATATTGGGGCCATAAAATCAATATAAGTTTTATAAAATTCAATCAGGATTCCGTCTAATCCCGTGGCCTTGCCTGATTGCATATGCATTATAGCATCTCGTACTTCGTCTAATTCAAACTGGGTACTTAATAATTGCCATTGGGTATTGCTCAGTCACCCCAGGGATACATCCTCCAGGTATTCATCTAAGTCAAGTTTGTCTGTCCTAGTGGTAGTGTACAGCTTAGTATTATGTGTAGTGAAGGTATTTAATATTTGAGCTGTATCGCTATATACCAACCCATCTAGTCCCTTTATTTCTAGCACTACATTCGTAGGTCGAGACATTCTAACCATTGTAGCCAGCGCCTTACCCGGCCTTTCACATTCGCGATAGCGGCGGGCTGTCCTGTATCGCCACCGAAATTTGGACTCTCTACATGCCTCCTCCATATAATCTGTGAGGTTCGCCCTAATTTGTGATCGAATCTCCCCATCTGGGCGTCTGGCCAGGGAATCTTCTAGAGATTTTAGCTCAGTTTCGAGTTTGGTTAATGTGGTCATTATGCTCTTCAGCACCACAGACCCCTTCACTATGCAGATCCCTCTCAGAGTGACTTTGAATGCTTCCCATACAGTTTCTACCTATTTCACCATGCCTTCGTTACGTTCAAAGAAGTCTAGAACATCTTCCCTAAGATCCTCTTGAAAGACAGTGTCAAGCAGCATGTTAGGTTGCATACGCCAGCAGGGTATCGGTGGGCCCAAATCTTCTGCGCGCAAGGTAAGTCGCACAGGGGCATGGTCCGAATAGGTCCTGGTTAAGTGCTGTACGCCAGCGATCGCAGGACACAGCCCCATGGATAGAAATATATAATCTAAATGCGCCCGTGATGCTGACTGCGCTGTAAAATGTGTGCCCTCATATGTAGTAGGGTGAAGGTGTCTCCAGGCATCGACCAAATTGTATTCCAGGAGAGTGTTGTGTAGTTCAGCAGGCGCTTTAGTATAGTGATGGAGGGCTGGGTGTAATCTATCTACTTCAGGGTGATGTGATATGTTAAAATCCCCGCCCCACACTATATGGTCCGATCCAATGTCCCCCATACTGGCCCAAAACTCTGTAATAAATTGAGGGTCATCTGTATTTGGGCCATAACAACACACTAAAGTAATCGATGATGCATGCCCCAGTCGTTCCCATAGCACACAGTACCTCCCCTGCGCATCTCGCTTTTCTCCTGCCACAGTGAACGGCGTGCCTCTTTTTTACCAGAATTGCAGTGCCCCTTGCATATGTCGAGTACGAGGAGAGTATCCTGTGCTCTGCCCATCTACAGGCAAAGGTGTTGTTGGACTGAGGCTTGAAATGTGTCTCTTGTAGAAAAACAACATGCATTTTATGCCTGTCCAGATATGCCAGCACATGTCGCCTCTTTCGCCGATCCCCCAACCCTCTCATATTCCATGTTATTATATTCAGATCAGTCATAGCCATGGACAGCCCAGATCATAATGAGAAAATCGTCTACAGACCAGACTGTACTGGATGTGACCAACGTTACGTAGTGTCCATTGACATGTAACAACTAGACTTTCTTCGCCACAAATGCAAGCCCAAACTGTTGTAGATGCACCGGTCCTACACCAACCAAACCCCCAATTCCCTCCAAACAATCTCCCCGCCCCTCCTCTCCCCTATCAACAATTAGCCATGCCGTACACCAGCATTCTACTCTTTGCAACCCCATACCCCCGCCTCCTACTGAAGCAACCCCAACTTGCCAGAATACTCTACCCACCCGCATCCCTCACCCCCCAACATTAGAACCATTGTAACCCAAATAATACAGTTCAACATAGGGGAACACCCGTCGGGGGACATCTCTAGGTAGCCACACACCGACTTGTCCCTCCCCAGGCACTACAACCTGTATGACCTCTGGACTCCGCCCGAGGAGGGGAAGTGGGGCCTGGAATACATTACCAGTGGATTAGTTTGTTAACTTCTTGGCCGCCTCTCCATCACGTGATTTCAATCTCGTCGCAGTCCCGTGCACCGCCACCACCATATATTCTGTTCATAGAGTCTAAGTTTGATCAGAGGGTTCTACGGTTCAAGATTCCTCGTCTGTCTCATGCACGTTGCCTCAATGTGTAGCATCTTGTCCACCTGTACCTCGGTGTGTCCGCTTCAGCGTCCGCAGATAGTCCTCCACGTGCTGTGGGTTGGTAATGAAGCGGTGCTTGCCCTGGTGTGTCACTCGGAGTCTTGCGGGATAGAGCAATGCATAATCAATCTGCGCAATACGTAGCTTCTTTTTCACATCAATGAACTTGCGCCTTTCTTCCTGCATCATTGGAGTAAAGTCTGGGTAAATCAAAAAGGGCATTCCTTCATACGTCAGGGTTTGCTTGGTGCGCGCTGCATGCAGAGCTACATCACGATCACGATAATTTAACAATTGCGCAATAATGGGCCTTGGCGGATTTGCGGGCGTCGGTCTTGGTCCTAGAGACCGGTGCGCCTGCTCGACGATGAACTGCGTAGAGAAGGCGTCAGACCCAATGGTGGCTAAGAGTAGCTTTTCAATATAGTCCTCCATGCGCCCAGTGTTCGTGGATTCCGGTACCCCAGTCACGCATATATTATTTTGCCTACTGCGGGATTCTAAATCTTCATTCTTCGCTGCGATTACTCGCAGTAACTTATCCATTCTCGCCAGCTGCGTCGAATGACTAGCGGTTGTATTGTCATTCTCTGATATGCGCCTTTCAGTCTCTTTAATCCGTTCTTCGCGTACATCTATCTTGAGCTCAATAGCATCCATTATGGATGATATCCGATCCACTTTATCTACTACTGTAGCAAACCCTTGTCTCATTTCTTGCAATATTTGTTGTATATCCATTTCTGCGGATGCCACTCCGCTTCCCACCATTTTTGTACTGCTCGATTCTGCATCCCTCGAACTAGGCTTTGGTCCTTTTTTGGCTGTGTCAAATATGAGTTTAGGCTGGCGGGTGTCCGGTTTTCCCATGATGCCACTAGCATAGGGTTTCTTGATGCTACCACTGCTTCTCGAAGTCTGCCTTCTGTAGACTCTGCAACAGCCACCTTCCGCGTCACCATTTTACAGCTACGGCGGTGTAGTCAGCGCAAGCTATGTGCGCCTGTCACTGATTTCGTAGGGCCCAACTTTCTGCAGAGGTCTATCAGGCATGCCCGCAGATATATGCAAGGTTTTCTTACTATGCCCCCTTGTATTTCATTCCCAGTCCGCAAATGCTACAGGGCCCAGGCATTAACTTTCTCACGTGCTCAATTGCGTCCGCCCTGGCCGTCGCTCAATGGTGCTAACGTCGCAACGCTCCAACTATTGCAGCACTCTTTATGACTGAAGTCCTCAGACAGCGCAAAAGCTTATACTCGGAATGCACTCACTTATGCCACCCCGCTGCAGGTCAGGACCACGCTGGTTACTCCAATTGCAGGCATATGCGCCACATTTAAGTAATCTTCCGACTCGATAATCCTCACTGCGCCACTATTATTTATTCGAGCGCATTGTTGTGGGGGGCCCACTGGTACGTTTTCACTCTCCTGTAGCACTACAGCCTGCCATCCGGTATGCCGCCATCAAGACTTCCACATAACCTGTTTCTTTGCAAGGCCGCTGTCTTGGTCCGCTCGGGGCCGCAGCCTTCCCGCTGTTTCGCCGCGTTATGGCGCCGTGTAGTCATACTGCAATGATCGCAGGTCTAGGTATTCCGCGGTCCCCTGCAGTGTGCTCTCACCTTTCCAGGGCTGTCGATGGCCGTCAGGGTCAGGGCCGCTCCCGATGGGCACGGCCTACTCCCCCCGTGGCAGGCCTCGGGCTTTCCCGGCACCAGGCTCCGCGCTCAGCACCCCACTTCACTCCAGCGTCCGCTTCGGGGAATATTTCACCAAAGCAGTTCTCAGGCGGGCAGCGTCAGATTGCTCTCAAACTTTCACTGAGGCTGAGGTTAGGTGCCGTCCACAATATAACCCTTAGACAGCCAAGCTACGATCCGGTTAGCCAGGATAAATAACGTATGATTGTTCCAGGCAGCAATAGCCTCACCAGAAGGCGGCCATTCTGCTTGTGCGCCCTGTAGCGCCCAAAAGGGAAAGATATTTCAATCTAAACTCATGATGTCAATGCTTTGGGGTCAGGTGTGGGGTGAGGCTTCTTCCTATCGGGCAATGGTTAGGCTGCCTACCAGAAATGAGCTTCAAGAATCCATCATGTCACCACTTTACTAGTATCAGCACTTCTCAGCTGGGCTGATATTTTATTCATGGACAATATCAATATTTACAGTTTATGAACATTTTGTAGCAGACTGCTATACTGTTATAGGATGGTACTCTTGGAATTCGCCCTTCCTGCAAGGTCATCCCCAAACTTTTTTGCCTTCACCCTCCGACTTTTTTAACCTGTTTTTGCTGGCTTTTAGGACTCTGTGCACTTTACCAATGCTAACGAGCATTAAGGTGCTTGTGCTATCTCCTTGAAACATGGTAAAATTGGCTTACACACAATTGCCACACTTACTGTACGTGTACGTCCATAGCAACATGGCAACATGGCACTACATGTAAACAAGGCCTACTGAGTCTGCAGCACGGATTGTGCCACCTACTGAGGAAGTCTTTTTAAACATGCCTCAGGCCTGCCATCGCAGCCTGTGTGTGCAGATTTGAACTGCCATTTTGACCTGGCAATGTAAACCTTTTGCCAGGCCTAAACCTTCCATTGTAATACATATAAGTCACCCCTAGACTAGGCCCTAAACAGCCCACAGGGCAAGGTGCAGTGTATTTGAAAAGATAGACATGTACTTTCAAGTTTTACATGTCCTGGTAATGAAAAACTCTTAAGTTGCTTATTTCATTACTGGAAGGCCTGTCTCTTCCATAGGATAACATTGGGTTAATTTATTACATTTAATAAGTGAAAACATTTGATTGGGAACAAATCAACTTCCATGTTTGGTGTCTTAAAAATTTTAAGTAAAAATCCTCTATAATAGTAAATCAGATTTTTCAATTTATAATTTTGAAAATGCCACTTTTAGAAAGTTGCCATTTTCCTATCCGATGTGGTGCTAGCAGCCTGTTCCTGGGTCACATGACTGGGTGTAGCTGACAGTTGGACTTTGTTCATTCCTCCCAGACAGCCACAAGATAGAGAGATTAGGTATGCCTGGATGAGCATCAGCTGACAAGATGGAGGCGTGTAACTAGGCACAGCCCGACCTGCAACTGAATACGTTGTGCCCATCCTTCACACAAAAGACATCTCACCACTGCATTGTTTTTGTATCCAGCTTGGAGCCAGGGATGCAGGGGGCTTCAAGACATCAAAGGAAATACTCTAGAAACTTCTACTTCAAAGAATGCACCAGATATAAATAGTGGACCCTCAGACCCATCTTTTCAGTACACTCCTGAACCTATGGATACTACAGGTGAAGGATTGGTGTGCGGGCTTGCTGCCAGAAGGACTACCACTCTACTCCCCTGCTACACTGCTGCCCTGCTGCCCAACATTCTGAGAAGGTAGACCTGGACCCGCACCCTTCATCCCAGTCTGAAGTGACTCCAAGTGTTAGCTAGTTAATCTCCCTTTCTGAGCTACAGGGACATAACAAGTTCCAGACGTTCCTTGCAACTTACCAGCTTACCTGCTAGCTGGACCTGCAATTGGACCTACCTGAGCCCTGCTGGTCTCTCCTGGAGTGAGTTCCTGATCCCCAAGAGGTGCTCCTAAGGTCCTGGCCCCTTGGTGTGGCATCTGTTGAGCCCTTGCCTCAGGAAAAGTAGAAAGACAGAATTTTGGGTTCTTTAAGAACGTGAAAGGGCCTGTTCGGGTCAAGATCTTGCCGTCTACTCCACCCACCAATGCAAACTTCCAATGTACCTGACTCTTTGAGCCACATGATACCTAGCTAAGAGATCTGTACTTCGAGCTACCGCATTGACAGCTCACGTTGACCGCTAACATGAAGCTCCAGCAACAACCAACCGTGATGCCCGACAGGATCTTTACGTTACAGCAACGACCATCCTTGACACCTGGCCTGCTCTTAGCGCTATTTCAATGATCATCCGTGATGCTCTCCCTGCTCCTTGCTGCCCCTTCTACTGTGAACTAAACCCTTTGTGCTGGACTTTGAAGGTATCTCTTTGTGCCGGACTAATCTGGTCCCTGTCTCTGGCCCCTGCTCCATCATAGTCGGCCTGAACTTGTAACTTTCACCAAGTCTCGACCATATAACCGCGAGTGGCACTTTGTACTTTACTTCTTTGAAATCTTTAAAATTGCATATCTATGGTTATACTGAGTGGTTTTTAGATGTCGTGGTATCAAAGAGTTAATTACATTTTACTCTATGTTTCTAAATTGGTGTGGGATTTTTCTTGTGTTGTGCCTCTCCCTAACAGAAATTGTGGTTGCAGCTTGAGAAGGGTTTCAACCCAATTTCCAACACCTACCAACACATCTTAATTGAGCTGCCATATGTTTTATAAAAACACCTTGGCAGCACTGGTCAGCATGATGGTCACAAATGTATTGGACAGTACAAGAACATCTGAGCAGTTTTTTCAATCCATTTGTAAAATGGAAGCATCATTTTTCATCAGAAATACTGCACGTTTAGGGAGCGAATCAATACATCGTAGCAGGAATTCTTTTCATGGAGAATGGAAACACTTCTCAACAAATCTTCCATAATTCTAAATGGATAACGCTTTTACCTGGCACTAGATCAACAAAACCACTAAAGGGGTTGTACCAATATATTGCAACTGAGATAAGCTGCAGCTCTAATTCTTACAATGGCAGCTTTATGTTTCATGCACAGAGATCATACTTTTCAGCAGGGCTGCCCTGGTGTTCACAGACATAAACAACACTTCTCAACATAGTTTAACATTAAATACCTTGGAAGCCATACTCTTGTGGGAATTATCCCAGAATCTCCAACCTCGCTACCATAGCGAAACAAACATCAAATACAGTTACCTGTAGCGCAGGCATGTTGTCGATACCTCAGTACCAATACATCTCAGGAGGTCTGACACTCTTGATTGGGGCTGCCTGGGCCTACACTCGGTCCAGGCAAAGCTAATAACAATAATCATAAGAGGTATCTACCTTTCTTGGACAGTTCCAACTATACTCAACGGCTGCTGTATGTGTAATATTTGACAGTAATACAACTCCTCAACAGGGCTGCCATACCTTGAACATTATAGGGCCTACCACCTTTTAGCAGGTTTGCCCTACTTTATTTGGACAATCACAACATTTCACCACAGGTATTCATCATTTAGATAGTATACAATTGACAGGTGTGAATTGTTATAAGTTCTAATGGAATCGTACTTACATTTCTGCTCTAATTCTTATGGACAGTGTGTATACATTTTTAGGTCTGACATTCCTTTTGGGACCAATACATCTTTGCAAGATTCATTCAATTGTATAGCCAGGGTCAATACTCATCATCAAGGAAAGAACATATTTTTTACTTCTCAGCAAGGTTAATTGAATTGTTATGGAGAAATCCAACCTTCTGATTACGCATCTATAGTTGTTATGAAACAAAACATACTCTTGCAATAAGCTCTGCCACAGTTTTGTAGCATGGGCCTCGTCTTCAAGGACAACATCATCTTCTATAAAAGCGAAAAACAATGTTGGTACATACACTTACCCTAATATTCAACTCTTGGGGCAAGCCAATGGCTAGGACCGGGAGAGGTGTAGTCCCAATACAGAATTTAGTGCTTTGTGACAGGAGCTGTCACTTGTGTTTAATCATTTAGGCTCAATAGAAGGTGATAAGTATTCTTGTAATACTATCAGAGAAAGCTCCCACATAACCTATATTTCTTTTATCTGATTGAAAATGAACTCCAAATGGGGCGAAATAGATTAAAGCAATACCAAAATTCAAACCATAAACATATTTATTAATCTTCACATCATTTATTAATTTTGTTTTATCAAAATTATTGTTATACTTTTTTTTACATCTTTTTACCCATAAAATCCATTTCATCAACATATACACACAAATTTGCAGTATAATGACATGACATTTTCATGTATCAACATCTTGAACCCCGGGTAGAAAGACAAAAAAGGAGAAACCATTCAATCAAGCTGTCTCACATACATACCTTCTCAACTACACTCATACCACATTTACTAAGACATATATCTGGAGGGTGAGAGACAAAAGATTGTTTTAAGTCTCCACGACCATTTAGAGCAACTGCATAAAGCAGGATCTGAACAGCATGGGTCGATGCATTTCGGTGGCTTGGAGAATGGATAACATCACCTTCCAACAGGACCAGCCAGATATCAGACCAATCTCGCTAACCCAGTGGATACTTCCACTATTGCTCCACCAGAGTTCTGTTATCGATTTTAACGAATCTTTGTCTAAGAACTTTCAGGTAGATTCATCATCGGCATGTTTTGCGAAAAACGGTATTCATGTAGAAATCGCAATATTTATTGCGATTCCTACAGCTTCCTTATTTGCGATTAGCTAATTGCTAATCGCAAATAAGGAATAACTCCCCATTCATTCCTATGGGCCCAAAGGCCCATAGGAATGAATGGGAAGACATATCAATGTGCGAATTGCTATTAGCGATTCGCATTTTGATTTTGAGATTTCAAGGGAGCAGGGGTGTCCAAAGGACACCCTTTTGCACCCCTGAAATGATATGGGATGCTGGTGTTACGCACACACATGTCCCAAGGACATGTGTGTGTGTGTAACATACAACTTAGAAATATGCACTTAAGTGCATTTTTCTAAGTTTTCGCTATTTACCACGAGGTTTGACTTTGCGGTAAATAGCGGCCCCGGATTGCGAAATCGCAATTTTAAAATGGTTCATGCATTGCATATAAGGAATCGCAAATTGCGATTCCTTATATGCTATCGCAATTTGAGAATTCGCAATTATTTTGCGAATTCTTATATTGCGAGAGCATGAATCATTGATAAATCCCAAATGCAATTTTTGCGGGCGCAAACGGCTGATTTTTGCGATTTGCACCGTTTGCGCTCGCAAAAATGCTTGATGAATCTACCTGTTTTTCTCTTATTTACTGTGCATTGGATGAGGCATCAATGCAAATATATTATCGAAGGAACAGTGTATCCTCATAGAGTCACTTCCGTGGAGTCTATGATTCCTACGTTATTATGCAGTGCCAATCCATTATGGCCGCATCCTGAATAAAAAAATATATATAGATGTAATAATCTTAGTCCCATGATGCTTAAGTCGACAGCAATAAAATTATCACGAGCTCGACACGACAACGGCTGGCCAGGATGTCCGGAAGAGTTTTGTAAGAATGACATAGAAGGGTTTTCACTTCAAGGCTTTATGTAAAGAATTAACAAAAAGTGTGCATAGAATAATTCAGCAGAAAAGCATGCAAATCATATGTACAGAGAACTCAGAACATTTCTAAGTGAAATCCGGAATAGATGTGCCTTCTAAAGGTAGAGAAAAGGGGTCTCCTTCACATAGAAATCTGCATTTCCTTTTGTAGGACTTTAGACAAAGACATTCATACATTAGTATATGGGTACACGCTTCTCAGGGTATGCACCAATAGGGAACAGGTAAAAGGAAACATTTTACTATAGAATACTTTTGAAGTTTCTCTCACTGTAGTAGTACATGAATTTTGCAGGTGTTCCCATAGTTTTTTAGAGGCATTCAAGGGATACATTGTATAATGATAGTCGGGGACAGTTAAAATGTTCTTGGTTAGGTACAGTGAGATAAGTCTCAGGGAACACTCTCTGTTTATTATTGTGAAACTTGCAAAACCTTGTTTAGAACAAGAACAGCAATAGTCATCACATGAGATATTATGACATCAATTCAAGATGGAGGACAGTGTAAACCCAACCTAGGTTATCGTACGCTCCATTTATGCAGAAAGAAAAACAGCTCTCACAACAACATTAATTCCTGAAAATTCCAATTAAAAGGTGAAATAATGTGGAACGAAGAGCACGTCCAACAGGAGAACTTGACCATGTGTGTTTTAAGGTGATAATATATGGTGAGTGCCAATTGCCAGCCTTTTTTTCCAAGGGGAGTGTTCACATGAAGCTTGCAATACGACTACCACTTGTAATATTTACTGCTTCACGGAGCTAGGGCGGTTGGAAAAGATTTAGGGCCTCTTTTATGAGGCCGTGCGTCACTTTTACGCCGCTGGTGCGTCACTTTTTGTGACGCACCAGCAGCGTAAAAAATGTGCCTTGTTGCGCCATATTTACAAAGTGACGCATCTAAGTAGATGCATCACTTTGTAAACCCCTGCGCCATAATATACCTGCGCCAGGCGCAAGAAAGGGTCGTAGAAGTGACGCAGTAAAATCTATAATATTTAACTGCGCCACTTCTAGGACACAAATGCGTCAATATCTTACGCCTGCCTCACAGCAGGCGTAAGACTGATGCAGGCCCTTTCACATGGGGCTTTTTAAGGAATCACAAAACCCTATGTATGTAGAAATCGCTTAAAAAATAGCGATTTCCAAACATTTCTTAATTGCGACTCACAATTTGCGAATCGCAACTAAAGAATACCTCCACATTCATTCCTATGGGCCGTGAGGCCCATAGGAATGAATGGGAAGACATTCTCAATTTGCAAATCTCAATTAGAGAATCGCAAATTGAAAATGCAATTTCAAGGGTGCCAGGGTGTCAAAATGACACCCTGTTGCACCCCTGAAATTGATCTGTGCACATATGTTGCGCACACACATGCGCTAAATCGCAATTTAAAGAATCTCAATTTACAGATTCCTTGAATTGCGATTTTTGCATTTGGGATGATGCATCCCACATGCAAAAATACCGGTCACAAAGGGGCAGATTCTGAGAATCTGCCCGTTTGTGACCGGTTTTTAGCTTGATGCATGTGGCTGTATGAGCTTAAATATGCCACACCAAATTTTGAAATAGATGTCATCTATTTTAGCTAATATATGGACAGCAATCAGGGCCGGACTGGCTGTAGCGGGCACTGGGCGTTTCCCTGGTGGGCCGCTAGGGTGGGGTCCGAATTTGGGCTCCTGGGGGCCGTTTTTGTTACAGGGCCGTTTTTAGCTGCAAAATCGGCCCCTGTAACAAAATTGGCCGAAACCGGCCTTGGCAAACAGCTCTGCTGCTCCCAGGGGGGCCAGTGAACTCTTTCCCAGGGCCAGTTTTGGTTCCCAGTCCGGCCCTGACAGCATCGGACTGAGACAGAGAATAGGCCTGGACACCAAAATATAAGTGGCCCCCCCATTAGCAAATCAGGTAGCTAAAATGTGGCCCACATTTGCAAAATGGGGCTGTTTTGAACTTTTAAAGAAACGCTACAAAGGTGGTTTGCAAGGTATGGGGAAATGTGTGTGGTAACCAAGAGTATTCGTCCCACAAGACCATAAAATAGGCCGATAAGCAGCCAAAAACAAGGCCCACACACTCTAACCCTTTCAGACTAGCTCTTCAGGCTCTGTCAGATTGCTCTCTAGGCCAATCTAACCTTCTCTACGGAGAAAGATTAGCAAATGGATAATATGGCAGAACTCTTGCCACCCATGACCAGGTGAGCTGTGGAGTTCATGGGTGGTATTAAAATAGGTACGACCGCCACAGCATAGAGCGAGCGCATGTTTTTATGCATATGCAATGTACTGTCATTTAACCAAATACTTCTCAAAGCACAGCCCGGAAACTGAAGGCGCATCCGGCGCATAGCAGAGGGGCGCCCTTAGTCGCAACACGGGCAGGAGCAGCCAAAGGTGGAGAGTCGTCCATCCTCTGTGTCGCCACAATGGAGGGGTCGCCCCCATGACATCATCGGAGGGCGCCAAAAGGGAGAAGCAGCATTTAAGGCCCAGCAAGCGAGGGATCGGCCTCTTTTTCCCTCCACCGAGCTCCAGGATCCTTTACTCCAGTTTCGCACAAGGTTCGTAGTGTGCGCACGGGGCACAGAAGTTAGCCCGGTAGATGGTGGGGGCTTGGGGGGGGGGGACGACCAATAGCATAGCCACAGAAAAATGTATCAGCTTTGGTATTTTATAATGGTGTTGTTTCGTTATGCCGAGGATAATTCCTACCTTATTTTTGCATTTTGGGACCACCGCGAGAGACGGCGATAGCACAAGGCCAAGAAGTCGACCGAAGTATCCGGAGGAGGTTGGCCATTAAGAAGCGTGAGTCAAGCGAGTTGAAGAGCGCATGGCGGCCGAATTCCTCACTGGTATCTCCCTTGGTTTGCCGGAATAGCAGCAGTTAGCTCGACACGTAGGATACCATGGCGTCATCCCGAGAGGCGGCAGGGCGCGAGGGGATCATCAAGGACCCGCCGGTTCGCTGCATCGAAGTGGGGTAAGAGGTCCCACAGAATGTTGTGCAAACATACTGTAAAATTGCCTATTGAAGCGGTAAGCACAATGAGATGGTAGCGTAAGATGCAAGTGTCGGATTTCTTTTATGTCTGGACGGTTTATTGTGCGATCGTAGTTTTTCCCATGTGCTGATTCGGGTGATCACATTAACAGTAATTCATTTTACGAAGCTAGTATATTTCAAAAAATTAATGGAATATATCCTTCAAAATAGCAAGGTTTAGTCGACGGCGACGGCTTGTCTAAATAAAATCGAGATTTCATGCTCCCTAATATAGGAGGTAAGAGCTTAATAACCGCAAACAATAGCTTAAAAATTCACAGGCTCTATATACCAATAGTGATTAATAACCACTATGCTATGGTGTAAATTCCGCGGCAGGTAATATGACAACAACGTTAGCTCCACGTGGGAGTAACGGTTTACTTAACATCAGGTTGCGAGTTCTAGACCGCTATGAGGTGTAAATTCACCTGTTTTCCTTTTCGATATTAGACCTACCGGGTGGAATACGTGAACAGAAAAAGGACCAGACATTGTTATTACATTTGGCTGTAAATGGCTTGGTTATTCTAAGTGCGGTAATAGTATCACTAGTTCACCTGGTAATGGAGAATTAATCCACCCGGCATAGGTAACATATGAGGGCCGGTATTACTACCTCCTTTTAGTGGAGCCGATTAGTGAAACTGTGTCTGATGACCTATTGAAAGAGTTATCATGGCTTCTGAACATCATGCTGCATGGCAAACCATAAAGCTGCTGGTTACTGTGGTAAGAAAATAAGCAAAGAATGTTATAAAGGTGTGATTGTGCATTAATACTAAATTTGTCCAGACACCGCTGGAGGTAACTCGAAGTACTTATGGTAATCCTGCTACTTGGCATACACCCGCATTTCTGCATTATGCTCCAAATACGTGCCTGAGTGTGTACCCATTTCAGCGCAAATTCTGCTTCACAGCGCAATCTTGCCTGCATGTGTAGCCTGCATGTGTAGCCCTAGCGACTAGACCGTTTTATTAATATGGGATAGCCCCTGGTGCACCAAGCAAAACGCATGGGCATCGGCTCTTATGCATTTGCTGAAAAGGTTTGAAGTGGTTGTGTGTTCACATATAGATTTTCTTTTCCACTCTGCTAAAGTCATAAAGAGAACCATGCATAACAGAGCGTCCAGTTTACACTAGAATTACAGATCTCCTGAGGCATGTTTTAAATGGCACATTATTTCATAAAGAAGTCGTGCAACAATCTCGCAAAACATTAATGCCTGTCACTGTCTCTATTAGAGTAAGAGATGGTTCCGGCAATACAGTATGCATTTGTTTATTTCCCAGTAAGATATGCTTTTCCAGTGGGCTTAGGTGCTATAATATAAAGTGGAAGAGTAGCCACAGTTCTTCCCGTTTAACACAGCGGCGGATGACATTTTGACTTGTGATTAGAAGGAGGGAGAATTACGCTATTCTCAGGTTTTATTCCCATTGTGAGCTCTAGCTCAGAGCTATCCTGCATTGGCTGCCTTCAGGGTTTTGAATCAATATATTAAATTTAGAAATGCAACGCCAGGGTCTACATAGTAACTAGCGGCGTGATATAGTGGGCTGCAGAAGACAATTGACCCGGATGCAGGCAAACTCAGTAACGAGGGAACTTGTGGGGTATTTGCCAGGTCATGAACAAATAAATGTAGGGTGAGGGTCTGAGGGACTAGTTTAATGACCAGCCTATGCTATTATCCCAAATAACACGTATCATAACAAAGTATAGCTAGGGGTCAGAACAAATGATGCATCCTGAATGAAACCTCCTGTGATGTGAGCGAAGCAGGGATGAAACTAAGCCAAAAGTGTGTTGTGAGCAATCACACAACTAATCCCACGGTGCTGTGAGGAAAATTCCCATCAGTCACCACACGGATCCGCCCTTCATCATCTGGGAGTCCCTACTCACAGGGATGATCGTGAGACCAGCTGTGGATTGGCCAGATGTCTTAAGCCTAATCCTATAAGTGGTACTCACTGAGAGCGGAATACCAAATATGTATTGTGGTGACTGAAAAGCAGTGCTAAAAAAGTGAAGTGCAAGTGAATTAAGTGCAAACAGAGATATAAAATAAGGTAAAGAAGAGGAAACTGCTTTATTCAAATCCTCTTCAGTCCTAAGAGTAAGAGAGTGCGTAGTGGACTCAACAAATAGCCACTATACTAGATGGAAGGTCGACATGTTTCTGCAAAATAGATCCACGTGGTATCCAGCTGCTTCGTCAGGACCATTATCGCTACTGCTTTATATTAAAAGAATAGTGAGTTCTACACAAAGGTGGAAGAATAAGATACCACCACAAACTTGGTGATTAAAGAATCTCTCCTACCTTAATTAATCAGATAGGAATGTAAAGCCATCGCCATCACCAACAGACACAAGGGAGGAAAAAACAAAAGGCATCAAAATTACTTGTAATACCACTGTATTTCATAGCCAATTATTCCAACACAGCGTGGTATTCTTCAAAACGGATGTGTGAAGTTATTTTAAACCAAATTACACACATTCGTCAACAGTACAAACATAGTGACTGCTCACTTACCGATTTGGCAGGAGGGACAAACCCACCTCACCTGGCTACAGCGCAGGTAAAACAGGGCACCGCTCTGAGATGCGAAACAAACAGAATAAGAGGAACAATTAGGACACAACAGGTAAAAGGCCATCCACACATAGTCACTGAGTCCAAAACCAATCTCAGGGGATCTTATTCGCTAATGGTAAGGACAATCAGCTATAGGAGTTTCTTCTATGTCTTCATTACCAGTCAATACAAGAGAAAGTACTATGAGGTATATATAATGCATGTAGTACCCTCTTGCTTAAGAAACAATGTTCATGTTTTAAGAGCAGCTAAACAGTCAAGATATCTGAATTGCTGGCTATTGAAGTTGCTCTATGTCATCATTACCAATCTTTTCAAGAGAGAGTGCTATGGAGTGTATATAATACATGTAGCACTCTCTTGCTTAAGGCACAGTGTAAACGAAGATTTACCGCTTCCGCTATCTTAGTGCTAGATATCGACTGACAGTTAACTCTTAGCCATTGTTTGTGAGAGCTAAACAGTCGAGATAGCAGGAAATGCCGGAAATGTTAACACACACATTGAGTGCGGAAAAAAGCACCCGATCAGGCGGAACCGATCGTATCGAGGACTCGCGGCTTAAACTAATGGAGACTAGCGAGCTTGATGGCAGATACATCTAAGTATCTGGAACAAATGGAAGGCTAGTACGATTCAGCCAACAGCGGTGCGAAAACCGTCAGAGGCTGTAAGGAGTCTTTCAGCATGCTAGCGCTTACCTATCCGTCGGTACCCTGCGCGTCCCTCTGGGCTGACGTGGGAGGTACCGGCGCCGCGTGTAAGCATGCTTTTAAGTCCTTCACCATTCACTGCACCCGGCGCCTAGGATGACATCATAGAGTGCGCCGAGAGCGGAATTCTGGGAAATGTAGTTATAAAGACCTACGGTGATTCCTGGTTCGATTCTGAAGTCGGACCCAATACAAAAACAACCTAAATAGGTTCAAAGAAAATGTTTACTTGTATTGACTGCAATTACCAAAACAACTCAGAGAGACATCCACGGAATGTCTTCATTCAGACCAAGTTTGTCAGATTTCAATTTGAACACCCATTTTTGTTCCTTTTTAAAAAGGAAGTTGCTCACATCAGAAACATGTGATGGAATAACGGGCTGTTCGATAATGGTCCACCTGAGATCAGTGGGTGTGTGGCCCACCTCTATGTAATGTGAGGTCAAACGTGTCACCTGTTTTCCGCACCTAATCGAGCTCTTGTGCTCGGAAATCCTAGTTTTAATTTTTCGGGTGGTCATCCCCACATATTGTTTATTACATGGGCATGTAATGAGATAAATTACATTTTGGCTATTGCAATTGGTGAAGCGACGTTGTTCCCAAGGCCGACATGTGCCTATGTCAATCTGTGTGGTTTTTTTGGTTTGGGGGCAAGCAACACAATTCCCGCAAGGGTGATGGCCTGTGACCGCTGGCATATCCCACAGTGTCCCTACTGTGCGCACAGTGGTATTTCTGGGTCTCGTGTGGACCAATTGATCTTTCACGTTTCATCCACGTTTGAAGGCGAACAAAGGGGGTGGTAAAGCAGCTGTGTCTTTGCCAGTGTTTAAAATCGCCCAATGTTTTTTCACGATTTTTTGTATCCGATTGGATTCAGTATTGAAAGTATTGACACAAGTGATCCTATTGTTTGCTGGCTTGGGAGGTAAAATTTCTAATAGGCCTTCCCTGTTAATATTGGAGGCATGTTTCTTCGAGGACCTCACTAATCTCTTGGGATACTTTTTTTCGGTTAGATGTTTTTCTAGAGTTAATGCATGTTCTTCAAATGCAGCTTTGGATGAGCAATTCCTTTGTAAACGTAGAAATTGCCCAAATGGCAAATTGTTAAGTAATGCTCTAGGATGGAAGCTTTCATAATTCAATAATGAATTTCTTGCTGTGGGCTTACGGTATACCTCTGTGTGTAGGCCGTTAGGCATGGAAATTATCAACAAGTCAAGAAAGGGGAGCTGCTGCCTACTCCATTCCATTGTGAATTTTAAAAAAGGATTTCTCTCATTTAGCCACGCCATACCACCAGAACGTCGTCGATATAGCGTTTCCACAGACGAACGTTCTCAAAAAAAGGGTTTCCCCTATTGAGCACATGTTGTTGCTCAAAACTGTGCACGTACAGACCAGCGAGACTAGGAGCAAAAACACTGCCCATGCTAGTCCCACTGATCTGCAGGTACACAGAGTCCTCGAACATGAAAAAATTCTCCGTCATAGCCAGAGTTGCCAGATTCATAATTAGCCTAACAGGAGTGATGGAGTTAAGATCTCGGACTGAAAGCAATCTCTCTATCACCTCCAATGTTTCTGTCTGTGGGATAGAAGTATACAGGCTCTCCACATCAAATGAGACCAGTAGGTCCTGCTCGTTGTCATAGTTTACCTCTGGTAACAACCGGAGTACAGCTTTAGTGTCTTTTAGGTAGGTGGGCATATCTAATACTGCCGGTTGTAGAAAGAAATCCACAAAAGTGGATAAAGGCTCGAGCAACGAGCCGATGCCCGATATTATGGGGCGCCCAGGTGGTGGTCTCTGGGGTTTATGTATTTTAGGCAATACATAAAAGTATGGCATCACAGGGTTGGTTGCGCATAAATATTGGGCCTCCTTATCTGTCAGCCATCCTTCCGCTAGCGCCTCTTCTACAATGGTGCCAATGATAGTAGTCAATCTGGGTGTCGGGTCTGATGTAAGTTTCCGATAGAATTTCTTATCACTCAACTGTCGCAGGCATTCTTCACGGTAGGTGCTAGAGTCTAACAGGACTATCGCACCCCCCTTGTCAGCTGGCTTGATAGTGATGGCCGAATTTGATGCTAGGCCATCTAAAGCTTTCTGCTCACTTCTCTGTAAGTTGACAAAGGTTTTTTTTGGGTGTTGTAATAGCATCTGTAAATCATGCTCGACAGCGTCCTCGAAAGCCCTCACTTTTGCAGGTAAACCCAAAGTGGTAGGATTGAACCTAGGCGGCTTTCTAAGACCCGTGTTCTCTTCTGGGGTCTCTGAGACAGTGTCTTGTCCCTCTTTATTTGCAAATAGGAAATGTAAACGGATTTTTCTGAAGAATTTGTTCATCTCAATGTTAGTGAGAAAAGGGTCAATAGTATTCGTAGTAACGAACCCCAGCCCTTTGTTTAGAACTTGTTCTTCTATATCCGTCATCACATGGGAACTCAGATTAATCACGAGGGAGGACCCGCCGAGGTCCCTGCTGTTTCTTGTGGAATCCTCTTGCCATTCCTCAGGTCTATTTGCCAGGTCTCCTTGATGTTAGTCTTTCTCTCCGGCCCCCCCTTGGTTTCCTACGTTCTGCGTCATACACGCCTATGCTTTACGTCTTTCCTTTCTTGTAAACTCTCAGGCTGTCAGTCTCGCTCTTTTGGTTTTCTGTACTAGTTGTAACTACAAACACCTTTATTCAGCCACGTGCAAAAGTCAACGTGTATCACGAGCTGTTTAAGCAGACCTCTCAGTCACGAAATACTTCAGCTTTACCGACAATCTAATTAACAGTCCCAAAACACCCGAGCGCTAGGCACACCTTCGAGCGGAACAAACAAACGATTTCATGCATGCAGGTAAAAACAGGCAAAATCGAATAGCTGAGCTATTTGAAGGGAGTTTCTTCGAGTACACATGTTCGTGAACATTCAAATAACCAAAACATGCATCCAAGTGGAATGTTCATTTTCCTAAATGAGCTAAGGTTATCGAATGTCAGTGCTGAAGGACCGCATTGCTTTACTTGTTTCCAGGACCTTAAATGCTAACCAGTTGTGTCTTGTTGTTTTCACATGTGTCTCGGGGTTGCATCGAGTGATGGGGAGGCCAGACATGAAGGACCGGTTCCAGCGATGTATCCATCAGCTACACTTTCGGCACCCAAGAAGAGGGGGTTTAAGACTGACATCAATTAAGCCGGCGGCCAGGCACAGAGATGTGGAGGGTATCCAAGATGTCGCCGGTTCAGCGGGCTTGGGTCGCTGCTACCAGGTTTGGTCAAGTATTGGGCCACCAGGTATGTACATTGCGGCAAGTAAACCAGAGAGTATCTTAACGGCATAAAGTTTAACCGGGCCCGAGGCAGGTTGTCATCGGGAGCGAGATGATACCCCCCCCGAACAATAAGGAACATGGGGGCAAAGTAAGGGTGGCAGGTTGGCCACAGTGCTTAAAGAATGAGGAGGGAGGTGATGTAGTGCTACGGCACCACCGCTCAAGGTCTACACTAGACAACATCTATGTTCATGCTTCTAGGATGCAGTCGTAGCTCGGTGTGCATTAGGATATGAGCCATTCAAGTGCAAGACAGAGACACAAGTATACTCAGTGCGGGAGATTTCAATAGGCTTACAGGGGGGCTACAGCCTCGCAGTATGGTGGGCACGCCGGCCAGAGGCCCGCATATTGACGCTAATCAACAATCCAACAAGTAAACAAGGGTTAGGAGCAAGCTAAATGCAAGTAGCGGCCTTCTTCAGGCCAGGAGTGAGATACGATGGGTAAGCATCAATAGGGAAGGGAGGCAGAATAGAAATTATATTCCCTCGACAAGCATAATGGCAGTGGGGAACAGCCCGGCGGCTCTCTACAGCACGCTGGGTTGTGGCGCAGCAGGGGCCCCCAAGGTTCATGAATGGGGGGCAAGGAAGTAGTACGTCAAAGGTGCCTTAAGTTATTCTAAGGAGGAGGGGGGTCCCTCACAGAGCTCTAGTAGGCGGGCCACAACCCTCCTATAAAGGAAAGTCGGTACTAGCTGAGGGACACTAGGGTTGCAGTAGAATCTGGCTTCCTTCCTGCAGAGCTTCACTGGGGTCCAAGGTCATTGTTACGCCCAGAGGGTGAATATCTAGGGACATAGGGGGGGAGCAATTGACTCTAGGGGAAGGGAAGGCTGCTGCTGAGGCACTAAAGAACAGCAGCGAATCAACCCGTGAGGAGTCAGTGGTAGCACCTGAATCGTTTTTCCATGGGATTCCGGACCTGAGGGCGAGGTCATTCAATATGTATTCGTGATTCCGCAGGCAGCACTCTCCTCACAACTCATAGGCCCAACTAGGTAGGCAGCTAGGTTCCCGGCGGGCAAGGGAAGGGCTCCAGGGTTGGGTAAGCCGAACACATCAACCATCGGCGGGGACACATCCGTAGGTTTCTAAATAGTAGGCAAGTGATGAGGATGTCAAGAGGATGGAGAAGAGTATATCTGCCAGGGGCTCAACAGGTGTAGAGTCTTATTAGCCCTAGTTTTTAGAAAGCCGAGTGTGCCAGACAACAACGTTGCTAGGGCTCTCAGTATATGTCGTGACCGGGTTTTTGGTTCTATTTCTGAGTGATGGTGACTTTAGCTTGCTTGAATGAAAAAAGAAGGGAGGCCTCCTCTATGATTCAATAGGGGACAAGGAGTCTAATTGGGAGGAACAAGAGGGAGTCCCACAGCAAATCAGCTCAAAACAGAAAGAACCCAAGTGTAGTACACATATTTTCACTAAATACCAGTTCTGACATTAAACTTAATACCATCAAACTTAAAACAAATGTTGAGAGAAAGTATCAACCATAAAGAATGTGTGTCTTATAAAAATATGCAATTTATTACAAATCAAATATAAAAACAAATAGTTTGAACAATAAATGTGCCCTAACAAACAGTTTCTAATTCATTTAAAAACAATTAAAAATCACAGTTTAAAAAAAACATTTCATCATGAATGTCACAGATGTTCTTGTAGTCGACGCAGCGTTTCGGTGGATTGGTGATAGCACCTTCCTCAGGACAAACAATTCTGTGTGTGCTCTTGACGCTATCCTCACAGTGTTAATTTTGAGGGGTTAGCTCAGGTCAGCTTCAATCTGACTTCTGGAGTTTTTTAATTTCCAAAAATGTGGTTCCTTCTTCTATCAGAAGTTCTGTATTGATGATACCGGAGGGGGGCCACCGAGATGTAAGAAGGAGCACAATAAAATTTTTTTCAATTTGATATGCTTATAACGCTTGTATCCGCCGCTGGATGCTTTCAATTTTGTCCGCAGCGATGTTGCGTTCGTAATTGTGGTTGTTCACAAATGCAACCTTCGTCTTTAAGATCGGCCTCCCTGCTCCCCTCTCGGTATTTTCGGCGTCTGCTTGCACCGGTCGCGCAGTCAAGTGTCACTTACGATTACAACGCAACATCGCTGCGGACAAAATTTAAAGCATCCAGCGGCGGATACAAGCGTTATAAGCATATCAAATTGAAAAAAATTTTATTGTGCTCCTTCTTACATCTCGGTGGCCCCCCTCCGGTATCATCAATACAGAACTTCTGATAGAAGAAGGAACCACATTTTTGGAAATTAAAAAACTCCAGAAGTCAGATTGAAGCTGACCTGAGCTAACCCCTCAAAATTAACACTGTGAGGATAGCGTCAAGAGCACACACAGAATTGTTTGTCCTGAGGAAGGTGCTATCACCAATCCACCGAAACGCTGCGTCGACTACAAGAACATCTGTGACATTCATGATGAAATGTTTTTTTTAAACTGTGATTTTTAATTGTTTTTAAATGAATTAGAAACTGTTTGTTAGGGCACATTTATTGTTCAAACTATTTGTTTTTATATTTGATTTGTAATAAATTGCATATTTTTATAAGACACACATTCTTTATGGTTGATACTTTCTCTCAACATTTGTTTTAAGTTTGATGGTATTAAGTTTAATGTCAGAACTGGTATTTAGTGAAAATATGTGTACTACACTTGGGTTCTTTCTGTTTTGAGCTGACTTTAGCTTGCTACCATCCTAGAGAAGACCTATAGTATGGTGGGAGGAGGCTACTGGCTAGGACTTTCCACTAGGGGAGAGCATTCCATATTAGTGAAGTGCAGAGAGGCAGAGTTGTCAGATGGATCTTGGAATGGTAGAAGTCAGAAGCAGTTGTGGGCAGAAGCAGTTACTTGTCAGAAGCAGTTCCAGGCAGAAGGAGCTGGTCAGAATAAGTTGCTTTGCAGTTGGAGTGAGATGCTTTGGAGACAGAAGTAAGCTGACATGAACAAAGTCAGTTAGCCAGCTGGGACTGTTGATTGGAGAGCTGACCTATGGAGCAGTTACAAGGCAGATGGGAGAGTTTTGAGCGGTTAGAAGTTACATCTTGAGAGATCAGTTGGAGCAGGCAGTTAACAGTTGGAGTTTGGAGGGATACCTTTTGGAAGAGACTGAAGTTATATTGTGGATTAGTCTGTGGGAGCAGCTGGAGTGGGTTGGACATTGGAGCTGGAACAATCAGACAGAGTGAAGAAGGTAGTGGAGCAGATGGTTATCAGAGCGGCAGAAACTATATCATTAGACTGAAGTTGGAAGGTGAAGACAGTTCGTGGGAGAGAGGAATCCAGTGCAGAGTGATCGGCGCAGATGTGTGTCCAAGAGTGCAGGGGAGAATCTGAGATGAGCCAAGGCACAGACAAGAGAGGGACCCAGATGACAGCTAGAACAAGACTTCATAATAATCAGGTGAAATCTGTCCTGTTATATTAGTGCCCATATATATATATATATATATATATATATATACATTAATCCTTTCCTTTATATCCTAGGCTATATTCCCTACTGTATTGTTGCACTGATTAATCCCTTTTCTTTTAGCGGTGTGCAGTCCTGTTATAATTCATTATTTCCCTTTTCAGCTATCTGCAGAAATATTCTTTCAGCTATATGTGGATGTGTTAGTAATCTGATAATAAAGCTTTCTTGTTTGCCATTCTAATAAAGAGACCCCACAGATCTGTGTATTCCTTAGATGTGTCTATTTCCCTTTACCTTTCAGGCTATGCCTAGATTGCTAGTTATTGTGATGTTATAATTTGCTATTGTGTAATAAAGGGACCCCAGTTCTTAGTGAACAGCTGTGCAGGTGTTATTTCTTCATGATAAGACTAACCTTTCTTCTAGCCAGATGCTGTTATGTGGACGAATGTGTTTCCCGTCCAGGTTAGTGGTAACTGATCAAGGGAGCAAGGAGCGCCTACATCAGAGAATAACCTTTGCATATAGTAATTACATTTGGTTGTTATCTTCTAGGACAGACCTAACCCTTCTTTTTACCCAAATGCTGACAGGAGAAGGATGTGACATTCCCTTCCCTGCAGATAATTGAGCTTGGAGGATTGTGTGTAGATCAGGTCAGAAGATAACCTCTGAATGCTACAATTTGGCCATTCTTGTGTGAGAGGATTGGATCTCCTATTCGCCACATAAGGGATAATATTGTGTATGAGACACCCTCAGTAGAGATTAGACATATAGAGAAACTTCCCAACAGAGAGTGCGCTGAAGGTATTCATAGGACAGAGATTGCCGCTAGAGAGAGTGGCATTAGTGAGAGCATTGATTGTGATCAATGTGTATACCCGCTGGATTGCGGCTTGTGAGAGATTGCCACTAGAGAGAGTGGCATTAGTGAGAGCATTGATTGTGGTCAGTGTGTATCCGCACCAGATTGTGACGGAAGTGAGAGCATCGGGAGGAGACGATGTTTAAACCCACCGGATTGTGGCTTGTGTGAGCACCGATTGTGGTCGGTGTGTAATGGTCGATGCATTAGAACTGCTCTCCACCATGAGGAAGAGAGTAGCATAGTCTGGGCCAGATTGCTGTGAGACTATAAGGTGAGATCATAGGATGTGACATGGAATTCCTTAGTAATCAGTGAGTATTCCTAGTAATCCTATAGATTTAGTGGTGTTTTTGATGATATGAGCTTGTATATTGCTAATTCCCCCTCCCCAGGAAGGTACCTAGGTACTGTGGTAAGTAGGCTCTGGGGAGGGAGATGGTTACGTTTCCGCTGGATTGGTGGTGTCTTGGTGAGCTGGTGATATCTGGTCTGAAAATCCGGTTGTTACAGTATACCAGGTGCAGTCATAACCGATTTGTATATGGGTACCCATGGAGGAATCTGGGACAGAGGCATATCTTTAATCACCCATAAAGGAGGGTACGGGAGATGGAGCAAGGCCCCTTAGGGAGGAGGCACCCGTGGCAGTATGAGGACCATCAGCTCCTTTCGCGGGCAACAGACAATCGCAGTGGTATTAAAGAGGCACATCAGGGGTATCGGGGGAGGGCGAGTTTTGACAGTGGCCAACTCGCCCGTGGCGTAATTTCTTGCAGCAGAAATGGGGGCTACCCCAAATGTGGACTGATTTACTGGAATCTTACCCCTGGAAGGGGGTTTTCATTATGTGAGCACTGGGCTGGCAGGTGGAGAGGGACTGACCTGCTGGTGGTCCTGGACCTTTTGGCTCTACCCCGGGATGCCTGAAAAATTGAACCTTTTGTGGGAGTTACCTAGTGGTAGGTAACTCTGCCAGGGATGGACCGCGCTGTGGTGCCCTGGAAGTTATTAATAAATGTATACCCTTGATGGATGGTGAGGGCGATGGATAAGGTAAGGGGCCTGCTGGCACTTGCCATTAACCTTTGAAATGTTCCTCGGTAGAGGAAGGTCGAGATACTGATGTGTTGTCTACACAATCGATGAACTGTTTATCTGCCCTATATCCTGCTTCTCAAACAATTATGTGTGTTCTGGTGGATCTTATTAATGGTGTTCTCATAACGATGTATGCGTTACTATGACGAAGGTTGTCACTTATCATTGCACACTGAGTTGTGTCTTTGTGATTTAAAGGCTACGCCCCTGGTTAAACCACAGTAATGACTTTGTCCATTTCCTTGAGAGTGATGCAGTGGGGCGCAGCGAGTGGCATGTGTGAGCGCACTATGAAGGCGCATCCGGTGCATAGCAGAGGGGCGCCTTAGTCACAACATGGGCAGGAGCAGCCAAAGGTGGAGAGTCGTCCGTCCTCTGTGTCGCCACAATGGAGGGGTCGCCCCCATGACATCATCGGAGGGCCCCAAAAGGGGGCAGCAGCATTTAAGGCCCCGCAAGCGAGGGATCGGCCTCTTTTTCCCTCCACCGAGCTCCAGGATCCATTACTCCAGTTTCGCACAACCACCCACCCACCCTGGCAAGAAGGCAGAAGGTGGCGTAATTTCTTGCAGCAGAAATGGGGGCTACCACAATTGCGGGCTGATTTACTGGAATTTTCCCCTTGGAAGGGGGTTTTCATTATGTGAGCACCGGGCTGGCAGGAGGGGAGGGACTGACCTGCTGGTGGTTCTGGACCTTTCGGTTCTACCCCGGGATGCCTGAAAAATGGAACCTTTCGGGGGAGTTACCTAGTGGTAGGTAACTCTGCCCGGGAAGGACCGTGCTGCGGTGCCCTGGAAGTTACTAATACATGTATACCCTTGATGGATGGTGAGGGCGATGGATAAGGTAAGGGGCCTGCTGGCACTTGCCATTAACCTTTGAAATGTTCCTCTGTAGAGGAAGGTCGAGATACTGATGTGTTGTCTACACAATCGATGAACTGTTTATCTGCCCTATATCCTGCTTCTCAAACAATTATGTGTGATCTGGTGGATCTTATTAATGGTGTTCTCATAACGATGTATGCGTTACTATGACAAAGGTTGTCACTTATCATTGCACAATGAGTTGTGTCTTTGTGATTAAAAGGCTATGCCCTTGGCTAAACCACAGTAATGACTTTGTCCATTTCCTTGAGAGTGATGCAGTGGGGCGCAGCGAGTGGCACGTGTGAGCGCACTAAGAAAGGCGCGATCCTTGCTCACTGTTTCCGGGCTGTACTTCCGGCAAATAAAGCTGCAACTTTCAGTTCTGTGAATTGCAGGGGCATAAAAGCAGGCAATCCGCTTTGTGCTGATTGACTATAATCTTTTCTTTAAGAGTTAAGACATGGCCCTACTACATTCCACTTTCAGACAGTTTTTCACAAGTGTTAGCTATAAAGATGACTTTACAGTACATACAAGGCAAGGAGAACATGGGAATGAAACATCTGCATACCCATAATACTTTGCACAATCCTTTTTGGCTTTTTTCCCAAATGTCTAGCTATATGCCTACATATTACAGTATGCAGTATTATCCATGCGTCATTTCCAGACCTACGAATGACAGATGACAATGTAGGAGAATCTTATCAAAAGAACGGAAAAATATACATTTCTTCTGTGACTGCTTCCTGTGTTTATTCTGCGGTGATGGCTATTCCTCTAAAGCAGTAGCTTTGGCAAAATCAAGAGGCCTCTGCTATGCCGAGTGGGGAAATGAGCAAAGAAAAGATAGTCTGAGATTTAAGAGAGGGAGAGAAAGGAAAAACAGGGGGAGAAAGCAAGGAAACAAGCACTGTGATGGATTGCTGACCGTAAAATAAAAACAGTCCCCTCAAGTTAGACAGGGAAGGATATCCAAGCAGGCCACTATAAGACTGAAATGCCCCTAGTGGGATAAATGCAAAAATGAGGAAAGCCAACAAATCAAGAGCAAGCAAGTAAGAAAGACAACACAGCCATTAAATCATTATCAAGGGGCAAATTCAAACCCCACTCTATGTGCCTGATTCACAAATGAAAATATACATGAATAGATTCACTCATATGCAGCTCTACTCTTGCAGTGAGGTGTAAGTCGCCACTTTATATTACTATTCACCGTTTCCAAGTACAGACTTAAATGTCTCCACTAGAGGAGAGAGAAATCAGCATAATTTGTTTTTGCTTAATCATGCAAAATTACGGCAAAGGTAAGCAAAATTATGCATCATTATGCGGAATGCGAATCTGTCATTTTGTGCTGTATTTTAGCACAAAATGAATCCTCCCATCAATTTTTGGCATGCAGATGCATTTAAAAAAGCATTATAAGAACCAGCTGCTCATGCTCTGTGTGTTAGCTGTACAACTCTACCCCAAATGGCAACCTTTGCTGTCAACGCTTACCTCGAATCATGCATAATTATGCCAAGTGGCATAATTTCAGGAATTTCGCATAACTTGTGTAATGTGAAATTCCTGATATCATGGAAATTATGCCAGTGTACTTTGCATTTCTTCCAGGGCTAGTCTCCATCCCTTCAGTTGACAAGGTGGAGCTATTTAAAACTAAATTTAAGAGTGTAAAGATACTACTAGTAACTATTCACACATAGGCAGAGAGGCCTGCCATTGAGACGGAGATCTACTTATGGTAAAGTACAGAGAAAAAGAGATAAAGCTTAATAATTATTTAAAAATACATATAAAAATATTTTTATGTAAAATTAAAATGTATATTCATTTATAATATTAATATCAACCTGTTTAATAAAATGTTACGACTAGCAAAAATGGTTAGGGGTTCTGCCCACTTCACCCTCCCGTACCTGAGCATGAGACATCCAAGGATGAGAAACTAGCAACAAAGGGTACCGAAGGGATCAATCCACTTTTCATTTTCAAACAAGAGACAACTAATTATCTTGTGAATACCAAATTAAACATTGAAAAAATATATATATTAATTCATATACACACATATGAGCGGACATCCAGGGAGGCACGAGAAACAACAATCTATATACAAAACATCACATGTACATCATATACAAATATACAAAACATTTACAATATCAGCAAACACTTTTCTGTACCCTAAATACAAGAAATATTTAAGAATATATATACACCAGTTAACGTAAGTGCCTCCTTTTAATTTATAATGGAGTGCACAACAAAGTGGTAGTCCCAAAAGCAAAGCACCAGTGGGTTAAAACATCAACCCAGTCTATATTTGTATTGGTGCACATAAGACAAAAATCAATTCTTTCTTAAATTGTAACTGGGGACTCCAATCAAAGCAAAAGGTGTCGACGCAGTCGCGGTCGCGTTTCAGCCAGATGATATAGGCTTCATCAGGACATGGGTACTCTAGTAATAACAAATATATATATTAACTTCTTACTTGCCTAACATGGGCACCTCATAAAATAAAATAACATAACAGCTGCAAGAATGACATAGTCTCCCCCACACGTGGAAATGCAGTGTCAAATGGTGAATACATCAAGGAGAAGGAAAGAAAGCAGAAAGTAACAGCCCAACTAGGAGCAACTTCAAGGTCAAACAATACTTAAGGTAAACTGAATCATACACAGTGCTCTCAAACGAAACCTCGACCACACCTCTAAGAGTGAACAAAACGCACATGTAACGAAAAAAAGGGGAAAACAGAAAGTATTTACACCTTATATCCCTCAGTGAATAAGAGTGTCTTCGTACCAAGTATTATAAACCAGACGGAAAGAGTAAATACCTAATCTTCAAGGCCCTGGCAGAGCCTAGGGCCGATATAGCCGGCTAGTCCACACAACCCCCCCATGAGGGTGGGGTAGGGACCACTTTCTTCGCACAAGTTCTGGAAGTTCTACATGGGGTAAACACATATAAAGGCCAATTAGCCGCAAACACCAATCCAACCGGGGGAGAAAGGTCCCACATAAGTTACCACTTTCATATGCTATCTAGAAAAAATGCGTCATGCATACCTTATATATACAATGTGTCCGCTCGGATATGGATAGTGTAAAACAGGCGTGGCTCAAGTCACACGGTCTTTCTGCCATCAAAGTCCGAACGCTGGGGAAGGAAAAAGAGAGGAACAGCGCATTAAAAATCACACTGACCTCTAAGTTCACTAGTTCTTCACCAGAGCGCAGGCTGCACAAGTACAAACGCGCATAAGTCGAATTGCGCAAATCTAGAATCTATAATACATGTATGTATCTACGCCGGTCAAATAAGGAATAACATCAGGAAAGAAGAGGGGAGAGGGGAAGGTGCTCACATAACCCATTGGACACGGACCCACCCGACTTGGAGAGTTCCATTATCTAAATCGCTAACTGCCTGGAGAACAATGCAAGCACTAAACCCATCCACGGAAAGAGATCATGGTGGCCATAATGACAAAAAATTATGCTGCCGTACCTAACGTGCTTTACAAAAATCTACTGCATGTCATACGGACAACGCAGCCGCCACAGCCCGTGTGCATACAAATGCAGAGCGAGTGAAAAGAGGAAAAGGCAGTTACCTCAATTCTTCAGATCACACGGCGATATAATGATAAAATGTTACAGCACATTACCTCATCATTCGATTAATAAAACAGAGATTTATAAAGTGCACAGCTACTTAAGTATGTTTAGGCACTAGGGACAAATTTGAGTAGCGGTCAAGCGCTTATCAAAGCAAATGTTAATTAAACTGTTAAATAATTTTGGGGGGAAAATATATTTATTTGTGTTTCATAATTAACAAAATAATCAAACTTTGTAGACCGTCTGAAACAGTGCGTCCCAGGTATGTGTAGTATACAGTAGAGAGTGTGCAGTGCAAAGCAATATAATATCAGAGAAAGTCCCCTATCTCATCAATGACCATACATACAGTACATATCAGCAAAGCAGATCAAGCATCACAGGGCATGCCACAACAATTGTTAGTCTATCCTGACATTTCAGATACAACATCCCCAATGCCCGGTTCAAAATTATCAGTCTTGCCTGGCTCAGGTCCCAAATTGTAGTAATGCAACCAGTGTACCCAAACTTTGCCAAATTTGTGGGGGCACCCCAAAGTCTTGTAAGTGACACGCTCAGTAGCCACATCCATGACCATACCTGCCTTCCATTCAGGCAGAATGGGGACTACTGGTGTATCCCAGCATCTGGCCACCTACGTTTGCCACAATCAAACTCAGACTACAGAACAGGAGTTGGGCCCTCGGGACATCTATCTCCATCAGAATGCCCAGAAGGGCATACTTCAGGTCAAGTGAGATATTGACCTCTGAACAGCCTGGGGCTCTTGGACCACCTCATTCCAATATCTTTCAACGATGAGGCAACCAGAGTGTAGGACGTTGCTTCTAGACCCCATCCATCGCAAGCAGTCCAGAGAATCGGCCCTCCCCATCCAATGCATCCTGGCTCGATTGTAATAGTACCTATGGACCTTAAGTTGTATCTGCCGGAGACTTGCCTTTATTGCAACTTCCCAGTAATGTATCAAGGGTGCCACCAATCAGCATCCTCAATCTTCCCAATATCAGTCACCCATCTCATTCGTAGTGTGCCTAATTTGTCAGGGATATTATTGTTGATAGTTTTGTGAGTATATCATATGGCCTTGCCTACCAGCTTTTCCATGAGCAACCTGCTCTCAAGTGGACGTATTCAGTCATGTCAATCCCGTCCAACCCCTCAGCCTGCCAGGCATGCCGGAACTGCAAACATTTCAAGTACTGATTTAGGTGAAGGTGGTATTCCCATTGTGAAAAGGTGGAGGGCATTAAGTCTCCCTCTCCCAGGGCATCCCCTATTTTGGAGATGCCAATCATGTCCTAGGGCTCAAAACCTTGCACTTGTCTCAGTTCTCTCATCATGCCACCTTTCCACAGAGTTGTTTCCCTGGTGACTTTAGACTCTCAACCCATATTTTGGAGGCTCTTTGCCATGCTCTTAATGTCACCTGCATTGCCAGCAGCAGCTCGGCCTAATCAGCCCCACCATATACATAGTGTAGAGGGGAATATGCCTCCATCCGGTAAGGGCATGTAAGTTGAGTGATCCTATCGCACAAACATTCAGTCATTGATGGGTATCAGGCGTGTGGCCCAATACAAGACCTGCACATCTGGAAGGGATATCCCTCCATTCTGTAGTGCCACTATTGGATTCCATCCATTCTATAGCAACATCCTCACCTCTCTATCAATGTTGCTGAACATCTCCTCCGTGATAGTATAATATGTATTTTGAAGGCTGTATAGAAGCTTAGGAAACATGATCATCTTGAAGATGGCAGCCCTCCCCAGTATGGTCAAGGGCAACCCTTGCTAATGTTCTGCATCTCCTCGCAAGGTAGTGTATACCCTCCCAAGGTTAACAATTAGACAAGGGTCCCTATCTGCCATAACATGGATACCAAAATATTTAAAATATATGGTTTCAACTCGGAATGTACCCAGCAAAAAGTAAAGTTGCAGGTGCCATAAGGCTGAAACAGCACATATTTCTCCCAGTTAATTTTGCAGCCTGTGTATCCACCAAATGACTCTATGACTCTATAGTCTGGAAGATTACAGGGATTGTGTTGTGAGGCTCCATAAGAAGGATATCATCTGCATAGAGCAAAACTTTCTCTTCCTGTGGGCCGGACTCGGATAGCAGTGTTGGAGTGGATCATGCATGCCAACTGTTCCAACCTGAGAGCAAAAAGAAGAGGGAGTATGGGGCTACCCTGCTGCGTCCCCCGCTCAACCGGGAATGTTTCCGAGAGGCACCTGTTTATTCTTACTGCAACCTTCTGGGCAATTAAAAACAATGCCACCCACTGCCTATACATAGGACCAAAACCAAATGTTATCCCTATTTGTTGTTGATAGAGCAAGTGGATAGCATCAAATACTTTCTCTGTGTCCAGCGAAGAAAGACAAGGGGTCTCTCCTCTTACAGATCTTCCGCCAGCCAGTTTTGCAAACATCGCAAATTGAGTAAGGTGGATCTGCCTGGCATGAAACCTGATTGGTCTCCCTGTATCAATGGGGCTATAACTCTTATCAGCCTAGCCAGCACCTTAGCCTCTACGTTGAGAAGAGAAATCGGGCAATTTGAGTCACAGATGGTCCTAGGTTTACCCTCTTTGTAAATTGCAGTGATAGTCGCATCTTGTAAGTCTGGTGGCAGCGTCCCTTGGTTCCTTGCCTCCTGACATATGTTCAGAAGATGAGGGCCCAAATTGCTAGCTTGCCTTTTAAAAAAGTCAGCATGGAGATCGTTAGGCCCAGGCGTCTTCCCAGGTTTAAGGCTTGTGATGATAGCCTGTATAACAGAAAGGCCAAATTCCCCCTCAAGGTCCATGCGGTTCAGCTCAGAGAGCACTGGGGCGGTCACTGTGTCTAGAAAATGTTATATCCAACCAGCGTCCGGTAGCGGATGTGCCCCATAAAATGCTACCCTGTTTGGGTGTCTCACCTGTAGATGCAGTGATGGTCCTCGCCCAAGTTGCATCTGCCTCTTTCTAGCTAAGTCATGCCAGCAGCTTGCTCGCCTTATTACCAGGATTGTGGAGACAGTGATGGGTGTCCAGCTGATTCCACCTCACCTCTCCCTGTACCAAGTCTCAGTGTTACATTTGTTGTGTCTCAAGTTGCCGGAAAGTCTGCAAAGTAGGGTTGCTCTGGTGGGAAGCTCCCAGGGGTTGGAACTGGTACTAAATGTCTTCAATCTGTTCCACCTCATGCCGTTTTTTACGGGCAATTATGTTTTGTGTTTGGTCCCAAAGAACCGTTTTTATATGCCTCACAGAGCATGGATTCCACAGACCTCATTTTCAGAGCAGTACAGCTCGGTATCAATTTGTATTGCTCAGGCTACGTCTTTCATCTTTCAGGTACTAGGTGTTCAACTTCCAACACAGACCCAGTCGCATCCTCTTACCCATCACAACCCAGAGTTTGAATGATCTGAGAGTCCCCTTAATAAATATTCTGCCTTGGTGAAGACCCCAACTTCACCTGCTGGTGCAAATACATTGTTGAGTCTAGAAAAGGCCTCATGCACTCTGGAAAAGTATAACTAGCCCTCACGCCGGGGTAACAATGCCGCCAAAGGTCAGCGGGCCCCAAAGTATGTGCAAAATGCGCCTGGGGTATAGCATGGGTCCGTGGCATCCACTAGAATGGCCCAAGTCAGGTGCCATAACATCATTAAAGTTCCCTGGATACAGAAGTAAAGCCCCCATGTGCCAAAACGTGTATGCACCCCTGCCAAGGAAAAGGTTATGAGTTCCTCTCAAGTGTGTTTCTTGGAGCAGTACCACATCAGGGTGAAGTCTACTTTTTTCTTTTATGACTAGTCTTTCCCTCACCCTGTTTCAGAGGCCATTGACATTCCAGGACAGTACAGAAAATTGTGTGAGACATCAGGGGATCTAGCCTGCATCAGGAATGTCTGTGTGTCCTCCACCTGTAGGGAGTTGCATACTAGGAGTGCATGCTACTATAGTGTTACAGTCGCTCTCAACCAACAATGCAACATAAAAACAACAAACCATAACACAATCACCCAGCCCCCTCCCTACCTCTCACCAATCATTGGGAACATCTACCCCTGTAAACCACATACAATTATTACTCGCAAACAAATACAGAGAGGTCTGCCTAACCACCACACACTATTAATACACTGAAATTTCTCACTTACCTTCCAAACAATTCCAACACACGCCACATATAGGAAACAATCCAAACACACCAAACAGGGGGAGGCTTTCTCAGCAGGCCACAACCACTGACCCACACCAAGTGCCCGTTGGTACATAACAAAACAGCTCCCGGGGCCATCCACAGACTCCCACAAAATCAAAAGACACCAGGATTTCTGTTCTCACCATGTGCCAGCTCAGGGTTAGAAGTTGCACCATCCGAGTCACGGTCTAGGTCATCATCCATTGTCAAAAAAGACTGGCTCCTAGAAGATACACCTCTCCCACTGGGTCTGCCAACTTCTTGTCTCAAGCCCAGCCACCAACAGCACCTTGTGGGGGATGACCCCTACTCCTCCCAGCCGTAGCTCTCATCTTCTGTATTGAGGACCAGAGTTTTGCACGGTCCCCAGTCCTCCATTGCCAGCAGGCTCCAGTGACTGGTCCTGCATCAATCGAGGCCATGGCCTCTCTTCAAGCCAATGCCAGGCTTCCTAAGGAGTGAGAAAGAAATGAGCCTTGTCCTGAAATAAAGCTTTCGGCTAGATGGGGACCAGAGAGTGCCCTGTGCGTTCGCTCACTAAGAAAGCAGGTGGAGAAGTTTTCAGATGTGAAGGTTGAATGAAGCAATTGACCTAGAAAGTCAAGCATATTGGTCCCCTTGACCCCCCCTCCCGAAGCCCACTAGTCTAACAATTAATATGCCATCCCTGATTCTCAACATCACCCCGGTCTCCAGAGTCTAACTGCCTCGACTACAGCTATGTCGAGGCAGTTAGATCGGCCCGAGAAAAACTACTAAAATGGCGCGGAACACGCCCGTGATCAAACGGGACACAGGTGTAATCTATTAACCTGTTTACTCCAATTCGCGTGGGTATAAATCCTGCCCCCGTGCTCCACTGTCCATACTGACTCTGGAGACCGGGGAGACCAGGCAGACCGCGCACACAAGACTATATTGAGGTGAGAGACAACTTGTCCATATGGAATCGAGTTTTTACGCTAGCGACCCAGCTAAAAGGGACTTCTGTCCCCCTCCCTAATCTACCTTAAAATATAATGGTTTTAACACTATGTGGCCATATTGAAGTAGAGCACTATTCTCTAATTTTGTTAGATTGGTGTGCTCATTCACAAGCCTAATTGTCACAAGGTCATGTTAATGCAGCCCCAGGGAGCTTTAGCAATATAGCATTCCACCGCTTTTAAATCTGGCCAGGTGGCAAGCTCAGAAAAACTACCGACTCAATCTAAAGGCGTATTAATATTGCTCCAACAGGACCTGAGCAGCACTATATTGAATACGTGCCCATGCTCCATACTGACTCTGGAGACCAGGGAGACCAGGCAGATTGTGTGCAGAATTCTTAATCTAGGTAAGATGTTGCCCATTAACACCAAGTTACATTTCTGTGTTTTGTACCAAGCTATATTCAACTCTCTGCCCCCTACTGTCTATTAATACTATGGCTGTATCCAGTATTTTAAACAAACTTGATGAAACAAAGGTTTTGTTAAAAAGGAACACCAGTGAAATTCAATGCTTTACAAAACCCAGTCCAAACTTATGTGTAACTACCTCCTTATAGATACGCGCCTGTTTACAACACGGGCTGGATAGTATCAGACTATAGCAGTTACACACTTACCATATATTCAACATGGCAAAATTCTTTGTTGCTACTTTTTATCTATAGATGTGAAGTTTGCCTAAAACAAGCAATAGACCGACAAGAAGGCCCCCGTACGACCCAAGCCGACCTATAAAAAAAGTAGGCGCCTTGAGGAACGTCCATCTATACTCCCGGTATACCACGTTGTTACCAAGTAAGCATCTCCGTATTTAATTCATTAATATACGCACCACACAAAGAGTAGCATGTGACATGGAATGTTTTTGTTACCTTAGTTCCTCTAGATTGTACAAACGGAGGATACTCAAACTAAAGGATATTTTCGCTCCAGGATCAAGACTGGTATAGCAAATCAAAAAGCGTGAAAAGTAAGAGACTTTGACCACTAATAGCCATGACCCTGTATATAGTGAGATAAATATGTTTCTGTGTGTAAAAAGAACAAATCCTCAAATATTTTGTATTAATTTATGTCAAATATGTTTCTTTTAGATTTATGAAGTTTTAATCATTAGTCCTGAAGAAGGTGTCTTATCCGACTAAGCACCGAAACGCGTCGACAACAATGTTCTTTTACTATGTTTTCTAATGTTTTTATACTGTAAAATTTGGAAGAAAAGTATATGTATGCACTGATGATGATAGTGTATGGAAAACCTGTGTGAGCATTATACTTGTGTCTTCTTCTTTTTTAATAAATATGACTTTTTGATACAATTTTGTGTTTATATGTATATATAATTTTGAGGATATTGTAATACACCTACAAGTTAAACTGTTTCTCGACAGGAGTCTGGTACTATTGGTTGGATCTACTATATGAGAATTATAAAATAACCACAGAAAGGAATCCTCCTTTTTTTATTGACATACTTTGTGTATTGACATAGAAGCTTTAGTTTTGAGATGCCTCCGACAGATCGACTTGAGTATGTAACTGACCAGGTACCATTCCGATTCAACTGTGCTGTCAATTGTGCACTTTAAAAAATTTTAATACGTTTTTCGAATGATATTTAAAAAGTATACAATTATTATACCTGACCAAACTATAATAATGAAAAATAAACTGTGAATTAACTCTACTGTAAATAATCTGTATTGCAGCCAGGCGCATTATATTTTATTTCAAAGTAGATTTCCATGGTGTTGAATTTGTTTTCTACATTACCTAGTTATAATACATAGTCGAACCTGACAATAACAGTTAGGACTGAAAAATGCCACTGTCAGAAAGTTGGAATTTTTCCCCATGTCTCTTTAAAGAAGGATCAAGACAAGGAATCATAAAGACTGAAGATTCACATTTATTTTTTGTCAAGATCTCATCTCTACAAAACCTTACTGTACTACTGTTACGTTATACACTTGTCGTATGCTAGGGAACCCTATGTATGCAGGCCTATTCAGGTGTCAGTGACAAATTCTCCCCACCACTCTAGCCCAGGAAGGCCTATCAGCTATCATGATATGCAGGGCACACCTCAGCTACCTTTGTCTGACTGTATAGAGTGAATGCAAAATAAACCCCTGCCAGTCTAAACCAAATGTTGATTCCACAGGCAGGCAGAGACACAGTATGTTAAAGAAAGAAAATGTTAGTAATCAATGAGAACTAGCTCTGGTTTAAATTGTTTGTATGTCTGCGAGTGGAAGAAAACCATTAGGTTTTATGAAGGCCCTCACCCACCAACCTAGTTGGTGGCATGCTTCATCATCGGGCCCCACCCGAGGTACCGATTGTACCTCAGGTGTGCTTCAACGCCAGATTACTGCGGAGCTGAGTTTTTTGGTTCGTGAGGGTGCTGTGAGTGTGCTCTGAGTGAGGTTTAAAATATTGTCCTGGTTGTCCCAAAGACTGTTTTAATGGTGGCCCCCAGGCAGTCAATAAAAACAAAGGCTATCGGACGTGCACGGTAGGCTTATGGCCTCCGACGTCCTGTGCAGTGAACTAGTTTCAGCAAGGCCTTTTCTACTACTGGCTTTTGTCAGGACTTTATATGTGTAGGGTGTTACAGGGGTTAGTATGAGTTTGTCAGTGCCCTGTGTGTAAAGCACACGCTACGGTGCTTATATGTGCAAGAGGCGTTTCCTCTCGAGTTGTACCTGTAGGGGGTAAAAAAGAACAGACGTAACATTTAAGTAAAGGCTCCTTGTAGCGGGCTGAACGCATTTAGTGAGGCCATGCCAGGTGCCTAGAGGTGACCACGGACAAGGCGGCAGTGTTGGCGTCAGTGGCGGGTAGTGAAAGTGTGGCCGGTCTCACAATATGCATTTTTATATGTGAAATGAGGTCTAAGTACTGTAACCACAGTTGGCTTAAACAGTGGTGAAGGAATAAAAAACATTAAAATGGAGTTGCTTACACCTGAATTTAGTGAACAACTCAGCATGGAGCTCAGCCGGGGGCCAGGACCATATGCACTCTAAATTGGGGGAAAAAAGGAAAAAGGCTGTTGGGGGAGGGGGGTAGTCTGCACCCAACAAGGTAACGGTAAAAGGATGCACACACAAACACGGCCGGGGGCAGCGTGAATGGTGGCTGTACAGTTAGCAAAGTCGAGTTCAGGTACTTACTGCGCGATGTCGCTGGGCCCGCAATGAGCCTGTTGTCCAGGCAGAGGCTCCGTGGGAAATGAGCTTCAGTGTGGAGAGCGCTTAAATACCTGTGGGAAGCTCAAGGTGTTGCTTGTTAGCTGTGTCAGGTGTCCTGGCCTGGGCACGTGTCACGGGGCGTGTTCAGCTTCCTGTTGTCTCGAGGAGATGCATGTAGTAGAGGAAATAGAAGAAAGACTCGCATGCAGGTGTATGTAGCACTCTCTCTATTTATTTTCATAGTGCAATTGAAAGTCTAAATTGCTAACATGTGCGTGCATATGTGCGGTTGTCTAGGGCAGTGCTAATTCATTTAGGGGAGTCGCTCTCCATCTGTGTACTATAAAGTAGGGGTGCCCTCTCTATTTAGATGTAAAGCGGCAACTAGGTGGGGCTGAAGAGGTAAAGTATGCTAATGTGCAGTGAAGTTGCTGCATATTGGCCTTGCCATAAATGGAGGTGATGAACCCACTGTGTGGGGGCTCATGGGAATGTGCAGGGGGGATTACACATGGGGGGTACACGTGTTCTTCAGGGAAGGGACATCGCGGGGTGTGTATACCCTGGCACAGTGTAGAGGGTCCTGGCGGGCCGTGGAGTTTAAGTGCCCTGCCGGGTGCAGTAAGGTTTTCAGGGCATCAGTGGGCCGGATTTGATGTCGTCCCACAGAGTGATGGTTTAGCGCATTTAGAGAAGGACCTATGAGTGAGTCGGTCACCACCTAGGTCTTAGAGCCAGTACGTCGCACTGAGGACGTTTGATGTTGGGACATGTACCAGGGCATGGTCATCCCTGGCCCTGCACGGGCCCTGTTGGCGAGATGGCACTGCAAGAGTGGAAATGGTGTGTCAGGTGTTGACAGAAGGGGGGCCTCATCTGCTGAGGCTGTTCCACGGAATATTATCATTCAGTCCCTCCGTGTTTGTAGACAATCTGTAGATCCAGCATTGTTCTTTGGACAATAGCTACTTCTTGCTGTCTGTGGGGTGGACAGGGATCTGTTCGATGACTGTCCATCTGAGGTCATTGGTGGTATGTCCAAGTCTAAGGGAGTGGTCTGTGAGTTTGCTGATAGTCTTCTTGCACCGAATCGTACTACTGTTTTCAGTGATTCTGGTGCGTACTTTTCTCGTGGTCATCCCCACGTATCAGAGCTGGCTTGGGCACTCAATCAAGTACACTAGGTTGGTTGAATTGCAGTTCGTGTGCTTGCGTTGGTGCCATGTTTTTCCGATTTCCAGATTGAGGCTTTTGGTATGTGTCGTGAGATGGCAGATGCTGCAGTCGCCACAGGGGTAGTGACCTGTGACTTTAGGGAGGTTCCACCCTTGATGTAGTGTGGGGTTGATGGTGGTTTCCAAGGTTCTCTGCCATGTGGAGATGAGTTGATTCCGTAGGCTGTTCGACTTTTTATAGGCGAAGAGGGGCAGGTCCCAGTCTCGTTTGCCCGTGTTGATGATTCTCCAATTTTTCTTAATGATTTTAGCCACTATATTGAAGATAGGGTTTTACGTGGTGACACAGGTCAATGGTGTTGTTGTTTCTTGATGGGTCGGGCAAAGAACCAAAATAGAGACGCCCTCCTGGAAATACCGACCCGTCAAGAAACAACAACACCATTGACCTGTGTCACCACGTACAACCCTACATGAGCCCCCTCGCAGACATCGCACGCCAGCACAACCATCATCTCCTACGCCGACGACACCCAGCTGATCCTCTCCCTCACCAACGACCCCGCCAGAGCCAACCTCCACGAAGGGATGAAAGAGGTAGCCGAATGGATGAAGAACAGCCGCCTGAAACTGAACTCGGACAAGACGGAAGTCCTCATCCTGGGATCCTCACCCATTGCTTGGGACGACTCTTGGTGGCCGCCCGCCCTAGGCAGCGCACCCAAACCGACAGACCAAGCACGCAACCTGGGCTTCATCCTGGACTCCTCCCTCTCCATGACCAGACAAGTCAACGCTGTCTCCTCGTAGTGCTTCAACATCCTGCGCATGCTACGCAAGATCTTCCGGTGGATCCCCACCGAGACCAGGAAGACGGTCACCCAGGCCCTCGTCACCAGCCGTCTGGACTACGGCAACTCCCTCTGTGCTGGAACCACCGCCAAACTCCAGAAGAGACTCCTGCGGATCCAGAACGCCTCAGCTCGACTCATCCTGGACATCCCCCGTCGCAGCCACATCTCCGAACACTTGAGAGACCTGCACTGGCTCCCGGTCAACAAGAGAATCACCTTCCGCCTCCTCACCCACGCACACAAAGCCCTACACAACCAAGGCCCAGGATACCTCAACAGCCGTCTCAACTTCTACGCTCCCAAACGCCAGCTTCGATCGACCAGCCACGCCCTCGCCGCCGTCCCCCGCATCCAAAGAGCCACCACAGGGGGACGATCCTTCTCCTACCTTGCCGCCAAGACATGGAACTCCCTCCCCACCCACCTCTGCCAGACCCAGGACCACTTCGCCTTCAGGAAGCAACTCAAGACCTGGCTGTTCGAGCAGTAGCGGACCCCCTAGCGCCTTGAGACCCTCTGGGTGAGTAGTGCGCTATATAAATGCGATGATTGATTGATTGATATCTCCAATACAGTGGCTAAAATCATTAGGTCTAACTCAATGTGTAAAGTATTTATACAGCAGTTCAAACAGTAATAGAGTGAAAATGCAACACAACAAAAATCCCACATCACTTTAGAAAAATAGAGTAGAATTTTATAAATTAATATTTGAGACCATCATGAAAAAATCCAATCTGGATATATGCAGTTTCAAAGTTTTGAGTGAAAATAATGTCTATAAGCACTAAATGGCAACTGTCATTATCTGATTGCGATGGATCAGAGCAAAGTCACAAGTTCAGGCCGAC
Organism: Lissotriton vulgaris; assembly: GCF_964263255.1. Classification (NCBI taxonomy): domain Eukaryota; kingdom Metazoa; phylum Chordata; class Amphibia; order Caudata; family Salamandridae; genus Lissotriton; species Lissotriton vulgaris. Next base: position 660,050,343 of record NC_141694.1, read on the forward strand.
AGTGCTGGAACGCAGGCCAGATACAGGGACCAAGTTCGGCCTGCTGAACAAAGTACCTTAAATACTGGTTGGCGAACTATTGTGAGATCTTGCGTCAAGGATGCATCACACAGCAGTGGTCCCAAAGAAGTCGCGGGCTGTGATGCAGAGTCAAGTATCATTCAAGGATGCCATCGATGAGGCGCTGCAATATGAAGTCCTGTGTCGAAGGTGTGCTGCGTACCGGCAGTTCTTAAGAAGCTGCTGCAGCTGCAATGCAGAATCCTGCGTCATCGTTGAGGATGCCATTGATGAGGGGCTTGCAATGCAAAGTCCTGCGTTGAGGATGCATCTCGCAGCAGCAGTTCTGAGGAAACTGTGGGTTGCGATGCAAGGTTCAGCATCAGGGATATGTTGTGAAGCTGCAGTTCCGAAGTGGAGCAGAAAGGAGATGTGTGAACCCTGCATCGGTTCTGCCAAAAGGACCACAACTAGGTGGAAAACGTTCAGGCCCCCTTCTAAGGGTCCAGGACTGGGGTGGCAACACCTGGGGGGCAAGACTTACAGTAGACTATGTCCAGGTGCTGGGTTTAAGGTGGTTGGAGTCTTTTCTGTCCTTGATCAGGAGGCCAGACAGCTAGCCTTTGGGGTCACTCTGTTGGTCTTGGGTTCTAGATCCAGGTCTAGTCCTTTCATTCGGGCAGTAAGGCAACAGAGTAGCAGTGATTCTTGCAGAGCAGTCCTTCTGAGTCTCCACAGGTCCAGAGGTATACTGAAGATTTGGGTTGTGATGGTCCAATATGTATACCTGTTGCTCACTTTGAAGTAGGAGTAGTTTCTGAGGGTTACAGAGGTATTTGGAATTTCCTGCATTTCTACCTTGTCTCCAGCTACCGTGGGACACAAAAGAGTACACAAACCACAAAAGTAGAGACCAAGAGCAGAAAAGGAGGTCCAGTATAGAACATGTATGTAAAACACTCAGGGGTAGCTGTTCCTGAAGAAGATTCCAACTCAATGGGTTTCGGAAGGGGGGAAGTGATCATTCAGCATTTGTGCTCATCGTGGGGTCGGCGCTGCAATACAGTTTGGTTTGAAAAACATGTTGACCCCACTCACTGCACAAACAACTCAAACCAAACTGCATTGGAAAGTAGAAGTTTGGCTTCTGTTTTTACTCTATCTGGTGGACCCAGGAATAAAATCTTCTTTTATTGGGTACCACTGCAATTATTTTAACTCCCTATCACACTAGTACAACACACTCACACTCACCCTTATGGCATTTTTTACTTTAAAAGATCTTTGCCAGAGCCCTCTCACGGGGTCCATGGGATATTGCAGCGTTGACCCCACGAGGAGCAAAAACGACCGATGATGAAGCATGACACCTTCACGTGTGTGTGCGGACAACTTTTCCAAATAAAGGAATTCCCCCAGACCTATACATCCATCCTGAGACACTTCTCCCCCACTCCGTTTTTATGTTTTCTGAAGCCCATTGAGCCAGAACCTCCTTCAGAACAGCACAAAGGAGTATTCTCAACCTTTTGTGACTTTGCTGAGCTGAACCTTTGTGATCTGCGAGTGTGGTAGTTGACAGCTCCTCTCCGTTATCAAGTCAGAGATGGCCTATCCTGCCAACATCTATGCCCCCTTTATCTCACTGTCTGGGAGCAATGCACAAAGATGAACTGCCAGCTATACTTAGCTATGTTACCCGGGATACTGGCTGCAGGCACCAAATGGTAGGGACAAGAAAATACCAACTTTCTAAAATTGCCATTTTCAGAATTATGACTTAAAATCCAACTTTACCATTAAAAAGGTTTTTAAATTGCAGTTCTCAAGACACCAAACTCAACTTTGCTTCTTGCTCTTAATTGAAAGTTATCACTTAGTAAGTGTAATAAAGTAACCCAATGTTATCCTGTGGGGGATCAGGTAGGACTTGCAGTAGTGAAAAATAAATGTAAGAGTTTTTCACTACCAGGGCATGTAAAAATATAAAGTACATGCCCAACTTCTTAAATACACATCACCCAGCCCTGTGGGCTATTTAGGGCCTAGCCTATGGGGTGACATATGTGTATTAAAAAGGAGAGTCTGAAATATGATTAAAGGGCTACATACGTGGGTGGCACAATCAGTGCTTCAGGCCCCTACTATCATTAAATTTACAGGCCCTGGGTACATATAGTACCACTTTACTAGGCACTTACAAGTAAATTAAATGTTCCAATAAGGTGTAAGCAATTTTGCCATGGTTAGCAGTAGTAAAGTGTACAGGTCCTAAGGCCAACAAAAACAAGATCAGCAAAAATTGAGAAGTAAGACAAACTCTTTGAGGGAAGGCTGCCTTAAGGCTGACAGGTCTAACAGCGAGTTTTTACATACCATTAAATCATGATGGGTAGAAAATGGGTATACCCTGACTAACTGTAATTGCACATGGTTTACACATATTGAAACTCCTTTTTTTACTTTTGCTCCTGCAGATACCACCAGATAGAAGCTGGTCAAAGTGTTTGTGCCAAAAATATGGCAAGTGCAATTGAACTCAGCTTTCATTAGGTACTTTTCCAAAAAGGGATGCAAATGCTGTTTGCTTTTATTTTTGCCCTGTCTATGAATTTTACATTTAGTTTAAAAAACATTCAGTTTAAATATTTTGAAAAATATGCTGTTTTAGATCAGCATTCAACTTTGCAACCTGGCCTTTATCTCAATTTGCCATTATTTTCATTGGCAGGTTTTCTATTCTAACTCCATTCCTAATCACGATGTGTACTACAGCCAAGTTGTGGAAAAGGTAAACTATGATGAATTCGAATTTTTAACCTTCTGTTTCAGTCTAAATATTGTGAAATTATGTGATTTTCCAATGAAGGGACATGGGGTGTATTGTTCGCATTTTGGAAATGCCAATGCCGACGTTGATTTGTTTTACCCTCACATGCCTCCATTCCCACATTTGCAGTCATTTTGTAGGATACACAAAGAAAATATGTATTGTTAATATGCGTGAGACAAGGTTTTTGTAATGCTAACTGAAAGCCAGTTTTTATACTGTCACGGATTAGTACACCCATCACAGCTCAAAATGCTTGTGGGTTGCAAAATGGTCACTGTAAACAAATTGCTTCTGCTTGGAACCCTGTCAATAGTATATGCGGCTATTTGTAAATCTTTTTCTCTCGATCACCTAAAAGGACCCACAACAGAACCTGCTGAGGCATGTTGAAGTATTGCAGCATTTATATAGGGCTTATTGCCACTATATGGGCACTGAACCACCTGACTGCATGGATAACACATTATACCATGTAGGGTGTGTAATTGGAAGGATGTTGTCTTTGTTTTGATACTATGCCTAGAGTCATGTGCTGGTGTGGTTTCCCTCATTTTCCAGAGCTATAACAGCTGTGTCGAATTTTGTTAGGGCTGTATTGAAGAACTTTCAAGCTAAATGTATTCTGCCGTGACCTATTGTTGTGATATATGGGGCTAGAGGAAAATTTCCTCGCTGCAGCTTGTCGAGAACAACTATTCTAAATGCCTTTTGTATCTGTCAAAATGTTGTTTGATTGTTTACCAAGAGTTAGGAGCTCCATAACTAGAGATACATTGGCCCTCCGGCTGCTTGTGAGATGGATCTCTGGTCTCGGAAGCAGACCGACGTCCAACAAGGATGAGGTAGGGTCCTTCCTGGGGATGGTGGAATTTTATGCCAGGTTTGTAGAAGATTTATCCAGCAAAGTTTATAAAATCAGACAACTACTTAAAAGCAACATTAGATTTGTTTGGTCCAATGTATGCAAGAATGAATTTAACACCATCATGGAAGCAATCATTCATGCCCCTGTGTTGTGCCCTTTTAATGTGGACAATAGTTCCATAGTCACTGTTGACGCTAGTAATGAAGGTTTAGGAGGTGTCCTTTGTCAAATTGATGAATGTGGTAAAGAATGTATAGTTGCATATGCGTCTAGGGCACTTTCTTCTCCAGAATGCAAGTTTTCTATCATTGAAAAAGCTATGGACCATCGGAATGATGGGCTCACACATGTCAGGTCTGAAAGTTTTAAGCGCTTTGTCTGAGTTAGCACAAATAACACAATCTCGCACAATTCTTTCAGCATTGATATTAACTCCTGGCCATCAGTACCATTTTTTAACATTCTGTTTGGTTTTCACTATGCCACAATGATCTTCGTGACATAATTTTAAAATAGAATTTCCTAACGACGTGGGAGGAATAGCTTTATCCCCACGAAAAACAGTACCATCAGTAACGGACAACTTGTTTCTTACCTCCCAGAATGGTTTAAGACTCGAAGTTACTTTGGATTTTTCTGGCCATCCGTGGTAAATGAGAGAAGTAAGAGACACTAAATCACTTTCATTCAAGTATTCTTCACTCCATTTTTTCTTTTCAACAGAAAAAGGACTCTCTTCATGGATAAGAGCAACTTGTAAAGAATCCCACCCTCGTCGCCAAATTGTAAAGTATAATAAACGTAGGAATTGAAGTAAAATTGTTTATTATAAATAGGAACACAGAAGCAAGGCAGGGCACAGCCTGCACAGGCCTACTTCCTCAGTAACTGATAACTGCAAGGAATACAGAACCTTGCATGGAACGCTTGAGGAAGCAAGAAGATTAAAAGAAAACATTCCCACTATAGGTAATTAAACATGACACCAGCTTAACAGGGTTATTTTAAGGTATTGTTTATTCCTTGAATATGCCTGGAAAATTGCATGGTTTAAGTACCTGAGCTCCTCATTAGTTACCTTGGGTCGTCTGGAGCTGTTTAGCAGACCTGAGCAAATTTTAAAGGCAGATCTACGAAGAAGACGTTCATTTCAGCCAGCCAGCCTCAAAGAGAAGGTTCTGAGCTACCAAAACCCTTAGTTCGAGCGTAGTACTTGTTAAAGACAGTCCCGCTGATGGAACCTAACTCATTAGGGTTAGTGAACCTAGTCATCGATTTCTGACGACAAAGTTTAGATTGAACCAATTTCATAGGCTCTTAGTTTTCCCTGGAGTAATGAGTAAAGGAGTTAATTCTAGTCTGTATGGTTGTGATTTACTATCTGAGCAAAATACACTTACTTTTATAATTTTTTGTAAATATTATGCAACCCAAGAGAAAGCTTTTACTCTCCTACTTTTTAAGAATGTTATTTTTTTAAACAAATTCGGCCAACCTTAATGTTTCCCCAATTATTGGAAGATGAGTTTGTGTTTTACTCTGTTGATAGTTTTTTTGTCAGAGGCACTTAAAATACTATGTGGGTTTTCTGATTGATAATTTGTTTTAGTGTTCTTGATTTAGATAGATGTTGCCTCTTTTTGATGTCAAAAATGTAGGCTTTGTCTGCTTTGTGATGTCATGTATGTATTTTATTGTGGTTTTTATGTGTATTTTATGATGTATGGTATCTATATGACTTTTTATGGATTATTTTGTAAAATACTGAAATAAAGTAAACAAACAAATAAATAGATTCTATGTAGGAAATATTTTCATGTCATGTATGATGACCACCAAGGTGCAGTTATCGTGTTATGGAACACATTTCAGAGCAATGTGGTGAATGATGACGTGTGAGAGACAAACACATTTTTTTGTTTTTCAGTATGCTGGTTGCTTCGAACAGCTCTGCTGGTCCCTTTATGGTATTTCTTATGATATGGTCTGCTTAGCTGGTTACTGCAAGTGTTTTCTTGGGTCCTAAAGATTGACTTTAGAGTTTATTGCAGAAAGGTTGCAAGTAGGTAATGGCTCTGCACAGAGAGGACTGTCCCCAGGCTACAAAATTCTCTGTGTTGTAATTTATTTCTTGTCAGTAGATCATAGCCCCGCTGTGATGCCCTGACAGAAAACAGCCTGAAATAGAAATCATGTGCTGAAAGGTAATGATTCACCTTTTTCCTTAACAAGCACTGTAGAAATGTAGGTGGCAGGAACAGAAACTAAAGATATGAAGGGTGCTTTAAAGTTTAGAAAGAAGCCACTGAGATATACACCGTGACCGAGATTCTAAGTAAGAACTCATTCCTCATTGAAAAATCCATTGGAATGGTACGGTGTCATCATGGGGCAACTTATAAGTTGACGTTCATTTTTATGGTCTGGCTGACAGTGTAACTGTCACCAGAAAATTACTTGAGTATAATTTGGTTTCCAGAAGATGTTTTGATTAGGCAGAAGTTGTGTGCTTCCACAAAAAGAGTGCATGTGCTCGACCAGCTATGTTTATTGTTTAATTATCCAGCGGGTTAGCCTCCAAATTTCTGGGGCACACACATGGCAATGTATTGCTGTAAAAGGTGTCTTAGATCATTAGATCATTTATGGTGTTAGTCTTGCCCTGGCAGCAGCACAGATGGGGGCAGGGCAGTTAATAACCTACGTGGCTTTTTAGGTTGCAGCCTAACCTACAGTGCAGCTGTCTGCATTTGCTAAGGAAATCTTGGGGACTTTCAGAAATTTGACCTAGGAATACATTCCGTCTGTTGAGAACTATTGGTTTTGAGGTTTGTAACTCACATTTTCTGACTTGCTATTTGCTGGCTTTATCTGCATTAGGCTCTAAAAGTTCACTTCATCCCTCCCCTTGTCAAAACCATGTTTACAGTATTCTTTCATGAACGCTCTTTATGTAAACAAGCCTTTAAATATTGTTCTTATATTGTCACATTTGCTATGCCTTTAAAGATAGAGGTCAAAAGTCAGGATCTGTCTTCTAGGAAGCTGGTGTTTACTTTTCTCTCTCTGACTTCAAAGTGAGATGATTTAAGTGACAATCCTGCTGGGTACCCATGTGAGACAGAAAGGCTGCAGAATCTTTTTTTTATAGCTGGCTACTTGGGGTGTACTATATGATGTTATTTTGTTTTCTAGCACAAAACAAAATGTACATGTTGGTAAATTAACTGTGCAGCTATTTCAGAATCTGGAAAGCACAAATGAAGTAAATGTTTTGGTAATTCCAAAGTGTGGTTGATAGAAACACATATGTGAACGCAACCAAAACAAATGAATACACTAGATGAAAAAATGTCCCCACATTATTGTTTGTGCACGGTATAATTTTTATCTGTAAAACTGTGTGTCTGTGCCAATGTAATGTGGTACGAAAGACAATGGTCCTTGACCTATTTCCGTAGATGATTTAATCACAACCTACAATCGTTACTTGATAAATCTTATTCGGAGTGTCAACACTGTTGGCTCACTGCAATGATCACACTCAGTCTGCTAAAGAGCAACAACCAAAAAGTTTTTTACAAGGGGTTTTAATTCCATCATATTCGAAAACATAAATAAAGTTATTACTAGACAATTAAGGTATAGAGGGAAGGTTGCTCCAAGGAACGTGCAAGAAGAGAGAGTGCTCTGATGTTGGAAGGGTGAATAGAAGTTTCAAAAGTAGTGATTAAAAGACAAATGACAGTTATTTGTAAGCTGGACTGATCATACAATCGCAGTCTATTTTCTACCCGGCCACATTACTATCAATCCCAATCTGGTTTCATTTGAACGTTAAACAGTACACAATTCAATTCTTGTGTGGCACGTTGCAATTGGGGACTTGTGGTCCAGGTAGGGTGTAGATGAGCGTCGATGTTTCGACCCGACTTGTGGCTCAGGGGGTAATTGGGGCCCTTTGGGTCTTGCTCAGGACGGGGTTGGGCAACCTGGGTCCCGGTGTGATGTCTAAGTCACATCCTACGGGGTAGAAGGGAAGGGGCCAAGGTTGTGCACAATTACAATTATTCAATTAGGGTTTTCTAGATTCAATCAGGCTGACTAGTGGGCTCTCATGGGTAGTGGGTATACATACCGGCTATTTAGTGCAGACAGCGTCCTCATCTGTAATTAAGAGGGGCTAGTAAATGTATAATTCGGCAAGTAAGCGAGCATATTTAACTGGTTTTAGCAAAAAACCTCCTCATCAAGGATTAAGGGGGCAAGTAGATTGATAGTTAATATCTTGGGTACAAATAGTTAAGACAATGGGCCTTCTCACCGAAGGTTAAGGGGGCTGGTAGATTGTTAGTTAGCATCTCGAGAAGTAAAAACAATTGCATCTCAGAGCAGAGTTGAGCTACTCCATATTAAGGTATATAGCCCCTATTCCAAATTACGTGAAACATGAAGGGTGCACTTACCCATAAGTGAAGGGTAACACACTGACTTCAATACTAGAGCATTCAATGCCACTGCTGAAAATAAAAAAAAAGAGGGCCGGGTTTAGGGAAGGCCTAATGTGTAGGGGATTTGGATTCCAGAGGAATATCTCGGGTCTTACCTTGTCAGTGCGAATACTGGCGTCCAAGGTCCGCGCATGAGACTGCAGACTGACGGCTCCACCGCAAGGTTGTTAAATAGACTCACGCCCATCGACTCACGCCGGATGGGCGATTGCTCAATATGGAAGAAAGACTGCCCACCGGTTGCAGGGGCAATGGATTGATGTTGAGGTTGCTAATTAAAAATAATGATGACAGCCGTCATGGTGTGTAACAGTTATTACAGATTAAATACATTATATACAATATTTATAATAACACAGTAAATTCACATTTTGAAGGTGAAAAAGCACTCGTTCAATTGAGCACATAGTGATATTCAGAATACACAACGTGTGTTCAAAGGCTCATTATATTATCCACAAGACAGATTGCGTAAGGACAGTACTCAGTAATAGTACTACGTGTGTGCATGCGCCTCACAATACACTGGCACAGTTAGACAGTAAATCCCAAGTACAAGGTGAGTTGGTGAATTTACAGTGGCATAATAAAAAACTAAGTTAAGTATGTGTAATCCATGGTGTATGTGACATTCAGTATTCTCATTTGGCGTAAGGGGCCTCATATTGAGGTGGCACTTTCGTCTACCCTGTTTATTTTAACAGCCTAGAGCACAAACATTATATGCAATAGAGTCAGGGATAATGCATAGGCATAGTTAAACAGTGGTTTGCGGGTACATGCTGAGTTGGTGAGTTTACAGCGAATGAGAAAACCTGTTAGTAGTGTAATGATATGCCAGGTACATGATGGCAATGTAATGGTCATTTCAATTTCAACTGAAGATGTGTTGTCAGTAATGGCAGTGTGGTACCACACCACGCATACTATGCATTAGCCCATTCCACTCTACCCTGCACCACTCCATGCAATGCCACTCCACTTGCATCACTGCATTCTACTCTGCACCTTGCACCACTTCACTCTATGCCTCTCTACTATACACCACTCTACTCTATGCCAATGCACCACTCTGCTCTATGCCAATGCACTCTACTGCACACTACTCTACTATGCACAGCTGCACTCTTTGCCACTGCACTCTATGCCAATCCGCTCTAATCTACTCTGCACCACTGCACTATAAGACACTGCACTCTATGACACTCTACTCAATGTCACTGTACTGTATGTCACTTCACTTCACTTTGAAACAATCTACTCTAGGCCACTCTATTCCACTCTGCCCCATTCCTCTCTATGCCACTCCACTCTGCACCACTTCAATCTACCATGTGGCATTTCCACTCCTCTCTACCCCACTGCACTCTATGCCACTCTACTCTAGGCTGCTGCACCCTACCCACCGCACTCAAAACCAATACACACTACACCACTGCACTCTACGCCAATCTACTATGTACCACTGCACTGTACACCACTATGCTCTACTCTGCAACACTCTTCTCTATACCATTGCACTCTATGTCACTTTACTGTGCACCGCTCTTTGACACTGCACTCTACACCAATGCACTAGACGCAACTGCACTATTCACCATAGCACTCTACAACACTCTACTCTGCAACACTGCATTCTCTGAACTGAACTCTATGCTACTCTACTACATGTCACTGCACCCTACTCTGCACCACTCTACTCTATGCCACTCTACTGTGCCCTATGCCAATGCACTCTATGCCAATGCACTCTATGGCACCATACTCTATGCCACTCTAATTGACTGTGCACTACTGCATTCTATGACACTGCACTTTATGCACCTTCACTCTATGCTGAACGGGGACAAGACAGAGGTCCTGGTCTTTGGCAAAGACCAGGACATGTGGTCAGGTGAATGGTGGCCTCCTTCTCTGGGCATCTGCCCCACACCTACTCAATCTGCCAGGAACCTTGGTGTCATCTTTGACACTCAGCTCTCTATGGAGCTTCAGGTCAACCGAACGGTTGCTACCTGTTGGGGCGTCATCAGGACCCTGAAAAGGATTGTCCACTATCTTTCCCCACAGGCACGGAAACAGGTGGTGATCGCCCTTGTTGGCTCAAGGCTTGATTATTGTAATTCACTCTACGCCGGGGCCAACAAGGGCCTTCTGCAGCGCCTACAGGTCATACAAAATGCGGCAGCACGTTTCGCCCTTGCCCTGCCTTGGCTGTCATCTATGACCTTGGCGAGGAAGAATCTCCATTGCTCCCCATTCCCGCAAGGATCACGTTCAAGCTTCTTTGTCTAACTTTTAAGGCTTTAAGTGCAGGCTCGGCGGATGCCCTCGGATCACTACTTACCAGATATGTCCCGAATAGATGCCTTCGCTCCAGCGAGCTCAATCAACTGGTAATTCCTCGAGCCAAGAAGGCTAGATGGGGGAGCAAAGCTTTTTCCATTCTGGCACCCCAGATGTGGAATTCACTCCCCCTTGAGATTAAGTCACTCCCATCTCTTGACCTTTTCAGGAAGTCACTGAAAACTTGGCTCTTTATTAAGGCATACCAGTAAGCTCTATTTCTGACTTTTGACAGCTAGCTATTTTTTTTTTAGGCGCCTTGACGCCCATTGGGCATAGCTGCGCATTACAAATGCCATTTCATTCATTCATTCATGCCTCCCTGCTCTACACCACTCTACTCTCTGCCTCTGCACTCTACCCCACTCTACTATGAACCACTGCACTCTGTCACTGCACTCTATGACAGTCTACTCTGCAAGACTGCACTCTCCACCACTGTACTCAGCACCACTTTACTCTATGTCACTCTATTCGGTTCCACTGCACTCCATGCCACTGCACTTTATTTTGCACCACTTAACTGTACACCACTCTACTGCACTCAACGCTAATGCACCCTATGCCACTACACTCCAAGCCATGGTACTCTGCATCAATCTACTCAACATTACTCTAAACAATTCTCCACCACTTCACTCCATGACACTGCACTTTACACCACTCTACCTTATGCCAATGCACTTACCGCATTGCACCACTGCACTCTGCAACACTCTATGTGAATGCAATCTTCTCCAATGCACTCTGCATCACTGCACATTATGTGACTGCAGTCTATGACACTCTACTTTGCAAAATTGCCATTTTATGCCACTACACTCAATGCCACTTTACTCTCCCACTCTACTCTGTTCCACTGCACTCCATGCCACTACACTCTACTCTGCACCACTCAACTCTATGCCACCCTACACCAATGCACTCCAGGCCACTACACTTTACGCCACTCTACTCTGTATCACTCCACTTTATGTTACTCTAATCTGTGCTGCACCACTGCACTCCACATCACTGCCCTCTACACCTCTGTAGTATTCCCTGCACCACTCCACTCCCTGCCACTTCATTCTACTCTGAAAGAATCTACTCTACGCCACTGCCCTCTACGCCACTGCCCTCTACGCCACTGCCCTCTACGCCACTGCCTTCTATGTAACTCCATTCCACGCAATTGTGCTCTAGCTCTTTGCCATTGTCTCTGCACCACTCTACTCTACATCACTACACTCTTGGCTACTGGACTCTACACCACTTTACTCAAAGCCAATGTACTTGTGCCAATCTACTCTGCACCACTGTACTTTTACGCCACTTCACTTTGGTCCACTAGACGATATTCCACTCTGTGATGCTCTACTCCATTAAACTCTATTCCACTGTATGTCACTCTACGACACCACTCCACTGTACACAACTCCCTCTATGCCACTCCATGCCTCTATACTCCACTGTATTCTACAACACATTACTCAATTCTACTCCAATCCACTGCTCCACTCTTCACCATTACATCCTACTCCACTCCACTCTGACACTCTATGCCTCTCCATACTACGCCACTTGACTCTACATCTCTCTACCCAACTCGATGCAATTCCACTCTCCTACACTACTCCACTCTATGCCACTGCACTCTACAACAATCCCTACTCTGCCCTATGTCACTCTACTCTACAACACTCTACTCCACTCTGACACTCTACTCCACTCAACTCTACTGCACTCTACACCCTTCCAATCTATGAAACTCTACTCCCCCAAAACACTCCATAACCCTCTACACCACTCCACTCTCTGCCACTCCATGACATTCCACTTCACTTTTCTCAGCTCTACTCTAAACAACTATGTTCCACTCCATGCCACTTTACGATGCTCTACGCCACTCCATAAAACTCCACTCTACTCCAATTTATGACACTGCACTCCACTCTCCTTTACTCCACTAACTTTTAGCCATGCTGAAGAGCAGCAACGCTGGTGTGCAGCATATTGGCAAAGCCAGTTGCTCTTGCATTGGCGAGGCCTATTGGCTTGGTCAGTGCTTGATAGGTCTGGCTTGACAGAGCAATGTCCCTGACCCTTTAACCAGCACCAATATTATTCTACAGCTCTTTACTCCCACACAAATACATATTCCATTTACTTGTAATGCTTAACATTGGCATTCAACATTCCTTTAGAGCCAACCCTGACGTTGCCAATGCCTGTTAATCTGTTTGTAAATGTTTTAATTGATTTTGTATTTTATCGCCGTGTAATAAATGCAGCATACTTCCTTGAAGAAATAGCAATCATCTGAAAATAGAATTCAAAACCAAAAGTCATGTGCCTTATTGAAGCAGATTTCAGCTTTGGAACACTAAATGATAAATGAAAAGGACAGGGGCTCTGTTTACGTTCTCGCATTATTCTCAGGCTAATGTTGCACTCCTTTTTTTCTTATGCCTTCTCAGCCTATACCATTGCCAAGGGTGAAGTGGGAGGGGCTAAACTTATTTTTAAACCATAATATATTTATTTAGAAACAGTGCGCAACCCTGACTAGAAGGTGATCTGTCACACAACCTATAATTAGGAGCCTACAACCCAGCTTCAAGCTCTGTTTAAGGCTTTCACTTTCTCCTCAGGCAGTTCTTGTGGTCTCTGTCGGCCCCCGAACATGCAAATGAGTTGCTTCCATTTTATAATCTTTCTCCAAATGCAGCAGATGCTGATTCCACAGCACTCCGAAGAATACAAACCAGCTTCATAGCTGCCTTCTTAATTCACAGGTTTTGTAGACAGGAAAAACAGACCTCTGCACATTGTCAGGATTCTAATTCCCACAGATTCCCGGAGAGATGAAAGAGATATGCAATGTGTGCCTCCTGTACTCTTGTAGTTCAGTTATTTGACATCAAAGCACTGAGATTAGGGATGCAATTTGTGTACTATTAGGCTGAATAATTAGCTGGTCAAGTGTCTCGTTATCTGGATGATTATGTTCATATCAAGTGACAGGAAATGTAATTGAACGCATATTAATTACTCGCTTCATGGAGTTCACAAGAAATGTATCATCTAGTTTAATTCGTAATGTAATTCTAATGTGAAATGGTAAATTCCCAAAATTTGTACAAATAACACCAGATGGAGAGAAGATATTTTTAATTAAATTAGGCCTAACAATATTAACTAATTAAAGTTGTTTTTGATGATGATATGGAGGAATATATTATTTTCATAGGCGCCTACTCTATGCTTGCTAATGAGGATATTGAAATTGCTGATCTTGTGTGGGCTCTTGAGAACTATAACAAAGTCTTATGGATTCCTGGGCAAACATGATTCAGTGACTTCTCTTACCACAGAGATGCAGATTAGCAGCGCGCAGGCGCTTGGTCTGTCTTCTGAAAACGGAGCTGTAATTTGCTCCCCGAATGAACCATAAGTGGATTTGCCATTACTTGCCGGCTGTTTCTCTAGTGAATCACACCTTTACGGATAAGCATGATACTGTTATGTTATGTTATTAAGATATTTGTTAAGCGCACTGTCACTGATTGGTTTCCTGGCGCTGCAATCAACAGTAACACAGACGTGGATGAAGGGAGGTGAATTGTTAAAGTGCTTGTCTGAAGAGCCAGGTCTTCGAGGCCTTCCGGAAGGAGAGAAGATCTTGGCAGTTCCGAATCTCCAGAGAAAAGGTGTTCCATAAGCAAGTGGCAAGTGTTGCGAACCTACGGCCTCTAGCGTGCTTAAGTTTGAAAGGGGGCGTCAGCAAGAGGCTCTGGTGAAGTGAGCGTAGGTTTCGAGGAGGGATGCATCTGATGATTAGTTGGTTAATGAATTTAGGGCTTTTGGAGTGCAGGGATTTAAATATCATACAGCCAGTTTTGAATGCACAGCGCTGGGTAACTGGAAGCCAGTGCAGTTTCCTGAGTAGGGGAGTAGCTGCCTGCCGCCTCGGCTGATTCAAAATTAGCCTCGCAGCGTAGTTCTGTACCATCTGGAGACGTTTAGGTAGGTAGATGGGAAGACCTAGATAGATGGCGTTCTCGTAGTCCAGATGGGACAGGACAGTAGAGATCACGACCTGGGTGATTGCCTCGGGTGTGAGTAAACGACGAACCTTCCGGATTTTTTTTAGCTGGAAGAAACAGTTAGAGACCACATGGCCTACTTGAGCTTTTAGTGAAAGTTCGCAGTCCACGGTGACTCCAAGTGTTTTAGCCGATGAGGAGGGTGTCGGAGCTTGACCTAATTCCAAAGGCCAATAGTGGAGGCCCCAATGCTTGGCGCTATCCCCGGTAAGAACCAACTCTTTTTTTCCCGGGTTCAATTTCAACTGGTTTTGATCCATCCAGGATTTAATGAATCTCATAGTAGACTGGAAGTGCAGGATGGAGTTTTCGGTGTTGTCGATGGTGAAAATTAGTTGTAAATCATCGGCGTAGTTGAAAACCCTCACCTGTTCGTCTCTAAGAGTCTGAATCAGAGGAAGTATGTATAGGTTAAATAGGTGGGGTGACAGGGAAGAGCCCTCTGGCACTCCACGTGTGATGGGTTGTTTGACGCCTGCTAGGTCTCCAAGGCGTACTGCTTGAGTGCGATTTTCCAGGAAGGACCTCAACCAACAGGCTGCCGCGTCCCGTATGCCGGCCTGTCCGAGACGGTCGACCAGGATGTTGTGGTCGACTGTGTCAAACGCAGCCGACAAGTCCAGGAGCACCAAGGCCTGTGGGGAGCGTCTATCGGCGCAGTCTCGCAGAGTGTCCAGCACTGTGGTGACCACTGCCTCTGTTGAGTGTGCCGGTCGAAAACCTGCCTGGTGTGGATTGAAGCAGGAGGACTCCTCAAGGAAGTTAGAAAGACATTTAGCCACGTGGGCCTCCAGGACTTTTGCCAAGTAGGGCAGTAAGGAGATGAGCCTGTAGTTGGCTTTACAAGTTGGGTCAGCCCCGGGTTTTTTTAGAAGCGGGATAAGCTTGGCCTCTTTGAACGCTGTAGGGACTATGCCAGAGGACAGGGAGTCATTCAAAAGTGTGAGGGCAGGGGCCGGGTATGTGGAAAAACACTCTTTCATGATGTAGGGGGGGGCAGCTGTCAGAGGGGGCACCGGATTTTACTCTTATCAGTAGTTCCCGAAGTTGGACCTGGGTTATAGGTGCGAAACTGCTGAGGGTGCCATTATTTGGCTTAATTGTCATTCCGGTGGTGAGAAGGGATGCCGGTTGGGGAATGCTGGCTTTGATATCTGTTATTTTATCAGTGAAATGAGTGTTAAGTGAGTCACAGAGAGGCTGGGTGGGAGTTATCTTGGGGCGTACATTGTCCAGATTTGTCAGTTCATTGAGGATAGAGAAGATATCCTTAGATCTGTTTGAGGATTCTAGGATGCGGGAGGAAAAGTAAGCCGCCTTTGCGGCGGAGATGGAGGTCATATACTCCTTCCTGGCCCTTGTATAATTCGTTTTTAACTCAGGGTTGTATTCACGGCGCCATTGGCGTTCTAACTGCCGTAGCGCCGTTTTCCTGGATTTTAGATCAGGGGAAAACCATCTTTTGGCATCGGCTCGCCGTGTCAATCTGACTTTTTTGAAAGGGGCATGGAGATCGCTGGCCGTTTGTAGCCAGCTAGTAAAAGTGGATACTGAGGAGTTAATCTCGCTCTGGAGAGGGGGGATGGTATTGGCTAAAGATTGTAGAAAGGCAGTTTTGTCCATTGCGTTCCAGGTCCTAGCTAAACCTCCAGCAGCTGGTGCGGCAGTTTTAACGGGAATGATTCAATACTGTGTGCAATAAAAGTCTGCGGTGCTAAATAGCCATCTAAAGCTTCCAAAACAACTTGCACTGAACTGGAGTTGCCAATAAAATGGATCTCTTAAGGTGCTCAATTACATAAAAGTTTGTTTTTGTAAAATGTATAAGCAGCATGGAATTTTTGTTTTAGGGAACAGTTTTATGGGTCTATCTTTAGTTCAGCAATCTGACCATATACATCCCATTTGCCCATGAAGGGTAGAAATTGGCCTAAAGGTGGATCATCCTGAATCATGATTGGCTGTGGGCAAAATAGATTAAGGCCTAGATGTAGGTAATTATATTTTACCACTTCTTAAATACCAAATTTTACCGATTCGGTATTTAAGAAGTTGTAAAATAGAGGGGGGGGGGGATGTAGGTATTACAGAATCGGTAAATACCAAATCGTTAAGATTCGGTATTTACCGATTCTGTAAATACCGAATGGGTAATGCCCATTGATTCCTATGGGCATTGAAGCCCATAGGAATCAATGGGCATTACCGAATTGGTATTTACCGATTCGGTAAATACCGATTCCAGCAAGGGTGCAGGGGGTGTCACTTTGACACCCTCTAGCACCCCAAATACAGACATGTGTGCCATGTGGCACACAGACATGCCCTAAGGGCATGTCTGTCTGTCACATGGCATAGGTGTGCATGCACACATGTGCATGCACACCTGGAATCGGTATTTTACCACCCAATTGGATTGGGTGGTAAAATATCGAATCTGAAAGGCCTTTGGGACTCAGAAGAGTCCCACCTACATCTAGGAGTTACCGAATCGGTAAAAATACCGATTCGGTATTTTACCGATTCGGTAAATTTACCGATTTGGTAAATTTGCCGATTCAGTAACTTTACCGATTTGGTAAATTTGCCGATTCGGTAAATTTACAGAATCGCTTAAATTGGCCCCCTACATCCCAAAAACCCATTTACCGGTCGGTAACGGCCGAATTCATCCGTTACCGGCCGGTAAATGGCCACCTACATCTGGCCCATAATGAGCTATTGCACATTTGAAAGTGGTTGTTTCAGGGTAATGAAGGGGATATGAAGCCTATCAACTGGCAGATCTGCACACTCCCAAACAAAACCCATGTGAGAATGGGGTGTGGACTTGGCGGGGCAAGACTTCATGTAAAGAACTGCTTAAGAGGTGGGGGGATGGGGCTAGCCGGACTACGAGATGGCCGCCATTTGAGCGAGCTCCGCCGGCCATGGACTAAAATCCTGTCAAAATCCTGCAAACTGTGAGATGCGGGGACTGAAGTCAGCGCCTGTGATGCCCGTTCGCCTGGTGAATGTGGCGGGTGTTTCCTGGTTCCCTGGCGGTGAATTTCGTCGACATAGCGACCTGAGAAGACAGCACCCGAACGAAACCCCTGCTGGCGGCCGGAGCAGGGAACCCCTTTTCTCCTGGCGGCCTTGAAATAAAGCAGCGACCCACATTATTACCCTGCTTCCCTGCCATTAAAGAGGCGGTAGAGAGGACGCGAGACGCATCCAACCCCTTCTGCCACCGAGGTTTCATTCTTTGAAGAGAGGCAGTGTTTCCCTAGGCCTCGTTGCTTAGCCGCTGGGGGGGGGTGTCTGTGCTGACAGAGCTGCGGCAGCTGGCAGTTACCTGGGACTCAGATAGCGGCTTGGTCTGGGATTGTCTTAGCCAGCGACCAACATGGGACGAAACGACGTGAGACAGGCCAAGATATCTTTTGACAACGCCCGCCCTGCAAAACCTAAGGAGCCATCGATAGCGGAGACCGGGGATACTGGGGGCGAGGACATTGGCGTAGATCGGGAAGAGGACCTTCGCACATTAATGTTGGATGTACGCTCAAGTCTAAGGAACATAGATGTGAAATTGGATACGTTGATCGCCGAGATGGATCAGGCCAAAACGCAGGTTACTACACATGAGACCAGAGTGGATGGACTTGAAAATAGACACACAGAGTGCGTAGAGTTCCAACGCGACACGTAGGAATAACTACTCCACATGGACAAGCTGCTTATGGTCATCAAGGCAAAGAACGATGATTTGGAGGCTCGTTCTCGAAGGAACAACCTCCGAATTACGGGAATTCCAGAGACGACCAACATAGGGAAGAAGGAGGCGTATGTAAATGACCTGCTCCATGAACTATTCGACCCGAACTTGTCCCCAGTATTTGTGGTAGAGCGGGCGCATAGGACGCTGGGCCCGAAACCGCCGGTGGGTGGTACACCGAGGCCGATTCTTGCAAAGATCCTCAACTATCAGGATAGGGACCTCATACTGAAGCTGGCGCGTGAGAAGGGCCAAATATCTCACAAGGGCAATAACATTCCCTTTAACCCGGATTTCACACCTATGGTACAAGCTGCGAGGAGGGAATTTTTGCCTGCTAAACGCTTGCTGCTGCAGGCACAAAAGCCATATGTGCTCCTATACCCGGCCAAGTTGAAGGTAATGCACGAAGGTTCGGCACATTTCTTCACGACGCCAATTCTGCCCTTAAGTTTGCTAAACATATATGGGCATAAAAAAGAAAACTCCAAATGCGAGGCAGAGTCCAGAAGAAGAACAGCTAAGTGATAATGACTGAAATAATATTGTGATGATACTGCATGGTGTTGGGGTTGGTTCCTCGATGTCCATGTATACCACAGGGAGTGTTTATAATTTTTGGTGCTACTTAATTTTCCTAACGTGGATTGCTTTCCTGAAGCCGGGCAGACAAAGTTGGGCAGAATGATATAGTATAATGTTAAAATATAGGGCGCCGGCGGGGGTGAACGGAGCTACACATAATTACTCCATGGCCACCCTGTGCAAACAGGGGTGTATGTCTGCGGATCCTCGCCCACCTGGGGTGTATCCCAATGCTAAGTTACACACGCGCATTGCGTGTTTGCAGGGGGATTATCACACAACCTGATTGGGGAGTTGGAGTGGAAGGAGGGTGGGGGGGTGGGGTTAATTGAGGGTTTGTTATGGCATAGGTTGCTACAAGCTGAGTTAATATTAGCACTACGAAATCATGTGTCTGAATGTCCCCGAGGGGAAGTACGAGAGATGACGTAAAAAAGTCCATGGGTGCGACTAGAGAGGTGATTAAGATAATTACATGGAACATTAGGGGAGTGAACGATGGCAGAAAGGCAAGGTTGATGCATAATTATCTACTAAGGCACAAAATAGATATTTGCCTCCTACAGGAAGCACATCTGAATTCTAAACCGTCCGCAAGGTTGAGGCACAGTAGATGGGTGGAGATCTACTCTGCAATATACTCCAACTACGCCAGGGGGGTTGCCATTATGATACGAAGGGGGTTGGACTGGAGGGAACTCCTTATACATGTAGACCCAGAGGGGAGGTATGTCGTGGCTCATGGACAGTTATGTGGCAGATCAGTGACATTAGTAAATGTGTATGGCCCGAATACGGACCCACCAGATTTTTTCAGGGAGGTTTGGGCTCGAGTTGAGGCAATGAGTTGTTCCACGATTATTTGGGGGGTGACTTTAATGTAGTACTGAACGATTCACCTGATTGAAAGGGGACCGCGAGACAGTTACACCCCCATGCTAGCCTCGCGCTCAGGGACATAATGCTGGAAGGGAATCTTATTGATATCTGGAGAGCGCGTAACCCAAGTTCTCGTGAGGGAACATGCATTTCCACCCAGCACGCGGCCTGGTCCAGACTGGACTTCTGGCTGACGTCCCCCGACATTGCCACCTGGGCCGCGGAGGTAAGCCACCTTGCATCCTGGAATTGACGCCCCCAAGCACAGTCCAACAGGCGTTTAGTTGGCGGCTACCCCCACATGCACTACTGGATGCTGCCTTTAAAGAGGAGATCAGAGCTGATATTATTGACTATTCCACCCTAAACACTGGCTCAGTGCCTACGGAGGTGGCACTATGGGAGGCATTTAAAGTCGTGATCCGAGGGCAATGTATAGCGAGACAGCCTGGCAAGCTAAAGGCCATCAGTGGCACTCTGAGTGTACTGGAGGGGCAAATTAAAGACCTTGAATGGGATTGCTGCACCACCCCTAACCCCGAGAATTCAGCCGCAATTAAAGAGAAGTTACTACGCAGAGGAGGCGCAACAGGAATTAAAGTTCCTAGGAAAGCACGCGGAGGCTAGAAGGTACAGAGAAGGGGATAGGCCAAGTCGGATGCTGGCAGGACTCATTAGGAAAACTAGGACTACGGCCTGTATTCTCACGATTCATACCTCCGTGGGGGATACCGTTACGGGACAAGAGGAAATACTACAGGAGTTTAAGAACTTTTACTCCAACCTATACACTACCACACAAATTGAGGCTCCAGAACATTTAGAAGACTTCCTTGACTCCATCGCACTAGTATGATTTAATGATGCCCACCGTAAGTATATGGACCTTCCGGTCACAGTAGAGGACATCGAAAAGGAATAAATGGCCTGCCCCTGAATAAAGCCCCCGGGCCAGACGGCCTGACGACAGCCTTCTACAAAGCCTACTCTGAGGAGCTGGCACCTAGATAACACGCAGTATATGCTGAATCTTTACATACCGGGATCCTACCTGCATCTATGCGGGAGGCCTTAATCATGACATTGCTCAAGCCAGACAAAGATGAACATTCTATCGATTCTTACAGGCCGCTGTCCTTGATAAATGTTGACGTCAAAATCTATGCTCAACTCGCTCCTGAACGCCTCCAGCCTCTTCTTCCGATGGTGGCCCTAGTGCACGCTGCAGCCATATTCCTAGACGCCACAAAGGCGTTGGATTCCCTTGAATGGCCCTTTATGTTCTGGATAATGGTACGCATGGGCTTTAGCCCATTATTTATTGCCCAAATCCGACTACTCTACATGAGCCAGACTGCGCAGATGCGCGTGAACGGCATGATATCGGAACCATTTGAGGTAACTAGGGGAACGAGACAGGGCTGCCCGCTATCTCCACTGCTCTTCGCTATTGCGATGAAACCTCTTGCAGTGAGAGTAAGGCAACACCACACTGCCTGGGGGATTGGGTTCAGCACCCGTAGCTTGCTAATATCTATCTACGCGGATGATGTCACCCTGTATGTATTGGACCCCTCAGCTAATCTAGATCCTTTGCTGAGGGAATTCGTAAAATTCGGCGGAATATCGGGAATATTGATCAATTGGGCTAAATCCATGATTTTTCCATTGACGGATGGCACCCCTGAGGTGCGATCGGAGTTTCCTTTGCGTTGGACGGCTGATGAGGTCAAGTACTTGGGGATCTGGCTGAGTCGTAATCTCCAAGACATTTGGGGCCCGATATAGGTAATTAAATGTTACCACTTCTTAAATACCGAATGATACCGAATCAGTATTTAAGAAGTGGTAAAATAGAGGGGGGGGGATGTAGGTAATACAGATTCGGTAAATACCGAATCATTAAGATTCGGTATTTACCGATTCTGTAAATACCGATTCGGTAATGCCCATTGATTCCAATGGGCATTGAAGCCCATAGGAATCAATGGGCATTACCGAATCGGTATTTACCAATTCGGTAAATACCGATTTCAGCAAGGGTGCAGGGGGTGTCACTTTGACACCCTCTAGCAACCCAATTCCGGACTTGTGTGCCATGTGGCACACATACATGCCCCAAGGGCATGTCTGTGTGTCACATTGCACAGGTGTGCATGCACAGATATGCATGCACACCTGAATTCGGTATTTTACCACCCAATAGGATTGGGTGGTAAAATACTGATTCTTAAGGGCCTGTGGCACTCTTAGGAGTGCCACCTACATGTGGATTTACTGAATCGGTAAATATACTGATTCGGTATTTTACCGATTCTGTAAATTTACCGATTCGGTAAATTTACAGAATCGGTAAAATATAGGCCCCCTACATCTGAAAACCCATTTACCGGTCGGTAACGGCCGAATTCGGCCGTTACCGGCCGGTAAACGGCCACCTATATCGGGCCCTTGGACTTTAAATTTTGGACGAGCAGTGGATTGGCTAGAGAGTAAAGTGGCGATATGGTCTAAATGACCCCTATCTGGGGCCGGGAAGGTGGCTTTGTCTAAAATGGTAGTCTTGCCAAAATTTCTTTATTTATTTTCGAATATTCCGATTCCACTGACCAAGCAATTTTTTAATTGCCTTCGATCCCAATTGATATCTCTGGTTTAGTCGGGGGCACAGGCCTGAGTTTCTTGGGCCCTGCTGACCTTGCCGCTAAGACAGGGCAAGTTGGCCGCTCCGGATATGCAGTTGTATGCTCTATGTGCACAGGCCCAATATCTGCACTTCTGAACGTATCCCACACCGTACCAATCACACGTGGTGGTAGAACACGACTCGCTAGCACCCTTGCCCCTGGCGGTTGCTCTCTATCGGAAGAGCCCCAGACCCTCTGCCAATGTAGACTCTACGATGGCATGGCGGGAATTACAGAAACGGTCCTGCTCCCGGTTCTCTATGCACCGGGCATACCCCTAAAAAACAACCCGATGTTAGCCTGCCTAGAGAGTTGTGGAGGACAGTTGGTGTTGGGTGGCACCCAGATCAACACTTTCGCTTATCTATATCTGGATAGGCAGTTCAGGGGCCCGCAGGCGGCGGAGGAGGGGACGACAATTCCATTTGGAGAGGTTTTTGCGTACCACCAGTTGAAGGCGGCATACAGGTCCCTTTGGGAGGGATTTCCAGAGCCCCCCCCCCAACGTTGAATGCCTTAATGAACGTGCTGTACCGTGCTTCCTACAAGAAGCTGGTGACAAGATTATACAACGAGATGCAAGAACAAGCCCCGATCCAAACTTTGTCAAGTACGCCGAGTGTTCCGTAGGTGGCCGCCATGGCCAGCTATTGAGATTATGCACGCCTCTAGGTGCGGACATTAAAGACGGACAGTGGTTCAAACTACAGGTCACCCGGTGTAAATCGGGCGCCATCTTTCAATGGAGCTAAGATAAACGTTTGAGTAAGCAAGTCGGAGGATGAACACTCGGCGTACTTGACAAAGTTTGGATTATACCATCACGAGGTATGTTAAACGGCCCTTAGCGTTTTTTCGCCACCATTTACCGTAACTTTCACTTATACCCGTGTTAACGGCGTCTCTTCCATTATTATTGATTGACACTTTCAATTTATACCTGTGTCTGATTTCTTACAGATACGCGAAGATATCCAGACTTTCAGGTAGGAAGCCCCATACTCGTATTAGGTTGGAAACAACTATTTCGCAAACGCCAGAGATTTAAAACTTTTTTTACTGTGCTTTAAACACTTAACAGGTTTACAGCTGATAGCCTGCAAATACAGGTAGGCTACGTCATTCCACCACATAAATATTTTTTCTAGTGCATATAATACGATTGTCAAGGCGTACACAGGCAATGTTCTAACAAGCAACACTTGTGGTTTTTTATTACAGCATTAATTCACACCAGCCCAAAGATATACATTCACAAGTGTTAAAGCTCACTACCAAACTGTGAGATGACACATGTAATACATAGATATTTTTCTACTTTATAGGCGAGATTTTACAAATATCCATCCAATTGAGGTATGCATCTTTACATCCAATTAGATTTATTAATAATCTGCTACCATGGGCTCACATGACAAACAACACACTTTCATTTTTTCATTTTTTCTTTTTAGAGTTTCCCCTGAGGAAGGTACTGTTTTGGTACTGAAATGCATCGGGCGTGTCAAATGTTAATGCTGAGTGAAATATGAAATGATATGAGAAAACTATCATAATGTATAAATGTATGTATGATTTCTAAACTTAAAGTGATTGTGATGAACTTATGATTTGTGACATTCAATATGAATTTTGAAATCAAGGAAAATTAAAAAGTATGAAAAGTGATGGTATTATGAATTAATTTAAAGTCAAAAGCAGAATAGGTGTGGGAATACACCGAGCGAACAGTGCATGATTGGACTAACCGTTCGGCGAGTCTTACCTACATACACAGTTAGGTACATATTGGGAATTGATGCCTGCTGCATCCCGGCCCGAGATATCTGGGAGCCCTTTCTCCAATGGGCTCGTGCTAGGGCGGCATCTCCCGCTTCGGATGGAGCGGGAACTGCAATAGATGGACAGTGAGAGATGACTGACCTACGAAAAATCTGCTGGAGACCCAAAGGTGTTGTAGTGGGGAGGTGGCTTCCCCCCACCTTTTTGCTCTTTTAGCTGCTCCTTCTTCCCCCCATCCCTCCCTCATTCTGGGGTTCCACACTATTGTACGGGTGACGATCTGAGGCATATTCATACCTTCTGCCATCGCAAGGTTCACTACCATCCGCAAGCGCACACCACGGACAGTTAGATGCGCAATATGACATGCTACTGGGTACTATTCAGAAGACATGTGCCAGTTCAATAGATGCCCCCTGGTTGGGCTGTAAGGTGATATATCTGCCTATGCTGGTTCTTAATATAGCTACCTATGCTGTTTTGGTTTGGTTTGAGTTCTCCATTGTTAGAGATGTTCTCATTTAAATGAGTCTGCAAAACCTACAATAGACATGACCCCCACGTGCACATAGTCACTTGTAACTCTTCATTGGCATATGCCATTTATTGTCTGTTCTCCTGTTACATATTGAAATGTACCTGCTGGGCCTAACGCTCCACAGATTGTATTTATATAATTATTTGTGACTTGAAACGCGGCCGGCCCGAAGATGTTGTTGGCGGCATGCTGTGTCAAACTGAGTTTCTCCTGAGAGTGATCACTAACTGCTAGAAACTATGAATATGGGGCTGCCAGCCAGTATCTGGTTGTAGGCGATGAGCTGTGTAATCACCTTTAAATGCTAATAAAGGTTTTTGAAAACTCAAAAAAAAAAAAGAACTGCTTGAGAGGTGCTTCTGCCCCAGCTCCTCCCCCAACCTCATCCCCTCCTCCCAAAAAAACATAAAGCCTCACAAGCTTTATGAGGCTACTGCGCAGGTCCTGGCGGGTGGGGATAGGGAATGGGGGGGGGGGGGTACACCTATTAATGGGGATTTCTGCCTAAATCCTCCAAAGACAATCTGGAAACCGACTCAGTCCAGAGGATTGCAGCTTGCCTAACACTGTGTGGTTGTGTAAAAGGAGCCAATATTGTGTGAAACAGGGCGGCACCGCAGGAGTTAAAAGGTCAGAACTGGATATTTTAAAACCATGCACTGACTAGGAGCTACTCTGAAATTAAGGTCGCGCTTCTAGAAATAAATAAAATATGCAGTACCATAGCCATGCTGGGAGTTAATACATTTCCACAGATAGAGAGAATATTGCCTGAAACTATTGTACAAACTGAATGGTCAATCTGTTATCTTTTATTAAGGATGTCTACCAACTCGTGGAAGACCTAAATATTTCATAAAGTTCATCAAGGAGGAAGAAGCCCTGGCATTCTCACTCCGTATTAAGTGAAGACCGACAGTAAAAAACACAACCTAGAAAACTACAAAAATACAAGCAATCAAAGATTCACAGACTTGTGGATGGACATCACGGGAAATAACTACTTGGTAAATGATTTAACAATTGAGAACATAGACAGGTTGAGACTCTTTAAATATGCTGAGCATCTATAGTGGGTGGCATTATGCTTAAATGAAGAAACAGTTATGAAGTAACCCAAAGAGATAAAAATAAAATGATGAAAAGTTATTTTGGACTAAAATTAATATAAAATATTTATTTTTTTATTTTATTTTAAAGGTTTTATATAGAGCTGGCTAGACCCGGAGGTATCAGAGCACTTTACATGAGCATCAGATCATAGTTACAGGTTACATCATTACAAAGGTTACACAGTTATTAGAGCATGGCAACATAGTTACTTGTAACGCCAAGATAAACGATAAGCACAAATACGTAAGGGGAAAAGCAGGCAAGGGGAAAGATTCAGGGGAGGGGGAAGGAGCTGGGTAAGTAGACAGGTAATAAAGGCGGGAAAGAGGAGGGAAGGGTGAAGGACACGTATGGAAAGAGGAGGGTAAGGACGACGGGGACACTAACCGGTAGACAAGTCAAAGCAACGTCCAAAGTCCAGTCAGCTGTGATCCCAGGGGAACTATCTCTGTTGCAGGAGGCTCCCTTTACGCAGTGGGCTCTCTCAGAGGGGTCTCTGAGACTCCAAGGCCTACATACTTGACCCTTCCCCAAAAAGGGGAGAGGGAGTGCTTTGGCAAAGGGTGCCATACCATACCTCAACTGTGAGTGGCTCCCTTGGCGCAGTGAACTCTCTCGGCGGGTAGGCTGAGCCTCCAGAGTATACATATTTGATCTTTCCCCAACAAGGGGAGAAGGAGTGCTTAGTCAAAGGGCACAAAGGACAGAGGGCTAGGCAGACTAGCAGACAAGGTGGGAGATTCAGGGGAGAGTGGATAGGAGCTAGGAGCTAGGGAGGTAGACAAAGAGAGAAAGAGTACTAAATGGGAACAAATTTAATTAATGAGTTATTATATAGCGATGGCTAGACCCGATGGAATCACAACGCTTAACATGAGGGACAATAATGTTGCAATTTACATCAGTTAAAAGTTACATAAGTATCAAGAAAAGCATTTAAAGAACATATGGGACAAGGTGAATGGAGCAAGGAAGGGTAAGGGATAGGGTAAAGTGGTAGGAGGAAGATAGAACGTAGAGATGAGGGGAAAATCTGCCCAGGGTCCGGCTGGGTAGGTGGCGGCAGGGAAGGGGAGTCTACAACCCATCTCCTCTTTCGCTATATCGGAACTCCACCGGGCATCAGCCAAATCGCTAGGTCTCCACAGTCTAGGGTAATTTCAGCAGGTTCCAAGTCCTGATGTGTAGGCAGGTTAGGGGATAGGTTCAAGGTCAGGTCAATGTCCAATTGTTGTCCCAGGGAAGTAAAACAAATGTAGGGGACCACTATGGAATCCATCTTGGGATCAGGCAGGGGACTGAACTGTACACTGGTACACTGGCGGCCATCCTAAGGTCCGGCATCAGGCAGTTAAAGTTAATATCAAGGACAGCGGCCGCCAGAAAATAATAAATCCAGCATGCACACACCATCACACACACAGACATGCACAAGCACACACCAATGTGAGCACACACTCTCATATGCACACTGAAGCACACAGACACGCACATAGGCAGAAACATCCAAGAACACAAGCACACATAAAATCCCATGCTCTAATACGAAAACACCCAAATACATACACACGTAAACACCATCACATGCACAAACATGCACAAACACACACAAATGCTCTCACTCTCATACAATAGTTTTGGGGTTAGCATTATTGCTCTAGTTAAGGGTGGAGTTAGCATTGGAGTCAGGATAATGGCAATGGCTAGGGTAAAGCTAAGAGTTAGGGGTATATATTATATTTAAAGTTTATGTTTAAGCATTGGGTTAGTGGTAAACCTAGAATGAAAGTTGTGCTATGGGTTATGTTTAAAATGAAGTCTAGTGTTACCTAGAGGATACAGCTATGATAGGATACAGCTATCATATAAAAGTTTGACCGTTGGGTTTGTTGAAAGTGATGGTAAAGGCAAGTATAAGCATTAACCAAGAAGATCTGTTAGAGGTCAGACTTTTTTTAAAACGCCTATTCATTCAATACCTAACACTTCGGTGCTCCTGTCCTCTCTTTTCTTTATACTTACTTTTAGTTCTTCTCCCCCGATTATTGTGCCTTCTAAGCGCTA
This sequence comes from Lissotriton vulgaris, assembly GCF_964263255.1. Lineage (NCBI taxonomy): Eukaryota > Metazoa > Chordata > Amphibia > Caudata > Salamandridae > Lissotriton > Lissotriton vulgaris. Next base: position 660,078,394 of record NC_141694.1, read on the forward strand.
CACTGACTTCTCTTCTAATTTAATCCATGAAAAGGAAATATTAATTCCATACCTATTGCCTTTTGCACCTTACAAAATGTCTAACCTTAAGAGGCATTAACAGTCAAAGCAAAGTTGAAAGAAAATTGCAAATATTCACACAACCAAGCTATTGCACCAAACATTCAAAATTCAGATAGTCGCAATCAGAGGTCGACCAAAGACTCCTTGAAATACCTTTAGCTCGGTACTGTGTTTAAATGTGCAACAGATGTACTGGGTTTGAAGGAATCAGCAAGTGCAGTGTGACAAAGTTAACTGGTAAAAGAGATCAAAAACCCAACTGAAAAAAAATCATGCCTATCCAATTTAATGTTTAGGTTATGGAGCCTTAGTTTTAGTGTTTCTTTGGTTCTTTAAGCAGAATTAAATTGTTGGCCATGCAATCGTGGCACTTGGCCCCCTGTGGGTAAAGAATTAACTCAATGCAAAAAGTTACCATCAGATAAGGAACTTATCGAGCTTACTGCACTAAATCAGGAACTATTTGTAAACAATGTCAGAATTACATTATTGACATTGTATTGTCATTGGAGGTGTTTTCGTAGTTCTATTTGTTCTGCAGAATGCCGCACACGTGGAAAGAGGAAAAAACTAAACATTTCTCCTCACTACGCCTGCTTTGGTAAAGGCGTTAGTTTTGCCACTGCCCCAGATTTGCACTGTGTTGTATATCTGTGGCAGTGTCAAAAACCATGGGAGTTGCTTGGGAACATGCCTGCAACACCCGTGGAATGCCCCTTCCATGCAGAGTAAGGCATTGCCTTACTCCATATTTACAAGGCCATGAAATGCTAGGCGGGTGGTTTTGCGTGACCTTGCAAATATGGGCTGGTACATGGCGCTTCCGGAGCATCACAAAAGTGATGCTCTTGCAGCATAAAAGTGCTGCCAGGGCATTGTAAATATGCCCCTTTGGTTTCTATTAAAGTAGGCCACCAGACAACAATGGTTGGCCACATCACTGTCCTTACCATGTGCTTGATTAAAACCGAATTCCTGCTAGTACAGATTTCTGGCAACAGGACGTATAGGCAATTGCTTTCGAATTCAAGTAGTTTCTCTATGGATTTCACCAGGAAACCTTACTAGCTTCTTGGTGAATTCCTTTTTTCCCTATAACCAAAATAAGTTGGGGAATATATTTACCGGACATTACTCTAATAGCTGGATGAAAATATAAACTATACCAGCCACTGTCCGTGCAGGAAACAGCTGTGGGGCAGTGGGGCCGGGGATTTCGAGGGACAATGCTGAGAGAAAATTAATTAATTATTTAATTTCCCCTCGGCAACGTCCCTTGAAATCCCCCCTTACCCAGCCCCACTGCCCCACCGCCCCACCGGTGTTACCTCCACGGACCACGGCTGAACTATACCCCATGTTCCTATGATGAGCAGTCGATCCCACTGTTCCTGTGAATGATATCAGAGAAGAAGAAAGGTCCTGAAAAGGGTAATAATTTCATAAGGCACATGAACAGACAGAATGGCTCTTCTGAAGAACAGGAAATGGGACACCAAAGATGTTCAAAAGTGATCATTAGCTTTTCATTTTACAGGGAAATTCGCACTTTTAGTTTCTGGTGCATTCAATCCAATTTAACAATTAATACTAGCAGCTGTTTCTCTGGTACCCACCCACCTTTTTCAGCAGAGATCACAACAGAAAATCACATACGTGTTAATATATTTTCCACCAGAATCCATGCCACACATCCCTTGAATTAGAAGAGATCAATACTGAAAAGTGTTTAGGTTAGCACTTATTTTAGGAGGGTTCACCTCTACCACCAGCAAGGAATAGTCGACTTTCATTCAAAATAACAAACACATGGCCTTCTGGAAAACCTGAAGAAGGGCCCGTTTGCACCTAAATACATATTTTTAAAAAAACCTAATTCACAACTCTTAGCCGAGGGCTGCAAAAGACAGAAACAAAAAACATAGGGGCAGATTTATGAGGCCGTTGCGCCTCTTTGCGCCGCAATTGTGTCACTTTATTTGACGCAACTGCGGCGCAAACAATGCGCCCTATTTACAACGTGACGCATCTAGGAGATGCGTCACGTTGTAAAGAACTGCGCCATAAGGAGGCGTTCATGCGCAGGGGGGGCGTTCCTGCGTAGGAACGCCTCCTGAAAGTGGCTGAGTGAAATCTATGAGATTTCACTCAGTCACTTTCAGGGCAATGCTGCGTCAAAACCCTGCGCCTGCTTGAAGCAGGCGTAGGTCTTGACGCAGCATTGTGCACATGGTGTACCCCCGAGCCTTGCTGGAGCTGCGTCGCGCTTGCGACGCAACTCCAGCAATGCGCCACATTTCCGGCACAGATGCGTCATGCATCTGTGCCGTTTTTGCACCATGGGTGGCGGAGCTGTGGCACATGTTAACTGGCGCATCCCTGGGGATGCGCCAGTTAACATAAATCTGCCCCATAATGTTGACTGCAGAGTTTATTTTATAATTAATTCTGTTCTCCCAATAATCACAGCTGGGGGGTGCCACCTACTATTTCAAATTTTATAAGCTCTTAAATATGGTGACGGTGGTTGTATGTGGCCTGGAGATAACTTGTTGGGTTGTGCTCTTGGAAACTCCAGAACAAACATAAGTAAACTTAAAAAAATGGATATGCAACTTAAGTGCACTTTTTTAGTTAAATTGTGACCCGCCAGCTAGTGAGTGCTAACAATTGCTCAAATCAGCTTCTTTCGTGGAGCGGTACCACTTGATTCTCCTGTGCCCTTTAAGTAACAGACCCCATATACTACCTTTTGTGCGCATCTTAACAGCTAGGTCAGTGTTGCACATTTGTCTCACCCATTGTGACAAAATGCGTTGCTATTCAAGTCCTCTGCAAATTATTAATCTTGCCTATGTTCACCAACAGCCATCCAGGTGTTCAGACATCTGTTTTTATGATTGCTAATTAGTTCCGTGTGCTCATAGATAATTCTGTAATTTGCACAGGCCGCCAATTTCCTTTCCGCCACATAATATGCATCTGCTGTTCATGGCATAGTAACTGACCTTGGCATTGATTCTCTAGTTTCAACCCTCCTCGAGTCCCATATTCTGCCTGCCACTCTTTCATCACGATTTTCTGTCAATAGCAGACCAGACTGGCAATTTGGGAACAGTCTATTTCTATTATACAAGGGCCATGCCAGTTTCCATTGTGTCTTGCATCGCTGTTGTCTGACTCTAGAATTTTTAACAATCATATACACAGCTGCTCTAATGCACAGCCTTTATCTTCACTTGATGTATAACAATTGTACTGCCTATTGAAAGGTAGCTGCCACTGAGTAATGCAATGAATGATTTGCTCATTATTGTACCTCGTTTTCCGCAAGGGTTTTCTAGGTGATCTGAATATACACTGGACTCCCAAGGATTGTACATTTATCCACACAGCCTTTAGAACTCGCTTGACTTGCATCAACTTGTTACTGGCTCAACATATTCACAAGAAAATATTCCTAATCTGAAAGTTTCTACAAATTTCTTTTCAGTAGTCCACTGTCTTAGTCCATTTTTCTAAGAAATGTATTATTATTTGTTTCTGAGAAATATCCAAATATAAGATTCTTTCTCTACTTTAGGTGCTATAGAACAATTTTCCTTCAAATATTACAAATGTTTGTCAACTGATATGAAGGTTTCCAAACAGATGAAAGCACTTACCTCCTGTAACAACAAGCCCTCATTGAATGTCTGTGACATAACTGAAACTACTTCGTCGTGATTCTTGGAATTGCACATTAGGTTAAGCCTATTCATGAAATTTTAATTAAAAAGTGAATTTACGACTTAGTTTTCATCAACTTTAAAAGAGTAGAAACATGCTGTCTTTACAAACAGGTTATTGGCAATAAAAGCAAGTAGGTAAAGGCTCTAAGCTACTAGTTATGAATCTAGGTTGTGTGTTTGCTGTGATGGGTTAATTCTGGATGACCATACATTTGATCAGCACCTATCTGTTGGGACAATGGACACTGTAATCATAAAAAATATTCAGAATGAGTTTTTGAATACACTGTTAACATAAGAGTAAAACAAAAAATAAAATCAAGAGACATAAAAGATTTAAAGAATCCACCTCATCTTCCTTTGCACCATGAACATTTCACAACCAATATTTTCTGCTGACAGAAGCAGATTTCATAATGATTTAATGCCCTTGCTTAACTCCAAAAGGGTATCTGTTGAGGTATCAAGAGAGAAAGCTATGGAAGGGAATTTATGTGATCTATGTTCACCAAACGGATTCCTTAACCGAGATTGTAAGTTTAACACTGAAATAAAATATAACACGGCACTTATTACGAGTGGCTCGGTAAAGTCAGTTACCATATCCATCTAACTTGTAAGTTTAGTGGGAACACTGCTAGTGAATCATTTTTGTTAGACCTGGCATCCTTGGTTTCCCCCTAATGTTTTGCCTTCAGACCTCCTGTTTTTGCTCACCTCGTTATTCTGCCCTTAGGACTCTGCACTCTTTACCACTGCTAAACTATGCTAAAGTGCTTGTGCTCTATCCTTAAAACATGTTAGATTGACTCTTACCCTATTGGCATATTTAATTTACCTGTGGGTTCCTAGTAAAGTGGCACTATCTGTGCCCAGAGCTTGTAAATACAATGCTGCCAGTGGGCCTCCTGCAGCACTGAATATGCCAACCACTCAAGTCGCTCTTTAAGCATGTCTCAAGCCTGCCATCACAGCCTGTGTGTGTACAGTTTTGAACTGCTATGTTGACCTTGCAAAGTAAACCCTTTGCCAGGCAAAACCTTCCTTTTTGATACATATGTCACCCCTGTGGTAAAGCCTGGACAGCCCAGAGGGCACAGTGCAATGTATTTAAAAAGAAGGACATTTGCTTTTAAGTTTTACATGTCCTGGCAGTGAAACACTCTTGCATTTATTTTCACTACTGCAGGTTCTATGTCTCCCATGGGATAACATTGCAGTTGCCTTATTAAATTTCATAAGTGTAATTTCCCAATGGGATTAGGTAATCAGTTCAAATTTGGCATCGCTGGAAATGCAATATAAAATCCTAACTTATGGTGGACTCTGATTTTAAATTGCAATTCTAAAAAGGCCACTTTTAGTAAGTTGGCTTTTTCTTTCCTTAGCCTTTTGGTGTTTGCAGCCTGTCTCTGGGTCACATGACTGGGTGTTGGTGATAGTTGGGCATTGTGTATTCCTGTTAGGCTGTTGTAAATGAATCTAGGACCCTAGCGTAAACTTTCCCGATCCATGCCCTTGTATAGGCATAGAAATCAGTACCATATTTGGCCTGAGCCTTGCATCCCAAATACGGCATGGCTACTTCCACTAAGTTCCGAGAATCAACAACGATTTCCTGGAAAAACCCGCCATCAGCAGCTAGATACTTCCCCCTGCTTGAATATTGAGTTCTCCAAGAAATCCTAGAGTTTTCAAAGAACCTAGCCTTTGAGTGACGTTATTAAGTCCAATCATGCGTCAAACTCGGCACCTTCAAATTATAAATATGCCTAGGTTTGCCCAGACAAACACACTGTGGTTTGGAGCAGATCGACTATCTGCTTGCCCGACGCCCTGCAGCAGCAAGTGCCGAAGGAAGCCGACCCTCCAGCTGACTCACTGAGAGACTCTGTCTTTTCTCCTGCCGAGAAATCCAGCTCCAGTGTTTCCGGGCTACCCTTGCGGGTATCTGGGAAATCGAGTTCTGAGCGAGAGAAACAAGAGCTCCTTCATTCTAAAATCAAGGTACGGAGCTGATTAGATCTCTTAGAAAATTCTTGGAATAGATTCCTGGCAGAGAACTACTAAACTTAAGCTACTCCTCACTTACTTCTTCCCTTGTACTAGACTTAGGTTAGGTACGCCGGGGTAAGCATATTTTAGAAGCACCAGTTGAGTACTTTTAGTCATTATTTATTACTTTATGTATTTTATACATTTTATGCACTTTTATGGCTTAGAAACCATATCATGCTTTTACGGTACTACTTTATAATACTGTTCGTATTATATACATTTTACTTTATGACAAGTATTACGATTGTAGCAGTACATTTCTTATGCTTGAGAAAGAAGACTGTTCAATAAATACTTTTATGAAAAACGCCCGTCTCTCTATTTTCTCAGCACCTCTGGTGAAATGAAGCATGCACGATTGACTGAGTAAAATAGCTATCTACTGTTTCCGCGACTCTAGAGATTGATTTTTTATTCTTGGGAAACAAAGGTGTCATGTTTATGCGGTTGTCAGAAACTAATCCCTTCTTGTTTATTCGAGAAAGTTTCTAGTGACTTCTGAGCTAGCTGGCACTATTAAGTTTAATATATTCGGTAGAGACCTAGTCGACCTCAGTCCTACGTCTAAACTACAGTATATATTATTCCAATGGCCAGAGCCTATTGGGAATATAGGAACTACACCACAAGGCAGTCAACTACAATGAGAGCTTGGGTGTGACTGGATGGTCCATCACTGGCAGGATAGGAGAGAGGATTGGAACCCAGCCCCACTTACTCTAGAATAGGTTGTGTCCTGTCTCCACACAAAGGGCTGCCTACCCCCTGTAGTTAGTCTGGAGTCAGGAAACCATATCTCTATAAGCTTAGCCCCACTTCAAATTCACAACTGGGTATAAATACTGGACCTCGGACACCACCACTTCCGTACGCTTCTGGACCTGGGATACTCTGCCAGAAAGAAAGACTGCTGTGCTGCTATAAGGACTGCCACTCTGCTGAACTGCTGATCTGAAGGAACAGATGCCCTGCTGTGGAGCAACCTGTCCTCCAAATCAGAGTTGTCAGAGGAAGTGTGTCACAGACGAAACACAGTGAGGAGCGAGGAGCTAGGCTAGAAGAGCGAGTGGAGAGAGGAGCTGTCACCTGAGCGTCTGTGCCAGCACCTGATTCCAGGACAGAGACAGTGAAGACGGAGTTAGAGGCGGAGGTAGGGTAGAGGTTCAACTGAGTGCAGGGGGGTGGTGACTCCTCGCAGAGTGTGAGGCTGGGCCTCCACAGAAGCAGTCCTGCCAGGTCTGGGAGCTGCTTGTGATACGCCCGGCAGCTCCTGCTCAGTCCTCTTTCCATTACTCCTGCATCCTTATTCTCCGCCTAAACAGTGCTAGCAGCCCTGTCCCTAAAAGCAGCTGGAGGAACAGATGGCTGGCTGGAAAGGATGGCCCAGCAGCTCCGGCACCACTATCCCCACCACTGCCTTGCTTCTACCTCAGCTTCCCAATGTTAACAGCCCTACCCCGAAAGCAGCTGGGGGGACGGGCGGTTGGCTGCAACATGACTTGAGGGACAACCCAGTCCTCATTGAGCGCTCACCCCAGACACTATAACCATCACTGCCAGCCGCTACTGCAGTCCACCCTACGTTTCACAGGCTCTAGCATATCCAGCAGCACCGTCCCAGAAAACAACCAAGGAACAACTTGCTGCACTCAACCTGAATACCAGGTTTTCTGGGCCGCTAGCAACTGGCTTCTAAGTGGGAGTGCTTTTAATGATGATGAGTGATTTATAAAGCACAATAAATACCATGAATTGTCTAGGTGCTGCCTTTGGTATATGTCGCTCGGAGCAGAGACTGAGGTGCAGTTAAGCTGTGAACAACCATGTTTTAAGGCCTTCCTAAACTTGAGAAGATTGAGCTCTTTTTTCAGAAGGACAAGTAGAGAGTTCCATAGGCTGGCAGTTGTAGCTGTAAAGCTCTTACCGACCCATCTGGCCATGCTGACTCTAGGAACAAGTAGGTTTACCAGGTAGATGGATCTGAGAGCTCTGGCAGGTGTATAGGGTTTTAACATTTTTGCCAGATGGGTTGTCCCCCTGTTATTAAGGGATTTCAATGCAATGCATAGAGATTTAAATGGAATCCTCTTCGCGACAAGGACGAGGAGATTGAATCAAATTTGTGGATGCCAAGCAATACTCTAGCTGCCGTATTCTGTACCATTTGTAGTTTGTTAATGCTACGCCTTGGGGTGCTAGAGAAGTGGACATTTCAGTAGTCCAGTCTTGAGGCTATAAGCACTATTACCCCCGTCTTTCTTAAATCTAAGGGTATTGCCGCAAGTATTTGGCTCAGCATTTTTAAGGTAAAAAAAAAACATTGTGAGGTGGTTGAATTGATTTGTGATTCAAATGACAGCTTAGGGTCAAAGATTACTCCAAGATTTTTGGCTTTAAGCACTGGTTTGGACAGGGCGCCAAGTTGGACTGGCCACCAACTATTTGTTGGATTGTTCCCCAGCAACAGAACTTCAGTCTTAGCTGAGTTTAATTTTAGGCAATTATCTGACATCCAGTTGGCAATTTGACTCATACAATCATGGAACCTGATGGCTGTCTGACTGGCTGGACTGCTTACTGAGACAATAATCTGAGTGTCGTCTGCATATGACCCGGGGTAAATCTATAGCTTCTTATTAGTCTAGCCAAAGGGCTGACATGCAGATTAAAAAGGGTTGGGCTCGGAGTAGAGCCCCTTGGAATGCCACAGGGCAGCATAAAGGGAGCTGATAAGATGTTACCCAGGGGCCCCCTCCTGGGATCGTTCCGACAGGAAAGAGCCCAACAGGGCTTTTCTCTGATCCCAATGGAAGTGAGACGTTCCTGCAGCAGCCCATGGTTAACCGTATCCAAGGCTGCTGACAGGTCCAAGATGATCAGAGCTGCATTCCTCCCACATCTAGTATCATTCTGAGTTTCCCTGTGGTGAGTGATAAGGGCTAGCTCGGTACTATGCTGGGCACGGAAGCTGAACTGGGAGGAATCAAAAATGGTGTTATCGCTGACAAAGACCGAAAGTTCAGTGTTCATCACCTTTTCAATAACTTTTGCCGGGAACCGGAGTCTAGATATTGACCTGTAGTTAAGGGTCTCCTTGGTGTCTATGTTTGATTTAACACAGATATGGCTATTGAATGTTTATTTAAATGAATCCCTGATTGAACAATATTCAGGTACTACCTGAGAAAATACCTGAGCAACAATCGAGCAACTGACCATTTGAGCAGAACAGTTGAGAAGCAGCAAAGCAGCAGTGTGCAGCAGAGGGCTGAAGGAGCAAGGGCGAGCAGAGGGAGCAAATGTTTTTGGGTGAAAGGTTCAGAGTTCGAAGCAAAGCAGGGGCAGCACCAGCAGGAATGGCAGTAAAGAGCAACCCCCGGACTCTCCATGGAAATGGCCCAGCTGTGTCTGGGTGCAGTTTGTGGGTGTTTCCAAAAGCGCAGCTAGGACATAATGAATCTGATCTCCCGTTCCGGCCTCCGGACCACAACTAAAGTCACCAGTAAATGAAATGGTAAAGTATCTCCTAACCAAAAAAGACAAACCCAAATTGCAGGAAGATACAGAAACCTTAGGACCACCAGGAATGGCATGAAATGGAAGAGGATGGCAGCAACTGTCAGGCCCACCTTGAATCCTCTTCGCGACATGTAGCCAGGTGGGTTGGCCCCCTGTTATTGAGGGATTTGAATGCGATGCATAGATATTTAAATTTAATTCTCTTTGTGACAGGTAGCCAGTGGAGTCAGGCCAAGGACGAGGATATTAAATCAAATTTGGGGATGCCCAGCAATACTCTAGCTGCCACATTCTGTACCATTTGTAGTTTAATAATGCTACGTCTTGGGGTGCTAGAGAAGTGGATATTACAGTATTCCAGTCTTGAGGCTATAAGCACTATTATTACCAAATAGGACATCAAACAAGAAATGAGATCAGGAAAAATCAGGCTGACACTGGAGCAGAAGAACACCAACTAGAAGCAAGCACTGAAAAAACTAAGCATGAATAAAGCAACCAAAGCAAAAGAACCACATGACAAACAGAGGAGCCCCCTAATAGCGCTCATACTAAATTTGTTTGGCAAAGCAGACACAAGTGGAAGAGTGAGCACAAGCTCCTAATTCATTTTTATTCAAAGACCCAGAAGCTGCAATATATTCAATGCATAGAGAGGGTACCAGGTCTTCTAACACCTTGGGTCCCCAGAAAACAGCACAGAACCTAATCCAAAAAGAGAAGCAACTAGAAGCCCCAAACAATCAACTGCACATTTACGATCAAGACTTGGAGTGATCAAATCTCCTATTTATAAAAGGCAGAAACCAACAAAGCAGACAAAGGCAAACCAGATCAAAAAAACATAATCACAAAAGCACATATCCACACAACGGACCTAACAAATTCAGTGATGGGCATAAGCAAGAGAACTGACAAAAAGTTAGAAGGCAGGATTGAGGCAGTCCCCTCAGAGTCAGCGCAACATAGATCTCGTGAAAGAAATGGGAAAAAGTACTTTCAGACAAAACTGCCAACAACAAATATACAAACAGACGAGGCAAAGTCTGCCCATTCCACACCTAGAGTCATCCTACAACAGGAGACAACCCAGGGGCTAAAAGCTGTAGCACAGGTTCTCCAGGATGACATTGATGGTCACTGGCTGAGATCAATCACCCTCTCATCTAACGAGGATGACTTACAAGCCTTGGAAGCCAAAACAATTTATCAGGAGTCAAGAGTTAAAGGACAGGAGGGTGAAGATGACCTCAATACTTCAGCAAAAAGTGACATAGAGACAAATGACGAATGCCTCACCCAAAACAACGAAAGCTCTTTTAAACCTTTCACTGCAACTCCTTTAACATCACTTAACCAGAATCCAACATCACACAAACTACTAATCAATATGGGCCACTAAGCCCTGGAACAAAAGCTACACATCCAGCTAGCAGAGTGGACAGTTGGAACATTTCACCACTCTATTACATACTCTATAAGCATCAACAATGCAATATGACAAATTAGACATCCAAGTAGATGTAATGAACATTATAGCTTTACAGATTTCAGGGATTAACACCAAGCTAGGCAAACTAATAGACCTAATAACAAGAGTTCAATCAATTCAATAGCCATTACAGAGATCCTGTGCGTGTGGCTCTATGATAGACAAACTAAGCTCCCTACCAGTGATACTGGAACAGATAATAAGCATCAAAAATCTAATTCCAACTGCCCTTCCACCACCACTAAGCTAGAGGAACACGCAGGCCCACTTTAAGGCAACAAATCTACAGGCTCTCATCAGCTAAGGGAAGAACTAAGAGAACCACAAAAAAACTACAAAAAAGGGTGATATCGGAAGACACCCAGAACCCCGCAGCAGAAAGAACAACTACGGAAAGGCCCAAAACAACTAATCAAACGAGTAGACAAAAAAAGTGTGAAAGAAAACCCAAAAACGAATTACTGCAACAGGCAAAATACCAGGCACCTAAATCATACCACATATTTGGACTAATATGGGATGGTAACGCGAAGGTCATTCCAGCTATGACTCTCACAAGCGGCAACATACCATCCACCATAAGACAAAAGGAATGGGAAATGGAGGTACACACACTCGAGGAATCAAGCTCAAGCAAAACTTCATGTACATAATCTCATTCCATAGAAACCATGGTCAACCGGACAAAGAACATTATACACATTGTAGAAGGAGTCGCCTTAAAGGCAGCAAAAAATGAAAAAAAACTAGCTTGCTGAGAAGAAAAAATCAATGGGTCACTGAAAGCATCAATAAACCAAAACATACAGGAGCTAGACAGCAGACGAGTAAAAGGAACAAGCTCAACGTCCACACATAATAATGCCCATGGCACAAAGAACAAGACTAGTGAATTAGCGGAAAGAACAGCAGCTAATAGAGAAGACATTATCCCAACAGACCCCAAGTCACACAGAATGGCAGACTTAGCCAGCAAGCAAAGTCAAGAAAACCTCCGAAAACTCATGGTCCAGAAAACTGAGCCCCACAGCCCAGTATGGAATGAAACACATGAGCGGAAAGGGAACCAACAGGCAGACTTACCCTTACATCTTAACTCATTAACCAATGCAACACTGGTCAGTAAAACACCACAAAAATTCTCAGGTTTATCATCCAAAACTACAACAAGCCAACCTGTCAGAAGGTACACAATAATACTAATCCAACATGGAAAAATACCCCTGCAAATGAACATCTAACACAGCAAATAATTCTAACATCGAAATACTAATCTCAGGGCTGGCATGACACCCTAAACAGGGTGAATATTTTAAAATTAACAGCAGAAATTTCAGCGTTAAAACATATAGAATTTTCTAACCTTCTATCAGTAGAATTCCTTCCAGCAAGAGACCAAAAAAGCGATGAACAAACTCACTACATGGCAATCAGAAGAAATATCACATCTCCTTTTGATCTGTGCACAACAATTCAAACCATGGGGCATAAAATTATCTAAATCAATCACATCACGCTGCCACTGACCTCTAACCTCCAAACGACTTCACAAACCAAAACAACCATTAACGCAAACTCTTGAGAAGACGCTGGTGTATTTGGGTCTGCAGAATGCCCAGTGACAAACCTTAAATATATCAATAAGGAGTTGTAACGACCGGATTCTCAAACCAGATGGGATCAGCTCCTAGGAACCCCTCCAACCCAGTCGGAACGTAATCACCTCCCTCCTTAGAACGTATTTACAATGGATATAGATATATGTATGTACATCTCGTACCTAAGGATGGGGAAAATAACAATACACATGCATAGGTTTTCTACAATATCCTATTCATACCAACTAGTCTCACGGCCACTTAGGCCCAGACTAATCTACCCTGGGGCTGGTCTGATTATGTACCATCACACACTGATCACCCTCAGTGCTCATTCGACACGCAATCCAGCGCGCCATACACACTGATCACCCTCAGTGATCACTCGACACGCAATCTGCCGTGCCATTCACACTGGGCTGCAGTCCCAGTGCTCTCTTTTTATCCGGTCCGCAATCCGGCGGACCTAAACACTGGTCTCCCTCCCAGTGCTCACTCACTTACAACCCGATCTGCAATCCGGCGGATCTACGCACCAGTCTCCCACCTGGTGTTCTCATTAACGCCGCTTACCAACGACGATCACTCTCCTATGAATACCTTTGGAAGAAATCTCTCATTGGCTACTCGGGATGATACTACAATAACACAAATTAGTACAGCTTTTCAAATTGGAGTATGTACCTTCTGCTCTTGGCATCAAACGGTCCCTCTCTCCCTCATTATTCAGTCACCTCTTACCTGACCGGGATTTACATCCGTTCATGAAAACAATGTCTGACTGGAAGACCAGGTTACCCTGATTGAACAAGAATACAAGGCACATGTCGGTTCACTAGGAACTGGGGTATTTTATTACAATGATTATAAACACAATACTATACTATAACATATATCCTGCAAAGAAAAGTGAAAGGTTGAAATGTGCACACTATGGCTTCTAGGCCAAGTGTAATGTTTTTTGAATTTCTTTGATTTACCATGAATTAAAGTGGCCTCCGCTCCTGTATCTACTAATGCTCGGGCCCTTTTGATATTACGATGTTTCCAAAAAATTTCAATATCTACATAGGGTCTATTGTCTCTGTGAGCCCACCTGCGTACTGGAGCTTGACCTATTTCCTAGTCATTTTTACTGCGTTCTGTCAACCAAGACAAATCAGGGTAAATGCTCTCAGGTTTCTTGGGTATCAAAATATCCTGTTCATATCCATCTCCAGTACGAAACGGATTTTTGTCATTTTCATAGTATTGTGAATTACGATCAGAAAGTCTATGACGATCCTCCCTTCTCCTCAACTCAGGGGAATGATCCCTTTCATCTCTATATCTGTTGGAAACACGTTCATCTCTCCCCCTTTCTTTTTCCCCCTCTCTCCCCCTCGCTTTTTCACAACGAGGGGACCCATCACGTTCATAACGCCGCCCTTCACGGCGATCAGAATCCACACAACGCCTTTCATCACCACTGTCATCAGAATAACCACGGTCACAATCATTCTTTCGCACACGACGGGCACCTTCTTTTCGATGCAAACCACACTTACGAAACATGTCCCATAAGCGATTATTAGGTTCACCGTCAATGTCCTCCCTTTTCACACCATCAGCTAATAGAGCAAGAAACATATCACGTCTAGAGAATTTATAATCCCCAGCGGTACGACCCTCAGGTCGAGATTGTCTCTCAGGTTTAAACCATTTACCCAACTCACCAAGCTGACAAACAGATTCAAGCACCATAGACAAAGGATTGCCAGTTTGATTAATCAACAAAGTCATCATAACCTGCTTATAAGCAACAGGGGAAGAACGGATAATGCGATTCCGCACAGAAGATGTTAATAGACCATCCAACAACCTGTCAGAAGTACTGAGAAAAATCGCAGTTTTCATAACCTCTTCTTTCAAACGCTGCGACGCATTGCGCAAAGTATACCACGGCTTGTCATTGACGGGCCAATCAGATTCAGTAGGATATTTATGGTTACAGCCATCATTCGCAAGCTGGAGTAGACTAATTTGGCCAGCACCATTATAATTCCGAAAATGGTCTTGTACAGTAGAATCGGAACTCAAAGAGCAAAATCGTAAACAATCTCCTGCATCAAGCATGATACCTGCAGCACCTAATTCATAAAGGCGCACCATCCACGTAAGTAAGGCCTCACCGGGCCGTTGTTGAAATGGTTGTAAAATGTCACTAACCTCCTGTTGAGTAAAATCTTCAATACTATCCAAATGGATACCATTCGGCATACCAGGAGCCTGTTGCAATTTGCGTCGAAAAACTGGGTGAGCAGAAACCTCCGGAAGAGGATCCGAAGAAGCCCGATCCAGAGAAATAGAACAATCAGGACGAGATACGGCATCAGAACGAGAAGAGCGATCACGGCCGCTAGAATCATCATTTTTGTCACAAGAAGCAGATTTACAGTTACGTCCAGAGCGAGAAGACTCGCGCTTGTCACTCTCCTCAGCCGAGGAGCCAGAATCATTTGAATCCCAGATATTACCATCCCACTCGTCGGGATTCCAATCCAGTCCGGCTTTCGCCACGACCAGACGCTGTCTGTATTTGTATTTAGCAATCCGAACTGCAGCCCTTTCGGCTATAGTCTGATAAGTCTCAAGTTTGTCGGAAAGCAATTTATTCTGACATCGCAAAGGAGTATGCGCATTCTGCACTTCAACAAACTTTTCCTCCATATCCACAAATCGCTTCTGCAATTTTACAAATTTCTCATGAAGCATTTTATATGCAGTCAAAACAATCCATCCTCTGCGTCCCAAAACAGGAAGCTCATCACCCTTCACTACTGGTGCCTTCTGCAAATAGAAACCACATCAGCAGGCTCCGCCTGCTCCAAACAAGAAGTCCAATTCTCACTTAAACCAGTAGAATCGGCCCACTCACGGGCCAAGGCCTCGTAAGGCGTTGATTCCCAGCCGGGAATTTCAACAGGCAATTTGAAAGTAGATTTCGACTTACGCGAAAACATTTTGACACACAAAAATTATATACAATTATAAACAAAGAAAATACGTACAAGCCGAGCGCAATCCAACAAGATCAAAACAATACAGCGCACACAGGCTTCGTAAACAGTTTGTAACGCCAGATGTAACAACCGGATTCTCGAACCAGATGGGATCAGCTCCTAGGAACCCCTCCAACCCAGTCGGAACGTAATCACCTCCCTCCTTAGAACGTATTTACAATGGATATAGATATATGTATGTACATCTCGTACCTAAGCATGGGGAAAATAACAATACACATGCATAGGTTTTCTACAATATCCTATTCATACCAACTAGTCTCACGGCCACTTAGGCCCAGACTAATCTACCCTGGGGCAGGTCTGATTATGTACCATCACACACTGATCACCCTCAGTGCTCACTCGACACGCAATCCAGCGTGCCATACACACTGATCACCCTCAGTGCTCACTCGACACGCAATCCGGCGTGCCATTCACACTGGGCTGCAGTCCCAGTGCTCTCTTTTTATCCGGTCCGCAATCCGGCGGACCTAAACACTGGTCTCCCTCCCAGTGCTCACTCACTTACAACCCGATCCGCAATCCGGCGGATCTACGCACCAGTCTCCCACCTGGTGTTCTCATTAACGCCGCTTACCAACGACGATCACTCTCCTATGAATACCTTTGGAAGAAATCTCTCATTGGCTACTCGGGATGATACTACAATAACACAAATTAGTACGGCTTTTCAAATTGGAGTATGTACCTTCTGCTCTTGGCATCAAATGGTCCCTCTCTCCCTCATTATTCAGTCACCTCTTACCTGACCGGGATTTACATCCGTTCATGAAAACAATGTCTGACTAGAAGACCAGGTTACCCTGATTGAACAAGAATACAAGGCACATGTCGGTTCACTAGGAACTGGGGTATTTTATTACAATGATTATAAACACAATACTATACTATAACATATATCCTGCAAAGAAAAGTGAAAGGTTAGAATGTGCACACTATGGGAAAAAGGTCAACGTCACCTTAGTAATGTGGAGTCTGGGTTCAGCAGTCATCTAGGTTCCCTTCTCGTCTGTGCCTTGGCTCGTCTCGGAATCACACCTCAGCAGTCACGAGTACACGTCTGCACCGCTATGCTCTGTCTCCTCTGCTTCCTTCGAAAGTCACTGGAACCTTCCTCTTTATTAGCTGCTGTCTCTCTCTGTCTCTGATCGCTCTGCGCTACTTCTCCTTCTCCTTCAATCTTTCTCAGAGAGTATCAGTTTCATGATCTTTCTCAGACTTCAAGATGGCGACTGTCTGCCTGGAAATAATTAATGGCATTGATGCTAACAGCTAGCTGCCGCCTACAGACTGACTGACTCACTGCCTAACACTTTCGCTAATATGGAAGCTTGTCCTTTCATGGAAAGTTACGGCCAGTAACCTGCTGCCCACCAAATTCTTGTACCTCCCCGTACCAAGGACACGTTCCCAGCCGGCCGGCCTGATGTTGTGTCTTCGGAGTGGAGAAAAAAACAGTCTTTCGATAAGGGCCAGCCTGAACCGGTTCTCTCCAAGCGGACAACACTTCGAAACTAAAACATTACACTTGGCCTCTCAAGCTGCCGGGGTAGAAAGCAAGATGGAGTCTCTCCCGTTTGAGGCCTACAAGGCCCAAAATAAGCATAACTCCATAGAAGGTATACTAACACTCTTGCAAAAGGACGGATTATCACTAATACTCATGAATCTATCCCCTAGCTTAAGTTTATAAGCCCTGATCTAAGGAAAAGGGTACGAAAATGCACTACTGTGCCTTATGAATAGGCCCTGTTTATAATTCTAATCCCTGCACTATGAGGGTAATTGGCTGGAGTCACCTTCAATCATTCTCCCTCCAAGGAGGGCCGAAAAAGTTGGTCAGAACAGGAGTGAAGCCAACAAAGGCCAGAACACAATAACAGAAGGAGGGTCAAATGCAAGGAGTTGGCTTCCAGCCACCGTCAACGCACACAAGGGCGTTTAACCTGCAGGGGGGACTAACCAGTAAACCAGAGAGAGGTGACTTACATCTGCACTCATGGAATATAGCTGGAGCGAAAAAATGGTTAGAAGCTGGCACGCCACCTCAGGACTGAGATTCACATGATATAATAGTCCTCCAAGAGACATGGGCACTGGACAACCAACCCCTTGAGGGCTTCACCAACTGCAAAGTTGCTGCAGTAAACAATGAGTGTTACACAAGCATCCAAATAGGGGTCTGGCAGTTTATGTGACTATGACATTAAATATCCAATCTGAATAGCTATCATCCCCTAATCCCAGATTTGCAATTAAATCAAATGTGTGCTGGTAATCAACAGATACAAGCATCTAAAAGTAAGGAAAAACACTCTCAACTCCTATAATTACAATAATCTCAGACATTAGATTCACCTTTCCTGCCTGGGAAATTGTGCTGGCTGGAGACTTTAACTCAAACCTCAGCTATACCCCGGAGGAGGACGACAAAGTAGCAGCTGATAACATATTCTGGAATGCTCAGCCGAGTTGGCGATGCAGCGCGCGCAAGGTAAATTGTTTTATTTACTTAATTTCTTACCTTTCTCCTGTCCATCATATGTCGGACTCTACTACACCCCCACCCTGCGCCTCCCCGCCCGCCTCACCGCCCCGCAGCACTTCCTCAGCGACCGTAGTAAAGGTGCTAGCGTTCCTGGGAATGAGAGTGATTAATGGCCGATCAATGGAAGACACCCCTCCAAAATTCACCTACCATGGAGCTAAGGCATGATCCAAACTTGACTTTACATTAGTCTCCCTACCATTAATGTCATTCTACTCGCAGTTCTCAATTGAATTTACCACTCTAAGCAACCACTCCTACCAACACATTCACTTCAATCTAAGCTTTCAAAGCACTGGGTTACCCCATAATTGGCTAGATGTGTACAGGCGAACAACCTAAAGTGACTTAAATGGACAAACAACACTCTCTCGGACCTACAGAACACAATAAAAGAACAAAAAATAGCCAGTGGCAATGAGAAAAACAACACAATAAATACCTGGACAGAATTCACAAAAAAATGTACATCATTAATGTCCGGAATAAAAAGCCATGCATCAAAAACAACTTGCTGGACAACATCACATGAAGTGCAAACCCTGAAATGAGAACTAAAGAAAGCTGCCCGGAACAACTGACCTCGATGAAACTAATTGGGACACTGTAAGCTGCTTTAGGAAAGAATACAAAGAAAAAGATATGGGAAGAAAAAAGAAAAAAGCAAGTATAGATTTTGGGCAAAACTATTGTTTAGTGTGACGCAAACCAACTCAAGCACCTTTTGGGAAACAATAAATAACCTGAATGGACCAGTTAATGTTATAACCTCAAATGTACGGGAACATGATTGTGCCAAATTTGTAATCAGGAGGTTCACGGGGAACACAAATCCAGAACCACTGCCTTCTCAGCAACCAGAGAGCACCAATCAACTAGATCAAGTGTTGGCAACCAAAACAACTGCAAAACCCAGCATCCGTAATGAAGGAAACAGCACCCGCAAGGCAAAGAAAATGTGTTGCGTTATTCAGCAGAGGAAATAATTAACATAATACACAAAGGCAGAAGGGATGGAGCACCCGGGCCTAACATCATTTCCCGGGCAATCTTCAAACATGATACAGTCATTTGGAGCAACCATTCATCTATACTTTTTAAAGAAGTAGAACTATTAAGCTATGTGCTACCCAGCTGGCAAGGCTCCATTATCCCTTCAATCGACAAAGGTGGAGACAGAATGCATCCAGCAAATTTCAGACTCGTAGCGCTATTTGACGTGGAAGCAAAGTACCACTCTTCTCTGATCTTGGTAGACCTCTTTGACTGGTCTGATCAATACAACTTGATCCCTATTAATCAGACAGGCTTCAGAAAAGGGGCCGGAACAATCGCAAACATATTAGCGCTCTTACTAATAGAAGAAAAATGCAAGCGGAAAAAGCAAAAGTTACATCTATATTTAATAGACCTAAAAGTGGCCTTTGACAGTGCAGATTGTCAAAACCTGTGGAGAAAGTTAAGAGCCTAGAATATCCCCAAAAGAATACTACAAGGAATAATGGGCCATATTACTAAGGTGAAGTATCGCCGCTTTTTCGGCGAATTGTGCCGAGAAAGCGGCGATACTTCTAGCGCCCTATTAACAAGGGCATGCTAACGCCTGCCTCAAGCCCACTTTGCATGTCAGCGAGGAACATCGCTAATGACATGCAAAGTGGGTGTTCCCACGTCCAACCACATGTAAAATGTGGTTGGAGGTGGTAACACCCTATTACCAAGGCAGGCGTTGGGAAAAGGAGACCTGTGATAAACTCGTTTATCGTAGGTCTCCCAATGCCTGCTCTGATCAGGTGTTAGGCATTGTTAACATGGGGGTGTGGATCATAAAGCTGAATCCATCCCCCATATTATCAAGGCACACATTAGCGCGTGACAACAACGCTTGTTTTCACGCGCTAATGTTCCCTATCGCCGGCTATCGCCGGATTTAATATCGCCTACATGTTGAGCGTTGATAATGGCGCGCTAACACAGCGATAAAATCCGGCGATAGCCGGCGATAGGGAAATGTGCGATGTGCGTTTTGTAACGCACATCTTGGTAATGTGGCCCCAATGTTATTTCACCCCGGCACCTGGATAAGAGTGAAGTTAGGTGACTGCTCCAGAATTTCTAGAAAGTTGATCACAAATACAGGCTCGAAACATGGTTGTATACTGGCGCCACACCTTTTTAACCTGTTCATGTCTGACCTAACAACACAGCTTAATCAGATCAACTCCCATCCGCCATATCTGAGAAACCTATCCTTATCTCACTTCTCATATGCAGTCGGCGGGTTACCGATGAGTTTAACAAAAGTTGGTATCCAGAGAGCGCTTACTGAAATGCTCAAATACGTTAGTGCTAACAAACTAGAAATCAACACAAAAACTATGACAATCAGCATTCTCCCTGGCCCATTACAGAAACTGCTGGAAGAAGTAACCAGCTACAAATACCTGGGAGCCTATACTGACAACAGATTTAATCACCACAAGCAAAAAAGCTAGATGTAACAAGGAACCAGGGTTCTAGCTTTCGCCTTCAGAACACTGCCCATAAAAAAGGAGGGTCCCTCTTATAAAGCGCTGCTATCTGTGATAGTGGCAAAAATGCTACCAACTATATTCTATGCCAGCATCGTTTTACACATAAAATATTCATTCATTTTGCATAGGTTGAAAGTTGCACCTTATAAACAAGTCTTCCAACTAACTCAAACTGCATCACTGGCACAGGTGCATATGGAATTCAGGTTAATGAATGAAACAATAGGGAGAATGTACACCACAATAAAATGTTGATACAAAACTCAGCACAAGCCCCACTCAATAAGGCTCCATATACAGAAGTTGAAAACGACAAAAAATCCATTTACAATAAAGATATTTTTAAAGCTCTAACAACCACAAGCACAGTTGGCTATGGAACAAGAATGTATCCTTTCCAACCTTCAAACAAGATATAAACAGAGTAGCAAAATTCCACTTTCTAGTGGTTGACAGTTTGCTTCAGCCACAGATCGCATGCCTGGATGGTGATTAAAAAATATAAGAGCCTAATAGCAGCACTTTACTTACGGCCACATGCATCAAAGTTAACATTTGCGATTTCTTAATTGCGAAAATTAAGGAATCGCAATTAAGAAATCGCAAATTGCTATGCATCAAAAAAATCGCATTTTTATTTGCGATTTCTAAAAATTCCTTTATAGCGATTCACAATTTGCGAATCACAATTAAGGAATCCCTTCCCATTGATTCCTATGGGCCAAGAGGCCCATAGGAATGAATGGGAAGCCATTCACAAATTGCGATTAGCATTTTGGGAATCGCAATTTGTGAATGCATTTTCAAGGGTGCAGAGGGGGGTCCAAAGAACCCCCGCACCCCTGAAATGTAACTTTAAGTGCAAGTTTCACACACACATGTCCCAAGGACATGCGTGTGAGTAACATGAAACTTTAAAAAATGCATTTTTGTGCATTTTTGAAAGTTTTCGCAAATTAGCATGAAGGTCAACTTCATGCTAATTTACCCCTTCCTATTTGCTATTTCGCAAATTAAAAATGTTCATGCATTGCATTTAAGAAATCTCAAATTGCGATTTCTTAAATGCAATCGCAATTTTAGAAATCGCAACATGGTTGTGATTCCTAAAATTGCGGAAAACCTTATGCATCCCAAATTTGAGAATTGAATTCGCAAACGGCCGAAAATTGCGATTCGCACCGTTTGCGAATGCAATTCTCAATGATGCATGTGGGCAATAGATCTTACTTTTCCGGTACACCTAAAAACTGGTGGCACTCCGCTTTGGAAAACTAATGCCAACAGCAGACCAACCGAGCAGGATGCATAAGGGGCATACAGTATTCAGACTTTCTGACAGCAAGAAAGTGGATTTCATTTACCTAATTTGTGTATGCCCCTATCTATATACAGCATGCATCACTTTATTAAGAAAATCCCTCATCGCTAGAGTAAAAAATAATGCAGAGCAGCTATCATACAAGGACTAGACCAGTCAGATCCTCAAATGAACTGCAAATTGGTAAACTACGTCAAACTTCACGATCCGACTTTAAAAAAACATAGCCCAACATGAACATTGATTTTATTTATTAACAGAAATCGTTTTAACATTTTAATACTAAATCTGAGAAGATAAACAGCTAAGCGGAAAGTACACACTTAATGAACAACTATTAAGATTAGAAAAAGAAGGAAAAAAAACACATTTACCGAATTTTAGAAGCAGAATTTTTTAGGTCACTACTTAAGGAAGAAATGTATCTTTAACTTTGCTCATTTTGCTCACGAAAACATTTTTAGATTAACTCCTTATTATAACTCAAAGTAAGAACGAAGCCTGTATCTAAAAGCTCAGGTCAGCCTTGGCACTTTACACTTGTACATAGTGAATATTACCTAATCACTCCTGTAAAGATTCATGTTCGAAGAAAGGGTTATCCTGCATATTTTGCATTTTGAATCAATTTTAGTACAAATTGTTATCATGTCTCATTTTAAGAACAACGCCTGCTTTCGTTTAGCCTTTGCTATCCAGGCACTCTCCAGTCTAAAATTATGAACACTACAACCATTACTTGACCACCTCTGTAAGGACCAAGAGTGCACAAACTGAACATTAAGTTTTGTGTTGAATTATGAAGGCATATTTATGTTGTATATTTATGTCAAAGTTGTTATGGTTTTATTTATTTATTTATAAAGTTTTATATATAGCTAAACAATACCTACACAGCTGTCCTGCCCTGCTGTGCTGACCTCTTGCCTTGGTGAGAAGGACTGGACCTGCATCTCTTGAACTCAGAACCCATAGTGACTGCAAGGGCTAGCTGGCTGGTCTCCTGATCTGAAGCCTCTGTAACATACCAACCTTACACCTGCACCTGGAATCTGCCACCTGTGAGTCTACCCTGCCAAGTGGAACCTCCCCAGTCCTGAACTCATGAAAGTGAGCCTAAGGTGCTCTGCCAGCCTCTATGGATCTTGCAGAACCGATGCATCTCCTGAATTTCTGCTGCACCCACAACATCTTCAGAAGCCCTGCTGCATCCTCAGCACAGGCCCTCGCATCCCTCATGGATGGCAGGCATGACTAAGGACTCCGCAATCCACCTCACAGCTCCTTGGAACTAATTAATTGCCCCTACTGCATCCCTGATGCCAGACTTTGCATTGCACGCCCTGTTGACGTGATCCTCGATGGTGATGCCGAACCTCACATCGCAGCCTCACCCCATCGTGGAACTATCACCATGCTTGAGTTGAGCAACACATCTTCAGCGCGGATACTTGGAACGCTCTGGGATTTAAAGTACTTTGTTCAGTGGGCCAAATTGGGTCCCTAAAGTCGGCCCAAACCAGATATCCACAGTTGGTGCTTTGTGCTTTTTGGCACTATTCTCTCTAAAATCTTTAACATTGCATATCTCTGGTTCTACTGATTGTTTTTTTTTGTTTTGGTCTTGTTTTATTTATTGAAGAAAGTTATATTTTTCTACATTGGTGTGATTTTTGTTGTGTTGTGAAGTGTTGCACAAATGCTTCACACATTGCCTCTAAGTTAAGTCTGACTGCTCTGTGCCAAGGTATCAGAGTGTTGAGCACAGGTTAATTTAGGTTTGGCTTGTGCCTCACCATGACAAGGATTGTTGTTGCTGCTTGTCCACGGCTCACACCCTAGTCAATCAGTCAATCAACAACCCATTTTCTCATAATATTCTACCTGGGTTCTTCATGTGCTGCAAGCAAACAGAGGGTGGAAGACAGGGTAGCGAAAAAGGTTGTAGTCAAATAGAGAAAATAGAAGCATATATTAAAAAATATATTTCTAAATGCTGTGTATACTAAGTAAATAGCAAACATTAACCTTTATATCAAAAATGGTATTATTTATTTCAGATATGGTAATAGTAGTTTAAAGCATTATAAAAATTAACATACATCAAATATCAACCTTACACACATGTCATCTTTCTTTCTGCACGGAAGGAATATGAAACTGTTTAAAATGTATGATCTTTTAGGTTTCTGAACCTTCCAATCATCAATTGTGGAAAAGATCCATTGTCCAACTTGAAAAATGTTAAAGTTGGAATTTTGGTTTTTATCAATCATACATTTAAATAGTTATAACCACATCCTGCAGGACACAATGCATGCACTCTTCGGATTTCACGTATATTTAGCTGTGACACCTGACAACCTTGGTTAGTAGTTTTGCCTTCACGCACCGATTTTGCTGGATTCATTTATTTTGGCTGTAGAACTCTGTGTACTTTATAACTGATAATCAGTGATTTGGGGCCAGATGTAGGTAAGTAACATTTACCGAATCTTAATTACCGAAAATTACCGAATTTTACCGATTCGGTAATTAAGATTCGGTAAATGTGAGGGGTTGGTATGTAGGGAATCCAGATGTTCCCTTTTACCGAATCGGTAAAATTCGGTATTTACCGATTCGGTAAATACCGAATCGGTAAAGCCTATTGATTCCTATGGGCTTCAAAGCCCATAGAAATCAATAGGCTTTACCGATTCGGTATTTACCGAATCGGTAAATACCGAATTTCACACGGGTGCAGGGGGTGTCACTTTGACACCCCCTGGCACCCCCTAAACAGGATTGGGTGCCATGTGGCAGGCATACAAGCCCTAGGGGCAGGTCTGCCTGTCATATGGCACAGGTGTGCATGCACACATGTATATGCACACCAGAATCGGTATTTTACCATCAAATAGTATTTGATGGTAAAATACCGATTCTGTAATGCTTGTGGGACTCAGAAGAGTCCCACCTACATATCAATTTTACCGAATCGGAAAAAATACCGATTCGGTATTTTACAGAATCGGTAAATTTACCGATCGGCAAATTTACCGATTCTGTAAAATACAGGGCCCTACATCGCAAATTGCATTTACCGGTCGGTAACGGCCGAATTCGGCCGTTACCGACCGGTAAATACCTACCTACATCTGGCCCAAAGTGTTTATGACCTCTCCATAAAACATTGTAAAATCGGCCTACTCCTAATTGGCACATTTAATTTACTCTTAAGTCCCTGGTAAGTGGTACTCCATGTAATTATTTAATTGTAAGCCCCTAGAAAAGTAGTATTACATATATTCAGGACCTGTACATTAAATGCTACTAGTGGTGCTGCATCACTCTTTGTGCCACCCACTTTAAAAAAGATGTCTCAGACTTGTCATTGCAACCAGTAGTGCAGTTTTATACTGCCATTTTGACCTGGCTATATAAACCTTTTGAGCATGTTCCAGACCGAGAGAGCCCGGGCCATCCCTCTTATCTTCCTGATTGTGGAGAGAGCATAACTACGGGATAGGCAGGACATTGCATCGCGATATGAGGGGAACAGCTGTCACACCTGCATCTTCCTTTCCTCCCCTGCTGTGAAGGCAACGGCTTATCCTTCAACATCGCGCTCCGTGCCGTGAGGGAAACGGCCCAGAGACAAGCACACCGGTCCCACTAACGGGCCGAACCACAACTCCCAGCAGCCCCGGGTCAGGCGCAGCGGGAGCAACGTCAGCAACGCGCCCGGCAGGGCATTAAGAGTAGGGCGCGCTGAGCGCTCAGGGGGATCACAGCAGGACATTGTATCGCGCCGTGAGGGGAACGGCTGTCACACCTGCATCTTCCTTTCCTCCCCTGCCGTGAGGGCAACGGCTTATCCTTTAACATCGCTCACCGTGCCGTGAGGGAAACGGCCCAGAGACAAGCACGCTGGTCCCACTAATGGGCCGAGACACAACTCCCAGCAGCCCCGGGTCAGGCGCAGCGGGAGCAACGTGAACAACGCGCCCGGCGGCGCATTAAGAGAAGGGCACGCCTCCCGTCCAGCGAGACGCGCACGGACAGCGCTGGGCTGAGCCAGGGCAGAGGGCGGGCCATCTGCGGCCATCAGAGACCAGCAGAGGTCGGGTCGGGACACCCCCCTTGGCTGAAGGATGGGGAAGCGCAAACTAAACTCTAGAGAAGGGGAAGGTAAGAAGGCCAAGGTGCCCCGAAAATCGGAGACTATTATTTCATATTTAACTTCTGCTGTGGGGGCATTAAATGACCAAATTGCTAACATTGAGAAGGAATTGGGACTTGATTTACTTACAGACGTAGTGCCCACTCTGAATGCTGAGACATCTCCAAGAATTGCTCCCCCCATCCCCTTTGAACCGGACATTATTGTAGTTAACCCGCTTCAGGGTGCCCCGGATATCCCGGTCTCTGCAGACACTTCTCAAAGAGCCAGCTCGGGGGTGACGAGGATACACGATGAAAACATAAAAGCGACTAGTAAAGGTACTAAAAGGAAGAAACCCCTCAACCAGACTAAAGGGGGTGTGGCTACAACATCGAACCTTAGCCTCCCAACTAATGTATTGGAGTTGATGGAGGAACTAATTGAATCTCATCTGGAGCCTGTACTTGTGAACATTGGCAAGGATATGGTGAACTCCTTGAATCTTTGTGTCGCAAACATTGTTAAGAAATGCGAAAACATTGACAAATTCCTGAAGGATCTAAGGGCTCATCTTACAGGTCCCAATGAAGGCAGTGCCATATGTGTAAACCAAACTAGGGCGAACAGTCAGGAAATAGATACGGATTCCCCCCTGGGTGAGGACATGCAGACTAATTCAGAAAGATCTAGATATCAAGAAAAGAGGATGAAGTCAACCCCGGGGGTTCAACGACATCTCTTACCTGATGAGGTTATACAATCAACGTCCCCAGGCAAAGATCGACACACTCTTGATCTCCGTACCTCAAAATTACCCACTTTACATCTTCCCCCGCAAGCTGCTCCTTTAGTGGTAATTCTGTCTGGAATTCCATCCCTAAAAAATGGTGTCGTGGAAAATGAGAATGAACTCCTGGACAGAACTAAAAGGTGGTGTTCACAGTTTAGCAGTGGGAGCATTGATAGTGCCTCAAGTATTATTACGGCCAGAAGGGTTGAGTGGGTGGGGAAACGGAAAAAGACCATTCAAGGTGATTGTGTGGTTGTTAATTTTAATAGAGCAAATATTGTGGACACTTTGTTATGGGATGGCGCAGAGATTGATGGTCATGGTATTAGGCCACTTCCACTGGGTTACTTGTATCCTCCACCCTCTTTTCCACAACCCATAGCATGTTTGCCTATAGTCCCTCAGACTCATTGTTCTACCCTGAATGTTATCAACACAAAACGTTATTCGTATCAATTTCAACAGGCCTCCTTGAGGGCAGTTAAAACGGTTACGACCGACAAGTTTGGTATAGGACCCAACTCAGAACTAACACTAACAAATAGATTTTCTGTTTTATCGAGTCTGGACATTAATGATTGACAACTACCCACTGATACTGTTAGCACGCCCAATAATGAGCAGAATAAGCAGCCAAAATCCCACTCCTATTACAAAATAATTAGTTGGAATGTGGCGGGGCTGAGTAAGAAAGTAAAGGATGACAGATGGTTACACTTTGTGGTACAACATGAGATTATTGCTTTACAAGAGACCTGGGACACTAGTGATCTCTTTTATTTAAATGGTTATTGTAGTTTCCAAGTTAAGGCTACCCCTGGTCTGGGAGGGAGACCTAAAGGTGGCTTATGTATTATAACTTCACTTAGACTCCCAGGCTCATTTACCAAATTGGGGATTAATTCAGCAAATTTACGAGGATTAGAATGGATCCGTCCTAAATACCCAAAGATTTTAATTTTGAACTTTTATAACGCGCCAGAGAAGGATACACAAAATACAAAAAATATACACCTGAATACACTGGCTTCTTTTTTAGAAGATTATAAGTCAAAACGAAATGCTTTATTCGATATAATCCTAATGGGTGATTTTAACATACACCCCTGTGCCTGGGATTGTCTGGTTAAACACCACATAGGCCCACCTGGCTCAATCTCCACTCATTTCCACTCATTTCGAACACTCGCCTCAAGGAGAGATGATGGAAGAACTCCTTGCAAACATTAACTTCTACGAAGTTGAGGGAAGTGGAGGGGAGGAAAGGGCCCGACTTTCATAGGTAGAGAGACAGAGACAGTAATTGATTATATTTTCGTCTCCACTGGAATAGTTCTCGCAGGTTTCTCTTTTGAGGTCGCAGTCTCGGCCTTCAGCGACCACAACCCTCTGATTCTGTCCTTAGACAAGGTGGGGAATGCATATACCCTGAAGGAAAATGAGGAATGTAATTATGACAAACTTATTCTCAAAGACCAGGAGAGGAGGCTTAATTGGGCCAAGGTGGTCCCAGACACCTTTATGCAGGAGTTAGAGCACAAAGTAAAAGAGGACATGGTAATATGCCTAGATAATTTGGCGGATGGGAAAGAGGTCATAAATTCCTTTACCAATATCTGCGCTCAAGTCAGACTTGACCTGAGGTGTAACAAGAAGAGGGATGTTCCAGACCAACCAAGGTGATTTGATGAGACGTGTTCAAAAGCTCACAAAGAACTAATGTATGCACTTAAACAAAAATCAAGAAATCGGGAGCTAGTGGCTGTACAAACTTGCCATGGCTAATCGTAAAAAATGCATAAAAAACGAGGCATGGGAAAATCTGATGTCAATTGATGTACTTAGAGATAGTTCTAAATTTTGGGCTGTAATTAACCACCCCTATTTCGCTGGTACAAACAACATGGTGATGGACTCTGTGATCCCTGATGCGACATGGGTTGCCCATTTCAGCACAATATACAATAGTGCGGAGGATTATATATCAATGTCGTATCCCACAGAAAATGGTGTAGCCCCTTTTTTGCGGTTTAATGAGGCAGAGGTACAAAGGGCTATTGTAGAGATGACGAAAAATAAGGCTCCGGGCCCAGACGGTGTGCCCGCAGACCTTTATAGGACCCCCTTGGAGTTTTGGACCAAGACACTTACAAATGTTTTCAACTCCACAATTACTTCGGGGTTCCCTTCGTCTTGGGCCACATCATCTATAATACCCGTTTTTAAAAAAGGCTCAAGATCTGACCCTGCCTGTTACAGGCTGATCTCTCTGATTGACTCTGCCGTCAAAATCTTGGGCAGAGTCATTCTGCAGAGACTCGGTGAACACCTGGAAGAGAGGAGGGTCCTTTCTGAATTACAATACGGGTTCAGGGCCAAAAGGGGTACTCTCGACCAATGCCTCAACCTCCACATGCTAATTAGCAAATACACCTTGGCTAAGGAGGGTCTGTTATATATGGCCTTTATGGACTTATCATCGGCCTTTGATTTGGTCAATCGCACCAAACTCTGGGCGATTTTTAATCAACATAGGGATAGACCTGCCTTTGGTAAACTATTTAGCCACACTGCATCAAGATTTGCGTGCCTCTATTAGAACCAACAGAGAGGGTGGAACTACTAGCTTTTTTAGATCAAATCGAGGCATAAGGCAGGGGTGCATTTTGGCACCCCTTTTATTCACCTTATATATAAATTCCCTTGAATCAACCTTGAAGGGGTCCACATCTGATGTCCCATGCGTGGGGGAGTACACGGTGCCGGTACTGCTCTACGCGGATGACGCGGTACTGCTGGCCGGCACCGGGGTAGGGCTGCAGAGACTCTTGGACGATTTTGGGGTATTTATATCCTCCCTGGATCTACAGATAAATAACAAAAAATCGCACGTTATGGTTGCAGGGAAACGCCCAAAAACTGTAAAGATAAGGAAGTTTCTATGCAACGGCGAAGAAATCTCCAGGGTCCCGGTTTTTACTTACCTGGGCGTCATATTTGACGAAAGGGGCACTTGGAGGCCTCAATTAAATGCCAAAGGCTTAGCTGTCACCAGATCAACTTCTGCTCTACTGAGCTTTGCGAAACGATTGGGATCGCGACCAGTAGAAGCACTGTTGACAGTTTATAAATCAAAAAGCCTTTCAATAGCAAAGTATGGTGCTTCCCTATGGGGTTATCTACCACAAGGCAAACTCCAGGTGGCGGAAAATAAGTTCCTTGGATCCCTGTTAGTGGTCCCCCAATCAACCCCAGTACTCTCAGTCCATACAGAGCTGGGTCTTGGCTATATCAGTGACCAGTTACAGCTGGCACCTCTGACCTGTTGGGCCAAGACCTGGCTGAACTCTGAAATTAGTCTAAACCATTCTATCCCTAAAGACTGTATGGCACTGGATAAAGTCAATAAAATCCCATGGTTGGTTTACATTAAAAACACTCTTTGTAAACTGGGGAGGCCAGACCTATACTTTTCCCCGAGTACCATCAAGAAGGGTGAATTACTGTGGATTAAGAACAACTTTCTGGGACGTGTAGAGATGGAACGGGAGGAATTAGAGTTTCAAAAACCGGGAGTCAGAGCTCATTACATAATTCAGACTACCCCTAAATTGGAACCCTATCTGAATATTGTGACCCGGCCCTTCCATCGTAACCTCCTTGTGAGATTCAGACTTAATATCATCCAGTATTCCTTGGGGAATTATCCAGTATGGGGAAAATCAGATACATCTATCCCCTGTAGCTGTGATAATTTCTCAGAACAGACACTGATGCACTTTATTATTTTCTGTGGCCATTATGAGGAATGTAGGAAACAGTTTTTATTACCTATTTTGAGACAAGCAGGGTTTACACAAGTCTGGCCCGCTCTCCGTTACCTACAGCTCTTGAGCACCATCAGAGTGATATTTTGGGTTGCAAGTTTTTTGGTTGCTGCTATCCGTATTAAGTCTAAATAGAAGCTAAATGTTCTTTGATACGTGTTAATAATTACTACCCATTAGTTCTACCGATGAAACACTCTATCCTATGTAAATATATGAAACTGTTCTCTTAAATGCTCTTTTTAAATGTAATAACTGTTTTATACATGAATTGTTTTTAACACATGAATTGTCTTTTTTTTATATGTGATGGAATTGCTTTTATAATTTTAATAATCGAATAAAGCTTGCATTGACTTGACTTGACTTGAAAAATATAAACCTTTTGCCAGGGATATTCCTTTTGCATACTTATAAATCACCCTCCAGGAAGGGTCTAACATCTCCTTGGACAGGGGGCAGGGTATTTAAAAAGTAGGACATGTGTTCTTAAGTTTTACATGTCCTGACAGTGAAAACACCTTTTTTCCACTGTGCTAAGGCTTATCCCTCCTATTGGCTAACAATAAGTGTTAACCCTGGGTTGGGAGCAGACAGAGATATTCTTTTTAGGCTCACATACATTATAACCTAAAATCCTCTTTAACAGTAAAGTCAGATTTTAAGTCACAATTGTGAAAATGGCATTCTTAGAAAGTTGACATTTTCTTGTCCCATACATGTGTGCCTTCTGCCTGTATTCTGCGTCACATGAGTATGAATTGCTCAACAGTTGGGGTCTGTGTATATCTCCCAAACAAGTGCCACAAAGGGGACTAGGTGTGGAAAGAATGGGCCATCCTGCTAGGACAGCAGGAGTCGGAGGTGCACCTGCCCCACTTTCACCTCAAAGGGCTTTGCCTCCAGTACACACAAAGAAAAACAACTCCAGCCTTCTGTCAACTCAGACAGTTAAGAGCCTTGATATGGGAATGGAAGGACTTTCCAGAACCAGGTTTGGTGGTAGGACAAGGTATTGGACCCCCAGAGCACTCTTCAGGTTAGGTCTGGGCCTGTGGAAGTCTCGGAAGAAGGACTTTTCTGCTGCCCTGCTGCTAGAAGGACTACCCTGCTGCCCTTCTCCCCGAGGAAGGAAGACAGGACCAGCTCAGTGAACTTAGTCTCATCATATTGACTCCAAGGGCTAGCTGGGAGGCCTCCTATGTGAGCTACAGGGACACAACAAGCTCCAAAAACCTTGCAACTTACAGATAGGGGTAGACATATCTTGTGCAATTTAGTGTAATCTCTTAGAATGGCCTAAAATCCCGCAAGATTACGCTCAAATTAGACAAGAAGAGTAATTCTCCATTTAGCCCTATTTCTCAGGGCAAAAAAGTTCTCTTGCATCCAAATTTCATCTTCCTCATGCAATTAAGAGTAATTTGGAGGAACTAATTCTAACTCAAGAGCACATTTAGTGAGCGTGAGTGGCTACTTGTGCTTGGTCAGGCTTGCTATTAATATTCTGCTCCATTAAGCACAGAATGCAAATTCATGTCCAAAATGGATGTGAGGATGTATTTTGCACTAAGAAAAAGTGATAAATACAAGAGACCGCAAATAGTGAGTGTCTGCTAACACTCTGTAAATGTGCCCCTGGGACAGGATTTTCCCCAATTTTCTACTGACATTTAGCTCTATTTTCTCTCTATTTTAGACATGAGGCTGCATTTTATTCTAAGAAACAGTGCTAAAAGGAGCAGAACATGAATAGCAAGTGTGAGTGGCCACTCATGCATACCAAATGTGCTCTCACATTAGGATTTTCACCCAGAATTACACTTAATTATACACTCAATTATGCACAGGGTAGTAATCACACAAATATTAATAACTCCATGTCAAAGAGTAACACAGAATTACTGAAACTACCCCAATTACTCTGAAGTCATTGAAATTTCCCCCAGGACTACTTACCAGCCTTCTTCTGCCGGCCCTGCAGGAGTGAGGTCCTATCCCCGAGCACTCACCGGTATTGGGCAAGGCAGCACTGGCCATACCGGGCAACAGGCATTTCCCCAGGGAGGCTGGAATGATGGGGGCTATTCGCTCCTAGGTAGGATTTGGGGAAATCGGGGGGGGGGGGGGTTAGCGTGGCACTGTGAGCTAGATGGTCTGTAGGTTGACATATCCTATAGGTGTGTCCGGAATCAGCCTAGACATCAATCCTTCAGTTTATGTTGTCCAACAAACGTGCAGATCCTTACTATTTTTAGGACCTACCTGAGACACCAGCTGCCAGTTTTTTAGCATAGCAGAAGTTTTAAAAGCACCCACTGCAGCCATTCTCAGGCTACAATAAAAGTGTCAAGATAACTCTGGTGATAAATGTTCCTGCTTGAGAGAGATTGGAGTTTTGTCTAGTGGCAGATTTGACCCGTTTAAAGTAGAACAGGTAGATATTATGCCTTCTGTAAAGAACGTGTACCATGCAGACCACAGAAATGTATTTCATAGCTCAGTGGGTTAGTGCTTTCATCACAGAGATCTTTTTGTTACTGTGTAGTTCATAAATTACAATTGTAATCTAGCATAGTGAGCTATGAACTGCCATCAAAGAGCTGCTTGATATGGGTTATAAAGTTAGATTTTTCCCAGTCTTTCATTGTCCTAATGTTGCTAAAAATAATTTGTTTGGGTAGGAATAAATTCTTATTATTAAAGCCAACCCTAACCACGGAGTGAGTTTGTACTTCTCCAGACCCTGTCTAATTGTGTGTTATGTAACATTTTCTATATACTGATTCACACCTGCCTCTGTGTGTCTGTGTGATGTAAAGTGCTTTGACACCCTACACTGGTATAAGAGACACTATAAAACACATGAAACACATGTGAGAGAGGGGCTATGGAGATATGAGAGGCACTGTTGGAGGGTGATACTGAGGGAATCATGGAAGGGGCCATCGAAGGGGCCAACAGCTCCCGCTTTGTTCCTAATCCTTTGTCCCTAATCCTCTTCAGCGGGACCTCACAGGGATGGTATCCGGCCTAGTGAAGCCTTCTTCAGCTACAGCATGTAGCCTATTCCCACTGGGTGAATCCAGACTCCAGGAAAACTTTTAAGTTCGGAGGTAGACATTTTCACTGAGCTTGACGACAACCAGCAACCCATTGATGATAGCAACCTCTTTGGCCTAGAAATCCAGCTTCTCCTACTTGATGTTTTTTCTGCCCTCGTCACTTCCCATACCGAGATCTCCTCTAGTGACTTCTGTTGTTGAAGACTTGTCCTCGGACATAGACTGTGTCTTGTCCTACTGATACTCTTCCTTCTCCCAGACTTTTTCTGAAATTGTTTTCAAGTCCAAAGGTAAACAATGATCAGGCCCATTTAACCCCTTGTATCTGATGTTCGCACCATTGTTGTGAACCCTAACTTTTGACTGTGGCGCAGTGTTCCACGACCAGATCCCCACAGTTGGTGCTCTGATCTTTTAAGTGCTACTTTCCCCAAACAATTGTAAAAAGTCATAAAGCTTGTTTTGGTAAGTTGATGTGGGGTTTTATGTTGTGTTTTCAGTTTGTTACTATATGTGTGCAGCATAAGGACTCTACACATTGCCTCCAAGTAAAGTCTGACTTCTTCTGTGCCACACTGCAAGAGAAATAATCACACGTTAATTTAGAGTCTTTTTTTAATTCACACTGACAGGGATTGTGTTTCCACCCCTCAGCTACAGTATACTTTCTTACAGTAGCTTTATAGTGCAAGTGGTGCTGTTAAGGTGGCAATATATGCTGCAGGCTCTCCATGAGCTGAACCATGCCGCCACCGTAGCACCGCTGACACAACACAGACTGTCCAGCTGTGTTCTCGAAAAATGGTGGTAGGGATGTCGCCGGCTTGGCAGAGTACTCACAACTATCGCAATTGTGTTCTGGCAGTCAGACCGCCAAACTCGTAATCAGGCCCTAAGTCAGAAGGGAGAAATCTTCCCCGGACCTGATGCCAAGCAGCATCCGTTCGACTTTGACAGCTTCCTTAATTAGTCTCTATGTTTCTAAAATGAAGTGAGATTTGTTTTGAGTGGAATTTTTAATGTTTTAATTGTTTTGGTATATCTAAATGCTCTACACATTTTTTAACGTTAAGCCTGCCTGCACCGTCTCATCTCAACTAGTAATACACTTTCTCACAAGTTCTGACCCTGCTCCTCTAGCAAACAGACTATTCTCAATTTCCAGGTGAGGTGCCCTCTGTAATCACAAAAACAAGCTGCCCATGACTGATTTTGGCCTATTTAAATCTCGTCAGTGAGGTGTGGCTTAAATCCTGCTGCACAGCGAATAAGAGACCCGCGTTTGGGTATACTCTTGGCCACTTAGTGCACTATATCAACTACAAAAAAGGTAATTGAAGGAATGCTTCCAAATAGTCAATGCAAATCCCATCAGAAATGTAGGCAAATTACGATATGGTAGTAATCGATAAAAAACTGTTATACGTAATCAATAGGAATATATTTGGAGTTGAGATTGGAGGAGTAAATCACAGATCAGACCCTGAACATTAATTTTTTCTAGTGCTCCGTGTATGAGGGCTCAATAAATATACAACAGAATAATTTCAGCCATAAATTCTCTAACCTTCAGTTTCCATGCAGGGTTGCATAAATAAACTCTAAACCTAATACACAACACTAAACCTACTCCACGGCTCTTGTGATATAAGACATTGTATGATCAAACTAAACAGCACACATTCCCACCTGTTTTAATGATCACAATTGATAACTCTTTTCTATATAAGAGATGCAAAATATTGAGGTCCAACATTACGCTCCAACTTCAGTCGGTAGGGAATATCCATACTAATGCCTAAAATTGAATTCAATGAGAATGAAACATTCAGAAGAAGCATAATCCTGACTAAGGGGCCGATTATGATGGCGGACGGACCTGAGTCTGTCTGCCACCATAAAGTAGGAGGGACCGTCCGCAGGGACAGCGGCGGTCCCTCCGTGCAGATTAGGATGTGACCGCGAGGGTGGCAGTCACATCCTCTATTTTTAACATTGCGGCAGGTGCAGCTTCAAGCTGCATCCGCCGCAATGTTAAAAATGCATGCACGGCATTTGCGTGCACAAAGCGGCAGGCACCGCGCGGTGCCTGCTGCTTTGTCCACGCAAATGCAGGGGGGTTCCATAGGTACCCCCCCATGTGCAGCCCCCACCCCCCTTCACCCAGGGGGCCCGCAACGGGCCCCCGAAGTGAAGGTGTCTGATAGACACCGTCAGCCAAGTTAATGCTTTTCCGCCGCGGTCGGAAGGCAACCGCGGCGGAAAAGCGGCGGACAGATTCCAAGACCCACCAGCCATCCTAATTTGGCGGTGGGTCTTTCAAGCATCCGCAGCGGTTTTCCTGCATCCTCCAGGCCGGCGGTGGCTTCCGCAATCGTAAAAGGCCCCTTATATTGGTTCCACTACCAGGCTGGGGAAACCAATGTAAGATGCATGGTAATGATGAACTGATACATTGTGAGTGAATATGAAAAGTAGTAATACGAATTGTGCAAACTAGAAATATTGTATGGATTTGTGGGCATAAAGATAGGTTCACATGTCAAATGTCATATGGCCGGGATGCCCGCCACCCCCTCTCAGACATTGTGGAGAGGCAAAAGGTATAGTATAAAATAATTAATCCTCTCCTATTTTTCTCCCTTTTTTTTTATTTTTAGGTAAGCAGAGGATTAAATAAATCTATTTCCCCTTTTTTTTTTATGGAAATGTGGATTATATTAAGGCAAAAGGGGGTGGTGATCGTTAAAATCAGGATCGTTTCCACTTAAAATGTGGTCGGAGCGAAGATTCACATGAAATGCAGCTGATCGCATCGGAAAAACTGTCACTTTCCCGACCGAGATCAGCTTGTTGCCTAGGAGCGTTCATTGTGAGCGCATGGTTAGAGGAAAGACGTAGGCGGGCATAGCACGCATCGCGTGATTCGCCAAGGCCCGTTCCTCTAATGGGGACGGTAAAACGGGACAGAGATGAAGGGAAAGGCAGCCGGGATCGGAAAGTAACCGGCGCTGCGATGGGGAGCAAAGCGAGGTAAAGCGAGGCAAAGCGAGGCAAAGCGAGGTATTAGGGTGAGCCGACCTCCGTAAATTGGAGGTCGGGGGTGAACAGGTCGGGGGAAGGGGAAGGAAGCCTTCCGAGAGGCCTGAAAAGAGAAATTTATGGCAGCAAATAGAGTAATAATACAGTTTACATCGACATGGAAAAGGCAACGTTTTAAGTTAAAACCTAGCGTAAAAACCTACCGTAATAAGGCGAATACCTAGAGGGTAAATACATGTCATGTCAAGTGCAAGTACAAAATAGTAAACACAGGTTAAGAATCATATATAAACATGTAAAAGGTTAACATTATTAGAAACAATATTGGAAGAGTAAGAGAAAGTATGACTTATCTGCTTGGAGCCGCATTTAAAAGAGACTGATTGCCTGGTGCTTTCTAGAATTGTTTTGTTGTTACTGTTCCATTGGAACTTTTGCTTTATGATATATGCGGCTGTTTGGAGTTGCATTAAAAGTTATATGCATAATGTTAGCCTCCGTGTCTTTAATGAAATCCAGATTCTGTGGTCATGTTAATAGGAGAATCGCAATTTGTGGGCATAAAGATAGGTTCACATGTCAAATGTCATATGGCCGGGATGGCCGCCACCCCCTCTCAACACAATCCCCAAGGATGGGAGAAGCCGGACACAAATTTTAACTTTTGGAAGGCAGGAGGGAGTCACCCTCCCGGCCGTATTTATTAAAATATGAAACAAAATTTAAAACATTAAATAAAAGTTTCATAATTATGTACAATTTTACATTTATTACATTTCGATGCAGACATGATCTTTTGGCTAACCTTAAGAGATCTCTAATACAAAGGTTTCCTAGCCGAGTCTAACATCCTGCAAATGCAAACATTCTAAATTAAAATTGTACATCCTAGCATTAAGGGCCAACGGCAAGGTCTTAACCGGTGTCAGATCCCTACTACCAAAAACTGTCGCCCTCCCCGTGTGAGTGTCGCATGCGCAGAGGACTCTACCCTCGTTGCGAACTGTAACTTCCCTTGTCGTGGTGGGGGCCCCCTTTCCACTCGACGCCATCTTAAAGGTCGTCCGAGTTCCCGTGTGAGGTATCTGTAGGAAGGACAGCTTGGACTCCCCCCCATCCCCACACTCTCTATCCG
The DNA here is from genome assembly GCF_964263255.1 of Lissotriton vulgaris. NCBI lineage: Eukaryota > Metazoa > Chordata > Amphibia > Caudata > Salamandridae > Lissotriton > Lissotriton vulgaris. The sequence goes on from NC_141694.1 coordinate 660,116,332, forward strand.
CCGTCGCGGATATCCGGCCTCCGGGAAATTAGTAGGAGGGACATCTAGCCGCCTCCCCCCCTGGGAGGGGCCTATGGCCGTCTCCCCCTAGGCGACCCATCCTTAGTGGGTGCCGCCTCCCTGTGGGAGGGGCCAATGGCCGCCTCCCCTCGGGCACTCCCATCCGTTGTGGGTGGCGCCCCCCTCTAGGGACCTTGAAATTACTGCTCACCGATCATGACCTTACCGCCCGACCAAAATAAATATGACAGTTGTTTACCTACTAAAGGAAAAAATTCTGACATTTCCTCGATGCTTCATCGACCGCTCACTCCTACCAAGAAAACATTATCCTACAGGCAGAAGTCACATCCTTATTAAAACATTCCTTTACTGTTTCTACAAAGGAAAAAAGGCCTACTCAGCAAAACTTTATTTAAAACAAACATTGCCATAAGGGGCTGGTGGGTGGGTCAAAATTGCTGCTTGTTCCGTCGAGGGCTCACGAGCAACGAGTGGGTGCAGCCTTCAGAGCACAGGAACAAGAGGACGCTTCTTCGGATTCCCGCTTTTTTATCCGTCTGCGTGAGGGCGGACACCCTTCTCCAGTACGCCTACTGGGCGTGGTCTTCGGTGTAGGTGTCTAGGACAACCCCTCTTGGGCGGGAAAAGGCGCGCCCCGGCTACACCGCTTCGGGCATACCAGCCGAGACACGCCCCCCGCCCAAAATGGTTTCCCGGGAGGATCGAGGCACCCAACCATACGTTCGGGGGGACCGAATGGTCGCCCCTTTCCATATGGCCGGGATGCCCGCCACCCCCTCTCAACACAATCCCCAAGGATGGGAGAAGCCGGACACAAATTTGAACTTTTGGAAGGCGGGAGGGAGTCACCCTCCCGGCCGTATTTATTAAAATATGAAACAAAATTTAAAACATTAAATAAAAGTTTCATAATTATGTACAATTTTACATTTATTACATTTCGATGCAGACATGATCTTTTGGCTAACCTCCTGCAAATGCAAACATTCTAAATTAAAATTGTACATCCTAGCATTAAGGGCCAACGGCAAGGTCTTAACCGGTGTCAGATCCCTACTACCAAAAACTCTTGCCCTCACCGTGTGAGTGGCGCATGCGCAGAGGACTCTACCCTCGTTGCCAACTGTAACTTCCCTTGTCGTGGTGGGGCCCCCTTTCCACTCGACGCCATCTTAAAGGTCTTCCGAGTTCCCGTGTGAGGTATCTGTAGGAAGGACAGCGTGGACTCCCCCCCATCCCCACACTCTCTATCCGCCGTCGCGGATATCCAGCCCCCGGGAAAATAGTAGGAGGGGCATCTAGCTGCCTCCCCCCCTGGGAGGGGCCTATGGCCGTCTCCCCCTAGTCGACCCATCCTTAGTGGGTGCCGCCTCCCCGTGGGAGGGGCCAATGGCCGCCTCCCCTCGGGCGCTCCCATCCGTTGTGGGTGGCGCCCCCCTCTAGGGACCTTGAAATTACTGCTCACCGATCATGACCTTACCGCCACAGGCCGGATAGTTGACCGACTATCCGGCCCCCCCAACTCCTCCTAAAGGTCATGCTTCCTCAAACCCCTTAGCCATGCTACGAAGTCTCCTATGAGTAAATCATTCCCCCCCCTGGACAGGTGAACCCCATCATTCAGATACATGAGATCACCCCGAATACACCCGTGAGGAATGCTATGCAACTGCGAAGAGCGAAACAATTTACCAATTTTATTGTTAACCCTTTTCACCGAATGGTTCAGTGCTGACACCGAAAGGCCCCCCCGCCATACCTTCCTGGGAATCATGTGGGACCAGGCAATCGTGCACCCCAGGATTCTTTCAGCCAACCAGCTAACAGCAGACAAAATTTGTTCGAACAACACTCGTCTACCCAGTGTCACCAAGTCATTGCCCCCCAGGTGTACTATGACTACAGATGGCGGTGACCTTTTCCGCCCTAGGATTCGAATTGGTCAAAACAGAGCCCACCCTTCCCATGGAAGGCCACTCTGTACCCGTATTCTCCAGCTGCGTGAGTCGCGTCACCTGCTTCGAATACGTCCCCGGCGCGCCTCACATATGAATGGCCCACGACCCATACCACTCTCTCTCCAGACGGTGATCCTTGACCGCTGGTCTCCTGGTGCTGGGTCGACTGCAAATTCCGCCCCGCGTGACAGGCTCGCAAAACTGTAATTCAAACAAAAGACAAGAAGCGTGAGTGCATGTCAATTGATCATTACAACATGTGCAATCGCACATACCTTTTGAAGCAATTCGAGGACCATCGTCCCAACTGTTTCACTTCCTCCGCACTCTGACCCCTGGCTGTAGCCTCAGTAGCAGCCCCTATCCTAAAGGAGTGGGTCCCAAAATCACATGGGTCCATGCCCGCAGCAGCGATTGTCAGTGCTAGCACCCTCTGGAATTGAAACCTCGTCAGTGGGGTGCCATCCTTGTGCCTCAGCAAACTCCCCCCCCATGTAGCCGCCCTTAGTGCCAAGTATTCCTCTATACACTTTATTGGGCACGTGGGGGACCCTCGCGCGCGCTGCATGACAACACTATTCCCAAAAGCCCCCTGGTCGGTCTTGGACCTGGCTATCGAGACCACCATCGAATCACCCCTAATTTAGATGTGATCCCTGCATAAGCCTCCCTCCACGTCTTTCTTATTCCTTGCGACCAGTTCGCTCACCCGCATAGCCCCATGGAATGCTAATGAGAAAGCTGCCCGGAACAGAACTGCTTCGAAATGGGAGGAGCACGTCTCGTCTAGTTTTGCTACAAGTAAAGCCAACCTGTGTAAGCCAATCGGGCGTCTCACATCTTGCTTGCGACCCTCGAGGCGCTGCCAGCCACGAAGGGCCTTCTTAACCAAAAAGGAATCCGTTGGGTCTCTTATGCCATGCACCTGCGCCATGAATGAAATGGCCGCCCTATGCCTACTGGCCGTTGCCGCTGATCGGCCTTCTCTGTGCAGCACTACCAGGAACCCCAGGAAGGATTCCTCCTGACCCCAGCTCTGACTCCCTGTTGGACCCAAAAATGTGCAATAGGAACAAAACGCTCCTTCGTATGCCTTCCTTGTCCTGGGGGCTAAGCTTGCTGCCACGAGATCTTGTAGTCCGGGGCACCGATTAGCCATAGTGCTTCGGGGAATGGTGCCGCCACTAGGTCCGCTGTAGGCAGATAACCCCTGAACGCCTGCATATGTGAATGAGAGAGTGCATCAGCTGCATGATTCAGTGCGCCTGGCACATGTTTCGCCCTGAACTGTACATTCAGTCTCATGCAAAGCAGCACAACTTCCTTCAACAATCTCAAGATCCATTTGCAGCGTGCTGCCTGTTGGTTAATGCATTCGACCACCGTCATATTATCAGACCAAAACACCACTGAGCGGTCCCTGAAGTCGTCAGGCCATGCCATCAGAGCAACCCAAATGGGGAATAACTCCAAGAACCCAATGTTACCTGTGAGACCGCTGGAGTGCCACCAGGCCGGCCATGTTTGCGCCGACCATCGATTACCTAAGATGACGCCAAATCCCACGCTCCCCGCCGAGTCAGTCCACAGACCTAGTTCATCTGAAGACACTGGCGGCTTGTTCCACACGACTCGACCGTTGAAGTCCGCCAGAAATGCCAACCAAATGCGCATATCCTGGTGAACCTCTGCCGACAGTCTCGTACGGTGGTGCCCCTCTTTGAGACTGACCATAGCTTGTGCAATAGAGCGTGAGAAGGGGCGGGCCATAGGTATTACTGTCAAAGCAAAGTTAAGCTGACACACTGTTTGCTGTAACTGGTGCAGGGTCACTTTCTCTTTACCCAGGCATTGCATCAAGGAAGCCCTAAACTTGGCCACCTTTTCCATCGGTAAACGGAAACATCCCTCCACAGAATCGAGCTCAATTCCAAGAAACTCCAGTGAAGTAGATGGTCCAACCGTCTTACCTGGTGCCAGTGGGACTCCAAACTCCCTCATGAGGATACAGAAGTCCTGCAGCGCCTGCGCACATCTCGTATCGCCGGCTGCTCCCAAGAACAGGAAGTCATCGAGATAGTGCATAACATGCCCATGCCCTGTGGCCTCGGTGAATGCCCACTCTAAAAAACAACTGAACATTTCAAAAGAGGCACAAGAAATTGAGCAACCCATAGGCATGCATTTATCCATGTAATAACTTCCTTGAAATGCAAAACCTAGCCAGCGCTGATCCTGTGGGTGTACCGGGAGCAACCAGAACGCCGATTCGATATCTGATTTCGCCATCAGCGCCCCGGGGCCCAGGCGATTTAACATGGCCACGGCCTCGTCGAACGATGCGTACCGTACTGAACAGACTTCTGGGTCAATGGCCTCGTTCACCGAGGAACCCCTTGGAGCAGACAGGTTATAAATAAGTCTAAACTCTCCCGGGTCTTTCTTCGGGACAACCCCTAACGGGGAACAGATTAATTCTGCCACCGGCGGGCGATGGAAAGGCCCTGCCACTCGCCCTAAGCTGATTTCTTTTGCTATTTTCTTCTCTGCTACGCTTGGGTTGTGCTGCACCGATAACTGGTTTTTACAGAAGGAGTCCCCCCGAAAATCCCCCGCCGGGATGTGGAAGCCATGTAAGAATCCGTTCCTCAACACCCCAGCGGATACATGATCAGGGTATCTGTTTAACCAAGGAGTCATAGCCATGAGATCAACGGGTGTAGGCAATCGGTCACAACGTTCTACCTCACTCCTGCTTAGAGCCTCCTTTTCCTCCCGTCCCACTATTTTTCGATTTACATGAACTCTCCGGGTGTGAGGAGTTCCCACAGCCCGCACATACTTGCTTGAACCTACATGTTCCCTGCGGTCTGTTACAGTTGCCTCGATTGAAGCCCCAACAGACCCCCCGTTTGCCGCCATTCCCGCCGGTCTTAGGCTGGTAATCCCCACCGGCACCCGCTCGAAAGGGCACCGCGGGCTTTTGGCGGACGACCCCCGACCCGCTCCCGCCTGGCGAGGACGTACCTGCCGCCCCTGGCAGGAGCTGTTTGTGCCATGACACCGAGTCCAGGCAATCCCAAGTCAAAGTAGCATCATATTCTTTGGCTTTCCGGAATTTCATGTCGTAACCTTTCCATTCCTCCCCCTCATACATAGAATAAAAATCCATAATACGATTTTGATAGCAAGTCAACTCAGTCATCACCTCAGGTTTACGTTCCCCCATAACTGCAGTAAATATAGAAAAGGCCTTAACCCAATTCGTTACTGTCTCATCCACCCTGAATTCCGCCATCTTGGCGCGCCAGACGCTCGGGTGCCACAAATCCTTCTGGGTTTTAGCATATTCCATCTCGTGATGGTCAGTTAATAAAGAAAACATGTTAACATATTTGTTCCCCCATATTAACTCTTTTGTGGCCAAAGGGATGTGCTGTGCCACCTTCTCCTGCCTCGAGGGTAATGAACCCTCCCCCGCCATTGGCAATGCGAGCTTACCCGGTTCAGCCGTTGTTCCCGCCGTTTTCTCGTGACCAACTGCAGTTCCTACCGGTGCTACCTGTGGGGAAACAAGAGGAACATTCGCCCTTGCGACATCTCTTCGACTGCCGCAATTGCTTGATTAGTAGTCTGGCCTCCTCGGCCGGATCTCCAGGGGCCACTGAGCCCCCTACTTTCGTCTTGAGCCATGATGCCAACTGGGTGGCCAATTCGGGAGGCATATCCTCATCGTTATCAGGAGTAATTACCACCGGAATCAGCTGCCCCATATCAGGATTTGGTACCGGGTTGTCTACCGGCATGAGAGGGGCGACTGGGGGTACCTCTGGGACCGGGATCCCCCCCGAAACTGCCCTCTTCTTGACCCGCTTCCCTCTACCCTCAGGGACGACTCCCGGCAAGGCCGGGCCTATTACCTTCTTAGGATGACCCGAGTTGCTCAGTGCAGCCAGCTGTTTTTTGACCTCCGTCAAACCTCTACCGATCGATTGGACTTGTCCGAGTTTTCGGTCCATGCAAGCCATCCGGTTCGACAATAAGCGCAACACCTTGTCCGTCTCGGAACTCTTTCCCGCTTTCTTGCCAGCCATGATGTCGAGATTCCGCTCCTAGCTGATCGACGAGGTCTTCGAACTCCAAGTAACTGAAAGAGAAACAACAAGATTACAAGTTCTCAAAATTGCTGCTTGTTCCGTCGAGGGCTCACGAGCAACGAGTGGGTGCAGCCTTCAGAGCACAGGAACAAGAGGACGCTTCTTCGGATTCCCGCTCTTTTATCCGTCTGCGTGAGGGCGGGGACCCTCCTCCGGTACGCCTACTGGGCGTGGTCTTCGGTGTAGGTCTCTAGGACAACCCCTCTTGGGCGGGAAAAGGCGCGCCCCGGCTACGCCGCTTCGGGCATACCAGCCGAGACACCCCCCCCCGCCCAAAATCGTTTCCCGAGAGGATCGAGGCACCCAACCATACGTTCGGGGGGACCGAATGGTCGCCCCTTTCCAAAAGAACTGGTACAAAACTAGATTAGCTATCAGTCAGAACAGTGAGATAATGGTGGAATATTTTAATTTAATTTCGAAGGTACAAAGCTAATGATAACAAGAAGATACAAATGCATTAGGCTTTGTCCTGCCCTACTGTTCCTCCAAAATCCTGGTATTGACTATTACTTAATTGTCTTATAAAGTTACTTGTCTTAGGCTATGTAGAGTAGCTTGACTAAGCATGCAAAGCAGTATAAATGTTACATGTGGTCATTTGTACTGTTTCCTCTTTTCTTTCAGCCTCCTTGTATTATATTATAATAACAACTATTTACATTCATTCCTTGGTACCATCATAGCATGGATGCCGATAATATTTCAATATGTAAATATAGCAATATGACATTCTTCTGATGTTTACTTCTATTTCATTTGCTAAAGTACAGGGCTGATGTTCTCTTTTATAAAACTTTGTTTGCCTCCTTCACCTGCGAATACCATTATTTCGGTTTTGCCTTGGATTCCAAAATTATTTAAGCTTCCATGTCTCAACTGTATGTAAATAGTTCATGATATTGATTAATTCTAGACTATTCGAAATGGTGGAAAATGCATAAGTGCCCATCATGTCGCCATCATCTATAGCTTCATTGAAAAGTGCCCTTCACTCTACCAGCAAGGCCCATGTTGAGAAACTGAAAACTTGACAATATTACCCTTGTATTTAGTCAACTCCACTGACTTCCTGTTCTCTTCCACATTCTTTACTAAATGATGTGCTGCATGACATCCAAGACGCTTGTTCTAGGGCTGCCCATACACCTGATACTGGCTTGCGTCATGATAATTTCACCAAGGGATTTGAGCAGGTTGATAACTTTTTGAGAAGATGAAAAAGTTGACAACTTTTCACAACTTTATATGCAGGGAAAATGTCATCAACACAGGTTTTTCGTGATGTTTTTCACATCAAACCATTTTTTGTTGAAATAATCCACCAAAAAAACAACGTGTTGTCAGATGTTTCCTCTGTCTGATCTTTTTGGCAGAATATTTCACTTTTATGCTAGTGTTTGCCAGTTTCATAAAGTTCTAAAGCTGGCAACGTTTTAAAAAAGCTTTATTTTTTGAAGTTGGACGAAGTGAAACCCATCAACTTCATACACCTTTTAATTGGATGCAGATTTCCTGTTGTCAAAACACCACATGTAGCTTGGTTGCTAGGAGACTGACTGGTACCATGTTCTAAGGTCAGCCTTTTTCCGCACCCACTCTGAGAGCATTCATAGACTTGTCAATTCATTTTCGTCTTAAACTCACTCTTTTTACACTTGCTTTTTGCTCAATGTTCGTGTTTACCTTATGTGCTCTCCTGTTCAACTCATATCTACCTGAATATTGCATGATTATAAGCAATGTAGGGCGATTTGAGTGTTTCCGTAAATTTTATACCGACCTGCTCCTCTTCAGGACAAGGGTATTCTATACAAATTTTAAAAAAAAGTAAATTAATAAATACTAACAACTCATTACTATAACTATCGCCGAGAATAACAATCCACAAGAAAACAAAAAGGATTAAAGAAAAAAGTACAATTACATTGAAGTGTATTTTCAATACCCTAGGAGACCATAAGGAAACAAGCTTTGGAAATGCAATAGGTCTCACATTTGTTTGAGTTAGAGCTATTAGTGTTGTAATTGGCAATGCCGTTTACCCATGTGCATGTATGTGGTGTGTAGTGGAATTATGTAGGTTGGATTGGAATTGATACTTGTTGAATTGTGTGGCATGGAATTTTGTTGTTTGGATGCGATTTGTGTGTGGAATTATGTGGTATGGAGTGCAGTGGAATTATTTGGATAATAATTATGTGGTATTGATTGTACTGGAATTATGTGGAGTAGAATTGTGTGTTATGGAGTGGAATTATATGGAATGGTATTTTGTGTTGTAGAGTGGTATGTAGTGGAGTTTATATATGAGGTGTGTTGTTTAATGTTGTGGCATGATGTGTAATTCTGTGGTGTGGGTTGGATGTATGTGGTGTGATGTGTAATTGTGTTGTTGAGTTGAATTATGTGGCTTTGTGTCAAATTATGTGGTGTGGAATGGAAATGTATGGTGTTGGATTGTGTTGTGTGGAAATGTGTGGTGTTAAGTGAAATTATGCTTATTGGAATTACGTAAACAAAACAGGTGATGGACCGAATGTGGATCAATGTCACACATTCAACCCAGTCCAAAGATCTGGGCCCAAATCCATCGTTTTTTTGCACTCCACACCACCCTGGGTCAGACAATGGCGATATGCAAATCAGCTCTGACCCTGTGCCCCATGGGAACAGTCCAGTCCGAACTACAAAAGCCATGTCCTTCCCAGAACGGAATCAAGCATCCGAGGACCGGACCGGTTTCGAGGTAACACCTCTCATCAGCCCGGCTAGCTTGACTCCAGTGGTGTGGAGTGCCTGGGACCCACGTCTGAGCATCCCCAGCGCACTTAGGGCGAATTTGCAAACAAAACAGGTGATGGACCGAATGTGGATCAATGTCACACATTCAACCCAGTCCAAAGATCTGGGCCCAAATCCATCGTTTTTTTGCACTCCACACCACCCTGGGTCAGACAATGGCGATATGCAAATCAGCTCTGACCCTGTGCCCCATGGGAACAGTCCAGTCCGAACTACAAAAGCCATGTCCTTCCCAGAACGGAATCAAGCATCCGAGGACCGGACCGGTTTCGAGGTAACACCTCTCATCAGCCCGGCTAGCTTGACTCCAGTGGTGTGGAGTGCCTGGGACCCACGTCTGAGCATCCCCAGCGCACTTAGGGCGAATTTGCAAACAAAACAGGTGATGGACCGAATGTGGATCAATGTCACACATTCAACCCAGTCCAAAGATCTGGGCCCAAATTTATCGTTTTTTTGCACTCCACACCACCCTGGGTCAGACAATGGCGATATGCAAATCAGCTCTGACCCTGTGCCCCATGGGAACAGTCCAGTCCGAACTACAAAAGCCATGTCCTTCCCAGAACGGAATCAAGCATCCGAGGACCGGACCGGTTTCGAGGTAACACCTCTCATCAGCCCGGCTAGCTTGACTCCAGTGGTGTGGAGTGCCTGGGACCCACGTCTGAGCATCCCCAGCGCACTTAGGGCGAATTTGCAAACAAAACAGGTGATGGACCGAATGTGGATCAATGTCACACATTCAACCCAGTCCAAAGATCTGGGCCCAAATCCATCGTTTTTTTGCACTCCACACCACCCTGGGTCAGACAATGGCGATATGCAAATCAGCTCTGACCCTGTGCCCCATGGGAACAGTCCAGTCCGAACTACAAAAGCCATGTCCTTCCCAGAACGGAATCAAGCATCCGAGGACCGGACCGGTTTCGAGGTAACACCTCTCATCAGCCCGGCTAGCTTGACTCCAGTGGTGTGGAGTGCCTGGGACCCACGTCTGAGCATCCCCAGCGCACTTAGGGCGAATTTGCAAACAAAACAGGTGATGGACCGAATGTGGATCAATGTCACACATTCAACCCAGTCCAAAGATCTGGGCCCAAATCCATCGTTTTTTTGCACTCCACACCACCCTGGGTCAGACAATGGCGATATGCAAATCAGCTCTGACCCTGTGCCCCATGGGAACAGTCCAGTCCGAACTACAAAAGCCATGTCCACTCCACACCACTTGGAGTCAAGCTAGCCGGGCTGATGAGAGGTGTTACCTCGAAACCGGTCCGGTCCTCGGATGCTTGATTCCGTTCTGGGAAGGACATGGCTTTTGTAGTTCGGACTGGACTGTTCCCATGGGGCAACAGGGTCAGAGCTGATTTGCATATCGCCATTGTCTAACCCAGGGTGGTGTGGAGTGCAAAAAAACGATGGATTTGGGCCCAGATCTTTTGACTGGGGGAATGTGTGACAATGATCCACATTCGGTCCATCACTTGTTGTTTTTGCAATTGCCGCCCTAAGTGCGCTGGGGATGCCCAGACGTGGGTCCCAGGCACTCCACACCACTTGGAGTCAAGCTAGCCGGGCTGATGAGAGGTGTTACCTCGAAACCGGTCCGGTCCTCGGATGCTTGATTCCGTTCTGGGAAGGACATGGCTTTTGTAGTTCGGACTGGACTGTTCCCATGGGGCAACAGGGTCAGAGCTGATTTGCATATCGCCATTGTCTAACCCAGGGTGGTGTGGAGTGCAAAAAAACGATGGATTTGGGCCCAGATCTTTTGACTGGGGGAATGTGTGACAATGATCCACATTCGGTCCATCACTTGTTGTTTTTGCAATTGCCGCCCTAAGTGCGCTGGGGATGCCCAGACGTGGGTCCCAGGCACTCCACACCACTTGGAGTCAAGCTAGCCGGGCTGATGAGAGGTGTTACCTCGAAACCGGTCCGGTCCTCGGATGCTTGATTCCGTTCTGGGAAGGACATGGCTTTTGTAGTTCGGACTGGACTGTTCCCATGGGGCAACAGGGTCAGAGCTGATTTGCATATCGCCATTGTCTAACCCAGGGTGGTGTGGAGTGCAAAAAAACGATGGATTTGGGCCCAGATCTTTTGACTGGGGGAATGTGTGACAATGATCCACATTCGGTCCATCACTTGTTGTTTTTGCAATTGCCGCCCTAAGTGCGCTGGGGATGCCCAGACGTGGGTCCCAGGCACTCCACACCACTTGGAGTCAAGCTAGCCGGGCTGATGAGAGGTGTTACCTCGAAACCGGTCCGGTCCTCGGATGCTTGATTCCGTTCTGGGAAGGACATGGCTTTTGTAGTTCGGACTGGACTGTTCCCATGGGGCAACAGGGTCAGAGCTGATTTGCATATCGCCATTGTCTAACCCAGGGTGGTGTGGAGTGCAAAAAAACGATGGATTTGGGCCCAGATCTTTTGACTGGGGGAATGTGTGACAATGATCCACATTCGGTCCATCACTTGTTGTTTTTGCTATTGGAATTACGTGGCATGGTGCAAGTGTATTTATGTGGATTGTTGTTATGTGACAGAGTGGTTTTATGTTGGGTGTATATATGGACATTGAGTAGAGTATAATTATGTGGAGTTGAATTATGCTGCGTTGAGCGGTATTATGTGGAGTTGAATTATGTTGGCTAGTGTTGAATTGTGTGACAGTGAATTGTGTGGTGTGGAATTGTGTGTCACACTAAACATTCAGGTATGCTACACAGAATGAAAAATGTGAAGGTGCTGTCACTTGCCACAGAAGTGGGCGATTCAGTGAACTTGAAAGCTACTGAAAAGCTCGAACCAGGCTCAGCTACTGCTTCTTATTTAACGCCAAGCCCAAAACAAGATGAGCTTTTATGTGGTTTTTCCTACTATCTATCCCTTACCCTTAGGGGGAAAACATTAAAATCAATGCATCAGCATTTGAGAAACAATGGAGAGACACTAACCCCCAGATTCATCAAGAACACATTTTGCGATTCCTTAATAGCGAAAAATACCAATTCGCTATTAAGGAATAGCAAAATGCTATTTATCAAGAAATCCATTAAAAAATAGCGATTTCTAATAATTCCTTTATTGCGACTCGCAAATTGCGAGTCGCAATTAAGGAATATCTCCCCATTCATTCCTGTGGGCCTAGAGGCCAATAGGAGTGAATGGGAAGACCAACTCAATTTGCTAATCGCATTTAGCGATTCGCAAATTGAGATTGCGATTTCAAGGGTGCTGGGGTGTCCAAAGGACACCCTGTTGCACCCCTGAAATTGATGTGTGCACATATGTTGCGCACACACATGCCCTTAGGGCATGTGTGTGTGCAACATGAAACTTTTGAAAAATGCACATTTTTGCTATTTACCACATAGTTAGACTTCGCTGTAAATAGCGGCCCCAGATTGCGAATTGGCAATTTTTAAATGGTTCATAAATTGCATTTAAGGAATCTCAAATTGAGATTCCTTAAATGCAATTCATTGCAATTTAGCGATTTCTATAATTGCGATTTTTGCATTTGGGATGATGAATCCCAAATGCAAAAATAGCGCTTACAAAGGGCCAGATTCTCAGAATCTGGCCCTTTGCGAGCCGATTTCGACTTCATGAATCTACCTGATAGCTGCCTATTTTGTGAATGGCTTGTACATAGTTAAATCAGAACAAGCCCCTTGTTCAACTCAATATCTCTTGCAAGTGAGAGTGGATGAAGGTGCGGCCTAAAAATGAGCACAATCAAATGGCAACTCCATTAAAGTCTCTTGTGCCTTATTTTCCAGCAAAACATTCTAAACCGGAAACTAATGGCCAACATGATCACGAAACTAATTGTGGATTTTTTGCCAGCTAGGTTTGAAACCGAACTTGGAATGTTTATGAATATCAAAAAAGTTAACTGTGGATTTTTGCCAGTTAGGTTTGAAACAGAACTTGGAATGTTTATGAATACCAAAAAAGTTACAATGTTGTGCCTACTCACCAACAATTAAATTCTTTTCCACCTTTGGGAACACCCATTTCCCCAACCCTAATTTCAAAATGTGTCACTGTTAAGCACCGGTCTTTCTTTCGGAGTATGCAAAGTGTTGAGTTACATTTACAAAGGCCAGTGTTCAAAGAAACAGATTACCTGAATTGGATTCTGTAAATTGCATAGAGAGGTAACTGATTTTGAGCTGATATCTTAACCTTGGTGCAAATAAGATGCAAATGCTTGAATTAAAAGGGTGATTTAAAAAATAAACCTATTACAGGACTGTATGCCTTCAGTGGAGTTTAATGGAAACTGGCCAGGGCTAGACTGTGCAGAGCATGCTATGTTTTTTTAAAGTTTAATAAGCTTAATTTGACAAAAAGTAAAACATACTTCATATGCCAAAAAAAAACATACTAATAGTAAGAATAATCAATAGATGAGGCATAAATATGCCATAAAACAAAGTACAAAGCTGTTTACAATTTTGGAATTATAAGGACAAAAGGGAGGAGCAAAGAGGAAGGGGAAAATAAAATAAAATATACTCTATAGCTGAGGATCAAATATCAATAAATATACATCAAGATTATATGGAATATATGTTCATATAATTATTATTATTGAATTTTGTACCGCGCACGGTTACCCTTGGGCATCCCAGTGCTTATAGAAACCCAGAGCAGGCTACTAATAGAGAGCAGAGGAGCTACAGTTATTCTGGAAAAAGATACGTTTTCAGATGTTTCCGGAATCTGAGGAGGTTTGGGTCGGAGCGCAACGAGAATGGGAGGGAGTTCCAGGCGCGCGCTGTATGGATAGAGAAACTCCTGCCCCCTGAACGGGCTCTCCTAATTCTCCTTGTCTGAAGGAAATGTTTGTTGTCAGAGCGTAAGGCTCTTGTGGGCTTGTAGGGGCGAATCATGTCCTTCAGAATAGCTGGTCCTTTCCCCTGTATGCTCTTGTGGGCGATGCACAGGGCCTTAAAGGTAACTCTCTCTTTGACAGGGAGCCAATGGAGTGCTTTTAAAGCAGGCCTGGCTGACTGCCTGGCCGGAACGTTCCGCAGCAGCCTTGCTGCTGCGTTCTGCACTTGTTGCAGGATCTTAAACGTAGACTCTGGCGCTCCCAGAAAGAGCGCGTTACTGCAGTCCAGGTGTGAGATGATTAAGCCTTGGACTAGCAGCTTCCGGGAGAGTTCTGGTAGCAGGGGGAGAACCTTACGGGCCGACCGGAGCATTCCATAGCACACGCCCGCGGTCTTCTTGGCGTGTGTCCTAAAGGACAAATCCAGCTCCAGCCAGACCCCCAGGCTCTTAATCTCCTTTTTTGGGTCGGGCGGGGTGCCCATGCAGTTGGGCCAGCTGCTTGGCGAGAGGGCAAAACTTGACTGGCCCAAGATCATCAGCTTGGTTTTTGATCCGTTCAATTTGAGCGATGACCTGGACATCCAATCAAACACCTCTCTCAAGCATGCATGGAGCGTCTCGGGCTGTTTCTCCAGCTGTGTAAGACTCACCACTAGCTGGGTGACATCCGCATAGCTTATGGTCTTAAAGCCAAACGGAGACGCCACACCCTCCAGGGGTGCCATATACACGTTAAATAACGTGGGGCTCAGGGATGAGCCCTGTGGCACCCCGCAGTGAAGTGGGAGGGGAGGAGATTTTGCGTTTCCTTCCCAGACCTCGAAGGTACGCCCCTCCAAAAAGGAGGCCAACCATTCCAGGGCCACTCCTGAGACACCCGACTCAGCTAGACGTTGTATCAGCACCCCATGGTTGACGGTATCGAAGGCCGCACTGAGGTCCAGGAGGATCACTGCCACTGATCCCCCTGCGTCCAAAGTGCTTCTGGCCTCCTCTACCACTGCTAGCAGAGCCGTGTCCATTCCATGGCCCGGTCAAAATCCCGTCTGGGAGTCCCTCAACCGGCCATTCTCCTCAAGAAAGTTTGATAACCGATGGTTCGCCCACCTCTCGGCAATCTTACTGACTCCTGGTAATAAGGAGATGGGCCTGAAATTGGCCAGGTTCTGCAGGTCCAAGCCCGGCTTCTTCAGAAGCGCTTTAACGACCGCCCTTTTAATATTACAAGAATGAATATTTAGACAAAAAAAGCCAAAGAAATAGAAAAACAAAATCGTGGAGGCTGGAAATTTTCAGAACAACAAGTGATGACTGAGTAATAGAGATCTTATTTAAATAAACAGTTAGTGGTAACCAAAATGTATATCTATTTCTCTGTGGGTTACGACAGGATGCAAAAGCAATATCCAACCTATGATAATGGCACAGAATGTTCCACCAAGATGTGATTGAGGGTTTGTTCGAACACTTCTAATTAAGAGGCCGATTCCGATGTCGGACGGCCCTTCCGTCCGCATTGGAAGGTGCCGTTCAGATTCCCTTCTGACTGCGCCATTTTGATGGGCTCGGTCGGATAGGAATCCGCCTTGGATTTCAGATGGCTTCCAACGGGCCCGTCAGCCATCCGGAAATCCTTCAGTACTTCCCCAGGCACCTCTTTGCGACTGAGAGAGTACGATGGCAGTTTTCACTGCCTTTTTGTCCGGGTCTTCTGGGACAAAAATGTCAGTCAGAAAATGTCTTTGGGGGTCCCATTAGGGCCTCCATGGGAGCAAGGCCTCTGGATGGTGGCCTGGGGCCACCTATGGTTCCCCTCTGGTGATCCCTGCACCGGGTGGCAGGCATCTTGGTGTGCCGGCCACAGGGTGCAGGGATGAACTGCAACCCTCCATTTCACAATGCACGCATGCATTTCCCTTGGAATGCATGCTCCCATTCTGCAACATAGGAATGGAATCAAACAGGATTCGGTCGCATCGTACTTGCAGGACCAGACTCAGGTCAGTCCGACATCGGAATCGGCCCCTAAGTGTAATCTGCTGAAAGGCTCAGGCTAACATGAGGTCAAACAACCCTCATTCATGAGACATTAGCCCAAGTGATTCTGATAAACTTCTAGTGAAGAGAAGAATATGTGACAAAGGAGTGTGAAGATTAAAACTAATCGAAATCCTAGAACAGATTTGTGACCAAAAAGAGGCTACTTGAGGACATAGAAAAAGGAGGTGATATAGATCATCCAATGAGTGATCGGAAGACCAGCACGACTTATTATCAGAGTGTGTAAAATTGGCAAAGGAGAGGGGCGTAAAAAATAATCTGTGAAATAGGAAAAACATAGCCTGAGTAGTAAATGCAGATCTAGAAATGTTTCTCCAGAAATCAATGCTCCATTCACAACCCAAAGTCCATCTCCCATGCAAGCTCCACCTTAGTCTTGACTTGTTCCGGATCAACGGAGTTAAAACATTTATATATGAGAGAAGCCTTTGGAGACAACAACAAGATCTTTATAAGCAGGTCTTGCATAAACAAGGAGTTTTCCAGGCGAAGAGAATGAAAAATGTTCATAATTGTTTCCATCAGTAATAAAAATGTACGCAGTAATGAACGTGGACTCGGAAGAGTGGTTTGGAACTGGGGGAGAGAATAAGGAGAAAGACCATCAAACATGTCTTGAACCCAGATGATACCCTTGGATCTCCAAGAGCTCCAAAAAAAAGGGTCTATTGTTAATGAGGAGAAGGCGATTGTACCAAAGAGGAGATTGTAAAAATGTGTTCCTAGAGAGAGTCTTTGGCTGACAGTGAGGTTGTAAAAATGAGCAGGTATGTTTAAATAGTGGAAAAGATGTGAGGGTAGTTTGGGCAGTAAAAAAAAGAATCTCTGGGATAGAGACATGGGAGAAAAGGCAACGTTCAATATTAACCCATAAAGGAATATGAGAGGAGATGCCTGTATGAAGCCAGTACGAAGCTGGCCTGAGGCAAAAAGCTTTATGATACAATCTAAAGTTTGGGAAATTCATACCACCAGTTGATTTTAATTTTCTGAGATGAGATAAAGAAATTCTGAATTTTTTACTATTCCATAAAAGTTTAGAAAGAAGAGAGTCTAGTTTTTTTAAGTAAAAAGAGGGGATATGATCTAGGAGCATTGAAAGTACATATAACAATATAGGAGTGACCATCATCTTGATAGAATCCAGGCGTCTCCACCAGGAAAGGAAGAGGGGACTCCAGGAGGAAAGTGGTTTGGAAACCCGATCAAGGATTTATTTCATAATAATTGTGGTTAAGTCCGAAATAGTGTTGGTAAACCATTTGCCTAGGTATGTAATTTTAGAACTATTGTAACGGAAACTTGTTAGGTCGAAATGATGTTTGGAACAAAATTTTGTTATGGGTAGGATTCCTGTTTTGTCAGAATTTATTTTGTAGCTTGATACTGCAGAGAAGTCTGAAATTTCTTGTAATAAAGGGGAAGAG
Source organism: Lissotriton vulgaris (assembly GCF_964263255.1). NCBI lineage: Eukaryota > Metazoa > Chordata > Amphibia > Caudata > Salamandridae > Lissotriton > Lissotriton vulgaris. Next base: position 660,133,623 of record NC_141694.1, read on the forward strand.
AGGATTCTGGAATGGATATAAAAAGTCAAATATAATCTGCATATACAGAAAGGTTCAAGTGTAGAAACCCAGAAATGGAAAAGTTATGACGAATGTGAGACAGAAAAGTTTCAAGGAATAAAATAAAAAGAAGAGGAGATAAGGGACAACCCTGACAGACACCACGATGAGGTAAAAAATGATTTGAAATAAGACCTTTAACTATAGTAGAGGCAGTAGGTGTAGTATAAAGTAATGATAACTGGAAAATTAATTTAGGTTCAAAACCATGACAACTGAGTGATTTAAATAGAAGAGACCAATCCACTCTATCGAAAGCCTTCTCCGCGACAATAGAATTTGCAGCTAAGGGATAGGATAGAGTAGATGCTTTGTTTAGGACATTGAAGAATAACCAGGAATAATCAGAAGTTAGTCTGCCTTTCACAAAGCCACATTTCTCTGGACCAATTAAATGACGTAAGAATGATTCAAGACGTAGTGCTAACAATTTAGCAAAAATGTTATAATCCACGTTGATCAAGGATATAGGACGGTAATTTTTACAGAATTTCAGTTCTTTACCTTCTTTATGAATGAGACGGATAGAGGCTTCTAGGAAAGTACCTCTTGCTGCACCAGTAGTACAGAAATGCTGAAAGAGATAAAAGAATTTTGGAAGTAAGAGATTAGAAAAATGTAAATAAAATTCTACGAAAAACCATTGGGCCAGGGGATTTATTTTTCTTATGTGAATTTAGAGAATTGGTAATCTCTTGAAGCAAAATATCCAAATCTAGGGAATCCAAATCCAAATCTGAACATGGAGAGGTAGAAACACTATTAAGATAAGAGTCAATAGGAGGGTTCAATGCTGATGACTTCGGAGTATATACGTTTTCATAAAAAGATGCAACTTCAACCAGAATGTCATGGTTTTTAAAAAGATGTTTACCCATCTGCTGACTGGATAGAATCAATCAGAGTCCTCTCTTTCTTGGAATTAAGGTAGTTAGCTAAAAGCAATCCAACGTTATTACGACCACCATAGTACCAGGCACTGCTACGACATAAAATAGAGGAAGCATTGTCTGTGGAGATCTTATTGAACTCCAGCTTTGTCCGAACAAGCTGCTGCAGAGTGGAATCTGATGAAGAAGTATAAAATTGATGTTCCGATTGTTTGATATTATCCAGCAGGGCTTTGTGTTGAGTAAGAGTATGTCTCTTTATCCTAGATCAGCGCCTTGAGACCCCACGGGTATGTAGCGCGCTTTATAAGTGTCACTGATTGATTGATTGATAGATACAAAATCAATGATGAAGCCCTGGGCAGCAGCTTTGAAAGAGTCCCATACCCCGACAGGAGAAATAGATGGGTCCTCATTAAAAGAAAATCATTCTTCCACAAAAGAAGCAAAGGAAGAGGAAACAACTAGGTCTTGTGAAAGGAAGTTCTTAAATCTGCATCTAGAGCCGTGGTACTCATAGTAAGGCCTTCGGGCCGCCAGCGGCCCGGCAGGCCTTCATTGGCAGCCCACGAACCTTGCCTTGCAGCTTCCACGACCGGCAGTAAACACAGAAGATCACTGCAGGACCATAAGTAGTGAATACGTACTAAATAGGTATTTACTACGTATGCTCCAGCTGCCATCTTCTGTGTTTACTGCCGGCCTCTGTGACATCAGGGCATCTTCAGAAAGCTTTCCAAAAGGCCCTTTAAAAGTCACCTGTAAGCGCTTTCACAGATGACTTTTAAAAGGGCCTTTTGGGAAGTCTACTCATTTGGACAAAGACAGACAGGGACAGACAGAGATAGAGATAGAGACCGGGACAGACAGAGACAGGGACAGAGATAGAGAGGGACAGACAGAGACAGGGTCAGAGATAGAGATAGAGACAGGGACAGACAGAGATAGGTACAGGGACAGACAAATAGACACAGGGACAGACAGAGACAGAGATAGTGACAAACAGAGACAGGGGCAGAAAGACAGGGACAGGGACAGACAGGGACAAACAGATAGAGACAGGGACAGACAGTGACATGGGCAGAAACATAGAGACAGGGGCCGACAGACAGGGACAGACAGATAGAGACAGGGACAGACAGGGACAGGGACAGACAGTAACAGGGACAGAGAGAACAGAGAGAGAGATAGACAGATAGAGACAGAGACAGGGACAGACAGATAGAGACAGGGACAGGCTGGTAGGGACAGGGACAGACAGATTGAGACAGGGACAGACAGATTGAGACAGGAACAGACAGAGGCAGGAACAGACAGATAGAGATAGGGACAGACATGGACAGACAGGGACAGACAGAGACAGTTACAGACAGGGACAGACAGAAACACACAGAGACAGGGACAGACAGAGACAGGGATGGTAATATGAAATTGAGTGTGTGCTTTGTGTGGGGTAAAGCGTACCAGGGACTTTCGATCAATAAAGGGGTCCATGATCTGGTTACAATCACCACCAAGGATAAAAAATTCATCTTCGTGTTGCAAGAAATTATTGGTAATAGAAGGTCAGAAAGCATCATCTGGTTGAGTTGGGCTATAAATATTAAAGACAGTTAGAGAGATCTTATCATTAATAAGAAGTTTAACTAATACCCATCTACCATCTGTGTCAGTTTCTTGTGAGACAACAGAACATTTAAATTTTTATGGCATAAAATAATGACACCATTCTTTTTTGTAGTAGTGGGAGAAACAAGAACAGAACGAACCCAACTGCGTTTGAGTTTAGGAGCTTCAGCCTCTGACAAGTGAGTTTCCTGTATTAAAACTAAATCAGGGTTATAGGAGGCTAAATGTGATAAAAGTATTTGCCTTTTTATAGGGTTAATAAAACATTTTTAATTCCAAGTAACTCTGAATGAAAGAAAATGGCAATAAATATGGAGCATTAGAACCAACCACAATAACAATGTGTAGAAAAAGTAGGTAGAGTAAGAGAGAGACAAAGATAGCGAAAAAGCTACAGAGAAAAGAAGAGGGAAAGAGGGAAGGAAAAAAGAAGTATGAGTAAGAAGAGACAGAACATGCCAAATGACGACTGCAATACGTACCTTCACAGGAAAACACAAGGGAAAAATGGGAGGTGTCAATGGACAACAGGGAGGGCACACCGAATAAAGGGCAACGAACCACACCAGGACGTCAATGAAAATATACATATCGGAGCAGGAACATAAGGTAGGTACAAAAGATGGGATCCAAAGAACCTGTAAGTAGAAAACATTGAAATGTTATGCATATGAAGTAGTGAAGTTAAATAACTTGTTACAGTGAAAACAGAATCAATATAAACATTACAGAGGAACCATTAAAAGTAAAGTATTAGGAGAACGGCCAGCAATCTCCATCGAGGATGCAGAATGAGAATGAATGAAGTTTCTGAGCTCCACAGGATCTTCAAATCTAGAAGTATTATTCAGAGGAAGAGTCTTGTGCATTGCTGATTTATTGTTCCACCGCCAAAAAGCGGGAATCTAAGGATGACACTTGTTATCCAGAGTCTGCCAACAAAAGTTTGTTTCCTCCACAAAAGGTCTGAGTGCATGAATTTCCCCCAGAACAATGTCCAGAGAGACTGAAGATATAGATTTTGGAGGAGAAGTAGGGTCATGTTTTATTCTCCTTATGGCAGTTTAGGCACTTGCGATTTAGAAGCCATAGTTGACAGAGCTGTGGGGCGAGAGTGTGCCACTTGTGGTAAGCACTCAGAAGGCTGAGAGGAATTATTGGGAGCTGCAGAGTATGCAGGGCAATACACCAATTCACTGGAATTGCATTTTTTGGAGGAGTGCTGTAACTTTTTGCTCCTTCTAATGGAATAGTATATCCAGGAAACAAGAAAATGGGTCTGTCCAATGATGTACCAACAGTTTGACAAGAATCCCTCCACACAAGAGCAAAAAATAAAGTAAAAACCTGGGCCTCCCATTATATGAAAAGCACTTCAGTTGAAGATAATGCAGTATGAAAAACAAAAATGGGTAGAAAAGGGCAGTTCCAAGTATATTATAATAGATTTTGAGGAGAAATCAGAAAAAAAATGAAATTCAAAATGGTGGCCGCTAAATAACTGAAAACATCATCTGAAGAAAAAGATATCCTCCTTTAGAGAAATCCTTCTGATTCAAGAAACTGCTTTTTCCATGTCAAAACTGGAAAAAAAATGCTGTAATTCAAGCTGCGATGTCCGATGCAGCGCGGAGCTCTGATGCTAGGCATCCATCTTAGGTCACAGTGCGCATGACTCCAGAGCATGTTATGTTAATCTCCTCTTTACAACATGCTACTCTAAACATCGTCATAGTTTGTCCAGTTCAAACATGTATTGTAGGGTCCATGTCATTTCAGAGGGTTGCCCTAGGTGGGACTGATACTTACACAAGGAGGCTGTTTGAGTGTTGGGACTCAGAAATTGGAGTGGGGTAACCAATAACAAGTTCTGAAACCCTCGTGCCTTTTGTTGGGTATTTACAGAGACACTAAGTCAAAGCTCCAGATGCTCAGTGAAAGGTACATCAAGGACAGAGGAAAAAGCAGGATGAAGTTATAGTGACAGCGTGATATGGGAATGAGCAGGTGAAAAAGGACATTGGGGAATTAAGGGACTTGAGTAAAATTTAACACAGACAGTAAAGGGGGCTAAGAGGTGTGAGAATGGGATGAAGCTGAGGGGAAAGGGTTGCATAGAGCATGACAAAGGTAAAACACAGGTAGTGAGAAAATACAAGGGGGCTGATAGAAAGGCAAAAGGGTAGGGGTGAACCAACAGTGGCTGAGGGAATGCCAAAATGAGGACAGAGAAATGTTTATAAGAGGCAATAACTGGCATGTGGTGAAAGAAGCTGAAATATTTGGACATTTGTGGATGGGGAAATAGAGAATGGTCATAAAAGGCAGAAAAGAAGGTCAAAGAGGGGAAAAAGTAGCACACAGTTGGCAAACGGGAGCATGGTGGGCAGCAGGGCAGAGAGGAAGACAAATGGGGGCTGTAATTAGGAAGAGAGAACCGAGAGAAGGTAACATAGAAACTTTGAGAGGAATAGATGAGGACACAGAGATTGCAGCAATGTAAGATGCCAAGAAATAGTTTATTGCAAATGTTAAGAAGATGAGCGAGGAAACCACTGCCCAAGCCCATGTGCGTGCATGTACAAACAGGCACGCTGTTTACTCACACGAAGGAATGCAGTTTGTTATGTGTCTGAGTTAGGCCCGAATAAAGAAGCTGCACTTTTCTTACATTGTCCTGTTATATTTCATGTAGGTACCCCAATATAGGCTCAGGTAACATTTTTAAATTTAAATTTAAATTTTAAATTTAAATTTATTGCCATTTATAGAGCGCAGGGTATACCCGAAGGCGTCTTGGCACTGGTTAATTTGCAAGCTTCAGATGGTTATTCAGTTAAATGCTCTAACAGGGTGCCCACTTATTTAAAAATGATTTGGTAAACAACCACGTTTTAAGTAACCTTTCACCTATACTCTCCCCTACATTACACCATAATGGTTCTTGGGGACTGACTTTTTACCAACATACAACACTGAACACAGAACACAGGATTTTCCCTGGTAAAAGCCTCATACGTTATAAATGAGGATTCTTGGAAGCTAAGCTGGACTACCATCTCCTGTATATTAACTATGTATAACTATGTATGAAGTTCATTCCCGACGTCATTCTAAGTAGGACAGGTGTCACAGCAAGGTAGAACCCCCAGGTAGACCTTTAGGTAGATAAACATCACATCTTTCTGAGACAAAAAGAGGAGTAATAGGACTTTCATGCCGACACACTGACGTGAGACGCTGAGGCTCCTGCATGAAGATACTCTAGCTCACAGTGGTCTGACATCCCTTGCGGGGTGTCCAATTCAAGACCAAGACGGGGTCCCACAGTCTCTCACTTCAGGTAATGGGGTTGACTTTACCCTAGAGGGATTTTTGGCTTAACACCTGCACACATGCTAGGTACACTTAAGTACATCTAGTTAGGATTGCATCGTAAGAGTACGCATTTTATTGGTATGTATGTTATATACTTGCCTATATTTATGATTTTGGCATAATGGTAGAAATCTACCATCCCTTTACTTTCCTAGTGCTTCTGATCATTTATATTTGTTACTGTCTAGTGATTGTTTCAGCACACCTATTTTACACTAGAATGATGACTGCACAATACATTTTTCTTGAAAAATATCCATGTAGTTTATTCTGTGTATCTCTCTGAGACAAAGTAAGCACGAGCGACTGAGCGTAAAGTATTACACTTTTTCCACGGTCCTAAGAGATCAGGGCTTTAATTTTTGATAGCTGCCAAGACTTATTCACTCCTAGTAAGAGGGGTTTCTAGTGGCACTGTGAGCCAGCTGGTATATAGGTTAACATACCCGGTGTGGGTGTCTAGAATCAGTCTGACTCCAATCCTACAGTGTATGTTGTCAAAACGTGCAGATCATATATAGGTTGTATTGGAACTACAAGACATGGCACCTAACATTTGTTGGGTACGCATTTAACGGTCGAACCTGAGTAGTTTAGTTGTCCTATTCTCAGAGACCCCTACTCACATTTGCCCAGAGATGTCTGGAGTTGGAGGGAACAAATATCCACCACAGCTGAGTAGGAAAATCCTGATAGTTAGTCAAGCTTAAAGGACACATTGTTCCTATTGTGCATTAAACCTGATCTCAGTTCCCCTGGTAAACTCTTCCTACTAAAAAAAATGACTGAGCAGGAAAATGTTGTGTGTGCACTACATATGACAGTCCAAGAGGAAGAAGATGCAGATACAATACAAATTCCTGAAAATGTTAGAAATTCCATCACCCTAAAACTAGCAGTATATTGTTTATCAGCTAGGGGTGGGCCAGTAACCTTTGTGATTGAGGCACACAAATCATATTGAACAGAGGTACTCTATTCATGGGTTAAAATCCCACAAGCAAATGCATGAATAAACACATTCCATTATTATTTAGAGGATGATTTACTGAATGAATGCTGTCTGTATGAGGAAATTGAAGTTCCTCTCACCTAACTCGAGCTAAACTGGCTTCAAGGCACCCTTCCCATACAAGACTTGATCCGCTTAGAAGAGACGGACCAACATGGCCAGTACTAGCTGCCTATACATCACATCCTGTCATTGATACAATGCCAGTAGGAGACTTACGTGCACTTCATAAAGAACTAATAACACTTTACAGAAACATGACACAGTTTGTGATGAGAACGCTCACACTTCAGCCAGCCACCGCTATACCAACAGGACCAATTCAAATATCCCCAACTAAAATAGCAGCACAAATGCTTCACGCGGTCATGGGTAAGATGCCCACTAAACGTGAACAAATGCCATTCTGGGTAGCTCAAAAAATAACAATGCTAAGGCAGTATTTCCACACACCAGCTCACAAGAAAAACACAGAATGTTACCAATCTGCTTCCGATGAGGATAACTCCCCAGAAAGAAGATCGTACGACTTGTGAAACAATCTTTGCTGCCATATATACCAGGACTCATGGCATCCCTTCATTAGCAGTAATACCAGATGACTTAAGACAAATACAGAATGAGTATGGAGCGGAACCTGCTCTAATCGTAGGGATGAAATTACTAGGTAATTTTGCCCAGGTATCAGCTATAATATTAGCATACATTAAAGGGGAGGCAGCAGCGGTGGCAATAAGCCAGCACCCGAGGGAGTTCACTCCATTACAACAGGAGCATGAATTACCAAAAATTATTGAAACCAATTATGCAGAATTAGGTAGCGAAAGTTTTGGAACTAAAGCGATAAAACCTCAACTGATGGGTGGTCCCGGAAAGGATACCTTCAAGAAAGCACCTGCTTCTTCAAAGAGGAAATGGGATAATATACAAAAACTGAATGTAGAGAACAGATCTCAATGCAGAGGTGGGTCTCCTCAACAGGAGGCCTCTGAAAGGAGGTATAACCTTAGGAATAGGGATAACATTAGAAACCCTGACAGGTATCAAGACACTGATACACGTTCCTCTCATTCCTTTCAGGGTTCATCGAAAATCTCTGAGAGGGAATGACGGTCAGAACACAGACAAGAGGAGCGTACATAGTCCAGAGACACACAAACCCCTCCAAAATACACTTCAAAGAAAGAAGAAAAAACAAAATCAAAACCTCAATTTAAAAAGAAGAAAGTAGAAGGTCTTAAGATCAGACATGCCCAGAATACTGAGGACTCAACTACTGAACGGGAATGGGCTCTGACAATGCTAGACAGTGGAGCAGAAGTAACAATAACTTGCCAGAACTTGATAGAAATTCTGGTGACAGTAGCGCTGAATGAACATATCACGGAGGAAATACCTGATACCAGGGTGAGCGTCCCACATAGGTTACATGAAATAACACTCCAAATGGAGAGGGAAAAGCCTATAAAAATGTAAGGTCTTTTTTGGAAGACCTTAACATTTGGCTATGACATTATTTTAGCTGAAAGAGATTGGCCACCTGCGACTGTTATGGATTGCCAAAAGGGAGAAACCTGTAATTATGCCAGCTTTTTCTGACCTCATTACCCGATACATAAAACATAGATATGCACGCAACTGGGAAGTAGCGCTTGCTCCAGCACTATATCACAACCATGTTGGATGGGATGAAGAATCTACCCGCCACATGATACCATTAAAATCTACTCCAACTCCACAGAGACAGTATCCAATAAAACAGGAAGCTATGAAACAGGTCAGGGAGACCTTAGATCAATTTGAATACCAGGAGGTGATTGAAACTTGCACCCTTTGTTTCCTGTCATGAAACCTGACATTACATATCTTCTTCTTTTAGACTACAGGCATCTGTACTCTTGCACAAAAACATTTGCAATACAGAACACACACAGTGCCGCATTGATGAATAACATTGTGCGAAAAAAACACAAAACAACACAAGATAGCTCAAATGGATTTTCCTGTCAAAATATAGCGTCTGAGAGGAGATATTTGACAGCATTCTCAGAGCTGGGGTCCCAGTGTCAATTATTTTTGACTCCCCCAGGGATATAAAACAGCCCAGGGTTGTTCTCAGCTAGGGTAACTAAGTCACTTCAGAATAAGGATGAGGAGGCATTGTCCTATGTGGATGGTATTTACCTGATGGATGATAACCTAGAGGAACACTTGACCAGGGTGAGCACCATAATTTAGGGATTCGCCATTGAGGGATACAAATTGAACTTGAAAGAATTGAAATAGTCCACCTCAATGTCCTATGAGCTTTCAAGTGAAGGCAAGAGTTTGACAGCTAACATTTTTTAAAAGTGTGAGCAGCTCCAACCTGCAAAATCATTGGAAAATGTACAATCCATTGCTGGGATTCCTGATTTTTGGTAGAACATTGTAACAGTGCGGGTTGATATATTGACGAGGAGGCTGGATATATTGTCGGAAAGAAGATGTTTTATTGTCAGTAGTATGGTTTTTGGTTTTACGAAAGGTTCTTCTTTAGCATAGGTCTTCTCGCTTACAGTCTTGGGTTTTTCGGTGGCTTGAACTGCTTCTTCCTGGTCAGGAACCTCTGCATGGTGTAGGGTTGATTGTCACGTCCATTGTGACGACTTCACCCAGAGGTTCACCAAGAAGAAAGAAAGGGAGCTTGTCAGTATCACTGTTTTACCGTTAGGACCCGTCACCTACACCCAGTAGTGTCTAGGGGAAACAGCAGGAACTAGTGCGATTTAATTTAGGGCGGTGTTATGCATCTGCAAGACGATAGCAGGTTCTGCCTTCGAGGAAAAACAATAGTGCAAAGGGGACTCTGCCTTAGGGTGGAAATAGTGCAGAAAAAACAATAACAAAAACTGTCTTGAAGCCAAATGCAAAGTAATCTCAGCTTTCGAGCGCCTTTAAAGTGCAAAGAAATCTGCCTGTAAAATGGTAGTGCCGGCATAGACCCTTAGCTCCCTCCTCCCTCCTCCCGCGGCAATGTTTCAGTGTCACCCATCCCTGAATCACTCACCGGCTCTGCCGAAACTCTCCTGAGTTGCAGCCGCTCCTCAGTTTCCTCTGGTGGACGCCACCACTCCTCCATCCAGTGGTCATCAGTCTCCACTTCTTCGCTGTTCTGGTCGGCGTTCTCCTGTTCGGCGTCCCGTTCCGAATCTTGCTGCACTTCCGGACTTTTCTCCTCTCGGAACCTCTTCCTTCCGGTCGTCGACAATCCTTCCTCCTGAATTGGTCCCTCTTCTACTGGAGCAGTTGCTGTGTTTCCGGGGTCGTCTCTTCCTCCTTTCGCCTCCCGACCTGACTGCGGAGAAACAGGAAAGGTAGGTGCGTTTTTCTCCCGGGTCGGGGTTTAGTCATTTTGCCCTTTACGGTTCCGCCTCCTAGTTCTGCAGGATTCTGGTAGCCGTAGTCCTAGGTATGGGGTGATCCTGGGGGTCACTCCCTCACATCCCCTTACCCTTGCTGTCTTACTACTAGGGGTGTTTCCCTGAGGATATCCTGATAGAAAGCCCACGTTTCCTTGGTCTGAGCCTTTCCTATGTTGGGTTCGGAATCTATAAGGTTGTAAGGCCAGAAACCACCTCAAAACTCAGTCGTTGTTTCCTTTATTTTGAGCTAGCCACTCCAAAGGGCATGATCCATATAAAATGTGAACTCTCTCCCTTCTAAGTAATACCGCAGGGTTTCTATAGCCCACTTGATGGCTAGGGCTTCTTTTTCTATTACAGCTCAATTTTGTTCTCTCTGAAACAATTTCCTGCTGATATACAGAATAGGTCTTTCATCTCCCTGCTTAGTTACCAGAGATAACACTGCCCCTATTCTCTGGTCTGAAGCATCCGTCTGTAGGACAAAGGGGAGTGTATAGTCAGGGCTGGCCAGTACTGTATCAGAGGTAAGGGATTGTTTTAGGGTTTCAAAGGCTCAGAGGATGTCCTGAGTGGTTGTGCTAGTCTTGCCTCAGTATTGGTGGTTTTCTGTAACATATTAGTGAGAGGGGCAGCTGTTTGAGTAAAGTTAGGGATAAATCTCCTGTAATAATCGAGTAACCCTAGGAAGGCTCTGAAATCTTTTTTTGTTTTGGGTAAGGGTATTTGAGAAATAGTAGTCAATTTTGAATCTTGTGGTCTTATTACACCTTCGCCTAATAGATAACCCAAATATTTGACAGTTTGGGCTGCCAGATGGCTTTTGGCTGGGTTAATTTTGAGACCATAGTGTCCTAAAGCAGTGATAACTTGTGATAGATGATACATGTGGTGTTCCCAAGTATCACTATATATAACTATGTTGTCTATGTAGGCGCCGGCATACTTTTCATGAGGGCGAAGAATATGATTCATGACTCTCTGAAAAGTAGCTGGAGCTCCATGCAATCCAAAGGGTAATACCTTGAATTGGTATAAACCATCGGGAGTGGAGAAAGCTTTTTTTTCTTTATCTTGGGTGCGCAAGGGAATCTGCCAATACCCTTTACACAGGTCCAGGGTGCTGATGTATTTAGCTCGGCCTATCTTATCCACCAATGCACTCTCGGCAGAGGATATGTATCGAATTCCGAGATTTTATTCACCTCAATATAGTCGATACAAAAGCGTACCGAGTCATCTGGCTTTGGTACTAAAACTATTGGCGAATTCCACTCGCTAACAGATGGTTCTATAACATCCATCTGTATCATCTTTTGCACTTCATCAGACCTGAGGCGTACCTTTATGCCGGGAGGGGTCTTAATGGCATGTTCTACTAAGGATGTTCGCCCCCGAGTCAAAGAGAAATTATCACTAAGAGGAAGAAGGACATCAGTCAATTTAGTTTTTTGACTAGGGGAAAGCGCCAAACCCATGCATTGTTCGAATAAAGGTGCTCCAGTCACTGCTTTCAGAACCAAGGCTGGTACGGGGCCCTCCCATTTCTTCAGCAAATTTATATGATAAATTTGTGAAGTACCCTGGACCGGATCTATTTCTATACGTTACGTCACAGGTGTTACCTTCTCTGTCACAGTATATGGACCCTGCCACTGCCCCAGGAGTTTATGGTCAGAAGAGGAGATCATGAGAAGGACAGAATCTCCTACCTTAAACGACCTATCCTTAGCTTTTTTGTCATATTGAAACTTTGTGCTGCTTGTGCATCTTCTAAATTAGCACGGACAATGGTTCTAATCTGACTTAGATGGGTTTTGAGGCTGGATACATAGTCCACTAAGGGTTTTATTTTATCTGGTTCCGTCTCCCTTTGTTCCTGTGTCATGTCCAGCAATGTTCTGGGCTGATGGCCATATAAGAGCACAAAGGGCGAGTAACCAATGCTTTTCTGTACCTTATAGCTCAAAGCGAACAGAGCCAAGGGCAACATGTCCTCCCATTTCCTGGTTTCTAAAGCTAGCGGTTCTTATCTGATGCATCCCCATTTGAGCACATACCTGCTTCATGACTTTTGAGATGAACGGGTTCCCTGGTCGGTTACAATTTCTTTTGGGAACCCCAATCTCTAAAACACGGTTGTCATGGCCTTCGCGATGTTAGTGGCATCTGGACGGCGCAGGCTATCGCTTCGGGGAATTGGGTGGCATAGTCGACTATGACTAAAACGTAGCGACAGGCATTTCGTGAGGGCAACAGGGGTCCTATAATGTCCATCCCTACTCAACTAAAGGGTTCGTCTATGATCGGAAGGGGTCGGAGGGGAGCTCGGGTGGCTTATATCGGCCATTCCTCTGACATATGGGGCATTCCCTATAATATCTTTTTACCTGTTGATATATTCCCGGCCAATAGAATCGCTCTGTGATTTGCTTCTCTGTTTTTTCTGCCCGAAGTGTCCCCCAATAAATGACTATGGGCCAAAAACAATACTTTTTATCTAAAGGGAACGGGGATCAATAGCTGGAATTTTTGAGTGTGATTTCCTTTCCTATATAACAGTCCATTCCTGAGGAAGAAATAGGGACATACTTGAAGGAGGTCCTGTTTATCTATGGTGGTGCTCCAGGCTTCTTGTAAAACAGGATCTTCTCTTTGTGCGGCCCTGAAACTGTGGTCTGTTTCCCAAGGGTTCTTTTCTGGTACTATAGGAAATACGGCAACATTTCAGTGTCCCCGTCCTTGAATCACTCACCGGCTCCGCCGCAACTCTCCTGAGTTGCGGCCACTCCTCAGCTTCCTCTGTTGGATGCCACCACTCCTCCGTCCAGTGGTCATCAGTCTCCTCTTCTTCTCTGTTCTGGTCGGCGTTCCCGTTCCGCATCTTGCTGCACTTCCGGACTTGCCTCCTCTCAGAACCTCTTCCTTCCGGTCATCGACAATCCTTCCTCCTCTTCTACTGGAGCAGTTGTTGTGTTTCTGAGGTCGACTCCTCCTCCTTTTGCCTCCGGACCTGACTGCGGAGAAACAGGAAAGTTAGGTGTGTTTTTCTCCCGGGTCGGGGTTTGGTCATTTTGCCCTTTACGGTTCCTCCACCTAGTTCTGCAGGTTTCTGGTAGCCGTAGTCCTAGGTATGGGGTCATCCCGGGGGTCGCTTCCTCACATCTATACATTTTGGATTATGCAGAGAGGGTTAAACCTTACTATGACCATATAAGAACTGATGTTTCAGTTAGGCAATGGACACAGGAACATCCAAATTCCCTTTGTTCCCTACAAGCTGACATGATAGCGTCTAAACAATTACAGACACGTGTAAATTTCTGCAAACTGGTGATCCATATAATTGCTGGTCAATCTGGGTACACTTAGCTCACATACAATAAAGGTGAATAGCATGAATAGCATACAAATCACATTTGTACACAAACGGTGAGATGTGTTTTGCAACCACAAAAAAAATTCTGACAGCAGTACAGACCGCTGTAGAGAGAGAAAGAGCACTGGATCAGGGAAAACTAATAATTGTTGTGACTTTGGTACCAGCCTTAGAGGCTGTACAAAGGCAAACTTTCCAAATGCTAAAGCCTTACATCCGAGATGGGCTAATTCTCTCACTGCAACAGATGTAGAATACAGATACAACCCAAGTCTGAAAACACAAGCATTCCTGCAATATGAACAAGAACATCCTCCCCCAAATGAAATTAAGTCTCTAGATCAGTATGAATACATTGTTTACAACGACGGGCCTGCTCAAGTGGCCATTGGAAGTAAACAACAATACATCGCTGAATGTGCGATTGTGAAAGGTTGTATGCAGGACAGCAGGTTCCATTCAAGCTATACAAAAACACAGTCTCTAGGAGACTGCATGGCTCAGCTGGCAGAATTAAAAGGTCTATTACTGGCACTGATAAATGCGGATCAAGAATTCCCCACACTAATTGTGTGCGATTCTTTTTACTGTGTCCAGTCATACAATGAATAGCTACACTATTGGGGACAAAATGGGTTCAAGGACTCGAAAGGTGGCATAAATAAGCATTACATGCTATGGTAACAGGTAGCTGAGTAGAAAAACGCACTGCCAAGAGCTTACTAGATACACCAGCTGAGTCATCAACGTGATGGGGTTCACATTTAATGGAATTCATTGGCTAATGAAGCTGCGAAGGGGGCAGTAAGAGCTGCCTCCATAGCTGCAATCACTCATTCAAAAATGAGAATAGATGGACAGATATTGGTAGCTGTCATTAATTCACACAAAGAAAATAAGGCATTGCCAAAAGGTTTTGTACTCAAATACTCCTACAAGTTTAATGCAAATAACGTTCCATTTGCTCAGATTCCAGGAGTGGGCGATCGAGTAATACCAAACATGGATTGCAGATTAGGGTTAATACTAGCTGCACAAAAGGGTCTGGGTTCTGCAAACGCATGAGTTACTGCAACAATTTCTTTACTGAAGCAATGCTACTGGTGGCCAGGGTTAATAAAGCAGTCCGAAGATTTTGTCTTAAATTGCGACATCTGCCAGCAGATGAAGGTTTCCACTGTAGCTCGCCCAGTGCAGACACCTTCATTAATATCAGACAGACCACTCACATGTGTATATTTGGACCACTGTGGCCCCTTACAATCTGATGGGGCTTACAAGTACATCATGGTTGCAGTGGATTCCTGCTTGAGGTTTCAATGGGTATGGCCTCAGCGCTCGTCTGATGCTCAAACTGTTATCAAAGATTTGCAAGTCTTCATAGCGACATAGGCAGTTGGCACATTACATTCTGATCATGGCCCAGCATTTAGCTCTAGGGCTTACAAACAAGCCATGGGAAGTTTGGGTGTTGCATTGTGGTATTCTGCTCCGTACCATCCTGAGGTAAATTCGGTTGTGGAGAGGACTTAAAATAATCTTCAATAGCAAGGGTATTAGGTGCGGGTGGCCGTTATGTCAATCATTTGTATGGAGTACAGGGAGCTATTACCAACATGCCAAGAAGTTCTCTTTGGGGTATCACTCCTTATGAGGTCCTATTTGGGACAAGCATGCGGGTATCCAATCTTGATTGTGAAGGCACAGTGGCGAATAAAGAACCTTTTGACATAAATAAACGCTTGGCTGTATTACCGGATCTCAATCAATTCAGAGCCATTCAAAGGAACGTGCAGGGAAAAGGACCGCCACAGGGGAAGTCAAATCAGTCACAGCAAGACCTGTCAGGGCTCCTAAAGTCGGGGCGCTGGTCAGATAAAAGAGAGTGGGCAAGACAGAATTTGGGCCATGATACACAAAGCCTGTACCTCTCCTTGCCATTGAATGAACAGAACCTGTACTTCGACCTCCTCTTGCCGGAAAAAAAGATAAGAGATTCATCTCCATTGATCTGATCAAACCACACTATGTGGCCAATACTGAATAATAGGCCGAGTGGACTCCTGGGTAGCTGATGCCCTCCTCTCGCTACCGTAGAGGGAGTCAGATGGAAAGGCTCATCACGTTCAAAGAGTCTCCTATATGGAATTATGGACTATGCAACAATGCCATGGAAACTCATTTTCCTTGAACTGGAAATACATAATTAAAACGAAAGGCAACATTTCAATTTGACCTTGCACTGATGTCTACATCAATATGCCTCAAGAAGAGCCATCTACAAGTTTAACAAAACCTGCTGAGCTACAAAAAATAGATCAAAGTGCATCTGGCTAGTTCATCGACTTTGATACCTTTTCTTTGGATTCAAGTGAACCGGAAATAACAGCCCTAATATCTCATAAACAATAATTCAAAGACTTCTTAATTTTTCTTAAAAGGACATACCTGGTGTCACTTTGCTAGAACTTTGGATAATCACTGATACACTGTTCTTTCTTTTCTGGATAGGCTTAGTAACTGTTTTCTGCTTACATGGAACGTATCTGCGCCAAAGCTCTGCAGCATCAAATGTTAACTTGAGCCTGAAACCTCATGTTTCTTCACATCGTAAACAAAGAGACTTGTTCTACATGAACATTTCAGCAGTTCCTATACCTGCCGGTATAGTATGTTACAAGGTTGATTATGATATATGTGGCCCAAAAGAAATTTTAAAAATACCTAATTTATTTAAAATGTCCTTAAATTATATCATTACCTCCAGTACTTTTTCAAATGATTAGGATTTTGAAACTGTAAACAATATGTTATCCGATTTAGAACAATCTGGCGCATTTTCTAGCAATGAAATTTTAAATGAAACATCAGACCTTAGCACCATGTGTTGTTATCAACATTATGGTCATCATTTTCTAGACAAATCCAATATCCCTACAAATGTTTTCACATATCACCAATGGGAACATTGCCCTACACCACCAAAAAGTAGTCCAAAATTATTTTCACAAAATTGTTCATTTTTTTCAAGGTTTAATATTTAAGACCCAACCTCATATTATTATAAGGTTGTACCTACATCCGCACAGAAAAATATACGGACTAACACTAGATATATTCAGCTTCATTCATTACCCAACTGTCTGAATGGGGTTTCAACTTATGGAAAGACACAATAGACTTAAAATTAGTCTGGGGTTCTAGAGACTGGCATGTCCAGGGAACAGAAGAGGTATTTAGAGCATGCCTCATTCCTCAGCTATTGATATTTCTGAATGATACTTCGCAACAGACTTCCTGTTTTGGAATAGCCAAGAACAAGGATTTGAACACACCTCGGATTCCAACACCATCTCATACCAAGGAAAAATGTGCATCACAAGACGGGACTACAATAGATGACATTGTACAACACAATAGATCAAACCCCAATTGGAAGGGATGATTGGTTTGGCCCACAGACACAAACGGATGTCAAGGAAGATTCAGGGGTACCACCGAAGGGCTCAGTATCCATAGATCAGACCCAAGCTCTGTACAAAGAGAACATCTGGGAATGGTAACATCATACAGTGAAGTTATGCATTGATTGGCTAAGAACCTCAACACTACCTCAGGTAAAACAGCACATATCCTTACTAACAGAGGATGTGGTATTAGGATTAGGTCCCAGAAAGCCATGTCAAAAACGTTTCTTATATGCTGTCTGTAATGAAATCTGGAGAATCTCCCAACAAAAAGCAGTGGAGAGACTTCAGGAAATAGATATAATTAACCTAGAGAAGGCGTTAGCCATAGATGACAATGGCATAGCTACGTTAACATCCAGGATTTTTTCTCTGTCCATATTACAGCAATCACAACTACATTCTATTATGCTACTAAGTTGGACGCTGCAAGCATTGCGAGCTGTTTACATGCCTTGGAGTTTTTTCAACAGTACCTCCTCGTTTTCTGCATACAATCTGATGCATAAGCAGATAACAATGGCACAAAGAGGATCAAAATATACAATGCCGGGTATTGAAAAATTGGACACGTTACCTTTTACTGTGGCCGAATCACCAGCCACAGAGGGGGTAATCCACGGCCATATAACATGACCGGTCACAACTTTCCTTTTTCAGTATTGCCTAGAACAACAACAGGCAGGCAGATATGAAGAAATGGATAGGGAATTCATCAAGGAATGTTGGGAATTACTGTGCAGATTTCGATGCAGGAGTGGGGATCTGGAAGTGCTTCTGAGAGGTACAAACTGCGAGAACGCTTTAAGTGGATCTCTCATATGCCAGGATATTATGCTACACAGGGCCTGTAATAGTTCAGTGGCACACCTATCCTTTCACTTGGTACATCAGCAACCATGATTACTCCGGTAGTTAAGCTACTTTTGAATGGGAGTTACTTGACGCTGAACGATCAAGGTTGTTGTGGGATGCTTTCGGGCATCACATAGCTAGTCACCTTGAGCTCCAGGGTTACTTGCTGAATGCAAGTATTGTTTCCACCGACAAACACAAACAGAGAGGTGCTGCTATGCACTTGATTGAATGTTTCCTTTATACAGTTTGATACTCTGAGCAGACTGAAAACCATGTCCTTAACCTCTGCCCGGGAGACTTTTGATCTCCAGATCATGAGGTCCTCGGCTGAGATACAGGCACTCATACGTACAAACTGCCCCTTCCATTTCACAGAAATGGTAAATCATATCTTTAACATGTCTGATACAACGGGTATAGTCCATCTTTTTAAGACCATAGGTTTGGGACTGTTAAGCACCTTTCAGATAGTCCTCGGAGTTATTCAAAACTTTATACACTCCGTATTCAGAAGCATTTTTGAGGACTTCCACTGATCCTGTTACTAATAGCAGGTATCCTGATTGTAGTTTTCTGCTATGCAATGGACGTCCCAGTCACCAAGGAGATGGAAAAGGCAAATACTGTGATCTCATGGTACAACATCAGGGCACACCTCGCCTACAGAAACTGAGCGCCTCTTGGTACTTGTCATTTAGGCCTGTCTAGATGGACTGTAACCTACCTGTTCTCTGGTGGCTGTTCTGAAGAGAAGAATGTGTGTTGGGTCTCTGCCTGAAACTTCCATAAGTTGCGCAACCGTACTTTGATGCTTTACTGGACCCGATAATGGCCCATGTTCTTCAGCGTTCCCAACGTATTCCTATGTTGATGGCAGCATACTTAGAGCCTCCAAAGGAAGTCTCTACTTCTGTTGTAATAGATACCTGCTCCTCCAGTGACACCTAGGCCTTGGATGACACACAGGATGCCCAGCATTGGCTGCTGGCAGTACAGAATATCATCTGTGCTCAATTGACGTAATCTGCAAGGTGTTACAGGGATCGCCTTCTGCGAAGGCAGGCAACAGTAATGTTGCGTATACCAGCCAGGACACATCAACATCTGGCTTGTTGTGTGCTGGGACAAAATCAGCCTTTTTCAATTAAACTCACATTGCAATTCCAAGCAATTGACACCTTTTATGACCTGCGTGGCTTTTCAATGCTTGTAGTTGTTCGGACTATATATACGGACACGTTAGAGCTATTGCTTGAGTGAGAATTTTTTTAAGCACTTATTTTTAGAGTTTTTTTTACCATTTTTGAGCAAAACAATTGCTTTTACTGGAGTTCTTTGCATACCTACACAGCCTAGTAGAATTTAACTATGTCATCCAGTCAGATGAGGAGTGGGTGTTATATTCCGTATAGGTTCAGGTAACATTGTAACCTTTCACCTATACTCTACTCTACATTACACACATAACAGTTCTTGGGGACTGGCACTTCACCTAGATACAACACTGCACACAGAATGCAGGATTTTCCCTGGTAAATGCCTCATACATTCTGCATGAGGATTTTTGGAAACTCAGCAGGACTACCATCTCCTGTATAATAACTATGTATAAAGTTCATTCCCGACGTCATCCTAAGTCTGACAAGTGTCACAGCAAGGTAGAATCCCCAAGGAGACCTTAGGGTATATAAACATCACATCCTACTGAGACAAAAAGAGGAGTACTAGGACTTCCATGCCAACCCACTGAAGCGAGGTGATGAGGCTTCTCCATGCAGATACTTCAGCTCGTAGTGGTCTAACATTCTTCGTGGGTGTCCAATTCGAGACTCAGTGGGGTCCCACAGTCTCTCACTTCAGGTAATGGGGTTGGCTTAATTCTAGAGGGATTCTTGGCTTAACACCTACGCACATGCTTGGTACACTTAGGTACATCTGATTAGGATCGCATCATAGGAGTACACATTTTATTGTCATGTATTTTATATACTTGCTTGTGTTCAGGATTTTAGCATAATGGTAGAAATCTACCATCCTTTTACTTTCCTAGTACTTTTATTCATTTATATCTGTTACTGTCTAGTGATTGTTTCAGCACACCTATTTTACACCAGAATGATGACTGTTCAAAAAATGTATATTGAAAAACATCCATATTGTTTATTCTGTGTATCTCTCTGAGACAAAGTGAGCACGAGTGACTGAGCGAAAGGTATTACACTGTTTCCACGGTCCTGAGAGATCAGGGTTCTCATGTTCGATAGTTGCCAAGAAGTATTTTCTCCCTGGTAAGAGCGGTTTCTAATGGGCTAGCTGGTATGCAGGCTAACATACTCGCTGGTGGTGTCTAGAATCAGTCTGACACCAATCCCACAGTTTATGTTGTCAGAACGCGCAGATCCACTGTAGGTTTTATAGGAACTACACAAAAATCCTACTTTTGCACAATAACATTTCTGTTGTGACCTTTTACAGATATTTGCGAGTGTGACAATGTTGGATTAGTTTATCTGAAACTACTTCTGTTCACACATCTAGCTACACATTGCATTATCATGATGTCTCAAATACCATGTACAAGGCCTTATTACACACAATGTACAAATGCGGCTCTATCTTCATGCAAGGGGAGACAGGCTATCTACATATCCATAACATTACTATTCCATGCGTACATCACAAGGATGCTTTACATTATAAATAATGACCATCCTAGAAGATTGGTAGAAGAGGCACTTCAGCTGCCAACAAGGGTCCCTGCATGCTGAGACTTCACCAAGTAGCCATCTGACATCTTCATGAGGGGTGTCCAGTTAATGACCAAGACATGGTCCTACATTCTTTCTCACCAGGTAATGGGGTTGGATGGTCCCTAGGGAGAATTCTTGGCTTCACTTCTACATACACTCTAGGTACACGCAGAGTAGGGTTCACATAGTAGAAGTATGCCTGATTACTGCTTCGTGGCATATACCTGCATAAATACACAGTTTTCACACCATTGTAGAGATGTATCTACCATTTACACTTTTGGTATTTGTAATCGCTATCATCTGCTTCTGTCTACTGATTATCGCAGCATATGTATTTTATACAAGAATAACATTGGTTCAATAAACATGTTGAAATTGCCTACTGCGTATTCTCTGTATATTTCTCTGAGCAAACATGAGTACAAGTAAATGCAGGATAGGTCCTGAACAGTTTCCACGATCCCTGAGGGATCGGGTTGTCATGTTCAGTGGTTGCAAGAAACCATGCGCTCCCTGGTAGGTTTAGGGAGGCTTATGGTGGCACTGTGAGCTAGCTGCTCTCTAGGCCAACATATCCTGCAGTCTAGGCACCTCACCCAAAGTTTATGCTGTCAAGCAAATGTGCAGATCCTACGGATTAGTGGGAACTACATGACAGGTTCCATCTGTTGATCCTGTATTGTCTATCACACTTGTGCATAATAGTGCAGTTGTCTAACACTGCTGTTCACTAACACAAACACTTTACAAACACAAATTCTTTAGGTAGTTTACCAACCTTCATTTATGTTAGGAGCTTGAATTTTCTTGCACAAACACACAGCAGTAACCCCAAACACTGAGGTTGCAGGTCACAGAGACAGTTCATATCTGCTCCTCTCCCCATCACCTCAATGCCAAAGAGCAGCAGGAGGAAGGACTGCCCAGGGAAGCAAGTGCCAGCTGTTGCTGCCCTCTGAGTGCTGTGCAGCAGTCAGATCTCTTCACCTGCACAGAAATACATTTCCAAGCTCTCTGAACTCAATAAAGGAGTCGGCACCCCTTCTACAGCATGTATAGGGTGATGGGGCAGGAGTTGAACAAGAATTAAAGGCAGACTTCCAGAATAAGACTTTATTCCTCACAACACATGTTCTTATCAGAACTAATGTAGTCCCCTAACTCAGGATACACTGGGACTGCTCCTCTGAAGAGATACTGACCTGAAGGGCTGCCTGTGGAGTGCAACAAAAGTGGTTTTAGGGAAAGGGAATGACTAGGGCTATGCCATGTCCCTCTTCCAACCGGATCGTCAGACCAATGCACCCAACGTGCAGCATTATTGTCCCTCATTCTTCATTTGAACCCACTTTATAGACCTCCGATATTCACCTGGGGGCCTGCTTTGGCCCAGGGGTGACCAGCAAGTGCTCGTCTCGATCCGGGCACTGGCGTCGATCCCTGCTTTGACCTTCAGTTCACTGGCGAGTGCACAATAAGATTGGAGCACTGATGTAACAAAAGCAGACCAAATTGGAATACCAAGGTCTCCACGGAGACAAGCACAGGGCACTTATCCTACGGTACTTGGGCAGCACTATAGTTTCAAAGTTAGGATTTTTATGCCTTCTGTAAAAGACTGGCAATGCCACTGTCAGCTGCGAGATCGCATAACTGTGGCAGCTACATGCACCGAAGCTGGACACAGGCAAACAGTAACACAAGCAGGAAACAAGTAACAAATAGTCCCTCAAAAAAAGATAAACAAGCAAAGCTTAAAAATACTGTACTTAGTCCCATCTCTGTGAGAGGAAACCAACCACCAAAAGGAGAGACAAAGAAGAAGGATTGACAACTAGCAAGCAAGGATTTTTAAAGGACACTGAAAAATACAAAGGAATAGCAGAGACAGGCTTTTAAGCCAACAAAGAAGTATATACTACAGTATATACACAAGGTCTCAAACTCAACATAAAAAGGTGTTCAGAATGTTGCACAGGCATATCAAATTTTAAGCCGACTATCATTCTCTCTTCTCTCGAAATCAACCATGTCAAGAATTCATATGGGTGCCATAAAACTATGTGACTTCTTGCTACTTGGCATGGAATGTGTGCTTAATCTAAAGTTAGCATACTGTGGAATCTCTGCAGGGATTATGCCAGGGCAGGATGACTGAACAGATACCAGAAAAATTTCCCTGGTTATACAACAACTGATTGACACCTCATTGGTCCTCCAATCAATGCCTTATACATTTAAACTGAATGGGAGAACTACACTGCTAAAAGTGAGTTATCTTCATGCAGATAAATATAATAATTTTCATCTCATTTCAAAATTCTTCTACCCAAGTAAGCGGATTGGACACATAATCAGTAGGCAGTACACACATTTTATTGGGGAAGCATTCTCTCCTCAATCCTTCATGGAAAGGTTTCTGACCAAGATACTAAAATGACACACATATCTTGACTTTAAGGCATCTGCTTCATTATTTGCTGGGGACTGTGGAGGGAACACACTGATCCTCTTTGATTTGTTTATAGTTTCTGCTTGATCCTTGATCAAAGCTGGAACCTGAGAAGCCAGCACTATACTTAATTTGACACAATGTTTTGTGCATCTCCTATGTGATTGAAAGGAAAGATATTTGGTATTCGAAGTCATTCATAGCTCTTCCTTTATTCATGCCCTTTTATTTGGTCATCCTTCTTATGAAGCACCATAGAAGATAATACTATAATTCTCCTCTTTGACAGATGATACATATATATATATATATATATATATATATATATATATATATATATATATATATATATATATATATATATATATATATATATATATATATATATATTACCTACTGGCGGTCGCCAGTAGGTAGTTATAGTTAGGATTTTTTTCAATGTTAAATCTCAAAATTCTATTTGGAATAACTTTGGCGCCGGTTGACGAATCTGCCTGAAAATTTCCTGAAAATGGCCTCGCGGGGTTCCGGTCCTTCCCTGAAAGTTTGGGGGGGATACGTTAAGCGGGGGCCAAGATAAAAGGGGGGTCCCAAAACGCGTTTTCCCCATGTTAATTTCCATAGGGCGGTCGATTTCACTTTTAGCCCGAACGGCTGAATGGATTTCCACGAAACTTGGCAAAATTGTAGGGACTGGTAGCCCGATGTGCCTTTGCTATGTCTCAAGATATGTGCTCCAGTGGATTTTGAGTAATTTAGGTTCAAAAAAATATATATATCTATAGGCGCTCTCCCGTGCGCGCACCGGAGTGCGCTCCAGGCGCGACACGCGACTTGCGCGCAGGAAGCTGATTGGCTCTCAGTTGTCTGTAAACATTCTAAACAGTGTGGAGCGGCCGCCATCTTGTGTCTCGGTAAAATCGAGACACAAGGGGTTTGAAAAAAAAAGGGGCAAATGACCATAAGGGGGAAGAGTAGACCCCCTTTGACCCCCTAGGTTTGATGTAGGGACTAAAATAGGGTCCTGCAGGGCATTAAAAATTTTTTTTCGTTTTGCGCGGGGGAAGCGCATGGTACGCGCACCGGCGAAGCACGGGGAAAATCCAGGACCATATTTATGAAGGCCTTGCGCTGTTAGTTTTGCGCTTCCTGTGCGTCAATTTTTGTGACGCACCAGCGGTGTAAAAAAATGCGCATTGTTATGCAATATTTAAAAAGTGACGCATCTATCTAGATGCGTCACTTTTTAAATATAGTGCAACGAGGTACATTTTATTACACTGCTGGTGTTATGCGTCACTTTTCTGTGCGCACTCCTTATGACATTCCAGATGTGTCATATTTAATGTATGACGAATCATGTTGCAAGGAGTTACAGATACGTCAGTATTTCTGACATATCTGTAAACATAAAAGTGATGCGAGGCAGGTGCAAGATTTTGACGCAACAGCATCCTAAAAGTGACGCAGAGAAATCTTATAGATTTCAGTACGTCGTTATTACCAAGCTTTTTGTGGGGGAATGCCCCCTTTGCATACATTATACCTGATGCAGATACAATATGGCGCAGAGTTTTAAAAAGTGACCCATGTACCTAGATGCGTCACTTTTTAAAAATAGCGTCAGGTATAATGCATGCAGAGGGGGTGTTCTCCCGCAAAAAGCTTTGTAATAGCGACGCAGTGAAATCTTTGAGATTTCACTGCGTCAGTTTTAGGATGCTGTTGCGTCAAAATCTTGTGCCTGCTTTACAGCAGGTGTTAGACTGAGGCAAGACCTTTCACATGCTGCTTTCCCCATTTGAAAGGACACATTACTGGAGTTGCGTCACTTTTGTGACGCACTCCAGCAATGCGTTACTTGGAATGTCATAAGGAGTGCGCACAGAAAAGTGACGCATCGCACCAGTGGTGTAAAAAAATGTGCCTCGTTGCGTTATATTTAAAAAGTGAGGTATCTAGGTAGATGGGTCACTTTTTAAAATCAAGCGCCACATTATATCTGCGTGAGGTATAATGCATGCAGAGGGGGTGTTCTCCCACTAAAAGCTTTGTAATAGCGACGCAGTGAAATGTTTGAGATTTCACTGCGTCACTTTTAGGATGCTGTTGCATCCTTTAAATATAGTGCAACGAGGCACATTTCATTACACTGCTGGTGTGATGCGTCACTTTTCTGTCCACAGTCCTTATGACATTCCAGATGTGTCATATTTAATGTATGACGAATCATGTTGCAAGGAGTTACAGATACGTCAGTATTTCTGACATATCTGTAAACATAAAAGTAATGCGAGGCCGGCGCAAGATTTTGACGCAATAGCATCCTAAAAGTGACGCAGAGAAATCTCATAGATTTCAGTACGTTGTTATTACCAAGCTTTTTGCGAGGGATTGCCCCCTCTGCATACATTATACCTGATGCAGATACAATATGGCGCAGAGTTTTAAAAAGTGACCCATGTACCTAGATGCGTCACTTTTTAAAAAATAGTGTCAGGTATAATGCATGCAGAGGGGGTGTTCCTTGCAAAAAGCTTGGTAATAATGACGCAGTGCGTCACTTTTAGGATGCAGTTGCGCCAAAATCTTGCGCCTGCTTCACAGCAAACCTTTCACATGGTGCTTTTTCCATGTGAAAGGACACATTACTGGAGTTGCGTCACTTTTGTGACGCACTCCTGCAATGCGTTACTTTTGTGTTTACAGATATGTCAGAAATACTGACATATCTGTAACTCCTTGCGAATTGATTAGTCATATATTAAATATGACATATCTGGAATGTCATAAGGAGTGCGTCCAGAAAAGTGACGCATCGCTATTTTCACGTAGCGATGCGTCACTTTTCAGAAATGAGGCCTCCAGTTTATTCACTGTGTCATAACTTTCTTTTCTAACACTCACCTTCTTTCATTCCTCCTACTTCACTTCCTTTCACCTCTCATACCTTTCTGTTCTTTCTTACTCATTCTCCTTTCAATTATCAATGCACTATATTTCACTTACTCTTCATTTTTTAAGATTATAGCTCTTTGATGAGAATTGGAGGTAGTTCTGAAAAGAACTTTTGGTTTTCTTCTTTTAACTGAACAGGAACAAAAACAGGGAATAGAAACTGCTCAACAGGAGCAAAAAGAAAAGAAAAAAATTAGGGGTGGGAAGGGCAGTGATGGTTCTCCAATGCCCGAACCATGAGCAGGACACTTTGCTCCCCATAGGTGAGGAGTTGATTGCAGTATCTGCATCTGACGACCCCATGGTTGAATGCAGGTTGAATGTTTGCTACCTGCCCCTGAGATTGTTCTCTTCCAGAAGAAGTTGCTCCTCCTGTTGATGTAGAGGCCCCATCTCTGGGAACCTCTTGTGCCAGAGCCCTGACACTTTCCCGGGCAAAATTCTGGGGGTGCCTCCTCTCCACATGGCGAATCATGGTGAAGTTGCCAAAAGAGTATTTTTTTTGGGGGTTACCCCGTGACAGGACCTGTTTGCAGATCCTGCACTCTACTTTTGGTGCATTCACCTTCTTCTGGCCTGCTGGAAACTTAAAAAATTTCCAGATGAAATGTTCCTTCACCTTTGGGGTAGGAGGCTCTTCATCAATGAAATCATTGGAGTCATCTTCACTGCTGGATGGTCTGGCAGCCATGATGAATCCAGGAATATGGAGCAGCAAAAAAGGCAGGTCTTTCAGTCACAAAAGTGAAAGAAGAAGTGAAGGAAATGGGTGGGGATTTCATTCATTGTAAAAAAAAACTGTTAGCAACCAATGAAAAGTGTTATTTTAGGGTCACATGACCCAACGCGTTTACGCTGCGCGCTCCGGAGCACTTCCGGGTGCGTTTACGCAGCGCGATCGTAGGCGCTTCCGGGGCGCAAACGTGGCGCGATCGTAGGCGCTTTTCCGTGCGTTTATGCGCCGCGCACGTATGCGCTTCCGAGGGCACTTACGTTGCGCGCCGAAGTGACGTCATCAATCTTTTATAGAAATGCATAATCATTTTCCATATTAAAAAAAACAAATTTTATTTGTATGGTACGAAATGTTTTGCATTATTATTAACTTTTCATTCATATTTTTTTTTCACGAACGACAGTTGCGCTCTGAGTGCGCTTTCAGATGAGCTCTCGGAGAAGCTTACAGGAGAGCTTAGCTGAAAGCTTCCCGGAGCGCGCACCCAGAGCGCAAAAGAAAAAAATTATTAAAAAAAATGAATACTTAAAAAAAAACAGCAAATTGTAAAAAAAAAAAAGGTTAGAAACTCGATATACAAAGGAATTAGCATTTAAAAAACCTATGAAATTCACTGAAAAAACCATAGGTTTCACACCAGTTATAGTTAGGAATTAGCATTTAAAAAACCTATGAAATTCACTGAAAAAACCATAGGTTTCACACCAGTTATAGTTAGGAATTAGCATTTAAAAAACCTATTAAATTCACTGAAAAAACCATAGGTTTCACACCAGTTATAGTTAGCTGGAAATTTTACTGATATAAAACCATTGAAATTCCCACGTTATAGTTAGTCGGACTCACTATAACTTGCGCGTGCAATGCACTGCTGATGACATCACATATTACATCACTCATGACATGGTCAGTGACATCACTCATGACATCACTGATGACACCATCCTTGTGACACACTGACAGACCTCCTTTCACTATAATGTAACCCATGAAACACATATTCAAAAATAGAAACTGAAATTTTTTAAAAAATGGAGATACCTATATCAGTTACAACAAGCAATTCAGTAATACCACCTTCTAATACACATCCACTCATGTGTATGTATATGGGTTATTTGATATTATTATTAGTATCAGTATGAGTGTCTATATGGTTTGGTGGGGGTATTACTTAGCACATAGATGCATGAGTGACTGACTCTTTGTTTGTATGTGTTTTGAAGACAGCATATGTACAGGACTGTATGGGTGGATGAGTGTCTATATGTGTTTGTTAGTGAGTGAATGACTGTCTCACTAGTGTCTTTATCAGTAACTACATATGTTTTAATCTAGTATATGTGAATATTGATGTATATAAGTGAGTATATGTGAGAGTAAGAGATTGTAAGAGTTCCTGTTTAAATAAGTATGTGTTTCTATAAGTGATTGTTTAAGAGAATAAATATGTGTAATTTTAAATAGAAGTAAGGTGGAAGTGTGTGTATAACTCTATATTCAAATAAATGGATGTCCAATAGTTTATTTGCACGTGAGAATATGTGTGTCAGTAACTTTTGGATGAATGTCGGTGTGTAACAGGATGTATAGGTGTATCACTTCATATGATGAGTGAGTATATGTATGAGTGACTATATAGAACTGTTGGTGAATGAGTGGATGTGTATATAGATAGTGGAATTACTGAATTGCTTGTTGTAACTGATATAGGTATCTCCATTTTTTAAAAAATTTCAGTTTCTATTTTTGAATATGTGTCTCAAGGGTTACATTATAGTGAAAGAAGGTCTGTCACTATGTCACAAGGATGGTGTCATGAGTGATGTCACTGACCATGTCATGAGTGATGTAATATGTGATGTCATCAGCAGTGCATTGCACGCGCAAGTTATAGTGAGTCCGACTAACTATAACGTGGGAATTTCAATGGTTTTATATCAGTAAAATTTCCAGCTAACTATAACTGGTGTGAAACCTATGGTTTTTTCAGTGAATTTAATAGGTTTTTTAAATGCTAATTCCTAACTATAACTGGTGTGAAACCTATGGTTTTTTCAGTGAATATATATATATATATATCCAAAGAGATAACTTGTAAATCAGATTACGTTATCTATGTATTGGAATGCGTCTGTGGACTTTGCTACGTTGGTAGCACTAAGCTACAAGTCCACAAACGCATATTGCAGCATATGAGGGCAGTAACCAACAAGGATGAAGCCTACCCTGTGGCGAGGCATGTTAATCTATGCCACAAGGGAGATGTAAACTGCCTGAAGTATTATGCAATAGATATGGTGCAGCCTCTACGAAGAGGAGGGAATAGAGAAGCACGTTTACGAGTATTAGAAACCCGCTACATCCTCGAGCTTGACACCAAGACACCATATGGCCTCAATGCGACTGAGGATTTATATACCTGCTTACATCTGGAATAATATCATAAGCAGGTTATATGAATCAGACATTAAAACTTCAAAAGTGGATCAGGGGCATAGAGTCGTCAAATTATGCTATGTCATCAAGTACTGCCAGATTTTAAAAACAGTAGTAAAATAAAACACATAATTAAGGGTAAATCACACTATTTCTTTTCGTGGTGCATGGATAACACAGAAAAACCCAAGCAGTATAGAAGCAGTGGTCCGGAACTGTGATGAGAATGCCCACTTGGGCAGTATTATTTAAATCCTCATAAATTGGTAGAACCCACTAGAAAACTTGAGCAGTTAAGCACTATGTACTTTATTTGGCGAATTTTGCACATAAATTTCACTGTTTTTTTTTTAAAACATGATTGATATATTGGTCCTAAGTGAATTTGTATATACGTGTTAAATAATGTAAATAATTGTTGGTATACAGGAATTTTGAATCTGTCACTGTACAGCAAAACAAACTTGAAAACAAGCATAATGCACTTTATTCTTGCCAACTTGTACATATATATATACTTGATCAATATGGTAAATAATTACCAGTGTAATGATATTGGTTAACTGTTACTGCAAATTTGCACATATTTAAGTATTTATTTTAAATATTTATTGTATTTATTGCGAATTTTTGCACATATCCGTGGGTTAAAATAC
This sequence comes from Lissotriton vulgaris, assembly GCF_964263255.1. Classification (NCBI taxonomy): domain Eukaryota; kingdom Metazoa; phylum Chordata; class Amphibia; order Caudata; family Salamandridae; genus Lissotriton; species Lissotriton vulgaris. The sequence continues at coordinate 660,163,694 of NC_141694.1, forward strand.
AATGAGGTAATAATGATGTAAAAAATTAACACATGACAAAAAGAAAAATGTTTTTTTGTCAAACAGTCCGGGTTAGGCTGAAGTATTTTCTTTATTTCTATAGGCTTGGAGTCATGTGACCATTCCGGTACTACAAATCATTGGGTGTAATTCGACCATGTCATGTGATCAAGGGCTCCAGGGCCCGAAACGCGTCATGGCGGACAAGAGGGTGCACAGAATAAAATAAGCAGTTAAACTAACCTGAACGGGTCCGTTTCGTTTTTGGCTTCCAGTTTCTTTGGGGCGAATGGCGAAGTTCCAGATATATATATATATATATATATATATATATATTTATATTACCTACTGGCGGTCGCCAGTAGGTAGTTATAGTTAGGATTTTTTTCAATGTTAAATCTCAAAATTCTATTTGGAATAACTTTGGCACCGGTTGACGAATGTGCCTGAAAAATTCCTGAAAATGGCCTCGTCGAGCTCCGGTTCTTCCTTGAAAGTTTGGGGGGGATACGTCAAGCGGGGGCCGAGATAAAAGGGGGGTCCCAAAACGCGTTTTCCCCATGTTAATTTCCATAGGGCGGTCGATTTCTTTTTTAGCTCGAACGGCTGAATGGATATACAGCAAACTTGGCAAAATTGTAGGGACTGGTAGCCCGATGTGCCTTTGCTATGTCTCAAGATATGTGTTCCAGTGGATTTTGAGTAATTTAGGTTCAAAAAAATATATATATCTATAGGCGCTCTCCGGTGCGCGCACCGGAAAGCGCTCCAGTCGCGCCACGCGACTTGCGCGCAGAAAGCTGATTGGCTCTTGGGTGTCTGTAAACATTCTAAACAGTCTGGAGCGGCCGCCATCTTGTGTCTCGGTAAAATCGAGACACAAGGGGTTTAAAAAAAAAGGGGCAAATGACCATAAGGGGGAAGAGTAGACCCCCTCTGACCCCCTAGTTTTGATGTGGGGGCCATAAAAGGGTCCCGCGGATAAAAAAAAAACAAAAAAAAAAAAACGATTTCCGCAGGGGCGCACCCGGTACGCGTACCGGGGAGCTTACTGGGGAGCGTACGATGGAGATAAAAAATGACAGATTTTTTTTCACAAAAAAATTGCATTTTTTTATAAATTAGAGGTAGTTCTGAAAAGAACTTTTTTTTATTTTGTTGTTTTATATATTTTTTTTAGACTTTTTAAAACAATTTTATAATTTTTTTGGATTTTTGTCAAGGGAAAAACAAAAAACAGGGATTCCAAAACGGCTCAACAGGAGCAAAAAAATTTGAAAATTTAGGGACTGTCAGGGCAGCGGTGTTGCTGTTTCTTTAGGGCAATGAGTTCAACACTCTGCTCCCCATAGCAGAGCAGTTCGTCACACTCCGTGCACAGAAATTTGATGCCTGCAAACTTTGGCTGTATGTTAGGGACCATTCTTCTACAGGATGGTCCCGAAGGTGTTGCTCCACCAGTGGAGGTGCTGCCGCCATCTGTGGGTAATTTCCGTGCCAGGTCTCTGACACTCTCCCTCGCAAAGTTGTTTGGGTGTCTTCTTTTGACATGCCTGATTAAATTGGCATTTCCAAAACTATATTTTTTCAGAGGATTGCCTCTGGATAAAGTACTACCACATATTTTGCAGGTTACTTTTGGAGCGTTGACTTTTTTTTCTCCTTCAGGGATGTTATAAAATTTCCAGATGAAATGGATTTTTTTCTTCTGCCTAGGAGGGTCCTCATCTACAAATGCCTCTGAATCACTGCTGGATGACTCTCTTGCAGCCATTGCTGTAGATCAGGAAAGTAGGAGATGAAGATAGTACACAGAACAGCTCTTGCTCTCTCCAAGTACAAAGCAATAGTGAAGGAAATGGGTGGGGATTTCATTCTTTGTAAAAAAAACTGTTAGCAACCAATGAAAAGTGTTATTTTAGGGTCACATGACCCGACGCGCTTACGCAGCGCGCTCCGGAGCACTTCTGGGTGCGTTTACGCGGCGCGATCGTAGGCGCTTCCGGGGCGTAAACGTGGCGCGATCTTGGGCGCTTCCGGGTGCGTTTACGCGGCGCGATCGCAGGCGCTTCCGAGGGCACTTACGTTGCGCGCCAAAGTGACGTCATCAAACTTTTACAGAAATACATAATCATTTTCCTTATAAAAAAAACGGATTTTATTTGTATGGTACGAAATGTTTTGCATTATTATTAACTTTTCATTCATATTTTTTTTCACGAACGACAGTAGCGCTCTGGGTGCGCTTTCAGGTGAGCTCACCGGAAAGCTTACCGGAGAGCTTAGCTGAAAGCTTCCCGGAGCGCGCACCCAGAGCGCAAAAGAAAAAAAATATATAAAAAAAATGAATACTTAAAAAAAAACAGCAAATTGTAAAAAAAAAAAAAGGTTAGAAACTCGATATAGAAAGGAATTAGCATTTAAAAAACCTATGAAATTCACTGAAAAAACCATAGGTTTCACACCAGTTATAGTTAGGAATTAGCATTTTAAAAACCTATCAAATTCACTGAAAAAACCATAGGTTTAACACCAGTTATAGTTAGCTGGAAATTTTACTGACATAAAACCATTGAAATTCCCACGTTATAGTTAGTTGGACTCACTATAACTTGCACGTGTAATGCACTGCTGATGACATCACATATTACATCACTCATGACATGGTCAGTGACATCACTCATGACATCACTGATGACAGAGAGACTGACCTACTTTCACTCGCTAATATATGTATTCACTAAGATACACTTAATAAGGCAGATATCCAATTTTTTTTTTTTTTAAAAACATCCATTAAGACAATAATTTAAACAAATATCCTTCCATCGACCTTAACATACATATATAAAACATATTTATTTATCTGAAAGACACACATTCACTGGATGGTGTCATCAGTGCATTACACGTGCAAGTTATAGTGAGTCCAACTAACTATAACGTGGGAATTTCAATGGTTTTATGTCAGTAAAATTTCCAGCTAACTATAACTGGTGTTAAACCTATGGTTTTTTCAGTGAATATATATATATATATATATATATATATATATATATATATATATATATATATATATATATATATATATATATATATATATATATATATATATATATATATATATATATATATATGTGCATCAATCCCTTTAGCTCATGAGCTACTCCTTCCATCAAATCCTTTCTTTCTGGTATTCTTCTGTGGATGCAATGAATTTTCCTAAACTGAATGTTTCTGAAGCCTTGATCTTTGGTAATAGGATACTATGTAACCTTGTTTTTTGACTCAATGTTTTTGGTCTGATTTGTATCCAAGTCAAACAAATCAAAACCTTTGACTCTTGCAGTATGATATGATCCACTCTGTTTCACAGAGGTTTGATTAAATATTGTGACTTCCAGCCCTGGACGTCAAAATGTGTTAATTAATGAGCAAACAGACAATAATCCATTGGTACAACAGTTTCCATCTTTTCCAGAGTTGGCTATCATGATGCTGAAACAGTTAAAGCAGGTCAAACACCATGCAGCCCTTGTCAAGTGGTACACACTAGCATTAACAGTTTAATCCCATCCTTAAAAATCTTGTCTTGCTACTGATACTGTTGATCAAGGGAGGATGTTGAAATCTCAGTCTCTTGGTACAGTTATCAAACATAATTCCCTACTGGTTGTATGGGTCTTTGATAGTGGACATGAATCATTGAGGGACAGATAGCATTCAGAATTCATTTGAAAGTCAACAAAACCAATACAGTTCAACAATAATGACAGAGAGGATTGTATGCAACTAAAAAGGTTTATTTTTTAACTATTAGTTCATAGAAATCGGCAAAAGTGTAAACGACTAATTAAATACATCATAACAGGGAAATATTAAGCCAGTTGAGAGCTGTAAATTTAGGGCCAGGTGTACAACCCGTTTATGCATGCGCAAGCGGGTTTGCGAACCCGTTTGCGCATCCAAAAACATCATGGGCCATGTACAAAGCCTATTTAGCAAGTCACAATGTATTTGCGACTTGCTAAATAGGCTATGCGACTCGCTATTTGGAAGGGGCGTTCCCTTCCAAATAGCGAGTCTCAAAATAATGTACTAAGGTTTTGCAACCGCAATTGCGTTTGCAAAACACTCACAATTACCACCTACTTCAAGTAGGTGGCAATGCATTGGCAAATGGGAAGGGGTCCCCAGAGGATCCGTTCCCCTTTGCAAAAGCATGCTAAAATATTTTTTACGGGCAGGCAATGCTCCCAGGGACCACTACCTGCCCTTAAAAAATGAAATAAAAACATTTCATTTTTTTTTTTTTAAATGCATCCTGTTTTCTTTTAAGGAAAATAGGCTGCATTTGGGCTCAGCATGGGCCCAGCAGGCCACCGTACCTGGGAGGGCCTGTCATTCCAAATGGCCTTGCAAATTGTAAGAGACTCATTAATATTAATGAGCCTCGCAATTTGCGACCTCATTGAGAATCCCAAACAGTGTTAAACACACTGCTGAACATTTTATTTTGCGCATCACAATTTGCAACTCGCAAATAGTCGGAAATTGCGAGGCGCAAAATAAATTGGTCATACATCAGGGCCTTAATGATTATGAACTACAGAATGCAAATAATAAATATGTAAAGAATCCAAAGCATCCATAAAGAAGCTAGCCCTCGCTAAATTAGGCAAGAAAAGTACAAAGGGGATTTCCTAAGGGGAAAAGAGGAAGGTGTCAGCATCATCAAAACCGCAGCAGAATTTCAAAGGAAATTAAAAGAGTGTTTAGCATGAAGATTCACACTCCTGGAAATGAGAAAAATAGAGAGATCTGCTCTCTTTTAAGTCAGGTAAAGGTCACTTCTCTAACTACTATGGTATACCAATTAGAACACAATAAAACGTCTCACTCCATATCTCACTCCCACAGTCCAAACCAATCTGATGGCAGCATTTGCCAGGAACCTGTAAACCCCTAAAGTCCCATCTCAGCACAGCTAGATACACATATGATCACCCTTGAGAGTTGCATCTTCCTAAGATGCCTGGCACAGGAGAATCCTTTAATCGTAATTTCTCAACATCTGCTGCCAATTTTTCAACTTCATGCCTAACTGTCTATCTAGTACAAAATAATGAGCCTTTTCTAGCTAACAAGGGACTTGATAATGCACCATCAAAGAAAGGAATAAACAGCACACTAACAATTTCAAAATGTGGAACACTTAGCTTAGGCCTATTGTCATGCTAACTTATCTCAAGAATAAAAAGCTGTCATCATTATAACGTGAATACCCAATAAATGTAAATGTGTGGGATATTTATTCAATTCAATAACCTACATGTGATTACCAATTGTGTACACCAATGTTTTCTGTGATAATTCATAAAGGTGAAACACACTTCCATTGAATATACCGATCACATATTGTAACATATTAATACAATTTTTGTTGGTTGAGGGTGGAGCTTGAATTATGCTGCTTCAATCCCACTCTGTTTGGTAGGATTGACATCACAGAATATAAAATTCTTTTTCCTTGAGACCATCTAAAAAATGTGTTGTGTTAAACATCTTGCATCTAGAGATCCACAATTCTTTTTTCTCGTCATAGAGCTTATACTGACTGTCCTCTAGCTCTATTTCGTCCCTCCTTCTCTTAATTCCCCTTTCATCAACTACTTTCTTTGATCTCATGTATGTAAATCCCATTAACAAAGTAGACATATCAATCAAATAAACAGCAATATTGATGATTAGCCTCAATATAGTGCCTAATAGTCCACTTCCTACATTACTAAATCAATTTCCCACAGCAGCCAATCCCTTTCCAATTGCTTCCAGGCACTTCTAACTCCTTCAAATACTTCTTCAAATCAGTATTGTCTTTCACAAATCCTCTTATCTCTTCATTCCAGTTGGGAATGTAAGTACAGCATTGATGAACTTTCAACATCTTACACACAGTGCCCTCCTTTGCAAGCAAAATATCTAATTCAAGATGATTCTGAAGAACCACTGACCTAATGGCAAATATTTGAATATCAGTAACTAACAATGATCCAGAAGCACAAGTTGCTACTATATCCACTATAGTAGAAATGTTTCAAATTTTCAAATCATTCAAAACAACACCCACAGATGTAATCATTGCTCAAAAAATATCCCCTTCTATTTCACATGCACCACTACTATGTTTTGGCCTAGCTGGCAATTTCCCTTCATTCTCCTCTAACTTTTCTGTCTGATTCAGCTTTGGAAAAACTACTGCTAAATAGCAAGTACCAGACCAACTTCTGAGTAAAAATTTGCATTCGAGCCTCACACATAATAAAGTCCTGGAATGATTTTCCCTCCCATATTCTGCCAATGTTTCCCTCTAGCTAGAATTTTGTTCACACTTACCCGGTCTCATAAACATGTGATGCACCACATTTCTCCTTCTATATACACAAACCTTCCCCTGATTTTGCAAATCTAAAGTCAAGTTAGGTTTAACCCCCCTCATCTTTTGGTTCATCTCCTCTGTTGCCTACTTACTCTTTCCAACATCTCTTCCCATTTCTGTCCTTTACACAACCCCCTCATGTTGTCTAATTTGTCAGTAAATGCCTTTCCAATAGCATGTGTAGAGCAAGTTACATTTTGTCTATGGGCATATGGAGTGTCAAGCTTATTTGTGGATCTAAAGATGCTTAAGACAGGCACCATCTGCTTCACATTGGGGTGTTGGTTTAAATGAGTACTTCTGAGAAAACTAGATCATAATGGGGCAAATAACACTCAAAGTGACCATTTTGATATAGAACACTTAGCAAACTACTACAAGAAATATCATAAGTGAGAGGAATATGAATATGATGAAAGGCAATATCCTCACCTACTGATGCCGGCAATTGACTAGACATGCCAATACTTTGCTCTCATTGTGTCATTGTAATTGTAATGCAACTTAAAATATGCATTCAACCAAATATCTCCCTTAGAAGCCTCCTTCTGTAGCAGCTTACAATCAAAATCTTCAAACCTCCTACAGTAGTACAAAGCTCAGTAGGTGAAAATTGGTTTCAATTTAATTCACTTTTAGTTAATTTATTTTGGGTCATTCCCATTTTATCTGTCTTAGTACTTAAATGTTGACGTACATATCACTGTTTTAAAATGTGTTTTACTTGTATGTATGCTTTCAAGATATCTTGCATATCGAATAAAAGCTTTCAACCAAAATTGGACCCAACAGGTTCATTATGTGTTCGGGAACTTAAACCTCTAAGCAAAGACATTAGCACTCTAACAGCAATAATTAATATCCATACTACCAGAAACCTACGTCTATCAGTGTTACGGGTACTTATGACCTCACTACAATCAGACCGTAGAATTAGCAGCACGCACTAGCAGTCTTTTACCGTAACTCCCTGACTGTTATGTTTAATCCAGCACCCTATTCAGATTTTGAAGGTCTCTTGTTTAACTTTTAGTTAACTAAGACTCCTCTTTACCACCCACCAGTGCATAGAACAACTTTTATGAAAGCCATAGGATCTTTATTAGAATCTTCACTGTTGAAATCAGAATTCCCATTTTTAGTATTTTAATTATCACCTGGAGAACCAGACAGAACCTCACACAGATGTTCTAGTTGATACTCTTTTAGGAATGGGCATCGAACAGCAAGTGGGCGGTTCCACCCACTCAGCTGGTCACACATTGGATGGCATATTTTCAAAGAATTCTTATATGTCTGACCCAGTTTTACTCCCAATAATATAGTCTGATGATAGTGCACTTTTATGGAAAATCACGATCGCTGAAGTAAACCCACTGCCAAGGTCTCAGGGAAACCAGCCCTATCACGTGTCTGGCATTTGGTCCATGCTTTCAGATCTTAATACTATCTCTGCTGAGACACAGCTAGAGAAATCTAACAACATTAACTTAATGCCCCCCCCCAGCACCTTGAGACCTTCACGGGTTAGTAGTGCGCTTTACAAGTTCATTGATTGTTTGATTGATTGACTAATCATCCAACCTGGCTAAATGCTGCAGTTAATAAAATGCCATTTGCCAAACTCAAGACCCCTAAAAGAAGTAAACCTTCAGCTCTCTGATTTGGTGGCACTCTTCGGGTCTCTTAACAATCATGCCGCAGACAGGAACACATCTGGAGAAAAACGTATGATCCGTTAGAAAAATAAAAATACAAAGCCTTGATTATTCAATACAAGAAGCTTATTTTTACCAGAAAATCTGATTATTCTATAAAATGTATTGAACCAGCTCACTGTTCTAACAAAGCTTTGTTTCAAACAGTGACTAAGCTCTCTTCTGTTAGCAATTCAACAGATCTCAGTCATTTCAAAATAAATTTGAATCCATTTTTATGACATTTTCCCTGAACTTAGGCAAAAATTCAGCCAGTAAGGACACTTGTTCTAGAAACAAAGCTAGGATCCTGTTTACTGAATTTGAATATCTTTCTGAAGAACAAGGTAAATTAGCCACCCTAAGTAAGAAGTCAGATTCTCCTTTGGACCCATGTCCCTCCTCGACCGTACAGCTAGTACGTGACTCGATTGCTACCTAGTTAGTGGTTATCTTCAATACTATGTTTCAGGCAGGTTGTTTTCAAAATCAGTAGAAATCAGCTGCAATTCTCCCATTGCTGAAGAAATCAAACTTGAATCTGCTTGATCCAAATAATTATCGGCCCATTTCGAGACTGCCTTTTACAGTCTAGCTTCTTGAAAAGCTATTGAACTCACAGCTGGTGGCTTTTTTGGATAACTATCATTTATAAGATGACACACACTTTGGGTTTCATAAAAGCACTGAGTAAGCACTAATAGTGGCCACAGAAGTAATCAAGGCATCAGTAGTTAAGGGTGGTAACACTGCCCTTATTCTACAGCAGCATTCAACACAATCAATCATGAACTATTGATTGACTGGTTGGGACATTTAGGGATCGAGGGGGTCACACTTTCATTACAGCGCTCATTCCTCACTGACCGTGTTCAATATGCTTCCCTGAATGATTTTAAATCTGAACCCTCATCTTTACCTTGCGAGGTTCCACACGGTTCATCATTAAGTCCAACCCTTTTTAACCTGTATGTTACATCTTTGGCTTCTTCTGTGAAATCCCTTGAGCTGTCATTAGTGTCATACACTGATTACATCCAGATTGGGGTTTCTCTTTCTAGCAAAGGTCCTGAAATGAGCAACAGATTTCATAACTGTATGAGTGCCGTGAGCAAATGGATGAACAACAATTGTCTTAAATTAAATTCATCAAAAACTATACTATAGTCATCCTTTTTGGCAACAACGCCTCTTTTTGGTCTCCTTCTTCGTGGCAAGATAAACTAGGCCCTCTTCCCACCCTGGTAAAAAAGTGAGAAATCTCGGAGTTTTAATGACTGATATACTCATATATAGGGAACACGTAAACAAAGTGATCTCTACCTATTTTTACACCTTGCATCTTATTAGGAAACGCAAGCACTTCCTCCCGTTTGACCTATGGAAAGCAGTTGCGATAGGCATTGTGCTATCTAGATTTGGTTACTGTGATTGATTATACCAAAATCTTCCCAAAAGTTTGTTCCATAAATTACAGATTCTGCAAAATTCAGCTGCTTGTCTGTCGTTCAAGGTTCTTAGATTTCATTCTGCCTCAAAGGCTATCAATAGTCTACATTGGTTGCCTGTGAGGAAGCGTATCATTTTTAAGGGCCTGTGCATCACATAGAAGGCTCTTCGTGGCTCAGGTCCAGTGTACCTCAGGGAAAACCTCAGATGGTATGTGCCTTTCAGAACTCTTTGTTCAAGCTCAGCCAGTAATGTGGCCATCCCGTCCAACCAGCTTTCCTCTTGGGGAAGTAGGAGTTTTGGTACTTGCACTGCATGTAACTTAAACCCATTCCCTTTGGGATTGAAAACAGCTGTATCCTTGCTTTTGTCCTGAACAGCTTTAATATCTGGCACTTAAGCCAACAGATTTTTGTTTGCCCATAGGATGTAACATCTTGGCTTGTCACCCAATATCATCTGCAATCTGCTCCATAACCTTGTCACGTAGCTCTAAGATGCCTTTGGGTATTTGCTTGCGCTTTACAAATTTGTAAATCAAATCAAATCAAACCATTGTTAACACAATCCATTGTGTTTGTTTATCACCCCCCTGCTGTTCGGTCTTTTAAAAAAAGTTTTGCTATTTTACAAAGCACAAAATCAATCTTAAGGTATGAGAGCACTTAAGATGAAAAGATTAATTTTCCCAGAATCACAGGATTTTGAGCATCGCACCGAGACTTAAACTTGGTTCCCCAGCTTCAAATTTGCCCACTCTTGCCCTTATGCCACATCCTCTCCCCTTGAGATCAGCAAATAAAATGGCTGGCACTACTTTGGAACATTCAATTATAATGCATTTCCATTATGCGTTCCAGAGCAGCACTGGCCATCTTGATTTTATATGATGCTTGTGTTCACAATTGTCAAAATTCCGCCACTTTTTTTAGATAAATATTGTACACATGTTTAGCACCTTTAAAATGATTAATAGACACATTCCTACGACCATCTTAAAAATCACTGAGGATAAGCCGATTTCAAAGTGTGAATTTGCCTTCATTCTGTGACACACAGGTTCTTTTGTTTAGTAAAGTAAGGCTGCACTTTTTAGACCAATTCTCAAAGCTGTCTATCAAATTATATTCACTGGTGTTTTGATAAGATAATCCCCTCTATTGGGGTTAGAAGGAATTGAGACCGAATAATACAGATGTTTCAAAGGATTTCCTTGCTTTAAACACCCTCGTCAGTTTATCTGAATCTGGGGGCATATTACCAACAACTGGTGATAATTATTGCTAAATAGGCTTAGCGACAATTTTTCTATCGCCAAGCATCGCCGGATTTTATCGCTGAGATAACGTGCTATTAGCAACGTTTATCTCAAAAGCGATAAAATTCCCGGTGATAGCGGCGAAATCCGTGAATATCGCTGAGAATACAGCCATATTCACGCATTATCGCTTAGAGGGTCTTAGCCATTATATCCACCTCCCATTGGATATAATGGCTAAGAACTGGTCTGAGCAGGCGTTAGTCTTTGGAGATATTCGCCCTTAGTGCGACTATTTCCATCGCTACGCCTGCCTTGCGAATAGGCGATAGCGATATTAGCGACTGTTTTCAGTCGCTAACAGTTTGGGTACGCCCACATTGCATGTCATTAGCGATAAATATCGCTGACATGCAAAGCGGGCCCCAAACCGCTCGCTATCGCCTCAAAGCTGTCGCTAACAGCAGTTAGCGACAGCTTACTAATAGGGTGATGTAATTATCGCCGCTTAGTGGCCAAAAACGGCAGCTAAAGCAGCAATAATCTTATATGGTCAAGCTTGGTAATATGCTCCCTGGTCCGTAAACAGAGCTAAAAAGGCTGTTTTGCGTTGAAACAGAAGCTGGCTGTTCTAAAAGTGTCTTTATACAGGTAGATTTCAAACCTGGAGTCAGATAGGCCATGTGGCTAATTGGCACAAATGCATGCTATAAAAGCAGGAGTATCGCCGTCACAGAGGGACTTTTTGTTAAAATAAATTCAAATTGTAAAGTTGGGCTTATGATCGACTTATCCGCGCTGCAGGTGAATTAACCCACTGGGCGGCCATACACCCAGCTTTCTTCTATCTCTTTGAGTGGAAATTGCAAAGGATTATGAGCCATTACATGTAACTAAACAGATTTGGAATGAGAGAGAAATAGCTTTGGCAAGGCGGCGTGTGATACGCAGTTGCATGCATTATGAGAACAATTTTTGCTTATCCGCAAACCTGTAGTTTTCCCCATGCAGAACAATTCCGTGGAGTTTGTGCTTCAGATAGAATTTGAAAATATACTTTTCAACCTTGCCTGAAGCTGGAGGATATTTTCTTAGGGGCTGTGACGAAGAATATTAAAATGGGGCTTACGCTTCAATAACTGGATGTGGCATTATGGCTACAGCTGCTGACTTTGAAGCTGGGGGACCAGGTTCGAGTCTCGTTGTCAGCACAGCATCCTGTACTTCTAAGCAAGGCACTTAATCTCCCTGTGCCTACCAACAAGTAATCCGTCCTTGTGTATTGTAACTCGTGCTCACGTAAAGTGCCCCAATGCCTACAGGTCGAGTTCTTGCTATATAAAACTACAACAACAACAAAAATCTACTTCTTTCCATTCCTGGTATAAAATAAACAGGGCCACACAAGAGCATCTTGGAAAACTGCTTAAAAAATAAAGAAATAAAAATAGGTTCCGAACTTGCTGCATCATCTCAATGATAGGATGCACTGGCAAACCCAATAGGTTTCACTTCTGCAAAATCTATTGGTTTTGTAAAAATCATTTAATACACATTGCACAGCAGCATAATGTGAAACCTCACAAGATAAAGAAAAGGGTTTGGATGTAAATTCTGCGTTTTTGCCCAGACCGAGACTGAGCAGCAGCAGTCGTCGGTTGAGACGCCGAGCTGCTGAACGGCTTGCGGTTCTCTATTACCGCCTTTTCTGTCCACCGCTGCCCATAACTTTCCGCCATCAGCCGTCCCCCCAGGAGCAGATCAACGAGAGACTCCGATAAAAACCGGTAACCACGTAGTACTGAACGGCGGCAGCAGCGGCGATTCCGGAGCAAAGGCGGAGACCGGAGCAGACACCGGACAGTGGCGTAATCAAGCAGGCAGGTGCACTGGTGGGACTCAAGTGTGCGAGTGTGAGAGCGCGGCCCCCCTCAGCAGGAGGCTGCAGAGTGAAGTGCCCAGGAGAGTCTGCAGAGGCAGCCCAGCTAGGCTGGGTGCAGCTTGCGACCTCCAGCGAGCCCTGCTCTCTCACCCCCCTCCCCCTCCCACTGCTCCCTTGAGACCGGAACACAGCCGCCCCAAGCAACTTCGAATTAACCCCCCACCTCAATCGCAGTCACACTCATTCCCCCCTCTTGGGGTGGTGTAATGGGGTGCTGTCGGGGAAAGTCAGAAGAGCACCCCCTCCAAAGGACAAGGAGAAGGTTAAAGAGGCTGTAGATAAAGATCTCCAAGGCATGAACTCCCCAGGCCCTTATCCTTTAGTTAAAGATGAAAAACACAGGAGGCTAGAACCGGGTGCCCCAATAGACGCAACACCAACAAACGTAACAACCGCAAGCAACTGGCCAAAAGCCATCTCAAAAACACCCAGAGTGGCGGGTGGCAGCACCAAAGCTATTCCTGCGGTCTCACCCAGGCACCACTCAGCACCAAATTGCAGCAAACGTGCACTGATCTCGGACTTTCTAAAAGTTGTAATAAAAACCACCTCGGCTAATCAACACCATAAAGACTGTATGGTATTAGCTCAGCCTCAGAGAGCGAGGCCACCACATGCGCTCCCAACGGAAAAAAGATCACAAGCTGGGAGTGCAGCAGGAGAAGTTTCCAGTCACATCAACGATTGGAAGCCCCATACGAAGCAACCATCGCTGTTCCAAGCCTCAAACTCCTATCATCCAAAGCTTCTCATTCTGCTAGAACTCAGACAAAAGCAAAACAAACAAGTCTTTGAGGAACAAATGCACCACCCCCCGCTTCTGTCGGTCATCTCAATCACCAGACACTACACTCATCCTCACCAGGTAATGAGGGACCCCAAAGTCTTAACGAAGGGAATGCAAATATAGATAAGCAATCACCCACACAGACTTTATATTTACCTAGGATAGAGTGAAGACCAACCCTGACCACGGGTCAGTTTGGAAAAGACGGGAAAGGACCCTCAAGGACTTAGGTGCCAGTACGCGAGCAGGTACAGCTCATGGACAGTCAGGACAGGATAACCCCAGAATTTGGATCAGGACCAGGTTCACCAAAGGGTACGACCAACACCCGCAGCTTCAGTTGCAACGCCTGCGCTACTCCCTCTCTGCAAGGAACCTGCCAATAACCCCGGTTGGATTCTCGAACTTCCCAGCAAAATGCTTCGCCAGCACTTTAAGTCTGCATAAACCCCAAATGCGTTTCTCGAACCTCCCAACAGAGTGCTTCGCAGCTCTCTGAGTTCAGTCACCTATAGAGTGCGTTGGGTCGGGGACAGGTCAGCTATTTGGACAAGTCGGACAATTTCTCTAGCTAAACCTAGGCTAGTTATACTGTTTTTCGGGTCAGTGTACCACCCCCCAATGTTGCAAGTGTAAGGATCCCCAATTTTGATTGGACAAAGGAGGAGGTTAGATCATCACACCACCTAAAATTTAGACTTTCTCAGGCTTAATATTCAATCTTTGTACCCACCCCCTAGTTTCTAACTTCCCATGACATATGATTCTCACATAACAATGGTGAATACAATAATCAGGTACATTTGTAACAAATGATGTACAGTTCAGCTAGGTCGCAGGTCGGTTCCCAGGATCATCTCGGCTGTGGCTGCTAGCTGGCTGGGTTCCACTGCTGCATGGTTTTCTTTTCCCCCCATCACGTGACTGGTACCGTACGGGCTTTCAAGGTGGAGTAGTAAGCACCTCCCAGTCCAAAGAATACGATACATGAAAAGCAAGAGAAAACAATTTAGAAATATAGAACAAAGTGATTACACTGTATACCATGAATGGCTATACTACATCCCTTACTTTATAATAACTATAGCATTACAGTAAGTGCAGAACAAACAGCTTTGCAAAAGCGGCAATGCAAGCTCAGACCATGTGAGAACACAAAGCAGCCATTTTAGCTGTCTTGCGCATGAGCAAACACTTTCCCACCAGAACTGCGAGTACGTCACATCACATGGTATGACCGACGCATGCGCAGTCTAAATTCCCGCGTAGCAGTGACCATTTTAGAGACAAGCGTATTAGATTTAGTAAACACATAGGCAAGCGTCACTGGGACACCCCGTGTAATGTAAAATGTGCAATATTAGTAACACAAACATGTTGATTTAGTTTTTATTAACATTATTTGAGGTTCTTGATACAAGCAAGTCGCTTAACGTGCGAATCCTTGCTCTATCACAGGCTTCATGGAATTCATCTCAAAGTATAACATTCTTTTCTTTTAGGAAACCTGGATGACAAACCCTACACCCATAATTGGATGTAAGGAATTTCTGAGGTCGGCCAAAAAAGTTGCCAACCTAAGGAGAGCTGAAGGAGGTCTTTCAATTTTCATTTCAACCGATAGTCCATGGCAAGTTTCAACAATAGACCTTGAGTTCTCTTGAATGCAATGAGTCAAACTTAAAGCCCAACCCCTAACTTGTCGGCTTATTCTTAGCATCTATATTCACCTAGTGTTCAAGCGAAAAAGGACAAGAGTTGACCACTTACTAGTAACACTGACAACATTAAAACTTGCCCATCAGGACGCAAACATCATACTGTCAGTGGATTTTAATATGAACTTATTGCAAAATGGTAACAAAGAAATTGAGGAGCGTACACAGGCACCGAAACAACGAGACACCCTTGGCAAGAGATGTGCGGCCAGTTTGGATGATCTTTCAAGGAGCAGGCTAAACGGGAGCAGCCCGACAGACAGCCCTGCAGCATGCACTAGCATCACCCAAAAATCAGCTTCAACAATAGACTATTCTTTAACGGATCAAGACCTTTTCCAATCGATCACAAACTTCTACATAATGAATAGGACAGAAAGCGACCACCAACCGCAATCGTTCACGTTGTTAAATAACATTGATAACCCAGTGCCAGTTAGAGTTTTATCTCAACAAATGCAATACTACAATTTAAAACGCCTTGCATGGAAAACAGATTTGATTGACGACATCATGGGGACATGCACCCACCTTGTGAAAAGATTCCAAATGGAACCCATAAAGACACAGGCTTGGGAGCACTTCGTCCTAGAACTAAATCAAAAATGTTGCAACCAGGCCACAGGCAAAAAAGTAAGAAGACATCAAGGGGCCGATTAGTTCACAAAAAAGATCAGGAACCAAAAACAACAATTGAACAAACACCTTAGAAGACTACGCACCCAGAGCTCCACAGCTAAAAAAGACCTAAAAAGAGACACCAAGGTGGCAAAAAAAGCGTTCCAAGAACAACTCTGGGCCATTCCAGCAAACAAAGGGATTCTAGGCTATTTTGGGAAATAATCAATCAATTAACAAACAGCAAGAACTGGCATTACAACTCAAACATAATGGAGGACTTCTGGAGAGCTCACATCGATTTCTTATGCAATGAAACGTCAACTGTCTGTCAGGCAACTTGTGGTTCTGAACCAGGTGAGGGGGAAATCATTGGAGGTCGTGTCAAAATCACCCGAACCCAGAAGCACCTGAATACTTCCTGCAAATCCGGAAAGGGCAAGTTCTAAAAATCATAACAAAACTGAGATCCAAGGGAGCTCCAGGACCCAACGGGTTGCGAAACGCTTTATTTAGACACGATCCTTCATTCTGGTCCGGCCTCCTTACGCCACTTTTCTCTTCCATCCTAGCATCCTGTACCATCCCAAATTCTTGGAGGGGCAGTGTTTTAAATCCAATACACAAGTCGGTGCCTGTTCTGACCCCTCCAACTACCATCTGATAGCCCTAATTGATGTGGAGGCAAAAATGTACGCATCTAACTTGTTGGTTGACTTGGAGGACTGGGTCAGAAGATGTAACCTCATTCCCTACACACGAACAGGATTCAGGGCAGCAATGGGCACACTCACAAATGTTGCTGCAGTCACCCTGCTATCCAATCAAGCTCTTGCAAAATCCAGGCCTCTTTACGCATGTTTTATAGACCCCCAAAGCAGCCTTCGATAAAGTCCAGAGAGCCAACCTATAGGCAAAAATGCAAAACTGGGGTGCCCCAACTAAACTCCTGGACGCCATAATCAATTTGTATTCTCAGACGTGGGTTCAGGTCAGAAAAGGAGACGGGCACAGCATAACCAAAAAGTTCCAAACTCTTAATGGGTTAAAACAAGGGTGAGTGCTGGCACCTTGCCTCTTTAACATCTACACTGTCGACCTTGGTAAACAACTACGGTCAATTCAATCGGACCCCCCAAAACTGGGCGAAGTTCCCACACCCAGTTTACAATAAGCGGACGATATCATGCTCCTTGCACAAACACCTGTAGGCTCGCAGAGACTCATCACCAAACTAGGAGCTTATACCATCTCGGCCCACTAACCATCAACCATCAAAAAACAAAAGCCATGTGTTTCATCAGACAAGTCAAAACAAAGGTAAACCGTAAATTCCTCGGGCACTTGGATGAGCAATCTCTGTCCCTGGTAGACTCATACAAATATCTAGGTTTTCAAATAGACCGCAAACTTAATTTTAATCCACAATTGGGAAATGGCCGTACCAAAGCTAAGCAACTGCAGTTTGCCTTTAGAGTTCTAAAGAAAAAGCTAACAGGTTGTTCTACAGGTCACTTGCTTAAAGCCATTTCAGTAAAATTCTTACCTTCGATCTCATACGGCTCAGAAATTTTAAACCTTAAAGATGCCACCTCCCTAAATACAGCACAATCAAAATTTTTTAAGAACCTGTTCTCGATCCCCCGACACATTTTACAATCCCAAATCTGACTAGATTATGGACCAAGAAACCAGATTCCTGACAGACAAAGGGACTTAGCCAAATATTACTGGAGAATGAGGGATACAGAGGAGAATACCCTTGCGCATTACTGCTGGGTGGAAATTGAAACCCGAACCAGGCTAAATAACTCGACATTCAGAGTTCTGAAGGATTCCCTTGCGGCATTGCAGTTAGAGGAGGCCTGTCTCACCCTTCCCACCTATTCGGGTTTCAAAACTGTAGTTAACTAGGCAATCAAACTGACCTCTTTATTAATAGACACAAATGCCTTTTTAAAAAAAACATGCCTGGGCTGTGATCCAAGGTTATCAGCGGCAGAAACCCCAACCATACCTGCTAGACCACCTTTCTCAGCAGAAAAAAACACTACCTAAAGTTACTGCGGCTGGGGTCATTTCCATCAAAAGACCTGACACCAAAATGGAAATACCCCTGGCAATCTAAGGAATGCTGCTTATGCGGAGGAGGGGACGAGTCCTTTTCACATATACTATGCATCTGCCCCTTCCTGGCAGAAACCCGAAGAACGGTCCTTCGGGAAGCCTTTAGGAAAGAACAAATAAGGTCATGTAGAGAAGCTGTCATCTAATGCCGTGGAGGACTATCAATCCAACTGTCCTGTAGAGCCATAAACTTCCTGAAAACTGCGGCAACTGAACTGGAAAAAAAAAGAAAACATTAACTAACTTAATACGTTTTAGCATAACCAGTCCTGACATTTACTAATGGTATTGTCTGTATGTTTTATATTCATTTCTTTAACCTAATTACGTACCTCTGTGTTTTACTTTAAAATGTACATTTCCTGTATTTTGGTTTACAGCCTTTTTATGATTTTTTCATGAAATTAAATAAAAGTATTTATCTTATTCAGGGAAGCCGCTTAAAGTTTGTTTTTGTGAAGGTTCCTCCCAAACCGGGAGACGCAGAGCCAACCCTAGAGGGATGGTGACTAACTCTCCCCATGGGCAGCGGCAAGAAGCAAAGAGAGAGCACCAGATACAGCAGTCAGCTAAGTGACCAAGCAAGCTGTGATTCAGATTGCTCAATCTGTGCAAAGAGGGGCATGGCCGCAAGCACGGCAAAACGTGACCAGGCAAGGCGGCCAGCATCAATGGAACCTCGTGGGTAAGAACTGATCCCACGCATCAACAGCAAATAACGCAGGCATCGCAGCTGCAGATTGACAGGGGCAGGAAACTACAATGGTTAACAATAAATATCTGCTCACAAGGACATAAAAGGACAATTGCATGAACAAGGTCCTTGGATGCCCCAGCACAGACACTTGAGGGTAAACAAAATGGGTGAGAAATGATCAGCGTGGGCAGACACATCACTTGCAGCCCAGGCATAGGCCAAGAAAGTTAGACCTTCAGTAGCAAGGAAAGCCTTGAAGCCACAACCCGTTGTACCAAGTATTGGATCAAAGGAGAGCTGTCACAGTAGTTGGCAAACAGTCATTTATGACATCCATTAAAGAGATAGTATGACTTTAAGGATAATTAAATGTATATATGATAGCTACGGTTATTAATATGCAATCAAGATAAGACTGAATACACTAGGAACAGTAACTGCATGCTTTACATGTAAATGCAGGTTGAGCCAAGAGCTGTGCATGTTAATGACAAAACGCAATTGTGATTATTTACCAGCTCGTAATGTGAATAAACTGTGACTGTTCTAACACCATAAAGGTCTTGGTGTCAATGATTGATGGGAGTAGGCGAATGATGGTAGGGCCCGTGGGTTGATAGCCCAGCTGAGGGGGGTAGAGCTATGATGCAGAGTTGCAGACATCGTTACTGCATCGCAGTCTTTTTTTTTTAAACTTCAAAACATGCTGCAGAGCAGCTGGCGCTGCTGTGTAACATGTCAAAAAAACAATGGATTTTGCAGAGGCAATACCTATTGGCTTTGCCAATGCTTGTCTTTAAAAGTGCCCTTAACATGCAGATGGGAGAGCTATTGCAGGGCATTTGGATAGATGGCTCTTCCCACTCCATGGCTTCACTGCCCCCCTGACTGAACTCTAAATAACCCCTCAAATCACTAAATATTTTCTTTTTATTCAGGATCTAAAACTACCTACAAAATATCTGTGGCTACCCACAAAAGGGGAGACTTCATAAGTGCATTCCTACTTTTATAGTTAGTCACATGAAGTCCGCAAAAATCCAACCCTGTCATCTGACGTTTCTCAGTGAAATTCCGCCATATTGGTAGAACTACTGTATTGCAAATCACCCTTGTGATGGCAAAATCCCATTACATCCCACTGGCAGGAAGAAACCTGAGGGGGGGGCACCCCTGCAAAATACTTGGAGGGATCTTCTCCGGACTCAATCAGGAGCTCATCGGTCAGAGTACTGTGCTGAGGGGGCCACCTGGAGCTTGGGTCCCCCCCCCGCACCGCGGGCATAGCGGGGGGCCTGTGTTACGCCACTATTGCATCCTTTGTTTGGTTTCCTGGTCAGTGACATATTTTGTGAAACAGCTTTTGTTTTGCAGCAGCAGGGCTGCGGGGTGGGGGGGAGCGTGTTTTCTTTTGAGGGGAGTAAACTCTTGCTAATAGCACAACAAGAAGAGAATTTCAGGCACTTTACCATGCTGCTGAAAGATTAACGACGTGTTTCGATGTGCAATAATTTGTATTGGTCCCTTGATATCTGGCTGCTGCACGTTTCAGTACGACGGGGAACATCTGTCTCCCTCAGTATGTGTTGATGGCTCTGTGCTTTATAAAAATTACATTAACGCTTTCCTTGTGGCTTGCTTCATGAGTAGTCTTTCATTTTTACTGGAATTTTTACTCCCTTTAACTTCTGGGCACTATGCGCAAGTGCAAAGAGAGCAGGTGTAATTTAAGCACCTTGGGCCTCATTTATGAGGCCTTGCGTCAGTTTTGCGCCGCCGGTGCGTCACTTTTTGTGACGCACCAGCGGCTTAAAAAATGTGCCTTGTTGCACCATATTTAAAAAGTGACGCATCTAGGTAGATGCGTCACTTTTTAAACCCCTGCGCCACATTATACCTGCGTCAGGTATAATGTATGCAGAGGGGGCGTTCCCCCGCAAAAAGCCTCGTAATAGTGACGCAGTGAAATCTATGAGATTTCACTGCGTCACTATTAGGACGCTGTTGTGTCAAAATCCTGCGCCTGCCTCACAGCAGGCGTAAGACTGACGCAGGCCCTTTCACATGGGGCTTTCCCCATGTGAAAGGACTCATTGCTGGAGTTGCTTCACTTTTGTGACACACTCCAGCAATGCGTCACTTTTGCGCTTACAGATACGTCAGAAATACTGACGTATCTGTAACTCCTTGCGACATGATGCGTCATACATTAAATATGACGCATCATTGGTGTCGCAAGGAGTGCGCAGTGAAAAGTAACGCATCGCTGTTTTCACGCAGCAATGTGTCACTTTTGATAAATAAGGCCCCTTATGCGTTAAAAGTTGACGTTGATTTGCACTCTGTTTAGGATAGGATGGGTGCCAGTACTTCGTGAAAGGTCATCTTCAGACTGAGATGATGACATCGCACGTCAAAAAATATCAAGGGCCAAAATGCAGACTTACATTTATCATGGGTTTGCTTCGCCCTTGCGTCACGCAAGGGGCTCAAGGGCGACACAAAACCTAGAATGACATTTACCAAGCCACGTAAGTCCACCTTGTGTGGCCCTGCATGGTTTGTTAAATGTGGAGTAATGCGAGGCAATGCAAGTCCCTGCCTTGTGTTAATCTGTCTCAGATCGGCGTTTACATATGTGGAGCATAGGTGTTTCCACGCATCTACCAATGTATTTTAGTGCTTCCCTAGATTTACAATTAGTGGTAGACCTGGGAATGAGCCAAAATGCTACACCTCCCCAGGGTAGGCGTAAGGAGGAGAAATATGCTTATTTTTCCTAATATTTTCCTTTATCTAGGTAGTAAGAGAAAAATGTCTCCAAGAGTTGTTTTATGCAGGAACGTGTCCCTTCCTGCACAAAAACAATCCTACCTACAATGCTGGCAGCCTTGAACATTGAGGCAAGGGCTCCTGTGCTGGCGCTAGTCAGCAAACTGTGCCCCAGAGCAGGCAGAAAGCAGGAATGCGCCCGTATAATGTTGCATAAGGCACCATCCTGCATTCTCCCTTTCATGCAACTCAGCAAGTTGGCTTGCTGTGTTGCATAAAAATGTAATAAATATGCCCGCAATTTTTGGAGTGCCTAAGTGTGAAAATGTAATCTGTGTACTTACACCCCAGCTCCTGATACACAAAATAAGGATTCAGGAGATTTCCACCTAAAGACTGGCATGCTGCAGTTTAGAGGTAGCCCTGGCATATGGGGGGGGGGGTATTACCGTCTGAAATGGGTGGAGCAAACACAAACTACTATGTTGTGGGCGGGTATTCACAGTCAATTTGTGCAGCCGCGGCCGGCCCGTGGAGGAAGTTCTGGTGTGGCAGACAGGCGGGGCGGGGGAGGGGCAGGGTGGGAGGTGATAAACACCCGAATATGGATGATTGCAGGTAAGTAAACAGTTAAATTAGTAAAACGAATTTCTTAGCGCGCACTGCATCGCATTTTGCATTTTGCATTGAATGCATCTTGCGATGCAGGGCGCGGAACGAAATCCGTTTTATTAATTTGATTGTTTACTTACCTGCAATCATCCATATTCCGGTGATTATCACCCCCCAACCCTGCCCGTCCCCCGTGCCGCCTGCCTACCCCACGGAACTCCCTCAACGGGCCGCGGCTGAATTTGTGTGATATATCCTACATAGATACATGACTAAATCTACTGCCGAAAAAGAAAGGCATAGGTGGTGGTGTATGGCAAGGATTTAAAATGCTGAATCATTTTTTTTTTTAACTAAATGTGCAAATATACATTTCTGCCACACATAAGTGGATTGTCGGTTCAGTGATCAATCTGGTGGAGCATGTATGAAGGACAAGCAGTACACATGTAAAATGTTAGGTTTGCATAGAATTACATGTGAATCGGAATCCTTGCAAAGATTTTGACATCTACGGAATTAATTCATAGACCTCAATCTATGATGGACAGATTTGCAATCTTACCAAAGCGTTTTGTGATTCTTCCCCATCTGTTAATGAAAGATGGTATTTATTTTATGTACGAAAAATTGTACAATCACATCACAAGAACATGTTTGACTTGACATCAGTGTGTCACCACATGAATACTGCAGAATATAGTCATTGAAACGAGAAATCTGCCAAGCATGAAATTATATAATTTGATCATATGAAAATTGTTCAGAAGCAAATAATTTTCCCGTTAGCTAAAATACAAGTGCAATGGGCATTTTCCCCTGGTAAAAAGTCGAAACTTAAATTGATCTATCGCTAAGAGAACTACCTATTAATTCCATGAAAATCTCCCAAGCCAGAAAAGCAGCATGCCTAAACCGCCCAGAGCAGACCAATCTACTTCTGAAGCACAGGCTTCAATTTGTTCCACAGCTATTTGCAGGATTTCAATAAATAGTGGGTGTTAGTAAGCTGGTGAATGCAAATGTGCTGCTATAAAATGGAACTTTTAGTGCCCACTAAAATGAATTACATGATTGCAAGTCCTTAATGGATGAACATAGCACTTTTCGAACACAAAATGCAGGATGAAAGAAAATGTTTTTTTACGAATATCTTTGAAAGTTTCAGGCAACCAACAGCGAACACAGAGAACGCAAGGTTTTTGAAGTGGCTTTACAGAGTTAGAGTTTACATTTGAGTTATTTAGATGATTTTTGGCAGATAGTAACCGAAAAAGCGAAGGTTGGCATTTTTGAGGGACAAAAGAGAGAAGGAGCGTTCCCCTAGTGGGGGTCTCTGATAAGATGGTCACCTCCCTCCACGTCATTACAGACCTGCTTCCAATCCTGGACCTTTGTGTGATAAACTAATGCATTCTGGATGTTGCAGTAGTTTTGAGTTGCTTCAATTGATCTAATTAGGTTACCATTCCTAAAATGACTCATTTGTAGGTGAAAAGTTAAGATCTGGAGACATTGTCATCAGAGTGAACCCTAGTCTGTTAACCTCGGGCACCAAAAACAGACCCATTTCCAGTACACTTCTAGAAGACCCACACAAAGGCTTGTGCCCTTCACAAGCCCTATGAGCCAAACACAGCATCTTTAACTAACGCCTCTACTTTAAGAAAGTCCGTTGACGGAGCACAGGGAGGTTTAAATATCTTCAAACTTCTAGGAATGAGCAAAGAGTATCACAGAAGAGTTATTGTTCAACTACTTTTGGCGGAAAATATAATGGGGCCTGTAAAGACAAATAACAGTCAGGAGGATACAGGTTTGAGGGTTTGAATGATGAGTTGGAAAAGTGACAGTATTTTATAAGGAATGCAGAAATAGAAAAAAGCTGAGAAACAATCCAGTTAAGCAAATGAACAGTGAGAGCACATAGCCTTGCCTGATGCCGTGCTTAATGTTGGTGTGGCCGCCACAGGTAACAACAGTGGGGCGGACTGGGGTGTGGGCAGGATGGGGCGGGCGGGTGGTGGTGAAGTGGACAGACAACAGTATAGAGAAAGTAAAATACATTTTTTTTAAAACCCACTTACCTTGCACACACCGCATCGCTGAGTCAGTGATGTGGCGAGTCAAGGGAAGTGGTTTTATTTCTTTTTTATTTTACTTTCCCTATCCCATCCACCAAAACTCTCACCCGCCCTACCTCACCGCACCCGCCCACTGTTACCTGTGCCGGCCGCGCCTGGCTCAATGAGTGTCAGTGGTGGTACGTGTGGTCTCAGGCCAGACAGGAAAGGCCAAACAGTGGAATGACACCAGCATTCACTTTTTGGAGTTGGAACTTATTTTTCATCATTAGACTCTGGCTTGGAGCAAGAGTTAGAAAGGCAGAAAAGGGAGGATGAAGGTGGAAGAGAAAACTAAAAAAACAAAGCAAAGGGCGAAAGCAAGGATGAGCGTGAGCATGAAAGAGTGAGATAAAGCGACTGGAGGTGTATGGTGGTGGAACCTGTAGGCAAGAGGTGGAATTAAAACTGGGCAGCTTTGGTCACTGGCAAACTGAATCAGTTCTTCTGTTATGAGGGTCGTATGGTCTCTGGCTAGGACAGGAAATATCAGACAGTAGCAGGAACATCCACTCACCATGACCACATTCGTACTGCAGCCAGCTTTCAATAGCCACCATTAAACAATAAAAAGTGAGAATAATTGACCCCAATCTCCATCCTACGAGCAAAGTGTGAGTGGCTTCAGCACATTTATAGACACTGAAACAAAGGACTAGTTTAGGTGGCCAAAAGGCCATACATAGACCTTAGAAAGAACTGGTGATAGGTAGGAGCACTGTGGAAGATAATAGAATTGGAAGATGGAATTCAAAAAAAGGAGAGATACATCATTGGCTTGGAAAGAGTTTATGCAGTCAACGGCATGGCTCTAGATGCCAGTGTCACACAGTGGACAATAACAAGGGTAGCTGATCAGAGTAGTAAGATCAGAGATATGCCACTGCAGTTGCCCAAGGCTGTCTTGATCTTACAAATTAACAGAAATAGCACAGAATACATGGAATGATGATACCTGACTACGGTAGCTGGCCCTTGGTGCACTTAGGAATAGTGTGAGGTACATGGTGTTCACTACCCCTAGGCAACACTGTAATGCCCTCATTGCGTGCGTGGTACATCAAACAGGGATGCCACGGACCAAAATACATTTCCATGCTGCAGCTACCCACAGCACAGACACGGGTGCAACGTTGTTGTTTCCTTGTTGTTGTTTTTTCTGGACTGTTACAACATCTTTGAGTTCTCCTTCTCAAACGAGACGTATATAAACGAATTGCTGAGTATACAATGAAATACAGTGTAACACATGCTTTGTAGTGCTGTAAAACTCAAAAAGATGGTTCATTTCGAAATCTGGCTAGACACAGGTCTGGCAAACACAACCACTACAATAGGAGTTCTTTTGTATCACTGAAGTAATTACTTGAACCTGCTTATGGAAATTGAATGTTGTAATTCAAAATAACTCCCCTACATTATGTTTGTGTTTGCCAGTTCCACTACACACACTCTTGGGAGATTGCAAGGTTGCTGTGTCTGTGGAAGCTGATGCATGCTTTGTGAGTAAGATTCAATATTGAGTCCGGTGTTGCATTACTAAATTTTGCAACAATTCAAGTAGCCCCGGAATGACGGAGATTGATCATTGATTTGCAGCAACAAAGGATTTTGAGTATGGTGACACAATGTCATTCTTTTACTCAACTGCCAGCAGACCTATTGAGATAGATAAGTTGATAAGATATATAAAAAGTTGTTCCACCAGTTATAGAGTTGTTGAAGGAAAGGGGCCCAATGGATAGCCCAATTAGATGGAAAAATCATATCAATGGTCTCGTCCTGAACACTACCGACGAAGTCGACAAAGTCACACTGGAGATAAGGGGGGAACAGAATTGTCTGGCAATTCCTGAGTGTTGAGTTTGATATAGAAAACCTTTCAATGTTTTTTTAATTTGCACTTTAAACACACACAATACAGAAAAGTTTGACAATACATGTGTTTGCATATGTAAATCCTTTGTAAAGGCTCACACAACCTAATCCTGGTGTGCACATTTGATCCTCCTCAATACCAATCAGTGGTTGTCAATTAAACATTGGGTGAAACGGAATTAAGGTCCATCTTTTATTTTTGTTTGTGAATTATTCATGGCTCTTAACAACATGTGAGGACACTCATACCTTTCCAAATGTTGCGTTTACACATTTTCTGCCCATTCGCCC
The DNA here is from genome assembly GCF_964263255.1 of Lissotriton vulgaris. Lineage (NCBI taxonomy): Eukaryota > Metazoa > Chordata > Amphibia > Caudata > Salamandridae > Lissotriton > Lissotriton vulgaris. The sequence goes on from NC_141694.1 coordinate 660,190,102, forward strand.
TAGCAGTTACACTATATTTTTATTGGCAAGCCCATATTTGAGCTTCTAGCCAGCTCTGAGACACACTGCATTTCTGTATCAGGTCATCTCTATGGTTGGGCATATTTTAGACTCACGCCATATCTACTACCCCAGAACAGGTGGAAACAGAAAAAAGCTGTCTAGTTAAAGGGTTAAAGCTCTGTAAATTATCCATCTCTAAGGAACTCTGCTGATCCCATTATCTCCTTAGGGATCACAATGTTGACTGAAATCGTGGGCCCTTATCTATACGGCTGATTAGCCAAGAATGGGTCATGCTATTCTTGTTTATAGACACACTTTGATCACTGTTGTCACATGCGCGTATCATCAATGAGAGCACCAAGCACGTTTTTCTCTCACAATCACTGCACCACTATACAATGCTTTTATAAAGAAACATTTTCTTGACTATTGTTTGGAATAAATAACTATTCTGTTGGTTGCAATGTTGCTTCTATATGTCTAGGGCCCATTGTTTTGTATGATAGTGTTACCCAAGGCCTCTGATAACTCTCGGGCTCCCTTAGGTCAGACATTGGTTGGCCCCATGGCAACACTTTTGAGCATAGAAGATGGAAATGCATTAAGAGTTGATTTGACCACTAAACTGGAAAAGAAAAGTGTAATATTTACTTTATTTGCAGGTTGTCAAAAGATAAATAGTTAACATTTACATCTAATATAGAAATATTATATATTTTAGTTCAAAATAAAAGCTACTCATTGTATTTTTTACCTGAAAAACACCAGTTGATGGATCACAGAACAAGAGGGGTGCAGACAAACACTGGCTTCGTCTTTCCTCTGTAAGCATGTAACATTCAACAGTCACCAAACAAGAAAACTGGGTCGTATTCATGAGAGTTGTTGCAATATCCTATTTGGAGTATAGGCAGAAATCCCTCACGTGTTTTGGCCACTCAGGGCCATGCTCACAGTAAGAGGCCATCGTTTTCACAGCATATTTAAAACATCTCACATGCCTTTCACCTGTGTGATAAAAAGACAAAGCATACTTTATATGTGTAATTATATGCCGATTATCACACAAAATCATTGTTACAACATGACCAATGTCCTCAAAAGTTTTTATGAATATTTATATTTCATTTAATGCTTTTACTCGTTTAATTCACATACATGAAACAATCCAAAGCTGAATCATAAACATAAAAGCAATATTCCACTTTAGAACATATAGAAAAAGAGCAATCATCAAAACGCTACATATCATGATACATTAAATCAATTCATATAATTAAAAATGTCATATCAAAAGACTATACTCAAAATAATGAAATATTTACATGGATAACACTCCTGCAATCAGTATTCAATCGTGTTGAATCTCATTGCACATAAATGTAGTGTGATTAAATCAGTATAAAATATCAGAACTTGAAAATAATGAAACCAGTATCACAATAATTAATTGTAGGATTTTTGAACTATTTTGTATTTTAATTTCATAAATGTAAACATTATTAAATAAACATTACATTTGTTTAAAAAAATAGAGATGAATCAGTGACAAAATTGGGTCGATTTCCAATAAAAAATATAATTAAAGGTGTTTATTCACAACAAGATTATTAACATCAGATATACAAAATATTTACATTGATTACATGATCGTGCAATATTTATCAAACTTATTTTCCAAGTTCAAGTAAAGTAACTGATTTGTAACAACATTAAAATGTGTCAATTTTAACTAAATGTTTACTGTATACTACTTGTGTATTTTTTACTATATGTTTTTTAGGAATATTTTTTGATCTTTGAAAAATTGCATCTATAAAAAAATGTTTTAGCAGTAGTATAAATAATAATATTTTTACATTAACTACAATGTATTTTCCCATTTATTTTATCTTTCCTTCTAGTCACTGCCCAGCAAATATTAAGGGATGTGACTATACATCAGCTCAGTTAAGGAAAGAATAATTTAATATTTGTTTGGGCTCAATATGTTAGTATGATTTGGTGTATTTGTGTAGAACATAGATGGGGTGATTATTTAGAAAGGTATGTATTTTTTGAGGTATGAAAGTGAACTTGGGGTTTGTACTGATAGCATAATTTTAAAGGTTTTCGTTGTTGTTTGAGGAGTTATCCAATATTTTAATAATACAGGTATAGAAGATCTTCAGTTTTAGAGTTGTATTTATTTCTATTTGTGTATGTTTTTTAAATAAAAATGTGTTGGATTTTTATCCCAATTATTTGTTGCCTTTGTTCAATTTACCAGAATGTTGTTTTATTAATATTTTGGAATTAACAGGGTATTGATGGATTTGTAGCTTTAATAAAATCTAATATTTGTAATGTGAGTTATTTTTTATGTTCAAGGGTGTTACATTTGTATATGAAATATGTGGGGGGGGGGGGTAATATTTGGTAAACTTCAAAGCAAACGTTACTTTTCTTAGACTATACTTTTGCAAAATGTTTACAGTTATGATTATTTGGTTGTTACATTTACTTACATTTCTGGTATTTTTATATATTATTTTGAGCATGGATTCTACAGATTTGAAGCTTTGTTTTTGGATTTATAAGTAATGTATGTAGACATTGTTTTTCCAGTGCATTCAGCAGGATACAGTTTTATTTTAAATGGATGGATTACTCAAGAAATTTTTTAAAAAATCACAGTCCTGGCTTTAGGGTTAGTGTTTTCATTTTTGGTTTGGTAGTGAAAGATTTCTTTATTGCTATTTAGTGTTGTCTTTGTTATTTGCTTATCTTAGTGTAGGCTCAATGGTTAGAGTGGCAGACCTTGATACAGAGGTCTGGCCAGGACCAGGGTTCAATTCCTGACGCGGCAGGGTCTTGGGCTCAATGTCCACGGACTCGATAATTCTTGCCTCGGTGCCTACTCTAATCATGGGTCCCCACTCTGCAACTCTGGGCAATAGCTTGCTTAATCTCCACAATGGCCCTAAAGCGCTGGGATGCCTGGTTTCACCTTGGGGGTGCCCAGTAGGAAGCATCTCACAGGGAAAGCCAGGACGGGTTCCACAGCGTTATACAGCGCCAAGATGCCTGTCAGGTGATAGTGCGCTTTACAAGTATACATACATTTACATTTGGCACATAGAATAAAGAGTTCCTTACTGTGTTGTTTTGTTAAAGAGATATCATTTCTTGAAAGGTTTTGGTTGTTGGTGTATTCAGCTATTCTGCTCTTCTTTTTGTATTGATGGTTCTTTTCCACTGTTGCACAGGGGCCATTGACTGCCATGTTGTGCAAGGATTTGGGGGCAAAGGGAACATGTATGAACATTTGTTGCAAACTCCAAACAGTGCAATTCTGTAAAATTGTTTACGATGATGTATGAAAGGCTTTGTAATTGCAATTTTAGGTAATCTCAAAAATTGTGATTAACTAAAATTGCTACTACAAATCGGTAATCGAATTATTTTCCAAAGGCAAACTGTGCATTTACGAAAATGCACTTGCCATTGACTACAAGTTGATGGTAACCATGTGTAAACTTTTGAAAAATGCACAAAACTAATTTTTTTCAAATGGCCACGTAGTGAAAACATGACCCTAGGACATGTGTGCGCTTTACATCTGCACCCTTGGCTTTGCATTACATCATTTATGATTATCGATTAGGTAATCACAAATTATCTAATGCTAAACCATTCTCACCTATGGGCCCGAACGGAGTAATATTACCTAATAGCAATTGGCTATTTACTGAATTACTATGAAGTAATATTAAGGGATTTCAAACCCTTTGGTGATTACTTACATACATTGCATTTTGCGATTACCAAATAGCGATTTGGTATAAATCGCAATTTTGTAATCACAAAATGCCTATTTGATATATGTGACCCAAATCATTAATTAGAGTTGTTTTAGAAGCTGCAGATTCTGAAGCCGAAGCTTTTAAGTCATGTTCAATGCCTTTTATTTCCATTTTGTAGTCCCAGATATTTTTAGTGATTTTATTAACATTAGTCGCTAAGCCATAACAACGTTTATAATAGTACTTAGACACTGATAATGAGTTAAGTGTAGTGGTAATTAGCACAGACAAGAGTAAATTTCACATGACTCATCTGATCTTGAGAAAAAAACTGTATTTGAAATGTATTACATGTGATAAATACTGCATGCCTGTGGTCCACATTCCTTATTTAACACATGTGGCATTTATTACATGTGATATGCACAACATGCTAAAAATAATGGATGAGATAAGTAACACCCAATTACAAGAAAGTGAGGTTATTGAAAACCACTGGAAAAAACACCTAAAATACTTCCATTCAAAAGCAGGTGGTAAAAATTCTCGAAAGTGTAGGGAATGAAAGAAAAGCTTTTAAACAATACAAAAGACCAACACAATAATTCACAAAACCATGGCACATGCACTGTTGGAGCTGAGTAATAAAATTACACATGCACCTCCTTACAGAGCCAGACCTACATTAAAGGCCATGGACAGATTAAGCTTTCAGAGATGGATTGCTGAAGCTCACACAGTACACCACTATGGATATAGCACCTCGAGGGCACTACACCATGTTTTGCTGATATATGTTCTGTTATAATGAATCATTAAGAATAAAGATGGAAAATAGGCTACCAACCAAATGACCTCAAATGGTACAGAAACATAGGATGAGACCCAGGATCGACAGAGTAAGGCTGGAACCCATAACTATTAGTCAGTTTGAGATCCGGATGATATACAGGCATGTTTTAGTCAACTTACAAAACATATTTTAATCATTAAGATCATTATGGATACCCTAGAGACAAATATAGAGATCCACTGTCATCACCCTTTCGTAAAATGTCAGCATCCACAGAATTGTTTGCAACAGGCACCACAAAGCAGACAGTAGGATTGGTGCATGGCATATCTTAGTCAACCTTAAGCAAATTACTCTGCTAAGTGATATATGCTTTGCAGAGAGTGCATGGACAGCCAACACAGTTCCCTTTAAACACCCACAGCCACTGCCAGCAAAGCAAACAGGTGTTCTACAGCTGGATTTCTTGACATTTTAGGGTCAATTGACTACACTTATGTATAGCTGGTGGTCTCACTTAGACAGGAACAAGTATGCTGCAACCATAAAACAAAGCACACCATTAGTTTACAAATGCCGAATGATTTGGACCTGTACACATTGAACTGCTGTGTTAGGTATGCTGTTTAAGCCACAATTCCATGATCCTGCAGAGAAACAACATTATTTATACAACAGTGGCAAATAACCTTACCTTCAACGTACTGGGCGGAAAATCAACCATTCATCAACCAATGTACAGTAAGAGAATGGGTTATTAGTTGAAAGGGATTGAAGCCCCACTCAAATATTAAACACATTCCTTGCCAAGATGAACCATAAAGGTCATGTACTAAACTTGTGCCTAATCCACTGGTAGCCAGGAACATACTTAGGGGCCCATTACAATGTCGTTCGGATGAGCGTCCGACCAACATCGTAGCGAGAATTGGACCGCCCGACAAGTAGTTGGCATTTCACTTTCCAAATTACAGCGCAACCGCCTTAATGTCGGTCGAAAAGAGTATCTTTCCTATTCCGGCTTGTGCTGCGGGTTGCAGCACAAGCAGCAATAGGAAAGATACGCTTTTAAAACATCCCTGCACTGTGTGGCAGGCACCGCAGGCATGTTTAGGGGGCACCATAGGTGCCCCCCCAGGCCCCATAGCAGAGGGCCGGGGGGAAGGAGGCCCTGCTAGTGGACCCCAAAGTCAGTTCGGGTTTGCCTTTTCCTGGAGGTCAGACCACCATGAAAGGGCAGGCAGAAAGTGAAAACATAATCCCAACGATGGAGCTGAGGCTGGCTCTGCTGCCATTTGGGGATTACCTTTCCACCCGCCACCCCGAGCCTGTCAGAAATGGAGTGGAATTCTCCGTGGGCTTCCTTCAGACAGCCAGTATCGTAATGCAGGTGTCGGACAGGAACTTCTGATCTCGGGCGTAAAGTATTCATGCAGCACTCAAACAATAATAAAGTGAAAACAGTACACACAAAAAATCCTAAACCAAATTAGAAACATAGAGAAAAACATAATAAATAAAATGACACCAACATGTCAAGAATCCAATTAGTAGAACTGGAGTGAACAATGTTTTAGGTTTAGCTTAAAATAGCCCCACTCGCAGGTATCTGATAGTGCTGGACCAGTTCAAATCCGCAACCTCAGGCCGATTGTGATGAAAAGTGAGTTGGGGGAAGGGACCAGGTTCATCCTAGTTATGAGTTTACCTTCTAAGAGTCTAAATGCAAGCCTCAGCAGGAGCACCAGTGAGATAATTAGTCATCGCTGGAGTTTCGCATCGGTTGCGAGTTGTAGATGGAATCTGTTTGGCATGAAGAGTTGATCGCCAACGGAACGTTGAATTGCCGGAAGACACAGTAACCACTGCTGATTCGAGAGTCATTTTAAGTGTAGTCAGGGTGAGGCACAATTCCTTCTAAGCCATCCTCGTAGGAAGACTCACACCCTATACACACAGGCCCCATTTGCCCTCATGCAGGCACATCTTAAGGATTTTGGGGCCCTGGGCCAAACTTATTTTGGTGTGCCTCTATTCAGAACAGGTTTGAGTTTATGATTCAATTTCACCTCTTTAGTACCCTCTTTAGCCAGGTTACTGGCACAGGCCCTTTGGTCCAAATTTTAAATGTATTTACATCTACCTTTCAAGGATACCGGCGTGTGTTTTCAATGTTGTAACACAGCAGCATCTCACTAATTTTACTGCCGATAATGTCTGTGACATCCTCCCTTTTCTCATATGTAAGGTCTTGTTTTGATCTAAAAGAAACTTTTCTATGGATGTTGCATGAAACATAAACACATTTTTCTGCAAAACTTCTATAATCGACTCTCACACATCAATCACATAAACCTTAAGTTAAAGAAAACAGGTATTTAAAACAATATGTTTGAGAATTATCCAAGGTCATCAGGGCAAGAACAGAGCTGTCTCTATCAGGGTGCCCCTTGAAATGCTGGAGTCCTGGGCCAGAGACCACTTTGCCTATGCCTTAAAATGTTTCTGCCTCCATGTCTACAAGGAATTCAGAACACAGTACAGAACAGCCATTACAGTCACGCGACTCTGGACACTGGCACAAAAAACACATTTAGTTTAGGCAGAAAAGTGCCAACTTTCCAACAGTGGCATTTTCAGAAATGTAATTTATCCGTAATCGGACTTCACCATTAAAGAGTGTAGCAATTTTCGAATCCAATGAGAGAAAGGAACATTTTGCTATCTATTCCCAGACAAAAACTATCACTTTTTAAGTCTAATATGGTAAGCCAGTGTTAGTCTTTCACTGTCAGGCCATGTAAAACTTAAACATACATGTCCTACATTTTCAATACCACTCACCCTGCCCTATGAGCCTTTAGAGTCTACCTTAGCGGTGGCTTATAAGTATTAGGGTTTAGGTCTTACAGATGGTTTGTTTTGTAAGGATGAAATGCACTACAGGCTGCAGTGTCAAGCCTGGGACGTGTTTGCAAGCTACTTTAGTAGGGGGGCCTATTTGTGGCATTTAGTTTACAGACCCAGGGAAAGTGTATTACCATATAAAAGGGACTTGGCAACAAATTAAATAATGCAACCAGATATATACCACCTTTACCATGTTTAAGAGGGAGAGTGCAAGCTTTTACCACTGGTTAGCAGGAGCAAAGAGCAAAGAGTCCTGAACGCCAACAAAAATGGGTTCAATGAAGACAAAATTCTGGGGTGACCTTGAAGAAAGTGCCTAGTCCAGCAACTATGCTGCATTTTGATTGTTATAGCCCAATCTTAATATATGTTAGCAGTACTTTAGAGAGTTGTTAGCCCCTATGACAGCACATACATGGATCAATGTGAATATGTGTAGCAAAAGACATGTCATTCTTCACAATGATGAGGATTCTTAACCAAGTCAACTTTTACAAAAAAACACATCTACTTCTCTTACAACAATTATCCCACTTAACTTGGATTTCTCTGAACTCAAGACCTCCTTTCACGTCTTCCTCTGCAGACATGTTTAGAATGATCATAAATGTTTTCCACCCATTGCTTGAGCTGAGGTGGAGAAGTACCATCAGTTGCATTACTTTAGTGCTAGTGCTTGGCCATTCATTTGAGCATTTCAAGGTTTGGAACCAGTTCTCAAAATCATAAGGCTATGTTGATACAGTACTGATAATGTCCGTTATTTCCTTCCACATGCATGCTCTTGTTTTCTTTTTGTGCCATCTTGAGCATTAGATGGCACATTAAATGCTCATAGTGTCTTACCACCTTCTTGTCCAGGGCCTATAGCCAAGAACTCATAAACTTGCACTTCCTTTCCCTGCTGGGGTACATGATGTGAGAGTTTGGAAGGTTTCTACTTGACTGAGTGATATCAGAAGATGGCAATGGATTCTGTTTGCCTTGTTTCAAGGTGATTCGTCCAAACAAAATGAATACCTGCGCACTCTCACTGGGGGACTTGTTGGAGTACGTTGGGGGTGTCCTAAGGTCCTTCTGTGTGCTGCTCTGGCTGTTTCTGTTCTTTATAGAATCATTTTCTCACACCAGAAACTTCTGATGGCTGAAAATGTGCCTATTCTGATGCTTTGTACAGGTACTATTTATTGGCCATGGTATTTACTACATGCTGTAAATAGCACACATTCTGTATTTACCACATGCTATTGATACTGATTCTGTGGTGCATGGGAAAAAATCATAATAGATGTTAATTAACACATGCTATTTACCAATATATTTTCAATGCATTTTTTAGTTTACAGTGGTTTCCTTTGTATGGGCCTTATTCACAAATGTAACTCATACTTTTGCGTGAGGTTATCCTTTTGAGTATGTTTACAACTTTTTGGTATTCACAAACCTCAAGTGTAAGTTACAACAACAAAAAAAGTAGTAAGTCCAGCACTACACATGGTCAACTGTAGTATCCTCCCTTTGAAAGTAATGAAGGTAGGGAATTAAAATCAACCCCCTTCGGAACTCATGCTGAATTAAATAAAAAAAATAGTAAAAAATGTAAATAGATGTAAATCGATGTAAACAATATTTAATAAACAATAGTACGGATTTATTATTTAAATGTTAAAATATTTCAATAACCTATTTTGATTTTTTTAAATAATGTGGAAATACATTTTATTTAAAATAATTACATTTATTTTAATTAATTCTATAAATTACTTTTAATCATTATTAATAAATATTAAACTTTACTTTTTTCTTGGGGGAAATTAGTTTTCAATTTAAACTTCAGAAAAAATGAATTTAATAATATCCATTAATGACACTTGGGGTTGAATGCTTCTGGGGAAAACATGGCGGCCGCTGGTTAAGCGGCCGTAGTGCTCCATAACGAGCTCCCGGTGGAGATCCTCGCTTAACCAAAGAAATGCAGAATAGCGTCTGCACACTTTCCGATAGCTGAGACCTGGCATAAACGGACGTTTTTTTTTTCTTTTCCCTCACCGAATCGAACCGGAGGCTTTTTGTCACGGGGGATGTTCTCCCGGTTCTTCGAGTCTGAGGCTGTTTCCAAGTCCCCGTCAGTCCGCTCTCTGCTCGAGTGCAGAGCTGAAGCTGAGGGCGGGGTGAGCGCGGGCTGCCGCCGGCTGTTTGGCAGCATTGAACTCTGTCCTGAAAACAGCATTGCTTTGGAAACACCAGCGATTTTACAGTGGCAGGAGCAAGAGCTTTGGAAGCATTTACAGCGTGAGATAAGTAACCTGGGTATTAATCTCAAGGAAGTCTCTAAAGCGGTAAGCCTTTTTTTTGGGGAACAGTGGCCCCTCATACAGTACTGGGATCTCTCTGGGAGGTTTCTGCAGCCACAGTTACTTGAATTAACTGGTGTATTTAAACATCCTGAGCAATTACAACTTCCACCACTCCGTATACAGTTAGCAGCGCTGGAGCTGAGGAGAGGGAGGCTGCTTAGAAGTCTGGGGCAGCCACACCACGCAGTGACTTCGGATAAAATCCTGCATAAACCCCCAGAACTTGCATCTAAACAGCTGCAAGTACAGCCATTTCATATTCCTGTACCTGCAGTATCTCCGGACCTGGAAGCTGTAGAGGGGGCAGACAAGGGGAGTTTAATTTCTTCTGACCCCTATATTACAACCTTGGCAGGACAAGGGGTGCCAATAAAAGTATCAGTCACTTCTGATACTATCCCAAAAATACAGGCCCCTCTCAGTAAGACTAAAGGTACCAACAAAAGAGGGCGGAAGAAGAAAATTGCTTTGTTAGATGATACGGTTGAGATATCAGCTGTATCTAGTGGGTTGGGTGACTATACCCCGCAGTTAAAAATAAAAAGTCCTCCTCTTACCTAAACACAGAGGTCAAAGGAAGAGGCACCAAATATGGTTTGAAGTCCAAAAATAAGACAAAAACTAAGACGCAGGAAAACAACAGATCTGAGAAAAAAGCTAAGATTACCCCTTCCCTACGATCCTACTTCAAAGTCATTCCCCAAATACTACATCTACTAGGGGATCACACTATGTCAGCTGGCTCTGAAGTGGTAACTTCTCCCCAAATGGATAAGATGTCTCTGGCACAGGATTCTGACCTTATAGACGCAATAAAGGTTATGGATCAAAGAACAGAAGAAGGGGGTATAGAACATGGAGCTAGAGGTTTATGCCTACAAGATGGAGTAAGAGACCGAGATAACGAAGGAGGATCAGGCTCACAATCTTCGTTAGCCCGGGTGGAGGTGATATCAGGCCCCATATTACAAGACTCAGAAGATTTGTCTGATATTGAGGTACCTCTCGGCAGCTCTAATGAAGCCGGAGCCGGAGCAATTGGGGGAGATCTTCCCAATCAAATGAACTACTCTCTAGACTCCCTCACTGATCAAACCAAGTTTGCAGCCAATGATGACATAACGCCAGCTGCTATACTAGGTATGTTTTCAGCCCTCACGTTAGAAATAAGGAAGGGCTTTGCAGAGTCTTCAGCAAACTTAGCTGCGCATCAAGCAGAAATAAGAAGCTACTGTGAATCCCTAGAAAATAAAATTGAGGGACTTACTATAAGAACGGGAGTACTGGAGGAGACTACAGGAACACTCTAAATGTACTTGGACCAGGCTAAAGTAGACATTCAGAAGCTCTCCAGAGAGGAGCAAGCGCTCAGTGATAGGATGGAGACCTTGGAAAACAACGCGAGGAGGGGGAACCTACGAATCTTGAATGTGCCCGAAGGTTCAGAGGGCTCAGACTTAAAACAATATATAACAGGCTTGTTAAAAGAGTCCCTGAATTTAGACCTCTCTATGGATGAAATAGCACTGGACATTCAAAGAATCCACAGGGATCCCTTTAGACAAAATCCCCAGAGATCCAAACCCCGTAAAATTCTTGTAAATTTTCACACATATGTTCTGAAAGAACGAATTCTTAATCTTGCACTAAAGCAAAAATCGCTGGTTGCAAAGGGGGTTACTTTCCTAATAAGGTCTGATCTTTCAAGAATTACCCTGGAGAAGCAATGGGAGTTTGGGAGGCGCCTGGAAGCGTTCAGAGCAGCGGGTGCCTCAGCTCAATTAACATTCCCTGCTGGTATGAAAATAATGTATAATAATAAAATGACTAACATTAGAACAGTACAGGCAGCGGATGAATTACTAATGCAGATGGGAATCAATAAGAAATCTTAGGACTCAGTCAATGTGTTAATGATTCACGGCCATCTCTCGATTTCTCTGAGTTCTTTGCATAAAATGTTATTAAAAAAAAGGGAAAAGGGGAAAAAAAAAATATATATATATATATATAAATAAATAGGGGAAAAAAAAAAAAGAAAGGCAGAAGGGAAAAAAAATAAATAAATAAATAAAAACATTTTCTCCCCTCGAGTTATCAAACAATATAATTATTTCAGAGTCACTATTAGTTAGGTCTAATTAACTTATATGTTTTGCAACTAAATGGGTGGGGTCTCTATCCGGGAGTTCATGGAGGGGCGCTATCAACCGGACATTGCACCGGTTAGATATCGCAAGGGTTTTCCAGGGAATGGGAGGGGGGAGGGTGGATGGCACATAGTTAGGGTAGGTGGTGGGGGGTGGAAAAAAAGTAAAAATGTCCTCAAAAGCCAAGATATAATAGTCTTGATAGTAAAAATCCGGAACTACCACTTTATGTAACAAGCTTTAGACAAGTATGGGTTGGTCTAGCCTTATCTTTTTACCTCTCTCTTTTGTCCTTTTTGTTAAATATCTATGTTGAAGATGATTAACATAAAATATTTCTCATGGAACGTTAATGGCCTGCGCACCAAACCAAGGGCAAACAAAATTATGCAATATATACGCGATCTGGATGCGCAGGTCATTGTTCTTCAAGAGACTCATTTAACAAATTCTGAGTCGATTGATTTATTTAAAAGAAATAAGTGGATAGACTTTGTGGTTTCCACTACTCAGACAAGTAATATCAGAGGGGTATCTATAATCTTTAAAAAAGTAGCTAAAGCTAGGCTTATATCCCAGTAGGTCGACACAGGAGGAAGATGGGCCATAGCCTCCGTAGTAATAGCGGGATCTCAAACCACAATTCTAGGATACTACGGGCCGAATCAGGATGATCCTACGGTAATGGAGACTATGTTTTCACATTTACTCTCCTTTCCTGAGCCAACTATTATAGCAGGTGATTTTAATATTGTCCTAAATCCAGCTTTGGACAAATCCCCTAATAGTCGATCCTTAGCTTTGTCCAAGTCTAGGTCAGTCCTGCAATCTGCAATGAGAACCTACGGTTATGTAGACATATGGAGGGAAAGGTCTGGGGATCAGCAGGGAGTGTCTTTCCGAAACTATAAATATAAACACCAATCAAGGATCGACTTTATCTTGATTAGCCAACGGCTGGTTGAACAGGTGAAATCCATTGAATATTTACCTCTTCATCTTTCAGACCACTCTGCTGTACTGATGGACCTAACCTATGTAATGGAGAGATTGCCCTCCAGATGGTCCTTTGATCGTTCTCTTCTCTCTTCATCTGAAGACATATTATATCTGAAAAGAGAAGCACACTTTTTCTTTTCAATCAATAATGATTCAGCAGCAACAAGAATTGTCTGGGACTCGTTCAAAGCATTTTTAAGGGGTCTTATAACAACGAAAGTATCTCATAAAAGGAAGCAATATAAAGAACAAATCCTGTCTATAGAGGGAAGGATAATAAATCTCCAAGGTGTAATTGATAGTAATTCCGGGGTAGATGAATCCGTTATAAACAATTATAGGAAAGAAATGGCGACTTTGAAGGCCAATCTGGGATCAGTACTGAATCTTAGACTACAGCAGAGATGGGAAGCAAGTAAATTAGCCCATTTCGAGTATAGTGAAGGTGCTGGAAAAATGCTTGCATGGAAGTCTAAATCCGATCGGTTCAGGAACAATATTTCAAAAATCAAGGTAGGCAATGATTCCTTAACATCAGATACTGAAATTAGGAGGGCCTTTAAGGCTTTTTTTGAGTCTATCTATAAAGAGGATATTGTAACCCGATCTGAGGAGGTCGATGATTGGCTAAGCCATATTAACCTACCTAGACTTACACAGGCTCAGTCTCAAGCATTGGATGACTCTATCACGGAAGGTGAAGTTAGGGCCGCTATAAAAAAAAGTAAGAAGGGGAAGGCAGCGGGGCCTGACGGCTTACCAGCAGAGATCTACAGATTGTTAGAAGATGAGATTGCCCCGTTCCTTACTGAGATGTTTAATAAGATCCTCCTTGAAGGCCAGACTCCCCCTTCATCATGGGATAAAGCATCCATCACACTTATATTAAAACCTGGGAAGCCTAGAGACGCCTGCGAATCTTATAGGCCCATATCAATCCTGAATGTGGATTATAAAATTTTTACCACTATATTAGCCTCTAGATTAGCCTTGGTAGCCCCCGCAGTTCTACATGCAGATCAAAAAGGATTTGTCAAAGGCCGACAGCTCTATGAATTGACATACGAACTTATAGGGGCTATGGATATAGCAGTGACACATAGTTTACCCTTGACCGCCCTCACTCTGGATGCGACCAAGGCCTTCGACAGGGTTAATTGGGTATACCTGTCGAGGGCCCTGGCTAAATTTGGAGTGGGGAGGAGATTTCGTCATACTGTAAGTCTATTGTATACCAATCCATCGGCTAGCCTATTGATTAATGGTGAATTGTCAGACCCCTTTAATATGACACGAGGGACGTGGCAGGGATGTCCGCTTTCCCCGCTTCTGTTCGACTTTTACATTGAACCTCTCGCACAGCAACTGAGAAGAGAGAATGCGATTGTCCCTTTTCATCATAGTGGCTGGGAAAAGAAGGTAGCATTATATGCTGATGACCTACTTGTTCTTACATCAGACGTAATAACTGCACTCCCGGTTATATTTGAAATTGCCAAGGGGTTCGGGAAATTATCAGGCTACCAGATCAACACATCAAAAACAGAGATGTTGGTCTAGAATGACAACCCAAGCTCCTTGGAAATACAGGAGAGCGAGTCGCTACGATATTTGGGCCTGAATATCACAAAAGATATCAATAGCCTCGCCACAGTAAATATTACAGCAATCATCAAACAATGTAGAAAATTATTGCAAGCATGGTCGCACTTGCAATTATCCTTGATAGGTAGGGCTAATCTCGTGAAAATGGTCATTTTGCCTAAAATTTCTTTTCTTTTTAATACTATTCCCCTTTACTTTAACCATACTCAAATAACCAAAATACAATCAGAAATCACCTCTTTCATCTGGAATAAAAAACTACCTAGAATAGCTTGGAAAAAGCTTAGACGGCGTTTGAAGAAGGGAGGAATAGCCGCACCAGATTTAAAATTATACTTGTGGGCTTTTCAGCTATCTCACATACGAATGCTTCTAAATAAACCTGCTGATTATGGGATAGGATTAATGTTTTCGGCAATGCTAAATGGGGAAGGCCTCAGTCAGACGGGATTTTTATTTAAATTCGGCAACCAGAAGTTCTTCAAGAAGATCAAGTTGAAGGTCCTGTATGGCTTGGCTAAAACCTGGTCTGAGCTAATTAAACCTATTAAACAGGGATACTACTGCGATAAAACACCACTTTGGGGGCTGCCGGATAGTCCAGCCTGGTTGGAAGATTCCTTAGCCAATCCCTTGAGAGAAGCAGGCCTCAAAGAATGGGGGGATCTTTTTTATGAGGGGGATCTGCTTTCGTGGGAGTATTTACAGAACAAAATAGGTCCAACCTTTTCAAGGTTTAAATACATACAAATCAGAAGTTGGACACAGACATATAACGATCCACAATCCAAACGCAACAAGTTTCCACTTGGAGGGCATAGCCAACTAATAACTAACCTGGTTGGTACCCCCCCAGCAAAACATGAGATTTCACAATGGTTAATTTTATCTGCGAGTTTTTTGAATAAATAAAGAAAGAATAAAACGAAGAAAACTGACTTGAAAATTTCTTGGGAGAACAGTTGGATTCTATCTTTGTTACAATACAAATATTTATTAAGCACTAATATCGTGTTTATTATATAGTCTTTGGTGTGCGAGGTCAATTTGTGAAATTAGATGTACAGAACAAATTTTCATTTGTTCCATTTTGGGATCTAGGGGGTTGTATCCCAGACCATTTGCACCCGCATTATAACAAATATTAGGAACTTGACCCTTGGTGCGGCCCTCAAAGCCTCAATCCCCCTTTCTGTGCTGTTGATAAGATTTCACAATGGTATAGACTCCTTCTAGATGAATCTGATGGGGAATTTGAGTTACCAACTCAACTTTGGGCCGATGTAATTTTGACTCAAGACGTACAAGAACTCTGGTCTACTTCATTCGAACTTTTAATAAATTTGGTGAAACCCTCATGGTTACGTAGAAACCATCTCTTTACCCTTCACAGGGCGTATTATTCCCCCCAAAGATTATCTAAATTTACCTCAGGAACCTCAGCGGCATGTGCAAGATGTGGTTTGATGGCAGCCTCAGATATCCATATGTTTTTTGAGTGTCCCCGTATAACACCTTATTGGGAGGCCATAGGTAAGACTCTCACGGCATCATTAGGTACCCCAATTAGTATAGATTTACCATTAGTGATCTTTGGAGTTCTGAGGACAACTAAAAACATAGCTAGAAACCTGGTCTTCTACACAATCCTTTTAGCAAGAAGAGAGATCTGCAGGAGATGGAAGGATTTCATCCCCCCTTCCCACAGGGACTGGCTGACATCAACGCTACAGACTGCACGCATAGATCTAGCCAGATCAGGAAACCAATGCAAAAGGACCTTTTGGCACTCAATTGTATGGTCTCAATAAAGATCCGGGTTTTTTTTTTTTTTTTGTTTTTTTTTCCCCGGGTCCAATGATTATACTACTATGGTGCCAACTCAATCATATCCGGTCATATCCCGGCCCTGGCCCAGCAGTAGGCCTCCCCACTGGTAGCCTAAAAGAATTTCAAGCTGAGACAGTTGCGGGATCTGTGGCTCTCCTCTCGAACGAAATGATTCCTTCCAGTTACTATACTGTGTAAACTCGTCTAATGCTTATTCTAAATGGCTTTCAAAAACCATGGTGGATATGAGGACAAAAAAAAAAAAAAAAAAAAAAAAAATTATAATATCCATTAATAAAGTCATAGCTGAAAATTAATGCGTTAGTGCTGTATTCTTTTCGTACTTATTTTTAAATTTAAAGTAAGCACATAAAATGAATGTTTGCTAAAGTTTAACATAAAACATTTGTATCACTTATGTTCAAGTTAAATAAAACTTTTTTATTTTTCCTATACTTTACCAAGCAGTTGAGCTCTGCCCTGACTGTGGGGTAGAGGTGAGTAAATCCTGGGTGGAAAATGCGGTCATGAGAAAAGACATCAACCTGGATAGCAGCTTTGTTCCCTAGAACATGCAGGTATTGGAGCCCAAGGATATGCTGCTGATTTTCGTGTTCCAAAATATAAGTAGGCAAACAAATTGATTTAACACAAGTAAAGAAGTTTTGATAGGGCCTACACAAGTGGACAGTTGAAAGAGAAAAGTAACAAAAGTAAACGATACAGAATCGGGTGGACAAACAAAATTAAGAAGCAATGCAACTATGAATTGTTGCGGGGCAGGAGCTCTATGTTCAATGCCATTAAACATGCTCTGCTTCTATTGACAGAGAAGTGTTCTGCAAACTTAAAGCTCCCACCCCAGCGGTGGTTAGCATATTAGCTTTCTGATGCTGCATTGCCATGGTATCCACAGCTTCCATTCTCTGACCTTTGGGAGTTTGATGATTCTACTTTTAACCCATGGGACGAAACCCTTCCCTCTGTGCATTGGAACTGAAATACAAACATCAGCCTTTCTCATCTTTCATGGGTCCTTGACATACCTAAACCTGGCAAGAATCTACCATAAGCTCTGCATGACCCACTATTCCGCCAGATCCCAACTCCTCATCTACCCATTAAGAAGGTTTGGGGGACCACTCAATTTCTGAGTGTACTCAGCAGTAAAAAATAAGGGCCTTATTACGACTTTGGCAGTGTGGAGCCACTGCCCCACTCCCCCACACCATCACAGCCAACCACAAACCAGATTACAAGATGTAATCGAGGCAGGCTGTCCTGCGGCTGCGGGACCACGGTGCTACCTTTCGAAAGCTCATTAGGAGAGCCTCAGAAAGGCAGTGCCGTGGGCCCACCACAGCACGTTCTAGCACGGCATGGACTGTAAACTCCATGCCGAAACTACGGTGCATGCAGATAGGGGTGCACACCATGTGCTCCCTTGCATGCATCCTTAGGCCCTGAGGGAACAGGGGGCCCTGTAGGGACGCTAAGTTTTGTCACCATCAGCATTTTCATGGCTTGAGAATCGCCAGGAGACTGCGGGTAGTGAGGGAACTCATAATATGCTTTTCTGTGCAGCAGAGGCATCACCAAGCATATTGAGACTTCGAGGCCACTGCACCAACACCAGGGATCGTGGATCCCTGGTGGTTGCGGTGGTCCCATGGAGGTCTGCGAAAGACGCACAATTGAGGGACGGAATGCAGAACAATTCAAAACATTCACCCCACTCAAGAGATCTGGGTTAAATCCATCATTCTTTTGCTCACTATGCCACCCCAGTTTAGACCTGCCATATGCAAATCAGTCTTGACCCTGTGCCTCATGAGAACAGTCCAGCCCAAACTGCCAAGCCAGGTCCTCCCTGGAACAGAAACATGCATTCTAGGACCAGCTTCTGGGTTTCACCCCTAATCAGCCATGATAGCTTGAATCCAGTGGCACAGTGAGCCCGGTACCCACGACAATATTTGCTGATGGATTCCTTTACAAGCTTTTATTCTGAGATTAAATATTTTGATATGCTAGGAAAACTGTTCCTGTACAAATGTGTAATGTAGTATTAGGACTCCATAGGAAGACATGGATTGATTTCAAAGTCAGAATGAATCCAGTTAAGCCACCATAATGTATCAAATAGAATTATGATAGTGTTAGACAGTCATCCGTTAGCCCTGCTCAACGCCATCCATTTTTTGCTGAATTATATTGGTGGTAACTGACTCTGACTGTACCATAGGCTCTGCTAACCAGGCTAAGGGCCAGTGCTACGTTTAAAAAGGTACATGCAATAGGGTACATTTACATTTGGCAATGACACAGCCTATAAGTCCCTAGAAGATAAAAGCACCAGAGGTTGCAATCTACCTATCAGTCCCTTGTAAATAACAGGGCATGGAGATTTAGAGGTCCAGCAGATTTCCTGCACCTTATTGTCACATGTTAGGCACCCACAAGGTCTCCCCTGGGTGTCCCAGGGGTGGGGGCATGTAACTATAAGCAGGGATGTTATAAATATGTGTTACATGCCCTGGTGAGGAAATAATTGGCTATTAAATGTTTCCTCATTGTAGATACTTAGCTCCGTAGGCTAACATTGCATTATTTTACTTAGGTATAATTATTGGCAGCAAATGTGTAAATATAATTCAATGACTTACTATGTTGGTAATGATAATGTTAACAGCTTGCTACTGTTGAAATTATCATCCTAGTACAGAAGAGAAGTTGAAGAACGTCCTCTTCTGTAAGTCAGAATTGAGCCTTCCAGTGGTCTCTATTGATTAGTCAGCCTTAACAGGCTTAGCCAGGCTGTTTTCATTAGGTGATAAGTGGCCTTGCCGGAGCAGAGGTTGTCTTATGGAGACAGCTCTGAAGCTGAGGAGGATGGGTCCTGCAGAGTTGGCAAGGTAAATCAAACTGAGCTGAATGAGAAAGCGGATCAGTAAGGAATGCCAGGCATACCTACCTCTACATCCTACGTCCCGAATAGATGGCAAGCTTATGAAAGGAGTTTGCAGAGGTCAGGGAGAGGAGAGCTAATGGAAATGAGCCACACTGTGGGTTGGTTTGCTAGCTCTTACTCTTCTGGAGAGAAATCAGCCATGTTAGATTTTGGAAGAGCAGTGCTTTGTGGGACAAAAAGATACCACACTTTGGAGGAAGTTATTATGCCTTTGGGTGGCGCCCAGCATCTAGTTGAACAGAGATGCCCCCCTGTTTGTCACCCCAGAACACTAAATAAATATATGAGAGCTGCATAGTCTCTCAGATATACTGCCTGAAACTACAAGGAGAAGAAAAACTGTCCTGCTAGCATATGGATCTGGACCCAAAGGTGTGTACTCTGAATGATTGTGCCTGCAGTACAATCTGGTAATACGACCCTTGGGACTGTGCTTTGCTTCAAGAAGGACGAAGGAGTGGACTAATCTACAAGCTACAGTTAACAGATCCCTCTGCATCATCTCCACCAAGAGTTCTCATCAAGGAGTCCATCTAGTGGACAAAATGAACAGATAAATTGTGGGGATTATAGTCCAGACATCCGAGAGACCATCTAGGAGATTCCAGACCTTTGGATTGGTCATTTGGACACCTTGAACAACAGGAGCCATTCAGGAAGCACTTACTTAAGTTTGGAGAACTCTGCAGAACTTTTGTGAAAAACTCCATGAGGTGACCGACCCAACATCAAACAGACTACCTTCAGCCAGAACTTAGGCAGGATTTCAGGTTCCACTCACTGAAAACTCCAGAGCTCCAGACTTCCAGGACTGGGCTTTGTGGAAAGTCACAATGGCGAACACTCTCGAAATCCGGCCTCCTGTGGAGGGTCGGGCAAATTTGGAATAAAAATATCCCAAAAATCCAAAAATTTTTAAGTGTGAAGGCAACATTTTGACTAGGGCATCCCACTTAGTGTAGCTGACCAGAGCACCATCGTGGTTGACCTCAAACTTTGACTTTGTCCTGGGGAAGCATGACTGGATGTGCCAGAGTGGATCTATATGTTTTAGGTATTATAAAGTGGTTAATCTTTAATAATTCATATCTCTAGTTCCCTACATTGGAATTTTTGTTGTTTTGGTATCTATGTGTTCATACAAATATTTCCTTTTCTTATAAATTGGTGTTGGACTTTTCTTATGTGTTGTGTCTTACTTATTTGATGTATTGGTATTTTTAAATGCTTTACACTTCTGTCTCCTAAGTTAGGTGTGACTGCTCGTTGTAAGCTACCAAGGGTTGAGAAAGGAACTCATTTACTGGGAATTTTACTAGACCCTATTCTGTGTTGGCGGATGCATACCACCCCTACGAGTAACCCACTGACCAACAGATAGCAATTTGGAAAAGGGGACGTGGCTTGAGAATCTTCTTCACAGTCTTCATAACCTCCAACACTTCCCATATTACCAACCAGCCAGTATGTAGCCCTTCCTTCCACCTCCTACTCCTACTATGTAGCCTATTACTTCAGCGAGGGTTCCCCCTGTCGAAAATACTTCTAATTTTATGTTTTTGAGGAATATTTTCACAGAATTTCTCACTTTCAGCAGTTAAAGTGTCTGGGCCCTCCTTGCCTGATTTACAAATGTAAATGTACAATTTGTTTATAAGATTATGATTGTTTGCTATTCCAAAAGGTATTTTATTAGTGGTCTCTTTACAACTGCAGAGTCTTTACACATAGAAAGATAGAACAGTCCTATATTTTTATGTGCTGAGACTTCGCAGTCGTAAAGATACTACTTGTTAAATAGATTTTTGAATAGCAAACAGTCATAAGCTTACGCAAAAGTGTACGTTTGTCTTTGTGTCAGGCCCAAAGTGTTCATACATGGATCTTGCAAATTAGAGTGTGGTTCCAGAATATCATTCTCAGACTATCGTTTGTAATAAGTATAGTGTGCATAAATATTGTCTCCCAAAATATAGACCAGTTGGAGTTAATAATAGAAAATCTACACCCAAAGGAACACTATTTTTGCAAATGATGTTTACTTCTAGACGTTTCTGGCAAATGATAGCTCGGTATATAATATTATGACATACAACCATAATCCAGTTTGGGTCAGAAAAGTCTGGTACCTTGCTTATCAGAATCACCGGGACACTCATAATGAGGCCCATTTTGTCCTCAGTTCATGTTGAAAATATATAAGCATGTCTATCTAACGTCATTTGTTGGCTTCTTATTCTGTTGCTTTGTACAGCAACCTGCTGCCCTGTTGGGATAGGATAGTGCTTTATAAGTATCCCAATAAATACAAAAATTAAAAGAATACGCAACAAATTTAGACTTCTATGTGTGTTTTTTTCATTTTCATACATTCATTCGGTGCTTCCTTAATAAAAAATACTTCATACTTTGAAAGATCCCAAGAGCAAATTTAAATATAAGTTCAAGCAAGGAAATTCTTTTGAGAATAAAGAAGTGAATGCATGGCTATTATGGAAAGACTGTATTTATAGGAAGCAATACTCTGACCCGCAACTTAAGCACAGTGCATTGCTGCCAATAGAAAAGATACATTTGCATTCGAATATATGCTCATGAAGAGGTTATACCTAGCAGTGCACTTCATCCCCGAAATAGATGGTATAGAAGCTAAATAAAATATGCTTAAAAGCTAATGCACAAATGGAATTTACATTGCTTTGAAAATACATTTTCATTGCAGAATTTTTGACCGGTATTCTAATAAGAATCAAATATGTGAACTTAGATCCATTTCATAGGTAGAATAGTACAACACAGCAAGCATAAGGAAGCAGACATAGTTCAGCTATGAATGACACACTCTTACAATGCTCCAACGAACACTCATTTTCTTCTTCAAATACTTTGGAAAATGTATGACCGAGTTAAGGAATTAAACACATTTTAATACAAAACGCAAGCGCAATGAGGCGTATTTTTGCTAAAGTCCCAAAGATGAAAAGGCTTACATATGTTTGAGTATGGCAAATATCTTTGATATTCATGTTAATCCACTCATGACCTTTTCTATCTTGCCAGCCAAAGTAGAAAACAGTTGACATTTGTAGTCTAACATTTATTCAACATTTAAGTCATTTGATAAATATCACCACTAAGCAACAAGCCTGAGAAAGTGGCAACTTCCCAAACACTAATTATAAAATGAAGGGCAGCATATCCTACTGGTAAACATTAACTAATCAGTAGAGTGATTGTCAGAAATACTGTTTTGATTCCCATATCTATTTATTGTCCCTAAAATGATATTTTTGCCTATTTGCTGGCACTACACCATATTAGTCTGGCAGGATACCTTGATCGTCGATCTTAGACAGCATACTTGCAAAGTCAAAGGAAGATGGTTTTTAATGACTAGCAGTCATACGGTCCACATACTTCATGCTGTAGTGGTGTACCTAAGTCTGGGCCGAGGCAAGGATGCACTCATGCATGGTTGTGTGGATGTAACTTAGAATATCATGTGACACAATATATTACTCCCTAAGTTTTTCTTTTGCACAAACACTCTGCCTCAGTCAGAGGATAACTAACAATAAACATGACAAACTATCTCAACACTGAAAGTCTTGTAGGATTTAACAGACTTAAGGCCTGATTTATTATTTGGCTGGTAGCCAGTCATTCCACCAGGGGGATGAAAGAACTATTAGGACCCCATTGCTGAGGGAATGTCCAGCACATTTATGAATGACTTTCAAGCAAGCAATAGTTTATAATGCATTGATAGAAACTGCCGTCATGGCCGTTCCTGCCAATCCATTTTGCCGTTTGGTGCAGGGCTGCATCAGCATGACGCACCCCTGCACCAACCAGTTTTCTTTTTTAATTTTCAAAAAGAAAATCCTGACACAGGATTTTCTTTTTGAAAATAAAACATGTAATGCTTTCATCGCCATTGGAGTTATCTCCCATGATGGGGGGGAATATTATTAGTATTTTACTGCCCCTTACTGAGTTAGTTTGCCTGGCGGCGAAGGAAAGTAAACGAATGGCAATATGTCTGCCCATCCTGGTTGGGTGTGCATATATATAGTCATTTCTCTGACGGCCCTCACTCATTCTGGCCATTGGAAAGGTTTCGCTATGGTGGTGCTGGAGCAGTCACTACCATAGCCAAACATATGGTACACCTGCATTTAATTTGAACAGGCGGACCATTATGATGGCGGTAAGGATACTCCATCACTGTTGCAATGGTGGAACCTTGCTCCCAACATGTAAATCAGGCCCATAGTCTCCACAGTCATCGAATGTGTGATCTCAGTTTGTGTGGGTAATGTATCACAGTGGGCATGGCTTCTAGCAGCTCTCTCGCACCTTCAAAGGAAATCAGGATTCTGTCTGTTCTCAGTCCAAATTCGCACAGGTTCTTTGACCACCTAAACTGCCCCAGGGATAGAAGCGGACAGCGAGAGGGGAGGACTTCCTCAGCAAAAATGGCTAATGGATCGAGGTCCGCTGACCCAAGGACATCTTGTTTCTAGGCTGGACTAGCCTGGCATCCCCACTCCACTCACAAAGATGTTTGGTTCACCCACTCTGGTGTTTATAGGTACTTGCTTGATATGTACTGAACAGTCATGTCTGCCTCACTGGAAGCTGGGGGTCCCCTCCAGCTGAGTCAACAGCGTTCAGCCACCCAGCTTTCACCAGCTGGGAAATGCCAGGCCCCTAGCGGTTCCCCTGCTGGGATAATTCCAACTCTGTTTTTCTTAATTGGCAATTCGTGGCCGTACTTGGGGAGGCAGGTTGTAATTCAGCTAGGTTGGGTGACTGTAGTGGGCGGGATGGTGTAACTTGGGGTTTGTTAATTCACTAATATGTTGCTGTTCCTTTCCTGCCTTCCATCTCTTTCATTCCTCTCCTTTGCTGACCTCCTCCCGCCATATGTCGCTGGGCAATGAGCCTCCTGAGTGCCAGAGAGACTGTTGTGGGGAGTATGGGAGCACCTGAGTGACCACACTAAAAGCAATAACCTGGAATGTCCGAGGACTGAATGATAGAGGGAAAGCGAGGTGGGTAGCTCTGTATTCCAACCGTTACGGGACGGACATCTGCTTCTTGCAAGAATTGCACCTGATGGGGAACAATGAAAAATGCTCCATGAAGGGTCAATCAGTGAGAAACATGCTGCATGCTATTTCAACTACGGAATAGGAGTTGCGATTCTCTTCAGAAAAGGGCTGCTTTGGCGCACGCCTATTGCTTTATGCGAACTGCAGGAGAGAAATGTAATGCTGACAGGCACACTGGGGACACACACAATCAGGCTGATCTTGGTATACGACCATAATGTCGACGACCCAGACTTTTCAGGGGGGGGGGGAGGGGGTTGGAGGTTAGTAGATACGCTGGGGCCCGGGCGCAGTTGTATACGCAGGGGACTTCAAAATAATTTTAGACCCTGCCAGGGACAGATTGGGTGACCCCACCACCCCAGGTCAGTGACACAGTTGGAGACTATTATGCCGGAATATGGCCTGATTGATATATGGCGTTACCGACATGCACATTGTGAGGAAGGTACATGAGTAGCATCGGCCGGTCCCACGTGGTCCAGAATAGATTTCTGCCTGGCTTTGAAAGATGTATCTGCATGGGTTTCCAAGAGCACCCACCTAGCCAGAACCCTATCCTATCATTCCCTGGTACTTCCTGAATTCGCCTCGCCAGGCTCCCCCAGCAGAGTGTTTAGCTAGTGACCCCCATCAGGTGCTTTGCGCAACCAGATATTTTGAGATACCATTCGAACTGCAATTGTAGAATAGTTTGCACTGAATAAGGGTACAGTAAAATCCCCATCCATTCTCTGGGAGGCATTTAAGTCTGTGATCAGGGGGGAGTGTATTGCGAAGCGGGCAAGGGTATTGCGCTCGCCGCGAAGGGATCTCCTGTGCCGCGAGGGGGAAATATGGGACCTGGAAAGTGAATTCTTTGCCACTAATAAGAATGAGACCGTTGGGTATATTGGGGGTAAGATTGCTGAGTACAAGGAGACTGCCATAAGGGAGACACACTATCTAGGGAGGGAGGAGCGTGCCAAGAAGTATGGCGAGGGAGACCCGAGCAGGCAAAACACTAGCTGACCTACTTAAAAATTCATGGGCTAATGATCACATTAGTGGCTTACGCACAGCGGGCAATGAGATGGCGATTGGACAGGCTTCT
The DNA here is from genome assembly GCF_964263255.1 of Lissotriton vulgaris. Classification (NCBI taxonomy): domain Eukaryota; kingdom Metazoa; phylum Chordata; class Amphibia; order Caudata; family Salamandridae; genus Lissotriton; species Lissotriton vulgaris. The sequence continues at coordinate 660,215,718 of NC_141694.1, forward strand.
GTCCAGGCAGAAATGATGTCCTTCTATTCTTCACTTTATGCGGCCAGGCAAAATACCTTCCAACCGGACCTGGCTGCCTTTTTTGACTATTTATAGCTGCTTTGGCTCGAGGGAGGCCACATCAGTTATTTAAATGAGCCATTTTTGAAAGAAGTGGTGATTGGGGTAATCCAAGCCTTGCATGAATAAAAGGCCCTGGGACTGGGTGGTCTGATGGCCGCTTTTAAAAAAAAATTGCCCCGCTGCTGGTGCCAAATCTCATAAACATGTATGATGAATCGCTGGAGCGAGGGAAACCACCCAGCTCCAGGAATCGTAATGTTAAAACCCGATAAGGATCTGCTGCTAAGTGATTCTTATAGGCCGTTATCAATGATTAACCTGGACAACAAAATTCTTGCTAAACTCATTGCTGCCCGACTACTCCCGCTGTGCTGCGCCTGGACCAGTTTGGCTTTGTCCCTGACAGTGCCACTTCCCACAATCTAAGCAACGTTTTCGTAACTAAGCAAGAGATGGAACCCTCGCTTCAAGCGGCCACAATATTTTTGGGTGCCACCAACGCATTTGAGACCTTGTAATGGCCGTATTTATTTGCCCTCCTGGCTCGCCTGAGTGATAGCCCTAAGTTTCTAAAACAAATTGCCCTCCTGTTTCCCTCTCTGATGGCAAGAATTCAGATTAATGAGATGGTCCCCCCCTTTCTCTGTGTCCCCTAGCACCAGAGTGGAATGCCCATTATCCCCCTTTCTTTTTGCCATAGCCATAGAGCCTTTGACTACTCGTCTGAGACAGCATCATGCACATCGTGGCCTGGCATTTCTCCCTAGGGTAGTTCTATTATCCCAGTATGCTGAGGACCTGACCATGTATGTAATACGTGCAGCTGAAAACTTAGACCCCCTAATTAGGGAAATTACAAGATTCTGCGAGCTCTCGGATATAACCATCAATTGGGGGAAATCGATTTTCTTCCCGTTGACGAGTGCCACTGAACGGTTTCAGTCGGAATATCCCCTCAGCTGGGCGCAGGGCCCAGTGAAATATCTAGGTATCTGGTTAAGCCGCAATACTGAGAATCTCTGGCAATATAACAATGGGAGACTCATAGACTGGCTTTATATTGCCTGACAGTGTGCTTCAGGGGGAAAACATGGGGTTGCTTGACAGAATGACTTATTACCAGCTTCGCCTCCTTTGCCTCTTTCCCGAGGGCGCCCCCTAAGTTTCAGGCTCTGAAAGATTTCCTAACCAATCCATCACCACGTAAACGTATCACCCGTTTATACATGGGCATGCAGCGTGATGAACCAGTGTGCATTCCAATGGCATGGAGGGGATGAAAAGAGATGCTGGGTTACCCCATAGAGGATGAGGTGTGGGTGTACTGCTGTGTGCAAGCGAGGTAGCTGTCCCCTAACTACAAGCTGAGGTTAGTTAATTTCAAGTTTGTCCATAGATTATATAGGACTACTGAATGACTACATAAAGCTGGCTTGAGTGAGGATGTCAGCTGCGAGAGATGCTGGACCCAGGATCCCAAGAGCAAATTTAAATATAAGTTCAAGCAAGGAAATTCTTTTGAGAATAAAGAAGTGAATGCATGGCTATTATGGAAAGACTGTATTTATAGGAAGCAATACTCTGACCCGCAACTTAAGCACAGTGCATTGCTGCCAATAGAAAAGATACATTTGCATTCGAATATATGCTCATGAAGAGGTTATACCTAGCAGTGCACTTCATCCCCGAAATAGATGGTATAGAAGCTAAATAAAATATGCTTAAAAGCTAATGCACAAATGGAATTTACATTGCTTTGAAAATACATTTTCATTGCAGAATTTTTGACCGGTATTCTAATAAGAATCAAATATGTGAACTTAGATCCATTTCATAGGTAGAATAGTACAACACAGCAAGCATAAGGAAGCAGACATAGTTCAGCTATGAATGACACACTCTTACAATGCTCCAACGAACACTCATTTTCTTCTTCAAATACTTTGGAAAATGTATGACCGAGTTAAGGAATTAAACACATTTTAATACAAAACGCAAGCGCAATGAGGCGTATTTTTGCTAAAGTCCCAAAGATGAAAAGGCTTACATATGTTTGAGTATGGCAAATATCTTTGATATTCATGTTAATCCACTCATGACCTTTTCTATCTTGCCAGCCAAAGTAGAAAACAGTTGACATTTGTAGTCTAACATTTATTCAACATTTAAGTCATTTGATAAATATCACCACTAAGCAACAAGCCTGAGAAAGTGGCAACTTCCCAAACACTAATTATAAAATGAAGGGCAGCATATCCTACTGGTAAACATTAACTAATCAGTAGAGTGATTGTCAGAAATACTGTTTTGATTCCCATATCTATTTATTGTCCCTAAAATGATATTTTTGCCTATTTGCTGGCACTACACCATATTAGTCTGGCAGGATACCTTGATCGTCGATCTTAGACAGCATACTTGCAAAGTCAAAGGAAGATGGTTTTTAATGACTAGCAGTCATACGGTCCACATACTTCATGCTGTAGTGGTGTACCTAAGTCTGGGCCGAGGCAAGGATGCACTCATGCATGGTTGTGTGGATGTAACTTAGAATATCATGTGACACAATATATTACTCCCTAAGTTTTTCTTTTGCACAAACACTCTGCCTCAGTCAGAGGATAACTAACAATAAACATGACAAACTATCTCAACACTGAAAGTCTTGTAGGATTTAACAGACTTAAGGCCTGATTTATTATTTGGCTGGTAGCCAGTCATTCCACCAGGGGGATGAAAGAACTATTAGGACCCCATTGCTGAGGGAATGTCCAGCACATTTATGAATGACTTTCAAGCAAGCAATAGTTTATAATGCATTGATAGAAACTGCCGTCATGGCCGTTCCTGCCAATCCATTTTGCCGTTTGGTGCAGGGCTGCATCAGCATGACGCACCCCTGCACCAACCAGTTTTCTTTTTTAATTTTCAAAAAGAAAATCCTGACACAGGATTTTCTTTTTGAAAATAAAACATGTAATGCTTTCATCGCCATTGGAGTTATCTCCCATGATGGGGGGGAATATTATTAGTATTTTACTGCCCCTTACTGAGTTAGTTTGCCTGGCGGCGAAGGAAAGTAAACGAATGGCAATATGTCTGCCCATCCTGGTTGGGTGTGCATATATATAGTCATTTCTCTGACGGCCCTCACTCATTCTGGCCATTGGAAAGGTTTCGCTATGGTGGTGCTGGAGCAGTCACTACCATAGCCAAACATATGGTACACCTGCATTTAATTTGAACAGGCGGACCATTATGATGGCGGTAAGGATACTCCATCACTGTTGCAATGGTGGAACCTTGCTCCCAACATGTAAATCAGGCCCATAGTCTCCACAGTCATCGAATGTGTGATCTCAGTTTGTGTGGGTAATGTATCACAGTGGGCATGGCTTCTAGCAGCTCTCTCGCACCTTCAAAGGAAATCAGGATTCTGTCTGTTCTCAGTCCAAATTCGCACAGGTTCTTTGACCACCTAAACTGCCCCAGGGATAGAAGCGGACAGCGAGAGGGGAGGACTTCCTCAGCAAAAATGGCTAATGGATCGAGGTCCGCTGACCCAAGGACATCTTGTTTCTAGGCTGGACTAGCCTGGCATCCCCACTCCACTCACAAAGATGTTTGGTTCACCCACTCTGGTGTTTATAGGTACTTGCTTGATATGTACTGAACAGTCATGTCTGCCTCACTGGAAGCTGGGGGTCCCCTCCAGCTGAGTCAACAGCGTTCAGCCACCCAGCTTTCACCAGCTGGGAAATGCCAGGCCCCTAGCGGTTCCCCTGCTGGGATAATTCCAACTCTGTTTTTCTTAATTGGCAATTCGTGGCCGTACTTGGGGAGGCAGGTTGTAATTCAGCTAGGTTGGGTGACTGTAGTGGGCGGGATGGTGTAACTTGGGGTTTGTTAATTCACTAATATGTTGCTGTTCCTTTCCTGCCTTCCATCTCTTTCATTCCTCTCCTTTGCTGACCTCCTCCCGCCATATGTCGCTGGGCAATGAGCCTCCTGAGTGCCAGAGAGACTGTTGTGGGGAGTATGGGAGCACCTGAGTGACCACACTAAAAGCAATAACCTGGAATGTCCGAGGACTGAATGATAGAGGGAAAGCGAGGTGGGTAGCTCTGTATTCCAACCGTTACGGGACGGACATCTGCTTCTTGCAAGAATTGCACCTGATGGGGAACAATGAAAAATGCTCCATGAAGGGTCAATCAGTGAGAAACATGCTGCATGCTATTTCAACTACGGAATAGGAGTTGCGATTCTCTTCAGAAAAGGGCTGCTTTGGCGCACGCCTATTGCTTTATGCGAACTGCAGGAGAGAAATGTAATGCTGACAGGCACACTGGGGACACACACAATCAGGCTGATCTTGGTATACGACCATAATGTCGACGACCCAGACTTTTCAGGGGGGGGGGGAGGGGGTTGGAGGTTAGTAGATACGCTGGGGCCCGGGCGCAGTTGTATACGCAGGGGACTTCAAAATAATTTTAGACCCTGCCAGGGACAGATTGGGTGACCCCACCACCCCAGGTCAGTGACACAGTTGGAGACTATTATGCCGGAATATGGCCTGATTGATATATGGCGTTACCGACATGCACATTGTGAGGAAGGTACATGAGTAGCATCGGCCGGTCCCACGTGGTCCAGAATAGATTTCTGCCTGGCTTTGAAAGATGTATCTGCATGGGTTTCCAAGAGCACCCACCTAGCCAGAACCCTATCCTATCATTCCCTGGTACTTCCTGAATTCGCCTCGCCAGGCTCCCCCAGCAGAGTGTTTAGCTAGTGACCCCCATCAGGTGCTTTGCGCAACCAGATATTTTGAGATACCATTCGAACTGCAATTGTAGAATAGTTTGCACTGAATAAGGGTACAGTAAAATCCCCATCCATTCTCTGGGAGGCATTTAAGTCTGTGATCAGGGGGGAGTGTATTGCGAAGCGGGCAAGGGTATTGCGCTCGCCGCGAAGGGATCTCCTGTGCCGCGAGGGGGAAATATGGGACCTGGAAAGTGAATTCTTTGCCACTAATAAGAATGAGACCGTTGGGTATATTGGGGGTAAGATTGCTGAGTACAAGGAGACTGCCATAAGGGAGACACACTATCTAGGGAGGGAGGAGCGTGCCAAGAAGTATGGCGAGGGAGACCCGAGCAGGCAAAACACTAGCTGACCTACTTAAAAATTCATGGGCTAATGATCACATTAGTGGCTTACGCACAGCGGGCAATGAGATGGCGATTGGACAGGCTTCTGTCCAGGCAGAAATGATGTCCTTCTATTCTTCACTTTATGCGGCCAGGCAAAATACCTTCCAACCGGACCTGGCTGCCTTTTTTGACTATTTATAGCTGCTTTGGCTCGAGGGAGGCCACATCAGTTATTTAAATGAGCCATTTTTGAAAGAAGTGGTGATTGGGGTAATCCAAGCCTTGCATGAATAAAAGGCCCTGGGACTGGGTGGTCTGATGGCCGCTTTTAAAAAAAAATTGCCCCGCTGCTGGTGCCAAATCTCATAAACATGTATGATGAATCGCTGGAGCGAGGGAAACCACCCAGCTCCAGGAATCGTAATGTTAAAACCCGATAAGGATCTGCTGCTAAGTGATTCTTATAGGCCGTTATCAATGATTAACCTGGACAACAAAATTCTTGCTAAACTCATTGCTGCCCGACTACTCCCGCTGTGCTGCGCCTGGACCAGTTTGGCTTTGTCCCTGACAGTGCCACTTCCCACAATCTAAGCAACGTTTTCGTAACTAAGCAAGAGATGGAACCCTCGCTTCAAGCGGCCACAATATTTTTGGGTGCCACCAACGCATTTGAGACCTTGTAATGGCCGTATTTATTTGCCCTCCTGGCTCGCCTGAGTGATAGCCCTAAGTTTCTAAAACAAATTGCCCTCCTGTTTCCCTCTCTGATGGCAAGAATTCAGATTAATGAGATGGTCCCCCCCTTTCTCTGTGTCCCCTAGCACCAGAGTGGAATGCCCATTATCCCCCTTTCTTTTTGCCATAGCCATAGAGCCTTTGACTACTCGTCTGAGACAGCATCATGCACATCGTGGCCTGGCATTTCTCCCTAGGGTAGTTCTATTATCCCAGTATGCTGAGGACCTGACCATGTATGTAATACGTGCAGCTGAAAACTTAGACCCCCTAATTAGGGAAATTACAAGATTCTGCGAGCTCTCGGATATAACCATCAATTGGGGGAAATCGATTTTCTTCCCGTTGACGAGTGCCACTGAACGGTTTCAGTCGGAATATCCCCTCAGCTGGGCGCAGGGCCCAGTGAAATATCTAGGTATCTGGTTAAGCCGCAATACTGAGAATCTCTGGCAATATAACAATGGGAGACTCATAGACTGGCTTTATATTGCCTGACAGTGTGCTTCAGGGGGAAAACATGGGGTTGCTTGACAGAATGACTTATTACCAGCTTCGCCTCCTTTGCCTCTTTCCCGAGGGCGCCCCCTAAGTTTCAGGCTCTGAAAGATTTCCTAACCAATCCATCACCACGTAAACGTATCACCCGTTTATACATGGGCATGCAGCGTGATGAACCAGTGTGCATTCCAATGGCATGGAGGGGATGAAAAGAGATGCTGGGTTACCCCATAGAGGATGAGGTGTGGGTGTACTGCTGTGTGCAAGCGAGGTAGCTGTCCCCTAACTACAAGCTGAGGTTAGTTAATTTCAAGTTTGTCCATAGATTATATAGGACTACTGAATGACTACATAAAGCTGGCTTGAGTGAGGATGTCAGCTGCGAGAGATGCTGGACCCAGGATGTGACTTTCTTGCTCCTGGACCTGGCCAGGAAGTGCACGATACTGAGAGAACATTTTTGATGTGTTAGACAAGATGTGTAAATACTAGATGGAGCGATTCCCCCCACCCCTCTGCACTGGCAACAGACAGGAAGTTAGTGGCTATGGTTCTGCTGCTAGCCAAGCGGCAATAGCAATGTGCTGGGGCTGCTGTAAGAGTCCTCGTGCTGCTGACTGGCTTAAGAACACTGCTCTCTGTAATAGACAGCTCTGTGATTATTGGGAACTAATGTCTGCTCAGGCTTACCATAAGGATATATGGGATCCACTACAGAAATATCTTAACTGGCACCCGTAAGATCACAAAGAGATTTCCTCTTCGGTCTAAATGGCTGCTATACTATGGACACAATCTACTGGTACACAGGTAAAGCATTCGTAAGTTGGCTTACAAGAACACTTCCTTAAGAGGCCAGCACCCCTATTCTCTTCCCTCTCCTTTCCCCCCCCCTTCCAGCCCCTTGTTCCCACTTGCTGGGTTTTTGTTAATGGGACATCGGAACTTAGACTCTGGCGTAAATTGATTGGAAAAGAGGAGGATGTAGCTTTGTAATAATGATAGCTGGAGGCCTTTGGTCAATCTTGTCAATTTCATCCTAGCATCTGTAACATTGTACACAAATGCACTGGTGTTAAACCGTGTCCATAATGATAATCAATTAAAAAAAATGAATAGAAAAGAAAAGAAAAATATGTACAAAATGAAAAGACAAAAACCATATATATAAAGAACAAACTAACATACTAAAAATGTCTTTGAACAAATGAGGGTGGTGAAGCTCCATATGGAGACGACACAACCAACCAGATAACCCAGGGCGGTTTGGAAAGGGAGTACACACCATCCAGATGGACCACGAATCACAACGATCATACACGAAAACCGCACCTAACAAAAGGTAGAAAACATGATGAATAAATAACACATATTCGCCAAAAACCAAAACATGCAATTATAACACACAATTAGGAGAAAAATCATTCTAAGCACATCACATATAATTTAAAAGTAGAAAGCCTGTTAACATCAAAATCTTCTTATCCACAATTATCGAAAAAATTCTGTAGTGAAGCTGTATCCTCATATCTCATGTTTTTATTTTATATGTTACTTTAAATATGCATGAATTGAAGACTTCAGAGCACTGGCCTCATGTCCAAACATGTATTTCTCCTACTTGCTGTCTCTTTAGCATAGTCTTAAGAAAAGAAAAGAGTGAAAGAGTAGATCCTTGCCATGAGATTTATCCATTGAGTTTAGCTGCTTGCAGAACTTTCAATAAGTCAGTATATCCCCAAAAATAAATGGTAATACCTCTTGGTTTGATAGATGATGATGCTGTATTTGGGCGTCGGCCCAGGCAGTACGCACTTTGAATATTTAGAACAGGAGAGTCAGAAATACCAAGAACTTTTGGAAAAAATGATTAAAAAAATTAGATAGGGTTCAAACTCTCCAAACCTTCTGCCAAACCATATTTGCTCAAATTGTTACACATGTTGTGATTTTTAAGATTTTCCACTTGCTTTTTAGGGTGAGTAATTTTAATTTTCATAGAGGAAGCCTGGTTCACCACAGCTTGAACAGAGTCCACACAATGCTCCATTTGCACAGCGTATACTCCATGTATGTACACTTATCATTTTAAGGCTTGAAGATGTTTATTAGTTTCCATATAGGGTTGAAGAGCTCGGATCTTTTCAATAAGTAACTCCATGGCAATTGGTAGAGGAGATGTAACAGGCAATGGTGAGTCTTTTTTAATGCGTTTACCAGATGAAAGTGTAGATGAAGTAGCCAATTTAAAAGCATGTTTATTAGTGGGAAGCAGTATATTTGATGACTATGCTGTTGCTCCTACAGGGGGAGATAACATATTGCATTTAGACTCTTCCATGTCTTTTTGATGGATATTAAAAGGATTGTAGTCTGCCAAAGCTTATGACAATGGAGAGATAGCGGAAGGACGATATACAGACTTCGTTCTCCCCATAAATAATCAAAAAGGGCTACTCCAATCAGGACTCTTATAATGGTGAAAGTATAGCAACAGTAAAAGTCATGCAGATAGTAGTATTGCAATAGGAGAATCAACAAGCCAAAAGAAAAGACTCAATGAGGAACAGTAGGCATAAGAAAAGCTCTAAAATCCACAACATAATAAGGCATAATATACTCTCTGAGAGGTAAGATGGGAGTGTGAGGAAAGTACAGTAAAAAATGGCAAGTATTAAAAAGAATTGCTCCTCTATTCACAAGCGAATTCCAAATGTGAAAAGCCTTGTGCCAAAATATGAGGGAAACTCAGTAGAAGCAGGTGGAGCAGTCCCAAAGTATGTTCTGCTGCATAACTTATAATAAACAATGAACAACGCACTGTTCACAATACAAATGGAGCGGCAGTAAAACAAAATGGTGGGCATGAGTTCTGTGAGGAGAAACACACTGGCTGTCATAGGTAAGGGTAGTGCTCACCAGCGCCACACAAACTGCAAAAACTGCATCAGGAGTCCTTCGTATCTTGAAGGAATCCACACCAAAGCAAGACACAGAACAGAGTCTTCGGGGAGGCCAACACTCCTCCTGAGCCACTGCGGAGCTCTTGTAGCGAGCAGCCATCTTCTCTGGCATCAAAACATGCCCCTCCCCCTTAAATTCATTTTTAATTTTTGCAGGGCTGCCTCACCCATAGGATTATATTGGCTTACCTTATTATATTTAATAAGTGATAACTTTCAATTGGGGGCATGTAGGAAAATCAAATTTGGTCTCTAAAGCATTGTTAGACCTGGCATCCTTTGGCGTAGTTTAATCTGACATTTTTGTTTTGTAACCTTCTGTTTTGCTGACTTCATTTTTGCTGGCTTTAGAATTCTAGGTACTTTACCTCTGCTGACCAGTGCTAAAGTGCAGGTACTCTGTCCCCAAAACAGGGCATCATTTACTTATCCACAATTAACATATTTAATTTACTTATAAGTCCATAGTAAAGTGTACTAAAGCAGTTTAAACATGTCTCAGGCCTGCCAATGCAGAGCCTATGTGTGCAGTTTTAAACACCCATGTAAATCTGGAAAGATAACCCACTTGCCAAGCCCAAACCTTACTTTGTAATAAATATAAGCCACTCCTAAGGCAGGCCCTAGACTGCCCCAAGGGCAGGGTGCAGTGCATTTAAAAAGCTCAACACATACTTTTAAGTTTTACATGTTCAGGTAGTGAAAAAATCGAACCTTTTTTTCTCACTACTGCAAGGCTTATCTTGCCCATAGTTTGACATTGGAATTACCTTATTCCCTCTTAAAATGGTAATTTCCCATTGGGACAAGACAGAAATTTCAAGTTTGGTGTCTCTGGACTCACAATTTAAAATCACAATTCAAGGTGAAGTAGGATTTTAAATTATAAGTCTGAAAATGCCATTTTCAGAAAGTTGACATTTTTTTACTTTAACCATTTTGTGCCTCTGCCTGTCTCCTAATACACAACTGGGGTGGTGACAGCTGGGCTTTGTGTATTGCCTCTAGGCAGTCACACTCAAAGGGAACTGAGGTGTGTCATTCACATCCTGATGGCCCATCATCAGTCTGATTGGACTTCCTGAGCTAAATGAGAGGGGGGAGCTGACACTAACACCCAAATCAGGCTGTGCCTGTCCTCGCACAAAGGGCTTCATACCCCATGTAGTGAGTCTGGAGCTAGTGCTGGGATCTTGGGTACTTCAAAGACCTCTCTTTGAAGTTTCTCCTACTTCAAAGGCACAACTGGGTATAAGCACTGGACTCCTGATGCCACCAACTCAGTACACTCTGGACCTAAGGACACTCTGCAGGAAAAAGGACTGCTGTGCTGCTGGAAAGACTGACACTCTTCTGGACTCTGCTGGATAGGCTGGATTCCTGCTTTGTTGTGCCTGCCCTGCTGCCTACTGCCTCTTACCGGTTGATGAGAAGGACTAGACCTGAATCTCTACATCCCCAGAACCAAGTGACTCCAAAGGCTTGCTGGCCTGCATCCTGTTTTGAAGTCTCAGGGACATCAAAGACTTCCTTACACCCTTCTTCAGCTGAGGCCTGCCCTGCCAAGAGGTGTCAATCGAGTCCTGTGCGTTCATAGGTGGTTCTGCAGCTGTTTTCCACAAAAGTCCATGCATTGCCTGCTTTGCGCAGTCAAATCCGATGCATTCATCGCGACACAGTGGCTTTTCGGAGACTCCACAGTGTCGACAGCATGGCTCAATGATGACGCAGCTTCTTCATTGTAAGGGCTTAATGATGATGAGGAACCCGACTGTGAGGTTGGGAAACAATGCAGTGTCTTCATCTTAAAGGGTTCGTGTCGACACAGGACCTGACTGCGAGGCTCACTGATGATGTAGTTTCTTCATCGTAAGTGGTTCGATGAAGACACGGGACCCAACTACTTGACTCTGAACAGACGCAGCTGCTCCTCAACATATCTGCTGGAAAAGTACTGTTTTTTGTGAGGCCTGCATGGATTCTGTATCCGACCCGCAGTCCTTCGCGGTCGGGTTGATATTACAGATTTGACCCGCTTGTGCGTGACCAGATGTCCCCATTTGGCACTTTAGATTTTTAAGCACTATATTACAATTTATTCTTCAAAAAAACATAACTCTGGTTTCATTGATTGGAATTTGGGAGTTTTGGCCCTGGTTTGCTCAATAAATTAAGCTCTATTCGTCTAACCTGGTGTGGATTATTTTGTGTGGTTTTTCCACTGTTTTACTCTAATAAGTGTTCCACAAATACTTGACACATTTCCTCCTAAGTTTAGTCTGACTGCTCTGTGCCAATCTAACAGAGGGTGAGCACATATTAATTTATCTAGAGTGGTGCTCCCTACTTTGGGCAGGGTGCATACCTCTGCCGACTAGAGACCTTAGAATTGTAATTTAAAACTGTCTTCAATGGTAAAGTCGGATTTTAAGTCACCATTCTGAAAATCCCTTTTTAGAAAGTTGGCATTTTCTTGTCCTTACCATTTGGTGCCTGTATCCTGGGTTACATGTCTAGAATGTCATTGTGTATTACTCCAAGACAGTGAGACTCAGGGGGATATGTGTTGGCAGGATGGGCCATCTCTGACCTCATGTGGGGGCTGGGTGTGCACTACACATGCACATCACAAAGACTCTGCCTCAGCACATTCTTAGAGGGTTTCACACTAGTCCTTTCTGTCCTCAGACAAGTTGAGACCAGAGCAGGGATGCAGAAAACTCTAGATACCTCTGTAGGGGGAGCAATCTAGAGGCTTCATTCAATTCAAAGTGTGCACCACATACAAATTTAGGACTCTCATACCAAACTCTACAGTACACTTCTGGACCTGTGGAAGGCTCAGAAGAAGGACTGCTGTGCCACTATGCTGCACGAAGGACTGCTCTGCTGCCCTGCTGCTTTGCTACCTGAGTGAGAAAACTGCTGCCCCTGAAATGTGAATCCGGGATGACCAGAGTGACTCCATCGGCTAGTTAGCTAGACTCCTAATTAGAGCCTTAGGGACAGAAGAGGCTCCAACCATCTTGAACCCTGCACTTGTCCCCACCTTCATTGAGTCCTAGCCCCCCCAAGAGGTGCCCCTCCACACCTGAACCCTTGGAACCTTGTAGGTGAGGCTAAATTTGTTCTTCCAGCTCAGCTGTGGTCTCATTAGAACTGACACAGTGTGATGCAACCCAATGCAGCTGTTCGCAGCACCTCATGAAAATCAGCACAGAGTGACGAAACCTCAACACAAGCCCGCATCACAGCTTGCATACCTTCTTGGAACCACAGCTGTGCAACTCATCATTGGGGCAGGCCTTGCAGCTCCTCATTTGTAACCCAATAGTGTCCTGATCTCACATGACATCTGTTAGATCTGGGGGTCTCTAGTTGGCAGAGGTGAGTACCTTAGACCAAGTAGGGACCCTTGCTTCTAGTCAGGGTGAAGGAATACACACAGTAGATAACCCCTGCTCGCTCTCTAGGTAGCTTGGCTCGAGCAGACAGGCTTATCCCCAAGGCAATGTGTATAATAAATGCACTTAACACAAACAATGACCCCCAATCCACCACAAACTGAGACCACACAGGTAAGTATATATAAAAAATATAACTTTATCTAGTAGCAGCAGTAGAAATCAACAATACACAATGGTTGCTTCTTTGGTAAAAGGCTGCACTTAATCTTGATGGTTGCACTTGTATTTAGGAAGTTCTTAGTGTAAAAAGAATAGTCTCAAGTCTCTTTGAATCAGTGTTAAAAAATAAGAACACCGGTCTATTTCGAATCAGCTCTTTAAAAGCTTATGCAAAGTAATGCCAGCGTGTTTATCACCTCAAGAATCAGCACTTCGGACTGATAAGCCCAAGCAATGCGAGCGCGCCTCACCGGTGATTATACAGGCACCACCGTGCTGAGCAGAACAGACTCGCTCCAAGCCCCGGCCGGTTAGCAGCCCTCCGCCCGCTCTTAGCACTTCAGGGAGCTGCAGGGAGCTAGCTCGACACTCCGAGCGGGGATAAACAGGCCAGGGGCAGGAATCACTCTAGTTGCTCCCTCGGCGAGGTCCGGTCACTCTTCCCCGGCTTCGGCGGTCAATACACGGCTCCCGGCGGCTTCAGGCGATGATGCTTGTGGTGCCCAATCAGCGCGCGGCTCTGCAGACGAGCCCCCTTCGTGACGTGGCGGCTCCTCTCCAGGGGCCCAAATACGTTGCGGCTCTGCAGACAAGCCTCCCACAGCCCGCCAATGGCAGCGCGGCGCTTCGGGAAAGCTTCTTACTGGCAACCAATCGTAGCGCGGCCCCTTCGATTCCTCGGCCGCAGCTCCGTGTCGCTGCAGGTGTTGATTGCGAAGATTCCAAGCCCGGGCAGCGGCGGTGAACAGGCGGCAAGGGCTTTTTCCGTAGCCAGAGGCGAGCAGAGTGCTCGTGGAGCCACCACTCCTGCTGGGGAGTAGTTCACGGAGGGAAGCACAACCAACCTCCGATCCTCTGCCAAAACGTGCCGATGGGACAGCGATCTTCCTCCACGGCCACAGTTGCAAGTCACGCTCTCAGCAGAAGTTAAAGCACGATCTTCCTGGCGTAGTTCAGTTACAGTGGAACCTTTTGACCCTGGGTTCCAAGACAGGAGGCCAGCTTTTCTCAGGCCCTTGGATATTCAGTTAGAAGACACAGCACACAGCAAAGTCTGTTTAGGTCAAGCAGGCAGGGTCACAGCACACAGCAAAGTCCTCTTCTCCTCAGCTTCAGTTGGACAGCAGAACAGGTCAGTCCTTAGAGCACACAGCAAGGCAATCTTCCTTCAGTTCTCCAGCGGTCCTTCTTCCAGCACAGGTTCCTCTTGATTGTAGAATCTAATTTTCTGTTGTCAGGGGTCCTTCTCCTATACCCCTAATAGTCTTTGAAGTCTTTGTGCAAGTGGGCCCTGAGCCCGGTCTAAACCAGTTCTGGGTGTTGCTGGAGCCCTTGGGCTTCCTGGCTTCCTTCTTTTTTTCAGTGTGAGGGACAGAGGTGACAGTCGCCCAGCTGGAGGTGGAGCCAGCATTGTGGTCAGGCAGGCACAGCCCTATTCACTCCCAGGTGCTATCTCCTCCCACTTCCCTGGCAGCAGATGCAGCCTTTCAACCACGGGCTGACTCAGACAACCTCCTGGGGGCTCTCCAGCCCCTGTCACCCTTAAACCAGACAGTCAATACACAAGCAGGCCCAGGCACACAGAAAGGTACTGTTCTCAAACACAGAATTTAAAAACAACCTTGCCTAAAAGATGTGTTATTAAATTCTGAGTTCAGGGATATCAATCACTTATGTCCCATCTTGTTCCTATGGGAGATAGGCTGGTATCCATTGGGACCAACCTCCCCCATGTTAGTCAATGGAGCAAGATAACCTTGCAGCAGTGAGCACACAAAATGGCTGCTGCTCACTACCAGAGCATGTTACCTGCACTAGTACATGCTCTACCTTACCCATACACTGCACCCTGCCCAGGGGGGTACCTTGAGCCTTCCATAGGGGTGACTGATGTGCACAGACAGGGAAGGGTTAGGCCCAGCCAGTGGGGACACTGGCCAGGCGGACATGGCAGTCCACTGACTGCACACAGGCACTGCGGTGGCAGGCCTGAGACACCATTTCAGGGCTACTTATGTGGGTGGAGCAATCAGCGCTGCAGGTCCTCTAGTAGCATCTGTCACCACCAGCCCAGGCACACACACTGCACTTTACTAGGGACTTCATGGTGATACAAATATGCCAATCAGGTATACCCAATCAATATGACAATTTACATAGGGAACACTTACACTCTGGCACTGATCAGCAGTGGCAGAGTGTCCAAAGCATCTAAACCAGCAAAAACGAAATCCAGGCAGAGGCAAAAAGATGGGGGGAAACCACACCAAGAGTGTCAGGTCTAACACGTGTCCCCTCCAGCTGAAAGTGGGGAGAACTACTCAACCTCTTGGGAGTCCTCATCACTAAGGCGGAAGAATCTGGACAGACCATCAGCGTTGGCGTGTTCTGTACCAGGGCGGTGCTTCACCGTAAAGTCCATCCCCTGTAGGGAAATGGACCACCTCAACAGTTTTGGATTCTCACCCCTCATCTGCATTAACCATCTGAGGGGCCTGTGGTCGGTCTGAACACCGACCACAGGCCGGTGAGTCCCAAACAGGTAGGCTCTCAGCTTCTTCAGAGCCTAGACCACAGCGAAAGCTTCCCTTTCAATTGCACTCCATCTCTGTTCCCTGGGGAGTAGCCTCCTACTAATGAAAGCTACTGGTTGTCTCCGCCCTCATCGTTGATTTGTGAGAGTACTGCTCCCACGCCTTGCTCTGAAGCGTCAGTTTGCACAATGAACTCACTGGAAAAGTCAGGTGCCTTAAGCACCGGTGCTGTGCACATGGCAGTTTCGAGGGCATCAAAAGCAGTTTGACAGGCCTCGGTCCAATTCACTTTCCTGGGCTGATTTCTAGATGTCAGTTCCGTCAAAGGGGCTACAATGGTGCCATATCCTTTGACAAACCGTCTGTAATACCCGGTGAGACCTAGAAAGGCTCTCACCTCAGTCTGGGTCTTGGGGGGTTCCCAAGCCAGAATGGTATCAATCTTTGCCTGTAGGGGCACCACCTGGCCGCTCCCCACCTGGTGTCCCAAGTACACCACTGATCCCTGCCCTATCTGGCACTTACTGGCCTTGATAGTGAGGTCTGCCTTCTGCAGAGCCTTCAACACTTCACAGAGGTGTTGCAGGTGTTCCTCCCAAGTGGAGCTGAACACAGCAATGTCATCCAGGGATGGTGCACTGAATTCCTCCAGCCCTGCTAATACCTGGTTGACCAGCCTCTGGAATTTGGCAGGGGCATTTTTCACCCAAAGGGAATGATACGAAACTGGAAGTGCCCCACTGGCATTGAAAATGCTGACCTCTCCTTGGCCCCCTCAGTTAAGGCAATCTGCCAGTACCCTGAAGTCAAATCAAAGGTGCTCAGGTACTGGGCAGCTCCCAACCGATCCACAAGCTCATCAGCTCTGGGGATGGGGTGTGCGTCCGTCTTGGTAACCGCATTGAGCCCACGGTAGCCCACGCAGAAACGGAGTTCTGGGGGGCCACCGGATGTAGCAGCTTTCTTAGGCACTAAGACCACTGGACTAGACCAGGGGCTGCTGGAGGGCTCAATTACCCCTAGCGCCAACATCTTGGAAACTTCTTCCTTGATGCTAGATCTGACCTTGTCAGCCACACTGTAAAACTTTTGTTTTACAGGCAGACTATCTCCAGTGTCCACATTGTGGACGCACCAGTTGGTGACACCTGGGGTCAGGGAGAACAGGGGGGCGAACTGACCCAAGACCTGGCGACAGTCCTTCTGCTGTTCAGGGGTCAGGGTGGGTGAGAGGATCACACCATCCACTGACCCGTCTTGCTCCTTGGTTGCCAGGAGGTCAGGGAGAGGATCACTATCCTCCTCCCCTCCAGCATCTGTAGCAATGAGCATAGTCACCTCAGATCTCTCAAAGTGGGGTTTGAGGCGGTTCACGTGCAACACTCTCAGGAGCTGCCTGGGAGTCTTCATGTTAACCAAGTAGGTAACCTCGCTTTTGCGCTCCACCACCTCATATGGCCCGGTCCACTTGTCACAGAGCGCACAAGGCTCCACCGGCGCCATCACTCACACTTTCTGACCAGGGTGGAACTCAACCAGAGAGGTGTTCTGGTCGTGCCATCTTTTCATTTCCTCCTGGCTAGGCTCCAGGTTCTCTTGAGTGAGCTTCCTGAAGCGCTTGGTCTGGTTGCAGATGGCCAGCACATAGCTGAACACATCCTGGGGGGTTTTCCATCGGGATTTCTCCCACCCCTCCTTCACCAGAGTGAGAGGTCCTCTGACAGGGTGGCCATTCAGCAACTCAAAGGGACTGAACCCTAAGGATTTCTGAGGCACCTCCCTGTAGGCAAACAACAGGCATGGTAACAAGACGTCCCACTTCTGCCTCATGGGCTCTTCTAGGCCCATAATCATGCCTTTTAGGGTGCGGTTGAATCTTTCAACCAACCCATTTCCTTGAGGATGGTTAAGTAGTGGTGAACTTGTATGTCACCCCATACTCCTCCCACAGAGACTTAAAGTACATAGAAATGAAGTTTGTTCCCTGGTCGGAGACCACCTCTCTGGGGAACCCCACGCGGGAAAAGATCCCCATTAAGGCATTGCCCACCACGGGGGCTGTGACTGTCCTGAGAGGGACTGCTTCCGGGTACCGGGTGGCATGGTCCACCAAGACCAGGATAAACCTGTTGCCTAAAGCTATCTTGGGGTCCATGGGCCCCACGATGTCGATGCCCACCCGCTCAAAAGGGGTGCTCACCACGCACTTCCCTCCGCTCTTGCCACTGGCCTGACAAGTTTGGCAAGACTTACAAAAGGCAGCAACGTGCTTCTTCATTTGGGGCCAGTAAAAGTGGGTGAAAAGCCTGTGATAGGTCTTGTCTTGCCCCAGATGTCCTGCAAGAGGCACGTCATGAGCCAGACCCAGTAGGAAGTTCCTGAAGCACTCGGGTACCAACAGCACACGGGCTGCATCGGGCTCAGCGAACTTAGGCTCACTATAAAGTAAGTCATCTTCCCAGTAAATCAAATGTTCCTTGGATCCCAGGCCTGCTGCCTGGTCTGCAGCCTGCTGTCGCACACCAATGAGAGAAGGGCACTCCTTCTGAGCCTGGCAGAATTCCTCCCTGGAGGGACCACCATCTTGCTGCCACTGGGACAGCTCAGGCAATTCCCCCAGTTCGGCCACCTGCTCCCCTGTAGGTTCCAGGGCATCCCCCTCAGGTTCTGCTTCCTCCTGGACCGTGGGAACGGCAGGGGCTGGTTTCCCACGCCCTCTACCCCTTCCTCTCTTGGCAGGTCCCTGGGCCATTGTTCCAGGCTCCAGTTCTGCTGATTCACCCCTACTGGCTGCCATAGCACGTGTGGTCACACAGACCCACGCAGGCAAGCCCAACATTTCCAAATGAGTTCTGTGCTCCACATCCTTCCATGGAGAGCTCTCCAGGTCATTACCTAATAGACTGGAACGGATTACTCCCACTAGCGCTGTTATTTTAGACTAAAAATTGCACAGTTACTCTGTAGGGTGTTAGAAACGAATTTAGAGAGAAGCTGAATGAATTCTGTAAAAACGAACAAATTTGAAAAAAACGTCTTTTTAATTGTGATGACAATGCTTTTAATATTGCACTAACCCTAGCGTGATTTGCACAGTATTTTGGTGCCTACCTGACCTGCCAGAGCGAAGGGAATAGGGCACTCGTCCACGAGCACCAGCCGCCATCTTGGGGCAGGGTCGGGACGCGGTCTAGCTCTTCTCCACTTCCGGGAGAGAGCTATTTAGTCCTCGCTCGACCAGGATGCGCAGCGGACGAGCGCAGCGGGCGCGCGCCGAAGACGCGCCTAAGACAAGCCCGTCTGCGCCCGTCCGAGCCAGATCCGGGCCCAGAGCCACTCCCCCTGGTCCTGCTGCTATCCTACATACAGCTTCCACCCTACGCTATACTTCCACACAGCTGCAGGAATGGAACACAGGACTGGGTATGTCTTGTCAAGTACTTCCGTTATTAAAACACTCATTATCCACACCCATATCATGTGCAGGTTGCTCTTATACTCTGCCACCTCCCCTGTCTGCGACAAATACTATAGACCACCCCTTTATAACTGCCAGCGCTCCTCGCTTAGCGACACAGCATACTAGAGCTGCACTCATTAATTCACGGTCTCTCCCCAAACATAGTCTGGACATCAGGGAGAGCATTATTAATCATGAACTGGACATCTTATTCATCACAGAATCATGGGGAGATGATGCATCTGGCCCTGACTTTGTTCAAGCTACTCCTGAAGGTTACAGTGTAGCTAGACAAGATAGAGCCTCGGGGCGAGGCGGAGGCTTAGCCATTATTCATAGGGACACTTATCGTGCCAAATTTGAGCCCATTCTAAGTACCAATTGCGAAGCTCTCGCATTTACTATCAATCTTACACACAAACAGGCGTTTAAAGGAACCCTGGTGTACAGGCCACCTGGAGCTCGAACCAAATTTCTAGCTGCACTCATTGAAATTATGGAATCAGCAATAGCATCCCCGACTTATACAATTCTTGGGGACTTTAATTTTCCATTGGAAAACTTGGAAAACAAAGATACACTCCAACTTATTACTGATATGCAGGCAATAGGACTGCAGCAGCTGGTGAAGGGCCCCACGCATGAAGCCGGACACACGCTGGATGGCCTGTTTACGAATGACCATGGCATTGAGTTGGTAGCAACACTACCTTTGATCTGGTCTGACCACCAAGCCATTATTTTTAGGATCCGGATGCTACCACTCAAACCACCTCAGACCAAAGATAGGGCACCAGTGGGGGCGCGGATGTGGAAAAACGCAGACATACCACATCTCTCAAATCTCTTGCTGTCATCTGCTCCAGAAAGCGGAGACGATACTGAAACTATGTCCATTAAATTTCAGGAATGGATCTTAAAAGCAGCGAACGAAGTTGCTCCTGAAAAAACTTATCGCCCCAATAGAACCACTCCATCTGCCCAGTGGTATACAGAAGAGCTGCGACTCCAGCGTCAGTTCTGTAGAAATTTAGAAAGGCGCTGGAGAAAGCACTATAGTCCATTGGCTAAGCAAGAATACAAAAGTGCTTTGGCCATATATAAGAAAGCTATCACCACACAAAAGAATCTTTTCTTCACTGGTCGTATTGAGCACGCCCAGAACTCAGCTAGGATGTTATTTCAGGTGGTGAACTCTCTGTCCAGTCCTCCAGCTGGCTCCACAATAGAGAACTCGCAGGAATTCTGTACCGCCCTAGCCACATTTTTTACTACTAAAGTAATGGATATTTACTCCACTTTTTCTAAAGAGCCAGTAGGAAGAACCGCTGATTTAACTATTCAACCAGCACTGAAGCACCCTTCCTTTACTCAGTTTCAGTCAGCTACCGAAGAACAGGTCAACGCGCTTGTTGGCAAAATTAAATCAGGCTCTCCGTTGGACCCATGTCCTCCGACCATAATGAACCAACTACACAATGTGGTTACCCAGCCGCTGACCAACATATGCAACTCCATCTTTAGGACAGGTGTCTATCCACAGATCTGGAAGAAGGCTATTGTTAAACCTTTGATTAAGAAGCCATCTTTAGACCCTACCATCACTTCCAACTACAGGCCAATTGCCTGCCTTCCATTTCCTGCCAAAATAGTGGAGGCAATAATGAATAAACAGCTCTCTGAGTTTATTGAACAACATAAGCTCCTAGATGACACTCAGTTCGGGTTCCGGAAGGGACACGGAACTGAGACAGCATTGATAAAGGCCTGCATAAGAACGGTCCAGTGGTAGCAGCTAAGTTTCAGGAGGGATTACTGGATGTACAATCATGGATGCACAGTAACTGCCTGAAACTTAACGCAGAGAAAACCGAAGTTATGACTTTCGGTAAGATCTCCCCCGAATGGCCCCCAACTTGGTGGCCCAGTCAGATGGGCTCCCCCCCGATTCCAGCTGTCAAGGTTAGGAATTTGGGAGTGATCTTTGATAACAGGCTATCTTTTGGTTATCATGTCAACAAGGTGGTCTCTGCTGCATTCTTCGTGCTGAAGAAAATAAAAAAACTCATGCCATACCTACCCGCTTCGGCAGGGAAAACACTGATCACCACCTTAGTGTTTTCGAAGCTGGACTATGGAAACGCCCTCTTCCTTGGCACTCACAAATACATCCTGAACAAACTACAGTCCGTGCAAAATATGGCAGCACGGATTCTGCTTAATATTCCTTGGCGACACTCTACTTCAGCAGCCATACGCCATCTACATTGGCTAAGAGTGGAGAGCAGAATCAAATTCAAAGCTCTCTGCATCGCCTATAAGGCCATTCATCAGACTGGACCAAAGTTCTTAAAGGAAGCTTTTCAGGTGTATATACCTGGAAAGAATCTAAGATCAGCAGCAAGCCACCTATTGCATGTTCCCCGAACAAGAACGGCCACATGGGGAGATAGACGCTTCCTGGTAGCGACCCCCATACTGTGGAACACACTCCCCTTGTATATTAAAACAGCACCAACACTCATTGCGTTCCGTAAGGCCCTGAAAACTTGGCTATTTAATCAATAAGTTCCTGTCCTGAATTTTGTGTATCCTAGAGCATCTCATTGCGCCTAGACACCCTAGGGTATTAGTTGCGCACTAAAAATCCCATAAATAAATAAATAAATAAAGACAGTCTACAGGCAAGGCATCACTGACAACAACTTCCAGAATACCAGAGACTCCTCCCCATTCAAAGGGAACACATGCCAACTTGCAGAGGCGCACTGAACTGTCAGCTACCACCACAGGACGGAGTACATTGGGAATGATTTGCTCTTCAGACACCCACTGACACCTGACAGATGTCACGCTGGCCCCTGTGTCTCTCAGAGCCTCTATCTCTTTTCCATTGTTGGTCACCTTCTGCCCATATTTTCTAGTTTTAAGGGGCAGCAAGGTTTCCTGGGCCATCTCTTGGTCTCCTACAGAGACAAGGGTCATCACTGCTAACCCCTCCTCCCCACTGGAAATCAAATCCCCTCCCAAAGCTACACTGGCTAACCCCGGGGTTGGAGCACCAGTGGGTGCTGGAGGTTTGTTTGGACATTTGGGGACAATGTGCCCCACCTCCCTACATGCATAGCAAGTAGGCGGGGATCTGTTGTCCTGTTTGCACTTATGAGGCCAGGACTTCTTAGGCTTGGGGGGTTGAGACTCCTTCTCCTGGGAACTATTTTGGGGCCCTTTAGAAGACTCCTTTTGATTACCCTTGTCCCCCCCACTCTTCTGCTGGGGACCCTGTCCACCCTTGGCTGGGGTTCTTACCACCCCCTTGTGGACCCTGGTGCTAGTCCAGCTGTCCGCCTCTTTAGCAAGCTCACTGGAATCAGTTAACTTGCTGTTAAAAAGATGCTGGCGCAGCTCTGGAACACATAGACTACTCAAGTGCTCCCAACTAATCAAGTGACACAACCCCACATAATCAGTTAATTTGCTGCCCTTTATCCAACCTTCCAGTGCACGCGTGTACATACTCACACACTCCACCCAATTACTAGAATCAAGCTTCTTGAAGTTCCTAAACTTCTGGCGGTACTGTTCTGGAGTGAGCCCATACCTGAGGCATAAAGCCTCCTTCATAGTGGGGTAGGATAAAGTACCTGCTGCTTCTAAGGGTGCCAAGACATCCCTCCCAGAGGCCTCAAAATGCTTCCACAAACCTGCCCCCCAACTCTTCTCAGGCACTTCATTCATCTTCAAGGCAAGCTCATACGATCTAAACCACGCATAAATATCCTCACCCCTCTGATAATTCTGTACCAGATCTTTTGGTATGTATACTTTACCCCCTTGTACTGGTTGTGCGCTGCCCCCATTAGGACTAGACTCCACCTGTTTTGCTTTAATGTCCAGCTCCCTAATGCTCAACTCATGAGCCAACTGGAGTTTCCTATCTTTAAAAGCGAGAGCATTCCTCCTCTCCTCCGCCTTCTTTTCACTTTCAAGGCACAGTCTCCTCTCTTCTGCTTGAGCCTTGAGTTTAAAAAGCTCAATCTCATGGGCCCTAGCTCTCTGATTATCCTCCAGCTCCTCTGGAGAAAAAACCCTACTGGAGTGGTTGCTGCCAACCCTAGAAGCTGGCCTATTCACTGGCAAATCATTGGATTCAAAAGCATTCTCCTGTGTGCCTCCCTCTCCGGTAACATCTTCTGGAACATGTTTGGCCTCCCACCAGGCCCTTAGAGCTTTCTGTAGCTCTTCCTTGTTTGCGCTGCCCTTCACTGGGCATCCAAGCTGTTTGCAGAATTGCTTCAGCTGCTCCTTTTTATAGATGAGCAACTCCTGAATTTCAAATTCCAATTCTACTCCTTCGCTTACTGCTTTCTGAGACATGATGCTTCCTAGACTTTCAAAAATAGGTTTCACCAAAAAGAAAAATCTTGTGCAATCTGTGCTGCTAAACTAGACTAGTGATGTACAAGAAATCACTGCAGGTCAAGTGCAAATATTAGTTCAAAATCCACACCGCTGTCCAACAATGTTAGTTCTGGGGGTCTCTAGTTGGCAGAGGTAAGTACCTTAGACCAAGTAGGGACCCTTGCTTCTTGTCAGGGTGAAGGAATACACATAGTAGATAACCCCTGCTCACCCTCTAGGTAGCTTGGCTCGAGCAGACAGGCTTATCCCCAAGGCAATGTGTATAATAAATGCACTTAACACAAACAATGACCCCCAATCCACCACAAACTGAGACCACACAGGTAAGTATTTATATAAAAATATAACTTTATCTAGTTGCAGCAGTAAAAATCAACAATGCACAATGGTTGCTTCTTTGGTAAAAGGTTGCACTTAATCTTGATGGTTGCACTTGTATTCAGGAAGTTCTCAGTGTAAAAAGAATAGTCTCAAGTCTTTTTGAATCAGTGTTAAAAAATAATAACACCAGTCTATTTCAAATCATCTCTTTAAATGCTTATGCAAAGTAATGCCAGCGTGTTTATCACCTCAAGAATAAGCCCTTCGGACTGATAAGCCCAAGCAATGTGAGCGCGCCTCACCGGTGATCATACAGGCACCACCGTGCCGAGCAGAACAGACTCGCTCCAAGCCCCGGCCGGTCACAGCAGCCCTCCGCCCGCTCTCAGCACTTCAGGGAGCGGCGGGGAGCTAGCTCGGCGCTCCGAGGGGGGACAAACAGGCCAGGGGCAGGAATCACTCTGGTTGCTCCCTCGGCGAGGTCGGGTCACTCTTCCCCTGCTTCGGCGGTCAACACACGGCTCCCGGCGGCTTCGGGCGGTGATGCTTGTGGTGCCCAATCAGTGCGCAGCTCTGCAGACAAGCCCCCTTCTTGACATCGCGGCTCCTCTCCAGCGGCCCAATCACGTTGCGGCTCTGCAGACAAGCCTCCCGCAGCCCGCCAATGGCAGCACGGCGCTACAGGAAAGCTTCTTACTGGCAACCAATCGGAGCGCGGCCCCTTCGATTCCTCAGCCGCAGCTCCGTGTCACTGCAGGTGTTGATTGCGAAGATTCCAAGCCCGGGCAGCGGCGGTGAACAGGCGGCAAGGGCTTTTTACGTAGCCAGAGGCAAGCAGAGTGCTCGTGGAGCCACCACTCCTGCTAGGGTAGTTCACGAAGGGAAGCACAACCAACCTCCGATCCTCTGCCAAAACGTGCCGATGAGCACGGCGATCTTCCTCCACGGCCACAGTTGCAAGTCACGCTCTCAGCAGAAGTGAAAGCACGATCTTCCTGGCGTAGTTCAGTTACAGTGGGACCTTTTGACCCTGGGTTCCAAGACAGGAGGCCAGCTCTTCTCAGGCCCTTGGAGATTCAGTTAGAAGACACAGCACACAGCAAAGTCTGTTTAGGTCAAGCAGGCAGGGTCACAGTACACAGCAAAGTCCCTGTTCTCCTCAGCTTCAGTTGGACAGCAGAACAGGTCAGCCCTTAGAGCACACAGCAAGGCAATCTTCCTTCAGTTCTCCAGCGGTCCTTCTTCCAGCAGAGGTTGCTCTTGATTGTAGAATCTAATTTTCTGTTGTCAGGGGTCCTTCTCTTATAACCCTAAAAGTCTTTGAAGTCTTTGTGCAAGTGGACCCTGAGCCCGGTCTAAACCAGTTCTGGGTGTTGCTGGAGCCCTTGGACTTCCTGGCTTCCTTCTTTCTTTCAGTGTGAGGAACAGAGGTGGCAGTCGCCCAGCGGCAGGTGGAGCCAGCATTTTGGTCAGGCAGGCACAGCCCTATTCACTCCCAGGTGCTATCTCTTGCCACTTCCCTGGCAGCAGATGCAGCCTTTTAACCACGGGATGACTCAGACAACCTCCTGGGGGCTCTCTAGCCCCTGTCACCCTCAAACCAGACAGTCAATCCACAAGCAGGCCCAGGCACACCGAAAGGTTAGACAAGAGAACAGCCACTTTCTAAAAGTACTGTTCTCAAACACAGAATTTAAAAACAACCTTGCCTAAAAGACGTGTTATTAAATTCTGAGTTCAGGGATATCAATCACTTATGTCCCATCTGGTTCCTATGGGAAGATAGGCTGGTATCCATTGGGACCAGCCTCCCCCATGTTAGTCTATGGAGCAAGATAACCTTGCAGCAGTGAGCACACAAAATGGCTGCTGCTCACTACCAGAGCATGTTACCTGCACTAGTACATGCTCTACCTTACCCATACACGGCACCCTGCCCAGGGGGGTACCTTGAGCCTTCCATAGGGAAAACTGATGTGCACAGACAGGGAAGGGTTAGGCCCAGCAAGTGGGGACACTGGCCAGGCGCACATGGCAGTCCACTCACTGCACACAGGCACTGCGGTGGCAGGCCTGAGACACCCTTTTAGGGCTACTTATGTGGGTGGCGCAATCAGCGCTGCAGGTCCACTAGTAGCATCTGTCATCACCAGCCCTGGCACTCACAGTGCACTTTACTGGGGACTTCATGGTGATACAAATATGCCAATCAGGTATACCCAATCAATATGACAATTTACATAGGGAGCACTTACACTCTGGCACTGATCAGCAGTGGCAGAGTGTCCAAAGCATCTAAACCAGCAAAAACGAAATCCAGCACAGCATCAAAAATACAGGAGGCAGAGGCAAAAAGATGGGGGAAAACCATGCCAAGCGTGTCAGGTCTAACAATATCATTGACTTGCAGCCAAGTGGAGGCACTCCAGCCGCACGTTCTTTAGGAATTTTAGAGCACTACATTTTTTAATTCATCGGATAATCCCTCCCCTGGTAGACCAGCTAGCAAAGCTCTGTACATAGTTCCCACCGATTGCTCAGCCTGGGGGTGAAGGAGCATCCTGCAATTTTTTAGCTGGTATGCCCAGCAGTACATCTGAATGTCGGGTAGTGCTCCACCCCCTTAATGCAACCTCCTCCTAAGTTTTTTCCAGCACAAACGTAGGCCCTTACCAGCCCAGAATAACAAAGTGATTGTCCCCTGGATTTTCCCCAAAATTTTCCTGTTAAAACACAGTTGAATATTATCAAACAGATAGGCAAACCTTGGCAAGATGGAAAATTTCATCAGATTTACCCGTACATAGATAGTGAATAGCAGGTATTGACATTTTTCAATAACTTGTCTACCTATTTACTCAATCTCTTTAGATTAATCCTTGAAATATCCTCTAGGTTTGCACAATTCTTATTCCTAGGCATCTTATTTCTTTGTTATACTCTGCTCCCTCCCAGGCTAAGTTCCAAGTAATTATTTCTGATTTGTTTACTTTATATCCCGGGAATACCCCAAATTGCCTCTCTTCTAATGTTGTTTAAAGGATAGCACTCCCTACCTCTGAAGTCTAAACAATTTAGTCAGCAGCATAAAATGCTATTTTCTTAGAAAATGGGTCAACAGCAAAAGACATAATTTCCTCATTAGTTTGTAATCTTTGAGCCAGAGGTTCTATATATCGGTCGAAAAGAAGAGGGGGCACCCCTAATTCGTTCCTCTTTCTATCTTTACCAGTGCGGTTAGAATGTAATTCACTAAAACGCAGGCTCTTGGAGAGCTATAAAATTGTTGGATATCTTTGAGGAACCATTCCCCTATCTCAAGGTGCTTCAGGGTGATCATTAAGGATTTCAAATTTACTCTATCAAAAGCTTTGGCTGCGTCAAGTGTTATAAAAGCCTGAAGAGATTCTAATGTTGTCGCTACATCCATGAAGCCTATCAATGTGTGCGTCAAATACTTAAAACGTCTTCAAGGTAGAAAGCCCTTTTGATCCTAATGTATAACACCCCCCACCACCTTGCTCAACTGTGAGGCCAGAATGCTGGCGAAGAGCTTCAATAACAAAGAAGTTGTTGGCTCATTCCTCCACTCAGATACGGGTGAACAACAAATAAAGATGGAATTAAACAGTCTTATCCAGACAGGGGCAATGTCTTCTACCAATATACCATATACTCAAGTGGGAATCCCATCTGGACCCACCATTTTATCTCTCTTTAAATTCCTGACCGACTTCATTTATTTATTTTTGCAATTTTTATTTGAGTAGATGAAAACTAAATTACAAATTCATATAATGAAGGAGCAGTAGCAATCAAGATTTCTTCAATCAAACGCCTCCGCTTTAAAAGTCAAAATATCCTTTATGCAAACATTGCAACACTTGCAGCCAGATTCATCAATCTCCCGTTTTGCGAGGCCCTAATAGCGAATTATAGCGATTCGCTATTAAGGACTCGCAAAACGGGATTCATGTAGGATTAGCAAAATTTATTGCGATTCCTACTGATTCCTTATTTGCGATTAGCAAATTGCTAATCGCAAATAAGGAAAAACTCCCCATTAATTCCTATGGGCCAAAAGGCCCATAGGAATGAATGGGGAGTATTCCTTATTTGCGATTAGCAATTTGCTAATCGCAAATAAGATTGCGATTTGAAGGGTGCCAGGGGTGTCCAAAGGACACCCTGTAGCACCCCTCAAATGCACATTTGAACAGGTGTTGCGCACACACATGTCCAGAGGACATGTGTGTGTGTAACATGCAAAAGTAAAAATGCACAAAAGTGCTTTTTACTCGTTTTTCGCAATTTACCACGAAGTCAGATTTCGTGGTAAATTGCGACCAAATATTGCGAATTCGCAATTTCAATTAGGGTGATGAATTGCATTTAAGGAATCTCTATTAGAGATTCCTTAAATCCAATTCCTCGCAAATATGCGATTTCGCAAATAGCGATTTTTGCATTTGGGATGATGAATCCCAAATGCAAAAATCGCACTCGCAAACGGCCAGATTCTCAGAATCTGGCCATTTGCGAGCGCAATTCAGGTTGATGAATATGGCTGTAAGAGTCCAACACAATTGAGAAAATATTACTTACTAGAAAAAACGCTAACATTCATAAATAGCAGCTTCATGAATCATAAATCACCGCCGAAAATAGCAATTAAAATAACACGTAAAAGACTGTGATCATACAGTTTTTATCGAAAGTGCATTGTGCAGAAAAATAGGTGAGTTTTCTCTGAAAGTGCATTGTGGCAACTAGAGAAGAACATGTCATTGTTTTACCCGTCTTCTATAAACGTCCTTCCACCCCATCTATCTTTTTAACACTTCCAAGAGACAGGGAGATTGGAATAGAACACTTATCAACCATTTGCTGCCAAAAATAAGGCAAACCCTGACCATATCGCTTTATATCTTTGGATGGCCCCTTTGCAATTAGCATATGCCTCCTCCAATGTATAAGTCCTGCCCATCTTTCCATACCAAGGTTGTATTAATGGTATCTTATCTGATTTCCAGTTCTGGAGTATCAGAGTTCTGGCTACAGCTATGGCAATAGAAACACAATATTGCTGATGTTTTGTCAGGTGGTATTTCTTGTGTGAGGACCCAAATAGGACCAATCTGAAAGAAGGCATGATTTGTGCTGATAGTGATAAATTATTAGCTTCACACACTTTTGCCCAAAATCGTTGTAGATGGCAACAATGAAAGGAAACATGGTTCCAAGTCCCTGTCTCCTGAACTTGACATCTAAAACATTGCTCTGAAAGAAGTGGGAACATTATATGTAGACTTTTTGGTGTATATTAAGTCAATCATCTAGATAGAAAAGCCATCCTTTTATAATTGGCAGCTCTTAAAGCTCTACACTCCACTTCACTTAAAATCTGCCATTCTTTAATATTAAGGCTACATCCTGTTTCTTTTTCTTATTTTAACAAGCGTCAATCAACCTCTTTCCGCTCCTCTGTCTGACGTAGCAGAGAGTACCAATTACTCACTCCAAGTAATCTGTTCTCATAAATTTGCGACAGTACCATTAGTGTTGAAGAATTTACCATCACATAATTTTCGATTAGAAAGCTGATTTTTGATTAAAGCCAAAACCAAGGACTATATTCTGGCAGCCCACCTGCTGAATCAGCATATCCCAGGTAATCAGATTTGCTACATTACAAAAATTACCCATATCATGTGAACCCTGGCTCCTTCCATAAACCTAGGATCCTTTGCGAAAACTGTAGCCCCCGCATTCACAATCGGATATTTCTGTGAGTGCAAGACATACAGGAATTTTGCATACTTAAAAAAAATATTGGCTATGATACTGTAAATCCATTATTGTCTTATACCTTGTTTTTTGCGGGAGTTTTGGAAAGCCGAAGAAGACAGGTAATTATAGTGCACTTTCAAATAGTATTAAATTAAAATTCAAATGTTCAAATTTCGAGGGTGACATTGCAAGCTGGACTATTATAGTATAGTTCGAAATTGAGGAGGGCTAAATACCTGTGATATATCTAATTGTAGCATTAAAAGTTTATTTCTTGAAAATTTATTCACCCAAATACATTTTTGGATCATTGCATTTAGTTCCTTTAAATAAGATTTGGGTATTTTGAGAGGGAAATTTATAAACAAAAATAAAAAATAATGGTTGATTGAAGCGTGGCTCAATGGTTAGAGTGTGTTCAAAGAAGGGGATTGGCCCAGCATAGTTGGGGAGGGAAGGTAGGGCCGATTATTGCTAAACAAAAAGAATGTACCTTCACAACCACTTAGTTTTTAGAGTTATTTAGAACAGAAATAAACGCAAATCAATACGTTATTCCTAGCCTTTGACTTTGGCTAATTAATTTTTAATTATTCAACACATTTATAAAAAGAAGAACATGTAATCAACTCAACAGAGAATACATTTTAGTGGTGTCCTACTAACAATACACATAACAACTGAAGAAATCACAAATCGATTGTACAAATTGAAAAAAAATTTTCAAACAAAAATCACAAATCTTATCAACAACAACAACAACTATGACATATAGTGGTCAAATCATCTACCTGGTGAAAACAGTTGGAATGTAATTGAAATTATTCTTGCATATTTACACAATTCAAAACGAATGCAACTGTACAAAATACAATTCCAAATTGATGCAAAGATTCCTAGCGTTCAAGATTCAAGCTCTACTTAATATAGTAGCCGACGCGTTTCAAGTCTCGGTTTTAAGAATTGCCGGACTCTCATCAGGGCTGGATGAGTCTTTTGGAGGTAAGCCAACTGTTTATGAAAAAACAAAGAAACCGATTGGAACTACTCTTCCCAAACAGTCTATAACACAAAGCAATCATTTAAATTTTTAAAAGATGTTCCATACCTGGTCACTGACCAGCGGAAAATTATGCGTCTTCTATTAATCGTTTGTGCAGTGCTCGCCTGAAATTGACAAGGTGACAGAGGCTAAGTCGAGTTTTAAGTCATTTTAGTGGCCCAACAAAGAATTAGAAGGAAGGCGGAGTTTACCTAGTATAGGCTCACAAATGGCATGCCGCCTCCAATCTTCAGTGCATAAAGGGACAACGTGGCAGGTATTTACACATCAACTATGATGGAAAAAATTAAAACAAAACCTGGCGTTAAACATTTCGTACGCCTGATGAAAGACGCGTGAAGCGCTCAACAGGCCAGCACTTACGTGAGTGTTTGATGAATTCATGTAGAAAAGTCACGAGTTAGGGGAGTGCGGGGCAGCGCCGATGTTTAGTTTCTGAAAGGGGAAAGGGAACCGAGTTGAAAGAAAACCTCAACTCTCGAGTCAGAACTCAGCGTGTTCATTATTTAATAAAAGCGGCGGGGCGCGCTTACCTTCAAGCAGTGAGTGAATCTCTGAAAAGGGTGTCTCCTACACAATCCAAGAGGGGACCGGCCTCCATGCTGTCAACTTCACTACTAGTTAGAAATTACGGACTAGAGTCACGTGACGTAGGCGGAGCTAGGCCACCTAGTCATGAAGATGCATTCTGGGATATGTGGTCCATAAGCCCTGAAAGCATGATTGATTCTCACCAAATTTCATCGCTGGTCGCTAAGTAATTGACCCATGCTAGAAATACATAGTGATTAAAGAAAGCGGGAGCAATCAGCCGATTATGCCCTATGGAGCTCACTCATGCAGTTCAGACCTTTGTTTATACTGTCGAACTTCATAATTAAATACGCCTCCTTGCGCAGTAAAGCACTGTCCACGCACACAGATCCATGTTTTGAGTCAATTGTTGCCAGAACAGTCCACTTGAACTGATTCTCATTGTGATTAAGGCTCAGGAAGTGTTCAACCATTGGTGCTGATTGGACCTTTTTCCTGATTCTTGAATGGTGTTGGGTTATTCTAATGTTGATTTGTTGGCTCGTTTTGCCGATGTACACCCTGTCACATGGGCAAAGCACTGCATAAACCACATTTTTCGTTTTACAATTAGTAAAGTTTGTGTGTTTCCACGAAATGCCATTGTGATCAAAAACCTCCCCCTCCAGTGTTGTAGGGCAGGCAACACAATTCCCACATCGATGATGACCCACGATGGGTGGCAAGTTCCAATGTGTTGTCAAATTGCTCCTAGGTTTCGGGATGTAGCTGTCAGCACGTATAAGTTGCTGACCAATACTGAGGTTTTTCTTCATAGCGAAGATCGGCTTGGGCATGGGGCAATTAATGTTCTCCAATAAATGCCAATTCTTAAGGACAATTTGTCGAAACTTGTTAGTGTGAGGACCGAAGGTGGTCACACAGACAAGTTTGTTGAGGTCTGACTTACTCTTTTTCTCTAACAGAGACTCTCTTGGTGTGAATCTTGCTCTTTGTGTCGAATGTTTAAGCAACTTTTTGGGATATCCCCTCCCTTCCATTTCTTTACAGAACAATTCAGCATGTTTATCGAAGTCCCCAATCTCAGTGCAGTTCCTCCTAATTCTTAGCAGTTGGCCATAGGGTAAGTTTTGTTTTAAGCACTGAGGGGTGCGAGCTATTGAAATGCAGAATAGTATTTCTGTCTGTCTCCTTTTTGTACAGTGATGTGACAAGTTGTTCCTCTTGGCATCTGATAGAGACATCTAAGAATGTCATTTCATGATTACTTGATTGTAATGAGAACTTGATGTCAGTGTGACGTGAATTAACCCAGTTGTGAAATAGGTCCAACTCGGTCTGGCTCCCCTGCCACAGGAGCCAGACGTCGTCTATGTACCTCAACCACTGTAGTATCTTATCAGAAAAGGGATTATTATTAAAAATGAATTTCTCCTCGTATTGGGCCATAAAAATGTACAGCCATTTCCGGCGCATAAGGACAGCCCATGGCTGTCCCTTTGACCTGTACAAAAAACTCATTTTCAAACTTGAAATAATTCATGCGGAGGGAAATTTCCACCAAAGAGAGTATGAATGATGTAGGCACCCTATGGGGTCTTTCCCTGGAGTCAAGATATACCTCAATCACCTCAAGTGCCTCGTCCTGAGGGATTTGGGTATATAATGACGTGACGTCCATTGTTGCCATTAACTGTGTCTCATTGTTGAACTGTATGCCCTCAACCTTCGTGATAAAGTCAGTTGTGTCCCTGAGATATGATGTGACATGACAGAGAAACGGTTTCAAAAAGTGATCAATATATTTAGATATTGGCTCCAGTGCTGAATCGCAGCAATGCCATTTGTGAGCCTATACTAGGTAAACTCCGCCTTTCTTCTAATTCTTTGTTGGGCCACTAAAATGACTTAAAACTCGACTTAGCCTCTGTCACCTTGTCAATTTCAGGCGAGCACTGCACAAACGATTAATAGAAGACGCATAATTTTCCGCTGGTCAGTGACCAGGTATGGAACATCTTTTAAAAATTTAAATGATTGCTTTGTGTTATAGACTGTTTGGGAAGAGTAGTTCCAATCGGTTTCTTTGTTTTTTCATAAACAGTTGGCTTACCTCCAAAAGACTCATCCAGCCCTGATGAGAGTCCGGCAATTCTTAAAACCGAGACTTGAAACGCGTCGGCTACTATATTAAGTAGAGCTTGAATCTTGAACGCTAGGAATCTTTGCATCAATTTGGAATTGTATTTTGTACAGTTGCATTCGTTTTGAATTGTGTAAATATGCAAGAATAATTTCAATTACATTCCAACTGTTTTCACCAGGTAGATGATTTGACCACTATATGTCATAGTTGTTGTTGTTGTTGATAAGATTTGTGATTTTTGTTTGAAATTTTTTTTTCAATTTGTACAATCGATTTGTGATTTCTTCAGTTGTTATGTGTATTGTTAGTAGGACACCACTAAAATGTATTCTCTGTTGAGTTGATTACATGTTCTTCTTTTTATAAATGTGTTGAATAATTAAAAATTAATTAGCCAAAGTCAAAGGCTAGGAATAACGTATTGATTTGCGTTTATTTCTGTTCTAAATAACTCTAAAAACTAAGTGGTTGTGAAGGTACATTCAATGGTTAGAGTGGCAGACCCTGATGCAGAGGTCTGGCCCGGGACCAGGGTTCAATTTCCGCCTCGGCGGCTCTTGGACTCAATCTCCCCGGACCTGATAATTCTTGCCTCGGTGCCTAGTCTAATCATGGGTCCCACTCTGTGATTCTGGGCAATAGCTTGCTTAATCTCCACAATGGCCCCAGCAGTGCTTGGATGCCTGGCTTCACCTTGGGGGTGCCCAGGAGTGGACATCTCACAGGAAAGCCAGGAAGGGTTTCACAGCGGTATGAATACAGCGCTACGAGACCTCTGGGTAGAAGGCGCCATATAAATACTAACACATTTACATTTACATTTTAATCATTGACACTCGACCACTACATTTTAATCATTGACACTCGACCACTTCGTGACAGAGGAAACAAAGATCATTTGTAAAAAGCCTTTTTGCTTTTTTGAGTGTATTACCATAATTAAGCGTAAACAAGTGATCATAATTATTCATCACAAATATTCCAAGATATCTAATGGGTTTGGGTGATATCCATTGCAGGGATTATGGGAAACACTCTACATTTCCATGTTTCATCAGAATCACAGTCTTTGCTTGATTTAATCTGTAGCCCCCTATCCGTGGTGTAAAAGCTTGTATTTCGTCAAATGCATTTTGAATGTTTATCAGACCTGTTTGCAAATATAGGATAATATATTCCACAAACAATTTAATCTTGGGCATCCCATTTAAAGGAAATGTAAGCTCCAAAGTGCTGTGAATTTAAATTGCCAGAAGTTCTAAAATAATGAGAACAGGAGAGGGGACAGCGGGCATCCCTGCCTGGTCCCAGATCTGATCCTTACTTCTCCTGCCTCTTCTTTATTTTTTTTATTTAGTTTTTTATTGTTTTATTACAAATTTTCAAAAGAACATACAGAGAAATCACTGCACATACAATGCCAAAAAAGTTGAGTAATTACAAAAATATTAACATCAAAACAACAGTACAGGCCCATACAATCATAAGATTTTAATGAATCTGATAAGTGTTTACCGGCTGGCTGACCCAGTAAATATGCTACTGTGAATGCAATGTTAGTCAGTAAATTCAGGATAGAGTGTCAAATAAGAATGCAGTGGTTACCAGATGTTTTTGGCGCGGGAAACAAGAGGTAATAAATACACATAAATGTCAATAGTAGTGTCACACTGTATTAAGTCCCCCAGCTAGAACCTCACCATCAGTGATGTGGCTCCGCCCCAGTTTAGGGAAACCTGCCTCCTGGCTAGTAATAGTGCAGTTGCAGTGAACCGCCTGATCCCAGGACTCAAGGGGGGTACGTACCCCAACAATGCCAGAAGGGGCATATGGAAGAGTTCTGTCTCTACCATCTGTTCCAAGTCTCCGAATTCCGCTTCCCAGAATGCCAGGACAGAGGGGCAGTTTCATACCAAGTGAACAAAGTCAGCATGTACCTTCGCACATCTCTGACAGTTATCTATCTTCGCTCAATCCATTTTTGCAAGCAGCTTCGAGGTGATATAGATTCGAGGTAAATATTTAAAATGTAAGAGTTTATGCTTAATATTATTTCATACCAGATGAGTTTGTGCACACCAATAGGCCACATCTTTTCTGTCACAGGCAGCGCCAGAGCTCCTTCCCAGGCCGCGTGTGCCCCTTCACCCTCCATCGGTCTAAGTGTCTGTGCTAGATGGTACATTCTAGAAACCAGGTGTGCGCTGTCAGGTGTCGTAATGGATGTGGTGAGCGGGGGAATTCAGGAGGCTCCTCCGTCTCAGGGTGCAGTGTAGTGACCAGTGACATTTGCGTTCTGTGCACTAGAAAACGTTCTAATGCAGTTATATATTGGTCATTCGTCAAGTCCGTTAAGGAACACAACCGTCCATCTTTAAACATGTCTCCTATGGTTTGCAGCCAACAACGAGTGAGAGCTTGCTGCGTTAAAACTTCAGTTGTGGGGGATATCTACGGATTATTAAAAATTGGCAAAGGCAGGAAGTATAATTGATCTGCCCATAGGTACCTATGTGGACGTCCACAAGCTCAGCTTGTAGTCTGAGGTGTATGAATCTCTGCTGGTGTCCTCCTGAGTCTGAGCAAGAGAACAGTAGAGAGGAGGGAAGTGCAGGCCTGGGTGGATTCAGGCTTCAGGAATTGTAACAGCACATCAGGGTGGTACCAAAAATAGACATAAAGAGCCTGTGCCACAAGATAATACAAGTAGAAGTCAGGCACCCAAAACTCCCTCGCTCAAAAGGTTGAATGAGTTTCTGCCAGACCACCCGCACCTGTCCCCCTGCCCAAACCAGCCGCATCAGTATGCTCCGAAGGTTACCAAAAAAGGATCCTGTGAGTGGACCCGTGGATGGCCTCAACCTTGTGGCGGGGGGGTGTCTTGTGGCGCATTGCAGACCCCCTTGAGAGCGTGATACCCCCCCTTATTTGCTAATTGCAGTGACACGGCGTGTGACGCTGGTGTGGTGAATGGGCCCTGACAGATGACATTCGCCCGCCTTGGGGTGGGCTGGATTGCACCGACGCTGTGTGGGAGGTGTGGATGATCATTGTCCACCTCTCTGCCCGCATTTGTGAGTGACAGGGCTATGGGGTGCCTGGAGCCACGACCAGAGGGGAATGAGGGCAATCTAACAGGCCTACTATCCTCGCAGCCGAAAATACAAATTAGCCTGACATCCCATTATTGTCTTCTGTACTCTGTCGGTGTGGTGATGGGGCCTCTCCTGCTTACTCCCCTGCTGACTGAGAATTACTCACTTTCAATAGGCCTTGTCATCTTGTTCATTGAAATGGGTCAGGGGGACCCCAAACATTGGCAGCTTACCTTTGAGGCCGTCAAACACCTAGGAGAGAAGAGAGACGTGTGATGATGCCCCTCATGGTGAGCCTCTGGAGTACGTAAACCCTCCGGACTCTAGCTGCCCGGCGCTGGATGGCACTGCTGCCATAATGGTAGAGCTGCAGGTCGGATTTAAGGCCATAGATGTGCGCTTTGACGAACTAGGCACGGGGATGGATACAATGCATGGCCGGCTGGAGCAGCAGGAGGCCCGTTTAGACGCTGAGTGGTGCATTACGAATGTCGAGGATGCACCGGCAGCCATAGTCTAGTCAGACCCCCCAGGATATAGCGGCATGGATTAGCAAATTTAGCGGCACAAAAATGGAAATTTAGCGGCACAAATATGGAAATTTAGCTGCAATTTTGCGGCATTTTATGTGGCCATTTTTCCTACAACAAACACAGATATTTTAGTTTTTTTAGTTATTTAACAACATGAAGCTATGTATATTTGGTTTCTTTACAATGTAGACACTTTGGGGCAGATTTACAAGCCCCTTGCGCTGCTTTTACGCCGCTGTTGCGTCACTTTTGTGACGCAGCGGCGGCGCAAAAGATGCACCATGGTGCGGGGTATTTACTACGTGACGAATCTCCCAGATGCGTCACGTTGCAAAGCCCTGCGCCAGAAGAGGCGTACCATTGCAGGTCAGTTTGTGTCTTGCAATAGCCTTAGAGCTTGGTGCCACTGTACCTGCTGCACTAATGATGGCTATACCTATCGCCCCTTTTATTAGTAAGCACGTTAAATAGTACAGTGTATTTTGAACACGACCTGATATCCCACCGGATGCCTGTTCGACAGACCTAACCACTAGAGAAAGAGCAGTCAAAACCGCCAAGTGGTCACTTGTTAAACAGTAGCGAACTGCATGTTGGTACTTGTAGTTTCGTTGCAAAATGTCAGCCTGCAAATCGTCTCTGATTTAAAAGCGGGGACTGGTTGAAGTTGACACCCATGACATGGGGCCACTTGACGCCCGTGTTAAATTTCTCGCCTCTAGGATTTTTCCCATGGCTCACTCCCAGGGGGAAATGGTCTGCAATAGGTGAGCTCAACCCTCTGACTTCATCCCTTGTCCAGCGCGCCTCTGCAGATACCCCGTCCCGTGTGCACCTCAGCTCTCTCGGCTGAGTGGTTCTGTCTGTTTATCTTGAGGGGCAGACATCTCTGCACGGCGCTCCGTCTCCAAGCCAGCGAATAGGGTGACCAACTGGCATTGGTGCAAATTCAGGACGGTGAGTGTAAAAATTCAGGACAAAGGGTCAAAATTCAGGACACAAATTCAGGACAGGAGCTCAAAATTCAGGACAAAACTTCAGGACAATAGGTACGTTTTACAGACACATCAGAGGTCGCGCAATAGTATATAAGTAAGCCCAGCCATTTCCAAACATATTCAACCGTTTGCAAACCTATCCATCATGTATCCTTCCATCTATCATTTCACTCATCCATCCCTTCATCCATCCCCTCATCCATCCTTTCACTCATCTCCATTATCCATCCACCCTTTCACCCTATACATCTGTACACTTATCCATCCACTCTTCATCCCATCCATCCATTCACTCATCCATTCAGCCATTTACCCTTTCACCAATCCAGCCATCCTTTCACTTACTAATCTTTCCACCCATCCACTATTTTAGTCATCCATCCATCCTCCCTTTCTCTCTCCATCGACCCTTTCACTTAGCCATCCTTCCTTCCATCCATCCTTTCACCCACCCATCATCCATCCATCCATCCATCCATCCATCTGTCCTTCCCCTCATCATCCATCCTTCGCCTCATCACCCATCCATCCTTTTCCCTCATCATCCATCCATCCAGCCTTTTCCCTCATCATCCATCCATCCATCTACCCACCCACTCTTCATCCATCCATCCTTCCCCTCATCATCCATCCACCCTTCCCCTCATCATCCATCCATCCTTTCACCCGCCCCCTCATCATCCATCCATTCCCTCATCATCCATCCATCCACCCTTCCCCTCATCATCCATCCTTTCACCCACCCCCTCATCAACCATCCATCCATCCATCCCCTCATCATCCATCCATCCTTTCACCCACCCATCCATCCATCCTTCCCCTCTATCCATCCCCTCATCCATCCATCCTTCCTCTCATCCATCTTCCCCTCATCCATCCATCCTTCCCCTCATCCATCCTTCCTTTCATCCATCATCCATCCTTCCCCTCACCCATCCATCCATCCTTCTCCTCATCCATCCATCCTTCCCCTCCATCCATCCATCCATCCTTCCCCTCATCCATCCATCCTTCCCCTCCATCCATCCATCTCCTCATCCATCATCCTTCCCCTCATCCATCTTTCCCCTCATCCATCTTTCCCCTCATCCATCATCCAGCTACCCTTCCACCCATACATCCAGCTATTTACATTTTCTCTCCATCCTTCCCCTCTCATCAATCCATCCATCCTCTCTCATTATCCATTTATTCAATCTTTCATTCCTCCATTCACCCATTTCACTAATTCATCCAGCCATTCACCCATCCCTTCACTTACTTACTCGCCGACCTTTCCATATTAATTTTGAGCTGAGCCCTTTTGAGAAGAGGCCCATCAAGAACTTCACCCTCGCTGCAGGGGCCGTTCCAGGACTGGGACAGAAGCCACCCAGGGCGGAGACAGGATCCACCACAGGGGGGGGACAAGAGCCATCACAGGTGTAGGTGGACTGGAGCCACAACATGGGGGGACAGGAGCCATCACAGGCGGGGGGTGGACTGGAGCCACCACATGGGGGGGACAGGAGCCATCACAGGAGAGGGAACAGGATCCACCAGGGTGGGCACAGGGGTGGGCATGCAGTATTCTAGTATCATCTTGGGCTCCTCGCCCCCTCCTGCACAAGACAACGAGAAGACAGGCTCTCTGTCCAAAATGCCATCCCCCACTGTGATGTACAGTACTTACAGGAGATACTCTAAGAGAACTGATTGAACTGATTGTCCTCCATACTCTGTTAATCAGTGTGGGTGCGATTGTGCCATTTCTGTATTTTCTTGATTTATAGACTGCATGTTTGAAGAACCGAGGTTTGCTTACAATTTAGTGACAGTAATTACGCTCTGTGAAGAGAACCACGTGCTGCCTCGGTGTAATCAGGTGTGTAATCTGGCCGAGTCTCGGATGTTTGGGGCCCTGGGTAGAAATGGAATGTGTGAGCCCCCCTCTAAATAGCAGAGACATGACACATTCAGGGCTGTTTGCATGTGAATAGATGTCGCAGCTCCTGAACCTGCAGCCCCTCCCTCTCAGTCACCTTCGAAGCACCTCTTAACAGGTCATCAAGGGCTGGAGGTGTGAGGTTTGCCATCCCGCTGTGACGCTTCAATGCTGCTGAGTATCTGAGGAGCTTTGGTGCAGCATCGGAGTGAAGGGAGGTGGGTGCAAACTGCGCCGGCTTTTCACAGGCGATAGCTACATAAAGCAGACCCCCCAGGATATAGCGAAAAATGCCGCGATTTCTACAAAAATGCCGATTTCGCGGGCATTTTTGTAAAAATCGCGGCATTTTTTAAAAAGTGCCGATTTCGCGGCAAATCGCGAAATCGCGATATCCTGGAGGGTCTGTCTAGTGGCTAGATCACACGGAGAGCCTTCTAGAAACAGCAGAGACAAAGGCGGAAGTATTAGAGGCGCGGTCATGGAGCAATAATCTTCGGATTGCAGGAATTGCCAAGATTACCAATATAGGCCCTATGGAGACATATGTCGAACAGTTACTGACTGAACTGTTCAGCAGAGATAGTTTCTCTACCACATTTGCAGTGAAGCTGGCTCGCAGGTCCCTGGCCCCCAGATCGGTCACCGGCGCACCGTCGTGCCTAATCATAGCGCGATTATTCAGCTATCGTGCCAGGGATGTCGCCCTGCTAAAGGGCCAGAGTAGTGGGAAATCTGCAGTTTCAACAGCTGTTGATATCGCTCTAGTCTACCCGGACTTTACGCCAGTGGTGCTGGAGGCCCGACACAAATGTCAAGACATTAAGCAAACTCTTAGAAATGAAAACATCCGTTATGCCATGTTATACCCTGCACGCCTTCATATTCAAATTAATGGTAAAACTACTGTTTTTGATAAATCGGCATAAGTGGCACACTACTGGAAGCTTCACAAATCAAATGGAGGGTCCTCTCCTGGGAAATGATACTTTGCTGCCTGAGGGTTCATGGCTGTTGATGGGTCAATTTTGAGACGTGTAGAGGTGATAACCTGGGCCCGAACCCATGAACGCTGGGACTATTCTTTATTTATCACAATTTTAGCCTCTGATCCTGCATAGAGCTCTGGTGGCATTTTGACCAACTGTGAGGGAAACCCAATTTTTGTACTATAAAAAACAAAGCCTTCCAGTCAACAAGGTCAGTCGCCTTTTCTCCATCAAGCATTAAAATAGCCGCCTTGACCTTGCTGACCAACAGGTAATCTATTAACTGTGTTGAATAATAGGTATTCACAGCCAATAATCTATGAGGTAGAAACCCTATTTGATCTAAATGGACCAACTGATGTGTGCACAGTGCTAGTCTTGCTCCCCAAATGTTCCTAAATATTGTATAATCTACATGTAGTAGACTGATGGGATGATATACAATACTGTCCCTTGGATCCTTATCTTTCTTTAAAAAAATATACAGCAGTTGCTTCCTTGAAGTATTTAAATATAGCTTGTCCATCTTTTATTTGATTGGAAATTTTTGTCAAA
The DNA here is from genome assembly GCF_964263255.1 of Lissotriton vulgaris. Taxonomy (NCBI): domain Eukaryota; kingdom Metazoa; phylum Chordata; class Amphibia; order Caudata; family Salamandridae; genus Lissotriton; species Lissotriton vulgaris. The sequence goes on from NC_141694.1 coordinate 660,257,135, forward strand.
AAAGGTAGAAGAACTGTCTGGAAGGTCTTACACTTCCATCATTTCCAGCAGACTTCGCATTGGCTATACTTTTCAGACAATTGCGAAGTTCCTAACATGTGATACGCTTAATAAGGAAATCACATTTATTCAAAATATGAGGTATTTGCAGAGGTTCAAAATATTGTGAGAGCAATTCAAAATCGCCATCCTATGCAGCTTCATGGATATTTTAAAAAATGATTAAGGAATACATTCGCAATCTTGTCCTTAGTGTCTACCACTAAACCCGTTTTGTGATTCCCAATCTGAATAATTACATTTCTACTATTTTGAACTTTAGTAGTCTCCCTATATGTTGGCTTTCCTCATAAACATTTTGTTTGTAGTTCTTTCTGCCCACAATTTCTTCCAATTTAAAAAAAACTTTCAGTTATTCTTTGGGTATGGCCAGATGATCCTGCTGACAAGCATTTATCTGATGCTCTGAACTAGCCATATTTTCCTTATGCTTAGATTTTTTTACATCTGCCTGGAATGCTTAAATTGTTTGTGTTCGTTGTTCATTTACCGAAGCCTTATAGCCATAACCTGGCCTCTAAAAGCTACACTGAGAGCTTCCCAAGCAGAGAATACCAAAGCTGAATTCTAATTAACTTAAAACATTTTATAAAAAGATGCATTTCTTTGATCCAGCCCGGATCTTCGAGAAAAGATTTATCTAAGTGCCTGTCCTGTCTGTTTTTCACACCGAGTACTTCTAATTTGACTATCATAGGAACAGCTGAGTGATCTGAGAATGAGTTTGTGATTTTCTCTGACTCCACTCGTGCCAGCCATTTGCCCACTAGAAGAAAATCTATGCAAGAGCCCGACCTAAAACTAGAGGAATGGCAAGTGAATTGTAAGTGTCCTGGATGGCCTTAGCACCATTGATCTATAAGGGCCATTTCCTGTTTCCTCCTATTTATCAATTTAGTTGTTTTGGGCGCTAGTTGTTTCTTTGTTTTATTTGAGGTATCATACCTAATATCTTGAATGTAGTTAAAACCCCCTCCCAATATTATGGACCCTTCCGATGAAATTAATATATCATACATTTGCTGTAAAACATCAATTTTACTGAAAATGGGACCATAATAATTTAAGAGATTCACCAGTGCCCCTTCCACCTTGACCTTTAACCAGATCCATCAGCCTTGGCGATCCAGCTAATTTGTTATACTTCGCAATTTGGCAAACTAAAGAATATTATACCCACCCCACGAACAGCCATATTTGCTGATACATAATATGCTTGGGTTAATTTTTTTGTTAAAGGCACTTGGGAGTGTTTGACTTAAAATGAGTTTCCCTGAGTGAAACTGAATCTGAGGAGAAAAGGATGCCACCAGTTTAACATAGGACCTGCTTTTATATGGTTCAATAATCCATGGACATTGCACGTGATTATCTTGGGACTATGCATCATTTACCAACTATAATAAGTTTTGGATCCGATCTTCCCTTTGCCTCTATATTTTTTCTATTACTACTGAAGAAAAGAACTAAACACCCCAAAAAAATCAACAGCAAAAAAAGACATCAATGTATTCTGCTTTTCACCTGCTTGTTCTTCTCTGCAGTCCCATCCCTTCTCCACCCCTCCTCCCACCCTTCCTACGCCACGGGAATCCCCCTTCCATCCTGCCTCATGGAAAACCCACCTCTAAGTATGTCATGAAATCACATCCAATGCACACCCAACCCAGCTCCTTCTGAGCTCAACCCCATTGATCATCTTTCTTGTTAGTCATATCTTCAGCTTTTGATTAATTTAGGAAGGTTTGAATTGGCCTTTCCATAAAACCTTTAGTTTAGTAGATTGCACTACTGAAGCCTGGGCGCCCACCAGCATGAACTCATGTGCCAACTCTTGAAAGGCCTTTTGCGCCGTGCAGTGGCCCCCGATAAATCAGAAAAATCCTTCACAGCCATTTTTTCAAAAACAGTAAAAAATTCTGCGGAATAGCTCTAGATAGTATTTGCTCTTTAGTCCGCAAGTCAGAGAAGTTGACAAAAATAGTTTGCAGATATTTGGCATCTGGAGTTTGCTGAAATGGTACGCCCGCATTATCTTTAAAGCCTCTAGAGCTATCGGCCCAAATGCTTTGGCGATCCTCGGTTGCCCGTATCTACGGATGGGGCGACAAAAACGGGAAACTGCTCCACAATCTGATCTCCTACCCTAGGGCCCACCGCATCATCCCACGGCTCATGGGACGTGCCAGGTGACCTCTCAGGCCATTGCGCATACCTTTGCACAATATTACGAAACCCTCTATACTGCACGCCCCCGGCGCCTTCCTCACAGACTTGATGGCAGAATCTGGACTTTACTTGCCGTGTCTTCCCAGGGAGACGGCGGATACCCTCGATAGCCCCTCACTCCGGAGGAAACCCACGGGGCCATCACCCTGTTACGCTCCGGCAAAAAGCCTGGGCCGGAAGAATTCCCCAGGAGTACTACTCTGCGTTCCATGAAGATCTGGTGCCCCATTTGACGGAGCTATTCTGCCATGTTGTGGACATCGGGTCTTTCCCGTCTGAATCGGACGTGGCGACTATTGTGGTCATCCCAAAGACACATCCACCTTCCCTAGACTGCTCCGACTTTAGGCCCATTTCCCTGATTAATACAGAAATTAAGATCTTCACCACCACCATTGCCCAGAGACTCCGGCCCCTACTGAAAGACCTGGTCCACCCTGATCAATGTGGCTTTATGCCGGCCAGGGGTACCTGACACTACATTCGCCATCTCCATCTTGCCCTGGCCCATTGCTCTCGGCTCTCCCCCTACCTTGCCATTCTCCGTCTAGACTTCGAGAAGGCCTTTGACACGGTGGACTGGGGATACCTGGGAGATGTTCTGGAGAAGATGGGTTTTGGCCTTCCCTTTCGCCGCCTGGTCCAGGTCCTATACAACGGCCCTAGAGCCCGTGTGCTTGTTAACGGCAGACTCTCCGAACCATTCCCGATCCGGGGGGGCACCCGCCATGGCTGCCTCTCTCCCCCCTCCTATTCGCGTAAGCGATGGAGCCCCTGGCGGCGCTAATACGGCAAACCCCCTTGATCCGAGGCTGGCAATGGGATCAGAGCCAAGTGGACAAAATTGCCTTATATGCGAATGATGTGCTGCTCTATTTGGCAACCGGGAACGTTCCGGTCCTAGGTCCCTGAGAGCCCTTTCAACCTTTGAGCGGGTCTCTGGTCTCCGCCTCAACCCGACAAAGTCCACACTGGTCCCCCTCCACTCCTTGCAGGCCTGCTTTGACTGGCAGGTGGGGATCCCCCTCCGTAGGCTGTCATTCAAGTATCTGGGTGTGTGGGTGAGCCTCCTGCCTGAACTAGAGTGTGCACTCAACATCGCCCCCTAGTCACCCGGATGAAAACCGATCTTTGAAATTGGCAGTCCCTTTCCCTTAACCCGCTGAGACGAAGCGCCCTTTTTAAAATGATGATCCTTCCCCGCTTCCTCTATATTGTACAAAACACCTCGATCCCCCTCACAAGCGGCTGGTTCCGGGAACTAAATAGCACGCTCATCCACTTTCTATGGGGGAGGGGACGCTCACAGTTGTCCCTGTCCGACTGCCGAGTTCCCCCTTTGACGGTGGTATGGGAGTCACCAACCTCTATGCCTATTACCTGGCCACCAAACTCATTGCGATCCATGACTGGATCGCGGGTGACTGGTCTGACCCCACCTACCGGGTAGAACTCACTGTCCTCGACTTCACACAACTGTAGGGCTTCCTCTACGGCTCCCCGGTGCCGCAAGACATGCCCTCCATCACCAGATCGGTCCTTTTGGCTTGGTGTGCCGCACTCCGTCTGGTGCGCTTGGATCGGAAACTGACTAGACAAACGCCCCTCTGGTGTGGCACCTGGTTGGGAGAGACCGCTTCCCGCGAGGGGTTCCGCCGCTGGGACCTGGTGGGAGTAACCCTACTAGGGGACATGAGGGTGGGAGACCACATACGTTCCTTCTCTGATCTACAGCAACAACACTCACTCCTACACTCCCAGTTTTACAAATACTTACAACTCCGCCATGCCCTCCACACTCACCTCCCCATACCTACTTCCCTTCCAGAGTTTAGTCCCCTGGAGGCCCAAGTCATGATGGGAGATCTGGGGGGAGGAGGGGGGTGTCCCGAATATACAGAGCCTTGATTAATAACTCCCCCACATCCTTGGATCGCATCAGAGAGTGCTGGGAGGGTTGGGTGGGCCCCTTAGATGAAGCTGATTGGCGTGATGCCCTCATGGCGCCCAAATCCCTAACCACGTCTTCAAAATTACGCCTGGTCCAGTTTTACTTCCTCCACGCGGCATATTCGACACCGGCCCGTCTCTTTCGAGCAGGTGCAAGATCCTCCCCGGCCTGTGCCCGGTGGGCTGGCACTCCGGCCCACTTCTACCATATGGTGTGGTTGTGCCCGGCCTTGGAACCATTCTGGAGAGGGGTGGAGAGAGAACTTACGAGTGCGCTGAGTTGGGTGGTTCCTCATGACCCGAGACATCTGCTTCTAGGAATGTTTGCTGGACTGGACGGTTCCTGAGCTGATAAGCGCTTCTTGGGAACGGCACTGACGGTGGCGAAACGAGACATTGCAGCCAAATGGTCTCGGATGGAGGCACCGGCTCTGGTGCGGGATACAGGAGGAAGCCGTTTTTGAGGCCCCGGGTTGTCCAGAGCTGTTTCATAAAGTATGGGGCAAATGGTTTAGCTTGCTACCATCGTGATGGCCTTGATACATCATTGTGCTCGGTGGGTACCAGCGACTTATTCTGATAAGACTGATATGCTCTGTGATGTCACGGGGGGATGGGGGTATTTTAATGGACTATGTGACTGGTTAGGAATGAATTTATTTTGTGTTGAAAACTTCAATAAAAAATTGATTATAAAAAAATAATCCTCTAGAGCTAAAGGTAGAATGTATTTCTTGATTAGCATATTCATGAGTTGTGGGGCAGACTCAGCTTCGCCTGTGACTCACTTCCTGCTGGAATTCCCCTGAATCTTAAATTTAAGCGTCTTGAGTGATTTTCTGTTGTCTCCAGTTTCGTCTCCAGTTTGGAGATCTTGTTTAGCTCAGGCAAAATATGATTCTGAACTTGTTCTAGTTTATCTTCAATACTTATATTCTTTGTTCAGCTTCTTGTATTCGCTTAAGTAGTGTCATCAAATTATCTTCAATCTTGGACAGTCTTTGATTTATCATCGCAATATCTAGATCTTGTTGAACCTTTAATCCTCGTATCTCAGCTAGAATGACTTCTAGTACGGGTATAATGGGCTCTGGTAAGGATTACTGGGTAGCGCTGGAAGTTTTGATGGAGGATTCTTGTATCTGGCCCTGTGCCTCCATGTCAGGCGCCTCTAGATGACATAGGATCGATGATAAATATTCCTATTTGCCGGTACTTCTGAAGTCTTCAGATTTGACCTAGTCATGGAACGTGGCCCCTTTGCTTCATTTTGAGACCCGCTTCTAGCTATCACATCTGACAAAACCAAATCCCCAGATATCATAGGACTCAGAGGTGAAGGCGCCCTTGTAAAGCCCCTGTAGTTTCCCATGCTGCTTGTTTTGTAATTATATCAGTCTGAGCATTCTTAAGGAGATTTGTTTAAAAGAACAGGAAGGTTTTAGGTTTTGCTGAAGTCTTCCTCTCTTCTCATTTAGCGAGGTCCTTGTTCTCAATTGGTGATATTAGCCCTAGCTGAGGTGGGGAAGCAGCTGAGCTCCCTGGGCCCATAGAAGTTGATAGGAAGTCATGGATTTCTTCTGCCTTCTCCTTTTCATTACTTAGCATCTGTGGTAAAGAAACACCAGCTGTCTCTTTTCCTTCAGCCATCTGCTCAGGTTTTAATGAGAAGACAACAGAGCCTACAAGATTTTCCAACTGTTTCTCAAGCCATCTGGCTACCCACTTTGTGAGGCTTTTTTTCAATGCTTTGCGGGTACCAGAGTGGTGGGCTTAGAGCGCTGCTCTCGAGGCCGACAATGTCATTATATTATCCAGAACTCTCTTGAGAACCATGTAAACCCTGAAACTACCATCAGATTTACCCATGATTGCAACCAGAAAAATCCAAATAGATGTTTCTATGGGTTCAATTATCCCCTGCACCACCTTATTCTCTGGCACCCGTTCGACCTCTTGTCTTGCACTAATCGGAACTTCGTGTACTTTATGTTGAACTGGTACAGTTCCTAGTTTAACTAAAACCTTGTGCACATATTTCTTCGGTTCCCCTACCTTTTCTGAAAATACCTTACTCGCCTCCCACAGTTTCCTCCACTGTCATATCACTCACAATTATGACTTGATTTTGTGTTCTAGGGTTGATCATTATGTGGAGATCATACTGATGTTACCATCCCAGTATTGCACTTTCCCTCTCACTCAAATCTCTTGAAATCCATATCAACTGCCATTTATCCTATTATGTCTATCGCCTTCCCCTGATACTTTCCTGGGTTAATATCTTTTGAGAGTAGACACACTTTTGGCCAATGTAACAAAAATATTTCTTTTTTTTATAATATACAGGGACCCTGAATACACCATAAGTTGAACTATTTCCCCTTTAATTTTTAATGTAACTTTAGGTCTACTATGCCTTCCATTACTGTCTTGACCATCAGATCTGCATGGTATCTTGTCTGCTTCTAGATCATCCTCTCCATTCTCCTGTACCACCGCCACTTTAAAATTTACTATTTTTTTTAAAATACAGGCAAAATGCCCCTTCTGGCCACATTGTCTGCACTCCTTCATGATGGCATAACAATTCTTAATCTTGGCATTATGAAAGCTACTCCCACAAGTTGTACACATTTTCTCAGGTTGTTTGGAAGCATTTACCACATTGCCAGCATTCCTTTTATTAACTGCCCCTTTCTTGGCATTCTTACGATACCCCTTACCTGTACTAAGCATTTCAGTATCCTCCTGCTCAACATAAGACACATTTCTTTTATACATTGATCAGATTGTTCTACTACCTTTGCTATCTCAATGTCATCAAGCAATGATGGATATTTTGCCACACGTAACCTCTCCTGCATCTTTTTAGTTCTCAACTGTATTATCAATTGATCACAGATCAATTCATCTCTCATAACAAATTGACACTTAACTGATAACTTGCGCAACCTTGCCACAAACTTTTCTACTGTTTCATCAGATTTCTGTGGTTGTGAGTAAAAGCAGTGTCTGAAAATGGCTATATTAGTATCATTGACGAACCGCTTTACCAATCTTGCTTTGACTTTTAAGTATACATTAGCAATTGTTTGTGCATCATTCCCCACAGCTACTAGTAAATATAAGAAGACATGCTGGCCTTAATATTTGGAGACTTGCTGGTCTTCCTTACCAATGCACTCAGCAACAGGGCCTTCTTTCTTGACACTCGAAACTCTCTCTCTTCTAATGCTTCTATAAAATGTTCCAAAATCTCCATCCATTCCTCCTATTCAATTGGTAGAGAACTAAGTTGAGAAAAAAACAATGGCAGTGGTATTATTGCTGCATCCATTATGACCTATAAACCAGTACCCCAACACATATTAATACACTAGGAGTTCATTAAAAAAAAACTATTTAAGCTTTGGTCTTTAACTTTGTCCAGTACTGAGCAGATGATCAAATGTTTCTTCAATAGTAGCAGAAAGTATAATAACACCCACTTAACGTTTGACATTAGGCACACACTTCCATGGTGTACCTATCACCCCAAGTTGTGGTCTCTAAATACTTTTCTGGATTAAGCACGCTCTTGTATAGTGTGCCTATCACCAGAAATGAAGTTGACAAAATAATAGGCTGGATTAGGCACGTAGTCTCCTCTTCCTTCCTCTGCAGGTCTTCAAAATAGTCACGTATTATGTTGTTTTAGGCACACAGTCTCAAGGTATGCCTATCACCTCATATGCACCCTCATGCTGGACACCTGCCTTGCCTCTTGATCTCTTAGTCTTTGGGAGCAGAAGCTCCATTTTCATTCTGTTACATAAATGCTGTATCTGCCTTGTGTAACAACAGTATGCTCCCCAATTCCTCATACTGGTCGTCAAAGCATTGCATTACATCGTTTTTGTAAGTTGATCGGGCTTGTATTGCCAGAGCGGTGTGCGTGGCTCAACTATGATTTCTAAAGGTAGTTAACCACTTCCCTACTTTCTCTGAACTCTCTGTTGCACGTTCCGTGCAACACAGAGTTCAGCGTGAATTTCAACGTCCTAACGTTTTGAAATTCACCCAGCTGTGAATGTCGCCACTTTTTGTCAAGCCTGCCACTGATAACATGTTCTGTGAGTCATGGCTTAGTGCCTATAAAACACACTAGAACAGTCTTAACCCACAGTCTTTAGATAAGAGTGCTGGGTCATTACACCAACCTCACCATTCACGCAGTCATCAAATGTTTTTCTTGGGCTGGGACTTTTATTTACCAATCTTACGATATTCCTTCAGGGGCCAGTTGAGGGTTAAAACAGGACTTTATCAGAAAGAAGAACCCAGCAGAGTCTTACAACATATGAATGTTAGAACAGTAAAGCTAGCAAATTTTTTTCTCTGTCAGAACAGTCTGGGGGTTCTGATCTGGAGGACGACCTGGAGGAGGAGGTGGATACCTCATCGCTTGAAATCACCACCAAGGAGACTACATTCACCACTGTGGCGAACCAACAGGTGGATAGTAATTGGGGTGAGGCGGATGGGGCTATGCCCGATGTGGATCAAGATTTAATGCTGGGTCAGTCAGGTCAGTTGGGTCAAGTAGGCTCTGTTGATCAAGCCAACTACAGCCTTGGGGCCACAAGTCAAGCTGCGTTAGATGTCATTTTAAAGGCCATTTCAGAAGAACACCTCGAGGCTAAGGCTGAACATCTGAAAACTCACACTGCCTGCAAAAAACTCCAGAATACAGTGCGACGGCTAGGGCGTATCTCCTCACTGGAAGATCAAGTGGCACACAACAAAACCGACATTGACGGCATTAAGGCTCAGAAGGACGATGTCCATATAAAGTTGGTCGATTTGGAGAATGGATTACGCCGTAACAATCTGCGTATTTTGGGAGTGCCTGAAGGTCGTGTGGGACAAGACATCTGGCAGTTTGTGGTTGAACTTTTTGAGGAGGCCCTCCCCGAGGTTAAGGACTGGCATTGGTCCCAGGAGATACAACGTGCACATTGTTTTCCATTTCGACAGCGACCAGCACGGGCCTCGCAAGGCCTTCAATATCCACGTGCCATTTTGATATCATTAAACAACTTTTTGGCAAGACAAACACTATATGACCTTGCCGGATAAAAAGCGCTCTGGGAAGGGGGTTGAATTCTTTGTACGCCCTGACTATTGCCATGCTACTGTAGAGAACCGCTGGCGGTTACGCCAGCTGATTGCTTCATTTCAACAGAAGGGTGTACAAGTCGCTCATGCATTACTTATAGCAACCCCTCACACTAATGAATTCAGATATTCCTTAGCTGGGGCCTCAGATGTAAAGAACCGATTCTGCCCTTTATACACAGTTTTTAAAGTAGACGGCTGGAGAAGAGAGACTTTTTTTTTTTTGACGTAGGACTTAGATCGACTGGGTCTCTATCGAATATATTAAACTTAATTGTGAGTGCCAGCTAGCTCAGAGGTCACTAGAAACTTTCTCGAATACAAAAGAAGGGATTAGTCTCTGACAACCGCATAAACATGACAACTTTGTTTCCCAAGAATAAGAAATCAATCTCTAGAGTCGCAGAAACAATAGATAGCTATTTTACTCAGTTAATCGTGCATGCTTCGTTTCACCAGAGGTGCTGAGAAAATAGAGAGACGGGAGTTTTCAATAAAAAGTATTTGTTGAACAGTCTTCTTTCTAAAGCATAAGAAAGGTACTGCTACAATAGTAATACTGGTTATAAAGTACAGTCCATATCGTATGAAGAGTATTATGAAATAATACTGTAAAAGCATGGTATGGTTTCTAAGGCATATAAAATAATATATAATACATACATTAATAAATAATTACTAAAAGTACTCAACGAGTGCTTCTAAAATACGCCTACCCCGGTGTACCTAACCTATGTCTAGTACGAGGGAAGAAGTAAGTGAGGTGTAGCTTAAGTTTAGTATTCTTTTGCCAAGAATCTATTCCAAGACTTCTCTAATCAGCTCCGTAACTTGGTTTAGAATGAAAGAGGTCTTGTATCTCTCTCTCGGGACTCGATTTCCCAGCAACCCGCAAGGGTAGTCTAGAAACACCAGAGCTGGATTTCTCGGCAGGAGAAAAGACAGCGTCTCTCAGGGCGTCAGCTGCAGGGTCGGATTCCTTTGGTACTTGCTGCTGCAGGGCACGTTGGGCAAGTAGATAGTCGAACTGCTCTGTAGTGTAGTTCCTATACTCCCAATAGGCTCTGCACATTGGAATAACATAAACAGCAGTGTAGATGTAGAACTGAGGTCATCTAGGTCTCTACTGACTATGTTAGACTTAATTAGTTTTGCCAGCTAGCTCAGAGGTCACTAGAAACTTTCTCGAATGAACAGGAAGGGGGTAACTTTCCTGATTCAGACAAGAAGGGATTAGCTTCTGACAACCATATAACATGACAACTTTGCTCCCCCAGAATAAGGAGTATATCTCCAGAGTTGTGTGAAAACAATAGACAACTATTTCCCTCAGTCAATCGTGCATGCTTAGTTTCACCAGAGTGCAGAGAAATAGAGAGACGGCGTTTTCAATAAAAGGTGTTATTTATTGAGCAGTCTTTTTTCTCTTGCAAGAGAAATGAATTGCCACAATTGCAATACTTATCATGAAGTAAAGTGCGTACAGTAAAGGAGTATTATGAAATAATACTGTAAAAGCATTGATATGGTTGCTTAGCCATATGATACTTTAAAACGGATAAAATATTTACATACATAAAAACATTGACTAATGAACTCAACTGGTGCTTCTAAGATGCGCCTACCCCGGTGTACCTGACCTAAGCCTAATACGTGGGAAGGAGTAAGTAAGTTGCAGTTTTAAGTTAAATTGGGTTTTTTCCAAGAATCTGAATCAAGAATTCTCTTTAAGGTTTTAAGCAGCTCCGTACCTTGGTTATAGAATGAAGGAGGTCTTGTATCTTGTTCTCAGGACTCGATCTCCCAGTAACCCGCAAGGGTGACTGGAAACACCGGAGCTGGATTTCTCGGCGTGAGAAAAGGCAGCTTCTTTCCCGGTGTGTCAAAGGGAGCTACGGCTTCCTTCGGCTCTCGCATCAGCTGGGCTTCGGATAAGTAGATATCCGCTCTGCTCCACACCACCGTGTGTTGCTTAAGGCAAATGCTGGTATATTTATACCTGGAAGGTGCCGTGTTTGACGTAAGGTTGGACATAAGACGTCAATAGAAGATGACACTAGGAACTGGCCATTCTTTTAGTGCTCACAGGAGTTCTATGACAAATCAAAACAAAGGCATGGGGAATTCCCAGGTTGCTGGAGGTTTGGTTTGTTGAAAGAACTCGTTGTGCTTTCTAGGAGTCTAAGGAAGTAGCCTTACCATATTTGGGCTGCATGGGCTATGACTAAATATGGGTATGATTCTTATGCCTTTATAAGGACATGATTTATTATATCCATATAAGGGCATCAATCTGGAATATTTAATTAGGGTCCTGGATACATTCACAACAGCTCCAAACCACTGTGTGTTTGCCTGGGCAAATGTGGGCATATTTTATACCTTGAAGGTGCCGAGATTGACGTAAGGTTGGACATAATGATGTCATCAAAGACTCAGTTCTTTAAAAACTCCCTGAGTTCTTGGATAAATCAATATTCAAGCAAGGGGAAGTCCCTGACTGCTGAAGGCAGGTTTTTCCAAGAAATCGTTGTGGATTCTCAGAACTAGTGGAAGTAGCCATGCCGTATTAGGGCTGCATTTGCTAAGTCTAAATATGGTTATGATTTCTATGCCTATATAAGGATATGGTGGTTTATACCTATATATGGGCCTGAACCGGGAAAATTACACTAGGGTCCTAGATTCATATACAACACCCACTCAACTATAATATGTTCAACATTACTAAACTATAAGCATCTAAGCATATCTAAAGCATGTGTTTACAATCCCAACCAAAATACATGAAATGAATTCGAAATTGCTGTACATGGAAAATGAGTATGTCAATAGTACGCATTTAAAGGAATTGATGTCATTTTTAAGCAAAAAGCATGATATCGGTAATGTAAGACTGAATGAATCATGAAATTACATTCATGAAAATGGCTCTTGAATACAGAAAAAAGGGTTGAGACCGTTCCATAGCAGAATATATAAAACTGTTTTGGTGTTGAGGACAAAGCCAAATATGGCCTTAGGAAGTGTTTCGAAAATAATTTCTTGTTCTCTAAAAATAGTTCTACTTTAAGCAGATTACTCTGTGCCTTAAAAACGTTCTGTTTTTGGAAAAAGGTTCAAATTTTAATCGTAGAAAAATAGAGTTCCCAAGTTAGAATGATTGTTTTGGAAAAGTGAAGGCCGAATTCAGTGCTCATGGAACGCTGTGTGCAGATTTCAAAAGTTATTCTCGGTGTCAGGAGAAAACATCAAATCGTCTAGGCTGGCAAAGAAATCGTCTACCTCAGTAGGTGAAAGTGGAACTACTTCATCAAGTAGATCAAAGGTGCACAAATTAGGATCATCGCCGTCAGCGGTTGTTGCATTAGCAATGTTCGCAGTAGCTGGTACCTGTGTGCCTGTAGTTATATTTAGCTCACCCTCAGTTAGACTCGTCGGTGAGACTTCAATGAACACCGTCATCAGGATTTTTAGCCGTTGGGGGCAGCATGATGCATGAGTCGTTACCGGACCTAGCAACGTGTCAACATCTGATGGCAGGACTGATGGAAGTGTAAGACGGATGTCCAACATCCATTCTTCTCCGCAAAGCAGGCATCGTAGAACAAGTAGGATGCAATCTTGCCAGATTGGTCTAAATGAAAGGAACCAAGTGGTATTCAGATCTCTTAAACGAGCCAAGCCAAGAATCTGTGTAATCCTCTCACGATACCGCATGGCTAGGAGGGCTTGTTCCATTGTAGTCTGGGTATCGTCGGTGACTGGACTTGCCATATCAGAGCAGAAGGAATAAAAACAGAATTACTGCTACGAGTCCCAAAATGAGAGGCAGGCCGCCGAACACAGAGTGCACGAAATTTGGAAAAATGCCGAGGACTGCTTCAAATGGTGTTAACAGTCCCGAAAAAATTGTCTTAAATAAATGTGCGATGCCGCTGGTATCAGACATGTTTAGATTTGACCTAACATTTCTGAAAAATGAACTGGGCAGTTTGTTGATAATAATGCATGTATCTCAGCAGAAGTCCTTGCAACTTGCAGACCATACGTTTCTCTAGACGAGGTCAGTGGCGTAGTTTTTTGCAAAAGAATGGCTTTTATTCTGCTTAAAGTATCAATCCGTATAGAAGAGATATTCAGTGAAGGCCATAACTCCGTCTCCCTGTCTGTCTTGCATTTTGGATACAATACTTGCATACAACAAGTGACCCTGCCCGACACACTAACTAGATACGCTCTTCCTGGCAACATGCCACAACAGCTGTGATCATTGAGCATAACGTAGCTGCCATTGGAAAGCTGCCTGAAAACTGGTTCTATTAAGGCTGCTGGTGATCCGTGCAGGTGGCAAGAAAGGTTATTTGAAGAACCTTTGCAGGCTCCGTGTAAATTAATAGCTTCAATCAATCAATCAATCAAAGCATTTATATAGCGCACTACTCACCCAGAGGGTCTCAAGGCGCTAGGGGAGGGGGGTCCGCTACTGCTCGAACAGCCAGGTCTTGAGTTGCTTCCTGAAGGCGAGGTGGTCCTGGGTCAGGCGGAGGTGGGTCGGGAGGGAGTTCCATGTCTTGGCGGCGAGGTAGGAGAAGGACCGTCCCCCTGTGGTGGCTCTTCGGATGCGGGGGATGGTGGCGAGGGCGTGGCCGGTCGATGGAAGCTGGCGTTTGGGAGCGTAGAAGTTGAGGCGGCTGTTGAGGTATACTGGGCCTTGGTTGTGTAGGGCTTTGTGTGCGTGGGTGAGGAGTCGGAAGGTGGTTCTCTTGGTGACTGGGAGCCAGTGCAGGTCTCTCAGGTGTCCGGAGATGTGGCTGCGACGGGGGATGTCCAGGATGAGTCGTGCTGAGGCGTTCTGGATCCGCTGAAGTCTTTTCTGGAGTTTGGCGGTGGTTCCGGCATAGAGGGAGTTGCTGTAGTCCAGACGGCTGGTGACGAGGGCCTGGGTGACCATCTTCCTGGTCTCGGTGGGGATCCACCGGAACATCTTTCGTAGCATGCGCAGGATGTTGAAGCACGACGAGGAGACGGCGTTGACTTGTCTGGTCATGGAGAGGGTGGAGTCCAGGATGAAGCCCAGGTTGCGTGCGTGGTCTGTTGGTTTGGGTGCGCTGCCTAGGGCGGGGGGCCACCAGGAGTCATCCCAGGCGGAGGGTGAGGATCCCAGGATGAGGACTTCCGTCTTGTCCGAGTTCAGTTTCAGGCGGCTGTTCTTCATCCATTCGGCTACCTCTTTCATCCCTTCGTGGAGGTTGGCTCTGGCGGTGGCGGGGTCGTTGGTGAGGGAGAGAATCAGCTGGGTGTCGTCGGCGTAGGAGATGATGTTGAGGTTATGCTGGCGTGCGATGTCTACGAGGGGGCTCATGTACACGTTGAAGAGGGTTGGACTGAGCGAGGAGCCTTGAGGAATGCCGCAGATGACTTCGGTGGCTTCAGATCTGAACGGGGGGAGGCGGACTCTCTGTGTCCTTCCGGCGAGGAAGGAGAGGATCCACTCCAGTGCCTTCTCCTGGATTCCGACGTTGCTGAGTCGCTGCACTAGTGTACGGTGGCAGACAGTGTCGAAGGCCGCGGAGAGGTCTAGGAGGATGAGGGCCGCTGTTTCTCCGTTGTCAAGAAGAGCTCGGATGTCATCGGTGGCTGCGATCAGGGCGGTCTCGGTGCTGTGGTTGGCCCGGAAGCCAGACTGCGAGAGGTCGAGGGATCCGTTCGTCTCGAGGAAGGCGGCCAGCTGCTTGTTGACGGTCCTCTTGATGACTTTTGCAGGAAACGGGAGCAGCGAGATGGGGCGGTAGTTCTTGAGGTCGGTGGGGTTGGCTGATGGCTTCTTTAGTAGAGCGCTGAGGTCGGCGTGCTTCCAGCTCTCCAGGAAGGTAGCAGTGTCGAAGGAGGTGTTGATGATGTCCCGCAGGTGGGGTGCGATGACAGCGTCGGCCTTGTTGAAGACGTGGTGAGGGCAGGGGTCGGTAGGAGATACGGAGTGGATGGAGTTCATTGTGCGGACGGTGTCTTTGGTGCTGATCGGGGTCCAGGCACGGAGGGTGGTGGTGGGGGGCAGTGGTTCGGTTGTGGCGTGCGTCGGTTGAGTGCTGAAGCTGTTGTGTATGTCCGCGATCTTGTTGTGGAAGTAGGAGGCGAGGGAGTTGCAGAGGTCTTGCGAAGGGGTGATGTCGTTGTTTCCGGCGTTGGGGTTGGAGAGCTCTTTGACGATGTTGCAGAGTTCCTGGCTGTTGTGTGCGTTGTTGTCCAGTCGTTCCTTGAATGCGGTTTTCTTGGTGGCATGGATGAGTTGGTGGTGTTTTCGGGTGGCGAGCTTGAGGGCAGTCATGTTGTCCGGTGTTGTGTCTCTGCGCCAGGTTCTCTCGAGGGCTCGGCAGTTCTTCTTGGAGCTCTTGAGTTCGTCGGTGAACCATGAGGCTTTCTTGCTACCGGGTCTGCTAGGCGGGGTCTTCAGAGGGGCTTGACATAAAAGTGTACCGCTCAGTGAGTTCTTACAATTTTTATCACTAAGAAATACTTCCTTTCCCCCATTCCAACATTTGTGTGTATCCGGTAAATTCCAGGTTGACTGAATGTATTCTTTACCCAACCTTTCATACAGGCCTGCTGGTATGTGTCTTAAGCAATATCGAAACTGGAAAATCGTTACTGGTGTCGTGATGGTGCCATGTATTATCCATTCCACGACTGGCTTCTCAGAAACAGTTAATGGTAATCATTCGAGTTTTTCTATGCTCAGCACCGTATAGTCTGCTCCTCTTTGTTTCAACGAGATTTGTTTATCGGTAAGGTTAAATACAGAAAACAATGACGTGGTGTTGATTAGACGCCATGGCACGTAGCCTGAACGTAGATTTTGTAATGTCCAGCTTAGCAGCAATATAGAAGGTAATTGGGACTGGCCATGTTGTAACAGTAGCAAGTCGTGCTCTATTATGTCAATGGCAGATGACACAATGCTGTCCAAAGAATAAATTCTGGAGGACAGAGTTGTTAACCCATTGTCCACTACAGAGAGATCTTTCTTATTTTTTTCTGCAGTTTCCATTTGCGTGATTTTCCATGCTTCATTGTAAGAAGAGTATATACCGGCGTATATGAAACATTTTTGTCATTGTTTGCGAGGTCCAAGTAAAAAGTCTTGCAAATCAATGCCTTCTTTAAGTAAAGTTAAGTGTTGTTTAATTTCTGGAAGTGTGGATTTCTGTAGCCACTCAAGGCACAGCTTTCCTACACTATAAGTTATTACTATCCCTGGTTGTTGTCTCTGGGAATATCTTGGATCTGGCCTATTCACTGTGAACCCTTGTGTTTTGTTCAGGAATCTATCTTGACAGTTATTTGTGTCTGTGGGCCAGATTAACCATTTTTTTCCAATCAGGATTAGTTCTGTTCTGTTGTAAAATCTGTTTTACATCTACCTCCTCATCTGAAGTGCTATTTCTGTCAGGTGTGGGCTTAGGTATAGACGGTTTATTTAAATCTTTTATCTTAGCCAAACCAAGACAAGATGTTTGTTGTACAGTGTCATTTAAAAACATTATTTACTCCAGGATAATGCAGGCTCTGAATAAGTCTTCTAAACCTTGCACTTGCCAGTCTTTTGTGCCCCAGACAATTTTTGTCTAAATGCTGTCTTTCCAAAACCTAATGTAGACAACTGAGCATAAAGGTTTGCAGAATAAATTTGTTTAGTATTGGTCAGAATGTTTTCATTCCTGTCTTATTCACATTTTTGAAATAAAATGTTACTGGATGTGTGACATTAAAACCTGAGAAGTATGGAAACTTTTCATAAAATGTTTTTGAGCTGCCCTTTGGTGGTGTCGGACAATGTTCCCATTGGTTGTAAGTAAAAACATTTCTAGGGTTTGCAGATTTATGCAAATAATGGTGACCATAATGATTAAAACAATACATTTGTTCATAATCCGATGAACCTTCCAAGTATTCATGTTTTGTAAATTTAGCTGACATTTCTAAATCTGTCAGAAAATGTGCTGGGTGAGACAAAGTCACTCAAAGAAACCTTAAACTGGTGTGGAAACTTCAACAGCTCCACCGGGCAATAAATGTCATATTCAGTTTTATTCCATGCTATACCACCAGGTATAGGAATGGCTGTGATGTTTACTGATGACAGGTCTCTTCTTTCACAATGAGATGATGTGTGAGGTTTCAGGAGCAAGTTGATGTTCTTACGTGCTGTGTCCATTGTATTGTATTTTCCTTCTATCATTCTTCCTAAACTTATCACAAGTATGAGCCAAAGCAGGAGGAAAAGTATGCCTAACATAAACCAAAATTTAACCCATGGTGAAACCAGATATGTGTTTTCCAGTTGATGAAAGAGTTCTGTTATTTTGTCTTTGAAAGTTTTATTTGCTGGCATATTTTCAGGTTCACTGGGATCCTCATAAAATGTATCAAAGGTTATGAAGTAGCCAGAGGCAGTTCGGTCAATTGTTGGAATTGCATCAGGATTGTTATGAATCTTTGGAGCTGCTTCTTCCTTTGTCATATTTGTATAGTCAGATGTTACATCATTGTAGACGGGTGTTTCTTGACAAACTGTTATTTGGGTGTCCAGAGGCACAAGTTCCATGGCTTTGTTGCATAGTCCTTCTTTTCTTACTGTAGGTTTATCAAACGTGATAAGTCTTTCAGTTTGAACCTCTTGGATTGTAGCAAGATTTGGTCTGCTACATCTTGGGAGTCCACTGGGCCTTCTACTTATTATCGGCCACATGATGTGGTTTGACAAGGTAAATGGACACAACTCTGTTCTCCCTTTTACCAGCAAGGAGCGGTAGTAACACTGATCTTGTTCCGTGGATTGTTAAAAAAGGTACTGCTTTTCTGTAAGAAGGCCCAAATTCCTTTTTCACTGCGATCTTTTTCCTGACTAGATTCCAAATCTTTGGAATCCAGACAGGTCTTGATGGGACAGGTGGTTTCTCTTCAGTGGTTGTTGGCTTCTGTATCGTGTTACTCAGACTTCCTCTTGTTTCATTTAAGTCCTGTAAAACAGCCACACGATCTTTGACATCAAAGGGTTTTTGTTCCACCACTGAAGTTTGACAATCAAGGTCCTTGATTTTCACTCTAGCACCAAACAGTAATTCATATAGAGGGATTCCTCCCAGAGAATTTTTTGGCAGATTGTTAATACTACGTTGGACACTTATTAGATGTTTGATCCACCCGTCACCCGAACCTAATACCGTAGCTGTTATAGATTGCTTTATGTCACGTTTTTTTCTTTCCACTACCGCATTACCCTCAGAATGGAAGGGACTAGAATACCGCAATGCAACGCCCAAGTTAGCCATGGCCTCCTTGTAAGCTCGAGAGCTAAACGCAGGACCCTGGTCAGAATGTAGCGTGCAGATTGCGTATGTGCCGATAAAGACTCGCAAATCTTTTATAACAGTTCGAGCGTCAGCTGAGCGCTGGGGCCACATCCAAATTAATCTTGTGCATGAATCCACTGCGACCACAATATATAGTTGCCATCCCTTTGTGAGGGACCACAGTGGTCCAGGTAAACACACACTAGCGGTTTATCTGAAATCAGAAGGGGCGTCTGTGCAGGTCGCTTCACTGTTGAAACTTTCATTTTCTGGCAGATTTCACATTCTAGAACATAGTTTCTAGTTTATTTCCTCATTTGCGGCCACCAGTATCTTTGTTTTAATAATGATACTGTGGCAGAAATCCCTGCATGTGCAGATGCGAGACCTTCGTGTGCTGCTAAGATCGATCCTAACCTATGTCCCATGTTTGGAATTGCCCTATCCCCCACTCCTGGGATTCGAGCAAAAGGAAGTTCAAGTTCAAGTTCAGGAATTTGTATAGCGCACTACTCACCCAGAGGGTCTCAAGGCGCTTGTGGGAGGGGGTGCATTATTTATCGAATAGCCATGTTTTAAGTTCCTTTCTGAAGGAGATGTGGTTCTTGTGTAAGGCGGAGAAGGGTGGGGAGAGAATTCCAGGTCTTGGCTGCCAGGTAGGAGAAAGATCTTCCTCCCATGGTGGATCTATAGATGCGTGGAACTGCGGCAAGGGCTTGGTTAGAGGATCTTAGTTGGCGGTTGGGTATGTAGAAGGACAGTCGTGTGTTGAGGCATTCGGGTCCTAGTTTGTAGAGGGCCTTGTGTGCGTGGGTGAGGAGACGGAACGTTATTCTCTTGTTGACGGGGAGCCAGTGGAGGTCTCTCAGGTGACCGGTAATGTGATCTTGGCGAGGGATGTCCAAGATGAGTCTGGCTGATGCGTTTTGGATACGTTGGAGTTTTTTCTGTAATTTGGCTGTGATTCCGGCGTAGAGGGTGTTTCCATAGTCCAGTCGGCTGGTGACCAGTGCGTGGGTGACAGTCTTTCTAGTCTCGGAGGGGATCCAACGGAAGATTTTTTTGAGCATGCGAAGTACGTTGAAGCAAGAGGATGAGACTGCGTTGACTTGTCTGGTCATCGAGAGTGAGGAGTCTAGGATGAAGCCAAGGTTACGTGCGTGGTCTGTGGGTATAGGTGCTGTGCCCAGGGCCGATGGCCACCATGAGTCGTCCCAGGCGGAGGGAGATGATCCTAGGATGAGGACTTCCGTTTTGTCTGAGTTAAGTTTTAGTCGGCTGTTTTTCATCCATTCGGCTACTTCTTTCATGTCTTTGTGAAGGTTGGTTTTGGCGGTGTTAGGGTCTTTGGTGAGGGAAAGGATCAGCTGGGTGTCGTCAGCGTAAGAGATGATGTTAAGGTTGTGTTGTCGCGCGATGGATGCGAGGGGACTCATGTAGACGTTGAAGAGGGTGGGACTGAGAGATGAACCTTGTGGTACTCCGCAGATGACTTCGGTGGCCTCTGATTTGAATGGGGGAAGTCGGACTCTCTGGGTTTTCCCGGCGAGGAACGAGATGATCCAGTCCAAGGCTTTTCCTTGTATGCTGGAGTTACTGAGGCGTTGTATGAGGGTGCTATGACAGACTGTGTCGAAGGCGGCGGAGAGGTCTAGTAGGATGAGGGCAGCAGTTTCTCCATTGTCCAGTAGTGTTTGGATGTCGTCGAGCTGGTTATTGACGGCTTTCTCGATGACTTTGGCAGGGAATGGGAGGAGGGAGATGGGGCGGTAGTTCTTAAGTTCAGAGGGGTCTGCTGTAGGTTTCTGCAGGAGGGTGCTGAGTTCGGCGTGTTTCCAGCTTTCTGGGAAGGTAGCGGAGTTGAAGGAGCAGTTGATGATGTCACGGAGATGGGGTGCAATGATGGAGTCTTCTTTGTTGAAGATGTGGTGGGGACAGGGGTTGGTTGGTGAACCAGAATGGATGGAGTTCATTAGGCGGATGGTGTCTTCAGTGGAGATTGGGTTCCAGGCGCTAAGGTTGTTAAAGGGCGGTTTAGGTTTGGAGGTGGGTGGAGTGGACTGTTCTTTGGAAGTGTTCTCAAAGCTGTTATGTATGTCGGCTATTTTGTTGTAGAAGAAGGAGGATAATGAATTGCAGAGGTCTTGGGAGGGAGTGATGTCGTTTGAGGCTGCAGTGGGTTTGGTAAATTCTTTGACGATGTTGAATAGTTCCTTGCTGTTATGGGTGTTGTTGTTGAGTCGATCCTTGAATGCTGATTTCTTGGTGGTTCGGATCAGTTGGTGGTGTTTGCGGGTGGCTGCCTTGAAGGTGGTCAGGTTGTCAGTGGTTGGGTTTTTTCTCCATGTTTTTTCGAGAGTACGCCATAGTTTCTTGGATTTTTTAAGGTCCTCGTTGAACCAGGGGGCCTTTTTGTTACCTTGTTTGATCTGGTTGTTTTTCAAGGGTGCTAATTCGTCAATGCTGTGAGTGATCCATTGTTTGAGTTTGGTGGCAGCCTCGTTTGGGTCCGATGAGAGGGCGGGAAGGTTTTGGTTGGGTGAAGTGAGGAGTTGGTCGGTGGTGATTTTGTTCCAGTTTCTACGAGGAATAGGTTGTGGGGGGTTGTGGATCGTGGTAGTTTTGTAGCTGAAGTGAACGTAGCTGTGGTCCGTCCAATGGAGAGTTGTGGTGTGATCGAAGGAGATGTGTTTACTGGAGGTGAAGATCGGGTCGAGCGTGTGTCCGGCAAGGTGGGTGGGGTGTCAACAAGTTGTTTGAGTCCGAGATTGGCCAGGTTGTCCAGAAGGGTGGTGGTGTTGCTGTCGTTTTTCTTTTCCAGGTGGAAGTTGAGGTCTCCCAGTAGAATGTAGTTCTCGGAGGCGAGGGCATGTGGGCTGATATGAATACTTTACTGAAAGCCTTTTGGGAGTATTTCACCACTGTCTTTTACTGAAGCGGTGACCGCCTGCATTATTTCGCTATCTATCTTCATTTCTGAACGAGTTATTGCAGCTACGGAAGCCGTTTGTACAGCTGCCTTTGCGGCTTCATCATCCAATGAATTCCCTGCAAAGTGAACGCCATCACGCTGATGACTCAGTGTATGAATCACGGGAGTCTTTTGTAGTTCTTTCTGTAATAGAACTATTTGTACCCAAAGCATTTTGTGCTTAATTGTGCCACCTTTTGCGTCTTTGAAACCGTTTTGAACCCAGTACTGCAGATATTCATTGTAAGACTGGACGCAATAATACGAGTCGCACACTATGAGTGTGGGGAATTCGCAATCGGTATTTTCAAGCGCCATCTTGAAAGCTTGTAGTTCAGCTCGCTGAGCTGTACAGTCTCCGAGTGATTGAGTTTTAGTGACCATAGGTCTCAATTTTCCTTCATGCCAGCGACCTTTAACAATCGCGCATGCAGCACTATAGGCTTGTTTTCCCCCAGTTGCGGGCTGTGCTGATCCGTCTGTATAGATTATACATCCGTAATGTTCTAGAGGCAGATTCTCGGTCGGCAGAGGACATTCGTGTTCATATTGTAGGAATTCTTGTGTTTTCAAGTAGGGGTCAAAGGCGTATTCAACGTCTGTTGCAGCAAGAGAATTAACCCTTTGTATCCATCTCGGATGTAAAGCTTTTGCATTTGGAATGCTCACTTTTGTCACTGCCTTTAAGGCAGGTACGTGTGTAACGATCATTATGCGTTTTCCTTGTGCGAGGGCTCTCTCTTCACCTTCATTAAAGGTTAGGTACATGAATCTGCATCTTCCTGGGATGATTTGGATCACAAGGTTGTGCATGTTGTCGCGTGTTTGTAACTTTGTTATTGCTAACATGTCTGTTTGTACTGAACGCAAAATTTCTGTATACGTTTTTGAGTCCAATTGGTTGGTTTGAAATCAGGTTTGATTAGTTCGTAGAGAGGTTTAACCCTTTCTGCGTAATTCAGATCATAAGTTCTTCCAAAGTTCAGGAAACCTAGAATTGACTGTATGTTTTCCAGCGTCTTTGGAGGTTGGAGCAGCGCGCATTTCTCTAGAAAGTTGGCTGCCAGGCTTTTGCCTTCAGTTGATAACTCGTATCCTAAGAATAGGACGTTGAGGTGGGCAATTTGTGATTTTTTAAAATTGAATTTGTACCCTTCCGAAGCGAACCCAAGTATTATGGTGTTCACTCTTTTCAAGTGCACGTCCAAGTCGTCATCTGTAAGATAGATGTCATCGACATAAGATAATGCTTCAACACAGTCGCCAACCCCCAACGCTCATACAATCCAAGAAGCCAGAAGCTAGAATCTCGAAAAACTGCTGCTGAAACAAAGCTGCAACAAAGTACCACTGGTGTTGGGCCTGAGAGCAACCAGAAGAGCCCAAGCCCAAGCCCAAGCCCTCGGGAAACAATGAGATCAGGAAAACAGAGAAAGTACACAGCGCCCAAAAGTAGGAAAGCTACACAACCCGACGTCGCAGAGGTCTCAGCCAACGCCAGCCACATTCTAAAAACACAAAAACCGATAAGCATACGGGACTTCTTCAAAAAAACGTCATCTAAGTTCGCGGAATCGCCTCAACCAAGAGCGCAGTCTTCGGAGGCATCAACCATAAGCATGGGCGGATTTTGCGGATTCGCGATCCACAAATTTGCGGATTTGCGGATTCGCAATCCGCAAAAATCCGCGAATTCCCGCGGATTTTTTTTGTGTGTTCGCACGGGTTTCTGCCAGTTCGCTAGGGTTTTTGTACAATTTTGCAAACGCGAACTTACCTGTCGGGTCGCAAGTTTTGCGAACTTGTTGTTTCTACGTGTCCAGCCTGTTTGCGACCCTCTTCTTCATCACTGCCACCCTCTGTCACCACTGTCACTCTCTGGTTCACCCATGCCACCCTCTGGCTCACCCATGCCACCCTCTGTTTCATCACAGCACCCTCTGGTTGACCAGTGTACATTATTGTGGCAAAGCAAAGCACACCTTCCCTGCCTCAAGTGACCTGAATTAATTTGGGGCTGATTAATGTGTCCCAGAATATTTTTTTAGCTGGCACCTGCTTCCTTAGTGCTTCCTGATTAATGATGTGCTTGAACGTTTGCACCTGCTAAGTGCTTTAATTTTTGCAAAATTAGTTACAACACCTGCCCTGCCCCAACTGACATTAATGAATTAGGGGCTGATTAATGTGTCACTGAATTTGAACTTCCAGCCTGGCTCCTGCTTGTCTCCCTTAGCTGTAATTCAGGACCTTTGTGGCATACGTTTAACTATTCTGAGGGTCAGAGCAGGGTCACACAATAGTTGCAAGTAGGCAACTGAACTCTGGAGGGGCCCCTCAGGAAGCACTACAGGAAATGGCTACTAATGATGAGCTTGAACTTTTGAACCTGGTAAGTAGTTTCAGTTTTGCTAAAATCGTTTTTCTGCAATTTAGCGCTTATTCGCGGGGCGCGAATAAGCGCGAAAATGAACTGGGAAGCCGCAAACTCGCGCGAATAGTGCGAGAAAGCAATAAAATCCACCGCTCGCGGATTTGCGGATTTTTGGTAAATTCGCGGGAATTTGCGTATTGCGGATTTACCGGAAATCCGCAAAATACGCGAACGGAACGGATTTTTCGCCCATGCTTAATCAACCATTACTCCTCTGGCGCAACCAGGCTCGATTAACTCGGCCCAATCCGGGTCACTTAACTTGGCCTTGGTGCAGCATTGGGCACCGGAAACCGCGAGGGCAATCGAGCCATCAGAGGTTTACATTTTTGGGTCCTCCTGTAACGACCAAAACAGCAAAAACTCTCAACTTGACTACCTCCCATCGGACAAGCTTTCTGTGTCTCCAGCAGAGGACCGCTTGCCCTCTCAAGTGCTGCAAACCCAGCTGGAGAACACTATGTGCCCAACAGAGGCCCAAGTAATACCATCTCAACCCACGGCAACTAATGCAGCGGCCACGACCATGCCTCCTGCGGCCTCTCTTCATCAAACAACGACGGCACAAATCCACAGGCAAGCCAACCCCGAGCACTCCAATAGCAGTCAACAATCCTCAACCCCACAAACAACCCCACAAACAACAATCTCCACAATAGCACCACTAGCTTTGAGCCCCCCGTACATGATTTTCTCGCCACCTGGACACACAAAGGATATACAGCAAAGCCAGCCAGCACTGCCCGCCCAGAACGATCAGTTTATGACGGACCTGTCTCTTTTTTTCAAGACGTCTGAAAATTCACCCAGGTCCAACCCGATCCTAAACGAAAAACAAAACACTGAAGAAAACACCGGGACCAGTGCTTGGCCACAACTTTTACAAACCCTGCAGCAAACAGTTAACGCACTAAACTACCATTCAATAAAACTGGAGGTGCAGGTCGACCTATTAAACACCCTGGCACTATTTGGGTCTGGGATCGACAGTAAACTAGATAAACTCAATTCCTTAATTTTACGGGCGCAAGCCTCCACGAAGCTCGCCGAATCAACCTGCTGTTGTTCTCCAATCATAGATTCTCTTTCTCTGCTCCCAGAATGCCTAACCACAGTCATAAGGGAAGTAAAGTTGTTGAGAGGAGGAAACGTTCTTACCAAACCGCCACCCCCTCACAGCAAGAACATTTTAAACCCACTGAATCTCCTGCTAAGCAGAACACAAACTTAAAAGAAGGTGAGGCTCCAAACACAGGAACAACCACTGGCCAAATGAAGCTGAAGGGTCATACTCAGAGCGCCCAGTCAAAATCAAACCCGACGGCAGAAAACGGCCCCCCTTCGCCACCAACTGGACCCACTACCAGGCAAGATCATCTCGAGCCTGTGCAAACAAATAGCCCCATTTCTCAAAAAGATCTAACAGTGGCGGCCCTCCCGGGGCCAGTTTTAGCACGTAGTAAAAGAGAGCGTAAACGCCAGCGCAAAGCCAGAAATAAACTAAGGGCAAACCCCAACATGGCCCACCAGGAACTCTTCCCTATCTTTAAAAAAGTTGAAAATAAAAAATCCCCCGTCTAAAACAGTGCCGCAGAGCAAAGAACCTCCCTCAATGGAGTCACTCCAGAAAAACTCACCCAAGAATCTGCAAGTAGCCCAAAGGTCCGAAGCAAACAAACAATGGCCCCAGAAATAACCGAGGGCGGGGCCCACATAGAAATCATAAGGGTGAGCTCAGATACGGTAAGTGCAACAGGGCCTAAGATGACACCAGAGATGGCACCAGAAAACCCCAGACCATCGATGGCTCTCAGTTCCCCAGGAAAAGAAAACGCAAAGCCAAGAACCAATTACTCTAAAACCATCTGCAACGATCCTAAAGTTGCGACCAGCCAAAATTTACAATTGACGAGGGCACCACAATGACTGTCACAACAGTTATACGAAATCAAACTAGATAGGACAGTCGAAAATTCCAAGACTAAGCCTACAGGTGCTCCGGAGTCAATCAATAATGATCGCCGTGCCATCAGATTCTACTGGCCCCCGAATATAAATCTAAAGGCCGGCACAACATTCTCAACAGATCTAACCTGTTAAAACTAGCAGAAGGAATTCCGGGTCTAGCTGGACTGGCCACGAATAATATTGAATCCATCGAATTCCTCTCCCCCCGAGGAAATCAACCCTCTGAGGTCACTGTGGTGACTTTTTCATCGGCTAGCTGGGTAGGAGGTTTTCTTGAACAGAAGCCGAAGCTGCGGAACTGGGGAATTAGAGTGTACCCTTATTCCTCCCCCGGGTATCCCACCTCCCTGTTAACAAGGCCGACTTTACCCAGCTACCTGTCAACATCCAAAACAACAGGAGGCGCGAGAACCTATTCGGTCTTAAAAAATGCTTCAGGGGCCGACGTCAAACCAAAAGGGCCCGAAAATGTGGGGGTCAATGAAGAATCCAATTATAGCTGGGGGTGGCTTCCAGAAATCCTGTCATCAAAACACTCAAACTGACCACCAGCGGCGGAAACACTTGCAGAAATACACAATTCCTCAAGAAAACCTCTCTCAGCGGCGGACACAGGACACAAAAGACACACCAAGCAGGGACAGTCTCCATTCTCACTGTGCTCGTGGAACATCAATGAACTTCATCAAAAAACCTCAAACGAAGACACTATGGCTTTCCTGTGCAAACATACAGCAATCGCCCTACAGGAAACTTGGGCGACAGAGGGCTGTCCCATAGAAGGATATATCGAGTTTTGGAAACCAACTCTCAGGGACAACCGATTTGGCCACCCCAAAGGCGGTTTGTCCACACACATCACAAATACCTTAAATGGTGCTCTCTCCCAATTCCCCCTCAAAGAAGACTGGTTACTTGGGGTCAAAATCAATCCCTGGGGAATGCAGCACCCAATTCTCCTCGTCAATGTGTACATTAATCCCAGCACCCGTACAAAAAAAGACCACCTGGTCCGATTGTGCGAAATCATGAACGACATCGCTACTGAATATCCCAACTCGGACCGCATCATTACAGGAGATTTCAACACAAATCTATTCCAGGGGATTGCAGCAGACACGGAAGGGCCGGACATGACCTACATCTTTGAGGCCTTGACTCAATCCAAACCTCCGAAGCAAGCCCCAAATATATTAGGTGAGCTCTCCGTAATGAGATTCTATAACGCAGGCTACCTAGTAGTGAATGGAAGGACAACAAGCGACTCACCTCCAAACTGGACCTGGTCGAGTGGAAGAAAAATATCTTATTTAGATTTTCCTATCTGCAATTCAGAACTACTGTTTAAACTGAACTGTTTTTGCATCCACCCACGGTCTGAAAGCGACCATAGGCCCCAGGTCACCACTCTCACCACAAACCCGGAACTCCATAAAGCGGCTCCCATAACCTACAAGGGAATTTACACCAAAAACCGCAAGCGCCTTAAATGGAATGAAACCAACAGTCAGAGTGTTTTAAAAGCAAGCAAGGACTACATAACAGGCAGTCTTGATAAAGAAGCCAACCCGATATGGAAATGGTCGCAGCTGTGCCTTCACCTGATCAACTCATATCCTGCGACTGCGCAGAGCTCAAACCGTTCGCCTCCAGTAGGGCCGCAACCTCAGCCGCCAATAAATCATTAAAGAGAGCAAGGAACACCGCATTGAGGTTGATTTTAAAATTCCCGCGGAACAGCGCCTTCCTTGCCACATATCATCATGCCCAAAAAGCATTCAGGAGGGCAGTCTCCCTAGAGAAACAGACTCAGGAAAACCAATACTGGGTAAAATTGGTGTGGGAAAGCAAGCAAAAAAATTCAAGGAAATTCTGGTCCCTGGTTAACCGCACCAACCTAAACCTAACAAACTGTGGCTCTGCAAATATCCAGGAAGCAAAATGGGTAATATATTTAACAGATCACTTCCAGGTTCAAGAAAACCACGATAGCACCATACCACCTAGGGGACGTTGGAGTGTTGATGACGTATCACTGAATACCTCCTTGGATACAAATCGGGGACTGATCCCTGCATACGCACTAACCGAGGAACGAGTCACCAAAGCAGTGACAAAAGGGAGACAAGATGGAGCACCAGGCCCGAACGGGCTGCCACAAAGGCTATTCAAATCGGACATCCCTTTCTGGTCCACGGTGTTACTAAATCTTTTTAACTACACCCTGCGAACACTGACAATCTCGGACTCATGGCGGGGCGCAATAATTCATCCCATCCACAAATCTGGATCACGAGCTATGCCCAACAACTACAGATTAATCGCCCTACTGGACATAGAGGCAAAACATTTTGCAGGACTCATTCTGGAGGATCTAAGGCAATGGGCAAAGGACCATGATCTGATTCCCCTAAACCAGACAGGGTTCGTTGCCAATTCAGGAACTATGACAAATTTACTGGCAGTTTCCACTATAATCGACCAAGCTTTATCAACAAGCAGGATGGTCTTCTGCTGCTTAGTCGATTTTAAAGCAGCGTTTGATAGAATGCCCAGGGCGGCCCTCTGGAAAAAACTGACTCAGTGGGGCATTCCAAACAAAATACTGAACCCAATTATTCGACTCTACTCTGACACATGGGTTCGAGTGAAGCTAGGGTCCGGCTCGCATCTCTCGTGAAAAATCATGACCTCACGCGGTGTCAAGCAAGGATGCGTGCTGGCCCCTCTTCTCTTTAACCTATTCATAGCCGACCTGTCAAGCACTCTAGACAAGGTAAGTAGCCATCCCCCCAAAATAGGAGATGCGGCATTATGTAACCTTTTATATGCCGACGACCTGGCTCTAATTAGCCTCACTAGAGTAGGGTTACAAAGGCTCCTTGCTGCACTATCGCAATACACGTCTGATAACCAGCTAGAAATTAACATGGAGAAAACCCTGATAGTCCCATTTGGCAAGAAACACCACAGCGGCGGTGGTTGGTCAATTAACAAAACAAGCCTTTCGATTGGCCAATCATACAAATATTTAGGCATCCATCTGGATGCAAGTGGCAGCTTCTCAAAGCAAAGCAGTGTGATCGCAGCTAAAACCACGGCCTTAGTGGTATCCTTAGCCAAGCTATCGAAGAAACTCTCAGGACCAACCTTTGCCCCTTTATTAGAAGTCCTTAGAGCAAAAATTGGGCCAACACTTTCTTATGGTATAGAGATCTTCAAAGGCAAAATGAATACTGTCCTTAACAAACACACAACTAAAATCTACAGAAAGGTACTTCATTTACCGAGCACTGCTTCCCCGACCCAGATTAGATTAGAGCTGGGATTAACCAACTATGAAGCTTCTAATGTTGACACTTACCTTAAGCTATGTCATAAATTAAGACAGGCCGAACCAGGCACATTAGAAATCCTACTATGGAAAGAAATCAACAAGACTAATCCTGGGGGGAACATTCGGGCACCTTCTGAATGATTATATCCATAAAATGTCAGCCGCCGATCTTTGGGCTCTTAACCCCAGTCAGACTGTTTTTAAAAACATAATCAAAAAATGTGTAAGACTGAAATCTCTGGCGTCAGACAAAGCTCTTGTCACAAAACGCAGTCATTCCGGGGCGGTAGTTAACTCCTACAAACGATTGACCCCTGCTGCCTACCTCTCCACGACATTTTCACTTTATTTGAAGCGCTGTCTTATTGCCCTAAGAATGGGAGATTGGCGCTTTTTACAAAATCTACCCACCTGGCGTCGTAAGAAGGAAGACATAACATGCAGAGGATGCGGGTCAGCAACAGAAACAATCATGCATGTGTTCTGCATCTGCCCCTCATTTAATTTCCAGCGCAGATGCCTGCTTAAGCCAGAATGGAACAGGTTGGGCGTTCGGACCTGCAGGCATGCCATTATCGCTGCTCTGTCTCCAGATAATATTGTTTTAAACATAAATCTGTCCAAATTCATTCAGCACGCTTATCGCAACCTAGATAAAATGGACATTGCTGAGGCCATATAGCTGATTGACAAGATTGAACATGTACTTTAATAGAACTTGCAATAACGGGGAGGGTTAATATACAAATTGAAAGGTTTTAACTTGCATGCTTACGGTCACATTTTATTCTTTTATCATCTTTTATTCATAAAACTGTACACAATGTGATTTATGCAATCTTTTAAAGATATGTTTTTTATATCTAAATAAAGAATTACTACTACTACTACTGCTTCATCATCATACATTTCTAGTAACTCTGTTACCCTGGCTGAAAATAACCCTGGACTATTCTTGAATCCCTGGGGGAGATGGCAAAATTGTCGCTGTATCCCCATGATTGAGAAAGCGGTCAAGTGCCTTCTTTCTGGTGCAATGTTTTGACAAAAGAACCCATTTGAAATATCTAAATTGGTTTTATATTTTTTGCGCACGATGTTATTCATCAGTGCTGCATTGTGTGCATTTTGTACTGCAAAAGTTTTGCAACAAGAGTTTAAATGTCTGTAGTCCAAAACTAGACGATATGTATTGTCTGGTTTGGAGACAGGAAACAAAGGATAGTTCATAGATGAGGTGCATGTTTCAATCACCCCTTGGTATTCAAGTTGATCTAAGATCTCCCTGACTTGTTTTTTAGCTTCTTGCTTAACTGGATACTGCCTTTGTGCAGTAGGCTGATTTTTTACCTGGATTTTATGGTGAGGAGAGTCCTTATCCCATCCTACATGATTTTTATATAATGCTGGAGCCTGGGCTACAGCCCATTTTCTCGCATAGGTGTATTTTTTGTGAATCGGAATGTGATTTGAGAAGGCTGGCATAATTATCTCTTTGCCATGTGGGCACTCCCTGACAAATTCAGGTGGCCAGTCTTGTTCAGCTAGAAGAATGTCATAACCCTTAGAAAGCTTCTCCCAAAAGAGTGCTTTTATTTTTCTAGGTATGTCCTCCTCCATCCGGAGTGTTACCTGTTATAACTTGTGGGGTACACTAACCCTGGTGTCGGCAGTTTCAACTTGGATGCATTCATTCAAGTCCACTGTCTCCAGATGATCCTTCAAGATATTGCGAGCTATGGTGACTTCTGCTGCGCTGTCTAGCATTGTCTTGGCCCACTCCCTGTTCCTGAGTTGTGTCCTCAAGATCCTCGGCATGTCTGATCTTTACGCTTGCTACCTTCTTCTTTAAAAATTGAGTTTTCTTATTTTTTGGAACGTGCTGTTCATCTTTGGACGTTACGCGTTCTTCCTTCTGTTCTGATCGTCCACTTCTTTCGGATTTCTGCAAGGAAGTCTGAAAGGTACGAGAGGAACGAGTGTCAGTATCTTGATATCTATCAGGTTTTCTCAAAATATCCCTATTTCTGAGGTTATACCTTTTTTCAGAGGGCTCCCGTTGGGGAGAGCTACCTCCCCATTGGGGAGATCTTCCTCTGGACTGAGAACACTTCTCTTTAGGAAGTGTCTGTTTACTGTTTTCCCACTTCTTTTTAGGAGTAGTGAGATTATTTTTAATGAAAACGTTTTCAGGAGTTTTTGTTAGTTGGGGTTTTAATGGTTTCCCACCCAAACTATCTCTACCTAATTCTTCATATGATATTTCAATATTTCTTGCAAGTTCATACGGTTGCTCTGTTATATCTGTTTCTTTTAATTTTTGGCGGATTGCCACGGATGTTGCTTCACCTTTAATGTTAGCTAATAGTATAGCCGAGACCTGTTTGAAATCTTTTAGTAATTTCATACCAAGATATAAAGCAGGTTCTGGTCCGTATTCATTTTGAATCTGTCTTAGGACGTCTGGTATTACTGCCATGGATGGAACACCATGTGTTTTTATGTAGATTGAAGCAAAGACTATACCCGAAGTTTCACAGTCCTCCATGTGTGGTGCTATCCCCATTGGTAAACAGATTGTCAGAATTCTTTTTTTCTCATGAGGTGTACTATCAGGAAATACTGCCTCTATCTGAGTAATTTTTTGGGCTAACCAAAATGGAATTTGTTCCCTTTTTGAGGGCAATTTACAATAACTGATTGTATAGTCTGTGGTGTGATTTTGTTTGTGTTACCCTGGTGAGGGGTGTGCTGTGGAATCCTTACAGTAGGTTGGACTGTTAAGGTCCGCATGACATATTGAACCAGTTGTCTATGTATTTTAATTAAATGTTTTAGCTGTGCTAACAGTTCTGGATCTGTCATGTTTTCTATGTCAGGATGTGGTGTATAGCTGGCTAGTACCGGCCATGTTGCTCCTGGTCTACCTAGTGGACCGAGCCTGGTAATGTGATTTTGATGTTGTAGGGCGCCTTTAAACCAGAGCTGATGATCTTGGTAAGTTAGTGGAATTTCAACGTCCTCGTAAGGAACGTATTCCGCGGGAGGTTCATCTACTTTCTAGTAGTGGAACTCATTTGTTAATGTTTTTGCTGCTGGAAACTGTATCAATTAATTGAATACCTCTGTCTGCCGATATTCATGTGCCTCTATAACAAAGATTACTTTACCACCTCTCGATGATACTCCATTATTTATGAGTTTGTAAGTTATTGTTTTTCTTACATTTGCCGGGATGATTACAGCACCCGGGTCATTTTGTTGGAGACTTGGTCATCTAAAACTGCTTGCGCTGCTTCTGCTGCTCTAACTAATTCGTCGTCACTATTCATTATTTTTTTGACTGAGAGTTTGCAGAACAAGTTTCAAGGAAGCTAAGATTAGGTGCACAATATTTTGGAACACTGTATGCTTCAACGTTGAACAAACCAAAAACGAATAGATAGGTTTTTCGTCCTACTCAGTTTATGGCGGATATTATATCCTTTTACCCACTCCAGATGTCTATTGGAGTATTTTACGGGAAAAAGGGGTCTGTGTGAAAAGCACGACTGAGTTACTCTGGTATCCAGCGTTAAATTATTGCCTTACCAAACGTTGGGCGCCATGTATTGTTGTTCCTATATTCCAAATAGGCTCTGTGAATTGGAATAACATATACTATAGATTTCACGTAGGACTTAGGTCGACTAGGTCTCTATCGAATATATTAAACTTAATTTTGAGTGCCAGCCAGCTCAGAGGTCACTAGAAACTTTCTTGAATACACAAGAAGGGATTAGTTTCTGACAACCGCATAACATGACAATTTTGTTTCCCAAGAATGAGAAATCAATCTCTAGAGTCGCGGAAACAATAGATAGCTATTTTACTCAGTTAATCGCGAATGCTTCGTTTCACCAGAGGTGCTGAGAAAATATAGAGACAGGCGTTTTCAATAAAAAGTATTTATTGAACAGTCTTCTTTGTCAAGCATAAGAAATGTACTGCTACAATAGTAATACTGGTTATAAAGTACAGTCCATATAGTACGAAGAGTATTATGAAATAATACTGTAAAAGCATGGTATGGTTTCTAAGCCATATAAAATAATATATAATACATACATTAATAAATAATGACTAAAAGTACTCAACTGGTGCTTCTAAAATATGCCTACCCCGGTGTACCTAACCTAGGTCTAGTACGAGGGAAGAAGTAAGTGAGGTGTAGCATAAGTTTAGTATTCTTTTGCCAAGAATATATTCCAATAATTCTCTAAGGGTCTAATCAGCTCCGTACCTTGGTTTAGAATGAAGGAGGTCTTGTATCTCTCTCTCAGGACTTGATTTCCCAGCAACCCGCAAGGGTAGCCTGGAAACACTGGAGCTGGATTTCTCGGTAGGAGAAAAGACAGCGTCTCTCTCAGTGCGTAAGCTGGATGGTCGGCTTCCTATGGTACTTGCTGCTGCAGGGCACGTCAGGCAAGTAGATAGTCGAACTGCTCCAAACCACTGTGTGTTTGCCTGGGCAAATGTGGGCATACTAATACCTTGAAGGTGCCGGTTTGACGTAAGGTTGGACATAATAACGTCATCAAAGACTCAGTTCTTTGAAAACTCCTTGAGTTCTTGGATAAATCAATATTCAAGCAAGGGGAAGTCCCTGACTGCTGAAGGCGGGTTTTTCCAAGAAATCGTTGTGGATTCTCGGAACTAGTGAAGTAGCCATGCCGTATTAGGGCTGCATAGGCTAAGTCTAAATATGGTTATGATTTCTATGCCTATATAAGGATAGGTAGATTTATACCTATATATGGGCATGAATTGGGAAAATTACACTAGGGTCCTAGATTCATATACAACACCAACATTTTCCCTATTGTTTCACTCATTGGAGTGGGAATAGTATTTTGGACCCACCCGCTATCCAACATATTCTATACTTTTGCACTTGTTGTAGTGTGAATACTATTGTTATTCACTACGCTATGTAACATTTTTAATATTGTTCCATTTAATGTAGTGGAAAAATATTAATTTGCATAACAAACATTAACATTATTATTTCAATTATTGTATATTAAATATTTTTAAATTCATATAATATGTTTATTTATATATATATGTAATTATATTTTTAATAACGTTTTAAATATATGATCATTAAGAATATTAATTTTTTTTTAATATAATTAAGTTAATATATATGTTGAAAATTAATAATAATGAAATTTTATTACATTCATTATTTTTACATTTTAAGCTTTTTTACATTATTTTAACTGTGTTTTATTTAATTATGTTTATCATTTAATTACTTTTATATTAGTTTTAATATATTTTAAAAATCAATCTTTTAGTTACCTATATTTTTAACAATGATATTTGTACTCGATAATTTGGTACTTACCTGTTTGTAGACAGGTAGTCGATATTATGTCCCTCGATATTTTTGCTTCTATATTCTGGACACTCGATATTGTGTCCCTCGATATTTAGTCACTGATCCAGCCCCATGGTGGAATTAAAGCAAGAAAACACCTTCCTTTAGGACTGAATCTCATGAGTTTATTTAGAAAGAGGAATCCAGCGTATGTCGTCGTTAAGGCCTTTGAGGTGGGTTTGTAATTTAAAGACCCCTCTCTGTTCCTTTTCAAATAGATTTTCCTTGGTGATGTAATCAGCTGCTTTCAAGGTGACCTGGCTCATATTTTGTTTAGATTCAACAAAGTGACTGTTTAATTTCATTGTCATCCAGCCACACCTTATATTGCACCTGTGTTTATTGATCTGTGTTTTGGAAAAGTCTTGTCGACATGACTACATGTTGTAAGCCACAATGGCACGTAATAAAATAAACACAGTCTCTTGTGTAATAATTGGTGTGTTTATTAAACGCCATTTGTTCTGTAACCCCAGATCGATTTCCTTTGTCTGGGTTGTGAGATTACATACACTGCAATGTCCACAATGGTGGTAGCCTGTAATGGAGGGAAGAGCCCAAATATGTGTAATGCTTGTATATATATTTACTTTGCTGGGTCTCATGTGGATTAGCATATCTCTTAAAATGGCTTGTTCTTCAAGTGATAAATGACCTGTGTTCAACAAGTCTATTTGTTCTTGATAATTTTCTGGATATTGTGTGACAAAGGGTGAACGTGGGAGCACAGATTTATTTTGAGGATTCACTTTTGGTTATATCCTTCAGCGGAGCATTCCCAATATTATTTCTTGCCCATTTTCTTGCTCTTTGGGTGATGGAATGGGGATATTCGGGTTTCTCCACTTTTTATGCAAGGTCTGAGAACTGTGGGCCCGATTCACAGAATGAATTTAAGACTAAATCCTAAACTTACTACTATTTGGTATTCACAGAATGCACTTACTACTTTCGGGATTCACAGAGTGAACGTACTACTTTCGGGATTCACAAAGTGAACTTACTACTTTCGGTATTCACAGAATAGATTTAAGACTACTAACTTTATGTCCGCACTCGGGCCGGAAATTCCGGTCCGGAGGCGGAGTTTCTGGCTTGGGGCGGAGCTTATGGCCTGGAGGCGGAGCTTGTGGCTTGGAGGCGGAGCTTCTGGCTCGGAGGTGGGTATTTAGCCATGGCTGAAATATCCACCTCTGGGCCGGAAGCTCCGCCTCCAAGCCGCAAGCTCTGCCTCTGGCCCGGAAGCTCCGCCTCGGACCATAAGCTCCGCCCCCAAGCCAGAAACTCCGCCTCTGGGCCGGAATTTCCGGCCCGAGTGCGGACGTAAAGTTAGTAGTCTTAAATCTATTCTGTGAATACCGAAAGTAGTAAGTTCATTCTGTGAATCCCGAAAGTAGTAAGTTCACTCTGTGAATCCCAAAAGTAGTAAGTGCATTCTGTGAATATCAAATAGTAGTAAGTTTAGGATTTAGTCTTAAGTTCATTCTGTGAATCGGGCCCTTCGTCTCAAAGTCTGTGATGTTGCTGCAATTATGACCGAGGCATAAAAACTGACCATATGGTAGGTTCATCTGTTCATCCTTAGAGCTTTTAGATAATGACTCCTGTAGGGAACAAGACTGTTGCGATGTGTCTCTGTTGTAAGCATGCCATCATCAATCTTAATCAGTAGGTCCAAAATCGGAATTTCCTCATATGAAAAAGTGTGTGTGAACTTAAGAGGAGGGTCTTGATTATTGACTAATATTACAAATTCTTTGGATTGTCCTCTCCATATCTCTAGAATATCATCAATGTACACTGTTGTAACTAGATGGCATTGGAAAATGGATATGAATCAGATAATATGAATTGCTTCTCGAAATGGTTCATGTACAGGCCGGTCAAGCTTGACAGGGGGGGGGATCAGTGCTGCCCACAGAAGTCCCAAAGGTCTGAAGATACAAGGTATTTTCAAATTGAAAATATTTCTCCTTGAGGGCTAGATTTACACATTCCATGATGAACTAGATTGGTGTGATGGAGTTCCCTTCACTTTTTGTAGTGATTCTTCAACCACTCTCAGGGTTGCTTGCTATGAAATGCTTATTGAAAGAGCCTCCACATTGAGTGTTATGAGTAGTTCTGTTCTGCCATGTTCGTTGAGGTCATTGGACAAATTCAGGAAATGTTTTGTGCTACCTTCAGATATGTAGTTGTGTTTTGTACTAGTGATCACAAAATGTGGATAGAGGTTCCAGAACCGAATCACTCCCAGACACAATTGGACTGCCTGGAGGTGGCAATTTCTTTTTATGAATTTTTGGCAATTTCTAAAGAAAGGGAACCTTAGGGTGTGCATTCACAAGAAATCTGGCTTCCTTCCTAGGGATCCATTCATTGTATTCTGCTTCATTGACTAGGCTGTGTACATGACAGCTAGATTTTCAGTTGATCATGATCGATTATTCTGTAACTCCTAGTGTCGCTTAGCAAACAGATTCATTCAATCCTCTAGTCATCACTGGACAGAATAATAATTGCTCCTTTCTTGTCCCCAAGTTAAATAATGATGGATTTATCTACAGAGATGCTCTGAATAGCTTTCCTCTCTGCCCCTTTTGATGTTCATGGAGGATTTTCTAGGGATCAACTTTTGAATATCATTTATAATTGCTTTCTCAATAGCAAAATCTCAACAGGTATTGAGGAAACAGGGCCTTTGAAAGTTGACCCACTACTGAGGTCTGTGCTCCCGTCATCTCCTTTTGGTGGCATGTCCTTAAAAAATGCATGGGATTTGATCTTCTGAAAGAAGTTTGACAATTCAAATTGAAGTTTGAACTAGTCTTTTCTAGGTGTGGAGGGGAATTTCAGTCCCTCTTTGAATACTCTTTCTTCTGTGGTTGTTAGTGGCATTTGTGATAAATTCAATATAAGGTTGTCTCATTCCTTCCTTCCCTCTGCTCCGGTTTACTATCTGTGGTTCCTCTGCATTTTATTTTATGATCCTCTCTTGCCCGCTCCACCTTCTTCTTCCTCAGCCCAAGTTTCCTCCTGAAAAGGCTAAATAAAGGGTGCCATTGCTCCAAGGAAGTAGAAGGGTAGTCCATGGCGCCACATTGATGTTTGATATTGGTAAGGGAATGGGTCCATTCTAAAACCAAATAGTCTTGGTGGTCAACTTTACTCTACATAACTGCTTGAGATCCCCCGAGCTGGAGGAACAGTTAAAGGATTTGCCCTTCATCTTCTAACTAGTGGATCCATAATCCCCTATTGGTTGCGGATTTTGTTCATAATCTTCCTTAATGTAAGGATACTCTTCTCGCAGACTGAACCTTTTCCAAACTGTCGGTAGTTTTGTGATTTTCTGTTGTGTGAAAAACTCCTTAAGTTCATTCTTCTCAGAATTTATTTCAGCAAGACATATCTTAAAAGGGGGGACTTAAATTGTACTTTGTAGTGTGTTCTTGCAACATACAGCATTAGAGGGTCTCTTGACTATAATTATGAATACAACTAGCCATTCCCGAACACAATAACCTCTTAGAAAATTTAAGGGCGTGTTAGGAGTCAATAGTCCATTAGGGCTGCATTCCGTCATCATAGGTCCATATAGGGCAGTCTTGATCTGACTCTTTTTTAAGAGGATAAGGTATAAGGCATCCCATTCTTCTTACAGACTATTAGAAGGAGCACTCCCTTTGTTCCCCATTACTGAGGAGGTTTTCAGA
This sequence comes from Lissotriton vulgaris, assembly GCF_964263255.1. Lineage (NCBI taxonomy): Eukaryota > Metazoa > Chordata > Amphibia > Caudata > Salamandridae > Lissotriton > Lissotriton vulgaris. The sequence continues at coordinate 660,295,738 of NC_141694.1, forward strand.
ATAAACCATATCATCAGCATAACTAAGTCCCTCTGATTCCATCATAGTGAAATTCCAAAAAAGACTGTCAATGGTTCTTCTAAGGATTAGGACAACTCAGTGGTAGCCTATCCCAGTACAAGTATGGCACGATAATGTTAGAGTGGTAGTGTTCTAGACTGACCCCATACTCTCTTCCCCTCTACTTGAGGGGATTTGTTACTGTTTTTCAATGTTTTCAGTACTTGTACAAATCAGTGTGTATCAGTGATTTCATTTTTGTATCCCCCACAAAATTATTACACCAATGTTTTTCCATTTTCGCTGAAAATTTTGTTTTTAATTACTGTTTGATTTGTCTTGAAACATAGCATAAGACAACTACATACAGTATTTATGGAGTTCCCCGGTCGCCAAGGTACTCCAAATTGCAATGATAAACTGTGGTGTTACGATCCCCTTAGAGCCAAATCAGTTCCAGACATAGGGTTATCCCAAAGGTAGCCTGACTAGAACCATGGATACATGTGTTACTGGTGAGTGAAAGCTGACAATTACCCTTTTGTCAGGCAGTGATGTGATGGGACCCCACACCTCACAGTTGCTCCCTGTCTGCCTATTCCTGCTACCTTCTCCTAGGATGACATCAGAATGACCTTGGTGATCAGTGATGCAATAATAGTTGGAGACTCTTACTCATTTTGAGTAACCGATCTCTACTAGGTCGAGTTGGCAGGTCCTATGCCTATCCTGCACTGGGTGGTGAAAACCACTTATGGATGCCCAGCCACCTTTGTGCATGGTGGATGTTGGGTGCAGGGCCTGGCCAGTGACAGGATGACCCGATGTTTATCGCTTTCAGCTGTGCACGATCAGGGCTGGATGGAGTGCCTGTGCCAAACCCACAATGAGTGACAGCCACATCACGCATAGACTGTAGTCAGGCCCTGCACCCTGGTAGCTATGGAAACAAAACACAACACTCACTGAACCATAGCAGAAGATGGCCATAAGGCCACAACAGAAGCCCAACCCCTGCTGCACATGACCAAATGCTGTCCACAGCAAGGTTGTTGCCTATTGCAGATTTAGCAAAGATCCTGCACCCAACCCTGTATGCTCATAGTCTGTGCCCAATCTTCAGTTTGTGGGGTTTTTATGGGGCTTCTTTGTCTGTGTCTAGATGTGGTTTTTATCACGGGCCTGTGCCCAACCCGCTGTAGGGGCAAGTCCCACTGTTAACAGCCTCTGGCCATGTACAGCAGTTGTTAGGCACCAACCGCCTCTGTACAGGGCCTGGCATGCAACCAGATCCTGCTCCAAACCACTGTGGGTGGAGATCTTTGGCCCTGTTCAATTACAGTTGGGCGCTGGGTCTGGCCTGTGGCCAGGCCCTGCGCCGAACCCACCATGGGTGCCAAAGCCCCACTGCACACAGATTTCAGCTGTTCATAGCAGAGGTTGGGTACAGAGCAGCTAGTATGTCACAATTAGCAAACACATTAGGACATTGGGTAAATTTTCTGCAGTGGTGGGAGTTAGTTCAGGTAGATATTTTCCTTTCATCCCCATACCCTCTTAACTAGCCGGTCGTGCTACCTCAGCCCTGCTGAAATCCGAAATTTGTGAGGAAGTTTTATCATTCTGGACTCCAGGGGCACATATGGCTCTGTGTTGCAAGGGCTTAGCCAGTCAATTAAAAGCTTATTAGAGTTAAAAATGGAATGGCTCTGCTTCTTTCTGCACAGCGCACTGAACAAGCTATCATGTTTGAGTTTTTTAATCATCAAATTTCCTTCAAACGTCATATTACTCGAAACAAAGGTGTTTAAACTACAATAATTCCATTCTATTTGCCATTCACATGCCCATCCGAACACCGGCATTTTAACTTATTGCATGCGTTGTGCCATGTGAGGTCGCACTATCAGGGACATCTTAAGGATTTGGTGGTCCCTGGGCCAAACGTATTTTGGGGGCCCTCTTCGGGACAGTTTCGAATCTCTAAATCTGTTAACATCTAATATTCAGGGACAGGGATGTGTTTTCAGTATTGTAACGTCTAAAAGAAACTGTTTTATGGATGCTGCATGAAACATAAACACATTCATCATGAAAACAGTAGTTAAAACAATCTGTTTAAGAATTATTCAAGGTCATCAGAAGGAGAGACTCTCTGCAAAACAGTGCTGACTCTATCGAGGCCCCCTGAATGGCTGGGGCCATGGGCTAGAGCCCACTTTATTCCATGCCTTCAAAACTTCACTGCACACCGTTTATCTGTGTGATCATTTTAAGCACAATCTTTCGGATGTGAGCAAGCAGCAGAAGACAACACTTCTCAATGTTATTCCGTGCTCTTCACGCCAGCTTGTGAAATCTATGGCGATTAAGGACCTAAAGGGGCGTGGCTTAGGAGCCGATGGGGCAGGCAGCGTGAGCTCGGAGCTCCGCGCCCGAGCCCCCTTAATTCTCCTGCATTGGTCGCCTCCTGACCCCCCGAAACTGACTGCCTGCAGCGGGACGCGACCTGGAGCGGAGGGGGCGCCGCGGCTCGACTGCCGGGTAGCGGGATCAGGTCAGACTGGCCGCGCAAAGGAACGGAGGCGCTGATCTCAGGCGAATCAAAATGGCGTCGACCCTGAGATTCGTACCGGCCGGGCCTTGCTGCTGGAGGCTGCGGTCGGCGGCGGAGCGCTGAGCCCCCTACGACTGGGGCGGAGACTGCAGCTGGGCTGTTGAGGAGAGCGGTGCCCTGACCGGCGGAACGGGAGCGCCCTGACTCGAGGGGCGCGGGCTGCCATCAAGCCTGAAATTGGAGGCGGGCCCTGAGGCGGGCCGTAGATCAGTGGCCGGGCCACCGGCTGTGCTGCTCACGCCTACAGAGCACGATTCTGACGGGGAGAGCGCCGGGAGCGGACCGGGGCACTGAGTGCAGCCCTCCTACTCTGGCCGTATTCGGGGCCTCGACACCTGGGAGGACACTGTGGGGGCCTGCTGGTGCTGCGCTGGGGCCCACGGACTGGAGGTGAGCCGGGAGCGCTGGGCTTAAGGGCGCCCCATTGGTCGGAGCTTCCCGGTCACGCCCTCCATACTCGAGGGGGTGCCCCGTGATTGCACTGCTGAACCCTCGGAGGACCCAGAGAGGCGAGCCTGAGGCGATCTGCCGGCGGCCCCTGCCCTGCCACGCAGCATTTGGGCAGGGCGGTTGGGCTGGATGGGACTGTGAACTTTGCTGAGCGGGGCAAACTGTGTACCGGGGGAGCACACTAGTGGAGAACCCCCCTGGCCCCAACAGAGCGGTGGCCACACCGTGCGGGGCAGTTGGGGGTGGGCCTTGGAGGTGCTGCTATCCCGTCACCACCCCATATGACACTGGTACCGAGTGGTTGCACCAAAAGCGTGGTGAAGAGAGGGCTGGAAGCACCCCTTGGCTGGCCTCTGATGCGACGAGCAGGCTGGGTGGAGCTACAGCAGTGCATAAAGGCAGAAGAGACCGTGACGACCCCAAGGAGAGGTGTGGGGTTCTCTGGAGAAAGCGGAGTCCACTGGTGGTGGCGGGCTGACATAATCCACACTGTGGAGAGGCTGAGTGCACACCCGGACTGGCCACTGAGCACGAGGCCTGGGAAAAAGGGAGAGCAGAATGGGCGCCACTGGAGTGGGCATGAGTGGATGGACCTTGGAGGAGAGGCCCTGTGGTTATAGGGCTGGGTCACCTGAGAGCAACGCACAAGGGGTTGGGCCGGCCAGGATTGAATAGAGGGTGTGAGAGTGCGGCGGAGCGGAACTGGAGTGCATCACTGGTTGTGGCCATGAGCAAGCCTCGGGTCGGCGGGAGGGAGATCCGGCTCCGTCAGATGCTGAGTCCCCGCCCCAGGAGAACATGATGGAGCAGGAGCTACCACTGAACTCGGGACTTCAGTTACAATTGGATAAAATATTGGCGGCAGCAGGTTACTACGGGGTTAGGCCTATTGCGAGCTGACCACTCGAAACTTGTGGACAGCGTGAAGCAGACTGAAACCGCGCTTTAGGAGGTCGGCCCTGCACAGACCGCGCTGACCACCTCCCTGGAGGAGGTCTTGGATCGTATCACGGTGTTGGAGCGGTGAGCTGAGGAGGCGGAAGGCAGGAATAGACGCAATACCATCTGCGTGGTGGGGCTGCCTGAGAAAATTGAGCGATCAGACATGGTGGCGTATTTAGAGGATTGGCTTCAGACAGTTGTGGCCCCTGAGGGTCTTTCGAATTTCTACACCCTGGAGCGGGCGCACCGAGTTCCGGCTAGGCCACCGCTACAGGGCCGCCCTCCAAGACCGGTGGTGGCACGGTTGCTACACTTTCGGGATCGAGACTTAATTTTACAAAAGGCCCGCAGCAATGGCCCCTTCCATGTGGACAACAGCAATGTCACTTTGTTTCCGGACGACTCGTTTGACACACAGCGGCACCGCATGTCCTTCCAGGCTGTGAAGAAAGAACTTCGCGTGGAGGGGATCCAGTATTCCCTTTTTTTCCCGGCTAAACTACAAATAGTACTGGATGGCAAGTCCCAATTTCATGATACGCCGGAGGAGGCCTGGGAATGGCTGGAGTCCTACAGAGCGGGGAAGGATGGACAGGAGGCGGAGCGCAGTTTGTGGAAACCTTCGACTTCGCGAACTGCCACGGAACGCAAGGGGGCCCTGGACGCAGTGGTAGCGATTTCTGGTGAACTGCTGCAGGCCATGTCGGAAGCTTCTGAGCAAGGCAGTGGAAAGGGCCAATCGGAGGGGGAATCCTAGATATCGGACAATCAGATACTGCCACCGGCCACCCCTGGGACAGCTAATAGACTGCTGGATGAGTAGATGCGGGGTTGCTTCTGGGGAAGGGATTTTGGCTCTGATGGGGGTGTTGCCGTGTCTGCCTTGATTGGTTGCGGGCTGTAGCGAGGATGCGTATTGGGGGTACTGAGTGCCTGGTTTGTGAGTGCCTGGGTTTGCAGCGGAAGCGGGGATTCGCACTGGGATCCGGGAGGATCTGGGAGGTGGGATGCCTCAGGGGATTCGGGGGGCGGTCTTGGGTGGTGTATTTGAACTTGTTGCAGGTCGTGTCCTCGGCCCTATCCAACCCCCACCGGATGGTATTGTTTAGTTTGCCTTGACTTTGCATGGGGAGTGCAGTTGGGGTGGTTTGGATGGGTTTTACTATGTTAGTGCCTGTTCTTGGGGGGGTGGGAAGTGCAGTGGGTGGAGGGGAATGCTCAGGGGTTGGGGTTTGTTTGTTTTGCCTGCTGATGCGCCTAATTGCTATAATGGTACTACTAAAAGTTGCGATTTTGTATGCAGATGACACTGCTTGGCGGCTGGGGGAGGTGGGCTGCTTTGAGCGGGATTTTGCAATGTTCTAATGGGTCCGGCTCCTGACATGAAATGTATAACCTGGAATGTTCGGGGATTGCACTCTATGCAGCGTAGGTATAAGATTCACTCCTATTTGGTTCGTAGGGGAATACAGATCGCCTTCCTAAAGGAGACGCAACTTACCAAGCCTGGGGGCAGGCCCCGCAGCGTAGGTGGCGTGGGCAGCTTTATTATACCACTTACTCGGCCTTCGCACGGGTGCGTTGACTTTGGTTCGGGCCGGGGTCCCGTTCCAATTGATAGACCTCTTGGTAGACCCTGAAGGCCGTTATGTTGCGGTACGTGGCCGTTTGTATGGCCCCGAGGTGACCCTTTGCAGCGTTTATGCTAATGTGGAGCAGGCATCCTTTTTGGAGACTTTGTCCTCCGCCCTCACCGATTATCTCACGGTGCCGGTCTTGATGGGGGGAGACTTTAACTCTATTGCTGATGTGACCATAGATAAATCTCATCATCCGCTGCCCTCTACCCTGATTAATAAACTGGCTGAGGTTCGCGCCCATTGGCAAGACAATTGGGAACTTATCGACGTTTGGCGGGCGCAGCACCCGACAGACAGGGATTACTCCTATTATTCGGCCCTACACTACTTCCATGTTCGGTTAGACGTTGTCTTTTGTGGTTCTGGCCTGGCCTCTCCGGCACTCAGCAGTGAATATTTGACACTCTCCATATCGGACCATAATCCCCTTTTGGTGAATTTCTGCTGGATTGTGGAACGCCCCAGAATCCCTCACTGGAGGTTGCGCCCCGAGATGTTGGAGGACCCGGTATTCCGGGTGGAGCTTAGCGAGGGGGTAGAGCACTACTTTGCCGAAAATGCGGGCACTGCCTCGACGGTGGCCCTAGAGTGGGATGCCTTTAAGGTGGTGGTCCGAGGGATTTGTATCGCCAAGTGGGTGGGGGTTAGGAAGCAGCTCTTACAGGAGATCGTGAGGGCTGAGCTGGCCCTGCGCGAGGCTGAGAGGGCTCATTCCGATGGCTCTGGGACGCATGATGACGTGATAGCTCGAAAGGACGTGGTGGCGGGGAAGGGTGGAGCGGCTCCGATACTTTGATTATAAGACGTTTGTGGCTCGCACGCATGCAGAGCGGGACAATGTGGGCACCTTGTTGGCTTGGGTTGCGGACCCTACCCCTAGATGCAAGCCTATTTTGGCGCAGGCCTTCCAAACCGGTCGGCTGGAGCATGATCAGCAGCGAATCAATGAGTTGTTCCGTTCCTTCTACGCGGACCTTTACACCAGCCGCTTATGGGCTACTGAGACAGAATCCCAGGCATTCCTGGAGGGTTTTGATTTACCTACAATAGAGGAGGAAGAGGACAGATGCTTTTGGGCAGGATGTTACATTGGCTGAGATCCGCTGTGCAATTAAGCAATTGGTGCGCAATAAAACTCCTGGGAGCGACGGCTTGCCTATCGAATTCTATTCGACGTACGTTGACCTACTGGCTCCGAGACTATTGATGATGTACCGGGAGGCTCGGAAGGCCGGGAGGTTACCGGGGTCGGCTTGGAAGGCCATCATTGTGCCGCTTCTCAAGCCTGAGAAACCGCCAACTGACCCGGCTGCGTATAGGCCTCTCTCCATGCTCACTACGGACTACAAAATACTAAGCCGGGTGCTCGCCACTAGCCTCCTTCCATTAATGACACGGCTGGTGCATGCAGACCAGGCGGGTTTTATCCCAATGCGCAATATTGCCAGTAGCGTCCGTAGGCTGATCGGGATCTTGGACGAGGGGTGCGGGGGCGGGGCGAGGCACTGGTTCTCTCAGTCGACATCGCTAAGTTGTTTGATAGCCTGGAACGGCCCTATCTGTTCTCTGCGCTGACGGCTAAAATCCTGTATTCGTCGGCAACTGCTAGAGTTCGGGTGGGGAGAGCTGTTTCTTACTCCTATCCTGTGGGGCGGGACACTAGGCAGGGCTGTCCGCTCTCCCTGCTGTTGGTTGCTCTCGCGATAGAGCGCGCGAGGCTGGGAGATGCATACCGGGGCCTTCAGCTCAGAGACCGCGAACACCATATCTCGCTCTATGCGGACGACCTCCTTATGTTTTTGGAGGATGCCGAGGACGCCCTGAGCGGGGCGCGTAGCCTTTTTGATCGTTTCGGGGACATTTCGTGCCTGCGGGTTAACTGGGGGAAGACCTGTGTTTTTCCAGCATCTAGAACATGCGGCCTTCCTTATTTAGGGCCACGGGTGTATCACACACAGGCGGATCTCTTCGAAGGTAATATTGAGAGAGCAATGTGGGGCTTGAGAGGTAGCATGCGTTTCTGGGGGTCTCTGCCTTTGTCGGAAATGGGTCGGGTCACGCTCCTGAAAATGGTGGCGCTTCCTTATCTTTTATACTTTTTTAGGATTCTACCGATACGGATATCAGCAGCATTTTTCAGTGAGCAGTTTTATCTGGCGTGCAGGATGGTGCAGAGTAGCGTTGGAAACGCTGATGAGGTCGCGAGAGGAGGGGGGCTTGCCTCTCCTGATTTTAAATTATACTATCTGGCTGCGCAGTTTCAGGTTCCCACCCAGGCGGTGGTGCTTGAGTTTCGAGGACCAGCGAGGGAGACCATGCCTGTCGTGCCGAGACACGTCTTATCCTTTGTGGTATTACAGCAGAGACTGTGGCATGAGAGGTTATGGGGAATTTTAGTGTAGCAAAAAAGGGTTAGGGTTACGCACTCCGCAGTTGTTAATGTGTTACAAGTTGTGGTGTGCTCCTGAGATATCACTCCCCAACAAGGTGTGGTAATCAAGAAACAGTCTGCGACACTTGAGATAAGTGCCATCTCTCTGGGCACAACCAATTGGACGTAAAAACGTTCTGAAGAATTGTAATCAAACTTCAAGAAAAGGTAGTTTCCATCATCGTTTATTCCATGTTATATCCACAGGAAATAGTTCAAAAATTTAGCAAATTGCTAGTTTGACATCCTTAAACTTCCCAAATGTACACAGGAATCATTGAGGATTCACCCAATGCATTTCGGTCTAATTTATAGTCCTTCGTCAGGGGTAGTCTGAAAATAATGTAAACAAAAAATATATGTAGGATCGTTGCAAGTGTCAAGTTGCACAAATACGTTAAAGTCAAATATCTGATAATAACTAACACACTGTATAGTAATAACAAATTCAGCCAATATAACGTGTCGAATGAAATGAAAAATACATAAAGACCCAAAGTGGGCAGTATAAAGCAGAATAAAGAAACGCCACAAAGTGGTATAAAGGTAGTTAAAAAACAGTTGACATAAACCGTCAAGCAGAGTGTGCCATAAGTATACCAAATTAGCCCGGGGTGTTTCAAAACAAGTGTTACCAAGTGAAAAACGGAATGATAATACAAGAGGTGAAAGTGAGTTGAAACAAATGTGGCAGCCACTGGGAGAAAGTTTCTAGACGAGTAGTGAAACAAACTGACAAATATGCCTAAGTACAACGTGGTGCACAAAGTAGCAAAACGAAGTTCAAGAAAAAAGTATTGTGAATCACGAACGGAATGCACCGTACAACAAGATGTGATTAGTTAGATGAAAGTGCTGACGGGTAACGAACATAACTTACTTTTAGAACCAAGATAAACAGCATGTCAACGCCGTTCAGCCATTGTTGCACCAATGTGTTTGTTAGTGTTGAAGAAATAGAAAAAATTCAAAGCATGGTGACAAAATGTCAACATAGAAAGAGGACAAACTTAGTAGCGGCCATCTTGTAATGGTGTGTAGTAAAGAACCAAAGGTTACAAACGAATAAAAGTAAAGGAGTGTGTAAGGGCACAGCAAAAATTGACAATAAAAAATTGAGAATAAAAACAATTATAATGAAATCTGTTGGGTAAGATACATGTAACAAATATAAGTGATATAAGTAAGTACGTTGTTTCATAGATAACACAGAAATTCCATCCGATCATTTAAACCCCATGGTTTTGAGGATTTAAAAAATGTTATCCAATGGTTTTCTCTTTGCAAGAGAAAGTTGTTATTGTCCCTGTCATCGCGCTTAGCAACTACTTCAACAGCAGCAAACCGTAGTTGATTGATATTGTGTCTGAGTTCTTTCAAATGAGTTGCTACAGATGATTTAAGATTTCCAGTCCTGATGTTACTTTTGTGCTCATTGATTCTTGTTTTCAGTTTTCGTGAGGTTTTCCCCGTGTAGATCAATCCACAGGGACATTTGATTATGTACACCACATTCTCAGTATCACATGTGGCATTGAGTTTGAGGTTGATGTCGGTGCCTTTCATCGGATGTTTCATGACTGACCCTTTGATAAGATTGTTGCAGTTTTTGCAATTAAAACAAGGTTGGTTGCCTTTGTAAGAGGTTGAAGTTACTTGTTTGGGTTTAGTGATGATTTCTTTTAGGTTGTGACCTCTTTGGTATGCGAATAATGGTGGACCTTCAAAAATATGTCTAAAATCAGGTTCAGTGTCTATTATTGGCCAATGTTTAAGAATGGATGCCTTGTAAGCTCTGGAGTTGACTGAGTATTTAGATACGACCACAGATCTTTTGGTGGCGTCCTTGTTTTTGAATGTCAATGTCTCTTGACGACTCAATTTATCACAACGTTCTTTTGCATTATTGAGGATGGTTTGCGGATAGCCTCTTTGTTCATATCGTCTGATCATGGTGGTAGCCTGTTGTTCGTACTTGGTGGTCTCAGATACAATCCGTTTAACTCGGAGCAGTTGAGAAAATGGTAAGTGATTTTTCAGAGCTGTTTGGTGGAAGGATTTGTAATGTAGTGTATTGTTCTTGTCGGTAGACTTCCTGTACAGGTCAGTTTCAAGATGATCTTTGGCTCGGTGATTTTGACATCAAGAAAGGTGATTGATTCTTGGTTAAACTCATGAGTGAATTGGATACGATCATTGATGTTATTCAGTTGTAGTAGTGCGTTGTTCAAGGATTCACGATCTCCTTGCCACAAGACAAAGATGTTGTCAATGTACCTTAGGAAAATCCTGGCATGTGTCCTCCAGGGATGAACGTTCAGTATGTTATTTTCTTCGAAATACATCATAAATGCATTAGCGTAGACCGGCGCAGCGCAGTTGCCCATAGAAGGCAACTGCAGAAAAAAATGCTGGCCCTCCCATTGAAAGTAGCTCTGATAAAGCGTGAAATGCATCAATTGCATTATAAAGATTTGAAAGTCAGTGTCCAAGTCAGAATGTAATAACATGTTCTCAATAGCTTCCATGCCCAAGTCATGCAGTATGCTGGTGTAAAGGGATTTTACATCTATGGAACATAGCCAGATAGGATCATCCTCTTCAAAGGGTATGTTGCTGATGTGATGCAAAAAATCTGCGGTGTCCCATACATACGTGCGTGACTGTTGAACAAGTATAGAACATGAGATGTCCCATATATATCTCGTACACGAGAGTTCTACGTTCGCAACACTTTTTCCTGAAGTAGCAGTGCCAGCAGCATGGGTTGGGGGATGGGAGTTGCGGTTCATTAAGAGGGAACACGAAGGGAGCTTGATTAGGAACTCAAAGCCTGACTTCCAGCGGAAATGCGGGGGTTGAGGGGTTTGACTTTACGGCGTCAGGTTGAAGAGGGATTCTATGTTGTATTATTGGGTGCATAATTGTCGAAGGTTATCTTGACGCGAAATGTGGAATGCTTTGTATTTGTAATGGTCCCCTTTTATGTTTTGTTTGTGCTTTAAAACAATAAAAAGATTTACAAAAAAAATATATAAAATGATTCAGGACTTAACTTACCAAGCGTTTTTACCCCTTTTGTATATATGGGAATTTATTCTTTCTTGTTGGGCCTTCTAAAGCACCACATGACATGTTTCTGAATTTCACTGGTTCAAGCAGCTTACAACTGGCTATGCATCACAAGCTTTGCAAATATCACTGTGTGTACCACACAGCATCAGTGTGCACCTTCAGATTGTTTGAATGAATGTAGTAAAAATTACATTTCAAATCTTATGTGCCCATAGTATTATACATCTGAATCCACATAAAGTACCCATGCCGTCAGCAGTGTTTTCCTGCATAACCCCAAAATAAAAATAAAAAGGTTTGGGGTGGGCGAGAACAAAGATTGTCACACCGAGTACAACCAACTCTAAAGTCAGGCATGGTTTCAACTGGGGTACTTGCAATGTTCATATTTGTAAGTGATTCCAGTTCAGGTTTAACGTCTATGAATTGAGCATCTGTACCAGAATGGAAACCTGTCTGTATATTTATCCAAGAAGAGTCCACAGTTTTGGATGAAGTGGCATATTTACTTATGTGACAGGGAAACTGCAGGAATGCGCTGTATTTAACATAATAACACACATTCCTGTCTTTTCCCAGCGCTGGTGCACAATGTGCGGCATAGCACCAACCCAGGCACCCTTGCACCATGGTGTAGGAGTTCCTACGTTGTAAGCAGGATTCTTCTTTTGCAGGAAGGGACACCTTCCTGCACAAAAACAATCTCCTGAGGCGAATTCCCCTTTTTATGTGGGCAGCAGAATGCAGAACACATAGAATGAGGAATTATTGAGCAGAAATGAATATATTACTCCTTGTTACGCCCCTCCCTAGGAAGGTGCAGCATTCTGACGCTTTCCCAGGTCAACCAGTATTCGTAAATCTGGGAATGCTTCAGAATTCTTCCATGGGTGGATCCGTACGCTCCACCAATGGAGTGACTTTCCCGGGCAGAGTAACGCAACGCAGCAATTTGTGCTGCATTGCGTTACTCTCGATTTATCAAGCTACTGAGGATCATGCAAGGTGGCCTTGCGCATCTTGACAAATCACACTTAAGCGCTGTGTTGCTTTTGCACTCCACTGCATGGCTCAAAAATGACACAACCCAATGATAAAGATGCCCCCAAATCCCTTTATGGAGTTCGTTTGATTGTTCTCTACAGGGTGGTGCACAGAGTACCGCAGTACAAACAGCTGGTACTGTTGCACCTGTACCAGCTGTAATACCACCATGGACCTCAGTGCTATTTGGCCCTTGGAGTCAGGGCGTGCCCATCGTGCTCCTGTGTTGCCTATTTATAAACAACATTTAGGACTCTGGGACCAAGCCCAAAGTCCTGTGTCGGCTGCCACAACATTCAGTTAAGAGCGGCCAATCAGATTATTTAAGGACCGCAGGCCAGTCCCGGTCATGCTGTATTGAAATGGCCCAAAGATTGAAAAAGCTCCCAGAGCCAATTGAAGGTGCTATTTTTTTTTAATTATAGTCACTTGGGACTCCCACGGGGCCGACCGTTTAAAGATACCTAGGGCCTCATTTATGAGAAATCACGCATCGCTGCGTGAAAGCAGCAATGCGTCACTTCTCAGTTTGCACTCCTTGCGACATTCCTGATGCATCATATTTAATGAATGACGCATCATGTCGCAAGGATTTACAGATACGTCAGTATTTCTGACGTATCTGCAAATGCAAAAGTGACGCATTGCTGGAGTGTGTCACAATAGTGACGCAACTCCAGCAATGCATCCTTTCACATGGGGCAAGCCCCATGTGAAAGGGCCTGCGTCAGTCTTACGCCTGCTGTGAGGCAGGCGCAAGATTTTGACGCAACGGCGTCCTAAAAGTGACAGAGTGAAATCTCATAGATTTCACTGCGTGACTTCTACGACCCTTCCTTGCGTCATTACGACCCCTTGCATACATTATACCTGGCGCAGGTATATTGTGGCGCGGTAGCTTGTCTCCTTTCTGGTGAAGAATTGGCTTGGTAGTTTAGTCTGCCCTGTTCCCATGATGCACTGGGCCAGGGACAGACTGATTTGCATATAGCCAGGTTCTGAGCTGGGATGGGGCAGTGAGATAAATAACGGTGATGGATCAAGCCCTGATCTTTGGACTGGGTAAGAGTGGTCTGTTTAACTCAGACACTCTGTTCATCACCACCCCCTTTTCTAAATCGGGGTTTACAAAGTGACGCATATACCTAGATGCGTCACTTTGTAAATATGGCGCAACAAGGCGCATTTTTTACGTTACTGGTGCGTCACAAAAAGTGATGCACCGGCGGCGTAAAAGTGACGCACAGCCTCATAAATGAGGCCCCTACATTTTAAACAATCCCACTTACCTCTTTAAAAGCAAATTTCTCAAAGACGGCTGAACGGATTCATGTCAAATAGCAATAAAAAATGCTCTCTGAGTAAAGGTATAACCTTTTAGCAAATTTGTTGTAATTCCTTTCAAACATTTTTACTGTATCGCTTCCAAAAATATCCTACAAGACTTAATAAAGTAAATCAATGTTAAATAGATATGACTGAGAGAATACATAATGACTTCATAACAGGTAAAATGAGAACAAATACTTGATTACTTGACAGCTGACTATAATTCAGGGGATGGTATAGAATTCTATGTCCAGCTTGACTCAAGCCATTAAGTGTAAGATACTGGTTCAACCACTATGCGGTTGATATAACAGGTTATCATACGGAATAGACTGCATACACATTTTAGCTCCATATAGTTAAGTATATAGTTAAGTAAAAGGGATGGAAACAACGTGATTGTCAACAGGAAAACTGATGGAAAATAAACCAGGTAAATCCGTGATGTCATTATCTCAGGTCAGTTATCCGTCTGTGAATTCTTTTACATCGAGTAATCTCATGGTTTCAAAATCAGGACTCTCTTCACAAATCCTGGAGTTCTGCATTTTGGGGCAAAATAGCACCATCTGCTGGTGGTGCTTTATAATCAGCAGTACACAATGAAAACAATTACAACTTCAAACAAAAGCAGAACAAGGACACATTGAAAAACAGTAAATCTGAAATACACAAAAAGTCATTTAGCTATTTAGCCCCAGAGCAGTGATTGGAGACATTATTGAGTCAAAGGTGTACACTTGTACGTGTTTCTCTCAAGGAGTTAGCGAAATTGGCAGGCTGGATGTGCCTGGCAGTCTCTATTTGCAAACAAAATCTGTGTTTTGACATGCCCAGTGAGTGACAAGCATCCGTTAATACGAGAGGGGGTGGATGAGTACAATAAATGGAGGGTTTCATTTGGAAAGTGATATAAACATCAAACTATATTTATTTTGAAGCTTCACTTTATTTGATTTTTTCCATGGTGTTTCCTGGATGATTGACAGCAACCTTTTGAAGATATTTTATGATAGGCCTTTCATAGAAATAGCATGACGGCATGTTTATTTATATTCATTGCGCTTCTACATTAAATGCTGTTTACATTAATATCACGAAGGCATAAAAGGGGTGGATGGATTGTATTTAAGGGGATATTTATGAATATCACTGATGAACAATGAGACATAATAGTGATATATTAGGGAAGAAACTTAAAATGCTCATTGATTTCATAGTTACAGTTTGCAGGAGCACATGGGAAGACTTAAATCTTTGGGGTGGAGGGGTAATGTTACATTTGGTACAGAGAAGACAAGGTTTGTTTTGAGGACTGTTTTGGATACTAGAGTTGGTAGGTAGAGGGTAGTTGCAGGGAAGGGCAGGCAGGCAATGGATCAGGGCATTCCCATGTAGGGCTCCTAGCAACAAGGATCCTCAAAAGCAGGATACATGGTATAGGGTCAAGATACAGTCATTGAGTGGTTGGATCTCATCATATTGGATGGGGGAAATGGGTGAACGTTTGCGAGAGGGAGGTGGGATGAATTGTGGCCTGACTTTAATGCAGGAGTGAGGATTTCACATGGATTTCATACTGATGATGACCATCCTGCCTGAAATCGGTATTGGTATGTGTGTGTTTATGACTGAGGAAATCGAAAAGAGACCTGGTTGCAAAATGTGACTTTTTCATAAGGAGCTAGCGCAGTGTGGACAAGAAGGCTGAAGATAAGTCATCTTGCTGTATGAAAGGAATGGGGGTAGGGAATAATTTAGGAAGTGTCAAGTAGCTGGAATCTGACCACAGTGATGGCAGTGGAGGCTTTTAGCTCAATCGTGCTGATGAAAATTACTCCCAGATTTCTGGTGCTAAGGATGGTTCTGGTAAGTGGGAAGAAACTGGATCTAACCAAGCGCAGAGATAAGGGATGACTTACGAGAAAACCAAAATACAGACTGGAGATGAATGAAAGTAAGTCAGTCAAGACTCACAATGGGAGGAGAAGGTATGGGAAATAATTTTTTTTATGTGATCAGCATTATGGTGATAGGAAAAGACAAAAGAATTAGGGGCAGATGTATCAACACTCTGATTTGCGAATCTAAAATAGCGATTTTTTAGAAATCGCTATTTGAAATTTGCAAATAGGGATGTATGTAGAAAATTGCATTTTTTTGCGATTTCTTAACATTTCTTAATTGCGATTCGCAAATTGCGAATCGCAATTAAGGAATAATTTCCCATTCATTTCTATGGGCCAGGAGGCCCATAGGAATAAATGGGAAGTTATTCTCAATTTGCGATTCGCAAAATGAGAATCGCAAATTGAGAATAATTTCAAGGGTGCAAGGGTGTCATAAGGACACCCTGATGCACCCCTGAAATTCACGTGTGTGCATATGGTGCACATACATGCCCTATGGGCATGTATGTGCGCCACATGGCACCTTCACAAATGCAAAAAAGTGCATTTGTGAAAGAAATCTCAAATTACCACCAACTTGAAGATGGTGTAATTTGTGATTTCTTAATGAGAAATTGCACAACTTGGGTGTTTCATACATAGCATTTAAGGAATCGCAATTTGCGATTCCTGAAATGCTGATGCAAATTTAAGGAATCGCAAATTTTGTGGTTCCTTAATTTTGTGATGCGAATATCCTCATACATACCGTTTTGCGGATTTTGAGTCTCAAACACTGCTTTTCTGTGATTCGCAGCGTTTGCGAATCAAAATACGTTCGCTACATATGCCGCCTAATGATTTTATTAGCACATTCAGGGGCATATTTATGAAAAAATCACACAGCACAGCACAGCACTTTGCTGTACTATACAGTAGGAAATGGTCAGGAATGTGCCTTATTTAACAGAATATGTCTCTTTCCTGTCTTTTCCCTGCCTAGCACCAATGCAGGCACCCTTGTACCATGGAGTAAGGGTGCCTGCATAGTAAGCAGGATTGTTTTTGTGCAAGGAAGGGACACCTTCCAGCACAAGAAAAATCCCCTGAGGCGTTTTACTCTTTTATGTGTGCTGCAGACTGCAGCACTCAAAGAAAGGGGAAAACACGAGGAGACATAAAGATATTTATCCTCGTTACGCCTCCCCTGGGGATGCATAGCATTTTGAAGCATTCCTTTGTCAACCAGTAATGGTAAATCTGGGAATGCACCAAAATTCAAGGGTGGATGTGTGGAAACACCCATGCTCCGGCCATGGAACGCCTCTCTGGGGCAGAGTAATGCTTCAATTTGCACTACGTTGCACTACTCTAGATTTATCAAACCACTCATGTCCACGCAATGTGGTAAGGGTACAGTGTCCACCCTAATTTAGTAGAGTTGCCTGCCTTTGCATTCTCAGCTTTGAATATTTCCCAGTACCAGAGTGTGACTTTCTCCTAATGTATAGCATTAGCGACAATCAAGTCCTCCATTGCCTCACTCTTTAATTCCCCCCCATGGTTGAGCTGACCAACCAAGAAGCTATTTGCAAGTACTTGACCTGGAAAGTGTCCCTTTTGTTCTTTCGAAAGCTTCCTGCCATGATATTAACTGGGAAAAACCAAAGGTGGTGATGGACGGAGCGTTGACAATACAAACACTCACCCCCAGTCAACTGATCTGGGTTTAATCCATCACCGTTCTTTAGCTCACTCCGCCACCCCAGTTCAGACATGGCAATATGCAAATCAGTCTGACCCTGTGCCTCATGGGAACAGTCCAGCCTGAACTGCCAAGCCACATGTTCCCTGGACCAGAATCAAGCTTCCCAGGACTGGTTTCTGGCATTTCAACCGTCTTCAGCTGGGCTTGCTTGACTCCAGTGGCAAAGTGAGCAAGGGACTCACGTCTGAGCATACCCTGCCAACTGGGGTGGCAGAGTGGGCTAAAGAACGGTGATGGATTAAACCTAGATCAGTTGACTGGGGGTGAGTGCTTGTATTGTCAACGCTCCGTCCATCATTTCTTTTGGTTTTTCCATGATATTAACTGGGATCCTGTTCTGACGTTTCCCCACGTTTGGAAACCTGACTCCCTAAGAGGAATGACAAGCCTATCCCTCATACATTTAGGTGTTTGAATCGTAGGATAATCCAAAGATTTTCCTTAAAACACTCCATATTCTGAGGGAAGCTTTGAGTGTCTTTAGTCTACCATTTTTTAAGAACTTTGAATTTCTAAAACTCAGAAAAGAGATGCCCTATAATAGATTGGTATGGGGCTGAGCCTAGCATGCAAAAGTTCTTACATTCAAAAGCAAAGGTATATATTTGAAAAACTGGTAGTACGAAGGTGCAACTTCTCAGCTTGTTTCTAAGCTTTTTCTACGAAAGTCTAGCTAATTTGTACCCCCAAAAAAAGTAATCTACTTCCCGATGAAGTCTCTTAATCTCTTTCTTAATGCTATACACTTACACAAGAAGGTTTGTTCTACCACGTATATTTAATGGGAGATTTTTCTACTACTGCCTCTATAGGTTACTTACCTTAACTACCCTGGTTGTGTTTGATGTGGTTATGTCTTCCAGCTTTTCAGTTATTATAACACTTATAAAATATCTAACTTGGTGCTTTAAGGTATGTGTATAACAACCTTTGGGCCATGACATAAGTTTTGTCCTTGTTAATTTGATATCCCGAGAACTGACAAAAATCCTGAGCTAGGACATGCAACCTGGACATGGAGAGATGTGGATTTGCAGTGTATATATAAGGATGTCATATGCTTAAAGAGTGAGCTTTATAGTGAAGGACTGTGAAGTAAAGAGGAGGATTATTTGATCTGAGTGGATGGTCTGTGTGAATGTCTCAATATATAAGACAAACAAAAGAGGTGAAAGTGGGCAGTCCTGCCTTGTTGCCCTGTTTATGGTGATTAGTCCGATACCGCTCCGTTAACTAGAGCTCTAGCGCTTGGTGTTAGGTATAGCTTTTTGACCACTTTAATAATAATTTTGAGGTATTTAAAGATTCTCAGCACCTCCCACTAGTAGGAGCAATTGATCCGGTCAAAAGCTTTGGTTGCATCTAAAGTAGCAATAGTTCATGGACTCTCATATGTAGTGGCAATGTCTATGGCTGCTATTAAAATACGGGTCTGTACACTCAATTGCCTGCCCAGAATAAACCTCTTTTAGTCAATTAGTATTAATTAATATATATGATTTGCTATCCTTCCAGCCACTATTTATGCAAAGATCTTATGATCATTGTTCAATAACGATATGAGTCTTTATAAGTCTAGGTGGTTTATCGGGTTTTAGGATCATTACAACCGTTGCTTCTGTCCAGGATGGTAGCGGACGATTATGAAGAAAGCTCCAACTGAATATTAGAGTCAACATTCTTGTGGCAATAAAAACAACAAAAGCCCCTGCTCTAGGAAAATAGCAATAAAGTCTCTGTAGTTTCTAGTTGTGGTAACAATAGTAAAATATGCACATCGACAATGTTTCAAAGTCAATAGATAGCGGTGTGCCAAGAAAGAAATTTGCAATGGAGTAGAATCCTTGTTATGGAAAACAGTTTATTGTTCCTCTTGTTGTGGCCAACACGTGTTTCATCGCAGGGAAACAAACTGCGAATCTTCAGGGCCTTTTAAGAGAAAAAAAAGCCGGGATTAGTGATGTGGCCAACGCCCAGGAGGGCGAGAGTGTGGAGAATGCGCTTTGGTTCCCGGCGCCGTTTTTCGAAGACCGTCTTCGAAAAACGGCGCCGGGAACCACAGGAGGGGGAACGAATCTAACCAGGTGCACCCGCCTGACTTCCTTTTTCCTTTTTCGAGCGTTACAGCTTTAATCTATTCTCCTCCCGGTCATGGCCCCCTTATGAGCCCAATAAGGAACTAACTAACTACGCGTTTAAAGCGCATTCTCCACACTCTCGCCCTCCTGGGCGTTGGCCACATCACTAATCCCGGCTTTTTT
This sequence comes from Lissotriton vulgaris, assembly GCF_964263255.1. NCBI lineage: Eukaryota > Metazoa > Chordata > Amphibia > Caudata > Salamandridae > Lissotriton > Lissotriton vulgaris. Next base: position 660,315,184 of record NC_141694.1, read on the forward strand.
TTCTCTTAAAAGGACCTGAAGATTCGCAGATTGTTTCCCTGCGATGAAACACGTGTTGGCCACAACAAGAGGAACAATAAACTGTTTTCCATAACAAGGATTCTACTCCATTGCAAATTTCTTTCTTGGCACACCGCTATCTATTGACTTTGAAACATTGTCGATGTGCATATTTTACTATTGTTACCACAACTAGAAACTACAGAGACTTTATTGCTATTTTCTTAGAGCAGGGGCTTTTGTTGTTTTTGTGCATTTTGTGTGGATTTCTGATCCACCTTTGAGCGGTTACGAGGGATTACCGCCCGCCCCTTTGCCTGGAAACTGATACCTTACAACACCACAATACCCTGCGGTCACTCGGTTGTGGCGCCTATCCTAATCTGGAATACCTTAAACCCTCCCAGTAGATCAATTCTTGTGGCAATAGTTAGTAATACTCTGCAGTTATCCTATCTGGGCTGACAGCTTTCCCATTCTTTAGGATCTTAATTTGGTTAATCATCTTTTCTTCTTTGATCTTGCTAGCCATTTATTGAATTTGGGATTCTGTAAGTTGGGAGAGTTCTTTTTCAGCAAGCCACCTTTTGATATATTCCTGAACATGTGTTAGATTTTCCTGATATACCAGAGAGACTGTTAGCCAGTTCCTCCTTAATCTCTGTGGTTGTAGAAAGCTTTACAGTTGTTCTTGCTTGCTCGATTATATCTATGTGGTTCCAAGCATTATCATATCTGGTTTTCCATACTAAGAGTTTCCCGATGTCCTCCCCATAGTCAAATATTGTAGCTTGCTGACTTTCCGATTATCCTGCCATTTCTTATTTAGATATGCCTTATATGCATTTTGAGCTTGTTCTAGCTTGCAGTTTAATGTAGCTTAATCACTAGTAGAGGAGACCGCTTTTTCTTGTAATTTTCTACATTTTACAGACACTTTCCACCACAACTTCTCTTCCTGTATTCGTGCCTTCCAATGTTCTATTGCTGCAGCTTTAGTTAGGATCCCTGGTGTGCACACCTCATAAGCAGACCAAACAGCCGCTAAATCGGTCAAGCCCAAATTTTCTTTGAAGTATTACTGGGTCTGGATAGATAGACCATGGACTACCCCTTGATCCTTCAAAAGGGTTTTATCCAATGTCCACCTAAGTCTTGATCTATGTATCAGGAAGGAGCTAGATCGGGAGACTGCTGAGTGATCTGATACCAAAGCCAGGTGGTGGTCCACTGCTTTAACCTTATCTAGAATATTGTTGTCAAGGAAAAAGTAGTCGATGTGAGAGTAGGAGCCATACTTTTAGCTATAAAAGGTGGACACTTTGCGATTGTCAACTCTGGATGTATAGCCATGATACCAAGTTCTTCTTCAAGTCTATGATTTTTATCTAATTTTCTTCATGGAAATCCTTTTGTATTTTTACCTCCTGTCTATTGCTTCAATGAGGACTATGTTGAAGTCACCCCTGATTTGAAATGGAGGGTTGAACTCCAAGATTTTTTGTTTGATGATGTTCAAGTAGGAGGGATTGTCGGTGTTCGTGCCATATTATCAAGGGCACACAAACTCTGTCCGGCCAACCGCAAACTTTGCCTGTCCCCATCAACCTGAAGAATCCGTCCAATAGTTTAATCATTTTAAGTCTGTTTTTATTTTTTTAACTATTGCCAGCCCCTTTGTTGCTCTGAGCAGTTCTGAACTATTGACCTCATGGACCTGCTCCCTAAATCCTTGAACCCAAGATTTTCCAATGGCTTGCTGGCTTGTCTCCTGTTTTCTGAAGCCTCAGGGACAAAAACAACTTCTTTCAAGTCTGTTGGTGCAGCTGGGCTCTGCCATCTGTGAGTCCAACCATGCCTGAGGTGCACTCTGCTGTTCTGGGCCTCAGAAGTGGGTTCTGCAGGAGTTTTTCTGCAAAAAGCAGCTCATCATCCTGACTGTGTGGGAAAAATCGTCACATCGTTCCCCAATGCTTTCGTAGTGCTGAATCCACAATGCGGGTCCTGACTGCGAGGCTCGACGATGACGCAGCACCCATTTTTCAAAGCCATCTGCGAGGTTCATCTACGATGCAGTGACCCGAATGCAGGGAAAATTCAGATACATTGTGTGCTCGACACCGATGATTTGCTCCATAAAAGGGACTGTCTTAGCTAGCCCTGCATGGGTTCTATAGCTTGCCTGCCCTTCAACGCAGTCGCCCTGATCTTTGGATTTGTACTCGTCCCTCGCAGGTAACCTTTTGACTGCTAATCTATAAAAATTCCAATCTCAAGTTCTACTTATTGGATGTTTGTCATTTAGGTCTTGTTGTACTCAGATACATATCCTCTTTTATTCTAAACTGGTGTGGAGTCTTTTTGTGAAGTTTTCACTGCGTTACTGTAATTACAGTGTGCACAAATACTTTGCACATACACCTCTTCAGTTAAGACTGACTGTTCTGTACCAACCTATCAGAGGCTGAGCACAGGTTAATATAGAATGCGTATCTGACTTAACCTGACTAGATTGCAGCTCCTACTTTAACAGGGTGCATATTCTGCCAACCAGAAAACTCAATTTTTAACAAACTGCATATGCTTATGTATGTGTGTGTTTACATTTCTATAATCTAAAACTATTCTATAGGACCCACCTGGTTTTCAGACTGTGAATAAAGGAGTGTTTATTGGTTAATTATAAAGTGATATTGTAGTTGATTAGTATTACTTTTACCTCGTGCTTTTCTTCTAGCTTGAGGGGATATTGAGCCTGTGCTTGGGGCTCACTGTGACAGGGAATGACATGTGAAACAGTGTGTTTATCCCACCCTGATTGGTTTCTAAACACAGCTGGGCTTGTTTAACAGCCCATTCATTTGCATACATTTTCCTGAAATCTTCGGGTACTATGGAGAAAAAGGCTACAAGTATCACCTCCTCTACTCTGGGTGCTTCCCTAATGAATACCAGGTGTCAATTTTCCTCTGCTAAAGTTATGACATAATTTTCAGATAAGTGCAGCCTGATATTGCTTAAATTGTGAGATATAACCACTTCAAATTGCATATCCAAAATATAAACCATATTGGGAGTAATTAAACGTCTATCTGGAGTTGTATGAAATCATCAGTTAGACTTGTCACCAGAAACCTCTGGAGAGTGTCATGCACTATTATTACTCCTGCTGCACTGTCCAAAAGATATATCTGTAGCTGGTATGAAATGTTTTTCAGAAAGTCCAGACATTTTTTTTATTGAGTTTTAGAGCCCTAACCTTTCTCTTTTCTCTTTACACTGACCTCGGTCTCTTGATCTACTTCACCTTTCTTCATGCTATGTTCTTCTCTTATTTGGTAATTTTTCCAAGCCCCTCTCTTTGTTCATTAACCATCAGACTCCTAAAATAAATGGAGAGAGCGGCTACCAGGATGCTGATACTGTTCCGTTTTTTTAATGTGATCATGGTCCCTCAAATTTCAACCGCCCTGGCCAAACACCAGGTATACTGGCGATCCAGTCCGCCTTTTCTCTCTTTCCCTCTGTTTCTTTTTACCTTCAGTTACTGGCTTTTACCTAATGGAACGCTCAATACCACTTTTAAAATTGATGTGTGATTTACCAGCTCATGTACCTAAAGTACCATGGCACACAGTGGTATAAACTTCAAATATTATTCTCGGTAATTCGTGTTCACAATCTTGAACAGGAACTGCTTTGAGTCTTTGCCATATAGCCAGATTTCAATTAATTTCATCACTAAGTCCAGTGGCGCCAGCTCTCATTTTGTACTTATTTGAATACTCCTAGGAGAATGGTTAGTGAGGGTGTGTCATGTGTGTTAGAGTAGATGCATGCAATTATACTTCCTAGGTGTTGCACTGTTCTTTATGTGGCACCATTCCAAGGGGAAGACACATAGTCCCTGACTTAGAGTTTGGCAGATGGGATACTCCATGACAAATGTGATAGATATCCCAGCCACTATATTATAAGTGCCACAGGATATAATGCACTGTTAATATGGTGGACAGGATATCACTCATGTTTGTGATGGAGTATCCCATCTGCCACACTCTAAATCAGGGCAGTAGTCAGTATTTAATGTTTGTCATGAGGTGTCCAGTGAAGGCAAACTGTGTTCAACCAGTGGGTCTTGTGAGCAACCCAGAAGGACATGTCATCACGCCCTGTGGGCATCTTTCTCTTGATAATGTTTATTGTCTTTGGAGTGGTTGCTTGTACAGCAACCTGTCCTGCACCACTGGTCCTGCTAGAGCTGGTCTATTATTCTTTGGTTCATAGCACAGATTGTGTTAGTGTCCTGTACAAGGAGACTGTATAGTTTATGACGCCTGCAACATCAGCGATTGGCAACTTCTCAGAATGTGTAAACAGTGTATAGCCAGCTAGTACTGGCCATGTTGCACATTCATTTCTCCGGGGACATAACTTAACGTTCCTCTGTGTGTGTGTGTGTGTGTGTGTGTGTGTGTGTACACGCGTGCATGTGTGTGTGAGGGTGTGCGTGTGTAGTTACAAGCAAACCAATTCTGGTGTCCTTGGCAAGTTACCAGGATTTGCAGGTACTGTTATATCCTATATTATGCAGGAAGAGCTGCAATATGAGCATGAAATTGCCTTAAGGCAGCGTCTGTAGTCTCAAACTTCATTCATGAGTAAAATGTTCCAAAGGCACGCGCAAAATATTAATTTGGATGGGTGCACAGCTGATGTGTTTATTTGTTAATTTGTTTGTTTTTTGGGTTCACCGCAGGTGGCGTTATTACCCCTAAAACGCCTCTATGAATGATTAGTACGTGATTCCAGTGGGTCACTGGGACCATCCCTGAGGGAACACCCGGTTCTCCTCTCTGTGAATAAGAGGATTCCACACAGTTTTGCACATCTGCAACTATTAATTTAACTCCCCCCCCACTTCGGGGATATTTCTATTCTTGAGATGGTCTGTAACTGCCTCTCCAAAATGTACTATTATTGGAATCAGAGGAGCCCCAATTTTAACTTGAACAGATTCATTAAAACATGAGGTTCAAAAGCAGAAAAAAATACAGATGAGGAATAACCTTTTAAGAGTCAAGCTTGACTAAACTATGATAAATAGATACTTTGTTATTTTCTGTAGCAGGTAACCATGAATACTACAGATGTCTCCATATACTTGCAATCAGGCCTGGGCAGAACTAGAAGATTTTACATAGTATCACGAGCGCCAGAGTTGTGGTATGTTGCGCTGATGTTAAGTGCCAGGAAATTGTCCCGAGCTGTAAAATCAGCACAGACAGCACCACATGGCACTCCAGAGGGCACTGCATCTTTCTGCTGATCAAGTATATCTTTGACTTGAGCAGCAGCTTTCACACTGTGAGCTGCAGTTTTCTCAATGCGAGCCAGAAAGTGGTCTAGCAGTGTTTCTTTCATGCCTGCCAGTCGCACGTGAGAAAAATCTTCACCACACGGAGGTTGGTGGAGTGTTTGTGATGCTGTGCACCAAGCAGAGCTTGAGTTAGCAAAATCCTCCCAACTCTGCTGGAGGAGCGGAGTTCCCCTCACCCCTCTGTGTAATGATGGTTATTTTGAGACTGCATATTCAAAGACTATTCAAGGGTCCAAAAATTTGAATGCCCTAGGTTGGGCACTATGTTTTATATCCCAAGGCTCCTGTCTAGGTCCACAGCGTATAGCTTCCTGACCAGCGTGTGATTATACAGAGCTCAGCGCACCCTTGAGCAGGTGAGTCCATGTTATTATAGGACCACACAATCCCACTGAACATACCTGCTGGTGTGATATCAGTGATTTCTGAGTTACTAACAGTTCAGTAAAGGGATGCAGTGGTAATTCAAACCCAATTTTATTCTTTAGAAGAGCACACTCAAGTACTGCACTAAGAAAAGACACAATACATGTGTAAAAGTGTTTTATTTTAACTATCTTGTCCTCTTGCTTAGTACATGGGTAGTAACCATACAGAATATAATAAAAACACCACTTATTGCATGTTGTGATCAGCAAGAATAAAATGAATAATTCTATCATAATAAGACTTTTTTAGCAGCTTAAAACCCTAAAGACTACCTCAATCCTTTACACTGTGGATTCATGGAGCAGATAACTTGCTTCTAGAGTTTCATTGGACTCAGCACACTGCATATCTGTTCACAGTGGATCAGATGTGGTTATCAGACTTCAACAGGAGAGAGTGTTCCTACGGAAAACATACGATCAGCTAGGCTCAACTCCTCTCCTCCCTGTATCGATCTCGACATAAGAGTGGATGCTTTGGAGGTCTTCCGGGACCTCTCCCGATAATGTGGGGTGAGGGCATCTCTAATCCAGTGGTCAATTCATGGTGTTTATGTAGTGTCGACCACTGACTTTTGCCCTACATCGGGGAAATTTCCATTAATCCGAGACATAACTAGTATAAACGGGCATAATAAAAATACGTCAATCGGACTATATGTTTATTTTACACATCCACTGTCGGACCATGAAACATGGATATCTTGTAGCTTGTGGCAGACTTATTTTGCCCTTTTAGCAAAGTCATTGTTTAAATGAATTGACACTTTCAAGAGTTCTGCAATCATACCAACATGCTGAATGTGGAGCTAAGCGATACCAAAGGAGCTAAGGCAGACAGGATAACTTAAAATGCTCAGTATGGGGTCTGGCTCTGCGAGCTCACCAGACCAAATGAGCACGGTTTAAATGCCAGCAACTGCTCTACCACCTCATCTTCCTGTTCATGTTGATTTTTGAAAAGCACTTGGGCCTCATTTATGAGGCCTTGCGTCAGTTTTGCGCTGCTGATGCGTCACTTTTTGTGACGCATCGGTGGCGTAAAACATGCGCCTTGTTGCGCCATATTTAAAAAGTGACGCATCTAGGTAGATGCGTCACTTTTTAAACCCCTGCGCCACATTATACCTGCGTCAGGTATAATGTATGCAGAGGGGGCGTACCCCCGCAAAAAGCCTCGTAATAGTGACGCAGTGAAATCTATGAGATTTCACTGCGTCACTTTTAGGACGCTGTTGCGTCAAAATCTTGCACCTGCCTCACAGCAGGCGTAAGACTGACGCAAGCCCTTTCACATGGGGCTTGCCCCATGTGAAAGGACGCATTGCTGGAGGTGCGTCACTTTTGTGACACACTCCAGCAATGCGTCACTTTTGCACTTACAGATAGTCAGAAATACTGACGTATCTGTAACTCCTTGCGACATGATGCGTCATACATTAAATATGACGCATCATTGGTGTTGCAAGGAGTGCGCAGTGAAAAGTGACGCATTGCTGTTTTCACGCAGCGATGCGTCACTTTTCATAAATAAGGCCCCTGGAACTTTTGTTAGAGGAAAAGAAGGAATAAATATATCTCTTGTGGCAAATGCGATGGCTTTAATCCCTCAGGTTCCAAATTGTTAATTTCCCTAACCCCTATTCAAACTCTTTCATCAGAAGGACGGAGGCAGGTTGCGCCTATAGTGAACCTTTATGTACCTAAATTAACAATCACACTCTTTAAATTCCTAGCCCAGATTGCACCCATAATATGACAATATTAATTTAGATTTTTCTATAGCTACAAACATTTTGAAAGCTTTTTAAAGAGCCTTAAATAACAATTGTTATTTCTAGAAAACTAATTTTTTTAAACTTTAGATAGGCAAATAGATGAGAAAGCTCTTCTTAGAGCTGAATTAGTGACTTGCAGCTGACACAGTCAGTGATCATACAATTGAGCCTTGCCAACTATTTCAATCTTCAAACCAAGCATTGGCAAAACAAATACGTCTTGAGTTTTTTACGAGAGCACATTCACAGGCCGTTCCGATGCAGACTGCAGTACTTTAGGATGTTCCTATCAGTGCCTTCCAAGCGATATGTATTATCAGCACACATAAAATTCCATAACTGAAGGAAATGAATACCCCCAGCATATCTAACAGGAAAAACATACACAGGACTGTATATATTAACCTAAATCTGATTATGAATGTAATATCAGTGTTTCCTGTTGAGCGTTAGACAAAAATATAAAATAAAAATGTTGTAGGGCACAGGTATCAAGGACAGAATGTCCTGATTTCAAGGATATTATAGAGCTTAATATAACTTTTAGGTATTTAATACAGTTTTTTTTAAATTAGATAACATTTTTTTCATTAATATATTTGTATACATTATTATTAAATATATTTTGATACATTTTAGTAATTTACATATACACATTAATAGTATTGCACTATTGCTTGTGTTTGCTTTGTTTTAGTACATTTTATAATTTTATTATGAAATTCCATTTTTAAAAACTGCAATTAGAAAGTGATAATTTAGTAACAGGTTGTTGGAATTCTAGGGGATTAGGATGAGAAGATTTCTAAATATTTTAATAATTATTTTGCAATTATAATTGATTTGTATGTAACTTATTTATTTAATTGATAAGTAGTTATGGTAATTAATTAACTGTTTCATTGTAGTATTAAATATTTGTTGATTTTGAATATTTTTTTAATTGATTGATCAAGGCATTTATTAAATAGTGAACATTATTTTTTATATATATAAATTAAATTAATTTTGAATTGTTTTATTTTATTTTAAATATTACATTAATAATTTATCATTTTTTATTTTACATATTTTTCTTTATTTCAGCTGTTTGTTGGTTTACATTTTTCTGGGTAATAGGGTGAGAAGTATGTTAATTTATATGTGTTTAAAAAAAATTCTGTTGTAATATAACAATTGTATGTGTTACATTTAATTGTATGTCTTTTTTTAAACTAATGAATATGCTTATTATTCCAAAGATATTTTTGCTTATTTGGTTTATATTTAAATGCTTTATTTAAAACATTTAGAATGAAAGTAGTAAAAGTAACCATTCCAAGTCCAACACTTTCCATAATGTTTGCTACTATTGGACTGAGAAGAGTAAATCTGACTCTCTTAAGTAAGTGTTTTCATACTGTTGCTTGGATTGGAGTGGTAAGATTTATTATCATTTTGTCTATAGTCTGTTTAATATTTTTTGTAATTATTTATTAAATGAAATAATTTATATTTTTTATTTTTATTTTTTGGGGGTTTCATTTTTTATATATACAATTTGTTATATGTTTTTGTTAGATGTATGTTTATTAATTTGCATTATTATTGTTCATAACTATTTTAATGTAATTTATGTTTTAATAAGTATTTACTTTATGTATTATTTTCTTAAGTATATACATATATTTTATTTGACTTCATATTATATTTAAATATACTTATATTTTTCGTTTTGTATTAGTTTAAACTTTAATATAAAAATAGTATCAATATAATGCTATGTATAGTAAAATCATTATACTCATCTGTTTTTAATGATATTATGGTCTACAATATTTCTTGTAGTTTACATGCAATGCATGTAAACACAGTATTTCCATGGCCAATTTTTTTTCTCACAATATTTGTGTAAAACAATATTTTTTCCTGATATCTCATACATCCACCTAATGCCCACCGGCTTGCAACCTATGCCATCCAAATGAGAAATTGTAAACCTGGATTGCAAAACAATAACTAAACAGCAATTTGTTTTAAACAACACCACTCAGTAAACAGCAAAGGTGGAAGTGTGGAGGTGTCTGGACAGCAGGGGATTATGGACATAAAGGGAGTTTACTAGGATGGGGGATGAATAACAAGAGGAGGTTGCGGACAGTGCGAGGTGCTCCTAATTTCTAACCAAGTAATCAGCACAGAAGCTGAGAATTCAACCATCTCATTGCCTGGCTCTCAATGTCAATTTTCCTATGAGCATCCTGGCTTTCCTTGACTGGCCTCAAACTCAAATTTTAGAGAAAGCTCCTGGGCGGAGAGGAATCTTTTATAAACTGTTGGATTAAAGAAAAAAAAAGAAAGCAATAGATTTCGCTCTAGCAGTAGTGGGCAAAGACACCATCATGAAAGAAAATTATTATCAACAAAATACGTGTCAGCGGTAGATCTAGTTACCCTGCTAGGTTTTTCTGATTCCGTTGTTGAAAACCAGGGTTACCTCGTGCAAAAATATTTTTTTAATTGAAATACAATGCAAAAACAGAATAATACCAAGAATAGCTACATAACATTTTTTTAATGAATGTTGACCACTGAAAATCAAACTGTTTGTGAGATGTACAGTTACCTTAATGCATACTCTTTCAAATATGTGAAACAAAAATATTAATAAAAATGGCAAATGGCATACAAGTTATTGAATTCGATGGTGCTACATTACAGGAGAGAAAGAGAGGGCTCTGCACCCCGAGAAGCTCACGTTCACTGTAGCATTGACTGGTTTGTTCATTAGTGAGAAACGTAGTATCGACACAGTGCAATATAAGCACAATAACCCTTCCAGCATAATCCTCCCTTTTTCCCACAAACATCGGTCAGACACACACGCACGCACTCACTCTCTCTTTGACGCAAATCTCACTTTCAACCTTTCCGGTTTTAATGTTATGGGCTTAAATGCAAAAGCATCTTCAAAGGCCTCTACAGAGAGTCCATTACAACCATAAACAGTGGCTTAAAAGTCCGTCTCGTGAAATTGCATAGCACCCACCTTGGAGCCAGCCTTGCTTCGGGTTACACAAACTGAGCATTGCTTTTGGGTTCCGTTACTTCTGCGTCACTCGTGCCATACCACTCTCGCGCATGCGCAACTACTTCTGAGAGATGGTATCACAGCTAAACTGCTTTATTTCTAAAACAAAGTTTGAATCCTACTTTTCCTTCTCGCCTAAACTGTAAAACTTCGGAGCACAGTAATGTGCGCTTCTTTCGCTTACTCTGTGGTGCCAGCTGCATGGAGCTCGGAAGAAAGAAATGAGGCGTCCACCTTGCCAATATTCTAAAATACGAGCTACATCTTTCTTGTCGTTGATTATGCTTGCTGGGCTCGTTCTGGTTTAGAGCACACTAATTTGTGCTGTTCTCTACCTGTCAGCATGGCTCCTTTCTTCTGCCAGATAATACTTATCAGCCGCCTCTCTCTCTCCTCAGAGAGCAAGGCGCTCACAATCCACTTAGTTAGCAATGCTTCTTTCTGCGCCGCATTGCCTTGACAGCCAGAGACGTTTTAAGGCGTGGGCAAAGCCTACAATTGCCCAGAACCTCACCACTGAAGCCCCCCGCCCTCCCCCTGGGAAACATAACTTTCTCTTTATCACACTTCTGTGTATTTCTTTTTTCTTAACCCCTTCGATGCTGATGACGAGCTCAGCTCGTCATCAGCCACGGTGGTTGTGTGCGGATGACGAGCTGAGCTCGTCATGTAACGCAGCTTTTGGAAAAAAGCTGCGCAGCGCAAAAATAACCGCCGCAGCGATGCGGTTAACCTTTAACCTGATTCAAAATTTGTAGGCAACAAAAGGCTTTAATGAACAAAAAATGGGCAATAATAGTCAAAGCTGCGCCAAACGGGGCCCCCCAAATTATTTCTTGCTCAACGCCCCCAGCATCCTTAAGATGACACTGTTGACAGCATCACACCAGCTCTCCAGAACACGCCACTGTACTCAGGCATCAAGGCCACATGTGGTATGTTAAAATGATGGTAAATCATTACCTCCTCGTCCATCTTCTCATTCCAGTTCCTTACTTGGCGAGCATTTGTTCCCATATACTGACCCTCTTTATGTATCCAATCAAATCACCAAAACCACTCCAATATGGCTTCTTTTTTTATTCCCTGATCCCTCCTTCATTGAAAACAGAGAAGCCGATTCAGAAACTTCCTGATTTTTACCACTGTGTTCACAGATTGGGCTGCACCTATCCAAATATTGTCAAGATTCAGAATAATTATATTTGTAGTATTATCATTTTCATTCTTTAAATTATGCTTTCGCAATCTTTAAACTTACAGATCATGTATTTCACTGATTCGAGCACCATATAGTGCCAATATGCAAGTGTTATGAAGTAACTCTAAGGACATGTCTGAGTTGTCCTGATTGCTTAAGGAACTTGGAATCCCCATCCATGACAATTTTGATGGGGTATTCATGATGGTTTCTGTGATTTTTCCCTTGGTGAATGAGTGTTTTAGCCAAGTGTGGCTGCTTCTTTCCTGGCAACAGGTTAAAACAGATAGGGCCATATTATCAAGAACGGGAGATAACATTATCGCCGCTTTAGCTGCAAGAAAATGCAGCTAAAGTGGCGATAAGGGGCTTGATAATATGCCCTATGGAATTCCAATAGAAGCCCAGGTTTGAAGTCCTTCACACTTCTATTGGAATTCTACAGAGCATATTATCAAGCCCCTTATCGCTGCTTTAGCTGCAGTTTCCTACCGCTAAAGCAGCAATAATGTTATCGCCCGATCTTGATAATATGGCCCATAATGTTTTACTTGTGAAAGGGAACGAGTGCTCAGCATGGCACTAGCATGGAGCAAGAACGGAGCCACCAAAAAGTCTACTAAAAAGAGCAGATATTTAGAGTAGGACTCCTTTTCATCATCTTCAGCAGAGGACGCTGGACCTTATATGTCTTCAAAGAATATGCCATCTTTGGGCGATAACAATAGTATCACGGAACAGGCAGTACTGGGTACTTGTCCTACCAGGGAGGTGTCAGCCCAACAAATCCATAGGTTAACAATTTCTCATGAAGAAGATTTTGATAATACTGGTGAAGGGAACGTCAGAGGGTGCTTTATTCAAGAGGATAAATTGTCGGAACTATTGATACATTTGAGATAGGACTTATCCTTCCTTGTACCAGTGTCTTTGGTGGACGAGGATATTTTTTTATCAGAGGAAGGAGTTGCAATCTCTTCCTCTAGATGCTGCTATACACAAGGGGTTGGTGCACAAATTGAAGGCTATTAAACAAAATTCCTTTTCAAGATCCTTGTCTAAAAAATACCATGTGCAGAATATTTCTGAGAAGTTGCTGTTTATTTTATTGGTTGATCCTTTGACTGACAGATGCTTCTCTCATTGACCTAGTGTTAAAAAGGACCTATTCAGCATCAAACTTCGGTATTTGAGGGAAGACATATGCAAATTAGATCATTCATTTGCTGCTTTGGAATTTCCAACTGTTAGCAGATTAGATGAAAAAAGGAGCATATCTAACTCACAATTTATCAGTTGAATTTTGTCTAAGTAGTTTGTGCAGTTGACTGCTGAGAATGCCCGTAAGTAATCTTTATTGCTCAGTTAATTAAAACCGTTGCAAAGAGTAGCATATAATACATTATTTAAATACAATTGTTAAAAAGAAGATATAAAATGGTAATAGCTTCATGTGGCAAATAAAACTTTCTACAGAGATTTACTCTTCTTTTACATTGGGAATGGATTAAAGAAAATAGAGTAAGTCCCTTGTATAGCCTAAGGTGGCTGTGTTAAATGTCTTGCTCTTGGATTTAAGCCACGCTATAAGGTAGGCTTGGTCTATAAAATATTGATGTTAGAGGAAGTTTTTTAGTTCATAGCGATCAGCTTCTACTTTTTTATTGTAGGCTGACTTTTATTCGAGTGGCTGTACCTTGTCCATACTGAGTAGGTAGTTAGATTTTCTTTGCCTCTTTGGGTTTGCTTCATCCATTGCCTGCCTTCTGTCGTTCTTGTTTAATTTCCGCTATCTCCAAGAATTTGACAAGATGGCTTGCTAGTTGAATGTTTTTTCCATCAAAGCAAGCCTTGACCGCCTGCTGCCATGTTCTTATTCCTAGCTTATTTAGGGACAGTTTTAGATGATATCTGCGCTCTTTGTCCAGACCTTTGCAGTTGCATATTAAGTGCGGGATGTCCTCTCTTGCGTTTCCCCATATTTGGCAGTTCATTGTCGCTTGGGGCCTTTTCCATGGGGGAAGATGATTTTGTGATGGAAGTAAGCCCAGCCGTAAGCGTAAGAACTTCTCATTTGTGCGCCTGGTGGACCCAGCCCCTAAATAGCTTTGGCAGAAGCTACTGGTGTAGTTTTGGATAACTTTCCAACCATGAGCCCTGTTGGCTAGGCTTGCTTTGTCCTCTATTAACAAGATTGATCTTACTGATGTGTTGACTAGCTGTTTGAAGGTGTTGTGGGACCCATTGCACTTTCAGGCTTCTTGTAGGCACAAGGAGTTTATTGAATGCTTTGGATATTTTTCAGCTGCGCTGTTGCTCTTACTTTCTATCTCTTTCCATAGGTAATGATTCAGACTTGTGTCATCTCCTCCCTGGATTTTGTGCCATCTTTTGGCATAGGCACCCATTCGTCAAGCGTTTGATTTCTCAGGCCAAATTCCAGCCTTATTTGTGCCTGCGAGGTGTAGTTGGGAAGGCTAAAAATCTTTCTCATGGCCTTCTCTATTGTGCTATTCAGTAGCTGAGCATCCCTCCCTCTGAGGCATTCGCTTCCGTAAGTTATGGCCGGAGTTAATTTTGCATGAATCACTTGAAGCAGGGGGGTGAAGCTGCGGCTGACTGCTTTCGTTTTGAGGCTCCTTAGTGCAATCGCTATGCTGGTTCCTCTCAGTTTTATGGCTTCCTTTTGTTGTCGGAATGAACCCTTTCTGTCCACAATTATGCCCAGGTACTTGTATTCATCCACTGATTCCAGTGTGAGCCCTACCATGTGCCAGCAGAACCTTGCTGATGATGTCTTGGCGTTTATCATCATTATTTTTGTTTTTGAGAAATTGATGCTTAGGCTATTCACTGCTGAGTAATTGAAAGTTGTGCTGATTAGATGTTGTAGCTCTATCGGTGTTCTACTGATCAGCACAATGTTGTCATCGTACATTAGATTAGAGAGGGTAGACCACCTATGCTTGGGGCATGAGAGTTACTTCAGTCGAGCTGTTGTGCAAGGTCAGACATAAAGATGTTGAATAATGTTGGTGCTAACACACACCCTTGTTTAAGGCCCTTTGTCGTCCGTATTTTCCTTGACAGGCGGTCTCCTGGGCCCAGCTTAACTTGGACCCATGTATCCGTGTGTAGTGAAATCAGCTGTGTTAGCAGCCCGGGTGGAATTTTACTTTCTACCAGCTTCGCCATAGTAAATTTCTATTGATGTTGTCGGACGCTGAAGTAAAATCGATGAAACATAAGTACAGGGGCAGATTGGCTGTCTTAATGACGTCAATAAGGAGTGATAGAGGCAAAATGTTTGATGTTGTTCCCAGTTGTTTGCGGAATCCTATCTGGGTGATGGGGATTACAGCGTTTTCATTCAACCATTCCGTGAGCTCATCTAGAAGAAGACCAGCATAATATTTGGCCTCATTGTCAATTAAGGCAACGAGTCTGTAGTTTTTAGGGTCCTTAATGTTGCCTTTCTTGTGAATTGGCGCTATTAAAGAGCCTTTCCATGATGCTGGAATTATTACGGTATCTATGATCTGATTAAAAAGTGGCAGTAAGGCCGCTGCCCAGTATTCCGGGTTTTGTTTGTACAAAATGGGAGGGATCCCGTTTGGACCTGGAGCCCCCTTCGGCTTCCCTTTCGCAATCCTACCTATGATTTGTTTTTCGGTGAGCGCCAATGAAGTAATGGCCAGTTGTGGGGTGCAAGCTTGAGTTTGTCTGTCATTTTCTAGTCCCCTAGTCATGGCAGACTTTGGGGCTGGAGGTAATTGGTCCAGGATTCCTCCATTAAGTAAGAATCAATGCTGGGACTTCTTGAATTCTGTTTTCTAGAATCTTCCGCTTTTGTTATTTCCTTTTGCGTCATGAAGAAGCTTAGCCCCTAGCTCTTCCTCTGCTTCCCTTTTTTCATGGCAAATTATTTTCTTTTTGCTCTGTTTTAGTTTTGCAGTTTCTTTTGAGCCGCGGTGTCCGGTCCGTCTCAGTGTAATTTCCACAGTAGTTTGTTAATGTTTCTTTTAAGGAGCTTTATATTGGTATTTTGATTTATGGCCTTTTCATGGCTGCTCATTGCTTCAGGACGCTTTGTATGTCTTCGGAGGCTTAGGGAATCCGGCGTTGTGTGGATCTTAGATTTCCTTGTGTGTGCCCGTCTAAGACTGCTCGTAAATTGCTCCCAAGCTCTTAGATAGTCAGCCTGGTTAGCAATGCTTTTTTCCCACCTGCTTTTTGCGTCATTTTGAAGCCTTCCAAATTGGTCGTGTTACATTTTATTCTTTTCTGTGCCACCGAAAGCGAGCATCCTAAGTTTGTTGCTGACGTGGATAGCACAGCCTCCTGGAAGTTGAGGGTAAATTCTTGCTGGCTGACGTTGTTCCTATTTGGAAGTCTGTGACGTCCCAAAAAGTTGAAGAGATGAAAATGTGAAGTCTAAGGTAGAGCTGGCAGTCGAGTTGTGGAAAGTGGCTGACAGGGGTGTATCATTTATGAAGCGGCCATTTAGAGCTACCAGGTTAAGGTGTTCTAGGTCCTTTACGCTGTCCCTTGCCAGCCAATTTTGTTTGTCCCATTTACTTGTCACCTGTTGTGGTATGTCCCACGCCCGGAACTGGTCTTCCAGGAGTGTATCCCTTGTTTGGAACCCTCCAAGGAACATATTAAAATCCCCTGTTACTATGAGGTTGGGTGTAGCCACCTCTGCCAGTGTTTTTGACACTTCTTCCGTCAGGAGGTTCATTCCAGCTTTCTTCTCCCGGGGATGTAAGTATACATTCATCAATATTAACTTTTGTTTTTGATCTTTTCCCCTATGTTTCCAGTTCTATTGTGAGTATGCTATTGTTGCCTGTTTCGCGTTTATATTCTTGGGATCTTTGAAGCTCTTTTTGGCAGTATATATTATTAAGCCCCCTTTTAGGTGACCATATTTGGCGTTTCTTGTCGCTGGTAGATGATATGCATTAAAGCCCTGGATTTGATGTGGTTGGTCGAGCCAGGTCTCCTGGTGGGCAATTAAATTGATTTTTTGGAGATAGAGAAGAAGCTGAATGTCATCTTTTTTGTTCCCTAGGCCATTTATATTCCAGGAACATAGTCTTAATTGTTGTTGTATTGAGGTGTTCAGTTGAGTATTTTGTCAAGACTTTGGGACCCTTGTGTTGATTGTCCTTGCTATCCAGTTTCAGTCATCTTGTCCAAGTGACCCTTGCACTTGCCTGTTGGTTTGAGAATTGCTGAGCATGCATTTTTGGGGTTATACAGATCGTTGTAATAGTCCTGGAAGATCTTAACTAGTTCCAGCCGGTGTATGACAGTTGATCATGTGTTGCTGCTAATAGCCTAGATGTAGTTATTGTTATTCTTGAATTTTAAGTAGTTTGCCAATGTTTTACCTGCTTTGTTTGATTCTATGAGGGTTACTGGAAACTCAGGAAGTTTGTCAGGTGATTTCTTTGGATTTTCAACCCCTCCCCCATTATGAGTCCACTATAAATGGAATAGTGCGGATGATAGTGTGAAAACTGTATCTACAACGTCTTTCGTAGAAATCGGATGATGCAGCTGATATAGATGATATTTGCCCAACGTGTAGGAGTGCTTCGGAGATGGTTACTCAGTTGCTATTCTTTTGTCTGGCATACACCTCTCAACGAAACAAATGGTTGGTGCCAATTTGTAGATCTTTTTGCTTTAGAAAGCACACTGAGGCTCTCAAAATTCAGAGAACTAACACAAAGCAAGCCGTAGTGTTTGCTATTTCCGAAAATTTAATGTCCGTATGATTTTGGTGTTCCAAGTATCTAGTAGCCACTGACTAAGTGCACTTTGGTCTGTAAGTGGAGAAACATCAGCTTTTGCACCCAGCACTTTAACAAATTGGGCTGTCAACTCTTTTTAGTAATCATAATTTTATGTATGCATTTTATCATATTCTTTTTTTAGTGTTTTACTGAAGCATTTTTTACAGTCTATGTACATAATTGCACTTTAAGATAACATCCTATTTTGAAATTGTTTCAGGAATTGTAGGAAATCTGGGTACTGTCATGAGGTTTTATTGGACAAATAATTGACCTTGCTGCCTATGTATATTTTTAAGTGTAATTATTTATAGTTTGTTGTGCACTGTATGTTGCTTTTATGATCCTGGAGATCGAAAATGAAGCTTTTTAAACAATTGATTGTTTGAATTTTTACATTTTGTTATGCTGAACCCAAGTGTGGGCTCATCCCCATATTTTTTCACATCAGTTTTTTAATGTTTTTAATTAGTGTAAGAAATCCTGTTTTTTTTAGTTTCAGTGAATTTCTTTTCAATTTGTTTGATTAACTGCTCTAAACCATAACTTTTTTTTGTTAATGTGTTTGTTTATGTTAGTCATGATATTAATAGGTTCTCCTCTAAAAGTGGTCTTTATGGCATCCCATAGCATTTCTTTAGATCTCTTTGGTGTCATTTTTATGATAGAAGTTATTAATGGATAGTTTTATTTTGTCAATGAGCTTATGGTCTTGGGAGAATTTCTTCATTGAATCTCAATTGCTTCAACTTAGAGAGGTTGCAGGAGGTTTGTAGTTCCCACTATAATGCTTGTGTGGCCTGAAATTAGTATTGATTTGATAGTTGGTGTGAAGGCAGCCGGAGTCAGGATGTTTTTTGTAAGTATGTAGTCTATTCTTGAAAGCGTACCATGAGGATGTGGGCAGAATTTAAATGTATTACTTAAAGGGCTGTGGAGGTGCCAAATGTCATTTATACAGTGTTTTATACATATGTTTGTGATCTGTTTGTGTGATTTATTGGTCTATATTTACATGAAGAGATCCTATCTAATAAGATGTCCGTGGGAAGGTTAAAGTGACTTGTCAAGTGAATATCAGAATTATTTTGTAGTTTGCTGAGTTTGTAAAGGGTAATCATGGATCATCGGCTGTGGGGGCATATATATTGATTATATTAAAAGACGTGATGTTGTTCTTTACTTTAGTGATTAGCCATCTACCATTGTTATCATGGATGTTGTCCACAATTTCTAGATTTCTTTTTTTAGCTTTTTAGCCCCATTATTTTTCTTGTCGGCAGTGGAGGAGGAAATGCTATGTATCCAGTGATAATATATGGAGCTGCATTCCTTATATGTGTTATACAACAGGTCTGTCAACAGAATGCTAAAGCAGAGTGCAATAAAACCTAAAGAATCTGAACATGCCCTTCTTCAAAGAGACGTTGTCCCTTGATGACATGCATGGGCCAAACCGAATTAACAGCCCATTGTAGTTTGCTCTCAGAACTAAATATCCAGTCATGTCCAATGGACAGTACACAAAGTACTACAGTCGAATATGCAAGCACCTCTGCTCGAAGATCCAAATGTTAAACTTCAGACTTTGAAGTTTGCTAAGGTTTAATGTAGCTGATTATCTAAAATGCTAACTAAATAAATACATGAAGTAACAATTCAAATTGTACTTTAATTTACACAATAAAAGAGTTTTGTACACATTGAAATGATTTTGAACAGGGTTATATTCCTGAAGCCCAAGTGTGTTCTACTAGCATCCTCCAATCAAACTGTTTTGTCCTTTTTTTGCAGGTCTTATAAGGACATGTTAAATTAAAAAGTTTTATGAATCTATAGACGTGTTAGATAATATTACCATATAAATCTTCTCTAAATGAATTTTTTGTGTTACCTAAATACAGCTGCTCAAAATGGTTTGAGCAATCATTTGAATAGCACGGAATTTCACGGCAATTCTGTCAGTTCACGTGTGCACAAATTAGCCTTCCATGTGCCCTGCCAAGTTTTGGAGGTGATCTTCCATGCAGCTGCCACTTGTAAACAACTGTATGGCAATCTGTTCCCTGTCAGTTTTTTTTGTTTTGGTCCTGTAGCTAATTATTTCAGCTGAGTACATATTTCCCGCTCAGTCGAGTCCATCTTCAATTCCTATGGGTAACTTTTACATGAACAGTTTGACGCCAGGCTCCTTTCGATAAATGTTCTCTCAATTATGTACACAGTCCAAAAAATAATTTAAGAACCCAAGGACAATGTTCTAATTACAATTAGAACATTGGTATGTTGAGAGCTCCGTTGAAGACAATGAAGTGGCTCTGGCTGGTATAAGCACGGAGCACCAACATTACAATGCCTATATTTCTATTTCTCCCTTTTTAATTTACATTTTACCCTCACATGGGTGGAATCTTCTAATAGTCTCATAGCCTTTCTACATCAGACTACACTGGATGTTGAAGGCCCTCTCCTTTGTTATAGTTGTAGTGTATTTTATTCCGTTATAGAACAAAAGTGGTAAGGAAAGTGGCTTTATTATTTGGTATATTGTAACGGTTTTTATTAACTATACAATAACGAATTTCTCTCATATATTCCGTTATAGAACAGGGCTACAAGTCCCAGAATACAAAGTAAAAAACCTGCACTGGAGCAGCACATCATGCATGGACCTCAAAAACTTGGCAGATATGCCAGTGCCAATGCAGGCTCCCTTGCACCACAACGCAAGTGTACTTGTGTTGTGGCCAAGCAGCCAAAATTGTTATGCTATGAAAATGTATTTAATGTGGCTTTATAGAGGGTCAACTTGCCACCAAGGAGAGCATCCAGGTGCTGAGTAGGTGCATGCTTTGCATGTAGGATCACATGAAAAGCCAGGGTACAGTTTCTTTTTCAATATAAGGAGTTAGGTCCTGGGACGTGCAGTTGGATGGGCCATCATTAAATACTTATACAAAGAATTACCAGCTGCACATTTCTTTCATGTCTCACATTTAAGAACTACAAACCAATGTCAATTGGAGTTTGTAAAGTATACTTTGTTCATACCTATTTTAATTCAATATTTTTAAATGTTTCTATATTGTTTCAACTAAGAAAAAACACTATACATACATATTTACAATTTGTACAAAACAACATATATATTCTACAACGTTAAACAATACATAGAGATAGAATTCATCACATAGAGACAATTTCATCAACAGACATCAATTATTGTGGGGTGCCCTATCTTGACACCAAGTTCATTTACTATCTATAACAACTTAATGCAAGGGAAAAAGTAAAAAATACTCTAAGCAACAAATCGCTCTATAAGACCACACATGAATTAATTAGTCTAAAGGACTTCCAAGTCAATTGCTTCTCAATGTGCTGACGCGTTTCGAACCCTCTCACGTCAATTTTCGGGTTCTCATCAGGGCTCTGTTCTTAACTTGTCTGTAGGATGTATATAAAGACAACATTGTTTTAATTAACTACTCTTCCTAATAGTGTCCCATATCTATGCTTAGCTCTTTATGGTTATACCTGTTTTCCAGCAACAGTCGATCCACAGATTCGCTTTCTTTTCTATGAGGGAAGGGTGTCCTTCTATTCTGCTACCTACAATGAAAGTGTGAGGTATCGTCACTCTATGTAGGGGCTAGCAGCTAGGTGTAACAGATGCCAATGCATTTTCTTGGACGTACCTGCCTTTGGTGTCTCTTACACAGGCAGTCCTCTTATTGCGTGTGCTCGCACCTTTTATTTTCTTTTTCTGGGGTTGTTTTTCTTATCCTGTAATTAACAAGTTCTTTGTTGAGTGTCTTCACTAAATTTTGCATTCCTAGCACAATTACACTGGTAAAAGCATACCTGTACGTTCTTTAGTTGAGTGCTCACTAATCATTTCCTGGTTACTCAGCCTGTTTTAGGTATTCCTTACAACATTGGGCCGCCGGTTTTGCCAACATCTAACTTTGAAAACAATGCAGGATGGTTTTAAGGAAAATAATCCTATTTTTAAAAAACTGATTCTGTCATGTTTGCGCTTGCCCTGACCACGGTACATACCTGGCGGTGGATTCCCGGAAACCGCCGATACTTCGTGTTAATTGACGCGCAATTGTCAGCGTCTTTTTCATGGGGCCATTATCTGTAAAAAGGATATTATTTTAAGATTAAGTGTGTCTACGCTCTAAGTTTTTAGGTAAAGGGAGGCAGGTCTGGCAGCAGCTTACCTGTTTTCACAGCTTCTTAGGGCTCTCTGACTCTATCTCTGGGCACGGTGGCCATCTTTTAGTGTCTATTTATACATACAGATTTTCTGTCAAGTGTGTCGGCCATCTTTGAACGTGGTTCATTGTGTTAAATTTCTACTGGGCGCAGCGGCCATCTTTTAGTGTCTATTTATACATACAGATTTTCTGTCAAGTGTGTCGGCCATCTTTGAACGTGGTTCTTTGTGTTAAATTTCTACTGAAGGGGGTTCAAATTGACACAGTCTGCATTTACAGTCGTGAAATTTCAGACAGAGCATTGAGACCACTCATTGCACTGTCGAACTTCAAGATTAAGTACGCTTCTTTTTTTAGAAGTGTTTTTTCATCATCAGCAGAACTTTGTTGCTGGCTTATTGTAAACAAAACTGTCCACTTGAAATCATTATCCCCATGTTGTTTCTCCACAAACTGGTCAACCATCGGGGCAGATGTTACTTTATTCTTAATGCGAGATCGATGTTGAGTAATGCGTGTATTCACTTGCTGATTTGTTTTGCCGATGTATAACTTCAGGCAAGGACACACGATTGCGTACACGACATTGCGTGTTCTACAATTCGTGAAACCCACGTGTTGGTGAATGAATTGATGGTTTGGGAGGGGGGACTCTTCGTCTAATGCTAAACCAAATAATTATAATTATTTGTTTAATTACTTTGTTTCTGTTGTTAAACTTTTCTAGATGTTTGATTAAAAGTTGCAAATATAAATATAAAGAAAAATAATTAAAGAGGAAAAGGTCTGAAATCTTCGAGATGGAGAATATCAGGGCTAATGATCATAGAATAATCAGAGGAGGGAATTGTTAGATTGTTTTTTGGGTTTATGTTTTTTGCATTATTAAAAACAGTAAGTGCACCTTTTCTTAATCGATTCTGCATTATAGGCTGAATTAACATAATTGAAGTCGAAACAAATGTTTTATGATGTATAGAAGTGTGTCCTAGGCGGATGTATTTAGTTATTCTACATTTTTCTTGTTAAACAGCATTTTATACAAGATGGAGACCACCTTTGTCTCTCACTCCTGTTTCTCCCTATGCATACATCTTGTCCCCATAGACTCTCAAGGCACAGTCAAGATTACTTGTATTATTTTATTTCCACTGTTAAGATTACATAGCTTTTAATGGGCTTTCCCTTATTCTCTATGACTTGAAACATTATCAAGTTTCCTTCCGCTGTAAATACTAGTCCATTCATTTGCTGAAAGTTTTATTATTTAAGTGTTTCATATCTGTTATAACATGCCTAGATGGAATTAGCATAAAGGGTGATGAATACAGTTTTGAAATGGGATGCTTATGTGTTAAGGTAATGACGTGTCATTTTTCTTGTGGTCTTATTTGCTACAGACACAATTCTTGTGCTTATTCCACAATGATTCCAGTTTTCCTCATTTGTTATTCACAAATTGTGTATGAGACCCATGATTTTAGGGGTGAGCCCGAAGACTTTCTGGTTCTACAAATGATGCTGTCCAACTTATTTTAGATTTTTCTACTCATTTGGGACTTGGAATAATTTCTGATGTGCATACTTTATTGAACTTTGCTTCTGAAAGCCTTTATGGTATTTGGAGAGCACTGTTTATTTTTTTAATTTTGAAATAAAACCTTCAACTTTTTATTGTTCTAGACTCAATTATTGAGTGGGTCTATTACTTCTTTTAACTGTTTTACTCTACTCTGGATTTCTAATGAATAGGAGAGAGAACCTTAGCTTGTTGTTTGAGCACTAAATTTTAATTTTAATAATTTGTATTGCAGTCACAGAACTGCTTGTTTGTTTGATGCTAATTCACCTCAATTTCTTTCGGCGTATTGTGATCCTTTTTGTCATTCTGTATCTTTCCAGCATGGTACAAAGAGTTTTTTTGTTTTAATTTGATTTAATTGTTATAAACCTTTTGAATTTAGCTACCACTTACTGGTCCTCATTGTGTAGCTAAATGAGTTGCACTGTTAATTGAAATATGATTGACTGTCAATGCTAACTCCCATCACTTCTCAGATGGATAAAAAGGTCCTTTGGAGGACCATCGACAGGCAAGTGGGCCTAGAACACGCTGGATCAATAACCTGAATGTGATTGCTTGTGCTTGTTTGATGCTGATTAAGAAAATCAATGTTATTTTATACTTAATTGTATGGAACAATGTGACTTAAAATGTAAACGAGTTAATGGGCTGCTCAAATTGTAGCCTAGTTATTACTATTTAACTGTAGCAGCCCTGCAGTGGTTAATGGCATCTTAATGTTGCTTGTTTTTAATCACTCAGAATACCTGACCATTTACAGAAATGCTGTTCTCCAGTGGTAGTTGCCAAAGCCAGCAAGGTGCTCGTACTTTCGCACAGTAATTGATCCTATACCCAGAAATGACTCAACTGCATGTTTCAACAGCGAACTTCTGTGCTGGGTGAATCCTGCAGAGACCCACTGGGAACTTGGTTCTGCGCTGTCTTCTGACCATGTAGTTGCTGGCAGATCACCACAGAAATTGTTTCTACCTGTCTAGGCATAAACCAGTCAGATCAGCTACCCAGAAGGGGAAAGTGGTTGGCAGGAAACATAGATGGGCTGGGCCAGAAATGGGTTGAATGATCTGTGGGTATTGCATATCTTATATGCATTTTACAATATACTTAAGGGATTTAAAAGTCATAACCACCTCGATAACCACTTCTCCATATGCCAGGAACATAAAATCTTATTCTTTAGAAAGTAGAGAAAATAATTCATGGCATTTTTAATTTGATCCACTTTGTAATGTTTTATTAGGTTTTTGAGAAATTCTCCTACTGGAACTGGATTGCATTGATCTGGCTCCCGTAAATGTTGGTTGGGTGATCACAATATTAATGTTCTCTTGGAGCTTCATTTGGGGACTTAAGGTATGTTTAAATAATTCACCAAAAATGGGACAATTTACATCTGGGGCACTACAAACGAATAGCCCAGTGTAAGAAATGTAGATACTGGTTGAGAGGAAGGAAACCCTACTCAAGCAGCAACCGCAATCCTTGTCAGGGTGAGGCCCAAGCAAATCCCAAATAAACCTGTGCTCAACCCCCTGGTAGCTTGGTACCGAGCAGGCAGGCTTAAATTGAGGCAATGTATATAGTATTTTTGCAACACTTCAAGAAGCAATGAAGTGAAAACACAACAGAAGAAAAAAAATCACGCACCAATTTTGAAAATTGGATTAAATGTCAATAAAGAACTCAAGACCAAAATGACAAAAAATGCAATCAGTAGAACTAGAGATGCAATACTAAAGATTTCAATTATAATAGTGGCAAAAAGCACTAAGTGGCAACTGTGGATATTTGTTTGGGTTGGACCAGGACAGAGTCACAAGTTCAGGCTGACTGCGATGGTGCATGGGCTGGTTACAGGAACCCAGTAAAGCCAGCTGAATAAGAATCCCTTAAATCTTTGTTTGCAGATTGCTGTGGTGTCTCGTGCCGAAGATGCATTGCATAGCCAAGGTGATGAATCAGTTTCAAGGAGCGGTAAAGCTGCAGTGCAAGGTCCTGCTCCATCATTGAGGATCCTGTCGATGAGGGCTTGTGATGTGACGTCCAGCGTCAAAGATGCGTCGCGCAGTGAAGGCTATGCATTAATGAAGAAATGAAGAAGAACTGGAAGGCTGCGATGTGAGAAGCTGCATCATTATGGAGGTTGCCGTTGATGAGGGATTAGTGATGTAAGGGTCTATGTCAGGAAAGTTTTGCACAAGCAGCTGTTTCGATGTGGGCTGCAGGGTCGATGCGCAGTCCCTGCACTGGTAGAACCATCAGAGGAGAGGTAATGTGTTGGTTCTGCTTGGGATTGCTCCGATCAGCAGAGGAGACGCATTGGTTCTGTTGAATGAATCCACAGATGGACAGGCAGATCACCTTCAGGCTCACTTCGAAGGGTCCAAGACTGGGATGGCACTACAGGGCTCACAAATGGCAGAGTCAAGGTTCTGGGTTAAAGGTTGTTGGAGCCTTCTGTCCCTGAGGCTCTAGCCAGGAGGCCAACCAACTAGCCATTGGAGTCACTTTGGGGTACTGGGTTCAACAGATACAGGTCCAGTCCTTCTCACCAAGGCAACAGAGCAGCAGGCAGCAGGTCAGCACAGCAGGGCAGCAGTCCTTCAAAGGTTCCAAGACTGGGATGGCACTACAGGGCTCACAAATGGCAGAGTCAAGGTTCTGGGCTAAAGGTTGTTGGAGCCTTCTGTCCCTGAGGCTCTAGCCAGGAGGCAAACCAACTAGCCCTTGGAGTCACTTTGGGGTACTGGGCTCAACAGATACAGGTCCAGTCCTTCTCACCAAGGCAACAGAGCAGCAGGCAGCAGGTCAGCACAACAGGGCAGCAGTCCTTCAGAGAAGCAGTTCTTCAGAGCAGCGGTCCATGACAGTGGCTGGGCTTTCAGCAACACAGCAGTCCTTCTTCCTGGCAGTGTATCCACAGGTCCAGAAGTGTACTGTAGAGTTGGTGTCTGAGGTCTAACATTTATACCTAGGACTTCCTTTGAAGTGGGGGATGCTCCTAGAGGTTTCACTTTGAAGTCCCTAGGTATCCTACCGTTATTGTCCTGGCACCAGACCAACTATAGGGGGTATGTAGCCCTTTGTGTGGAGGCAGGACACAGCCTATTCAATTGCAATTAGGGTTGTGCCCAGTTGCACCGTCTCAGCCTGCCAGAGATGGCCCATGCAGACACACCTAATTTCTGTATTGTGTGTAGCTATCTAGGAGGAATACAAAAAGAGCAACTGTCAGCTACACCCCATCCTGTGACCCATGGTCGGGCTGCAGGCACTAAATAGCTGACGCAGGAGTATGATACCACTTATCTAAAAATCTTATTTTTCATTGTTATTCTAAAGACACCAAAGATGAACTGATTACCTGTTCCCATTTGAAAATTATCACTTATAAGATGTAATGAGGTAACTTCAATGTTAGCCTGAAGAGAGCGATAGGTCTTGCAGTAGTAAAAATTTAAGAGTTCTTCACTTCTAGGACATGTAAAACTAATATGAACATGGCCCACTTTTTAAATATACTGCGCCCAGTCTTCTAGACTGCTCATGCCCCCACTTGAGGGGTGACGTACATGCATAAAAAAGAAAGGTTTGGAACTGGCAAAAGGGTTATTTTGCCAAGTCGACATGACCGTTTAAAACTGCACACATATGCTGCAATGGCAGACCTGAGACATGTTTAAAGGTCTACCTAAGTGGGTGGCACAATCTGTGCTGCAGGCCCACTATTCACATTTATTTTTATAGGCCCTGAGCACAGGTAGTCTCACTTTACTAGGTACTTACAAGTAAATTAACTATGCCAATTGGGTATACACAAATTCTACCATGCTTTAAGGAGAGAGCACAAGCACTTTAGCATTGGTTGTAGTGGTAAAGTGTGAAGAGTCTTATAGCCAACAAAAACAAAGGCAGCAAACAGGAGAGTTGAAGGTAAAAATTTAGGTGGAAAACCAAACCAAGGATGTCAGGTCTAACACCCTGTTTGAAGTTTCCTCCATAGCCAATGTCTTCTATGGGAACACACTTCTGTCTCCACCATCACTTATGGACTTTCACGATAAGGTCACTAAAGTGGCTGTCACTCAATAGGAAATGCTTGTCCATCACCCAGACAGCAGTTTTAAATGGAATTTCAATCTTCTGCAAGCAGCACAGGTAGAATATCACCACCAAACTGCCACTACCCTTTTGTGAAAAATATATACTTTGATGGAAAAATCTCTGTGTTGGAACTGGCCTTTTTTGCAGGGTTATCCCCAAACTTTTTGCTTCTTCCTCCCTTATTTTTCCTGACCCATGGCTGTTGGCAATAGGACTCTGTGCACTTTACCACTGCTGATCAGTGCTAAAGTGCATATGCTCTCTGTGTAAATTGTTATTGTGATTGGATATACATGATTGGCACATTTGTATCACCAAGAAGTCCCTAGTAAAGTGCACTGGGTGTGCCAGGGCTGCTGATGACAAATGCTACTAGTGGGCCTTTAGCACTGATTGTGCCACCCACGTGAGTAGCCCCAAAATAGTGTCTCAGGCCTGCCACCGCAGTGCCTGTGTGCAGTCTGTGAACTGCCATGTCCTCCTGGTCAGTGTATCCACTGGCCAGGCCTAACCCTTCCCTTTTTGTGCACATTGGTCACCCCTATGGATGGCCCAAGGTACCCCCTTGAGCAGGGTGCAGTGTATGTGAAAGGTAAAACATGTACTGGTGAAGGTGACAAGCTTTGGTAGTGAATTACAGCCATTTTCGTTGTTCACTGCTGCAAGGCTATCTTGCTCCATAGGCTATCATGGGGGATGCTGGCTACAGTGGCTACCAGCATATCTTCCCATAGGAACAAGATAGGACATAAAAGTCTAGTATCCCTGAACTCAGAATTTAATAACACACCATTTAGGAAAGGTTGTTTTTAAATGCTGTGTTTGAGAACAGCACATTTAGAAAGTTGCTGTTCTCTTGTCTGACCCTTCGGTGTGCTTTGACCTGTTTGTGTATTGACTGTCTGGTGTGAGAGTGACAGGAGCTGGGGATTCGCCAGGAGGCTGGCTGAGTCAGCTCTAGGCTGAATGACTGCATTGCAACTTGAGTAGTGGGAGGAGATGGCACCTGGGCCTGAATAGGGCTGTGCCTGCCTTCCACAATGCTGGCTCCACCTCCTGCTGGGTGGCTGAGGAACCTGCACTGTGCATGCAATCCTAAAAAAGGACAACATTTTCATTGTGAGTGTAGCAGTAAACATGGTTCAGCTACAATGACTGGTGGAAATTCTCCCTGCAAAATCCTAAATCACCCTGCTAGTCAGCAGGTTGAAAAAAAGAAATATAGAACTGAGAAATAAAATGTATATATCAACACCAGCATCAGTCTGTTGGGTAATTCCCTAGTGTTCTACTGCAGTGTCAACAATGAACAACTAGAGCACTAGCATTTTGCATTCAACTGAGGCACTCCTGAATGCCATTTTCTTGGAACAGGAGCTGTTCAGTTTAAAGCCGTTCCTGAAGACCAGGCTAAAGCAAATGAGCATGGAGATTTTAATGAAGGTGTAAACCAAAGGGTAACATATATGAGGTGAGGTATGGGTTTTTAGTAATTTGAGGCATAATGCATTTTTAAAGGGGCTACTAAAAATAGTTTGACAAAAAGTCTGCCTACGAATTTAAATGTATAGGCAGTGGTATTTTAAATTAATATAAATGATCTAACTGATGACAAATATCATTATTTTATCATTTTAAAATAAATATTTTAATTAAAATGATATTACATTTTTATTTAATAAAGCAAATTCAATGAAAAAATAAAATAGGTCAATCAATCAATCAATCAATCACAGCATTTATAAAGCGCGCTACTCACCCGGGAGGGTCTCAAGGCGCTGGGGGAAAGGGGTGTGTTACTGCTCGAACAGCCAGGTCTTGAGTTGCTTCCTGAAGGAGAGATGGTCTTGGGTACGTGGAAGGTGAGTGGGGAGGGAGTTCCAGGTCTTGGCTGCCAGGTAGGAGAAGGATCTTCCTCCGGCGGTTGTTCTGCGGATGCGAGGTACGGTGGCGAGTGCGTGGCTGGTAGATCGTAGCTGGCGCGTGGGCGTGTAGAAGGTCATTCGGTCATTGAGGTACTTGGGTCCCAGGTCGTGTAGGGCCTTGTGTGCATGGGGGAGGAGTCTGAACGTGATTCTCTTGCTGACGGGGAGCCAGTGCAGTTCTCTCAGGTGTCCGGTGATGTGGCTGTGTCGGGGGATGTCCAGGATGAGTCGTGCGGAGGCGTTCTGGATTCGTTGGAGTCTTCTCTGGAGTTTGGCTGTAGTTCCGGCGTAGAGGGCGTTCCCGTAGTCCAGTCGGCTGGTGACGAGTGCCTGGGTGACGGTCTTCCTGGTTTCAGTGGGGATCCATCTGAAGATCTTACGGAGCATGCATAGGGTGTTGAAGCACGAGGAAGAAACGGCGTTGACTTGTCTGGTCATTGACAGGGAGGAGTCCAGGATGAAGCCCAGGTTGCGTACGTGGTCTGTAGGTTTGGGGGAGGTGCCCAGGGCCGGGGGCCACCAGGAGTCGTCCCAGGCGGAGGGTGATGATCCCAGGATGAGGACTTCCGTCTTGTCTGAGTTCAGTTTAAGACGGCTGTTTCTCATCCAGTCGGCGACGTCTTTCATCCCTTCGTGTAGGTTGGCTCTGGCGGTGGTGGGATCGTTGGTGAGGGAGAGGATCAGCTGGGTGATGTGGTGTAGGAGATGATGTTGAGGTTGTGTTGGCGTGCGATGGCTGCGAGGGGGCTCATGTAGACGTTGAAGAGGGTCGGGCTGAGGGAAGATCCTTGTGGTACGCCGCAGATGACTTCGGTGGCCTCGGATCTGAACGGAGGGAGGCGGACTCTCTGGGTTCTTCCGGTGAGGAACGAGATGATCCATTCCAGCGCTTTCTCTCGGATTCCGATGTTGCTGAGGCGCTTCTCTAGGGTTCGGTGGCAGACTGTGTTGAACGCTGTGGAGAGGTCCAGGAGGATGAGGGCCGCTGTTTCCCCGTTGTCGATCAGGGTTCTGATGTCGTCAGTGGCTGCGATCAGGGCGGTCTCGGTGCTGTTGTTGGCCCGAAATCCGGACTGCGAGTGGTCGAGGGATCCGTTCGTCTCGAGGAAGGCGGCAAGCTGTATGTTGACGGTCTTCTCGATGACTTTGGCCGGGAAAGGAAGGAGCGAGATAGGACGGTAGT
Organism: Lissotriton vulgaris; assembly: GCF_964263255.1. Taxonomy (NCBI): domain Eukaryota; kingdom Metazoa; phylum Chordata; class Amphibia; order Caudata; family Salamandridae; genus Lissotriton; species Lissotriton vulgaris. The sequence goes on from NC_141694.1 coordinate 660,345,871, forward strand.
TCTTGAGGTCGGTGGGGTCCGCTGTTGGTTTCTTCAGGAGGGCGGTCAGCTCGGTGTGCTTTCAGCTCTCCGGGAAGGTGGCGGTGTGGAAGGAGGAGTTGATGGTGTCTCGGAGATGGGGTGCGATGGTGGCGGCGGCTTTGTTGAAGACGTGGTGTGGGCAGGGGTCGGTTGGTGATCCGGAGTGGATGGAGTTCATCGTGCGGGTGGTGTCTTCGGTGCTGATCGGGGTCCAGTTGCAGAGGGTGGTCGTGGCGGGTGTTGGTTCGGTGGTAGGGTGCGTGGTCTCTGAGTCGAAGCTGTTGTGTATGTCGGCGATCTTGCGGTGGAAGAACGCGGCGAGGGAGTCACAGAAGTCTTGCGTGGGAGTGATGTTGTTGGTTCCGGCGCTGGGGTTCGAGAACTCTTTGACGATGCTGAAGAGTGCTGTTGTGGGCATTGTTGTCCAGTCGTTCTTTGAGTGCCGTCTTCTTGGTGGCGCGGATCAGTTGATGGTGTTTGCGGGTGGCGTGCTTGAGGGCAGTCCAGTTGTCTGTGGTGCGGTTGAGCCGCCAGGCTTTCTCAAGGGTGCGGCAGTTCTTCTTGGATTCCTTGAGTTTGTCGGTGAACCAGGGGGTTTTCTTGCTGCCGGGTCTGCTGGGAGGGTTCTTGAGTGGTGCGAGGTCATCGGCGCAGGCGGTCAGCCACTTGGTGAGGTTGCTGGCTGCTATGTTGGGGTCCGTTGTGCTGGTGGGGGTGTTCTGGCTGAGGGAGGCGGTGAGTTGCTCGGCGGTGATCTTGATCCAGCTGCTGCGGGGGACCTGTTGCGGATGGAGGTGGGTCGTAGTTCTACTGAAGCTCAAGTGGATGCAGCTGTGGTCTGTCCAGTGGAGTCCGGTGGCGTGGCTGAAGGAGACGTGCTTGCTGGATGTGAAGACAGGGTCAAGCGTGTGTCCGGCGTAGTGGGTGGGGGTGTCCACCAGTTGCTTGAGTCCGAGGTTGGTGAGGTTGTCCAGCAGGGCGGTGGTGTTTCTGTCGTTGTTGTTCTCCAGGTGGAAGTTGAGGTCCCCTAGGAGGATGTAGTCGGCGCAGGGAAGGGCGTGCGGGCTGATGAAGTCTGCAATGTCTTCGCTGAACTGCGTGCGTGGTCCCGGTGGTCTGTAGATGAGGGTGCCTCGGAGGGTGGTTTTGGGGTCGGTGTGTATCTGGAAGTGCAGGTGCTCGGCGGCGGAGAAGGTTTTGTCGGAGTTAGTCGAGATGCGGATGGTGTTCTTGTGTACGATGGCGATGCCTCCTCCGGTCTGGTTGACGCGGTCCTTCCGGGTGATCTTGTATTCGTCCGGGAGGGCTGTGGCGATGTCGGGCGCTGAGGAGGAATTCATCCAGGTTTCGGTGAGGAAGGCGACGTCCGGTGTAGTTGCGTCGAGCAGGTCCCAGAGTTCCACGGCGTGCCTGTGGACGGAACGGGTGTTCAGAAGGATGCACTTCAAGTGGTTGCTGTTAGTGTTGGAGTCGGCGGGGGCGGTGCAGGTCCGGTGGCAGGTGAAGTGGCAGGCTTTGCAGGCGAAGGGTCCGTTGGTGCGTCTCGGGGTGGCTCGGTAGCAGGCAGGGTCCCGGCCGGTATTGAGTGCATTGAGAGTGGTGGCATCGTAGGTCTGTCGTGGAGTCTTGCATCGGCAGTGGGGACCAGGGGTTCTGGTGCTGTGCGCGGTCCAGGCACGGACGGGCGCAGACGGGCTTACCTTTGGCGCACCTTGGGCGCTCATTCGGTGCTCCCACTGCGCGCGTCCGCTGCGCGGTCGCTCTGGGGGCGTCATAAGAAGGGAGCCGGGAGGGAGGGTCCGCTTGGAGGCGGGAGCGTGGGAGCCTATCGGCTGGCGGGGGGGCGGGGCCGCAGGCAGGCAGCGGCGGGAAAAACGAGTGCGGGTTGGCGGGCGGCCCTGCGGCAGCTGGGGCGCTTGTGGAAGAAGCAGTCGGCGTAGGCGAGCAGGAAGGCACAGGAGTAGGCGTAGTCAGCAGGAAGGCACAGGCAGCAGGAGGCAGGTAAGGCACAGGAAGCAGGAGGCACGAGGAGCGTGGAGGCGACCAGGCCGATGAAGGCGCAGGTTATAGGTTGGCGCAGGTTATAGGTAGGCGCAGGTTATAGGTTGGTGATAGGTTAGCATTGTATTTATTTATGTATATTGGTGAAAAATATGTTTATATATAAATATAAAAATAATATACTTATAAAAGTAAATTAAGTTATATACATATTTCTTTAAGTTAATATCAAGATACCACTACTCCTGATGTAATTACATGCAATATAATGACACTTCTGATGTAAAAAATGTGATGTATTGAATCCCGATGCAATAGTGTCTGACGTAACAACTCACATATGTCATGGTCAACTTTAGGTCAACATTTTGCAGCATTTTATTTAATGACTTACTGAAATATCCAATGGCAAGTTTACAGCATACTGAAGGATGAAGATGAGGGTGTTTTAAGGTAATGATAACATATGTGTAATATATATTGTGGATTCCACTGAATCCGGATTATTGATTTATTTAGTTAGAAGCTGGCATGATTAATTTTGAAAGCCATCTCTGGAAGGAGACACCTAATCCTAGAGAAAGGACCACTTTCTATGTTTTACAGAGATTGCTCCAATCCATATTTCCCGGTCATTTAAAAATCAGGTTCTAAATCAGTGCATTTGGAGGGAATCAAATGCTTGTTGCTGAACCACGTAAGGATCTGCAGGTCATTGGTTCAAATCCTCCAAGACCTACTTAGCCTTCCATTTTTCTGACGTTGATAATGTGATTACCATTGAGTTGAATAATGAAACCTGCTATTTTTAGTGCATGGAAACAGGAGACAACCAGTATCGAGCACTATACAAATAATATAAAATTAATTGAGATTTCTGGGCTCAAGAAAGTTTATTCTCAAACTAATTACCTACAGAGGCGTAAAAGTATAAATCAAATTTGCATATTGCAAAATATTTAAGCAAGGCTATGTATGGTCATCATTGGAATCAAGTACATCACCTCCTTTCCTGGTTCAAAGTACAATCTCATCTGCGCTCACCCAGAAGTGTTTAGCAGGCACAGATAAATAAACCACCATTCAAAAAAATTGGCCAAAATCCATATTAACATGTATAAAGTAAATATTTATAAGGTTTGTTGTTAGGCAAAGGCATCAAGAAAGTACAAATCTGGTCAGTCCACTGTGTGAAGCAGCCTATTCTCAGAAAAAAAACCAAGTATAAGGGAGGCTTTTCTATCTAATAGATCATGGTCATAAGTGGGTACTAGGGGCACAGATTACTGAACAAACTCTGCAAATATAGACACCAGTGTCATCCATGTAATGATGCTAACGAAGCGGGCATTCTTGTGTCCTGAACTGCACTTGCATTTCCATAAGTGCTTTATGATTAGTTTGTAGCATCAAATGGGAACGGTAACATGAGACAGCGGAGTTCTGCTACAGGCAAAGAATATAAAACTTGGGTTTCTGCTTCATCTGTTAGGCTGACAACATGCATTACAGTGAAGTGGCATGGTCTAGTATGAGTTGCCCTTTCCAATATGGTGATTTGTTCAGGGAACTCAGCCTGGGGTTCCCAATCTCAGATGAAGTTGAACAATTCCTGTAATGTCAACTCCTGTTTGATTTCTATGTAAGGCAGCAAGAAAGAGGGATGGATGCACCTGCAGCACACTTATTCCCTTACATTTCAACTAGTTCATCGGCCTCTTGCTATTAGTTATGTTCCTTATTTTTGCCCCTTACAGTTGAACTCTTCCTTTGGATCTTCTGTTGGATGTCTGCTTGTCTATTTCATCTTTTCTTATGTCAGGGGAAGATTGGTGCCTTGCTATTCACTTCTGCACTGTGGCAATTGGGAGCTGTCACCCTTTTATTGTGCAATCAAGAATGAAGACTAACAGACCTTTTCAGTGTTCAATCCTTGACAACACTCTGAGGTGAGGTATTTTTCATGGTCTGTAAATTGCCTACTTTTCTGAGTTGAAACTCAGAAATAGTGCATAACATGTGGAACTTTGTGTCTATCATGCTGAGACATGCATATACCCGTAATTATTAGGCTTATTTCCCCAGGGAATTTCTGCTGTATCACCCTCATGAAATTACAACTCCGAGGAGTTTAAACCTACTTTTGATCAGGGCCTTAAGAAAACTTCAAGCCTCATCTTCCAATTCCTTAAAGGGGTTCTGTTAGAAATTGGGTAACTGGTTCATTGGGGTGTAGGCCCTGGCCAAGAAGCAACCACAATCTAGGTCAAGGCAAGGGGCAAGCAAGCCCTATATTAGCTTGTGCCCACCCTCTGGTAGCTTGGAGCAGAGAAGTCAGGCTTAATTTAGAGGCAGTGAGTAAAGTGTTTGTGCAACACTTAAAACAGTAACTCTGTGAAAACACCACACAAAAAGATTTCACACCAAGTTAGGACAATAGATCTGACTTTAATAAGTAGAACAAGATCAAAATGACATAAATCTAATTAGTAGAACTGGAGATAGTGGGGCATATTATCAAAGGGGGTTTATCTCCGCTTTTTTGGCTTTAAAAGCCAAGAAAGCGGAGATAGAATTATCTCCCTATTATCTAGCTGTCGCTAACACCAGTTAGCGACAGCTAGTAGGAGATAGCGACCATCTTGGTCCCCACTTTGCATGTCAGTGATATTTATCACTAATGACATGCAAAATGGGCGTGCCAAGATGTTAGCAACTGGAAACAGTCACTAACATCGCTATCTCCTATTACCAACTTTTGGAGATATTCGTGCTAAGCGCGAATATCTCCAAAAGCTAACACCTGCCCTGAGCAGTTCTTAGTCATGTTATCCAATGGGAGGTGGATAACATGGCTAAGAGCATTAGCTCGGTAATGCATGAATATCGCTGACTTTTCAGCGATATTCATGCATTGGGCCGATTTTTATCGCATTTGTGATAAACCTTGGTAATACCAAGGTTTATCTGCGATAAAAATCGCCGCAGCTTAGCGGTAAATTTTTGTCTCTAACCAAGCAATGGTGATAATTATCGTTATTGCTTGGTAATATGCCCCATTGATTTTTAAAATGTATACGGAAATATAGCACCACAAAGTGCTATTGGGGATATCTGGTCATGCTGGACCAGGACAAAGTCACAAGTTCAGGCCAGTCACATTGGAGCACAGGCTGGCTACAGAGACCCAGTTAGGTGTGCTAAATGGAGTACCTTAAATACTGGTTGCAGAGAATTGCATTGAGTCTTTTCTGATGGATCCAATCCACGGAGCAGTGGCAAAGTGTCAGTTCTAAACAGGGATGTGCCACTTAGCAGAGGAGATGCATTGGTTCTGCTCGGGGATGCGTAACTCAGCAGACAAGATGCAGCAGTTCTGCTGGAAAGCACCTGAGGTCAACTTCCAAGGGTTCAACATTGGGCTGGCACCACATGGCAGGAAAGACTTACAGAGTCCAGGTGCAGGGATTGGAAGTCTGGGATGTCCTTGAGACTTCAGATCAGGAGGCCAGCCAACTAACCCTTGAAGTCACTCTGGGTTCTTGGGTCAAGAGATGTAGGTCCAGTTCATCTCACACTGGTAAGAGGGCAGCATATCAGCAAAGCAAAGCAGAAGTCCAGCAGAGTGGCAGTCCTTCAGCAACACAGCAGTCCTTCTTCCTGGCAGAATAACCACAGGTCCAGATGTGTACTGAAGTGGTGGTGTCTGAGGTCCAGTCTTAATATCCAATGGTGTCTTTGAAGTGGGAGAGACTTCAAAAGACATGCCCCTGAAGTGCACAGATACCCTGCCTCCTCAGCCCTGGCTCCAGACTAACTGCACAGGGTATGCAGCACTTTGTGTGGGGTCAGGACACATCCCATTCAGGTGGAAGTGAGGCTGTGCCCAGCTACTCCCCATCCAGCTAGAGATGACCCATTGAGACACTCCTAAGCTCCCATTGTGTGTGGCTGTCTAGGAGGAATGCACAAGCCATAACTGGCAACTATACCCAGTCAGGTGACCAGAGACAGGTTGCAGGCCCCAAATGGCGGTGGCAAGAAAATGGCAACTTTTGAAAAGTAAACACGAGAGTGCAGTGGCACACCTGTTTGTCATTTATTCATTCATTTTTTCTCCAGTTCTAAGAAAAAGAATCCTTTTTTGCGTGCAGACCGGTGACATGCCTCGCCTCGGCGCATGTAAGTAAAGTAGATTCCATACATAGCACAGACCAGTGCTGCAAAACCAATCGCACAGCTTCTACAGAGCACGTCACAATCTTATTTCATTTAGTTTAACGTTTGTTTTTATTTTGTCGTATTTTCCACATGTAATCAAACTTGTCTTGCTTTAACACGATGGAACAGTCCAAATATCCTTTAGCTTCACATAAAATAGTGTTGCCCATCCAAGCCTCGTTCTACTTCACGTCAAGGATATATAATTCATGAAAGACAGCTATAGTTAAAATCCCAATGCATTTCGGGCACTTCTTTTTGGCCCTTCGTCAGGGGAAGCTGTTAAAATTAAAAGAGTAGGAAAAATTACCAACCCACATTAGTTCTCCATGCCACAACATTATCTACAGTACCCAAATGTATTACTGACATTCTAATTGAATCACCCTGTGAACAATTACCTAACGTGCTATGTGGTACTCTAAACCTGCTGCGTTTACTGAACGCGATAACCTCCCCAACTCCTTCCTCGATGTAAAACCTGCCCATATGTTCGCGTTACAGCGTAAACACTAGCCACCCATTAATCAAAACAAACCCAACAGGAGTATACGCCCTTTCTCTGCACAGAACAACTATGCTCAAATTTCCACTGAACTTGTCTCTTTGTCCCGTAGTGACATATCCCAGATTCTCACCTGTCTCCTTCCAAACACTTCCGGCACGTAATCACTGCTACGACCTCCATCTCCCTCTAAAGCAGCTCTAATGCTGTTCACTGCACGATTTAAACGTTCTGTTACGCACCCCTCGCTTCCGGTGTGTTAATCACCTGAACTAGATTACATCAGGTTAGGTGTCAGAAGCCTTTCTGTGACCTCCCTCGTCTTCCTGTTTCCCTTCCAAAACTACACTTCCCAACAGTCTGTGTCACCTTCCAAACAAACCCGGGTTAACACATTACATTCACATGACAGAAAATCATTATTTTAAATGCTCCAGTATCACTACGCATTGAGCAAATGAATAGTGAATAAATTTTTTGTTTTGCTTTTCTGCAACTATATGCTTTAAATAACCAATGTTACAAGTTATGCACAATTTGTTTATCGTGATTGCTTTTTAGCATATTTTGGGTCTTGGTGATTTTATTTTGCATGGCATATAAAGCATTGTACATTTTCACTGGTTATCGCGTTCAGTAAACGCAGCAGGTTTAGAGAACCACATAGCACGTTAGGTAATTGTTTACAGGGTGATTCAATTAGAATGTCAGTAATACATTTGGGTACTGTAGATAATGTTGTGGCATGGAGAACTAATGTGGGTTGGTAATTTTTCCTACTCTTTTAATTTTAACAGCTTTCCCTGACGAAGGGCCAAAAAGAAGTGCCCGAAATGCATTGGGATTTTAACTATAGCTGTCTTTCATGAATTATATATCCTTGACGTGAAGTAGTACGAGGCTTGGATGGGCACAACTATTTTATGTGAAGCTAAAGGATATTTGGACTGTTCCATCGTGTTAAAGCAAGACAAGTTTGATTACATGTGGAAAATACGACAAAATAAAAACAAACGTTAAACTAAATGAAATAAGATTGTGACGTGCTCTGTAGAAGCTGTGCGATTGGTTTTGCAGCACTGGTCTGCTGCTATGTATGGAATCAACTTTTGAAAAGTGCCATTTTCAGAATTGTAATTTAAAATTCGATTTCACCACAAGATGGATTTCAGAGGCACCTAACTTGAACCAGTTATGTCTTTCAATTTGTAACTTACACTTATAAGATGTAATACGGTAATACCAATGTTATCCAATGGGAGATTTAGACCTTGTAGTAGAGAAAAATGAATATAAGATTTTGTTCCCTAACAAGGTATGTAAAACTTAAAAGTACATGTCCTGCTTTTTAAATACATTGCACCATGTCCTCTGGGTTGTGCAGGTCCTACCCTAGAAGTAAACAATTCTCACACAAAAAACAAGAGCGACCCATCTGTCCTTGCGAAGTGGGTATTGCTAGTAGTAGAGACAGTGTTCACAAGTAACTAATTTTTCTTGAAAAATAATTAATTTTAGCAGCTATTATTATATCCTGCTTGACTCAATCAGAACAACAGTTCTATAATGAAACCCTAGCTCAATAAGGCATACGATTATTATAACAGGGTTTTACATCAAGGCCCACAGAACAAGAAGTTTTGTAGTCCTCACATCAGCCGAAGTGAGTGTTATTTATTTTTCATAACAGAATTCCACATACAAAAAGGCATAACATATTTACTCTCTGAGTATTTACATTATATACATTTATCACATTTGAGAGTGATTTGTGAACCTCAGTGTGGTGACTATAACCAAGTCAGTGAAATATAAATGGTACTACTGGAAAAACATTGAGCACTTAGACTGATAAAGTTATATTATGTACATATATGTCAATCTTTCATGAGCATGAGTCTATAAATGTCCCTTTCCTTTCGAGAAATGAATAATCCTCAATAAAAATGCATTTACAAGAAAATGAATGCATAGTTGAGGCTGCACATGAAAAGGCTTCTTTGACTACCTCTAGAGCCAAGGTGATGTCAGTAGTCACAGCCATAGCTCGCCACAGCCTGCCCCTGTGATCTGATGGCTCCTTGGCTGCTTTTGAGGAAATGAAGCGTAGTCTGTATGAATATCAAATGTTCCTCAATCAATGCAATATTCAGTTCATCTTCAGAACTGACCAAATCAAGATAGCATACTTGATGAGCCACCTCACAAGAAATGCTAATCTTTAATCTTCATCATTAATGAAACATCAAGGCTCAGCTTTTAAAAGTTGTCAAGTCTTTGAGACCGAATTCTGAAGATTGCTTACTACATCACAAGGCAGGAATCTGTACCAGGGCCTACACTGTCATACCTGCGAGCTATGCCATGATTTAGCTCAGTGGGTCACACCCCCGCTGCAAATGGGGTATTCAGAAAGGTCGTCATTGACGGGGCAGACGTGTGCTCATTGTTATTGGTGGGTCCAAGTCATGTGACTAGTTCCTTCCAAGTGCAATGTGGTTTGTGAGCTGCTGGGATATGGCAGCCCATGCATTTAGTTGCACAAGTGCAAGACCTGGGAACGACTGCACACACAAAATAACACTGGGCCTTAAATCCTTGCACTTAATAGATAACTAAGGCGCCCGCTCTAAAAGAATATACAGTACATCAGTTTCATAATCTTAGTGTTACTTTTTTGCTTTCTACTTTTTTACTATCAAGCAAACTATCCATTATTCATGAAAATAATTGCATTGGTGATATAATGGGATGTAATCAGGAATTATTTAAAATCGCATTTTATTTTAGGAATAGTTGTGTAGAGAGTAATGCCATGTGACATTTCCCCTATGCTCCCATGCCCCTTGTGAGTATTTCTAGACGGAATAGAGCCCATGGTAAAATTAATTTTTTTCTATTTCGTTTTTTCTCAGTGGGGGAAACAGTTTCCCCACAAAGAAAATGCTGTCCTTCTTCGCTTCCTTCAAACCAGGGGTTGATCTCTTCCTCTTTTAGGATGGGAAGCTGAGCTACTTCCGACCCTGACAGGAGCAATTCCTGGCTATTTACAAGATGGAAAAGGTTGAGATCAGAGTTTGTGAAGGCCACAAAGGTACAAGGGAAACTCTTTCTTGCGTTTGATTCACTCTCTACCCCGCTCTGCACTCTTAGTGAAGAAATTGCCAGAAGTAAAACTATTTACTATCTAGTAAAATACTATCTAGATCCCTCATGTGAGTTCACGGAAAGCATAAAAGTAGGCATCTTTTTTTTTGCTATAAACATATGCTTATGACCTAACACCTTTGTGGATTGGACCCATTTTATTTATCCAGGATCCATGTGTCCTACAATGAAGCTAAGCAGAGTTTCATTTTTAGGTTGAGCCTAGAGTCAACGCGCAAGTGCTGCTCTGGTGAAGATCTGCTGTAGTTCAGTAGGTGAGGAAAGCCCCGACCACTGCCCTGCCTATATTTTTCAGTGGCTTGTGTCTTTGTCCTTCGCAAATGCTGTCTTCTGATTGATTATGAGGCTTGTTAGTCCCTCCTTGTTACAGCCATGTTGTCATTTGTACCCTCCCATAGCTACTGGCCCCTTTACTTGGAGTGTTACACAGTATGTGTCATTTAGACTGTGAGCACTATTTTCCTTAATGAGGTCCTCCTACTGCCCCTTCCCTCCTGTTGTCTGTGCCTTCTCACCCCCTTATCTCCCAGCACGCCCATTGTTGGTGCCTTCTCCCCCTTCCCCACACCTACACACCCGTTGTCCGTGCCATCTCCTCCCTCCTACTTCCCGCACTCGCGTTGTCTGCGCCCCCCTCCCTCCCGTGGTCCGTGTTGCAATGCAATAGGTCTCCCGTAAATGCGAGTCCTATTGCATTGCAAATGCTTGTTTTAAGTGCTTTTATCCACATAGCTGCAGCTGCGCGCTGCACTCACTGCCCGATTATTGGCTGCTTGGTTAGCCAATTTCTTAATGCCCTGACCAAGCACATTGTTTACACGAATCTTCTGTGGAAAAGAGGAGCACTGTAATAGTGGCTGACCCCTAATATTGTACAGGCCATGTACACATGTAGATTGTAGCTTAACAGCCAGGGCGGCTGACTCTGAAGCTGGGGAACTAGGTTTGAGTCTGTGATTCTGGGCAAATCTTCATCAAATTCACTTAATTACATTTACTAATGCAAGGTGGGTAATCTTCAAGGACATGTTTGAGCCCAGTTTTTAATTACTAATATAACTACATTTGTAGACTGTATATTCGGCGATTGCATTAGGATTTGGAAACACTTCAGGAGAAAATGAAGCAACAAGGATGTTATGGATAACTTCAGAGTGAATATGGTACATTTCTGATGCCACTGTGAAAATATTCAGACCCTTCCTGTGGGCCAGGGTGTAAGAAATTGACTTCCGGTGTCCTTCTCCCTCATGTGAGGCTGGATGGAGGGCAGAAGAACATAGAACGTAAAGTGTTGCTTACGTTGGGAGTCATTTATTAAGTGTAGGCTATTTTTTAATTTTTATTTTTAACTTTACGTTTTAAAATATCAAGTATCTCAGCAGACCCAACAGCCATGTCAGTGCGCTCTTTCTTCCTGTTCGAGCATTACGTTACCGTATGTGTGGAAATTACAAACCCGTGACCAAAACAAGGGCCTCATTTATGAGGTCGTGCGTCACTTTTACGCCGCCGGTGCGTCACTTTTTGTGACGCATCGGAGGCTTAAAACATGCCTCCTGTTGCACACTATTTACAAAGTGACGCATCTAAGCAGATGTGTCACTTTGTAAACCCCTGCGCTACATTATACCTGCGTCAGGTATAATGTAAAAAGCAAAAAGCCTCGTAATAATGCCGCAGTGAAATCTATGAGATTTCACTGCGTCACTTTTAGGATGCTGTTGCGTCAAAACTTGCGCCTGCCTCACCGCAGGTGTAAGACTTACGCAAACCCTTTCACATGGGGCTTTCCCCATGTGAAAGGACGCATTGCTGGAGTTGCGTCACTTTTGTGACACACTCCAGCAATGCGTCATTTTTGCGCTTACAGATATGTCAGAAATATTGACGTATCTGTAATTCCTTGCGCAATGATGCGTCATATTGTAAATTTGACGCATCATTGGGGTCGCAAGGAGGTCGCAATGAAAAGTGACGCATCGCTGTTTTCTCGTAGCGATGCGTCACTTTTCATAAATGAGGCCCAAGGGTTGTGGTTGTCTAGTTGCGGAGGTACAGTGCAGGTTGGGAACAGAGAAGCACTGTCCCCGCCAAAAGATTTTTGAGTAAATTATGCAGAACTAACATGGCTCAAAAGTCAAAAGATCACTTTGAGGGAAAATGTATGAGAAGTGTGAAAAATAGTACATTTAAACACATACTCGTTACTTGAAAATAGGCTAAAAAAAGTAATGTTGCTTCTGTGTTTGCAGAGTTTACTGTTAGCAGTAGAACATAGGATACGAAGGGGTCATGCACGTTTGGTTCTGTCGCAGAGCCAACAGGCAGCACAGGTAAGTGCACAAATTCCATAATTAGAACCTAGTGTATATAAAGTTGTTTCTATAGCTTGCACATGGAATGACGACTAAAACTGCAAACAAACATAACTACTCCTAATGGAGGTACCAGAGCAGTTCAGTGAGTTAATTTGGTTCACAATATATTCATATTTCAGTTTCTTGTTGTTGTTGTAATAACCTGATCCTTGCCCTGTTTGTATTATGTCCGTTACTGCAAAGACGTCTCTGTTACTAATTCCTGCTGAATGAATGAAACAACATGCAAAGCATCTTTTGAGCAATATATTTTATGTATTTTGTATCAAACATGACAACTTTTTAAATATTTTGTTAACTGCACAATCATTTTGTCAGAAGCTAGCACACAGATATTTACAATGGCATTTAATATCCATTTTGGTGATTCAATATGCACAGCGACAGAGTTGAGTATTATTTATCCCAATATTGAGGGCATGAATCCCAAAGAGCCATAAAACTGATTTCAGGTTTGGAGAATGAAGAGTGGCTCCAACTCTTGTGCACAGCTTTTCATCCTCTAGTCTAGACTTTGAACTACTGCAGTACCTGAAGTCAGTGTTACTAGCTCAAATTTTAAGTAGTTTCACTCTTACAAGTTTTTAGTTTTGGTCAGCAGAAACAAAGGCAATTGGCAAATTCCTTTTTGCTTATTTCCCTGTTGACAGAGGGGTTTCACTGCCCCCATCATCCCTTCTGATAAATATTTTAATTTGACTACATTATAACATAATCAGTTCCTGGGTTTCGTGTTTCCTTTCCTATTCTGGTGATAAATAAATGTGATTTATGGATCAGTGTATCAGAACAAGAGTTTTTTATACACAATCGATAAATGAAGGTTACAGACTCACATTTTTTTAACAGCTAGATACCATCATGATTTCTTGATGACAGGAAAAGAGACTGAACCATTTTTAGTATTTGTCAGTGTGCTGTTATTGCTATATCAGTCATTTCAGTATAACACATGCTGTGAAATTCTTGATGAAATGCAAACCCTATATGTTTGAAAGGCTTAAACGAATGGTTTGTCGATCAGGATAACTCGGTATTACCGGAGCTGGTGAACGTGGACGAGATAGGCTTTATTTAAAAAGAAACATGAGGATACATTCATGTGACTCATTCAAGCCATGAAGGAGAGCATTGAGCCAGCAGTTAAGGCAGTCAACAAGGAGAAGGCATTTGAGACCCATAGCGGGGGTTCTCCATAAAATGGACTTTAGCCCTGAGATAACAACTTGGATTAAACTACTGTATATCAACCCAATGCCCAGAGTTAGGACTGGACCATTTTAATTTTATCTGTGCTGCCAAAAACCTGATGCCAAGTGTCGCAGCATAAGCACACCTTCTATCTGTCTGGCACATTGGACTTTAAAAACAAGTTAAAACTGATATATATTTTAATACATCAGGCTGGCTTGTGCTTACAATAATGTCTTGATGCACACTACATTTCAAAATTCCATTGCGCATGACACTATTGCAAGCACCGTTTGTTTCAAATGGTTTGGTAGGGTCTATGCTGCCATTGGAATTTGCATATTGCCTTTTAGCAATCAATATGCTTCAAATCCTGTTTCTTTCGTTTCAAAAGTGGCTCAGCTTAATCTTCTTTGTGCCGAATTCAGATCTGCTTGTCCATATAGGACGTTTTAACTTTCATGTTTGTTTGTTAAGGTTTGTTTTAACCGTACAATAAATTGATTGATTGAGTTGGGACTCAGAAATTGAATTCTGAGTCATTTTATGTACAAAGAGGCACAGAAAACAATCCATTGGGAAATTAAGAAATGGGGAATAGGATGGAACATATCTTACGTCATATCATTATATGCAAATGATATGCTACATTTTCCTAGGGACACAATGATGGGAATGCAATCCCCATCAACTCAGTGGAGGTCTTTGGCAGCAAGTTAGGCCTAGGAGTGACTATCATAAAAACTTGTCCATCTGGCTTTACTTTTTGGGGCCTACAGAAAGTTGCAGAACTGCCAGGCTGACAGGCTGAGTCAGCAGGGATGAGTTGGAGGAGCAGGAGTGTAGACCATAGGTGATCGCTACAAAGGTTTCAAAGCTTTCACAAGTTGCACAGCTGTGTTCCACTCCAAAAGGAGAGGTTTTGGCCTACGGTGCATTGGTCAACATGAGTAAACAGAAAAACCAGAGACACACATAGTACGAATTACCAATGCTTGAATTTGGAGTGGGCAGGACAGCAATATCTCCACTCTATACACCACCAAAAGATATGAGGGGGTGACCTTCCAACTAATGGGAAAGGCATTGTCTGGGAGCCTGGGGCAAGATCCAAGAGATAAGAATGGCATGGAGACATGGGTGACCCTAAGGTGGTATCAAGGAATGTTTTGTTCAAGGTAATACAGTTTAATATTTTGCACTTTACTTAACTCCTGAAAAACTTAATAGAATGTTACCCAAGCGGCCAGAACAATGGCCTGCATGCAGCAAAGGAAATCCTGACATAATGCATGTGATATATAACCATGACGACATAACACAATATTGTAAGACAGTAGTTCAGGAGATATTCTGACTGACCACCAAGATGATAGTTAAGTCACTTGAGATATGCTTACTGGGATTTTTGTTCTGTACCAAAAACAACTAAGTTCAACAAATGTTCACCAGACTGGCATTGACACTGGTTAAGAGACACACTTCATGCAACAGAAATTGTGAAAAGCAAAACAGTTACCGCAATGGAGGACGGAACTTGTCAAATGATTTAGGCTGAAGATGCAGCACTCAGTACAGAGAAAGAATGGGGAGCAACACTGGCATAACAGAGAGGGGTGCAACACTTGAGCTTAATGCCAAATGTAGTTCTTTCAGATTTAAGATGACAGTTTCTTTAATAGATGTGTAAAACCATAGACCCAGATGTTTGAGTTTAACTGGATTCCGATAGAAAGAAGAAGATGAAAAATCTGTATGAAAACATAATTTATTAATAGGAAGAATTTACATTTATCAGAATTTAATTTCTAACCTGAGACGAAAGCAACATTTTATACCTCTGTCAAAACAGCTGGTAAAGAAGTCTGAGGTTGCAAAATAAAAAGTAAAATGCCATCGGCTTAAACTGAGAGTTTTAACTGTTTGTCACCATAGAAAAACTCTTTAATCTGTGAGTTCATATGAATTTTTGTTAAAAATGATTCTGGGAATGAATAAACAATAGGGGAGATAAGGGGCAGCCTTGTCAAACATCCCTGCACAGGGAAAACCACAGGAAAATTAGTCCATTAGCTAAAATAGAGGTTTTAGGAGATTATAACAAAGAGACATAATGAATACATTTAGAACCATAACCAAGCCAAGAAAGCGTAGGAAAAAAATCAAAGGCCAGCTAACTCTAGCAAATGCCTTTTCAGCATTTAATGAAACAGCCACTCAAGAAATCTATATGATTTAGATTTACTTAGGACACAAAAAAATAATCTAGTATTGTCTCAGATATGCCTACGTTTATCAAAATCACACTCTTTCTTACCGATCATTTGAGGTAACAAAGTATCTAAACACAGAGCAAGTATTGTCGCAAATATTTCATAAACAACTTATTAAAGAAATGGGCCAATACTTTTTTCACAATGTATGGTCTTTCTTTCCTTTGGGAAGAAGACATAATAAAGCATCTTGTAAAGACCCGCTAGACTTCAGGGGAGATATAAAGTGAAGAAACAATTGATGTAATTTAGGAATAAGAATTTTAGGGAAATGGACATACAACTCTGTATTGAAACCATAGGTCCTCGAGCTTTCCCTCGTTTATTAGCTGCAAAGCAGTAAGAATATCATGATTCTGGATATCCACATCTAAAGCACAAAATTCCATGTTAAGAGAAGAAGGAGGAATGATAGAAGACACATAATGGAGGATATCGCCTTTATTAGACTGAGATTCCGGAGTATAAATAGATTGAAATAAGTGAGTAAAATATGAAAGTATATCCTCATTTTTATGAACAGTGCGATTAGTAGAAGTCAGAAGAAAATCAATCTTAGTAAGTTCTTTTTTAATTTTAGGATAGTTAGCAAGAAGTTTCCCTGCCTATTCTGACCACCATAATATTTAGCACTAGATTTAAGTAAATACAAGTTAGCAATTTCTGTGGAGAGTTCATTGAAAGTAAATGTAGCATTAATTAATTCCTCAAGATAAGTTTTAGAATTTTTAGTGTAAAAAGTATATTCTAGTTGTGTCATATGTAAATTAAGTGATTATAAACTGGTCAAAGAAGATTTCTTTTCATGAGCTATGAAAAAAATAATGAAATCTCTAGAGGCAGCTTTAAAAGTTTTCTAAATAGTCTGAGGGGAAATATCTGGACTTTCATTTCCCAGAAAAAAATGATTGGCAAATTTCTGAAAGCCTTGAGTAAAATTGGGATCTAAAAGAAGAGAATGATTAAATCTCCATCTCCTAATTCCCTGAACGGGTGTAAGGAAATCTAAATCTAGTGTGACAGGAGTATGATCTCCTAATTCCCTGAACGAGTGTAAGTAAAGCTAAATCTAGCGTGACAGGAGCATGATCTGAAATTAATATGGATCTTATGTCAGAGTGAGACACGTGTTGTGCAAGTGACTTAGAAATGAACAGATAATTCATTTGAGATTGAGAAGAATGTGCAAGAGAGAAAAAAGTATACTTTTAGAAGGTAGGATTACGTAGTCTGCAAGCATCAACAAGGGGCCACTGATGTATAGTGGATCAAAATTGAGAATGCATATATGAAGGAATGAATTTAGTTTTAGAATGTCTTTCAATAATTAGATCATGAACCATATTACAATCTCCTCCTACTAATAAATAATCAACATTGTAGGATCATCAGTTTAGATAATATCTGGGGCCAAAACTACTTATCCGGAATAATGGGAGTAAATAGGTTAAAAATAGGCAAATGTATTTTATTCACTTTTAAGGAAACAGAGACCCATCTGCCTTCAGCATCAGCATCTTGACCAATTTCTTGTTCATCTAAACGTTTGTGACATAAAATAACCACGCCATTGTGTTTCCCTGAACCTGAAGAAGCAACAATATGGCCAACCCATTGTGTTTAACTTTAGATATTTCCTTTTGAGTTACATGGATTTTTTGCAATAATACAATGTCACCTTTTGGATCAGAGACATGCGACAAGACCCTTTGGCGTTTTATAGGTGAGCCTAAACCTTTAACATTTCAAGATATAATTCTTAAAGCCATCTATACTATATTATTAAATCTAAAGCTTTAAACAAATGCAATATTATCATATACATATTACAATTTAGCAAAGAATATACAGCAATATACCAGTAGAAATGGATAGCATATGAGAGATAAGACATGGTTCTGAAGCAAAGGGAAATAATAAATAAATAGAGAAAAGAAGAAGGGAAATAAAAATAAGGAAAAGAAGAAATAGAAATACATAATACAAATAAAAAAAGAGTAAAAAAAGCCTTATGAAAAGAAGGATGATAGTAAAGATAGGAAAAGGAAGCGACAGAAACCATGTAAAGAGTAAACAGAAGTACATAACAAAATCATACACAGAAATCGAGGGTGGTGAAGCCACATAAGAAAGACAACACGACCAAACGGAAGCCCAAGAACGGAACACACTAAACAGAAGACATCATCCAGATGACTAGAAGTCAGAATGAGCAACCACAAAAACAGCACCTAACAAAAAGAAAAACATTTTATGCAAAAAAGCAATAAACATAAATAACCTGTTACAAAGAATCAAATAGCAGATAGTCTGGCAACTTGAATTTCTTCTCCTTTACAATTATCGAAGGACAGCTGTAGTAAATTTTGACCCTGAGAGTTTGTTGTTCAGTTTTTTTAGGACACCTTAAAAAGACAAGGATGAAAAAGGCCACCTCTGTCATTCAGACTCCAAAGCACAGATCTCATGTCTAAAAATGTCTTTCTTCTATCTTCCTCTGCTTTAGCATAATCTTGAGAGAAGGAAAGAGTGGATCCCTGCCATGAGAATTTGCCTTTCAATTTGACTGCTTGTAAAACCTTTAGCAAATCAGTATACTTCAAAAAATAGAGAAAGATGCTTCTTGGTGCAGTTTGTGGATTATGACCCAGATGATGTGCTCTTTAGATATTTAATGCTGGTGTTTCAGAAAAATCAAGAATCTTTGGAAGAAAAGATTGAAAAAAGGAGAGTGGATTGGAGCCTTTGAGTAGCCCCACCAGTCCATAAATATGCATATTGTTGCATCTCTTGCGATTTTCAAAGTTCTCAACTTGTTTTTTGAGATGCAAAATTACCATATAGATAGAAGGAACCTGAATCACAAAATCTTGAAGAAAGATCACTTGGTGCTAAATTTGAGTATCTTTATGATCCATATTCGACCATTAGTTGTCAAGGCTTTGAAGGCGTATATTTGTTTCTTCCATATTTGGTTTAAGAGCACGTATTTCCTCAAGAATTAATTCCATAGATATTGGTGGTGGAGATATAGCAGGCGAAGGTGGATCTTTTTTAACCCGTTTACTGATGAAAGCGTCGAGGGGACAACCAACTTAGATGCATTCTTAGAAGTAGGAAGTCGAATATTTGATGATGTTACTCCTAACGGGAGAGATGATGCACCTTCCTCTGACTCCTCCATATTGTCTCAGAGAATAGGTTATAGTCTACCAAAGATAGAAATGTGGGAGAATTGTTAACAATACATCGAATAAAACTGGTTTTCCCCCAAAACAAAGTAGTAAAAGCAGCAGGCGTCATGAATTGCAGAAATGCAATTTGAAATTGGAGTAATCAATAAGGCAAATTTTAAAATAGCTAGAGAATAAAGAAAAATAATAGAAAGGGAAGCCTGAACATCTAATTAGCCTTGAACTAGTCATGTTTTCAAAATGTCAATTAAAGACAAGGTTCCTCACAAAACCAGAAAAAAGATCCACATATTAAGTACAAATTAAATCTGAAGTACCAGCAATAGAAAAAATAAATTATGCAGCCAAAGTAGGTGAATTATTGGAATAAAGCTGAGCAGTCACCAGCAAGCAATACTTTGCAACAAGTTAAAATAAAAATGAAATGTAGGTAAAATACTATTATAGGCACTCATTGTATAATAATATTATCCATTTGACCCTTTTGGCAGCTTGAAAATACATGAAAAAATGCTAAACCATCAATATATCCTGTGTTCCTTTTGCTGAAGGAAGAAAACCGCTGAGACTGCAAAACATTTAACAAACTGGCAGATGCGAGTCCCATAAGAGAAACGAGCCAGTCGAAAAAGATAGAAAAACCCCGGCATTCCTCTTACCAATGGCACATTTGTTGATATATGCTGGGAGAGGAGCCCTTCATAATGGCAGGGACTCTGTTGAAGGTGGTGCAGAAGCAAGCTGTCATATGCAGGAGTCTCAGCCCTCCCGGTCCGCTGCGGAGCTTCACCCGAAGTGTCACGCTTACCTGAACATTAGTGCCAAACGATCAGTGCGAGGGTGATATAGCATACACACCCTGTGCCCGAACTACAATTCCCGGCATTCCTGCGACGTTGGATGCGTGAGCACGCATTGACGAACTGACGCAGCACCCGGAAGGACAAATACCGGGTGGCTGTGTCAGTTCCCTTGGTGCGTATTCCATGTGGAGTTGGATTCGGAGCAGTAGCTCAATCGAGTTTAGCTTAGACGCTGAAACTCGTCTTCACTGCAAGGGCGGTAAGGGTGACTAGGCCACCATTCCTGACATTTGTAAATCTTGATACAGATATCAAGTATCTTTGAAATTCTTTGGGCGGAACCTTTCTGACATTTATGTTGCTACACTCATTAGTCAATGAGTGCATGGAGTGTTTCATTCTGCTGGTAGTGGAACGCAAATTTTCCTGAATCTATTGCCTTTGATGGGTCATGTGGATATTGGGCTCTGCTGAAACAGTCTTCAGCATGAAGGGCATTAAACCAATGTCTCTTTTGGAAATTAACACTGAAATAATGATTTTGACATTACTTTATATTTGTTCTTATGTTTCCCTTTGTAGCAGGGGATAAGGTGTGTGTGCCGTGTTTTCAACCCCCCCTGTGACGCAGGCTCAAATTCGTATCATGGTGGGTGAAGAATGAGTCAGTTGTGTGAATCTTAATTGTGAATTGTTTCACCACATGCTGATTAGTGTTTTCTTATCTTAGAGAGCCTACAGACGATAAGGCATCTCAAGCAACAAATGTTTACAAGGCTTCATGTTATTTTCCTTTACAGGTAGTTAATGTATCAGTTTCTCAAAATGTGAGTTGGACAGATTGGTTAGGTGAAAGCAGGACAGTCACTTATATTGTGTTTCTTGTGTTTTAGGTCTCCTCCCTGCCGTCCCCTTCCTTTTCTTACCTCGCTTAATCATGCTAACCCTCTGCGCTATTATAGCATAAGAGAGTAGGGCGGTTGAGAGGTGGACCCATTTGAGTAACGTACCGATTCTGGTTGTTTGAAATAAAAGCTTGACATAAAGGCAGCCATTTTCATCGGTATCCAAGCCATGTCCCTCAGAAAAAAATATTTTTGACACAATATTTCTGTCAATGATATTGTGCCATTGGACCAAAAATTGTATTCAAGCTCCAGACTTTGACATATCCAAAATCTCAAAACATGAAAGAAATAGCTGTTATTTTTCTCTGAGAAAACTGGCACTGATGCCCCTACTCATCAAAAAGCGAAAAACTATTAAAATTCATGGTCATCCACAACCTTCTCTTGCTCAGTTGTTTCTACTTTTGATGAGATACTTGTGTACACAGCTCCCTTTCATTGTTCCTTCAATCTTGTCTCCATGCTTTCCTCTATAGTGGCCCCACTTTTCCATCTCACCTATCCTCCATCCCACCTTCAGAGGGCCTAAGTCATGAGTAACATAAATCTTAAAGCAATATTTTACAAAACATTTATTTTCTTTGATTTGGGAAACTAGATACTAGGGGAGCAAATAGCACTTGAATTTATGGTAAATAAGGATAGGCCAGTTCCTTGAGCTACTTGTAAAGTGATGCTCACGGACATTCTTAGCCCCTTACAAGCAATTCGATTTGCTAAAGTTGTCAGAGATGGAGTCATGGTCACTTTTTTTTTACTAGGGAGGTAATTGTCAGTGAGAATGAAGTAGCGGGAATTTCCTTAGTCCAGACTGAACAAATTGACTAGCAGAATACAGTTTGCTGAGAAGTTTATGCATGCAAAAAGGAAGTAGTAACAAACTGTCAGTCTTCACTATTAAGTCAACACCACTTGCTATTTTGGAACCTGTAGTTATAGATTTACTATTGTTAAGTAGAGTCAGAAATCACAATATGGACAGTGCTGTTAACTAGAAAGCTAGGATTAGTTGCATAGCACATGACCTGTGGCCACCTGATAGCTGCTTGTACCTAGAAGAGAGTGTCTCGAAGAATATAGGAGCTTTCTTCACTTTTTCCTCCGTATCTCACTGCACTACTATCAATAGCAGAGAAGTTGCTTTGGATTTCAAAGAAAATAGCCCTCGTTGCGGCAACTGTGGTCATAAGAAGGCCTGATTTTCAATGTCTGCCATTTTTCCTCATGTTCCTTTTTCATGGGTCAGTTTCACTCACAAACCTGTTTGAAAAGGCACAGAACAAGATCAGGATAAACCTGTAACACGGTGGAGGTTTTGATTGCTGTTTGAGACAATAGCCTATAAACGTAGGCATATGAAAGAGATGTTCTAGCTGCAAAAAGAATTGGTGTTGCTGTAACAAGCATTTTACATATCTAGAACCAGATGTCACAGTAAAACTCAATGAGGTGCCTAGGGTCAGGAGAACCCCCATTACAACCTATGTGTTAATACAGTGAATGCAGAGAACAAGCTCTCAGCAGGAAGTGTGATACCTAAAAAGTAACATATTTTTTAGGACAGTGAATGCATGGAACAATTTCCCAGAAGAAATTGTGGTGCCTAAAAACATATTTGTTAGTGCAGTGAATGCATAGAACAAGCACTCAGCAGAAATGGTAGTGTCTAAAATGCTGAAGGAATTTAAAAAGGTAGTGGTGAAATGTGGAGCTGGCTAAGCACAGGTGAAGCTATTAGCTTGTAGAGTGTTTGAGCAGAGCTCTTGAGTGTCGACTCCATGCATGAGCAGCGCATGCAGTCTAGATATTTTGAGCACAGTCTTATAGATGTAGGCGGAGATTCTCAAACATTTTGCGCTAGGTTAACCTCACAAAAGTGACGCTAACCAGCAAATATGTTATTTTCATGATTCACTTTCCAGTACCCACATGTTTTGCACTGGAGATTAGCTCTAAGTACCGCAAGTCCGGGCGAAATACTGCTTTGCATTATTGTCAGCAAGGCATTACTTGGGTGATACATGGGTGTTTCCATGCAACCACTCAGGGTGGTTTAAACTAAGCCCTAGCTACTAACATTAGTAGACACGGTTTAGTGCTAAAAATTAACGTAGCTGAAAAGCAGGCATTAAAGGAAAACTGTTTTAGTTTCTCCTTTCTTTTTTCACTTTGCCTGTGTGCTGCACTGTACATCACAAATATAAAGTAGGAAAAGATTTTTCACTTGTCTAACCATAGTGTTTGGTACAGGAAGGATACCCATCCGGTACAAAATCTATGGTAGACTCAGGTACGCAACGTGGTACTATGGTGCTAAGGTGTGTGCCTGTTGCACAGCGGGTGAAATCAATGCTGGCACTGGGTAGAGGGGAGAAGAGAGCCAAACCTCTTTGAATATGGTGCTCTCATGCTCTCTCTCTGTCATGCAATGCAGTGCAGCATTTTTGGTTGCTGCTCTGTGTTCCGTGACACCTTTGAGAATCTGGGCCATAGTCTGAAAAATAAGCCTACATATACCACTATGCATAGAAAAAAACCTGGATTATAGTCACACACGGAGTCCACAGCAATTTTACAGTGCCACAAATAGTCATTTTAATGCGAGAAAAACTGGACAACTCTCGGCTACTCTCTTTGGAAAAAACTGCCAGGAGTGTGTTTCTGCTGCAAGTCATTTTGCAAGTGTAATATACAAAACATAAGCTAACCTATTGAAATAATTTTATTACTATGCTATGAAACAGAGTATATAGAAAGACAGGGAAATGAGAAGGAAGTGAGAAAGGAACATTCGCAAGCATATTCTTGGTTTGTAGTGTTGCAGCTGATGAAGCAGCTACATCCTTTGATACGTACCTAAACCGATTATGAAATATTTTGAGTAATGTATGACTGAACGTGTACAAATAACACATTGAAGAAACATTGAAAATAAACATGAGAGAACTTAGTTCCTGCAGCGAAAACGTGCAGATAGATGTAGAATAGACAAAATTATATTCATGCAATAATATAGGCTTTTAGATTTATAAACAAGCCTTAATATGCTAATTTAATGTGCTTTAGAGCGCTAAAACGAAGAATCACATGCTATGAAACTCTTAATCCAACTCATTGAAATATTAATGTGTGTGAAGACAATGAAATCTAACGTGATCTAGTTATTTTAAGTGTGATATGGAAGGGGTTAATTCTGAATTTCATATGTGAAATTGTGCACCGTATGACAAATTAAGGTGTGTTGCATAGCCATAGTTAGTGCAATTGTTCTGAAACCTTTACATTATGATCTTCTTGTATGTACTAATGTACCCCACTACAACAATATTAATATTTTAAGATTTGAAATAACTTTATATGTTGGTACTTTGAAAATGCAGTAATATGCCATAGTTATACGTGATCTTTAATATTCAACAAATAACATATTCTGAATGCTTATAAGTTGAAATGATTCTAGAGTATGGATTTTCTCTTATGAAATGTTTATTTCCATTACTTTATATTCTACATATTTTAACTCAACTTCATTATAGGCCTGCATTTTCATATTTTGCTTTATTTTTCATTCTTAGGAAGTTTCTTTAAACTTTCAAGGTGAACCAAAACTGTGTCTTACTAGAAGAGTTCTCACATGCATACCATGACTATTTCCAACAAAAGTTGTTACTTTGAGAATATCTGCTACGGGAAGCTGTTCTCTTGCACTAGCGCATGTACCTGTAGCTAAAGAATCATTGTTTGGATGGTTACGTATACTGGATGATCTGACAACATATGTGGCTTTTACAACCTTTTCCTATAATATGTTTCTTACTTTATGCTGCATGACAGTCGCCCTTTACGAACTGACCAATGGACTGAGTGGTCTGGCACAATGAGTGGACCAAGGAGGTGTCACCACCTGATCTAAAGAATGATATTATACATTGATCGGGAGGAGAGATAACTTACTGCTTGCTCTTTCTTTTTATGGAGAATCAAGCCAGTCCTGATCCCAGGGACCGCCTTCTGGGAACCTTGGCGACCTCTATGTGCTTCCTTTCGGGCTGATGGAAACCCTGCTTGCACCATTCAAGGACTCTTTTCTTGATGGGACACTGCCCATGAGCTGTTGTGGCTCATGTTCTTGTTGAGCTTTCCAAAACTCCCTTTTCACTTTGGTAAGCCAAAATAATTAGATTGTCCTGTAATCTTTAGACATTGAATGTTTAATAATGATGTACTACCTTTTGACTATCTTTGATAAAATGTACTTTTAACTGAACCAGAGCCTATCTTTATCATGACATGTCTCCTTAAGTTGAATGTACATTCCAAATTGATTTGTTAAAGACAGTGGAAGTTACATATAGAAAAATCCCAAATTATCAGGTACTAATCCTATTGTTTTTTTATTGCCTTAACAGAACTTCTTGTTTACTTGATTTTAGTCTGGCTAAATTTCTTTAGATGATTCGGACTAGCAGTAATGATTCTTTATTGGATATTTGGATGTTAAATCGCCTATTTAAAACCGCTCACAGGCACATTGCAAGATCCTTTGTAGG
The DNA here is from genome assembly GCF_964263255.1 of Lissotriton vulgaris. Classification (NCBI taxonomy): domain Eukaryota; kingdom Metazoa; phylum Chordata; class Amphibia; order Caudata; family Salamandridae; genus Lissotriton; species Lissotriton vulgaris. The sequence continues at coordinate 660,371,087 of NC_141694.1, forward strand.
ATCAAGTAAGTGTCATAAGAATTAAGTCATAATACAAAAGTAAGGAAAAAAGGGCCCAACATTCGCTGCAACAGTAATGAGTCTCACCACCCCACTCCACAGACAACACCCCAATTGATGGATCCCCATTCCACATATGTTCAGATGATGGAGTTCAGTTCATCTTCTAAGAAATGGTGTGAGCTAAAACCACCATTTTAATGAGGGCCAATCACAAAGTGAGCGGTTCAGGTCAGGCAGTGCATTCTTACTCCCATTCCGCTTAGTCTCTACTGCAATTTAATTGAAATAATAACACACTATGGAAGCTGATTGAAGCAGTTGGGGAGAGAGCCTTCGTACCGGCTATGCTTTTTTTAATGAAATCTTTGGGCTGTTTCCACATGCACCAGACTCTGTCATTGTCTATGTGCTCCATTGAACCGGTCATCTTGCTCCTTTTGGGCTGCCTATGACTGTGAGAGACTTGTTACTTAGCAGACTGAATACAATGTAGGGGTCACTGTCCAGAGATGTTCCCATAGCACTTTGCCAGTGTCTTCTATCCACCTCCAGGTCAACACCATATCCTCCCCATGGAACTCCATTCCACTTCTGAGCAGGCCACGAAATAGAAAGCTGTTTCTCCACTGGGCCTGACACCCACATGCTGCTGATTAGCTCCTGGTGGTGGTGCTGCTGCTTTGTTCACTGGAGTGCGAGTGGGGTAGGGTGGGCTGGAGAGTAGAGGAGGTACCACAGCTGCAAGCATGGGGGCTGCCATTTGATTGATTTCTAATTTAATTACCCATGCATGCCCCTGACATGATGAAACTCTAATGCTCCATTCACTTACCATTGTTTGACCAATGCATAATGTGCCACCACCTAAAGTCACTGTGCTGGTGCAGCATTATTGTTATATTTAGGAGTTCACAAAATTGAAGGACACTTAACCACAAAAATGTCTCTCACATCGCCAAGACTGCCCTACCACAGTCTATGTAAAAGTAGCCCATCTGGCACTCTGACCCTGTCTCCATCTTGGCCGTACCTTCAAAGCACTTTGGTTAACAAGCCCGTCCCCTCGCCCCCTCCCGAAATCTGTCATACTTCTACTGGCAATACGTTGCACACAATGGGGTCACCGCCCATTCCTAACTGACACCAGCTCCTCATAACCGGATATACTCAAAGATGCATTCAAGTCTACATCTTATGATGCATTTTTACTTTGAACAATAGTCGAAGTTAAGCAGTAGGATGCCTACAGTAGCATTGAAAACGAAGTTTATAAAATTATTGTAAAAAGAATATTGGAACAAATAATGTTCCATATCTGTGCAGCACCCATTAAAAAAATATTTGATAACTAATATGGGGTGTACAAATACCATTTATACCACCATACACTCGGGATGGAAAAACATTTCCCATTTCAACTATTGGCACTAAGAGGTGAAAACAAGAGATAGGGCACCCTGAGGCTAAATTGACCTGAACTCTTAAGTGTAAAATATGAAATATAATTTATTTGGGGAATTACACATTACATTATAGCGTCTCCACTCTCTTGTTAAGAAAGCCTACTTTAGTATATCTTCCTGTTAGACGAGCAAAGAATTCTTGCATCATATATAGTAATACAACACTCCTCAAGTGTGTGTAAAGTATTTTCTTATTTATTTTAGCTCTGCAAAAGACAAGCTGTATCATACAAAGGTCAAAGTCATCTTGACCTGTAACTTTATTAAATTATTTTCCGTGTAATTTCACCTAAGCCTGGCATAGGCTTATGTACTTTTCAGGATCATATTCTCACAGTTATTGAAACCAGCTTAGTTGAGATAGTGCCTACATCCATACAGTGAAAAATAAACACAATTTGCAGTGCATTGGCAATGCCCTACTACTTACCATCAAAGCTATATTTGAATGGGGGGCGTGGCTGATCAGCCACAATGGCGGACGGCTTCCACTAGAGCTCCGTGCCCGGCCGGGCTTTATCCGGATTCTACAGACCTACAGAGGACATCGCCCTGCTGAACCACCCACAACTGCTGCGGGACTCTGATCGGAGTCCGGGAACCTGTGTGGCGGCGAGAGAGGGCGCCGGGAAAGGTGACTTCTGAGCCGCGACGAGACCCGCGGCGCGGGCCTGTGAGACCGGGAGGTGGAGTGCTGTATTGACCCGGCAGCGGCCCTGACTGTTCTGGGACTTGACCGGAGTAGGCGCCGGGCTTACGGAGGCAGAGCCGGTGCCTCGAGGACGGCGGAGACGGCCGCCGGACCCCCGCGGATGCCACCGGATTGAGAAGGAGCAGGCGAGGCATGAAGAGAGGGACCGGGAGAGACACGCCGGGACCCGGGCTCCGGCCGTGAGACGCTGGGCAGAGTAGAGCCGCCATTTTGAGACGACCGACTGGAGAGGGGGCCTGGAATCGAGGTGAGCCCCCCAAGGCACTGGGAGCCCTGTGACTTTCCCGCGGCCCTGCTCCCCCACTCGGTGACCCTGAAGCTGGCAGACCGGCCCCACGGGAGGGCTAGGAGGGGCCCACGGTCAGAGAGGTGATAAGGTGTGGGCTACGGACGGTGAGCCCGGACTCGAGGCGGCGGCTGTGGTCCGGGGCTGCCTCCGCTCGATATCCTCACCCAGTACAGACCCTACGCTGGGGGAAACACCACTGTGGCATGAGCTCCCTCCCAGTGTGGCCTCGATAAGGGCCCGGACCCCCCGGGGGGTCGCCTATGCTTAGCACCGGATCCTCCTGTTTGTCGACCCATCCCCCGCCTGAGGGCTCGGAGCGGGATCGCCGGAGCTGACGCACGGGGAGACAGGGACACACTCTGTGGGCTGAGGAGCCCGGGAGGCCGGCACAACCACGGGGCAGATATCCACTCCGGGCCTGGCGCAAAGAGGCCGTGTACCTACACTATACTGATTGGGAGAAGTGTATACTAAATTGGACCTACACAGTGACCAACGGAGATCCTTGGTGTCTTAGATGAAGTGACTTTTGTCTATAGGGGCATTATTTGGATATAGTTGGCTTGATTTTGGATTACCTGTATAATTACTTGGGACTAGGATTGCTACTGGGTATTAACTGAAGAATTGGAGTGATCAGCGAGGAACAATTTAGTCTGGTGCACCATGGTTCGTAAGGGACAGAAGAATGTGGAGGGCCCGGGGGAGCCGGCGGGATCCGGCCCGCAGACTGGAGCTGAAGCGAGCGGAGGTGGACCTGGCAAGACCGACCAGACAGAGTCGAGTACTCAACAATCTGACAAGCTGGACCTTATACTCCAGGAGATCCGTGATTACGGACAAGCGCTGGAACACCAACTGGGGACCCTCACTAATAACCTGTCCCTCTTAAAAGCGGACCACGGCAAGCTGGCGGACAAGGTTAAGGACCACGGGCTTGCACTCACTGACCCTACCCCCACAGTGGCTGACCATGGCAAATCTATCAAGGACATCCAGGGTCAGGTGGCCGCGCTGATGGAACGGGTTGAGGACGCGGAAGGACGCAATCGGAGAAATAATATAAGGGTAATTGGTCTGCCGGAAAAATGCGAGGAACCGCGGGCTGAAGAGTTCATGGAGCAGTGGTTCAGAGAACACGTAGCGACAGATGAACTCTCACCATATTTCTGTGTGGAACGGGCGCACAGGATCCCGACGGGACAGCCTCGGCCGGGGCGCCCGCCTCGCCCTCTCATTGTCCGCATCCTTAATTACTGTGGTAGGGATGCCCTCCTGAGGAAAGCTCGAGAAAGATCCACCATCCATTTTGAAAATCAGAGAGTATCGCTCTATCCGGATTACACAAACATGGTGCAAAAACAGAGGGCCTCTTACATGGAGGTGAAGAAGAAACTGAGAAGCGCGCAACTGAAATATGCTCTGCTCTTCTTCGCCCGCTTGAAAGTTATACATGGGATGAAGTCACACTTCTTCGAGAGCCCTGCGGACGCCGAAGAATGGCTAGAGGTGATGGGCTTTGACGGCAGTCAGGAGGCATCCCAGGAGGCGGAGGCGAGGACGTCGGAAAGGAACTCGGGAGGTAGCCGCCGCTCCCTGTCTGGATCCAGAAAGGGAAACGCTGAGTACGGCCCGTTGCGGAACCATCAGAGGGACGGACAACGGGGGGCCATCTCCCTCGCTGGCACCTTCAGGGAGAACCCGGCAAAAATAGCCACAGACTCGGATGACACCACAGGTCACTCGGATTCTGACAACAACGTGCTGCTCTTTCCTACAATTACACCTAGAGCCGCAGACGACCTCATAGACAGCTGACCTGTCGGGTGATATCCCGAATCGACTCCTCTGCAGCAGTTAATACACGGTATCCTTTTCTGTTATACCTAGGCCCCGGGTGCCGGACCCCGAATGGGTATCGGGGGAGGCGGGAGGTGGGTGAGATGAACGATGAGCGGACAAGGACTCACTCTCCACTGCACACCACATCCTCTGGAATCGGCACTGTACTGAGGGCCCCGGGGTGCTGCTCGAGGTCGCTTATTGCCATTCATATAAACTCTGTCTGTAATCACATTGTACTTTCCTTTAAGCATTGAGTGCCCGGCCGGGCCACCGTTGAGCCGGTGGAGGACGGAACTGATAACGCAATGACTGCATGTGTGCTGAACCAACACCCCCATGGCAAATGCACAAATACTTGGTTCTCTATGGTATTATTGTTAAAGTTGGGCTCGGCTATGTTTTATGGCTGCGCCAAGTTTGTTTTAGAAATGTTAGTAGTCTTTATAGGTGCACTCTCCTGGGTTCAGTTCCCCGGTGTTCTCAACACACGACCACCCCCGGGAATGGTCCTACCACCCACTGATCATGGCTGAACAAACTGGGATGTATAAGGTTACCACCTGGAATGTGGGAGAGCTGGGGGCAGTGCAGAAAAGACACCGGGTCCACTCCTACCTCCTTAGACAGCAGACACAAATCGCCTTCTTACAAGAAACATACCTCATGGTCTCTGAAGCCCAGAAGTTACGGAAGAAATGGAGAGGGACTATATATTCTACATCCTACTCAGCATTCTCTAGGGGGGCCACTATCTGGGTGCGACACGGAACACCATTTACTGCAATAGGAAAGAAAGTGGATGAGCAGGGCAGGTATATCCTGGTGAAAGGTGCCCTAGATGGCAAGTTGATTGTCCTGGTATGCATTTACGCCCCGAACTACGATCAGGAACTATTCCTACAGAGGGTCAGGAGGGCACTCTCCCCGTGGGCGGATATTCCCTGGGTGCTCGGGGGGGACTGGAATGCTATGCTGGATCTGGCCCTGGACAGATCACACCCACCCCTACAGACGGCCAGCGCTACTAAGCTTAATGACACATACAGGGCATGGGTGGAAGGCTGGAGACTCAGAGATGTATGCCGGGAGGTACACCCCACACATAAATAATACTCCTTCTACTCCCCCGTACATGACTTGCACACACGTATCGACCGACTCCTATGCTCCCTTGCGCTGGTCCCACTGATGTGCACCCCAGAATATCTAACAAAGACCTTCTCGGACCATAGGCCCCTCAAATGTACTATCTCCTGGGGCAGAGTCCCGACTCCAGTCCCTACATGGCGACTCAACCCCCAGCACTTGGAAGACGGTCCATTCAAAGCAACTCTTTCAGAGGCCCTGTCACAGTACTTGGAGGTTAACTGGGATACAGCCTCGTCCAACTTGGTAGTCTGGGATGCGATGAAAGTGGTTGTGCGGGGAGTGGCGATTGGGAAACTGGTGGGCGCTAGGCAGGAGATCCACCAGAAATTGTGTGCGGTGGAGGATCGACTAGCGGAACTTGAACGGGGGGCAGTGGAGGACCCGGGGAGAAACCAGGCTCTACAGGTACAACACATTTTACATGCTGAGACGTTAGAAACACTGCGCACTATGATTTACAAGGCATATTTACAACGACAACACACGGAGGCGAACCGTTCCGGGGCGCTGCTCGCCCGCTTAATACGTGACAAGCCGGACACCCCAGTCATTACCCAAATCCGTAACCAAGAGGGCGACCTAGTGGACACGCAATATGACATAAACCGGGCATTCCACGACCACTTACAGGCTCTATATGCTCGAACTGGACCGGAAGACTCTACACACATAACTGATTTCATGCGGGACCTCCCCTTCCCTCAAATGACAGCAGAGGTACAAAAAACAATAGGAGGCCCCATCACCCAACACGAAATACGCGCCGCGATCAAACACCTAAACAAAAACAAGACTCCGGGCATCGATGGACACCCGGTGGAGTTCTATTCCACTTATGCCGACATATTAATGCCGATCCTGGAACAAATTTATAGAGAGGCCTTTGAGAGGGGCCATCTGCCGCACTCAACCATGCAGGCCGTAGTGATATCTAGCCCTAAGCCGGATAGGGACGCTCTGGAGATTACGAATTATAGGCCTTTATCCATGCTGGCCACGGAATATAAAATCCTGAGCAAAGCTATTGCCCTACGTGTTCAGTCCCATCTGACTACACTTATACACTGCAACCAGTGTGGATTCCTCCCGGGGCGCAGTACCTCCCTCAACACGAGACGCCTGCATGCTATCATGACAGCGTCACCGGCCGAGCTGGCGCAGGCGGGCTGTATCGCGTTAGACCTCAAACAAGCGTTTGATTCGCTCTCTTGGCCCTTTATGTTCGAAGCACTGCGCCGATTCGGGTTTCCGGCCCCGCTGATACGGTGGATCATGTTGCTGTATACCGACCCAACAGCTAGGGCAAGAACGGGACGCTATGTGTCGGCTGAATACCCAGTTTACCGGGGCACCAGGCAGGGATGCCCCTTGTCCCCACTGTTGTTCATGTTGGGATTGGAACCACTAGCCATTGCTCTTCGCCAACATGCAGAGGAGATGGGAATACCAGAGGCGGGGACGTTTCATCTTCTATCCGTATACGCGGACGATATGCTATTATACCTCCGGGACCTGGAAGCTGACCACACACTATTATATGACACCTTCCGCCGATTTGAAACAGCATCGGGACTGGCTATCAACCCGGACAAATCTGTGGGATTTTACTTCCGCGAGGGACCTCATCGGCCCTCTCTGCAGTTTGGCACCTGCGCGATCCCGGTGGCCCAATCCAGCTTTAAATATCTGGGAATCCGCGTATACCGGAAGTCGGAGGACCAATTGGATGGCAATATTTCTGGGGCCATTACTGGTCTCCGGGTAGTATCGGCTTTTGGACCTCACTCCCCTTGTCAGTTATGGGCCGCATCGCAATTGCAAAGATGGTAATGTTACCACGCCTACTTTACTATTTCGTGAACCTGCCTATATGCGCCCCGCACCGCACCTTCGAGTCCCTTAAATCCTTACTGATTACCCTTATATGGGGGTCGGGCAGTAGGCGGATTAGCTTGCGTAAATTACAACTCGATTCAGAAAAGGGGGTGGTGATGAACAGAGTGTCTGAATTAAGCAGACCACTCTTACCCAGTCCAAAGATCAGGGCTTGATCCATCACCGTTTTTTAGCTCACTGCACCATCCCAGCTCAGAACATGGCTACATGCAAATTAGTCTGTTCCTGTCCCAGTGCCTGATGGGAACAGGGCAAACCAAACTGCCAAGCCAATTCTTATACTGGGAAGGAAACAAGCTTCCGGGGACCGGTTTCTGGCATTTCAGCCGTCGTCGGCCCGGCTTGCTTGAATCCTGATGCTGCAATGAGCAAGGGACTCACATCTGAGTATACCCTTCCACGCTTATGGTGGACAAAATGATTCAGAAAAGGGGGTGGTGATGAACAGAGTGTCTGAATTAAGCAGACCACTCTTACCCAGTCCAAAGATCAGGGCTTGATCCATCACCGTTTTTTAGCTCACTGCACCATCCCAGCTCAGAACCTGGCTACATGCAAATTAGTCTGTTCCTGTCCCAGTGCATGATGGGAACAGGGCAAACCAAACTACCAAGCCAATTCTTATACTGGGAAGGAAACAAGCTTCCGGGGACCGGTTTCTGGCATTTCAGCCGTCGTCGGCCCAGCTTGCTTGAATCCTGATGGTGCAATGAGCAAGGGACTCACATCTGAGTATACCCTTCCACGCTTATGGTGGACAAAATGATTCAGAAAAGTGGGTGGTGATGAACAGAGTGTCTGAATTAAGCAGACCACTCTTACCCAGTCCAAAGATCAGGGCTTGATCCATCACCGTTTTTTAGCTCACTGCACCATCCCAGCTCAGAACCTGGCTACATGCAAATTAGTCTGTTCCTGTCCCAGTGCATGATGGGAACAGGGCAAACCAAACTACCAAGCCAATTCTCATACTGGGAAGGAAACATGCTTCCGGTGACCGGTTTCTGGCATTTCAGCCGTCGTGGGCCCGGCTTGCTTGAATCCTGATGGTGCAATGAGCAAGGGACTCACATCTGAGTATACCCTTCCACGTTTATGGTGGACAAAATGATTCAGAAAAGGGGGTGGTGATGAACAGAGTGTCTGAATTAAGCAGACCACTCTTACCCAGTCCAAAGATCAGGGCTTGATCCATCACCGTTTTTTAGCTCACTGCACCATCCCAGCTCAGAACCTGGCTACATGCAAATTAGTCTGTTCCTGTCCCAGTGCATGATGGGAACAGGGCAAACCAAACTACCAAGCCTATTCTTATAGTGGGAAGGAAACAAGCTTCCGGGGACCGGTTTCTGGCATTTCAGCCGTCGTCGGCCAGGCTTGCTTGAATCCTGATGGTGCAATGAGCAAGGGACTCACATCTGAGTATACCCTTCCACGCTTATGGTGGACAAAATGATTCAGAAAAGGGGGTGGTGATGAACAGAGTGTCTGAATTAAGCAGACCACTCTTACCCAGTCCAAAGATCAGGGCTTGATCCATCACCGTTTTTTAGCTCACTGCACCATCCCAGCTCAGAACCTGGCTACATGCAAATTAGTCAGTTCATATCCCAGTGCATGATGGGAACAGGGCAAACCAAACTACCAAGCCAATTCTTATACTGGGAAGGAAACAAGCTTCCGGGGACCGGTTTCTGGCATTTCAGCCGTCGTCGGCCCGGCTTGCTTGAATCCTGATGGTGCAATGAGCAAGGGACTCACATCTGAGTATACCCTTCCACGCTTATGGTGGACAAAATCATTCAGAAAAGGGGGTGGTGATGAACAGAGTGTCTGAATTAAGCAGACCACTCTTACCCAGTCCAAAGATCAGGGCTTGATCCATCACCGTTTTTTAGCTCACTGCACCATCCCAGCTCAGAACCTGGCTACATGCAAATTAGTCTGTTCCCGTCCCAGTGCATGATGGGAACAGGGCAAACCAAACTACCAAGCCAATTCTTATACTGGGAAGGAAACAAGCTTCCGGGGACCGGTTTCTGGCATTTCAGCCGTCGTCGGCCAGGCTTGCTTGAATCCTGATGGTGCAATGAGCAAGGGACTCACATCTGAGTATACCCTTCCACGCTTATGGTGGACAAAATGATTCAGAAAAGGGGGTGGTGATGAACAGAGTGTCTGAATTAAGCAGACCACTCTTACCCAGTCCAAAGATCAGGGCTTGATCCATCACCGTTTTTTAGCTCACTGCACCATCCCAGCTCAGAACCTGGCTACATGCAAATTAGTCTGTTCCTGTCCCAGTGCATGATGGGAACAGGGCAAACCAAACTACCAAGCCAATTCTTATACTGGGAAGGAAACAAGCTTCCGGGGACCGGTTTCTGGCATTTCAGCCGTCGTCGGCCCGGCTTGCTTGAATCCTGATGGTGCAATGAGCAAGGGACTCACATCTGAGTATACCCTTCCACGCTTATGGTGGACAAAAGGATTCAGAAAAGGGGGTGGTGATGAACAGAGTGTCTGAATTAAGCAGACCACTCTTACCCAGTCCAAAGATCAGGGCTTGATCCATCACCGTTTTTTAGCTCACTGCACCATCCCAGCTCAGAACCTGGCTACATGCAAATTAGTCTGTTCCTGTCCCAGTGCATGATGGGAACAGGGCAAACCAAACTACCAAGCCAATTCTTATACTGGGAAGGAAACAAGCTTCCGGGGACCGGTTTCTGGCATTTCAGCCGTCGTCGGCCCGGCTTGCTTGAATCCTGATGGTGCAATGAGCAAGGGACTCACATCTGAGTACACCCTTCCACGCTTACAACTCAGCACCTCTCAGGGGGGACTGGGTGCCCCTGACTTCCAAGGATACTTTCACGCAAGCCAACTCCAATGGTTGTCCTACTGGCTGGCGGGGAGAAATCTCCACGAGATCGGATGGACAGTGGGCCGGCTGGGCCGAGGTGATTTACACGCCTTAATGCTACCCAAGAGTAGAATTCCGCGCGAATGCCACCCACTGCTCTGAACCTCCCTGGAAGAAGGCTCTGGCTTACACGTCCACGGTCCTGCCATATGCAGATAATATACCATTGCTCGGTATCCCGACACCAGAGGGAAGACTTACTAAACACGCCCTCAGAGATTGGACGGCAAACGGGATCGAGGGGGTGGGCAGTTTCTTCGGAGACGACATATTGTTGGACCACCACACCTTCTTGCAGGTGACCAGGACCTCGGACAGACATTACTTACTACATGCCTTGGTCTCCCATCACATCAGGACGACTTGGGCGCCACAACGCATCCATCCACAGCAGCACGAACTAGTGCAGCTGGTACACTACATGGGGGCCGGCGGTCACTTGGTACGGTGGCTGTACACTGGAATTAGGGCTCATGCCGCACCCTCCCTTGACACACTATGAGAGATCTGGTCACGGGATGACTTTACAGATACTACTTGGCGGGTGGCCCTGGAACATTCAAGGAGGGTCTCCAGAAACGTGAAATTTAAATACATTCAGGCCATGATCCTCCATAGGGCATACCTCACCCCGGGGAGGATCCACAAGATGTTTCCCAATGCCTCCCATCAGTGCCTGCGCTGTGGGGCGGACGAGGCGGACTTCCTCCATATGCTTTGGTCGTGCCCACGGTTGAGAGGGTACTGGAGTGAGGTGTGTCAGACACTACGAGAGGTATCTCAGATACAGGTGAAGGAGAGTGCACTGTATTGTCTAGCAGGAGCCCGGCCTCGCCCTAAGACATTAAAACCCAAGTTGAGATTTGTAGACTTAGCCCTCCTCCTAGCGATTAGGAAAATCACAATGCAGTGGAAGTCCCCGAGAGCGCCCAGGGTGGAGACTTGGAAAATGGACGTAGTGAAATGGGGCAGAGCAGAATGTGTTGCCCTTAGAAAAGAGGAAGAAGGGGGAGGCAAAAAACTCAGATGGCACAGGACTGGGAGGTTATGCTATTAGCGTTGGACGGTATGGGCCAGCCCTTGTCCCAGGACACCTGAGCGCACTGAGGCCCTGAGGGACTATGGTAGAATGTATTAAGCACTGAGGTGAGATGGGGATGGTTAGAGGAGTTCCCATGGCATAATCCTGGTAAAGAGTGATTAGTGCTGGGGAGTGAAGATCGACCAGACAGGAGGAATTCAGCACCAGAGTTGGTTGGGTGGGGGAGGGATAGTTGGGGAGCGTGCGGGTGGGTAACTGGACAGGCCCTGATGATAACAGAGACAATTACTCTGGTATGCAAATTTGGATGGAAAGATTTAGAAGGCGGAGCTCTGTCCCCTATATGTAGACTGGGAGAAAATTGAAAAACGTGATGTATTGCATGTCTGCTGTAAATACTGTACGCAACTGTGAGAAATATACATTCACAAATAAAGTTTTTTCAAAAAAGAAAAAAAAGCTATATTTGAATACTGCAGTGTATCGCTCACTCCTATTTATTCTGTTGTTTTATCATACAGTTTTAGTAACTCATTTGTAGTGCAGTGTCTAGTTTTGGGTGCCCGTTTTACATTTAAGGTTTTGTGACTCTTATCTATGATGAAAATTGCACATTTCTTTGGCTACTGACAACCACCTTCCAAACAGTGCACTCACTCTAAGCTCTCGCTCTGTCCTGCCTGACTGTCATCTATCATAGTGTATACACTATGAGGCTCTGGAGAAAACCAGGGTTATCTCCAATGCCTAGAGGGTTGAGAGGATTCTAGGTCAGAGTGGAACCTCCCATGTCAAAACATTAAACCACAAAAATAACTCTGACAGACCACCACATGGTCAAAGATCAAGACAACAACATCCTTTGATTCGAGAAGGGAAGTGTTAGGTGTGAGGATAGATGTCTAACTTCATTCAAAGGTGAGAAAAGGAGGTAATTCCTTTTTATTTAGTTACCCTCACACACCCTGGTGTTGTCATGCTTCATCATCGGGTCACCTCGACGCCTACAAGTCGGGGTGGGCTCAACTGGGAGCTCTTTACGATAGGTGAAGACCAGGGGGATTTAAAGATAAAAAATCTCTGACAGATCCCCGGTTTCCCTTTATTCTTGGGTCTGTCAGGGTCATTCAAAATCTAAAAATTAGTGTCTCTAGGAGAGTTATGGTTCTATGACCCTAGTGCCAACATGTTTCAGTCCACAGGAGGCCTTATAGGTCCTGGACTTTCTTCAGGGCATAGGTGAACCACCCTGGGGGGACAGAAGGAGGAGCACCCTAAACTATCAGTTTGTCAAGGGCAGGGTAGCTGCTCCTTTTGGAATCAAAGGATGCTCTTGTCTTGATTTTAGACCACGTGGTGGTCTGTCGGGGTTATTTTTGTGGTTTAACGTCATCTATCACAACCAGAAAAACAAAATACTTCTGTTACCTTAATGCTGCTTTATATGTATATCTGATTTTCCACCAGGGCACCACGGGCCCAATTCACAAAGGAAAATTTACAATTTGTGTAAGTTTAGTAATGTTCGGTATTCACAAAGGTAAACTTAAATCAAAAGTCTAACTTTACTCGTAGTAACTGACCTTTGTGAATACCGAAAAATAGTTAAGTTAGACTTTTGATCTAAGTTTACCTTTGTGAATCGAGCCCCATGTGTGTCAAAGACCTCCTCTCAGAACTGAGGAAGGCTGGTTCACTGAAACACTATTAATGAGTGCAGAAAAAACGGGGTTTCTGTCAGGATAGCCCAAGAGAGAGCCTAGGTAGTTCCATGAAAATTAAGAGCTACACAGCGGCTACTTGTGAGAAGGCATCTTCAGCGTTCAAAGCATTAAAATGGGAGCTTCTAGCCTCTACTCATTCTAAGTCTTCTCTTTATTGCCCCTCACTCAAATTCCAAACCCTACAAGCAGATTGATGTTCTCCTTCACCTCAACATCAATATTCCATTGATGATATCACAGGAGTTGTCAGCTATGACTGGCAATGGAACATTCAACACAGCAAAGCAAGTGCTTACATATAATATACAGAACAAACGGCAATATAAACCCTTGAGGCATGTTGTCCCATTCAGTAAACAAAACAAATGGCACTTTGTCACCTAATAGGTGCCTCATTGTAAGAAATCGGTTACTGGTTGAGAGGGTTGAAAGGCTTCTCAAGCAAAAACCACAATTCCTTTCAAGGTGAAGCCACAAGCAAACCCTAAATTAGACTGTGTTCAACCCTCAGTTAGCTTGGCAAAGGGCAGTCAGGCTTAACTCAGGAGCAACTTGTAAAGTATTTGTGAAACAATTCAAACAGTAACACAGTGGAAACACACCACAAAGGAGCCCATATCAGAGTTAGAACAATAGAGTTATTTTTAATAAATTAAACAAGACCACAATGACACAAATCCAATCGGAGATATTAAATATGAAAGATATACATAAAAATAGCACCAGAAGCAGAAGGCGGAAACTGTGGATATCTGGTTGTGCCAGGCCAGAACAAAGTCAAATGTTCAGGATGACCATGATGGAGGGCATGCCAGCTCGGCCCACTGAACAATGGTCTTTCTATCCGTGATTGCAGATCATTGTGAAGATCCATGTTGAAAATGTGTTGCGCAGCTGTAGTTAAGTGCCCTTTTTGTACGATCAACCCACCCCCCACTTTTTTCTCCAATGCTGATGGTTATGACTCTGAAAATGCACTGGAGTCTCCTGCCCAGACCCCAGTGCCAGTGCTCTGGCACTAACACTGATATGTGTAAATTGGCAACCCCAATCGACAAGAACTTAACCCCTCTTTGTAAGTTCCTGGTATATGGTACCAGTGGTACCCACGGCATGGGTAGTAAAGGGGCCCCTAGGGCTTATAGCACTGTTTGTGCCATCTTGAGTGACCTATGTAAACTGCTGACAGCAGACATGCCATTGCAGAATGCATGAACAGTGTAAACTGCTCCATTTTGACTTTGCCCCCACGATGTGTGGCAAAACCAATGCACTGCTTTTAATATCTGTCAGCCACCCCTAAGGAAGGCCCCCTATGCCCAGGAGATAGGGTGCCTTATATTAGAAGTGTGGGCATGTAAGTGCAAGCTTATATGTCCCTATAGTGACCTTTAACATTAAAGTACACTATAAGTACCCGAGGTTGGCAGGTCTATTATGGTACCGCCTAAATATGTCATGTTTGGTATCAAACAATGTGCCTTCCCACCCCAGACAAAAATCATATGCCAGGAGAGATACGGCATGCACCCAGGTGGCTACCTTAGAGGTTGCCCTCCTAGTTGTCCCAGCTTTCCTGTGCTCTGACTGACAGACCACACTTGCTGCTACCAAGTCAGGGATGCGTTGCTCAGTCGGGGTGAAATGTCGGTTATGAGAAGCTACAAGGCTGCCATGCATAGTATGGTGTCTTGGTCAAGGCTGCCATCAACGAGAGATGCAAGGGCATGTGCCATGAATGCATTTTGCAGCAACAGTTCTTAAAGGCTATGTGGACTGCGCGGTGATGCAGGTCTTTGCAACTGGTCCAGTCCTCACTGCAGCAGACATGCATTGGTTCTGCTTGATGTTGCGCTGCTCAGCAGAGAATATGTGTCAGTTCCGCTGGGTCTAAGGAGGATGACAAAGCACCATATGCCCACTTCTAGGGGTACAGGACTGGGATAAAATGACTTCGCAAGGTGAACTCACAAATGGCAGAGTTCAGGTGCATATGCAAGGTTGCTGAAAGCCTCCTGCGTACCAGGGACTTCAGATCAGGAGTCTACCCAACCAGTCACTCTGGGTTCTAGGTTTCAAGAGATGCGGGTTCAATCCTTCTCACCCAGGCAAGAGAGAAGCATGCAGTAGGTCAGCACAGCAGGGCACCAGTTCCTTCACAGCATCAGCATCAGTCCAGCAGAGAGGCAGTTCCTGAGGCAGCATAGCAGTCCTTCTTCCTGGCAGAGTAGCCACAGGTTAAAAGTTGGTGTCTGACGTCCAGTATTTATACATGGTTATGCCTTTGAAGTAGGGAGAAGCTCCTAGAGGCATGCCTTTGAAGTGCACAGGTGCCCTGACTTACTGTCCCTGGTTTCTGACTAACTACAGGGGGTATGCAGCCCTTTGTGTGAAGACAGGGCACAGTATATTCAAGTGTATGTAGGGTTGAACCCAGATCCTCCCACCGATCCTGCCAGTGATGGCACATTCAGTCACACCTAATCTCCTCATTATGTGTGGCTATCTGGGAGGAATACACAAAGCCTAACTATCAGCTTCACCCAGTCATGTCACACGGAGAAAGGCTTTAGGTACCAAATGGCTAAGGCAAGAATATGCCAACTTTCTAAAAGTGGCCTTTTCAGAAATGTATGCTAAAATCCGATTTCACCTCAAGTTAGGATTGTAAATTGTAATTCAATAGACACAAAACATGAACTGGTTATCTCTTCACATTTGAAATTGCACTTATAAAATGTAATAAGGCAACTCCAGTGTAATCCTATGGGAGAGATATGCCTTGCAGTAGTGAAATACAAATTTTAGAGTTCTTCGGTACCAGGACAAGTTAAAATTCAAAGTACATGTTTAGTTTTATAAATACATTGCACCCTGCTCTATGGAATATTTAGGACCTACCCTAGGGGTGAATTGAATTAATTAAAAAGGAAAGTTTGGACCTGGCAAAAGATTTACTTTGCTAGGTCGAAATGACAGTTTAAAACTGCACACACGGGTTCTGCAATGGCAGGCCTGAGACATGTTTAAGGTTCTAATAAAGCATGTGGCATAATCAGTTCTGCAGGCCCACTAGTAGCACTTAATTTACAGGCCTGGGCACACGTAGTGCACTTTACTTGCTCCGATTATAGCAGCAGTATTGTCTTGAACCAGGAACCCATATTGTTATAGGATTGTCATCAGTACTAGGGGATTCCAGTGGTAGCTGCCAGGAGTACATTGAAATTAAATCTAACCTGCCACCTCGCGGCCTAAATGCTCTTCTCCCAATCACAGGCTCCCAGACTCCCCTGCGCCAATCCAGACAATGCTCTCCAGCTGGTAATACTGTTATTATCTTTTGCTCCTATGTGCTGTCTGTCAGCACGAGGACACCTCTGTGGAGGTAGCTATACACTTTACTAATGTCATGAAATTGAAATTACCCAGCATGACAGCAGCACTAGGATTGGGCAGAGCGGGCTGGTTATATGCTTCCAGAAGGACTGGGAGTCTGTGCCTGCTGTTCTCCAGCAACAGGCTGAAGACATCTAAGTGGTATAGCTGGAGAAATCTAAGTGTGCATGATGGTTTGGCTGGCCTAAGACAGCCGGCTAAACTGTCAAACCCACTTTCAGTGCCCACCACTGCAAGTGCCCTCCATTCTTGCCTTGGCCCCACCCCCAAGACTTGGCTCAGGTCTGGCTCAGGTCCTGAAAAATGAAATAATAAAACTGCTCCATTATCATTTCATTTTACATGTTTTTATGCTGCTGAGGCAGTGGGCCGACACTCCTCCGACATATTGAAGAAGCTGCCACTGCGTGACTGTATAAAGTGATACTAATATGTCTATAGACCTAGAGAATGTTCACATGACTCAAGCCATAGTAAGCAAAACTCAATTTAAAAGCCACTCTGTCCCACATGCAGGCTTGATGTCAAATAAACCATTTTGAAGGTCTTCAAGATAAAGAGTGCTTTGAACTTAAATTCAAACAGTTCCACTTTTGGGTGTATTATTTTGTGAAGGTGATTTGCTACAAAACATAAACGATTTTACCACCTTAGTCAGCCTGTCTCACTCAAGGGGCCCATTACAACTTGGTCTGTAATCCTGTTTTCAACTAAATAGATGTATTTCTGGGCACTCATCTACCTGCTAAAAGGTAGAGGAATATGCATATGCTGCTTTGCTGCATTGGCCTCATCCTCTGAGTCTCTAGAGTGCTGAAACGTTTTAGGCTGTTTTTAGTGAGTGGGGCTTAACATAAACGTTGCCTATAGTGAATGAGGAATAACCACTATTGCTGGTGAAAGGGGACAGGGACTCAGGAACCAACTCTGGGAACAGAACTCTATACCCCAATAATCAGGACTGAACCTCAATAATCATAGCGCCCCAATATTTCAAAATCTCACCATTTACCTCAGAAACCACTGCTTTCAATCTGATCTAGTGGAAGAGAACACCCCACCACCATCAGTTTAACAAATAACAGAATAAGTCATGAAGATCACTCAATAACTGATTTCTAAATCAAGAGAAAAGTTAAATGGTTTTATTACAAATTCTCAAAATCAAAAATAACAGAATAATTGTCAAAATGGTGCAGATTGCAGAGCTGAGCAGAATAATCAAAAAGTCAAGAAATCATTAAAGTCTCAAGTGAGCAGCAAAATCAATAAAATTCAATCAGCATCCCTAGTAGCACAAAGGAAAGCTCAGCCTCTAGTTCACTCCTTAATCAAGGGGTTCTTTAACACAATTTTTGCATAACCATCTAGCTAAAGGCCATGTTTTGGCAAATAAGAATCTTAAATGTCACACAAATAGTTTTAACACTAACCAATTTCCAAGTAAGCTTTGAGCAGCCTCTGCAAAACATCAAACAATGGGCATTAGACTAGCTATATATATTTTTTTTTCATTGATAGATAAGGTGTAATTCCATTAAGATCAAATACAAATTCAATTTATACATTAAAAAGATATAAAATTCAGAGTTTGCAATAAATTAGTCAGCATCATTCAATAACAATATAAATACATTTGTAGCTCATGGGAAATTCATATTTCTAATATAGAAAACATTGATCAGTTTAAAACATTCATAAATAATGTATTCATAAAACTTAGTTCCTCCATTTCTTCAGTGGCGCCCAGATATTCCTACCAAATTCTCGCACTATCCTCCCCTTAAATTCATATAGACATGACTCTAAATTATGCATACCTAACAATCTGGACAGCCACATATGAAACATGGGAGCGACGGTATCCTTCCACCCCGCAGAGATAAGAATTCGTACTACCGCTACTGCGATGAACAATAACGCTTGGGTATCTCTCCCGACATTGTGTTTATTATCTGTCCCTGTGAGAACCAGGGTAGGGGATAGGTTGATGTTAATACCTAGCAGCCCCTCCAAAAACAGAGTTATCTCACTACGTATTAAAACCAGCTTAGGACTGTAATAAAACATATGCAGTAGATCTGCCGGACCTGTATTGCATTTAGGGCATTTATCGTCTTCTCTAAGTCCCCACCCATATAATTTTGCTGGGGTATAGTAGAGGTTAAAGAGAGTCTTATAGTGTTGAGACCTCAAATTTGATGCTCAAAATACTTTCTTACTTAAACTTAGGGCTAGGTCTATATCAACATCCGGATCCCCCAATTTTTGCGCCCATGTGGCCTCTGTTTTCTCCAGATCATCTGGGAGGCCAGGCAGCAAGAGATTGTAGGCTGTACCTATCTTCTTTCCCCCTTTTTTTAGATATTCCACCAATTGACTATCTGGGAGTAACAGAATCTTTGGTCTATATGTCGATAATGTTTGAGCAATTTGTCCATATAAAATCCAGTGGCTACTGGGGATCCCATATTTCTTCTGTATCTCATCAAAGCTAAGGACAGCATCGCCTGTCATGATATCACCCAGGCATCTTATCCCATGCTCTCTCCATACTGTACAATACGCGCTTTGGCCCAAATGTGGAAATAGGTTAGATTTCCAGAGATTTATATTGGTGTTTATTTTGGGGATCTTCATAATTTTACTAATAGCTTTCCAGGTTCCCCAGACCCCTTCAATAATCTTATACCTTGCCTTCCTATAGTACCTTCGATCCACCTCACACTGCAGTAACCCATAGGCCTTCCTCCCCAATAATAGCTCGAAAGTAGAGGGAGGTTCCTGACTCTCAATTTGACCTTCAGACGGTAGAGGATCCGATTGAATCAGTATGTTCATTTGTGTGAGGAGGCATACCAGATGATATAATCTAAGGTTCAGAATAGCCAGGTCTCCCCTTTCCGAGGGTAATGACATATGATTGATTGAGCGTCTAATTTTACCATACTGCCAGACAAACCTAACGAATGTGGATTTGATTTTCCTCAGCACACTTTCCTCTAGCAGCAGTGGGATAGCCCTAAACAGATATAAAACTTTAGGGAACATAGTCATTTTTAAAACATTCACTCTACCAATCAAAGATAAGTGTAACACGTCAATTCTTTTCAGATCTTTTTCAATTGAATTAATGAGGGGAAGGTAATTCTCTCCGACCATCTTCTCAACTGCTGCATTAATTCTGACCCCAAGATATACGGCAGAGTTTACAAATCTATAATCTGTCTTCACAATATTTTTTTGGTACATATAATCTGCGTTTTCCCCTCATTCAACCGATAACCAGAACGAAGCCCAAATTCTTTAGCCAGTTGTACCAATGCAGGCATTGCTTGGTGTGGGTCAGATGTAGTTATCGTCAAGTCGTCGGCATAGGCAAGCAGTTTTGTAGTGAAGCCATTAAACACTACAGGACTAATTTGGCGAGAGGCTAACATTTTTTGTATAAAAGGATCTATATATAGGGAAAACAAAATAGGGGAGCAAGGGCAGCCCTGGCGTGTCCCTCTCTTAATCACTATTTTATCAGACCTTTCACCCATAACCATAACACGAGCCACCGGGTCAAGGTACATAGCCTTAATTGCCCTCAGGAAGTTGTTACCAAAGCCTCTACTGGCCAGAATGCCCCAGAGAAAGTCCCAGACCACTCGGTCTAAGTCTTTCTCCGCATGGAGGAGGATCATGGCCATCTCCCCCCCCGTGGCACCATGGGCATCAAATAGCGTTATTGCTCTTCTAGTATGTTACGTAGTGCCTCTCCCAGGTATAAACCCATGCTGCCACGGGGAAACGAGACGACCAATGATCCCCCCAACCTTCCAGCCCAGACCTTAGAATATAATTTTGTGTCTGCGTTAATTAATGATATTGGGCGGTAAGACCACAGTAGTTCCTTAGGTTTCCCCCTCTTATGGAAGATAACAATGTTAGTCTCCTTCCAGGACTCAGGTATTATACCTGAACACAGAATCCCATTAAATAGATCAAGTAAAATTGGGGCGATCTCCTTTTCTAAACATTTATAGACCTCGAGGGGGATTCTGTCAGGATGTGCTGCCTTACCTGCAGCTAATTCCTGTAGGGCCTTAGTTAATTCCAACATATCTACGTCTCTGTCAAGCTCTTCTCTGGACTGTACATCTAGACCCGGACCACCATCCGCATAACCATGGTCGGAGATCTGCTCACCAATATCACCCTCTTCATTATACAACTTTTGATAAAAATTCTGAAAGACTCTTAAAATATCTTTGGGCTCTGTATACTCCTTATCTTCATCCTGTATAAGGGAGATTAAGTTCTTAGTCCTCTCTTGCCTTATCTGCAGAGCCAGTGCCCTACCCGCCTGTTCCCCTGTTTCATATCGTCTTGCTTTAGATACCTGGTACTCGCTAGTTTCTTTCTGAATAACTATTTTCTGCAGGTCAGCTTTAATACCAGTTATTCTTTTTAAACTCTCCCGTCCCCCCCGTCCCTGGCCTATATCCTTAATATGCTGTTCTTCAGCTACCACTAGCATATCTATAAGCTTCTCAATCTCTCTTTTATCCTCTTTCCTGAGCCTAGCAGAGCAGCTATCGTCTCTCCCCGTAAAGAGGACTTGAAGGCATCCCACACGCTGTTCCGAGACGCGCTATATCTGTTAGTATCATAAAAGTCCACAGCCCATTTTTTAAGATGTTCCACAAATCTGGTATCTAATAATAGTTTTCTCTCAAAAGACCAGCTGGTTTGTTTCCTTTCCATTTTAGGTATATCATAAAACAACACTAAAGGATTATGGTCTGATATTGACTTTGGGAGTTTCTTGATTCGCATCTTATTCAGCTCCGTGGAGGAAATCAAAAAGTAGTCAAGTTTGGTATATCTCGAATTGGGGCTAGAAAAATAGCTGTAGCCTGGATCTAAAGGTTCATTTATGGCCCACACATCCTTAAGACCATGTGACTTTATAAGAGAATCGAGAGCTCGGAACACTTTAGGTTTCCGCCTAGAATAGTCATCTGATTTATTCCAATCTACTGAGATATTTAAATCCCCACAAACCATTATGGGCGTTGGCCAATTAGCTAGTTCCCCTTCCAAAAAGTCAAAAATTTCAGGATCATCCTGATTTGAGCCGTATATCACGCATATTGTATAGCCTAGATTAAGTTCCACTATCACCCATCTCCCTGCGCTATCGGCCTTGTGACGCTTAGCTCCCCCTACAAAGGGTTTGGCAAGAATGGCCACACCTCTGATTGTGGACGTTTGAGATGAGCAAGCTAGAATATCAACCCCCTAAACTTCATCAGATTTCTTTTTACCCAAGGAAGGTGGGTCTCCTGAATGCAAAAAATATCAACATTATTAAACTTAGAAAAATGATCCACCCTTTGACGTTTTCTCGCGTCATTCAAGCCACCTACGTTGGCTGTACAAATTTTAATGCTTGCCATGTCTTTGTATTGACTTTCCCTGCTGAATTTTAATGTTAACAATATTTACCTTAATACACCTTATTTTCTCTTTTTTTGATTTTTCCCCCAACCCCTTACACTTCCTCCCCCCTGGCTGCCCACCCTTCCCCTCCACCCCCATCCACGACCTTCCCCCCCTTGCCCTCCTCTCCCCACCCTTTTCCTACACCCCTGCTTCCTAGCTAGTGAGGCGCTCAGATCTGGTCTGTGCATGTGATGGTCACAGTGGGAGCAGTGAAGCTCTTGAAACTATACACCGAATCAACATCCTGTTACCCCTCGGCATTTTCTTTTTTTTTTTATATATATAAACACCCAGACTACAAATTCAACTGACCCCTCACCAACACTTCGATAGTGCTACAAAACAGAAAAAGAAAAAACAATCAACACATAAGTCCAGAACAATTCTATTTCCCATAAGAGTCCAAGTATTCTCTGGCTTTAATCTCGGAGGTAAAGTACAAAGTTTTCCCCTCATTTATGATTTTCAACTGAGCCGGGTCAATTAGGTAGGCCTGCATTCTTTTCTGCTGAAATGGGCTAATCAGTTGCCTGAGTCTCCAGCAGCTCTCCACTGTTATGTGGCAAAAATCCGGGCGTACGAAGAACGAGATCCCGTCCACATTCCTCTTGGCATCTGGTCTTGTCTTCTCCGCAATTGCCTGCCTCAACACAAAGTTACCCAGAAAAATTAGAATAGCTCTAGGTTTGTCACCTTCTTTGGTACCTTTTTTAATCTTGAACGGAGTGCGGTGCGCTCTCTGGATCTCTGCCGCCCAAACCCAGTTTGAGAGCTCCGGAAATGCTTGTTCAAATATTTTGATAATGTAGGCTCTGACATCGGATCCTTCCACTCCTTCAGGTACCCCAAGAACCCGGAGGTTATTCCGTCTCATCCTGTTCTCAATGTCCCCCAGTTTCCACTGAATATCTATAACTTGTGCATTTTGGGCTTCGACCTTATTGACTGCGGCTGCTGCCTCCGCCTCCGTAGAGACAACTCTATCCTCCAGATTAGTTACCTGATCTCCCAGATTAATACAGGCCTTAGACAACTTCCTAACAGCCCCCTGGATTTTCTTTACAGCAGCTTGGGACTTCCGAATGTCCTGCCGGGCTTCCTCCCTGTGGGCCAGGATCTCACTGTGAATAGTCTCTAATAGCGACATCTGTGCAGCGCCCCCCCTCCGGGCTCCCCTGCAGGGGCATCGCTGAAGAATGGTCCCAGCTAAGCTCGCTTTGAGGGAGCTCACGCCTTTTTGGTGGTTTAACTGCTGTTACGGGAGAGCCAGGCTCAAAGTCACTTTCTGCATCAGGATCTGAGACCACATTGGAGCCGAGATCCTCATCTTCATCGTCCTCTGACCACTCCCCTCCCTCCGAAACTGAGAAAAAACATTCACTTGGAACCTTTTCATTCTCTTTTCCCCTCTCATCTTCCCCACTGACCGCTGGGTTCTCCTTTGTAAGCACGCCGACTTTCTGTCCCTCTTGGTCTTCCACCGTATTCACGACTTCGTCCAAATCCACTGGACTCCTTTGAGTGACACAGGTAGCTGGTCTGGCAATAAGGACCCCTGGCTTACACTCGCCCATTGTGATGTTGCTAATAGTCCCATTCTTCATAGCTTCACTGTCACGTTTGCCTGGAGTATCAGGCTCAGGCTCAGGCTCAGGCTCAACCAAATCATCTCCTTTCATCATGCTTAGTCCTATGGTATTCTGGGGGAGAAGGGGATCAGTCACATCAGTCACATCAGTCGAATCGGGAGAAATTACGGAGGTTACATCATCTGCCACTAATTCAGGTTCAACTCCCTCCACAACTTGTATTATAGCTTTTGGCCCCTTCTCTCTACCAGCCTTGGTGAATATATCCGCAATTGGGGCTGTGGCTGTAGCTGTAGCCTGCCTCGTTCTACCCACCACCTGCTTCCTTACCAGGGGGGTCTGTAATTTACCATCCGTATCACCCAGCACTGTCTCGAATCCAGCCTTTTTTTTCTTTTCTTTCTCCGCAGCAGATTTCCCTCCTGTGTTGACCTTTGGGGGCATTACAATCCGTCTCTTTCCTGCCCAAAACCTCTTTGTACAATTCTCCTCGTTACGTCCTGTGAGCCTCGGCAATCCTGCCTCGAACGCCGCTCTGCTCCGCAGAACCCGCAAAGCTTCACCCGCGCCCCGCCCCTTCGCTCTCCGACGGGAGCACAGAGAGAGAGCTGCCCGTGTCAACTCGTAAAGCAGCCATATCGAAGAGCCACGGCAGGTGAGCGGTAGAGTCATCAGCGAAGTGTTCTGCCGGGGTTTTTTAGCTTTATTTCACATTCCCCATCGCTGAGGGTTCAGGGTGATAGGAAAAACATCGCCGTAGTTTCCATCAGGATAGTTTGCACGAGCTTCACTGCTCAGCTGTTTCGGCCACGACTAAGCGGCCGCCATCTTGCCTCCCCCAGTCCCTTTTCTATCCAAATCCTGGGCATTAGACTAGCTCTATGTGCTAACCAATCAGCGAAATTAGAGCCGTAGAGTTGCTGGGCTATAGCAACATTTTACACCGGTTATTCGAACACCAGAAAGTTAATTCATGTTACATGCACATTTTTTAATACACCAGATGGTCTCATTTTGTTTCCTATTTTACAAGGTCCATGAAGAGAGAAGAGACACACAGAAAACCCAGATGGAAGGGGTAGATGCAGAAACGAAGACAAAGAGGGAGAAACAACATCCATTTTACCATTATGATGATTTTTTTCACAAAAAGTAGCCCAACTAAAACATGTTAATTAACACACCTAGCTGTGTATAAAACTTGTTTTGACTGCAAATGTAGGAATTTATTATTTCCGACTATATTTTATTATAAAAGTAATTAATACTCATAATTAATTGCAGCCGGAAATTATAAACTCAAGAATAATTTCTACAACTCCTCTAATGAATATTTATAATCACTAAATCCCACTAATAACTTTATTAACAGAAGAATTTATTAAGTTAACATGAATTTCTGCTTTTTTTCTGGAACTCCCCTGCAACATCTGTAGCTGGTTATTGGTAAAATCTTTAACAATATCCATTCCTTGTTCTTTTAACTTTCTGTTGTATTTGGAACCATTTCTTTCTTTCGAACATTTGCTAAATTACCCTCTGGATCATTTCAGAAAAAGAATATGAATATTACAAGTGTTAGTAAATAATACAACATACTTCCCCCTGCACTATCTATCCATTCACTAATATTAGCCAAATTCTTCCTTAATTCACTAAACCAGTAACTTACAGTTTCCCATAAACCCTGCTCTTCAAAAGATTAAATCTCATGCTAACGATTAGTCATAATAATAACAAAGAAATCAATAGCTCTACTGTTATCTGGTATGTAAGTACAACATCTCTTAGCTTTACTGACCTTTACCAGGATAATATTTTAAGATAAATGATTTTGCCTTACCATAGCTCCATTAGATGCCACTTCAGCATTTAATCATGTAACAGAACCTGCTGTTTTTGTTGCAAGTTTAACTACAGCTGTTGATAGGTACCTCATTTTTACGTCTTTTATTGCTACACCTACTGAAGGAATTATAGCATCTAAAATATTTTGCATAACCTTTCCAAAGGTTTGCCTTGTTCTCCTATGATCCTCAATATCTGTATCATTAGCAGGATTAACTCTAGGAAATACTAAAGCTAAGTAACAAGACTGAAATCAATTTCTTGGCAAGTTAATGTAAGCAACCTTTCCACAAACATAACAAATCCCCCTCAATATTGGCTTGCCTCCCACTCACTTTATAAGTTCTATCACGAACACTTTCCCCTACAAATGTAGCCTTTTTGGCTTTCAACAAACTATGACTTTGCCACATCATAAATAATTCACCTCTCCATTTTCGTGCCATCATTAACTTAGGGTGTAAACCTGACAATTGAAATTCTTCCTCTTTCTCTGTCTGTTTATCAACAATCTTCCCTTCTTCCATATTTACCACAATGCTTACTCCTTTTTCATTATATTCACTAATGAAAATATGTTCTTCTTTGCTCAATACACACTACTTTGATCAGTCAAGTTAGTCTCATATGTGTGCAATCACCTTCGAAAATATATTATATTTAACATTCGAATTATCTAAATGGATGGGTAAATTTTCCAAAGATACATTAAAATAAGTAAAGTAAGGCATAAAGAAATTCATTTTGATTGAAATATAGTGCCACACGCTCTTTACATGACAAAGTATAAGAGATAGAAAGCTGTATTTACATTGTCTCTCCCCAGCACAGGTACGAAAAATACACATACTTACCAGTCACTAATTGTCATTATGCTAATGTATTTGGGAATCATTTTAGCATATATATTCTCTCAGAAACCACTAACTAGATTATTTTTAAGCATTGGTACATTCTATGTTAAACTACTCTTTACTGCAGTAACTTCAGCAATATTTGAAACATATCCCCACAAGAACAAGTAAGAACACCAACTGCCCCAATGAAAACTATTAAAATTGTTAATATCCTCATTAACACTATAGTTCTACAGCATCCAATGTACTCCATCTTCATTTGAGACAGAAAAAACTATTGTGGCACTTCAAAAATCTAAACGGAACAAACATTTTCTTTAAAACAAAAATAAGTCTTCTTCTTTTCTTCCTATTTCATTTAAACAATAATCAAAACAAAACGTTGGTCCAAAATAATCAAACTCAAAATTCAAAAGAATTATTTAAAAATCTTTTTTGATTCAAAGTTCAAAAGCTCAAAGTTTACTACAGTCCATTTTTCATTTCAAAGCTCAGTTTCAGAACTTTCAAGTTTCAAATTTCAGGTCTTGAGTTTTCAGACTCTCATTGTTTCAAGATCCAAAATTAAAATTTCACATTCATCTTAATCTGTTCATTTCAAATAGTTTATTTCTATCATCACTTTATTTCATGAGTCTCCTTTTCCCTCTTTAAAGTGGTTCTTCCTCAATCTTAATATCACTCTCAGATTTACCTTCAAATTGTATTGAACTGGATTTAATTTGTTCATATCACAACTCAGCAGCATCTTCTTCTGAGACTGTAGCTAGATAGACCCATTCAGGTGATGCCTAATTTGGGTTGGGAATTCTCTTTCTTGTTGATCTCCTGGTCACTAGTGATTCACTACCACTATTTTCAAATTCAAATGATCTCTCAAACTTTTCTGGTTCATTGTTCTTCCTTTTGCCTGTTCTTTGTCTCTGAACATCTTTTTAATCTTTATGTTGTTCAGCAACAGTCCTAATCAAAGTCTCCTTACTCTCTGTAGAGCTTGATCTTTAACTTTCAATCGAACTTGAGCTTTAACTTTCCATGCTTACATTTAAGACCTACCTGCTTCTGACTTGAATATTGAGAAGTCTTTTTTCATTGATCAACTGCACATTTCTTTCTTTCTCTGAGAATTTGAGTAACTTTGATTTTCAGCTGGATCATAGAGTACTTCTAGTTGTTGCCTCTCATGCGTTTGACTGTTGCACTTTAACAATCCTTCACTCTGATTCTTATAGAAACTGTACTTTAGAAGTTTTAGAATCTTCTTCTTCAGAGGGATCACTAACCTACACCTTTATTTTTCAAAGTTTCTCTTCATCACTTCTAAAACATTTGCACCCCCGGATCCCTTCTGTGACTTTGAACTGAAGTTTGAACACCATCTTTTGCTTCTTAACTCCTTTTGCTTCTTAACTCTGTGATGTTGCCAATGTTTCAGCCTTTGTCTCTGTAATTTCTTTCACTCATACTTTTTTTCGGATGCATCTGCGGCACTCCCACAAGTTTAACCACAGTGTTGATCTTAAGATTACTTGGAATGGACCCTTCCATTGCTTGTCCAAACAATTTTTCATGGCATGTCTTCGGATGGCAATCCAGTTCCCAGGGCTCAAATTGCCGTAAGCAATGTCTTTGGTTTCTTCTGTTGCAAAATTCACAGTTTGAGAGACAGATTTCACCATATCAGCCAGGCCTTTGCACAGGCGTGGCCCATGCAGGTAAGAGTGGTAGAGCGGTGGGGCCATGCTGGGGGGCAATCGACAGACAACCACGAGGGACAATTAAATAAATAATTAACTTCCCCTCATTGTCATCGGTTGAAACCCACCCCACCTGGCCCCTCTGCCCCACAACTCTCACCTGCACGGGCCACTGCTGTCTTTGCAGTAATACAATACAATATAATCAGTTATTTAAACTAGCATAACCCTAGGAATGTATGCAAGCATTGCCCTTCCTATGATCACTTAATGGGGAGATAAACCAGTCTTTTTTATCAGGAGTACTTCTCATGTTCATAAAAACAAGAAGAATGTGCCACTTTAGGCCAGTTAACACACAAATGTTTGTTAGTTTATTCTTGAGAGTGCCATTTACTCTTTCAACTACTACTGGAGATTTAGGTCTGTAGCTAAAGTGAAACATCTGTTTCATCTTAACCACTGTACAAATGAACTGCAAAACCTCATTTTTTAAATGAGTGCGATGATCTATTTCAACTAAAGGTTGTTTACAGTATCGGGGTATTTAATCCCTCAACAAAAGTTTGGCGACTGTAAGACTATCTGATCTCTTAGTGGGAAAGGGTTCCACCCATTTGAGAACAAACAGACAATAACCAAGGCATACTTTAGACTATTTAAATTTGGTATGTATATAACATTTACTTGAAGTATCAGAAGTGGGCCTTTTAATTTACCAATATGATTCATTATAGTCATGGTCGTACTACCCTGATTGTTACATTGACAATTAAGACATCTAGAAGACAAATCATCAGCAGCATTCCTGAATGTAGAATTGTCCCAGTATTTTCTGAAGGTTAGCAATAAACTATCTCTGCCTGCATAGCTCTGTTGATGCAAATATTTCCCCATTGAATACAACATAGAATCTGGAAGAATTTATTTATTTTCTGCAATCTCATTTAAATCTTGGTCATT
The DNA here is from genome assembly GCF_964263255.1 of Lissotriton vulgaris. Taxonomy (NCBI): domain Eukaryota; kingdom Metazoa; phylum Chordata; class Amphibia; order Caudata; family Salamandridae; genus Lissotriton; species Lissotriton vulgaris. Next base: position 660,399,982 of record NC_141694.1, read on the forward strand.
TTTCTTGCAACCCAGCCTTTCCCATTTCTTTTTCTCCTCTTATACATCTTCCTGAAAATCTCTCAACTCAGTTAAAGAAGTTTGAATTGAGTTCACAAAGAAACATTTAAAATTGTCAGCATTTTACACTAAATTAACTCTTGATTTCTCATCAGTGTGTTTCTCTGGTATCACTGTATCTTTATGGATTCCACAGTATTTGGCCACTTGAACTACATATCGATAGCCAAGTATGACTGAATTGTTTCTCGCCTTATAGGAATTACACTTGAATACAGCAATTTCTTCTGGATGCTCTACAGGGCCGTAGCCAGGAGCATAGAACTCGGGGAGCCTGGCCCCGTGATGAAAACAACATGAAAGTAGTAAACAAAGGGTTCACAAGCAAACTTGATTTGGGTCAAAGATATAGGGGCATGCAGGGATATTTTTTAAGATATAATGCTAAGCATTTTACTTTCTATTGTATATTTCAATTGTGGGATTATTTCTTGAGGACATTACTTAAAATGTGTACAATTGTTTCTCCCTCAGATTTCTGACTAAATGTATGCTAAATGTTGCATTTTCAGCACATTCATCAAATATGCATGAAATGCATCTTAAAGACAAAGGAGAGCTGGAGTGGCTTTCAGTTTCTTGATTCTCAGCTTGACCAGCATGCTCTTTGTTTCTGGGAAAATAACGTTTTCTTCCATTAATTTACATTCTTTACATATGCAAATGGATAATGGAAAATGTGAAAATAAGAGTTGCACATGATACTAATCAAATCACAATGCCCCCTTCCTCTCCCATTTGCAACCTTCTGGTCTCTGTAATAGGGTCTCTTCTTGAACTCCATCACATTAGTTTACATACAGGACCTTAATTTGAGATGTACCTCCAAGGCTCCATCAAACACATACAAAAAATATATATTTATTTTAACAGCTCCCGCTTACATTCTCCTTCACCCCAGTGGAACTTACTGAGCAAAATGGTTTTCATCCTTTCTCACATTTGAGATTTTAAAAATTGCATCGTTTTTGCTAAATGTTTGGTCATTGAGGGCTTAAGAGAGTATAAGGGCACTCTGGGCACACAAGATACAGTGTTGCTGTAATTGGATGAGTATCAAGCTCTAACTTGGTAAATTCAATACGTTGGCAGAATTTTGACCACTCTGTTTTATGCTTGTAATGCAGAGTTGTGGCCAAATTCCACCAACCACTGCGTGACAGTGTTTTTTCTCACAAGTAGCTTGTCAACTGTAAGATGGCGAGCGCTAGTAAGAATTGGTGTCCCCTAGCATGATTTGTGGCTGCCCGGCTAGATTTTCTCACTGCGAACTGTAGTGGGCAGTCATGATCCTTAGTCTCTGTTTACTTGACTGTCATGACCGTCACAGTTGATGGCACTCAGAAGTATGGAAATCTACATATAAGGCATTGCAAATTGACAACATTTAGACGAGCAAATAGAAACTGCCAAATTCGTTTGGTGTCTAAGACTTCCACAGTCCACTGCATGAAGGACCCCTGTTGATATGCACTGGTTTGGTAGATCTATAAAGGGATTTATCTACTGGTTTCTGAAGATAGTCAGCTAAATTCAACACATGGGATGTGTTCCTGATTCTAGAAACATACTTCAATAAGTTCAAAGAACAAATTACAATTCAAAGCTCCAAACTAACATTTTACCTAAAAATTCATGAAAACTATGGAATTGTAGTTTTCGTTGAAGGCATGTTTCTCAGTTTTCTAAATGCACACATAACAAAGGGTAACTAGGGTACGCCAGCAGGCCAGGTAAAATAGAATTTCAAGAGTAATTTTGGTATAACATTTTTTACTTCATTTCAAAGATCAAAACGTGTTGTTTGTTTGGAAACAGAATCTGCTTGTCTGAATGAATATTAGTGAGAAAAAGCAGTCCAAAAACATTAATAGTCGTCAATGCAAATTTCGACCCCAACAGAACAACCATGGTGCAGAATGAATGGCCAGTTTCATCCCAGTTCAAATGGACCAATGGAACTCAGATTTGAAGCAAATCATACAATAGTATGAAAGATGATGCAGGGGTGACAAGGATATACTGGTGTGGAGGAGTAAGTAGAACCAATGCAAAGGATTCCTGTCCGCAAAGCTAACCCAGCCACAATCAGTTGTAAAATCCTGATGACTGAATGCCTAAAACAACAGAATGAACAGTCCCTATTTCTTTTTATTCCAGATCACTTAGACATGATATCACATTATTACTGGAATTAACATTCTAACTTTTATTTGGACTCAAAGACTTTTTTAAAAAACTTTTATGGTATAAACTAAAAGATTCTCACATTTAAAATATATCTTTCAATGTATTTGTTTTAAACTGTTGATCTGTCTAGGTTCCCAGCACTATAGATAGAATCAGAAGCTGTTCTCCCCCAGAATGAGATGTAACTCTTAATACTATGGATAGGCAGAGGTTACATCAGAGTTTAAAAGTATTATAAAGTATTATATTTTGCAGAACCTAATAAACCTCTGGCAACAAAATTAAGCATCAAAATGATAAGACACAAATTAGTAATTACTTTTACTATCAAAAATGGCTGTGGCCTTGTGGGGCGTGGCTGGCCGAGCTGCGAAATGACCGCTGCTTAGGCGAGCCCCGCTGGCTGGGAAGAAATCCTGTCTATAATCCTGCATTTGGTTTGGCTATAACGGTACCAATGAGCCTCCCTGGACTTGGGAACCTCCGGTGACTGCGGTGGTGCAAACTCTGATTGAACCGCAGTTGACAAGTAGTGAATGGGAGCGGCTTGGCTGTGGAGCCGCTGCGAGGCTGCTAAGCGATGGAGGAGTGAGCTGGGCAATCTCGAAAATTGAGCCCTTGGCTTCGTGGGCCGCCCCCTGCAGACATCAGTGAACAGACATGCGAGGGGTCGGAGAGGCCAGCTGCTTGAGTGCTGATGCTCGCGCTGTCAGGTGGAGCTGCGGCGCTACCGGAGGTAGGCGATACGCTGTGACCGCCATACCACCGAGGGAAGAGGAAAAACTCCGACGCCGTCTTGGGAGGTGCCATTTTGACCCCTGGTGGAGGCTTGGTTACACGGGAATACAGGCTGCCTGTCCCCCACCCGGGGGGGCCGGAACATCGAGATCCCGAGTGGAGCGGAGCTGCGAAGCGAAACGCACCGCTTGAGAAAAGAAAAGTGAGGACTGATCGGTGCTGGAGCGTGAAGGGCGAGCTCCGGCCGAACATCGGAGGGGAGCGGAGCGTGCTGCGCACTGGCCAAGTACAAAGAGGATTGCCTGCACAAAACGTCTGCATAGAGCCGGTGAGGAGTGCAGGTGTGGGCGGAGGGCTGCAGTGGACTTTGAATCCGCCCGGCGTGGGGTGTGGCACATCTGGAGACACCAGCTGCTTGGGGAGGAGAGCGCAATATAGCAGCTACCGCCATTTTGAGGGATTGGAGCCTGTTCTCTATGTGCAGTGCCTCTGCTATAGCTGATGCCCTATTAAGGTCCCTGCACTTCAGGAACATAGGAGCTAGATTTACGCACATTGGGACTGATGCTGTAACATCGTGGCTCATGGACTAAGTTAAATATACACGTAGGGACTGTATTGACCATTTGTACTTTTAAGGCTGCAACTGTGATGGAGAATGCAGAGCAGTAGACTGGGATACTGGGTGCGAAGCTTTGCCTGGACCTGGTGTAATGAGCGGTGAGAATATGAACTGTGTTTGGGGCGCTCTGTAGACTGTGACTTTATTGGCCGGCCAGTTGACAGCAACCATCGTGCGGTAGCTCTGTCCATCCTGCTTGTGGGCCCCTAGCGACCCAGACAACTGTGGATAATTGTCTCTGCCTGTGCTGAAGAACGGCCTGGGATATCTTCGTGGGATGGGATTGAGACGCATTGTACTGGGATCTAAGCTTTGCCAGGCAAAGTGACTTCATAAATTTTAGTGTCCTAGTCTTCAAAACATTGTGTGTGCGGCTGGCGCGCAGCTAAGGCAGGGGTGTGAGGTGTTGAGATGAGGTGGTGCGTGAACTGTGCACATTACCACTTGCTAGAAGAATGGGCGAGCCAGACGCTAAGCAACCTAAGATAAACTTTTAAAACAAACGGGCCCCCAGGCACACTGACCTTGAGACTGACGCACAATGTGACCCAACCCAAGGCTCACAGTCGGAGGATCGGGGGAGGACCTACGTACATTAATGCTTGAAATGCGCTCTAGCCTGTGCAATATAGATACAAAGCTAGATAATTTGATGACGCAGCTGGACTTTGTAAGAACTCAGATAAACCACACATGAAACAAGGCTGGATAGCTTGGAGAACAGGCACACTGAGTTCTATGAGTTTCAAACCAAAACAAAGGAACTACTGCATATGGATAAATTGTTATATGTCATCAGGGCCAAGAACAATGATTTGGAGGCGCGGTCCAGGTGGAACAACCTCAGAATCACAGGCATTCCAGAGACCACAGCTATCTCGAAAATGGAAGTCTTCGTGTCAGATCTCTAGCATTAATTATTTGACCCGCACCTGTCCCTGGTATTCGTGTTTGAGAGGGCCCATAGATCCCTTGGCCCGAAACCTCCAGTCGGCGGGACGCCGCGACCGATAATGGCCAAACTTCTAAATTACCAGGACAAGGACCTCATCCTGCGCTTGGCAAGGGAAAGAGGACACATCAACCTTAAAGGAAACAACATATCCTTTTATCCGGATTTTACTCCGGTGGTGCAGGCAGCGCGCAGAGAATTTCTCCCTGCTAAAAGTATTCTCCTCCAGGCGCAGATCCCTTACTCCCTGCTGTATCCGGCTAAAGTAAAAGTATCACATGATGGGACTGCCCACTATTTCACAGACACTAAATCTGCGCTGAAGTTTGCTAAACATGTTTGCGGTAGGAAATCCAAAAATGCCAAAGATGGAGAGGAGCGCTTGGATGGCAAACTAAATGACAATGATTGAAATGCTATACCTCTGCTACCTAGCCTAAATGTAATCTTTTGAAACATGATTAGTTGGTAACCAACCTGCTGTCTAGCCTAACTGGCATGTCCACCACGCGCTCTGTTGGTATTCCATTTTTTCCCAAGGGAGATAGGCCTCATGTGTTTCCATTTAGACAAGCTCGTTCCTATGGATTGCTGGTCCCTATAGGCCCAGGGGAGCTCATTAAAAATGGTCCTTAAGTTTTACCAGATGCCATGTATGGCCCACCCGCCTTAACCCTGGCCACCCTGTGAAGACAGAGAAGTCCGCCGGCTTAACCTCGTCCCCTTGGGAAGACTCCCTATATTTTGTTTGAAAGTTTTCCACTGTTGGAATTGGGACGGGTATGCTACAACCTGATTGGGGGGTTGGAGTGGGTGGAGGGGGTAGATGTGGGTTTCTTTGTTTAGTTCTATTCCAGTATGCAGATGTCGGACACTTAGAAATGTTCCACTGGAGTTTTAATACAATGCAGTGGACAGGTACGATGACTGGAGAAGGGCAAATCTTATGGGAGCATGCACTAACACATTGAACATTATCACATGGAACGTTCGCGGACTGAACGATGGGAGGAAAGCTAGGTTGGTACATGCCTACTTGACGAGACATGGAGTTCTGGACTTTTTGGTTCCGTCCAGAGGTGTCAGGGATAACACCCGAAGACCCCGGAGTTCCACCTGTCTTGGTGCACAAATAAACAGAAACACGGGCTTCTCGATGGTGGCGTCAAAGACCAAAGGTTTATTACTGCAGGGACACAGAAGTCACAGAAACTACACACGGGCAGATTCTAGGAGCCTGTTCAATTTGTACAAGAAGGATTGCTCCTTATATACTAAAATTTGAGCTTGAGGCAAATTCTTTACATATAATACATTCCCAAACCTTTGTGTCCTAAACAATAAATATTTGGCGTTGCACAGGAATCGTCGACAATATCTGATGTCAAAACATTACGAACGAGGGGTTCCCACTTTTCCATCATAATCTCACGTCAACTTTTCATTCAAGACCCGGACCGCCTCATCGTAAATTTCGTTACCTCCCCCTAATAAAGGCCCAGAAGGAAAGGAGCAGAGCCAGGTGCAGAAGATAGAAAAGCAGGATAAGAGATGTTTGTGGGTCGTAAATGGGCAAGGCTACCAGCTTCGGCCGCCTAATCATGATCAGGCCAACGAACACGAGAACCAGTATAGCAGGACTGGTCTCGGGCAGAGGAGGCAGCCTTTGTCGAGTCTAGCAGCTACAGCGTGTTCTGTTCTAAGGTGCACGTGTCACTAGAGAGGTGAATCGCCGGCTAAGCCTACGTGTCCTTAATCGAAATGAAGTAATCAGAGGTTATTGCGTATGTGAGGGCAAGAAACACAAAATGGCTGCCATGATCTAAGATGGATGCCATGGGTAGATCAGAAATGTGTTTGTAACAGAAGTACTCTTGCTCGTAGCATAGCGAAAACACCAGGGTATGCTAAATGGATCATTTGCGGTTCATTGATACCAAAATTATGTATTTCCGACAATATTGAAAACACGGGTTTAAATCGTCACGGAACCTCAGACCCTCCTTTTGCCCTTACATAGGCAATTACTCAGTCTATGTCAGAGTCTAACTCTATGCTCATCAGGTCAGTGACATGCTGTTGTATCATCATCCTTTCTCGTGCCTTTTCTCCAAACGCAGGTGGTTTTCTGAAACAGGTTGCAGCACAGAGACTACACAAAGCAGGACCACACTGGATAATCAGGCAGCATGAGAATAAGAATACTAAGATGACACCAATAACCATCAGAACCTTCCATCCCCACGCTGATATCAGAGTCCAAAACCACTCCATAAAGGACCAGTTTCCCTGGTCTACGTGTATAGAGTCGGAAATCTTGTGTAGCTTAGAGATCGCCTCATAGACTGTTGGAGCATTATTGGGAATAAAGACACAGCAGCTCGATTGGATCATTCTGCATACCCCACCTCGATCTGCAAGTATCACGTCTAGAACCATACGGTTCTGCAACGTCATAAGTCTATCCGCCTGAAGCTCAGCTGTCAAGTTGCTAAGGGCACCAGCAGTTTCGGTAATAGTAGATTCAACTACCCGTGTTAGCTGACGTATGTTTCTACTATTGGCCATAGGCCACCAGAACGGAAGGAAACCTTTGAAGAAGTCTCCAGCTTCCTGACCAGCGGTATCTTCCTTGCTGAAAACACCTCTTGCTACTCTGGTTTTGTGATAGTTCGAAGAAGCTGTGTACGTTGGAGGCAACAATCGAGCAATATAGCATGAACCTGAAAAGTCAGCAGGCAACCATGTATACGCTCTGTCTTGACAGATGAAGTAGGTACCCCTAGCAGTAAGGAAGGCAGGGGAAGAGTTAGACGGAAACACATAAGTCTCAACGCACTCACTCCTCCCTAGCTGAGCTCTCGGATTTCTCCCATTAACTTGCAAACAGACCTGACCTCGGTGAGGCACGACCCAGATTGGAGTAGAGCTTTTACGCTTGCTTTCTCCCAAACTAAGGCGATACTCTGAAGAATTCCAACTCAAATATACTCGCAATTCGTCTCTAGGGTAAGATGAAGTATTATTGACGTCCTGGATCATGTCAATAATTCCCTGGACTAAAGCTTTGTTGGCAGAGTTATATTTAGTGGAACGTGGTGGACGCGGAGGATAGGTTTCAAGGGCATAGGCAAAAATGGTCTGAAAGGCCTGAAATGATCCATTATAGCTAAAAGGCAAAACCAGATAGGGAATGCCTTTATCCATAGTGTGGGGTATCAAGCCACACACCCAGCAGTCTGTAGTGTTGACTACCAGTTGGTGTTGGTGCAAGAGCTGTACGAAAGTGTTGTTGATAAATTCTGAGCGTCGAGCTTGCTCATGTTCAGGAAACGAGTGAAAAGAATGCATAGAAGAAACAGTAGAGGTAGCAGGATCAAGGGGAGGTACTGTAGTCACTGGCACAAAAATTAAATTTATACCAAAAACGATTCCACCCACCAACGTTATTAAAACAATTAAAAATGTAATAGCACATTGCGTCAGAAAACATTTGCTATGAAGAATTCTGTAAAGTCTGTTTCTGCGAACATAAATCACATTTTCTCGTTGCAGCGCAGGAAGCTCCATCTTCTACAATCCGCTCGCGACCACTGATGATGTGTACGTAGATGAAAATGCCTCTATCAGCCCTGGGAGTTCCCAGAACTAACAGAAAGATCGACCTTGTGTCTGACCCCCGCAGATTCAACTAGGCACACAGCCACGACCCTACGGCTACCCAGACGGCAAGGCAATTTTAAAATAATAAAACAATAGCAAACTTCCTGGCTGGAGGCAAAATGTTAAAATTTCAAATGTGAAATAGGCAGTTTCCTGCTTTATTTGTCCATATTGCGAGATCGTAAATTGTATCTCAGTTTCGCAGGAACTGTTTGATCAGGAAACAGTAGGTTATCAGCAGAGATTGCAATATTCAAGTTCGCAGATGGCAAAGTTCCTTCTGATGCAGAGGGCAAGTGTTCAGGAGTCAAAGAAGTAGTTTCAGGAGGAGAGTCAGTGTTCGACGTGTCAGTTATCAGTTCGGCATCGCTGAAAGGGACAAACTTGGGTGTACGCTCGAACTCAGAGGCACCAATTCCCTTCTTAATCCAGTTGTCATAAGGAAGTGGCAGAGGCACACGTTTGACATGTGTCGCATGGATCCAGTGCTTGCGACCAGCCACACGAACAGCAGTTCTCGTTGTTAGCAATACTTGGTAGGGGCCAACAAATCTGGGCTGAAGGTTCTTCGTCCTCGCAAAGTTGCGCACCACAACGTGGTCACCTGGTTTCAGCTGATGACCTGGGCTCTTCGGAGGCTTTGGCAATGCATCGAAAACCTGTTGGTGAATAAGACTCAATTTAGCAGTCAAGTCGTAAAGGTAATCAATCAACATTGGATATTCCAGAGAACAAAATTCCTTTGGCCTTGGCACTCCCCAAATATTAGCGGGACGGCCAAAGACAATTTCATACGGACTAAGCCCTACTCTAGAATGTACAGTCGCTCTCGTGGATAATAAAGCCAAGGGTAATGCGTCTGGCCAGGATAAACCCGTGGATGCCTGTATTTTAGCGAGTTTTAGTTTGAGGGTGCCATTGTAACCCTCAACTAAACCAGCAGACTGGGGATGGTTTGCACTGTGGAACTTTTGCTTTATTCCTAAACCGGCACACACACTCTGCATAACTTTCCCTACAAACTCACTTCCGTTATCTGACCATACAATCCGTGGCATTCCGTACCTAGGGAAATATTCTTTGAGAAGAATTTTGGCACTTGATAGGGCAGTGTTGTCCTTTAGTGGATATGCTTCGATCCATCTGGAGAAAGCACAAACTACCACCAGGACGTACTTTAAGTTATTGCACCGATCCATGTGAATGAAGTCTAACTGAATCACTTCAAAGGGGCAAGAGGGAGGAGCGAAGTGACCAGCAGGGGTAGGGATTCCCTTGCCAGGATTATGCATCAGGCATACCATACAATTTTTCACCACTCTCTCTGCACATTTACTAATCCCATCATTCTTCCAGACTGGAGCCAACATCTTACAAATTCCTTTAGAACTAATGTGTGCTACTCCATGTGCCATTGTCACCACTGCAAGTACATACGCGTCAGGCAACATCCAACGCTGTTGTTCCGACAAATCAATCCAACACCCGTTCGAGTCCAACTTACCCGTACTCTCTTTCCATGCACGTTTCTCCTCCTCAGTCGCCTCTTTCTGAATCTCTTTCACACTTTCCACTGTGTCTTCACACATTCCAGACTCAGAAATCCATCTCGCAGACGTAGCCACATACATCATATTTCTAGCTGTATGTTTAGCGGTCTCATCAGCAAAAGCATTCCCACGACCAACATCATCCGTGATTGCTTTATGCGCACTGCATTTCACAATCGCAACTTCAGTCGGCAAGGTTAGAGATTCCAACAAGTCATTAACTAGCTGACCATGTTGAATCTTAGTCCCATGGGACGTAATGAAACCTCTTTCTTTCCACAAACGGCCGAAATTATGGGCCACTCCGAACGCGTACTGACTATCTGTGAACACATTCACTCTCTTTCCCTTAGCTAAAACACACGCTCTCGTTAGAGCGATTAATTCTGCAGCTTGGGCAGAATTCTGACTCACTCTTGCAGTCTCCACAATCGTACTCAAAGTCGTTACTGCATAGGCAGCAGTCACATCACCATTCTCCAATTTAAAGCATGACCCATCAACATACAACGTGCCATCTGGATCTGACAATGGGGTGTCTTTTAAATCAATTCGTCCTTTTGTCTCCTCTTCGGTTCTGAAACAACAGTCATGGGGTTCGGAATCACTCGACTCTTGATTAGTCAGCAACAGTGTTGCTGGATTCAATACATTGCATCTTTTGATCTGAATATGACTTGCTAGCAGTGTCAACTCGTAGCCAGATAATCTAGCACTGGTAAGGTGTTGCGTCTTAGTTCTGTTCATGAGTGTATCCACAGCATGAGGAACCATGACCACTAGCATGTTATTCATCACCAAACCAGCAGATTGTCGAATGGAAGCCGCAGCTGCCGCTGTAGCTCTCAAACAACTAGGTAACGCTCTAGCTACCGGATCTAATGTTGATGAAAAGTACGCACAAGGGCGTTGTTTATCACCAAATCTCTGTGTTAGAACACTTAACGCGCAACCTTCTCTCTCGTGAACATAGAGCGTGAATGGCTTGCTGTAATCGGGTGTACCCAATACAGGAGCTGAACATAGTGCATTTCGTAACTCAGAAAAACTCTCCTGACATTCAGCAGACCATGGCACCGGACTCGGAACATTTTTCCCAGTCAAAGCTACCAACGGTTTTGCTAAAAGAGAAAAATTTGGGATCCACTGCCTACAGTAAGAGGTAATACCTAGAAAGGCACGTACTTCTCTCTGTGTGCGAGGAACACTCATCTGCGTAATTGCTTTTATTCTCTCTGGGGTCAACTTCCTTCCCTCCTTTGACAAGAGATGACCTAGGTAGGTCACTTCTTGGCAGCAGTATTGCATTTTCGAAGGGGACACCCTGTGATTCAAATTTGACAAATGATGCAATAACGAAATTGTAGCTGCTTTGCAAGTTTCCTTGTCATCGGCAGCCACCAGAAGGTCATCTACATACTGCACTAGAGCAGAACCTGGAGGAAGTACAAAGGAATCTAACTGACTTTTTAATGCCTGACTGTAAATGGATGGGCTCTCACAATAGCCTTGTGGAGCGCGTTTAAACCTGAAGCTTCGACCTCCTAGAGAGAAGCCGAAAATATCTCTGCTTTCCTCGGCTATCGGAATGCTGAAAAAGGCATTCTTCAAGTCGATGACTGAAAACCATGTGGCTGTTACAGGAATCAATGTTAACAATGCAGTAATATCTGGAACCACAGGAAACTGCGGAACCACAATTTTATTAACCTCTCTGAGATCGATAACAAATCTATATACTGGAGGTTTTGAAGGATCAGTACGTTTCAAAATTGGCAATACAGGACTATTACAGACATTTCCTCTAGTTTCTTCAACCACCCCTTTTTTAATCAAATCTTGCACAATCAATAAGAGTGCACGTTCGCCTTCACTAGATATTCTGTATTGAGGGATTCGTGGAAATTTGACATTTGCTTTCAAAGTGACTACATATGGTGGTATTTCTAAAAGGCCTACATCGTTAGGACCAGTCGCCCAAAGAGTATTAGGGAGTGAACGCAGCTCTGGCGGAAGTGCATCCATTGACAAGTACATCGGAGAGGTGATTCGTTTACCCAACGTAAGCTGTACCCCTTCCGGAGAACAGTACAATGTCGCATATAGGCGTTTTAACAAGTCTAAACCAAGCAGATTTTCATTACAACCTGTCGTCAAAATTAGGGGTGCTTTCAATTGACACGGTCCAACAGAAATAGGCAAAGGACCAGATACAGGGTTGTAAACAGGGGCGCCTGAAAAACCTACGGAAACATTTGTTAAGCCGGACAAAGGTGCGCCAGGGAGTTTCGCATGAATGATAGAACTTTTTGCGGCACCAGTATCCAACAGAAATGGTTCGACTACACCTGATGTAGCTACTGCGACATAAGGCCCACTCTGATCCACTGGAACTGATACTACTCCCTCTCTCTGTCCATGGCTGTCCTAGTACTCAGTTTGTTGAAATCCCTCATCATTTTCACAATAGTCTTCAACATGATACTGTTGCGACCTATTCTGTTGAGCAGACTGTCCATTTCGCTGATCAAAGTGATTGGAAGGGCGGTCGTTCGTTTGTGGAGGCATAGCACCTCGTCCTCGGCCTCTAGAATTTTGTACAAAACCACCACGACCTCTCTGAGCTGCTGCTGCGTTATTTTGCGCTAAGACTGGACACTCATTCTTATAATGACCTTCTTTCTTACAATACGCACATTGATTCCACTGGTATTGTGGTCTCTGAGAATTATAATCTGTCCTTTGATATGACCCTTGCTGTGTATAATTCTGATTCGTACGAGGCGGATATGCCTGTTGCAAAAGAACTTTAGTCTTTAAATCTTTCGTTTTCTTATCTGATTTCTCTTTCTCCTCTTTATCCCTATTTTCATAATACTGTGCAGTTGCAAGTATTTGCGCAGTTGTAGAGACAGCCCACGCACTCTCGGAATCTTTCAATTTATTGCAGAGTTCTGGTAGCAGATTGTGTACAAATTTATCGACAAACAATCTCTGTCCTCCTTCTGTACTCATATCCTGACCGCTGTGATCTACAAAAGTCTCTTCGAACCTCGTGAAAAAGTCGGAGACACTTTCGTCTTTCTTTTGCCTGCATGCGGACAACTTGTCCCAGTTAACGCGCAATGCTGGCATCAGAGTCTTCATTAAGTCAATGATTCTACCTGGAAGATTAGCAATTAGAGGTTCGGGTTTGGAACCACCTATTTGCTGACCATCTGCTGCAATTATAGCCGCCCAATCACCACCTAGGGCAATTGGATGATTCTCTTTACGAATTTCGCCCAAATTGGTTGTGGAACTACATTCCCAAATAACATGTCAATGTCCGCTAGATTCATTACACAAGCCTCAACTGTCTGCGCCAACTCCTTATAGTATCCGGCAGGATTCTTACGCGGATCTGGCAAGGCCTGTTTCACTGCTAACACTTCGGCTCGCTTCCACGGAATGTGTATCCACACTCTCTGGAATTGTGCCGGAGCGGCTACAACACCATTGAGCGCATCAGCTTGCACAGCCTCACGCCAAATTGGTGAAACCTCTCTCATCGGATATTGGCGATTCTGCTTCGTACTACTTTTCTCTAAGTCCCTCGGTGAACGAAGTGATGGATCATTCCTATAACTTAAAATTAGCTCCATCGCTTCTTTTATATTTTGACCTACTATCATACCTGCAGCAAACTCTTTCTGAACCTTAATTAAGTCTTCTAAATTCGATTCAGAGTCATCTTCTTCTAACTCCTCTCGTAAAAGAGAGCACATCTCGTCAAACGCATATCTTTGTGTTGGTTCATTCCACTGCATAAATGTATCTAATACATCTCTCGTACTATATCTCCTACTCTTTGAAATCCATCGGAGAGCCGTGGAATCTAATACTCCCCGTTCCTCAGTACTTGGGAGCTGACTACGTCTCTGCACAGACTCAGAAGTAGGAGTCTTAATTAAAGATTTATAGAAAGGAGACAGAATGGTAGAGACAGAATCAGTGATTCTTCGACGAACAGAAAGCGGAGTCATAATACTAGCAGATGTAGAAAACACAGTAGCAGTTGGAACAGATGGTACAGGGACAGTAGGAGTATCAAGTAAGGTAGCTTGTGAAGCAGTAGGTGTAAGCAATATAGGTATAGGCAAAGAAGTCGGCAACCCAGGGAGAGGGGGTGCTGAAAGAACATTCACATTAACCACAGGAGGTACAGGAGCTTGATTCTGAGGGGCAGGAGCAGGAATGCCAGGTTGTCCAGCAACCGGCAATTGAACATTCGGTACAGGTGGAGCCGTAGCACCCTGTGCATACGGTGGGGGTGACCGTAACAAGTAAGACAGCAGAGGATCGTTTTCGGGGTCCTCTACTATCTTAGTTGTACTTGATGGCAAGGCAGGATAGCACTTATCTATCGCTAAGTTACGCTCTCTAGTAGCTATCTCCATTGCTTTCTCAGACTCGTTATCTTGGAGCTGCTTAGCCGCTTGTTCTAAAGTCAACTCTTGCTCTTTCTGTTCTTTTTTCAACCTTTTAATTTCTCTCTGTTTAGATTCTTTTCGCCAGTAACGGAAAGAATCAAACATTGCCGGCCGGGCTTTCTTCTTAAACAATTTCACTTCCAAATTGTCAAGAACTTCAGGTTCAAAACTACCATGCAGTGGCCAACTAAGGACACCGTCTTTTTCAGTGTAGCGGACCCACACCTCATTATAAGATATAGGACCCACACCATGCTTACAATACAGATCATATAGGGGAGTTCCGATCGGAGGAACTAGACATGAGTCCTCCAACCGGGAATCACTGTTGCAACCAAAGCACGACAACATACAATTTTTCCGACTTACCATTTTGTAATCCAGAACACAAAACAAACAAACACAAACAGGAATGTGCACTCGAACCAAGAACTTAGGCCTACCAAAAACGAACAAGTGTATCGATACCCAAAACTGAACCAATAGATTATCGTAACCAGAACAACCAGTGATAATCTTACGAAACCAAACCAAACCAAGAACTAAAAGGATTTTAACAACCCTTACGAAGTAACCAATTAGCAACCACTAAATACTTAACTGAGGCACTGAAGACGTCACCAAGGAGAAACCCGTCACGTTTCGCCGTACTAAGGACTGCACCTCGGGTCCAAGACAGGGCGACGGTCAAGGCAACGGACCACTGCAGCCGTCCTGAACGGGAACCCTCGTGGAAGAGAACGTCGGGCCACTTTTGCGATATGCCGGGATCGATGAAGTGGGGCGCCTCCCTCAGGAATCTTCACACGAAGCTTCTCGAACTCTTCAGGCTTTTGGACCGGTACCGAATGACGTCGCCCCACGTGGGCGCCAGTTGGAGTTCTGGACTTTTTGGTTCCGTCCAGAGGTGTCAGGGATAACACCCGAAGACCCCGGAGTTCCACCTGTCTTGGTGCACAAATAAACAGAAACACGGGCTTCTCGATGGTGGCGTCAAAGACCAAAGGTTTATTACTGCAGGGACACAGAAGTCACAGAAACTACACACGGGCAGATTCTAGGAGCCTGTTCAATTTGTACAAGAAGGATTCCTCCTTATATACTAAAATTTGAGCTTGAGGCAAATTCTTTACATATAATACATTCCCAAACCTTTGTGTCCTAAACAATAAATATTTGGCGTTGCACAGGAATCGTCGACAATATCTGATGTCAAAACATTACGAACGAGGGGTTCCCACTTTTCCATCATAATCTCACGTCAACTTTTCATTCAAGACCCGGACCGCCTCATCGTAAATTTCGTTACCTCCCCCTAATAAAGGCCCAGAAGGAAAGGAGCAGAGCCAGGTGCAGAAGATAGAAAAGCAGGATAAGAGATGTTTGTGGGTCGTAAATGGGCAAGGCTACCAGCTTCGGCCGCCTAATCATGATCAGGCCAACGAACACGAGAACCAGTATAGCAGGACTGGCCTCGGGCAGAGGAGGCAGCCTTTGTCGAGTCATGCAGCTACAGCGTGTTCTGTTCTAAGGTGCACGTGTCACTAGAGAGGTGAATCGCCGGCTAAGCCTACGTGTCCTTAATCGAAATGAAGTAATCAGAGGTTATTGCGTATGTGAGGGCAAGAAACACAAAATGGCTGCCATGATCTAAGATGGATGCCATGGGTAGATCAGAAATGTGTTTGTAACAGAAGTACTCTTGCTCGTAGCATAGCGAAAACACCAGGGTATGCTAAATGGATCATTTGCGGTTCATTGATACCAAAATTATGTATTTCCGACAATATTGAAAACACGAGTTCAAATCGTCACGGAACCTCAGACACAATATTGACATCTGCTTTATGCAGGAAATGTACCTTAATGTGAAACCATCACAACGACTACGCCACAGCAGGTGGGGTGAAACACATTTCGCTATTTATTCCAACTATGCACGGAGAGTGGCAATACTCATTCGTAAGGGAGTTTCCTGGCGAGGTGACACTACATATATTGATCCAGAGGGGAGATGTGTGATTTTGAGTGGCCGACTGAGTGGTAGATCTATGACACTGGCAGCAGTATATGGCCCGAATGTTGACTCCCCCGACTTTTTTCGTGACATTTGGTCACAAATACAGACACAAGGTTGCCACACAATAATATGGGGGGGGGGTGACTTCAATGCCATACTAAATGATGTTTCTGATAGATGCAGCTCCGCTCGTTCCCTACACCCTCAGGCTAGTACGGCCCTGAAGGACATTATATCTGACGAGGACTTATTGGACATCTGGAGGGCCCGATACCCCAAACCCTGGGAGGGGACATGTATTTCTAGCCAGCATGCGGCCTTCGTCCCGTCTAGATTTTTGGTTGGTGTTGCCTGATGTTGCCACCTGGACACTTGAAGTGGCCCACATAGCACACTCGCTCTCGGACCATGCCGCTTGTTTACTTTGACTGTCTTTACCAGACTCTCCACAGTGCGCTTTTACTTGGCGACTGCCTACCCATGCATTACTAGATGAGGCCTTTAAAGAGGAGATCAGATCTGATGTTAAGGAATATTTTGCTCTTAATTCTGGAACTGTGGCTACTGAAGCCTTGTTAAACGGACGCCTTTAAGGTCATGATTAGAGGGCAATGTATAGCGCGGCAGGCGGGTGACCTTAAGGCCATCAGGAGCACTTTAGCAGACCTAGAGAGGCAGGTCAGGGAACTCGAGGGCCAGTTTTTCTCCAAGACTGACCCAGGCACAGCTGCGTGTCTGAAGGCAAAGCTCTTGGAATTCGCGGAAGAATCACAGAGGGAAGTTACATTTTTGGGCAAATGCGCAGAGGCAAGGCGATACGGCGAAGGTGATAGACCGGGCCATACGCTGGCAGGTATGGTGCGTAAGTCCACGACCACTTCCTTTGTACACGTGATAAACAGTGCTAGTGGGGGCACCATCAGGGGCCAATCAGGTGTTCTCAACGGATTTTACACATTCTACTCTTGCATGCAGGATTTTTTAGAGTATATTGCCCTTGTGTGGTTTAATAATACACACAGGGTCTACATGGACCTCCCTATTACAGTGGAGGATGTCATACAGGTAATAAAGAGCTTGCCACTGAATAAAACCCCTGGGCTAAATGGCCTGACGACCACCTTTTATAAAGCATATGCAGAAGAACTGGCTCCCAGGCTACTCACAGTATTCGAAGAAGCACTAGAGGCGGAAATCCTTGCACCGTCCATGAGAGAAGCAATCATCATGACGCTGTTGAAACCGGACAAGGCAGAAACGGTGGTTGACTTGTACAGGCCACTGTCTTTGATTAATGTGGACGTCAAGATCTATGCCAAATTGTTAAAAAATCGACTTCAGCCACTGCTTCCAATGATTGCTCTCCCGGGCCAATCGGAGTTTATCCCTGGACGGTCGACTTCGCACAACTTGCGTACACTGTTTTCAGTGTTACACTATCTCCAACCAAGTAATAGAATGAAAATACTGTATACAAAACCGGTAGCCCGTGTTTGAGTCAATGATTTGGTGTCTGAAACCTTCCAGATATCGCGGGGCCCTCGACAGGGCTGTCCATTATCGCCCTTACTATTTGCTATTGCTATGGAACCCTTGACAGCCAGAAGTAGGCAGCATCATACTGCAAGGGGTAGAGGTTTCAGTACCCATAGTCTATTAATATCCCTTTATGTGGATGATGTGACCCTGTAAATCCTTAAACCCCGAGGAAAATCTCGATCTGGTCCTTCGAGAGTTTATCAGATTCGGAGCGTTAGCAGGCATCTCCATAAACTGGGCTAAGTCTGTAGTTTTTCCATTGACTGATGGAA
The DNA here is from genome assembly GCF_964263255.1 of Lissotriton vulgaris. NCBI lineage: Eukaryota > Metazoa > Chordata > Amphibia > Caudata > Salamandridae > Lissotriton > Lissotriton vulgaris. The sequence continues at coordinate 660,418,060 of NC_141694.1, forward strand.
CCCTGAGGTGACACCTGAATTTCCATTGAAATGGGAGGCCGAAGCAGTCAAATACCTGGGGGTGTGGCTGAGCCGTAATTTACAGGAGATTTGGAACTTGAATTTCGGAAGAGCATATACCTGGCTGGAAGATAAGGTCGCACTTTGGTCTAAGCTGCCTTTATCCATTGCAGGGAAGGTGGCGCCGACGAAAATGGTAATTTAACCAAAATTCTTACACCTGTTTGTAAATGTGTCAATCCCCCTCCTACAACACTTTTTTAAAAACCTGCGATCCCAGTTGCTTTCCCTCGTGTGGGCGGGTGGTCAAGCTAGGGTGTTGTGGAATCTTTTGACACTTCCATTGCGACAGGGTGGACTGAGCGCCCCGGACTTGCAACTCTATGCATTGTGTGCATAAGCCGAGTTTCTCCATTTCTGGGTACACCAGATGCCGTATCATCCTCACGTGAGGGTGGAAACCGATACCACTTGAGGTGGCGCTGTATCAGGAGTCGCACCTCCCAAGGGAGATGTAGACACGGCAGGCACCTTGCACTGGGCGTGGCACGCATTACAAATGTATGTATTGCGACTTATATAGCGCACGTATCACCCGAAGGCATCAAGGCGCTTGCCTTGGGAACCCGTCCTGGCTTTTCCCTGTGAGATAACCCCTACTGGGCATCCCCAAGGTGAAAGCCAGGCATCCCGCAGCGGGTGGGCCGCCGTAGTGGAGATTAAGCAGCTATTGCCCAGAGTTGCAGCGTGGGACCCCATGATTAGAATAGGCACTGAGGCGAGAATTATCGAGTCCGTGGACATTTTGGGGTTCAGGACCCTGCCGCATCGGGAATTGAACCCTGGTCCCGGGCCAGACCTCTGCATCAGGGTCTGCCGCTCTAATCAGTGAGCCACACTTCTCCACTACAAAAAAGGGCTAATATCCCAGGGCTCTATCCGCCATCTATACCGCTGATGGTCAATCCAATGTTACCATGCATAAAGGGGGGGTGGATAAGATTTTGACTAAAGACATGCTGTTACATACCTTAGCAGACTTATACCCAGATAGCAAGTTTAGGCCACCTCCCGCTGGAACTGAAGACCGTGAAGTGCCATTTGCGGAACGGTTTGTATACCACAAATTGAGGGCTGCATGTCGCGCTCTTTGGGGGGGTTTTCCTGACGCTCCCCTGACACTGCCGGCCTTGGAAAATATCCTGAGTACATCTTCCCCACGTAAACTGGTCATGCGACTATACACTAGCATGTAAAACACTACTCAGATAGTTAAGCCAAATTCACTGCAAAAGTGGAATACTGAACTTAACCCTCCACGGACAGATGAACAGTGGGACTTTTGTTGCAGGCAGCTGTCTGAGCTTTCCCCTAACTACAGGTTATTCCTCATCCATTTCAAATTTTTACATAGCTATTATAGCACACCGATCAGCCTCCACCGCATGCTCCTCAGAGACGATGATAGTTGTTGGCGTTGTGGCTATGCGCAAGCGTCTTTTCTGCATATTGTGTGCGACTGCCCGCAATTGAGTGTGTTTTGGCAAGAGATATTTGAGGCAGTAAATCAAATAGTGGGCAGAACAGATGGCCCTTCCCCGACATTGGGTCTTTTGGGCTGTGTGCAGGCCACTCCACCTAAACAGTGCAAACTACATGCACCTCTTTTACTCTATGCGCGGTGACAAGTGGCTATCCGATGGGGGAGAAAGAAGGTACCAAAGTTAGCAGACTTGTTGTCAGATGTGACATACGGCCACACACAACTCGGAATATTTTGGGACCTCATGCCCCCGACTTCAAGACCAAAAGATGTATGGGAACCTTTCTTGCAGTTGGCGCGTATTAGAGCTGTGTCCCCTGGGTCCAACTTAGATGCAATCCCTTAATGCTATGTCTCCAAGACACACTGGACCAGTTTGCGGCAGGACTACGTGGCTGCAATGAGACATACCCTTGTTCAGAACTATGCAGATAATATATGCTCTCTGTTCGCTTCTGGTGTTTCATGTCATTTATAATTCTACCAACGTATTTGTTAGTTATTCACTTGTGATATATGTTATTGTACTACTGCCTGAACTGCACATTTTATTCTTGGATGTCTCATTCTTAACATGGAACTTACTTGACTTGTCTTATGGAATTCTGTTTTTTACGAACGCCATACTGGCTGGTTCTTGATTAGAACTCTGTTCCTATTGTTTGTACCTGACTTATGAATAAATTCAATAAAAATATATTTTTTTAAAAATGGATGTGGCCTAGGGCACACTCAAGAGTAAGAACTGAAACCTCGGTGACTTTTCACAAAATCTTCAGCTAGCAACAATTCAATGTCTACATGCAACAAAAACAAAATAAACTGAGCAAACATTTCAACGGGTAACTTCAGGCCATGAACACAACTTGGTCCCACTGTATGTGTTACACTTTCAGCCAATTTTAGCCTTTTATCCGACATTGCTTTTCATTCTGAGCCTTAGAATGCCTTGTTTGGAATGGCAAAAATTGAACTTTAAGGCCCAGAAAGAATTTGGCTATTGGCAAAAGGCCCCAGGTGCCACTCAAGACATGGGACCCTGGTAGGTATGAACAATCAAACGGATGTGGGCACAAGATTGCAACATGAGGGGAAAGAAGTTGAGGAACAGTGCTGCTTTGTCCATGGTATGTCCTGAGCAACCGTGCTCTACTCCACAACAGACTAATCAAGTGTTACACATAGTACACCTAACAAACCAAATTCACAGCTTAACACTGAACCAAGCAAAGCAAAAAGTGAGGTATTGTGTTGTGGACCTAGTAGAAGTTTATTATATTGTAATTGTATATTGTGTTGAGATGACATCTATTTTGAACACAATGCATGGCACATACCTATAAATACTTTTCAAACGGTGCTTTTGACAAGCCTGGCACTCAAATTTCAGTGGGCCAACAATGCTTCTCAACAGGTCACTGACATCAAAATCATGATCCTGCTCAATTTTAGACCCGGTAGTAATTAAATACTGACTCTGAAACGGGTCCCTTTCATGTCCTTAACTTTACAGCAAAATAAACACTGATTGATTTCTCAATAACGACTGTAAAAACCTTTAAGGCAATTCACATCAGTGATGCAGTCCCTATTTATGTTTGACATGTCTTAATTTTGTTATATTCCCTAAGAGTGCTTTGTTTTTGCAGATGTTGTGTTTCAAGTGTAGTTTTTTTTTCTTATCAACAACACACAACTTCTGTATAGAGCATGCTGTGAACGGAGTCACATGCAGGTGTCCGGCTGAGTTCAGGTTGTAGGTGGGTGTTTATGCTGAAGCTGCAGGCAGTGTGAATTTTTCACAGTGGCTGTCAGTACATTATAGAGGTGTGCTACCCTACATGCACATCCAATCTTTGGCCTCTCAGTAGAGCACTCATACGCACCAACTGCATTTGTGATTTTATGATGGAGTGAATTAAGAGGTGCTTCACTGTGGAAATATTGACAACAATAAAATTAAAAAAAATATGTCCTTACAGGTGAGTGGGTGGTTCATATGTGTGAGAGAGATTGTGAAATGGGAGAGATTAAAGGAATTATGTGCAGGAGAGAGAGAAAAAGGTGCTGAAAATGAAAGAGATGGCTTGGTAGATATGTAATTGGAGGATTTCAGAGAAATGGAAATGAGAACAAGGACATTACTGTCGAATAGAATGAGAGACTGCAGAGCAAAGTAAAGGGGAGAAAAGTAGTGATGGAGACACTCTATAGACCACTACCCTTTCCACTGACCTTCGTAATCATTAATTCAGTCTCACTTTGTAATTCTACTTATTTGGAACAAATCATTGTTGTTGTCAATTCATTTGAAATTCCTAACAGGCACTACAAAAGGTAATAGGTGTGGATTGCCCATTGATATGATCTATATGTCTAGATGAAATAACAGAAAACTCAGAAGGAGACATCTATATATTCATTAGGTGGTATGCTGTGTGAAGCACAGGCTTTTGGGTTACATGTTTTAAGTCACGACCTTGATTGCAAAGGAAAGCAATCTCAATTACATTTTAGAGACACCCCCAACCCCATTTTCATCCCACTTAAAAAATATAAAGAACATCATTAAAGAGTAGGATAGGTTGTTTAACCATGAAAGCCAGTTATTTCACCCAAGCAATTTGTTAGAAAAGCTTTTGTTGTTTACATCTCCGCAGTTGCAAATGCATAAACCATATATATATGTAGATTCCCTGCCATGATCCTCAAACATTTGCACATTCACCTTTAGGATATTGGGGCCCAGAATAGGAGTAGCCTTGAATACAAGTGGCCTGGAAAAGTGATTTGTATTTTCTGACGAACTATAGGAAGGAAACCGGTCTGCTTCTAGTGACAGAGGAACCACCAATGTTAGAGCATACGCAGTTCATCAGTTATACATAGCTTGTCCAACACCTGGCGAGAGAGATAGTTTCCATCAGCCCACCCATTTGGCGGAACTTCGTCATCTGGACAACTGAGAGAGAGGAGTCATCTGTAGCCAAAATGGTTCAGAGGCTGATGTACATAAGTACTAGACCTTCTACTCTCAAAGAATCTCAGACGCTTTATCTGTTCAAGGTATGTGAGGACCGATGAAGTGCAGTGCAAGTGGTGAACGTGTGTTTATTAAAAATGACTAAGAGGACAAAAAATATGTTTATTAGGAATTGTCCTGATGCCATATAATAAAAACCGCCTGATAGTATAGAAAAATTTGAACTATCTTTTGGCTATAAGTGAGGTCGACATGTTTCAGCCGTCTAGCTTAATGGCTCGGATTTCTTCAGGACCTTATAAGTGTGAAGTGCTACTGCAAAGGAAAAAACTTTTTTAAACATTAATTCAATCGATAGAAGAAAATAGATCAGTGGTATATTACCACCCTACCAGACATGTGTCCCATGTGTGAGTAGTTTTAAGAACTATTTCTCCGTCCCTGAAAAGAAGAAAAATGCTTATCAAAATATAACATCTTAGCTTAAAGTAATGAACCAGCAGTATGCTTCAAACATGGATGTTAAACTCTGTCACTCTGTCAATTATACATTGTATTTGACTATGCCCATTGAACACACTTGAATCTATTTTGGGAGATTATAATTTTTAATGATTGAAAAGTACTCACCCAGCTTTTTGTGGGGGTAAGCCTCACCTCACCCGGCAACTGCTCGGTGGCTGAGGCCCCACTCTGATGAGGAGAGGAAACACGGGAACAAAGGGTAATTGCATTATCCATCTAGTGTACCTCTAGTATACTCTCACATAAAAAACCTCTAAGAACTGACCATAGACTATACCATTCAACACCATAGGTGGATGCAGAGTGGCAACAACTTTGGTAATTGTTTCAGTCAAACCAAAAGTTTATTTTATGTTTGTTTATGCCCATATGTCTCTGTAGACACAAATGAAATGATAGGGTATTGTTGTATTATACCTTCATAAATGGGTCAATAACATATAAAGAATAATCAACCCTATTGTATTCTTCAAATAATTTTCAGACCCTTTGGAAAAAAGTTGATGCTGAGCCTGTTGGAAAATGAAATACTAACTTCAGTGCCCAGGGTTCAAAGTAATATGTTATATCCGTGCTGATAATAGTAGGTATTCCTATTGTCATGAATTCACCATGAGGGTAAAAACAGGCAAGGATACACTAAAAGACTCAGCAAAAGGTAGAAAACCAAAAAGACCAAACGTAGGGCACAGCCTGCACAATCCTTCTAAAGTGCTTGTATGGACTCACCTATCCGTCGGTACCCCTTCGCAGTCTGCGAGCAGTGTGGGAGGTACCGAGGATGGTGTAGAGTTCCTTCTTATACTGAAGGTGATTGGTCTAATCAAGCCTAATTAGCCAATTAACCAAGCAGCGCCCACGTTTTTCCACTTGGGAAGCAACTGAATTCTGATGCGTGTTGCTATTTGAGTCCGATGGGAGCATGCGTACACTGTGCCTTTCTTCAGACACTGGTTGTTTTGCTCATTCGAGTTTGAAACGCGCCTGCGCCTACCTTATAGCTCTTGCGCATAGGGCGGCGATTGATTCTTCATGCGTTGTGCCCTGAACACTACTCAGGCACACCTGCGCATTTATAGGCTGACGTGTGTGTTTATACTTTTTTGAAGCCTCAGAGTGGCAGCTGCAGCACCAGTCGAAAAGACCCATCAGCAAGCCATCGAGCATGTAAACTGATGTGTGTATTATGCCCTGTGGGGGCAGCACGAGGCACCGGAAATACTGATCGCAATCCGCCAGCGGTGCACACCAAAGACCCATAAATTCATTCACTGTTGTTAATATACAGGGTGGGAGACTAGTTTCGTTTTTATAGTTAACCTTATTCCTCAAATGGATGATTATGATTGTCCCAAATAATGAACCCGGGTTATCTCCTATCGAGCCCTATTATTTACGTTGGATAAGATTTCATAATTGTGAGTCAGAATTGTGTAAGTAAGTTCCAAACTCATGTGCCCACTAACAATAGTGTTGTGTAACCTGTGCAGGTGCTGTTAATTAATGGGCTTGAGGTAGAAGAAGTAGATGTGTGTTCGAAATTTTTTTATGAAACATCACCATATGAGCTCAGCAGGATGATGCTTGGAGCCAAAAAACCTGGCATGTCCGCATTGTCATCTATGATATGAGTCAATTGAAGGCACTTATGTAGGATGACCAACCTGTCCTAGCGTCTAGATGTATAGAATCCTGACGGCAGACGTTGTACAGTTGTGTGGGGAAGGGTGTCTATCTTCAGATGTAGTCTTGCCAGTTAGACCTTTCATATTACCCATTGCGATTCAGTCACTTTCTAGTAGAAAATGGCATGGCCCGGGGTAAGGATTGGGGACAGACAAAGATGGTTTACGACCCTTATGTTGATTTAGTTCAGAATAACTGTCATTGTCTTGTTGCTTGTAACCCATGGTATGGGTGAGTCAGATCTGGACCCAAGGAATAGTGTCATTAAGGCCCTCTACGTCAGTCCTAAGTTTGTAAATCCACCTTTGTTCCCTGATAAACAGAAATCTAGAGATGTCGGTCACATGTTGGGGAATCATAGCATGCTCAAGTATCACCCATCTCATGTCATCTGCCTGATGTTTGGCACTTAAGAAGTGGTTGGTCAGACATGTGGATTGTTTACTGCAGCGTATGGTACTTTTGTGCTCACTGATTTGTAGCTTGATTTTGCGGATAGTATTTGGAAATTTGGGAAATTAGCCAACGGCTTTGTATTTCTGCACTTCTAAGAGAAGAGAATGGATTTGAAAGCATCACCTGGGAAGGAGGAATGACTAAGGTCAATAAGGAGTGATGGCAGGTGGGGTGATAGTAGCAGTTATCAACAGAAGCTAGAACAACTGTTGCATTGACTGTGGTACTAATGTATGTTAATGTCAGGGAGGCAGAATTGCAATCTGGGCTGACCAGTGATTACCTTCATCAAAAGCTGCCACCCTGAAATATCTAGTCCCATAGTGGAGGCTCTCCTAGAACCTGTGACTCTTGGAGTAACATGCCTACTCAGAGCTGGGGAGAGGCGCATGATGGTGCAGGGACCATAGCATCAATTCACAAAGGCTGAAGAGGAATGGACGTGTATTAAAGTGTGAGAGGTAGGAGTGGAGTGTCGTAGTGATGTTCTCATCATGACATCAAAGGAGGGTTAAATTGAGGCTGTGTTAGAGGGGAATTATACGTTCTAACTTGTTTATAAACATTTAGGCTGTTGAAAATAAATTCACTTTATATTCTTTATTGTACTGAAAGATATTCATACACTTTTCATCTATATTTTCTTCAGATTCTTTATATTTTCCCAGCAGCTTTCACACCTCCCCTTCGTGCAACAATCTCAAACAAATTCTACAGATGATGACATTTTTCCAAAGATTTTCTGTCTCAATTCATGGCAATGAAGTTGCCTGCCTGCCTCTTGCCCTAATAAAGCGGGTGGTAGTAAAGCGAAACTCATGACACTTTTCATCTCTAGCTCAATTAGTGCAGTTTCGAGGTGGTGTCAACTTGGCGTCCTTTCCATTCATATATCTAGCCCCCTTTATGCTACATTGTGACAGTGTACAGGGTGGTGGCAGCTCCTGTATATTGCTTGTGAGGCGAGCAGACTGTGAGGGAATCCTCCTCTGCTTTTTATTTTACCCAAGCTGGAAATTTTAAAATCGATTCAGTACTGTGTTATATATTTTACAAAGTGTTGTTGGAATATTGAAATAATTGTACCTTTTTAAATTGCTCCTCTCCGTGTGTGCACTGATCCCTTGCCCCGTTTCACTGCGGCTTTTCTGTGCCGATTGCTGTGGAGGGCAGGGTCGGGCGCCATCTTACCTGAGTCCCGGATCCCGGCGTGACCGTAGGCAGCGGTCTAGCTGGGGGAGGGGCTTCGGACATAAATGGTAATGGCACCTCGGACGCGCAGCGGACGCGTGCAGTGGGCGCGCCGTCTGCACACCGAAGGAGCACCAAAGGAGGGCCCGTCTGTGCCCGTCCGTGTCCCGGACGTGCCTAGTGCCGGGTCCCCTACTCATACACGCACGAGGCAAAGGGCCATCAGGATAAGGTATTCGCGCAATGACCTACTTGCATTAAACATATCCAGTTGTGATGTAGACTGCCCATGGATGGTTGTTGATTGTCCCTTCAGGAAATGTCCTGCCTGTAATTCCCATTTCCACCCCATTACCTGCAACTCTGTTTTTGAAAGCACCAACTCTAACCTGATTAGAGCAGGTCTTATTAATGCCAGATCCCTGCTTAAGTCAAGTCAAGTTTGAATTTATATAGCGCACTACTCACCCAGAGGGTCTCAAGGCGCTTGAGGGAGGGGGGGAGCTTTACTTGTCAAATATCCAAGTTTTAAGTTGTTTCCTGAAGGAGAGGTGGTTCTGTGTGAGGCGGAGGTGGGTGGGGAGGGAATTCCAGGTCTTGGCCGCTAAGTAGGAGAAGGATCTTCCTCCCATGGTGAATCTTTGGATGCGTGGAATCGCGGCGAGGGCTTGATTGGATGATCGAAGTTGGCGGGTGGGGGTGTAGAAGGACAGGCGCGTGTTGAGGTATTCGGGTCCTAGGTCGTAGAGGGCTTTGTGTGCGTGGGTGAGGAGGCGAAAAGTAATTCTCTTGTTGACGGGGAGCCAGTGGAGATCTCTCAGGTGACCGGAAATGTGAACTTGGCGGGGGATGTCTAGGATGAGTCTGGCTGAGGCGTTTTGGATGCGTTGGAGTTTTTTCTGTAGTTTGGCTGTGGTTCCGGCGTAGAGGATGTTTCTGTAGTCAAGTCGGCTTGTAACCAGTGCATGGGTGACCGTCTTTCTTGTTTCGGTGGGGATCCAACGGAAGATTTTGTTGAGCATTCGTAGGATGTTGAAGCATGATGATGAGACGGCGTTGACTTGTCTGGTCATCGAGAGGGAGGAGTCTAGGATGAAGCCCAGGTTACGTGCGTGGTCTGTTGGTATGGGTGCGGTTCCCAGGGCCGGTGGCCACCATGAGTCGTCCCAGGCGGAGGGGGATGATCCTAAGATGAGGACTTCCGTTTTGTCTGAGTTAAGTTTTAGACGGCTGTTCTTCATCCACTCGGCTGCTTCTTTCATCCCTTCGTGTAGGTTGGTTTTGGCGGTGTTTGGGTCTTTGGTGAGGATAGGATCAGCTGAGTGTCATCTGCGTAGGAGATAATGTTGAGGTTATGTTGGCGCGCGATGGATGCGAGGGGACTCATGTATACGTTGAAGAGGGTGGGACTGAGTGAGGATCCTTGGGGTACACCGCAGATGACTTTGGTGATCTCTGATCTGCAAGGGGGAGGCGGACTCTCTGGGTTCTTCCGGCGAGGAACGAGATTATCCAGTCTAATGCTTTTCCTTGTATTCCGATGTTGCTGAGGTGCTGTATGAGGGTGCTATGACAGACCGTGTCGAAGGCTGCGGAGAGGTCGAGTAGGATGAGGGCAGCAGTTTCTCCGTTGTCCAGTAGAGTTCGAATGTCGTCTGTTGCTGCGATGAGGGCGGTCTCGGTGCTGTGTTTGGCTCGGAAGCCCGACTGTGAAGGGTCGAGGGATTTGTTGGATTTGAGGAAGGCGGCGAGTTGACTCTTGACAGCTTTCTCAATGACTTTGGCAGGGAAAGGGAGGAGCGAAATGGGGTGGTAGTTTTTGAGTTCGGTGGGGTCCTCTGTGGGTTTCTTCAAGAGGGCGCTGAGTTCGGCGTGTTTCCAGCTTTCCGGGAAGGTGGCGGAGTTAAGGGAGCAGTTGATGACGTCTCGGAGATGGGGTGCGATAATGGAGTCTGCTTTGTTGAAAATGTGGTGGGGACATGGGTCAGTTGGCGATCCTGAGTGAAAGGTGTTCATCAGGCGGATGGTGTCTTCAGTGGTGATTGGGTTACAGGCGTAAAGGTTGTTGGAGGGGGTTTTGGTTCGGAGATTGGTGGGTTGGGCTGGTCTTCAAAGCTGTTATGTATGTAGGCGATTTTTTTGTGGAAGAATGAGGCAAGAGAGTCGCAGAGGTCTTGGGATGGAGTGATGTAGTTGGTGCCGGCGGAGGGGTTGGTGAACTCTTTGACGATGTTGAATAGTTCTTTGCTGTTGTGGGCATTGTTGTCGAGTCGATCCTTGAATACTGATTTCTTGGTGGATCGGATCAGTTGGTGCTGTTTGCGGGTGGCGTTCTTGAAGGTGGCCAGGTTGTCAGTGGTTGGGTTTTTACGCCAGGCTTTCTCGAGGGTGCGACAGATCTTCTTGGATTTCTCAAGGGCATCATTAAACCAGGGGGCTTTTTTGCTGCATTGTTTGATTTGATGGTTTTTCAGGGGTGCTAATTCGTCAGCGCTGTGGGTGATCCATTGTGTGAGGTTGGTGGCTGCTTGGTTTGGGTCGATGATTTTTTAGGAGGGTTTTGGTGAAGCGATGTGAAGAGTTGTTCGGTGGTAATTTTATTCCAGTTTCTCCGGGGAATAGGTTGTGGGTGGTTGTGGGTCGTGGTCTTTTTGTAGTTGAAGTGAACGCAGCTGTGGTCTGTCCAATGGAGGGCTGTGGTGTGATTAAAGGAGATGTGCTTGCTGGAGGTGAAGATTGGGTCGAGCGTGTGCCCGGCAAGGTGGGTGGGGGTGTCGACAAGTTGTTTGAGTCCGAGATTGGCGAGGTTGTCTAGAAGTGTGGTGGTGTTGCTGTCGTTGTTCTTTTCCAGGTGGAAGTTGAGGTCTCCCAGTAAGATGTAGTCCTCGGAGGGGAGGGCGTGAGGGGTGATGAAGTCAGGGATGTCTTCGCTGAATTGTGTGCGGGGTCCGGGTGGTCTATAGATGAGGGTGCCTCTGAGTGTGGTCTTAGGGTCGGTGTGGATCTGGAAGTGAAGGTGTTCGGCGGTTGTGAGGTTGTCATCGGAACTGGTCGTGATGCGGATGGTGTTCTTATGGACGATGGCGATGCCTGTTTGGTTGATGCGGTCCTTTCGGATGATCTTGTAACCGCCCGGGATGGCTATGGCGATGTCGGGCGCTGAAGAGGCGTTCATCCAGGTTTCTGTAAGAAAGGCGACGTCCGGCGATGTGGTGTCGAGTAGGTTCCAGAGTTCAATGGCGTGTCTGTGGACCGAGCGGGTGTTGAGTAGGATGCACTTCAGGTGGTTAGTGCCGGAGGTCTGTTTGGAGTCTTTGGGTTTGGTGTGGGTCCTGATGCAGTCGAACTTGCAGGAGTGGCAGGTGAAGGGTCCATGGGTGTGTCCTGGGGCGGCTTGGTAGCAGTTTGGGAGTCGGCTGGGGTTAAGTGCTGAGACGGTAGCGGAGTCGTACGTAATGCGGGTGGAGAGGAGTTTGCGGGGGCCAGGGGGTCTGGCGCTGGGCGCGGTCCAGGGGCGGACGGGCGTAGACGGGCTTACCTTTGGCGCACCTTCGGCGCGCATTGGGCGCGTCCGCAGCACGTGAACGCAAGCCAAAAGCCTAACAGGACGAGATTGGGGCAAAACTTTGGTAAAGGCTATGAAATGGCCAGTGGCACCGGCAGAATCAGGTACAAATGAGCAACTCAGGCAAAGGCAGCAAAGCACAACCGAATGTCTATGAATGCGCACCTCAGCAACACAGCGCTACGATATAAATGCAATCAGCGTTACAATATCAATGCATTCAGCAATCAGGCACAATTATATGCAGGATGCGCTATGTCTATGGCTTTAAATTGTGAAGAGCGGTCTGGGAGTAAAGCGCTACGATACCATACAGAGCCTGGAGCAGCGTGAGGAGTGACCGCTTCTGAAGAGCTCAGGACGGTCACAGCGCTTGCACAGGAGGGTCGAACCTAAACTTTCAGTGGGAGGGAGGAGCAGCTGGGAGGCGGGAGCGGGGTGGAGAGCCGGGCAGGGAGGCACAACAACAAACAACAAAATGGCAGCAAGCCAAAACAGAACGAGATTGGGGCGAAACTTTGGTAAAGGCTATGAAATGGCCAGTGGCACCGGCAGAATCAGGTACAAATGAGCAACTCAGGCAAAGGCAGCAAAGCACAACTGAATGTCTATGAATGCGCACCTCAGCAACACAGCGCTACGATATAAATGCAATCAGCGTTACGATATCAATGCATTCAGCAATCAGGGACAATTATATGCAGGATGCGCTATGTCTATGGCTTTAAATTGTGATTTGGGCAGAGAACCAGTTAGACCTTTTTTTCGTCACCGAGACATGGCTTAACGACACCTGTGCCCCCGTGGTTGAGTTGGCTGTGCCTAGGGGCTTTAAAATCACGAGGGCAGACCGCCTACTGGGAAGAGGCGGCGTTGTCGCCGTGATTTATAGGGACAAATGGTTCTTCTCCTTTGAGGCTTCTGGTGATTTGGGTGACGGGGAGATGCTCCATTTTGCCCTTAGGCTAAACCTGCATTTCACGCTGGGAGGCACGTTAGTGTACCGGCCTCCAGGTTATGCTGGTCAGTTTTTAGACGCCTTGGAGGAGGTTATTGTACCTCAGGCGCTAAGATTCCCAAAGTTTCTCCTCTTAGGGGATTTCAACATCCATGCTGATGTTTCCGATTCTATGGAGTCCAAACGCTTAGGCGACAACTTGAACCTTGCTCAACTCAAACAATGGGTTGTTTCTCCAACTCACGTGGGTTACATTACATAATGCAGAATTAGCAGATATTAAAACTACTTTACCTACCTGCCTCTGACAAAGCTTTCACCTTCTTCTCTCAGGCCTGAGCTTCCTGTAAGGACTCATTTAAGCACTTTTAAAACACTGCTCTCTTGAACGGGGAGGGAAGAGACAGGGGTGAGTATGATAAACCATCTGCACCGTGTAAGGCTCATCAACACAGTACTCAGAATGAAGGAAAAGCATGCTAAAATGGCCCCGTCATCGGTAGGGACATGAATCAGCTCTCCTGCAGCTGCACACCACACCTAGCCTGACTGGAGGTGTGGCACCACAGAAACTATACGGGTCAAGCCAAGGAGTCCGTGGCACTTATGTGCAGACTTGCTGCTCGGGCCCAGCGCCGGACTGGGAACCAAAACCGGCCCTGGCAAAGTGCTCGGCGCACGCCCCCCCCCCCCCACCCCGGGGGTTGGCAAAAACGGCCCTGTAACATAATCGGCACCCAGGGGCCCAAAACCGGCCCACACCCGTGTGGCGCACCGGGGAATTGCCCCGTGCCCGCTAAGGCCAGTCCGGGCCTGCTCGGGCCACAATCACAAAAGTCACACCATAAAATCGAACAGCTTAAAAATGGAAAAAAGCAGAATATTAGTCACAATTTAAAACTGCCAGTAATACGGAGGCCTCACATTTAGGGGGGGGGGGGGGGGGCAGACACAAATATGGGCAGTCCGCGGCTGTATTTGTGTATTACTTCCAACAAATCCAAAACATAAGCACTGCTTTTTATTGGAGTTCCAGAGGATGAAATAAGACCTCTTTTGCAGCCACGGCAGATCATAGTCATGCACAACTCTAAGTTCTTATTGGCTGTTTGTATAGATTGTCACTTTCAAACCAGTTGACAATGAGCAAGCTCTTGTTAATGCTACTATCTCTTCCACATTTTCTGAAGTTACATTTGGCAGATAAGATGCTTCAAGGGTCTCAGAAATAGGTCGTACTGTATAGGCAGATTTTAATGTCTCCTAGACAGGAATAATCAATAAACAATGTCAGATCAGCCACTTCTAAGAGACCTCCCTTTTATGTCAGGTTTTGGTTTTGTGCATAACTCAGTAACTGCAATGAAGTCATAAGCTGTATCATGAATTTCACCCCTTCCCCGGTCTTCCCACTGTTTTTCTGAAATAGGAAGCAATGTTGGTGGGTTTAATGTGTTGAATCTTTTCTTCGAAATATTCTCAGCAGCAAGAGTTACTTGCTCATAATGAGCCAGTCTGCTGTTGGTCATATGTTGTGTTCTTGTTCTTGTCAATAACAGGTCAAGAGAATGAGAAACATATGAAATTAATGTATGTCCCATAACAATTCCTCCATTTAGTTTAATAGCAGCACAAAGAGCTACAAACTATTTCAACATCCTGGAACACTCACAGCTACTGCATTGAAAACAGCTGAGGAGTATGCAATTGGACGCCTCAAATCATCATGTCTTTGTGCTAGAATTGATATAGAGCTTCAATTTCTCTTATGGCAGTAAAAGGAAAAAATAAAATTGCAGTCAGGCCTTCTGAGGATCTGGTGCACGGCACAGACTTTCAAAAATGTAAATGTATTTCTACATTCATCGTCACATCGTACTAAATCTTGTACATCACTGTGGGTCAACCCAACCTTACTAAAGGTTTTACCAAAAAAAGAAATGTTTGGGATCCACTGACGACAGTAGCCAGCTGTTCCAAGAAACATCTGCACCTGCTTCTGGGTGGTTAGTGGACCTATTTTCAGAATTGCAGAAGCCCACTCTGTTGTGACTTTCCTTGCACCTTTTTCAATCTGATAGATCACTTCTTTTTTTAGCAATACAGCCTTTTAGTTGGGGAGACCTTATACACTACTGCCTTTTAGTTGGGGAGACCTTATCCACTACCAGCTACATGATCTAACAAGGCAATCACATCAAACTTACCGTCCTCCTTTATTAGGTCGAGCATTCAAAACCTCTTGTATATACTTTAGTATATACTTATTATTTTATACTTATATGTGCATGTACTTTATGGGCTCTGGAGATCAGCCCTAGGACTTGTCTGCTTCTGCTTAGAAATTTTTTTTTGTTCAACTGCCTCTATTTAACTGTCTTGATAGAAAACGACCAGCAGAGGTCAGTAAAATACCAGAATCTCTTTAGCATTCTCTAGATTCCAGTCCATAGAAATTGTCTTCCACGAGCAGCCAGCAGACTTTCTTTTTCTTTTTTTAATTTTTCTGTCAACTGCCTCTATATAATTTTCTTGATAGAAAACGACCAGCAGAGGTCAGTAAAATACCAGAATCTCTTTAGCATTCTCTAGATTCCAGTCCATAGAAATTGTCTTCCACGAGCAGCCATAGACAATAATATTTTTTTCAACTCTTGTATTTTCAGTGATGTGACCACCGAAGGCCCTGATTTTCTATTAAGAACAGAGCTTTGGTCTATACCATTTCACGTTCAACCCGTTTATTGTGGCGCACATTGCACCGCGGTTCTGACGTTCTATTTGGTGGGAGGAGCTGCATCGGCCAACGGTCGTGCGCAGCACCAGGGAGGTAGTGCTCTCGTCCGCCAATGGCCGACGCGAACACAGAATGGGTTAAAGGCAATATTTCTCTCCATGTGTTCACATACCTGGTGTGTCACACAGTTTGGTGCTTACTTTCCCTCCATGTTAAAGAACAGTAGATGTTTCAGCACCCAACGTAATGTGCTGCATAGATAAATACATATAAAGTACCAAAGGCGAGACCGATTTAAATGCAAATGCTTGTCTTTGATTCAATCAGTAGGCATCTATATACTGAGCCAAGACTGAATTACCAGGCAACCTCAAGCTTTCTAAATCTTTCTTAAAGATTTGACTAATTTTTTAAAAAACTTTTTGTATACCCTTGTGAGTTCCTATACCACACAAGGACTTTATTCAAAAATTGAGATACAAAGCCAAATTGCAACTTCTCGTGAAGTGGAATCAATTTAAAACACTTGATATAAGTCAATTACTGTATACCACTCTGCATCTCTAGGAATTTGGAACACAATTACTGCTGGCTTCAGTACAACTGGGTAGTATGGAATCACTATCTTGTTAATCTTGGGGAGATCTTGTATGATTCTCCACTTGCCACTCAGCTGTTTAATTCCCATAATGGAAGAGTTACAAGAACTACCAAGTACCTTCCGGACGATTCCTTGTTTAATCATCAATCAAATCACAGGTTTCATCCCATCTCCTGCTTCTTTAGTAAGACTATCTTGCTTAGTCATAGGGAAAACGGCATCTGGTCTCACTTTTATTTCAACTGGCTTGGCACTTGTTATCAGACCAACCTCTTTTCCAGAGTAGTCCCATACTTCATCTTTGACAGTATAATTTGAATCTGAAGGAAAGTTATCTTTTGTTAAACCTAGAAACAACTGTACTTTAGACTCTTATGATATTATTTTGACAACTGAGTCTTGACCTTAGGTTTCAATTGCAATACTATCCGGTGTCCAATAAAATGCACAATTCATTTTCCGTAGTTCGTCCCTTTCACGCAAATTGAATCACAGAAAACAAACTAATGGCTATTTTCCATTAGACCAGTTTTAACTGGAACATCTGCTGTAACCTGATTAACAATGTGAATATTTCTGATCCCTACAACTTATACTTCACTTCCCAAGAATGGTAGGTGTAGAACTTCCACAAAATAGACTGTAAAATGGGTAGCCCCTGTATAAATCAAAAATTAAGTGGGGTGGCCATTGACTTTACTGTCAACATATGGTCCTCTTTGGTCTACTTCTAGGACTGCTCCAAGTAAACAACCATCCTCAGATGCCACTGTGGTGAACTTCTCCCTGCTAATTCATTATTTAGTGTCAATGGATTGTATTGGTACCCTGCACTGTATGACATTTTATATTTAATATTCTGCTGCATCACTGGAGCTGAAGGAGTTGGTTTTCTAAATGAATTCTGACATACAACGTTCAGAATTTTTAACCATTGGGACCTTCATATCTATCTGCATTTGTATTTGTGGAACACCATTACCTTGAACTGTCCACATTCCCATTTCCAATCCCCAATTTTCCCACAAAAATGGCAATCTGTATTCTTCTTCATCATCTCAACATTAACAATTATTCCATCACTGTTCACCATTCCTCTTCTACCTCCTTGCATTTGCACTAGACCACCTCCCATTGCTGTACCACCTATTTGTTTAATTCTAAAATGAACAAAACACACATTTGAACTCTCTCAAACTGCTTAGTCTGAGAAATCATCAAATTCTCCTTAATACTTTTCTGTTTTGTAACAAAATAATCACTATTATAGTTCACCTGCTTCAAAATGGCATCCATGCTCATTGTCTGCCAACACAATTCATTTGACTGAATATAGTTATTAATCTCTGGTTTTAAACCATTCACAAAAGCAGTCACAAAACCACTAATGCCATTTTTCTTGGGATCATGGACACCACTATGCTTTTTGGAAATCTGCATAAGCCTCTCATAAAAAAACATGTAATGACTCTTTTGGCTCATGTGTTGTCCTCAAATCTTTGCCCAATTAACATCCTTCTCAGAAACTAGTTTTCTAATATGTTCAACCACAGCCTTATAGCTGTCAGCTATATCTTTTGTGGGAGCATTATTAGGTTCTATATTTGGCCCATTAACTAAATTGTTGCACTCAGCCCACAAGTCACTAGGAACTACAATTTCAAATAATGATTTCAAATCAGTTGCCAGCACCTGTGAAATGTGTGCAATTTGTGTACCTCTTTGTACCATTCCCTTGGCTCCTCACACAATTTTGGAAAATTCTGAGTAAAAGCATAAAGATAATTTCGTGTCCACAGGACTTGCATAAGATTCCCTCCATGTATCTTGCTTAAAGGAAACTCCAAGGCTGTGACTCTTTCAACTTCCGAGTTACTTGCTGTTCCATTTGTCTTTGCTCCCTATGTTTTTCTTTTACGCACTGTCCCTTTGTTTCATCTCTCTTTGTATTTCTTTAGGTCACACTAATCCCGTGTCTTTTCAATTAAATCTTAAAGTTCTTAAAGCAATCAAGCCTATTTCTCAATTCCATTTAACATTTTTAATTTTGCTATTATCAACTTCTAATTCATCAGCTTGTCCTTATAGCTTTCCAAGCACTTCATTCGTGCATCTGGCTGCTGTAAATATCTAATTTCATCAACATTGTAATTTAACAGCCTATTGAAGTAAATATTTTCCTCTAGCATTTCACCAAATGTGATTTTCAAAATACCAATATCTATGACTTTAGAAGCCTCCTCAACTATTGCCATTCTTTCAGGTGATATATAACACACATCATTGGGGAGGGCCTGAGGGACATTTAAAGACCTGCATAGGTTTTATCCCCCATATACCAGAATCCGAGCAACCTAGAAAACCTATGGGTCTAACATCTGAGTCATTTATCAGGAATAGAGCTATTGTCTCAACCGCAGATTGGTAAGAGTACTAGCTCAAGGCGTCATCCAGAAGATGGTTAACCCTGTGTTAGCAAAGTGAATAGCTATATTGGATTCCCATCAATATCATGTATGATCAATATTCTCATGTGGTCCTCCGTCCTAGGTCTAGTGTCTCTAGATCATTGAGACAATATAGTACCATCTACGGACTCATAGTTTGCACATGCCAACACTTGGACAACCATAAGAATCTGATAAGACGGGTAAGTGCAGTGCAAAAAGAAAAGTGTGTGAAATATTAAAATAGGATAGAGAATCTCATTCCAATTTTTATTCTACCAAGACCTCTTCCTGACTAAAAACAAGGAACAGCGCAAAACAATACTCCTGCAGTTTAACAAATATCTGCATAGGGGCCGACATGTTTCAGCCTTAACGGGAATTTGACCCTAGGCTTTCATCAGGGCCTCTGTTCTCATAATAATGCGACTGCGAAAATAGTGTTGGTGCAAAACTCAAATGAAAAAATACTGTGATATAATTTAAACAGTAAAGGATATAAGTCTCCAAATACTGTAGCTTCACTCCTCCATGACACATGGTAATTCTATTAAATCTGTAGAGGAAGAAACAAAATAAAACACAGAGAAAACCATCTGTAAGCAAAGGACTAGATTTGCCTTAAATATATGTCTAACTTCAGTACATATAATCACTCATCCAGTGTGCCCGGAGAAGAGACCTCACCTCGTCCTAGACCTGGCTCAGGCGTAGTGAGACCCCGCTCTGAAAGAGGAAAGTACACTGGAACTAAATATAGGCTGCAGGACTGATTAATCCAAGGCAATCCTAATTCCTACATGTACCAGTGAATTTACTCCCCCTTGCTTTAAAAAAACTTATGTTACTGAGAACTTGCTGTCCGGGACATCACCCTGCAAAATCCCATCAACTACTCCTCACACAAAACATTGGTTGTTTGCTAAAGAGATCACTAAACACCAGCAGTGATCAGTATCTCTCTGTACATCTGTCAAAAAACAGTGTGTTGCAGAGGCTTGTAAAGAAAAATCTAAAGAGGCCCAAGAAGGGGCTCCTTACCTGTCCGGCGTTGTCTCTGGCAATGGCTGAGACAGGGGGAGGCAAAGAACCGAGCTAAAGCCTTCCTTTTTAATGGTCACGAGGTGGTCTCTCCACCAATCAGGTTAGACAGCATGTGCATAGCGCTGTCTCTCTATTATATTTCTGGCTTAGTAATATCTGGTATGCCATGTCAGAGATTCATGCATATAGCGTCCTAGGTGTATGTTTGATGAAAGACTCAAACAATTACACAGAGCGAACCGATTAGCGAAGAGCCGTTATCGCGTGATCTCGCGATAATACCTTAGACTACAAAATGACGTCATGGCGTCCATTTTTGTAGTCCGATTACGTGTGTTATCATTTCATCTCGGCAATTTATTGAGCAAAAAAAAAAAAAACTGCGATCGTGCCCAAATTATTGCACAATTCAACAGTGCATATAAAGATCGCCGCCATCTCCAACCTAGTGTCACAGAGCCAAAAACCGTTTCAACCTGGTTTTAGTAACGTCATGCAGCGCATCAGCCATAGACTCCAAGCACACCCTCACATTACTTGTGAACATCAGCAGACGTGTTCGTCATACTCAATGTGTGCTAAGTTTCCTAGAAGTCACAATTCAAGGGCAAAAGGACCTGGAACACTGAAAGATTAAGTCTCGGAGATATCGCGAGAGTTGGTAGGACTACAAGATGATGTCATCACTGTCTCTCCTGTAGTTCTGAAGTAAATGCGATGTGGTGTGATCAAGGCTGCAAACAGGGATAGGGGCCTGAGGTTAACACGGGCACAGAACCTCTTTAAAAAGATTACCCCTCGAGGGGAAAATTCCTTGTTCCTTTATTTCATCAGTCCTTTGTTATCATGGGGACTGTTAAATCAGTGGGGACAGTAAAGGGCATTCAAAAACCTAGTGTATCATCACCTCTCCATGTGTCACAAGTGTGGATGCTATGTGTCACACCATAGTGGCATCTATTATATTGCACAGGAGACCATAAATACTATATGTAGTGCATTCCCCACTCAGAAAACCAAGCGTTTACTACAAGGAATAGAGTTGAAGTACTGATCCTGCTTATATACAATGCCGATAGTATCTAAATGTCTATATGCAGTTGTTATAATTGGAGTTTTAAAGGTAATCACAGGTTCACTTCAGACTCAGCCAGGGGATGTCATCATTCAGCCCCCGTATATCTGTACGTAGTTTAAACACCCATTTTTGTTCCTTCCGAAAAAGAAAACTTGTCACGTCTGTGACATGTGATGGTATGAAAGGTTTCTCAAGTACAGTCCATGTGAAGTCTGTTTCTCCATGGTTCTTCTCCAAGAAGTGTCGAGTCAGCTTTGAGATGTTCTTCTTACACCGGAAAGTGCTTTTGTGCTCTAACATGCGTGTCCTTACTTTCCTTGTCGTCATCCCAATGTATTTTTCATTACAAGGGCATGTGATTTGGTAGATACAGTTCACACTATTGCAATTGGAGAATTGTCGCAATTCCCATGGTCTAGTGGTACCGATGTCTATGCTAGTGACACTGCAAGTCAGGGCACACATCGAGCAAGTACCACACGGGTGATGCCCTTTGATTGCAGGTAGGTCCCATAGGGTCCCTAATTGTCTCTTGACTTGTTCTCGAGGGCGAGTATGTACTAGACAGTCTCTCAAACTGCTGGCTCTCTTGAACGCAAAAAGGGGATATTCAATCTTCTCTTTTCCACTGTTGAGTATCCGCCAATGTCGTCTTATGATTTTCTGCACACTATTAGACTTGGTGTTGAAGGTACTGACCAGAGTTAATCGATCTTGCGGGGGTTCCTTAGTAGAGACTTCAAGTAATGCCTCCCTATTCTTGTTCGCCGCCCGTTTCCATGACCGCTTTATCAACTTCTTTGGGTAATGTCTGTGTATCAGTTGCTGTGATAAAGCACTGGCATGGGTATTGAAAGTTTCTGTGGTGGAACAGTTACGCCTCAGGCGCAAGAATTGGCCCACAAGCAGGTTGTCTCGCAAGGACTTAGGATGTTGGCTTTCGTATAGAAGAAGTGAATTCCTTGCCATGGTCTTACGGTAGAGTTCAGTTTCTAAACCAGTTCGTGTGGTATAAATGGAGAGATCCAGGAAAGCAATTCTGTCCTTGCTGGTCTCGATGGTGAACCGTAAGAATTCATTTTGTGCATTCAGCCACTCGTGGAATTGAAGCACAGTGTCAGTGCTACCTCTCCAGATTAGTAAAACATCATCAATATAGCATTTGCACCACAATATTGATGCGAGGAAAGGGTTTGATGCTGCCAACACAGTTTGTTCTTCAAATTTATGGACGTATAGATTCGCCAGCGATGGGGCAAAAATACTGCCCATGCTGGTCCCCGAGATCTGTAGGTATAGGGTCTCCTCAAATTTGAAAAAGTTCTCCTTCATAGCCATGGTAGCCAAATCCATGATGAAGGGGACCGGAGTAATGGAGTCAATTTCAGACTCCCCCAGGATGGATCTGATGGTATCTAGAGTCTCATCCTGGGGGATAGATGTGTACAGAGACTCAACGTCAAGTGATACCAACAGATCTGTTTCTTGGTTGAAATCTATTTCTGGAATAATTCTCAAGACATCGGCTGTGTCCTTTAGATAAGTAGGCATGGTATGCACTATGGGACGTAGAAAGTGATCCACGAATGCAGAGAGTGGCTCAAGGAGGGATCCCTGGCCTGAAATGATTGGTCTCCCTGGAGGTGGTCGCTGTGGCTTATGCACCTTGGGTAAGGTGTAGAAATATGGCGTGATGGGTGCTTGGGCTTGTAGAAATTGAGCTTCTTTGGGGGTTACCCAGCCCTCTGCCAATGCCTCTTCTACCATAGATTTAATTTCACAGGTCAATCTTGCTGTCGGATCTGAGGTTAGTATTTGGTATGCGGTCCTGTTGTTAAGTTGTTTCAAACACTCAGTCCTGTAACTATCTACATCTTGTATTACGATGGAGCCCCCTTTATCTGCTGGCTTGATAATGATAGTTCGGTCTTGTGTCAGAGTTCGAAGAGCTTGTCTCTCTAGTCTTGATAAATTCTTGAAACCTTTATTTTCATTGGACCAAATTTTCTCTATGTCATCCTTGACAGCCTGCTCGAATGTTAGTACTTTAGGTGGAATAGAGTGGATAGGGAGACCGAAGGTAGATTTTATACTTAGGCCTGTATTAACTTCTTTTTCTTGATTGGAATCGTCAGTGTATTTGTTCATAAAGAAGTAATGTAATTTCAATTTTCGAAAGAACTGTGCTAGTTCCATTTGCAATAGAAAGGGGTCTCCCTCCTCGGTAAAGACGAAACCCAGGCCTTTGTTCAAAATGTGTTCCTCTGTATCGGTTAGGATCCGCTTGCTCAGGTTCACCACTAAACTTGATTCAGATGTGATGTCTGTTCCTGTGCACCTCTCCTCTTCTGGCTCCTCGTACCTGCATGAGGACCCTCCGTCTCGTCCCAATGTACCTGTGCTTGTGCTTGGCCTTGCGCCTGTGCTTGTCCGGTTTTCTTTTTCCCCGGGACCGTCGGGGGGCCAAACCGAAAAAGCAGCTGGTTGGGATATTGAGGATAGCCCTGGAAGTGTTGTTGAAAGGGTGGTTGGAAACTGCCAGGTGGCCCTAATGGAGCAGGTGGCCACCACGGTTGTCCTGGCATCATCTGTGGTCCTGAAAAATTCTGGTATCTTCCTGATCTTCGTTGGCCTCTACCTACAAAAGCGGCGGGTGTTGTCCCTGGATCGCAACCTGAGTCTGAACTGGACCCTGAGTAATTGGACCCATACTTTCTGCCGCTGCGGTTGTAATCTGGTGCTTTGTAATTATCACTAGTGTATGGGTACACTCTGTCCATTTTGAATTTTGCCAAGTCTTTCTTAAATTTGTCCAACTTGGACTGGAGGATAGTGTCTCCATAGTCCTTGGTGTTCTTATCTGATTCATCCTTCTGTTTCTTGAAAACAGGTGCAGTCACTGTGGCCTTTATTTGTCCTTCCAGGACTTGTATTTCTATTAGTAATGTGTCTGCTACCCGTTTGGCTGTACTGATGATCAGTATCAGCCAGTCGCGGGTGCAGCGCCAGGCTATCAAGGACCAGTCTTCCAAAAATGCTTTGTCATTAAGAAAGAGCCGAGGTGCGTTTGTCACTATAAGCCCAGGTGGTGCACAGCTCGCTCTTAAATATTCTGCCATGATTATACCATGGGTCTGAGTCCGGGAATGCACTTTTTTTAAAGAAAGGACCTTGGTCCAATCGTCGGTGCCTATCACAGATGGTGCTGGTAAGGTCTCGAGAATACTCGGCATGTTGTCTAGGATGGATTGATAGACAGTATCATCATACGCTATGCCTCTGCGTTCAGACATAATGAATAATGGTTGGAGCAACCAATGGGGAGAAGGGGGGAGTCCCTGGGGCAAGGGTGGTAACACAAGAAGAAAAGACCACTGTATTGACTAGTGATCTGTCAACAACTATCTCTATAGATACAGTCGTTTATTGGCCCGCGGCAAGTCTGCCGCTCTAAACATATATAACACACATCATTGGGGAGGGCCTGAGGGACATTTAAAGACCTGCACAGGTTTTATCCCCCATATACCAGAATCCGAGCAACCTAGAAAACCTATGGGTCTAACATCTGAGTCATTTATCAGGAATAGAGCTATTGTCTCAACCGCAGATTGGTAAGAGTACTAGCTCAAGGCGTCATCCAGAAGATGGTTAACCCTGTGTTAGCAAAGTGAATAGCTATATTGGATTCCCATCAATATCATGTATGATCAATATTTTCATGTGGTCCTCCGTCCTAGGTCTAGTGTCTCTAGATCATTGAGACAATATAGTACCATCTACGGACTCATAGTTTGCACATGCCAACACTTGGACAACCATAAGAATCTAATAAGACGGGTAAGTGCAGTGCAAAAAGAAAAGTGTGTGAAATATCAAAATAGGATAGAGAATCTCATTCCAATTTTTATTCTACCAAGACCTATTCCTGACTAAAAACAAGGAACAGCGCAAAACAATACTCCTGCAGTTTAACAAATATCTGCATAGGGGCCGACATGTTTCAGCCTTAACGGGAATTTGACCCTCGGCTTTCATCAGGGCCTCTGTTCTCATAATAATGCGACTGCGAAAATAGTGTTGGTGCAAAACTCAAATGAAAAAATACTGTGATATAATTTAAACAGTAAAGGATATAAGTCTCCAAATACTGTAGCTTCACTCCTCCATGACACCTGGTAATTCTATTAAATCTGTAGAGGAAGAAACAAAATAAAACACAGAGAAAACCATCTGTAAGCAAAGGACTAGATTTGCCTTAAATATATGTCTAACTTCAGTACATATAATCACTCACCCAGTGTGCCCGGGGAAGAGACCTCACCTCGTCCTAGACCTGGCTCAGGCGTAGTGAGATCCCGCTCTGAAAGAGGAAAGTACACTGGAACTGAATATAGGCTGCAGGACTGATTAATCCAAGGCAATCCTAATTCCTACATGTACCAGTGAATTTACTCCCCCTTGCTTTAAAAAAACTTATGTTACTGAGACCTTGCTGTCCGGGACATCACCCCGCAAAATCCCATCAACTACTCCTCACACAAAACATTGGTTGTTTGCTAAAGAGATCACTAAACACCAGCAGTGATCAGTATCTCTCTGTACATCTGTCAAAAAACAGTGTGTTGCAGAGGCTTGTAAAGAAAAATCTAAAGAGGCCCAAGAAGGGGCTCCTTACCTGTCCGGCGTTGTCTCTGGCAATGGCTGAGACAGGGGGAGGCAAGGAACCGAGCTAAAGCCTTCCTTTTTAATGGTCATGAGGTGGTCTCTCCACCAATCAGGTTAGACAACATGTGCATAGCGCTGTCTCTCTATTATATTTCTGGCTTAGTAATATCTGGTATGCCATGTCAGAGATTCATGCATATAGCGTCCTAGGTGTATGTTTGATGAAAGACTCAAACAATTACACAGAGCGAACCGATCAGCGAAGAGCCGTTATCGCGTGATCTCGCGATAATACCTTAGACTACAAAATGACGTCATGGCGTCCATTTTTGTAGTCCGATTACGTGTGTTATCATTTCATCTCGGCAATTTATTGAGCAAAAAAAAAAACTGCGATTGTGCCCAAATTATTGCACAATTCAACAGTGCATATAAAGATCGCCGCCATCTCCAACCTAGTGTCACAGAGCCAAAAACCGGTTCAACCTGGTTTTAGTAACGTCATGCAGCGCATCAGCCATAGACTCCAAGCACACCCTCACATTACTTGTGAACATCAGCAGACGTGTTCGTCATACTCAATGTGTGCTAAGTTTCCTAGAAGTCACAATTCAAGGGCAAAAGGACCTGGAACACTGAAAGATTAAGTCTCGGAGATATCGCGAGAGTTGTTAGGACTACAAGATGATGTCATCACTGTCTCTCCTGTAGTTCTGAAGTAAATGCGATGTGGTGTGATCAAGGCTGCAAACAGGGATAGGGGCCTGAGGTTAACACGGGCACAGAACCTCTTTAAAAAGATTACCCCTCGAGGGGAAAATTCCTTGTTCCTTTATTTCATCAGTCCTTTGTTATCATGGGGACTGTTAAATCAGTGGGGACAGTAAAGGGCATTCAAAAACCTAGTGTATCATCACCTCTCCATGTGTCACAAGTGTGGATGCTATGTGTCACACCATAGTGGCATCTATTATATTGCACAGAAGACCATAAATACTATATGTAGTGCATTCCCCACTCAGAAAACCAAGCGTTTACTACAAGGAATAGAGTTGAAGTACTGAACCTGCTTATATACAATGCCGATAGTATCTAAATGTCTATATGCAGTTGTTATAATTGGAGTTTTAAAGGTAATCACAGGTTCACTTCAGACTCAGCCAGGGGATGTCATCATTCAGCCCCCGTATATCTGTACGTAGTTTAAACACCCATTTTTGTTCCTTCCGAAAAAGAAAACTTGTCACGTCTGTGACATGTGATGGTATGAAAGGTTTCTCAAGTACAGTCCATGTGAAGTCTGTTTCTCCATGGTTCTTCTCCAAGAAGTGTTGTGTCAGCTTTGAGATGTTCTTCTTACACCGGAAAGTGCTTTTGTGCTCTAACATGCGTGTCCTTACTTTCCTTGTCGTCATCCCAATGTATTTTTCATTACAAGGGCATGTGATTTGGTAGATACATTTTACACTATTGCAATTGGAGAATTGTCGCAATTCCCATGGTCTAGTGGTACCGATATCTATGCTAGTGACACTGCAAGTCAGGGCACACATCGAGCAAGTACCACACGGGTGATGCCCTTTGATTGCAGGTAGGTCCCATAGGGTCCCTAATTGTCTCTTGACTTGTTCTCGAGGGCGAGTATGTACTAGACAGTCTCTCAAACTGCTGGCTCTCTTGAACGCAAAAAGGGGATATTCAATCTTCTCTTTCCCACTGTTGAGTATCCGCCAATGTCGTCTTATGATTTTCTGCACACTATTAGACTTGGTGTTGAAGGTACTGACCAGAGTTAATCGATCTTGCGGGGGTTCCTTAGTAGAGACTTCAAGTAATGCCTCCCTATTATTGTTCGCCGCCCGTTTCCATGACCGCTTTATCAACTTCTTAGGGTAATGTCTGTGTATCAGTTGCTGTGATAAAGCACTGGCATGGGTATTGAAAGTTTCTGTGATGGAACAGTTACTCCTCAGGCGCAAGAATTGGCCCACAGGCAGGTTGTCTCGCAAGGACTTAGGATGTTGGCTTTCGTATAGAAGAAGTGAATTCCTTGCCATGGGCTTACGGTAGAGTTCAGTTTCTAAACCAGTTCGTGTGGTATAAATGGAGAGATCCAGGAAAGCAGTTCTGTCCTTGCTGGTCTCGATGGTGAACCGTAAGAATTCATTTTGTGCATCAGCCACTCGTGGAATTGAAGCACAGTGTCAGTGCTCCCTCTCCAGATTAGTAAAACATCATCAATATAGCGTTTCCACCACAATATTGATGCGAGGAAAGGGTTTGATGCTGCCAACACAGTTTGTTCTTCAAATTTATGGACGTATAGATTCGCCAGTGATGGGGCAAAAATACTGCCCATGCTGGTCCCCGAGATCTGTAGGTATAGGGTCTCCTCAAATTTGAAAAAGTTCTCCTTCATAGCCATGGTAGCCAAATCCATGATGAAGGGGACCGGAGTAATGGAGTCAATTTCAGACTCCCCCAGGATGGATCTGATGGTATCTAGAGTCTCATCCTGGGGGATAGATGTGTACAGAGACTCAACGTCAAGTGATACCAACAGATCTGTTTCTTGGTTGAAATCTATTTCTGGAATAATTCTCAAGACATCGGCTGTGTCCTTTAGATAAGTAGGCATGGTATGCAC
The DNA here is from genome assembly GCF_964263255.1 of Lissotriton vulgaris. Taxonomy (NCBI): domain Eukaryota; kingdom Metazoa; phylum Chordata; class Amphibia; order Caudata; family Salamandridae; genus Lissotriton; species Lissotriton vulgaris. The sequence continues at coordinate 660,446,189 of NC_141694.1, forward strand.
TATGGGACGTAGAAAGTGATCCACGAATGCAGAGAGTGGCTCAGGGAGGGATCCCTGGCCTGAAATGATTGGTCTCCCTGGAGGTGGTCGCTGTGGCTTATGCACCTTGGGTAAGGTGTAGAAATATGGCGTGATGGGTGCTTGGGCTTGTAGGAATTGAGCTTCTTTGGGGGTTACCCAGCCCTCTGCCAATGCCTCTTCTACCATAGATTTAATTTCACAGGTCAATCTTGCTGTCGGATCTGAGGTTAGTATTTGGTATGCGGTCCTGTTGTTAAGTTGTTTCAAACACTCAGTCCTGTAACTATCTACATCTTGTATTACGATGGAGCCCCCTTTATCTGCTGGCTTGATAATGATAGTTCGGTCTTGTGTCAGAGTTCGAAGAGCTTGTCTCTCTAGTCTTGATAAATTCTTGAAACCTTTATTTTCATTGGACCAAATTTTCTCTATGTCATCCTTGACAGCCTGCTCGAATGTTAGTACTTTAGGTGGAATAGAGTGGATAGGGGGACAGAAGGTAGATTTTATACTTAGGCCTGTATTTACTTCTTTTTCTTGATTGGAATCGTCAGTGTATTTGTTCATAAAGAAGTAATGTAATTTCAATTTTCGAAAGAACTGTGCTAGTTCCATTTGCAATAGAGAGGGGTCTCCCTCCTCGGTAAAGACGAAACCCAGGCCTTTGTTCAAAATGTGTTCCTCTGTATCGGTTAGGATCCGCTTGCTCAGGTTCACCACTAAACTTGATTCAGATGTGATGTCTGTTCCTGTGCACCTCTCCTCTTCTGGCTCCTCGTACCTGCATGAGGACCTTCCGTCTCGTCCCAATGTACCTGTGCTTGTGCTTGGCCTTGCGCCTGTGCTTGTCCGGGTTTTCTTTTTCCCCGGGACCGTCGGGGGCCAAACCGAAAAAGCGGCTGGTTGGGATATTGAGGATAGCCCTGGAACTGTTGTTGAAAGGGTTGTTGGAAACTGCCAGGTGGCCCCCATGGAGCAGGTGGCCACCACGGTTGTCCTGGCATCATCTGTGGTCCTGAAAAATTCTGGTATATTCCTGATCTTCGTTGGCCTCTACCTACAAAAGCGGCGGGTGTTGTCCCTGGATCGCTGCCTGAGTCTGAACTGGACCCTGAGTAATTGGACCCATACTTTCTGCCGCTGCGGTTGTAATCTGGTGCTTTGTAATTATCACTAGTGTATGGGTACACTCTGTCCATTTTGAATTTTGCCAAGTCTTTCTTAAATTTATCCAACTTGGACTGGAGGATAGTGTCTCCATAGTCCTTTGTGTTCTTATCTGATTCATCCTTCTGTTTCTTGAAAACAGGTGCAGTCACTGTGGCCTTGATTTGTCCTTCCAGGACTTGTATTTCTATTAGTAATGTGTCTGCTACCCGTTTGGCTGTACTGATGATCAGTATCAGCCAGTCGCGGGTGCAGCGCCAGGCTATTAAGGACCAGTCTTCCAAAAATGCTTTGTCATTAAGAAAGAGCCGAGGTGCGTTCGTCACTATAAGCCCAGGTGGTGCACAGCTCGCTCCTAAATATTCTGCCATGATTATACCATGGGTCTGAGTCCGGGAATGCACTTTTTTTAAAGAAAGGACCTTGGTCCAATCGTCGGTGCCTATCACAGATGGTGCTGGTAAGGTCTCGAGAATACTCGGCATGTTGTCTAGGATGGATTGATAGACAGTATCATCATACGCTATGCCTCTGCGTTCAGACATAATGAATAATGGTTGGAGCAACCAATGGGGAGAAGGGGGGAGTCCCTGGGGCAAGGACGGTAACACAAGAAGAAAAGACATTTAAAGACTGCATAGGTTTTATCCCCCATATACCAGAATCCGAGCAACCTAGAAAACCTATGGGTCTAACATCTGAGTCATTTATCAAGAATAGAGCTATTGTCTCAACCGCAGATTGGTAAGAGTACTAGCTCAAGGCGTCATCCAGAAGATGGTTAACCCTGTGTTAGCAAAGTGAATAGCTATATTGGATTCCCATCAATATCATGTATGATCAATATTCTCATGTGGTCCAGCCAGCCCGAACCTGTATAACAGGCTGAACATCTCTGTGAGTATTGGGCATTACTATTATCTTGGCCTCAGTTGGTGCACTTGATACAGTAGACAATGGAGCTTGTACAGTAGTACCATCTCCCCCCACTGCCATGTCAGCTCTTGACCCAGAACCAGCACTAGTATCAGAATTAGAACCACTAGTTCCTGTCACATGCTGTTGCAGTAGAATATGGAGGTGGTCCACAATTCAAAAGTTCATTTAAGAAATTATGCTCCTCATTAGAATTATCATTTGATTTCCCTCCCTTATTTGTTTTGTCTCGGTCATTTGTCTCCATGGCTGGAAAGATTTTTACACAATCAATCATATATTATCCTTCCATAATCTTTCCTGTTGATCCAACTTATTCTCAGGCCACTGTCTAGATGAGCTTTGACCAGCTTTGACATTTTCTTTTTCACTTCCTCTGTCGCCATTCATTTACCGCCTCAAACTGTGTAGATCTAAGCATTGGCTTCATGTCGTAAATAGTCTGTCTCAAGAAATCGAACTTTCTCATGTTAAATGTACTCTGTAAAGAAAACTGTAAATCTTTTTAGAAAGCATGCAATCATGGTATTCAGACATCCAGGTGCATGTATAGTACCAGATGTCCATCATCATTTCATATGTAGTCATCCCCCTGGCAGGTAATTTCTGACCCTTTCATAGGTATAAAAGTAACTTTAGGCTTTTTCAACACATTGCTCATTATTTCTGCTTAAAACAGACTAAACAAATTAGCTCAAAATCACAACAAACAAGCTAGCGAGCAACAACCAATCCCAGTGCAGCTCTGTCAGAGGTCAACCTATCACAAAGCGGCTCTATCAGCAACCATACAATCAGAGCGTTGCTTTGTGGTGATATTCCACCAATTTCAGAAAAGCTCCCTGGTTGACTAACCAATCACTGTGCGACTTCTCTGTTAAAATGGAAAACAATTGCAGAAGCTTTTAAAAAAACTTTAAACTCATAAACCTCTTGCCTGCTCAACCTAAATAGGAAAGAAGTTAACAAGGTAAAGTAATATATTTACATTTTTACAAAAAACAGCCTAGGAAAGAGAGAAACGGAAACCTCTGAAAACTGTACCATCCTAAAACCACAATGCATGCTAAGCAGTCCTGTGCAGAAAAAACAGCAACCTTATTAGATATACACAACCTAGAAAAGAAATGTATTAGTTCAGAAGCAAGTTAACTGTGTGTAGACGGCGCCTGCTCTACACACCCACAAGTAAAACCACAGTTTCTTGGGTTCCAATAAACAAAACAGCCAACAATCAACAACTCCTAAACAACAAGAAAATCACAAATATGAATAGTACATCTAAAAACAGTGATTCATCTGCTGATAAAATCAACAAAAATCAACAGATATCCAAACAACTCACAAATCGAACAACAATCCATAACACAAGCGTTACTCAACACAAACATACAAAACACATCAATCAATCTACCATATCCATATTTATACTCCAAATCACTCGGGAACACATGGCAAGACAGCATCTGCAGGAAAACTCCAGAGAGAAAGTTCTCACGGTTTGGGGAAAATAATTCTGTTGGCAGGGTCAAAATCAAGAAAAATCATTTGGGTAACTCAATGCAACTCTAGGGTCCCTCACAAAAGAGGAGGTGTTCTTAAACAACCATCCTGTGCTATAATTGTTTGTGCGAGAGGAACCCAGTACCATAATAATCAGGACCAAGGGGCTTATGTATGAACAAGCCCTTTTGCGATTCCTTAATAGCGATTTTTAGCAAATTGCTATAAAGGAATCGCAAAATGCTATGTATGTAGGAATCGCAATAATAATTGCGATTACTTAATATTCCTTCATTGTGAATCACGACTTGCAATTAAGGAATACCTTCCCATTCATTCCTGTGGGCTAGGGGGCCCATAGGAATGAATGGGAAGACATTCTCAATTTGCGATTCGCAAATTTAATATGCAATTTCAAGGGTGCCAGGGTGTCAAAAGGACACCCTGCTTCACCCCTGAAATATGTATGTGTACACATGTGGTGCACATACATGCTCCAAGGGCATGTTTGTGCGCCACATGGTACTTTTAAAAATGTAAAAATGTGCATTTTTCAAAGAAACCGCAAATTACCACCAACTTGAAGTTGGTGGTAATTTGCAATTTCTTAAGGCCAAATCTCACTTTTTCTGTGCTTCAGACATTGCATTTAAGGAATCACAATGTGTGATTCCTTAAATGTAATTGCAAAATAGAAAATCGCTAATTTTGCGATTCTCCAATTTGTGATGCCCTTTTGGGATGATACATCCCAAAAGCCCTTTTCCAGTTTGCAAAAGGGCCGAGTTGGAGAATCGGCCTGCTGCGAACGGGAAAAGGGCTTGATACATATGCCCCTAAGTCCCAATAATGGAGACACCTCAAAATTTCAAATCTCACATCAGTTTAGCAAATAACACAAATAGTTATGAAGACCACTTAATAACTGGGTTCTACACTGAGAGAAAAGTTAAAGGGTTTTATTACAAATTCCCAAAATCAAACAGTACAGAATAAATGCCATAAAGGCTCAAAGTTATACAGAATAATAAAAAAACACCAATAAATCAATAAAGTCTTAAGTGAGCAACAAAATCTATAAAAGCCAGTCAGCATCCCCAGTAGCTTGAAAGAAAGCTCAAAAAGCTCTGGCTCACTCCCAGAAATAAAGGTCCTTATAGACAATGTTCGCAAAAGAAATTAGCTAATGGTACAGATATGACATGGCACAGTCAATATTTGGCAAATCAGAATCTTAAATGTCATACAAATAGTGCTAATACTAACCCATTTGTAAGTAAACTATGAGCAGCCTCAGCAACACATTGTCATAGGAAGTTCAACTAAAATGCAACATTCAGAAAACATTGGGCCGTACACCAGCTCAATGTGGTAACCCATCAGCAACATTACAGTGGAAGAGTCTGTGGACTATAACCACATTTTGCACCAGTTATTCAAACATCAAACAGTTCATTTACATTACATGCACATTTCAGAAAACAACATACAATCTCATTTTTTTAATGCTTTACTAAGCATGTGAGGAAAGATGAGACATGCAGAAAATGGGAGGGGAAGATGCAGAAGCGAAGACAAAGAGAAAGGAACAACATCCATTTTTTCAGTTATGGCAGTTTTCACTAAAATGTGGCCTAACTAAAGCACATTAATAAACATTCTAAATTATGTATAAAACTCGTTTCAACTGCAAATGTATTAATTCATCATTTGAGACTATATTTCATTCTAACAATCATTAATACTCAATGGTAATTGCAACATAAAGATTGTAATTCCTACACCACCTATTGAAACTCTAGAACCCTGACCTTGGGGACTGTGTGTATTGTTTGTGAATACTGTATTTTACTTTGTGTTGGTATATAAATATTCCTTTTTTCATAAAACATTTATTTGAGTGGACAGTAATTTATTGCTGCTCTGAACATATTTTTTGTGGTGAACTTGTGTTCACCTCCTCACTGGGAAGCCTTGGACTGTTCAATGTTGGATTTGGACTGCTCAATCCATGTTACTACTGTGAGTCAAGTGCTGAAGGGGTACTTTGCCCAGTTGCTCAGGATCCATAATAGGTCGTGCCTGGAAACATCAGGAGCAAAATTCTTAAACCCCCACGTTTGGTGCCAGTAGGTCCCGCTTGCCCCATGGTCTTCTGCACCTGTACCTGACACTCATTCAGAGATGCTGTGCTGCTATCACTTTGGAGTTGTGACAGCTATTCGTCATCTGCTTCAGTTAGTGCTGTTAGTGGGCTTTGGTATTATCAACATCTCCTTGTCCATTACCGAGTTGAATGCTCCCTGTTTTCGTTACCCTGCTGCTTTCAGTGTGGACATTTTCAAAGATGGTGCTAGGTTGACAGGAACTCCCTTGAGTCATATCATTTTCAGTACAAGCGTCCAGAAAGAATGTTGCTCTCATGTCATGGGCATATCTACATTCCTGATGTAGAAGTATACCTTAGGTGCTGCTGGAGTGTGTGTTGTGATTCTTCACCATGGAATTTAGTAGGATATGCTTTGGCCACGGTTTAAGTCTGTTGGGTGGCAAGCAGAGCCTTTAGATAAACTTGCAGCTATCTGGCAGAAATCAAGGGAGAGATTTACAAGCCCCTTGCAACACTCTTGCGCTGCCATGTGTCACTTTTGTGATGCAACAGCGATGTAAAAAATCCGGCCAATTTACAACGTGACGCATCTAGGGAGATGCGTCACTTTGTAAAGCCCTGAGTAACAATATACCTGCGCAAGGTATACTGTATGCAGGGTGGGCGTTCTCACGCAAATAGCCATGTAGAACTGACGCAGTGAAATCTACGAGATTTCACTGTGTCACTCTGTGCCTTCACTGCGTCAAAATCCTTATGCCTGCTCAGACCAGGCATAAAGAATGACGCAGGGCTTTTTGAATGCCACTCACCAATCTGTTGTGGGTCATTGCTGGAGTTGCGTCACTTTCATGAGCAACTCTAGCAATGCGTCACTTTTGTGCCAACAGATGCGTCAGAATTTCTGACGCATCTGTTGATCCTTGCACCATGGAGCACTGTATTGTAAATACAGCACATCCAAGGTTGCGCAAGGACATTCGGCCCTGACGCATCTATGCAGATGCGTCAGTTCCTTGTAACTCTTCCCCTGCGGGTTTTGCTTCAACATAGGGGATTTTTTTTTCTTTGACTCGCCCAAGCTTTTATTCCTTTCCTACAGAATAGGTCCACCACTTGGTACTAGCTAAGCTCCAAGTTCCTCATTGTAAACTTTAGAGCTCATTCTCAATTAGCTATTAATAAGGTTCCTTGAAATGGTTATAAATGTCGTCCACCAGTTAAGACTTGTTTGGCTCAACAGGTTTCAAAGCTTCGGTATGGAGATTTATTTCCAGAATGACCAGCTTACTGAAACTATCAATCTCTCTTTTACTCATTTGGCCCCTGCTCAGCAACCCATGAATGACTTTCAATGGTGGATTTGGAAAAAGTTGCTGTTTACTGACACAGCTGCTGTTGATTTCAAAACCGATTCAGAAAAGGGGGTGGTGATGAACAGAGTGTCTGAATAAAGCAGACCACTCTTACCCAGTCCAAAGATCAGGGCTTGATCCATCACCGTTATTTATCTCACTGCACCATCCCAGCTCAGAACCTGGCTATATGCAAATCAGTCTGTCCCTGGCCCAGTGCATCATGGGAACAGGGCAGACTAAACTACCAAGCCAATTCTTCACCAGAAAGGAGACAAGCTACCGGGGACCGGTTTCTGGCATTTCAGCCGTCTTCGGCCCGGCTTGCTTGAATCCTGATGGTGCAGTGAGAAAGGGACTCATGTCTGAGTATACCCTGCCACACCTATAGTGGCCAAAAATGATTCAGAAAAGGGGGTGGTGATGAACAGAGTGTCTGAATTAAGCAGACCACTCTTACCCAGTCCAAAGATCAGGGCTTGATCCATCACCGTTATTTATCTCACTGCACCATCCCAGCTCAGAACCTGGCTATATGCAAATCAGTCTGTCCCTGGCCCAGTGCATCATGGGAACAGGGCAGACTAAACTACCAAGCCAATTCTTCACCAGAAAGGAGACAAGCTACCGGGGACCGGTTTCTGGCATTTCAGCCGTCTTCGGCCCGGCTTGCTTGAATCCTGATGGTGCAGTGAGAAAGGGACTCATGTCTGAGTATACCCTGCCACACCTATAGTTGATTTCAAAACCAGCCCCTTCCATCAATATTTTTTTAATGCAGTTTTTTATAGTGGGAACTCGACCCAAAGATATTGGAGTGCTTTATATGAGCACCAGTTACATTACATAAGGACACATTCATTTTTGGCAGGCACAAGGAGATTAAGTGATTTGCCCAAAATAACAGGACATTGAGCCAACACCAAGACTCGAACATGGTACCCCAGTTCCAAGATCAGCAGCTCTCTCTTCATCCTCCCTTCCTGTCTCCCTGCCTCCTTTCTTTTCAGCTTCTCACCACTGTAATGAAAGGAGTAGCATGGATGAAGCAAGACTGAAGCTAAGTAGAGTGACCTGCAAGTTATAGCTGAGAAATTATCAAAGCACTGCGCTCACCTCTACACTCCCGGGAATATGGCCACAGCTGAAGACTCAAGAGATGTTTTGATAGATCTCCCACTCCCTGTGCTCTCCCTTGAGGACTTGGCATTCATGAAGAGTGATCCCATTATCAAGGCAATAATCTCGGCTATTCGTAGTGTCCAGTCAGGAAAGGCTATGGGGCCATATGGCCTACCAATAAAACTCTATAAATGAATTCCCTCATATTTGGCACCTCATCTGCTCAAAATTTACTTGGTGAGAAGAAGGGCAGGCGAACTGCCAGATGACCACTGACTAGCCGCAATCGTACTTATCCATAAACTGGGTAAACCGGCAGAGCATTGCGCTTCATACCGACCCATCTCCCTGCCTAATGCGGAGACCAAAATATTAGCCAAATTACTAGCTTCCAGACTGATCAAGCATTTCTCCAGATTAGTGCACCCTGAACAACCCGGTGTTATGCCCGGGAGAAACACAGCCCTTAATTTGCCCCGATTTAATGGGGTGGTGGACAGAAAGAATACTACACAAGAAGACGCACTGGTGCAGTACCTGGACACCCTCATGGCCTTCAACATAGTCAAGAGGTCATATTTATTTGCAGTCCAAGAGCAACTTTCTGGCGTGGATTCAGCTCCTGTGGATGGGACCCATGGCACAGGTCATGATGTAAGAGGGGCCCTCAAGCGCTTTTCCTCTTGGGAGGGGAAGGCAGCAGGGTTGCCACATGTGACTTCTGTCCTTTGCCCTAGTTCTGGAGCCACTGGCAACTTGGGTCAGAGGTGGCCCACTAATACAGAGATTTAGTTGGACAGAGGGATGAGAGGACCGAATATATCTACATGCTGATGATATTTTATTGTAAAGTCGCCACACCATGCCGATCCATAACTAGGATTATAAATATCTTCACAGATTTCAGTAAACATTCAGACTACTCTATAAATTGGTCCAAATCCACAATCTTCATTGTCCACCCCTTGCTTTGTCAGTGGAGTGTAAAGCAGTAGTGGCAGCGGAGAGCTTCCGCTATCTCAGCATATTTGTTATGGCAGACCCAGACCTGTTCGTGCCCATATTCTACAATCCCCTTTGACTCCCCTCCTGAGTGATGTCCACCACTGGAGAATATGACCGCTATCGCTACTAGGATGCACAGCAGGATTCAAAATTGTGGGGCTTCCCCACTTCCTCTGTGCTTCACAGTCACACCATATGTAATTTGTCAATCCTACTTCCAAGTTATTGATTGTGAAGTGCGAACTCTGCTCTGGGATGTGAAAACTCCATGAATATCTATGCAGAAGTTGTTGAGGGGGTGGTAAGATGGGGGAATTGCATTAGTGAACAGTCAGACACACTTCTGGGCTGCGCAACTGGCGGTCATTATCCAATGGGTGCACTGGGCACACAATGAGCTGGGCTATAGAATGGACAGACTCCTCCTGGGCACAGGGGGCTACACACAGGCATTATACACTAACCATAGGGGCAATAAACTCACAAGTCCCACGGTGCAAACAATCAAACTCTGGTACATAGTAAAATAGAGGCTGGATGGCATAATAAAATAACACAAGTCACTTTGGGAGACTGAGAGACTGGTCTGGTTGTCAAACAGCCCTGGATTAGACAAGTGGGACCTCCCTCATAGGATAGGAATCTCAAACTTCAGATATCTTCAGGTTAAACATACCCTAATTGCAGTCATACCCTGAGGGAGTTCGCTCCCTGAAGCCTCCAGTTAGAGGGCAGACTCCTCACTGATCTCATGGAATACAGGGGGATCTCACTGACATACCAAAAAATAATACATAATTCCTCCGACCCCCTCCGATGGCTCAACAAGCACTGGCATAGGGATGTGGGCGAGCTGCAGGACGCGGGCTGGCAGGAAGCCCTTGGTTCCCCTCAAGAAGTGGCCATATCCTCGAAACTACAACAGATCCAACTCAGAATACTCCACAGATCCTGCCTCCCTAGGACAAGTTGGTCAAAATGGGCAGGATGTTTACCTTGACGTGTCAGCGACTAAGTGGGCAAGAAGGCACTATCTGCCATATCTTATGGGATTGTCCAAGGATCAGACTGTACTGGGAAGCCTTTATGCGCATAATGACGCAAGTGTGTGGGATGGACCTATAGCCCAAGTCAAAACTGTGTCTCTTTAACATATGGTAGGCGACTGATCTGGGTCGTAAAGACCAAATATGGGCAACATTAGGTATGACAATAGCTCAACTAAAGGTGGCTCGACACACCAACATATCAACCCTTGAGGAGTGGGAAAGAGATATGGATTGGTGCATGATCACAGAGAGGGCGTATTCGAAGGTAGGGGTTGCTCCAGGAAATGGGAACAGGTCTGAGGTAAATGGAACGTTCATAAGGGTGGAATCTGCACTGGCCCCTCTGTGCGACCTGACTGGACCATCATTAGAAGAAATCTTTCATGGATGATCTCGATAATGATACAGTGGGGACTAACTTAGCTTAATGTCGAGGGAGACGAACAGTATTGTTATTTGACTGTAGAAATACTTGGCTGTTATGTTATGACTGCAGCCTACTTGGTTGTATACTCATTAAAATAAAAAAAATAAAAAAGAAAAGACTGAAGCCAAGTAGTTCACATAAAAAATATTTTATTGTCGTCACGTATGCAGGTCTTTCTGGCAACACTTGTGGCATATTGCTTACAATACATGCAAGGCATCACTGCATAAGGGACCACAGGAGCATGCACTCTACTGACGCAGGCACAGCCGGACACAAACCATCACATGCAAATGATATCCACCAGTTTAGTAAAATGCTGATTTTTTGAACACAGATAAAGCAACACATACGTCTTGGTACGTTACAATAGGTGACAGTTTACGTACATGAATGGGATAAAATGCGCATACTTTCTGAGGACGAAAGACAGAGTCTCGCAACAGAAGCTGCCCTCACTTGCCCTAATCATTGCAAGCGAAAGTGGACTGTTCCTCATCTGCCCTCTTCATAGCAAGTGATAGAGGACTGGTCCGTGATTCCACAACAATAGAAAACGGACTGAGCCAAAACTACCTACAAAATCAGAAAGAGGACTTCCACAGTGACCATCTTGGCATGGGCTTTTGTTCTACAGCCCGTCCAACTTACTGCACTGAAACATTTCACTTTGCCCTATTCTCAGCAAGTTAAAGCAGACAGATCCTCACCTGCCTTAAACATAGTATGTGAAAGAGGACTGTTACATGCTTCCACATCAATAGAAAGAGGACTGAGCTTGTAGTTACCTACAATAGCAGAAAGAGGACTTCTACAGTGGCCATCTTGTTATGGGCCTTTACACCACTGCCCTCTCAACTTACTGCACTAAAAAGACCTGGTAAACCCCCACCCTGGCATAGGCATATGACTAACAAACCCTGCACTGTGCTTTCACTGCTTCATGTAAGTCGGGCCATCCTGGCGCAGCAGCTTTTCTGTAAGCAAATCTTGATGGTAGTGCAGTCCTGTGGGTATTTCTCAAAACGCAAACCAACCACTAGGGCGGTAGCCTCATCACCCCCCCCCCCCAGCATGGCTGAGCCCCGCCTGACCTTCACGGGAGACAATTACTATACCGTTATCTATCCTCCTCATCTCTCCAAATCTGCCTCCAAAGCCCTTAAACACTCCATCCTGAAAAGTCATCCTGAGACCCTGATATCTGACCATCGTCTCTGACGCACACCTCTATGCTGCGTAGCTGCCCCAGGACACACCCATGGACCCTTCACCTGCCACTCCTGCAAATTTTCCAGCATCAGGACCCATACCACATCCACTAACCCCCAACACAGCTCCGACCCTAACCACCTGAAGTGCATCCTGCTGAACACCCGCTCGGTCCACAGACACGCCACCGAACTCTGGGATCTACTCGACACTGCTTCACCGGACGTCGCCTTCCTTACTGAAACATGGATGAACGCATCATCAACACCCGATATCGCCATAGCCATCCCGGACAATTACAAGATTATCCGAAAAGACCGCACCAACCAAACAGGAGGAGGCATCGCCATCGTCCATAAGAACACCATCAAAATCACAACCAGCTCCGACGATAACCTTACAACCGCCGAACACCTCCACTTCCAGGTCTACACCGACCCTAGAACCACACTCAGAGGCACCCTCATCTACAGGCCTCCAGGAACCCGTAAACAATTCAGCGAAGACATCACTGACTTCATCAGTCCACATGCCCTCGCCTCCGAGAACTACATTCTATTAGGAGACCTCAACTTCCACCTGGACAAGAAAAACGACAGCAACACCACCACCCTTCTTGACAACCTGGCCAATCTCGGCCTCAAACAAATTGTTGACACCCCCACACATGTAGCCGGACATACGCTCGACCCAATCTTCACCTCCAGCAAACACATCTCATTCGTTCGCACCACAGCTCTCCACTGGACGGACCACAGTTGTGTTCACTTCAGCTACAAAACGACCTCGACCCACAACCCCCCACAACCTATCCCCCGAAGAAAATGGAACAAAATCACCACCGACCAACTCCTCACATCGCTCAACCAAAACCCACCCGCCCTCTCATTGGACCAAAACCAAGCTGCCATCAAATTCAAACAATGGCTCACTCACAGCGCTGACGAATTAGCACCCTTGAAAAACCATCACACCAAACAAGACAGCAAAAAGGCCCCCTGGTTCAACGATGACCTTAAGAAATCCAAAAAGCTATGCCGCACTCTCGAGAAAACATGGAGAAAAAACCCAACCACCGACAACATGTCCGCCTTCAAGGCAGCCACCCGCAAACACCACCAGCTGATCCGAGCCACCAAGAAATCAGCACTCAAGAATCGACTCAACAACAACGCCCATAACAGCAAGGAACTATTCAACATCGTCAAAGAATTCACCAACCCCACCGCAGCCTCAAACGACATCACTCCCTCCCAAGACCTCTGCGATTCGTTATCCTCCTTCTTCTACAACAAAATTGCCGACATACACAACAGCTTCGAAAACAGTTCCAACAAACAATCCTCTCCACCCCCCTCAGAACCTAAACCGCCCTCTAACAACCTAAGCGCCTGGAACCCAATCGCCACTGAAGACACCATCCGCCTCATGAATTCCATCCACTCTGGCTCGCCAACCGACCCATGTCCCCACCACATCTTCAACAAAGCAGACTCCATCATCGCACCCCATCTCCGTGATGTCATCAACTGCTCCTTCATCTCTGCCACCTTCCCAGAAAGCTGGAAACATGCCAAAGTCAGCGCCCTCCTGAAGAAACCCACAGCAGACCCCTCTGAACTTAAAAACTACCGCCCCATATCCCTCCTCCCATTCCCGGCCAAAGTCATTGAGAAAGCCGTCAATAGCCAACTCGCCACCTTCCTCGAATCCAACAACTCCCTCGACCCCTCACAGTCCGGCTTTCGAGCCAAACACAGCACTGAAACCACCCTCATCGCAGCAACAGACGACATCCGAACACTACTGGACAACGGAGAAACAGTGGCCCTCATTCTACTCGAACTCTCCGCCGCATTCGACACTGTTTGTCACAGCACACTCATACAACGCCTCAGCAACATCGGCATAAAAGGAAATGCCTTGGACTGGATCATCTCGTTCCTAGCTGGGAGAACTCAGAGAGTCCGACTTCCCCCGTTCAAATCAGAGGCCACCGAAGTCATCTGCGGTGTACCACAAGGATCATCACTCAGTCCCACCCTCTTCAATGTTTACATGAGTCCACTCGCTTCCATCGCGTGTCAACACAACCTCAACATCATCTCCTATGCAGACGACACCCAGCTGATCCTCTCCCTCACCAAAGACCCCAACACCGCCAAAACCAATCTTCACGAAGGCATGAAAGAAGTAGCCGTATGGATGAAAGACAGCCGCCTTAAACTTAACTCAGACAAAACGGAAGTGCTCATCCTAGGATCAACCCCCTCTGCCTGGGACAACTCATGGTGGCCTTCAGATCTGGGCTCAGCACCCATACCCACGGACCACGCACGTAACCTTGGCTTCATCCTAGACTCTTCACTCTCGATGACCAATCAAGTCAATGCCGTCTCATCCTCCTGCTTCAAAGTACTTCGTATGCTCAAAAAAATCTTCCACTGGATCCCCGCTGAGACAAGAAAGACTGTCACCCACGCACTGGTTACGAGTCGACTAGACTACGGAAACACCCTCTACGCCGGAATTACAGCCAAATTACAGAAAAAACTCCAACGCATCCAAAACTCATCAGCGAGACTCATTTTGGACATCCCTCGCCAAGATCACATTACCGGCCACCTGAAAGACCTCCACTGGCTTCCAGTCAACAAGAGAATAACATTCCGTCTCCTCACCCACGCACACAAGGCCCTCTACAAACTAGGTCCCGAATGCCTCAACACTCGACTATCCTTCTACACAGCCACCCGCCAACTGAGATCCTCCAATCAAGGCCTCGCCGCAGTTCCGCGCATCCAAAGATCCACCATGGGAGGTAGATCCTTCTCCTACTTGACGGCCAAGACCTGGAACTCACTCCCCACTCACCTCCACCTTACACAGAACCACATCGCCTTCAGAAAAGAACTTAAAATCTGGCTATTCGATAAATAATGAACCCCCTCCCCATGCGCCTTGAGACCCTCTGGATGAGTAGTGCGCTATATAAATTCTTGAACTTGAACTTGAACTTGCGTAAACCAGGGCACTGTCATCAACAACTTTAGCTTTCATTCCACGAAAACATCTCTCTGGCGCAATGACTTCTTGAGACTCCTCAAAGTACAAGAAGCAAGGAACATCCCCCATGGAAAAAGCTCACAATCACTCCATCGGCAAACCTACGTGCTGATCTTACCATCACCTTATACAATAGCAGCATTATCCTGATTCAAGGGCCTCCCAAAAACCTCATCAAATTTGCAGACCTCTTCACCCTACTTACAAATCATGTTCACAACCGTCACAGTCCTCGTTACCGCCGGTCCACCTCTTGCCCACTCAGCCAAGTGCTCCTTGCCTCTCACCAACCAATCTTGCCAGTGACCACGTCAGTGGGCCACCTGGCCCTGTCACCCTGTTACTTACGCATACCAATCACTGCACACCCATACCACTGAACCTAGACCTCCTAGCAAACCCTGCTCCGTCGGACTCCGAAACCCCCCCCCAGGGCCTACCTCTCAGGTCAACCCAGCCCCAATATCACACATCCCGATATCACACATCCAGCACATACCACCAGAGGCGTCCTTAAACCTGTAACCTCCTGCCCACGTAATCACTCAGGACGCCTGCCTACTGACACTCCTACTAGGGCCTACAACACTAGTATGGAAAAGCCTAACAGGGCCCAGAACACTGGTTGACTTATCCCCAACACCAGGCTGCAAAATCAGACAGATCTAATAGTTCCCTCCCCTTCGGCCCCCTGTCCGCATAAGCATCCCTCTTATAGGGATGCTGACCATTCGCCTAAACCCACCTCTAGACTACCAGCACATACTATCAGAACCGCCCCCTTGCAACTGTCCCCCTGCTTGCCAGAATATACCTCTCTAAGAGATATTGATAATCTGCACTGCAGATCCTCCTAATTAACACAGAGTATCCACAAATCGATTCTGCACCTAAAGCACCTCCTTCACATCACAGAACTTTCCTTCTCGAATCTCAGGCTCTCACAGAATGTTTCCCACATTCCCTTCAGGAAGCCCCTCCTTCACCCTCTACCCCTATCCCTGAGACACTTGCGCCCACGCAAGCAACCATGCCACCTCTCAGAGAAGGAAATTCTTGCTCTCCTCCACACCTACTAAACCACCCTGAGCACGATCAATCCCTCTGAACTCACAGAGGAAGAAGTGGCTGACCTCCTCAGTAGTTATGACTCTGCCTTGATAACCCCACGCCCCTTACAACTGAGGGAAGAACACCCAAGCTTTACAATTGCAACCTACCCTAACAGATCTGCTACCATCCGCATCAGAGGGGTGGTCAACAGCAACCTAGCTTAAATTCCCACTGCCGCTGCTACCCTTGACAATCACTCCTACCCCTCCCTAGCTGGCCTCCTAATAAACTGCCGGTCTGCTGTAAAGCATGCATCTGATGTCGCCGACCTCATCCTGAGTCATAAGTCGGACCTAGCGATCTTGAATAAATCCTGACTCAAGGAATCCTCATCACCCTACCTAGACCTCTTAGTCCCGCCCAACTATAACATTGTAAGGATGGATAGGCACCCAAAGAAAAAAGGAGGTGGCATTGCCTGTATCCACCGCTCCAACCTACTTGTTACTAAGCTTGTTACGGAACTGCCAGTGGACCCCACAGACTAATGCGAATACCTTGCGATCTCCAACTCCAACAAACACGTCTCAGCTGTGCAAACTTCAAATCTTTTACCAACCCCCCCAGGCAAGAACAACTCCTTTACGGACCTCCTCATGGAAATTATCACAGCCAAGGTTTCTCCAAATTCTAATGACATTTTCCTTGGCAACTTTAACCTGCAATGGAACGATCCTAAGGACCCTCAGGTCAATGCCATCAGAGACTTCTTGGCCGATCAAGCCCTTACCCAAGCCTGCTCCCTCCCTACTCATTCGAAAAAGGTGCCACTCTAGACTGGATCATTGCTAAGGAATCAGCGGTCAAACTTCTCTCTATTGACCCCTGCGATTGGTCTGACCACCACGCCATCACCTTCCTCCTGCCCAGCACTCACAAAACATGGACACCTCAACCCGTGATTCCCAAACGATGGGTTAGAGACACTAAGAACCTTGATTACGAGAAACTGGCAGCGCGTTGTGTGTCCGACCTCCCCCTGCCACCTCAGTGCACCTCGGTCGACAACCTAGTGACTCATTACTCCTCAATCATATCCGACATTCTCGATGACCTGGCACCACTATAATTGAAAAGAACCCAGTTCAAAGACCAAAACCTCTGGTTCAGTGGATCCCTCAACAAGGAGAGGAGATCCCTTCGACAGACTGAACAAAACTGGAAACA
This sequence comes from Lissotriton vulgaris, assembly GCF_964263255.1. Classification (NCBI taxonomy): domain Eukaryota; kingdom Metazoa; phylum Chordata; class Amphibia; order Caudata; family Salamandridae; genus Lissotriton; species Lissotriton vulgaris. The sequence goes on from NC_141694.1 coordinate 660,463,442, forward strand.
ACACCCTTCAGCAGCACATCTACAACTTCTCCGCCAGGCCAGAAATGCCTTGAATAAGAAAATCCTCAACACTAAAAAAGTATTCTTCAGATCTGAACTAGAGAAGACCAAAAATCAACCTCGCAATCTGTTCGACTTGGTCAAACACCAATCCAACAAACTAGCGAAAACCACCAAAGAAACACCTAAACACCTAATATCAAGCAAGGAATTTTCCTCCTTCTTCTGCAACAAAATCTCTTCCCTTGGAAATGAACTTAAATCCCCTACTCACAACCAAAATCAAAATCCGCCTGCTCCTCCTTCTCTCTCTGTGCTGTCCTCCCAAACCTCACCCAAAAACCTAGCGCACTGGTCCAAGTTTAAAACCTATGACGAACATTCTATCTCGAGAATTCTTGCCTCCTTAAAACTGAAAAATCACTTCAATGATCCTCTTTGCTCTAAATGCCTAGCTGCTGCCTCTCAGGCTATCATCCTGTCCTGGACCTTAATAACCAATGCTTCTCTCCTACAGGACTCAATTCCTGACTCGCTCAAAGCTGGCCAACTTAACCCCACCATAAAAAAAACAACGCTGGACCCTGCCTCCGCCGCGAACTATAGACCCATATCCAACATCCCTCTCCTTGCCAAAGTTCTGGAAAAATGTGTGCAACAGCAGCTAAGCCTACACATCAACAACTTTCACCTGCTAGATGACTACCAATAAGGGCTCAGACCTGGTCACAGCATGAAAATCTCCCTCCTCCACATAGTGGATGACGCCCTCCAAGCCCTCGACCTAGGCAAAACCTGTCTCCTAATCCTCCTAGACCTGTCCTCTGCCTTTGATACAGTTAACCACAGAATTCTCCTAGAACGCCTCAAACTTAGGATGGGGTTGGATGGCACAGTCCTTGAATGGTTTAGATCCTTCCTCCAGAACCGCTGACAGAGAGTACTCTTCACCGGTAATCTATCCGCCCCTCTCCGGTTACGGTTGGAGTCCCCAAGGATCAACCCTCTCCCCTACCCTTTTCAACCTTTACCTTGAACCTCTCACCGAGGTGCTACGTGCCGCCAACATCTCTTACCTTATGTACGCTGACGATACTCACATCTACATAAAAATCTCTTCCCCTGAGGACATTCTCTCCTTGAACGAGGCCCTGAATCTGACAGTCCACTGGCTCACCGCCAACCAGCTAAAACTCGACGCAAATACAACTGAATTTCTCCTGATCTCCCCACCCAAACCAATCCAGACACACAGGAATGGATCAAGACCATCACAGCACTAAACTGCCCTCCTACCATTGTTGACTCGGCGATATCTCTTGGAATAACCCTTGACAGCAGCCTGAACATGCGTGGCCATATAAACTCGATGGCCAAACCGGCCAGATTTCACATGAATTACCTAAGAAACCTAAAACCCTTCCTCGATGTGGCCAACCTTAAAACGGCAACTCAGGCACTAGTCATTTCCAGACTAGAATATGGATGCTCTACTCTCGCAGGGCTACCCAAGAACTCCCTGGCCCCTTTGAAAGACTGCCTCAACACTGCCGCCAGACTCCTAACTGGCTCAAAGAAATTCGACCACATCTCCCCCAACTCAAAGCTCTGCACTGGCTTCCCCTAGAGGCCAGAAACCAATTTAAACTGGCCGCCATTACTCACAAAGCCTTTTCTCCAATTCCCCTTCATTTCTCGCACAAAAACTCATGGTATACGGAGGAGCTAGAAACTCTCGATCTGCCAAAGACCTACTGCTGCAACCAGCATGCTTCCGGAAGAAAATAACCTACAATCGGGGCTTTTCTGGGGCCGCGCCAAGCATTTGGAACTCTCTCCCACCCACCATTAGAAGACTTCCGTCCTTGGCACTCTTAGTTAAACAAAACATTCTTAATGGGAAAATACTAAGCATGAGTGAATTTTGCGAATTCGCAATTCGCGAATTTGCGAATTTGCAAATTCACGATCCGCAAAATCCGCGAATTTGCGGATTCGCGGATTTTGCGGATTGTGTGGGTAAAGGCCGGGCGGGAAAACGGTGCACATCGCTAGTGTGAGGGGCAGCGCCAAACGGGCGAGGCTTATATGCGAGCTCACATGCCTCTTGTGTGCATAAAATGACAGGCACGGATCAGAGAAGCTCGTGGTCACAGGAACTGCACAGGGATTGAGCTCGTGAAAGTCAATAATGCAAAGGCCTCCATCAAGCATCAAAGCTAATTTTCGACGATAGATATGGGGAGAACGCACACCTACCCAGCCTCGACAAAACACACATTTTGGGGAGGGGGGCTGATTAACTTTTGCATCACACCAAAGAGCGCCGGGGTCCCTCGAGTGAGCTGTCCATCAAGTGGATAAAGGGCGCAAAGACGGTGCACACCACTAGTCTATTAGTGCTTCCTGATGAAGCTAATTTAGTAACTATTTTAGGATGGCGCTGGCAGCTTGCCGGCGCCATCCTAAAATAGTTACAAGTTCAACAGGCTTGAACTTTTGCCCCCCAAATCCGCCGCTCGTGGATTTCGCGGATTTCCGGTAAATTCGCGGGAGTTCGCGGATTGCGGATTTACCGAAAATCCGCGAAATCCGAGAGCGGAACGGATTTTACACTCACCCTTAGAAAATACCTCGCCTAATGAATACTTTACAATCACCACATTGACTTGCCCCACTCTCCACCTCGGTAATATCCATGGCTTCCACGGATGATACCTATTCTGCACTCCTGGGCCTCCCCCCTAGAGCTGAGACTGCATGCTTTCTTGTATAATGTATCTACTTGTTTTAATTTTTATATCACATGTAGCCTGGACTTTAAACGTGTAGCATGCTTTTCTTGTATAATGTATCCCCTACCTTTCCCAATTTATCCCTCCGGTCCCTACACTTGTATACTACCCCCTTAATCCTGTAAAGTGCTCTGATACCCTCACAGGTCTGGTTCGCGCTCTATAAAACTATAAAAAAAAATATCCCTGTCCTGGGTCAAACTTTGGACCAGTGAGATCCACGTGGTTCTCTACCACAGGAGCAGTGCAACAGAGAGCTGCCTCTCTTTAGCGTTTAATGGGTTGATCCCGGTTTGTGTCACATGGATGATTAGGAGCTGGTTGTCTCTGTTTCCTCTCAGCTGACTTCTCTACCCTCCCCTTCCGCAATGAAAAGTTTCCTCGCAGCGAAACGCGGCAATTGCCTTTTTTTCCACCTGCAAAGTATCTGTCCAGTATCCTTACCATGCAGAACTATTTTTTTCTGGAATTCATTCCCTTCCTGCTCGGTCCCCCAGTGTGAGGCAGGCAATCTGACTGCTTTTTGAAACAGGGCAATCATCAACATTTCAGATAGGGGTTTACACAGACCTCCCAGAATGCATTTGCCAGGCTGCTGAAATCGCTCAAAATCTGTGGCTGAAACTCCACGCTGAAATGTAGGTCTAATAATTTATGTTTCATTTTTAGGTTTTGCCTGCAAATGCTCACGTAGTGAGCATTCGCTAAAAAACCTATTGAGTTCTATATATGATCGATGACCCGCCTCTGCCTCTCATTGGCTAGCTCCATAAATGGAGGCTAGCCATTGGGAGACAGAGGCTGTCAATCGCGCTTTCTCTCGAAAACGCGATTCGGGGGCGTTTCTGGTGCTTTTTTTAAGCCCCGCCCCTTTGTCCCGGGCCGTGCTGCGATTGGCTGCCGGCCCGGGACACCCCCGTGATGTCATTCCCCGGGCCGCGCTGTGATTGGCTGCCGGCCCGGGACACCCCCGTGACGTCAGCCAATCACAGCGCAGCCCGGGACCTGACTTGTTTTGTAACTTGAATTTAGTGATTCTTTATTTTGATTAGAATTTGCTTTGGCTCGGTATTTTCGAACGTGTCATTATAAGCCAGTAGAATTGCCTACACAATCCGAGTGCCCGAGTGCCTTCCAAACATACTCCTGGCTTCTACATCACTGCAAAACGAATTGCAGGCGCACGAGCCCCCGGTAAGCAGATTCCTGCCAATCAGTTTCTCTTTATTTTGTGAAGGAGCGGGGATGAATGTGTGAGGTGCGCGTTAAAAAGAAATTATTATTTCGGGTATGTTTCTTGCCTCCGTCTAAGGACACCACGAAGATGGCCGCCCCTTTTCGGTGGGGAGGGGAGGGGGAGCTGCTGCCCAGTGTGACAACACAGGAACCCTGACAGGGCCCAGATATAGCTGTGGTGGTGCGTGCCTGGCATACCGGGCGCTGCTGGGCCGATGCCAGCGGGTGCCCTGCCAGGCATCTTGATGAACATTCGAGTCCCGGCAGGTGCTCCTTAGCGTCCGGTTTCAGGGCGGGGGCGGGGGTTATTTCAGGCCTGGATTCCCCTGACATTGCCGGTGCCTCCTCTGAGGCCAGTCGTGGGAGTGTGGACGAGGACTAGGAGGGGATAAACTGCAAAGCCTGCTGCGTCACAGACTGACAGGAACTAACACCCTCAGAGGCAGGTGAAATAAAACAAAAACAAATAGAAGCCCTGAAATGTGCAAAAGGAACGATACAGTGCGCATAATAAACTGTCAAAGTCATGACATAGGTGCAGCACTGAATTATTGATCTTTTAAATGTGTAATCCGCTTCATATGCGGTCAAGTGTTATAATTAAATTCACAGTCAAATGCAAATTAATTAAAAAATCACGATGGACATATTTTACTGTTAAAGAGAAAGAAAATGACAGCCTTAAACGAATGGCGGATATGGTGTTCACCAAGCAGCAGGAATAGTGTTAAGCGAGTGCACTGGCAGTGGTAAATCAGTGGCAGTGGAGTGGTGCATTAGCAGGGTGGCAGCTCCAGTATTAACCTAGTAATAGTGTGTATTGAGGTCTAGCGTTAACCCAGTGGCGCTGTTAAATCAGTGGCAGTGGTAGTGTTAACCCAGTGGCAGCAGTATTGATAAATGAATGGCATTGGCACAAATAAATCGATGGTTGTGGTAGTGTGAACCCAGAGGCAGGGTGAACCCAGTGTGTGGTAGCGTTAGCTAAGTGGCGGTATGAGTAACAGATGTGGTTGGTAAGGAAGAGGGTTGGTAGATATTAAAAAAGGTGAGGATGAAGGTTTTGGTGACCTGCAAAGCGATGAGGGAGTGGATCTAGTGGGCATGAGAGGGCGATGACTTGTAACACTAAAGGTAAAATGGAAATGTGCTGTCGGAGTGCATCACTTAAAATAGGCCTCGGGGTGTAATATGGCATAAAAAGGCACCTCGCCTGATGTCTGAGGGTGTGATGAGCACCCCTGGATGCTGAGACCATTTCCCCTGGGCATATTAGTGTTACTTACGCTGACCAGTGTGGGCCAAATAGCCTTGTCTCTATAAAAGAAGAATAGCTAAGTCCTACCCCATGGTGCCCACAGGCACTTGCATAGGATTGCTTAGTAGGCATGTCTTCATTTACTTCCTCAACAGCATGGTTGAGATCTCAGAGTCCAAGTTATACCAAAATATGGGGCCAAATGCCAGAAATGCCCCTTTCCTGTTCTCTTGCACCATTTGGGCAGCTCCTGAGGCTAAGTTGGACCTCAGATTCTGCTTGGGGTACAAGGCCTAATTTGTACAACTGTATTTGCCAGGGCCCTAGGTATTTCACAGCAGCCAACACCACCCGCAGCCAGGCCCCGACAGGCCGTTGCAGGCACCGGGCAATCCCCCGGTGCGCCGCAAGGGTGGGGCCCGCTTTTGGGCCACTGGAGGCCGTTTTTGTTATAGGGTCGTTTTTGCAGCAAAAACGGCCTTGTAACAAAATCGCCCAAAAACCGGCCCTGACAAAGAGTGCGGTCGCACCCACAAACCTCCCTGGGTGGTGGGGGGGCCGGCCGAGCACTTTGCCAGTACCGGTTTTGGTTCCCAGTCCAGCCCTGTCCGCAGCTCTTGCCTTTGCTGCCAAATGGTAGTGCCAGCATTACCTACTAACCATCATGATTACAAATGTGTGACATTTTGGAGTACTGCACGTCGCCACAAACTGTAGAGATGACCTGGAACTCCGAGTTATATCATTTTGGAATATATTGCATTGCTGAACACTTGTGCTGAGCTCAGTACATTGGCTGAGAGCGCCACTATGTGGTGTACTCTCATAAACATGTGCTGATGTTTAAAAATAAGTGCCGGTGCGAGCACTGACAAACACCAGCATAAATTAAGCACTGTTGGGGTGAGAGCTGGGGTGTAACACAGTGTCCTGCATCCTCCATGGCGAGAAGGGGGTCAGGCTCCAGGTTCTGAGGGGGGCTTCACTTACCTTTCATCTTCACCCTGAACGTCTGTATGGGTGTGGGAGACCCTCCTCTGACTTCGCTGTGGGGCTCTCTCAATTTTCCATCTATCCCTGGGTGTAGGCATGAGCCCCTTTTAGGTTTCACCTGCACATCTCTTGCGCTGTGCAAGTGAAATCTATTGTGTTAAATGATTTGTGTGCTTGCCACTGACTTTTCCTCTGTTTCTATTGCCCGTAGCATACTATTTCCTGTTGTTCCTCATGTGTTTTTCTAATCAGTGTCCCACGACCCAAGTTCAGTTTTCATCTGCATTGCTGAAACTTCTTTTAAGTGTGTCTGCTACATGCTTTGTGGGAAGCCAATGCGTTGATCGCAACGCCCACTCACCACTCCCCCCCCTGCCCCCCCCCAAGGATGAAGCAGGGACCCACTCTAGTGCTCACATAACTTTGAAAACCAAGCAGCGCACTCACTAGTACCCCCGATACCAAAGCAGGGACCCACTCTAGTTATTTAATCTTTCTGTTTCTTTACAAGTAGCAGTGCGCAAAATGAACGGTGCCACTTTGGAACGCTTAAATGCAATGCGTTTGAATGGTAGTCGGAAAAATGCCAGCCTACTGTGTGTGAGGCTTGAAGCACCCTAAGATCACCCTGCACACCTCTTGCATAAAGGAGCACTGACACCAGCATAGAACAGCAGCGTATTACAAGCGATATTACAGGCTGTGTGCTTTCACACAGTCCAATTCAAGTGTAACATGCCTTTTTGTTCAACAAATATCTGCATATTGCAGAGAATGGTTTGGCAACACATTTGCTTTTCTTTCTATTTCTTTTTTTTTTTTTTTGCAAAATGTCAAGTTTCTTCTTTCTTTAACTTTACGCACTTTTACACTTGATTACCAGGCACGGCGTTGAAATTCACTGTTAGAATGCATTTTCAGTGTTGGTTTTCAAATGAGAGGCACTTCACAAGAAAGGGTTGATGCTTCGTGAGTGCGTGGCTTTCTTCAGTACTGCTTAACATTGATTTTTTATTCTGTGTTTCAATACGTGCGCACTGCAGACCATAATGGGAACAAGCCCCGTTCTCCTTTCAAAATATGCACCTATTTAACTTCGTGAGACTTTGCAGACGTGTTAGTTCGCTAAGACATTTCATTCTTGCACAGGTGTATTTAGTTTATTTAATTCCTAACAAACGCAATGTTGTTGGTGTGGCTTTGGAGTGCAGGATCAGAGCTGCTGGGTTTGAAACTGGGGATCCAGGTTCGAGTCTGGCGTCGGCTCAACATCCTGTGAATATGGGCAAATCCAAATCAACTTTACTCCCGGGAGCGTTGAAATGAATGTGAACTCGTGTAATGTAACTGATGCTCATGTAAAGTGCTCCAGTACCTTTGAGGAGGGTTCGCACTGCATTAAACTGCAACAAAATAAAAGTGGTGTGGGGCTCCAGGCTTTTACATGGTGAGGAAAGATCTTGTAGCTTTGCATGTCCACATAATGGCCTGTGCGCTCAGGAGCTGCTGTTGTATTGTATGTATATAGTTGCTCTTACTACCATGACATGGTATTGAAGCACTTTAAGAATATTTTTCACCGCTGACCTTCAAGCGAAGCGTCACACGCCTTGAGCCTGTGGGTATAGAGGGTAAAAGCTTTGAGGTCAGCAGTAGTTCTCCAGACCACTGCTGTACTGACCTTGGTTTTTCAGATCATTGACCGCAGCGGCAACAGTCCGTGCGGGTAACAGCGGTGGAGCGGCGTTGGGGGGGGGGGATTTCGAGGGACGATGCCGAGGGGAAAATTAAATAAATCATTTTCCATTGGCTTCGTCCCTCAAAAGCCTTCCAACACTGCCTAACCGCCCCACCGCTGTTACCTGCATGGACCGCGGCTAGTCCGCAGGCAGGTTTCAGAAGAAAACTCCAGTCACCCGTCCAGGGTCGGTGTGGTCTATAAAGCAATGTGGAAGTGCCCATTCGGCTGATCCGACACATAAGTGTGTGGATCAGTTTTTAGTAGATTGTGGGCCTTTTTTATGGCCTTTACCTAATCTCCCCATTGCTGCACACATTTTAAGCGTACTTATCTGGTGCATGTTTTTTTAATTTGCCTCTGCCCTTTACCTAATCTCCCCGCTTTATAGTGCCACCAGTAACAGCACAATATACTGCCTTTCTCAATAAACAAGATATAACAATTTAACAGACTAACTTATATTGAACAACTGCTCACCAAGCTACAAGCTACAACAACAAATTGTTTATTCATTTATCACAAAGGCAAGACCTTTGCATTTACAAATGCTTGTTACTCCTGGGAGCGAGTGAGTATATAAAACATTCACGCGGACAGCCCAAGGTAGGCAGTCTTACTTGTGTTCTGACAGTGAATTCCTTTTCCAGAGAGCATTTCCCAGAATCCTTTTCTTCTACCCGGCCCCTCTGGTCACTCAGCAACACACTGCCCTGTGTGCCTCTAGCAGTAAGGATATCAGCAGGCAATGCAAGTCGAAGGGTGCACAGGGTCGACAGGGGACTCTGGTGCAGAAGGTATAAAAGAAATCGGACACTCACTAGCACAAAACAAATCAACACAGAAGCACACGTCAGTCTTTCTCAAACGCCTTTTTCAGTAGTTTGCAATCGTTTTCCTTCCCTAATCATGTGACACACTTGAGGAAGAGGGCAATCAGATGCTGTTACAGCTCTGGGTTGGCAGCACACAGCTACACCAAGTGAAAGGGTAGATTCATATGGCATGAAATTGCCCACTGTGCATCTGGTCTTCAATCAGCATTTCTGCTCTCTCTTCTTTTTTGTCTATGAATGCGAATAATTTAACATAGGGAAGTACATTGTTCTCACCATAAATGCATGTATGTCTGTTTCATGAAAAAACAAAAAATAAAGCATAGATATATATGAGTATTAACCAGCAGTAAATATTTGGGTATTCATTTCCTTCATTAATTTATTTCTGGGAAAAAAAACATGTGCCTATCCATCTTGGCCTCGCCCTATGAGAAACAACCTAGCCCAAAAGGTAGAGCCCCGCCCCTTCTAAAAGTGAATGCAAGGAACAGCAGACATGTTTTGACCTTGTTGGTCTTCATCAGTGGAGTGAAGCTTAAGTCCCTAGGTTAAAGTGAGCTCAGGACGCGCTTAGGGCAAACATGCACAACGTGCGCAAAAAGTCTGATGGAGTTGGGTGGAACTTTGAACAATTACTGGTGGTAAGCGTTTATTGAAGCAATACTTACACCACTACCTATCTGCATATTGATCGTTTGGATAAAATATTATAGAACAGTGGAATCTCATAGCATCAACACTCTGCTGTCAATCAGCTCTACTTAAAAAATGACTGCAATTGCCATTTAACACCATGATGACCTAAATCACTGAGAGAAAAAATACTCATCCCGAACCCACAAGAAACATCTCCTATTTAATCTGGATCCTGAATGAACCACTGGAAGAACCTTAGTCTACCTTGGTATACCAACAAATGGCCATTAAATGACCCAAATCTCTGGGATTAAACCTTAGCTCTAAACTAAATCTCATCTCTCATCAACACTCCAGTCAGATTAAAAGTCCCATAACTGAAGGTGTTTCAGGATATCAAATTCTTTATGATGAGTGCAGATTCGGGTAATGGCAATATTGTAGACAGACAATGGCAGCAGGGTGCTAGCTGGTCCCCTCACAATTTGCCTTACCATCCTCAAAGCAGCACTTCACATTGATACTTGCCCCAATATTAGTAAGAAAACTTTTATCGCATTACGCCAGTACTCTCTTGAATAGCATCTGCTGGAAGTACGCAGCACTCAACGGTATGTCCAGTATCATGTGCAAAGTATTGCACTCGAACACTTGCTTCTTCCTTGTCCAAAAACATATCATCTCGAGTGACTGCAGAACACTGAGAAGCAAAACACTACTACAACTTGAAGCAGCTCTAATAAAGAGTCGTTCTATGGCAATGCCTCTAGGTTGGGGATTGCTTGGGATGATTTAGGATTTGAATAATTTAGCATTCTTATTGTACACAGCTACCCTGAAGAGTGTCCTAGCACTCCTACAAGTACAAGAAGAAGTACAGCAACACTGATTTGACAGAATTAGCAAAGAAACAGGTTTGAAGTCCCTTCCTGAAAACTAGATGATTGTGAGTGGCTCTTACCTTCATAGGCAGGCAGTTCTGCATCTATGCTGAAAGACATGGGAATTTTCTACCTCCACTATGAGCTCTACAAATTTTGGGTACTGCTAGAAGATAGGAGGAGCTAGAGTAAAGAGATAACTATTGGGTATATCACTAAAAGTGAGATGATAGAACCTCGCGCAGGCTCATTGAAAGCTTTAGGACACATATTAAAGGTTTCTCTTGGAGTGTGGCAGAATGGAGCAGCACAGTAAATTGCCAGTGGTTTCTCCTCGCCAAACTTGCAGTTCTCCCACTCAACTTAGAGCAATGACCCTCAAAGTACAGCCTGGGGGGCGCATACGGCCCTCCTGACATTTACATGCGGCCCCTGATCAACTGCAGCACTTGGCTACTGTTCACTGAGCTCAGCACTAACATTAAAAAGACCTTAAATATGCAGCCAAGCCTTTGTTTAAAAGTTCATTGAAGTTTAGAAAAGTAAGTAACTAGGTTGTCCTGCTCCACTTAACTTTAGTAATACCTTTATTTCAAAGCTATCTTGCAGCAAAAGTGTAGAAATATGATAATGTCTCTTCATAATTCAAAAAGTGTATTTCATGCCACACAATTTGGTAAAGTGGGGAATCTGGGATTAATATCAGGCTTTCTGGTTTCACAATTCAGTTCCTAGATGTATATGCTTCTCTTCCCCAATGCCCAACGTTGCCCAGTCACCACCCTTCTGGCATAGATGTGTCCCTCGTCACAACACAGACCAAACTTTGTGGCCCTTGATAAAATGTTTGGGAGTACCCATGATTTACAGTCAGGGCCACTCTATTCCCCAGGGCACTATGTTTACACCTCAGCTGGGCCCCTCGGCATAAACACTTGACCTGAAGACAAGTCCATTACAGGGCCATCATGTGAAAGTGATGCTCACCTATTTATGGACAGACAAACGTACCCAGAATGGCTGTGCCATGCAAAATGGTTCCGACTAGGAAAAATGCTTAATAGATCCCCTAGGTCCAGGAAGAAAATTCAGTGTATCAGGGTCATGGTTTTTTTCCTGGTTCATATTTCCAGCTTTATTTCTTGAAAATAAAAAAGCTTTTCTGAGTTGGAACACCAAGCATGGCAACTGTTCAGTGAATATTCAGCGACTGCTTCCAAGCAGCCATATCATTGTCTCCACTGAAGCCATTGGGGCCACATACATCAAAGTCAGTTTTTGCGATTCCTTATTTGCGATTTTCAAGGAATCGCAAATAATGAATCGCAAAACGGGATGCATGAATGAAATTGCATAAAATTTGCGCAAATATTATGCGAATTCCAATTTGCGATTTCGCAATTCCCATTGATTCCTATGGGCCAAAAGCCCCATAGGAATCAATGGGAATTGCGAATTCGCAAATTAGAATTCGCAAAATGTTAATGCATTCCATGGGTGCAGGGGGGTCCAAAGGACCCCCCCGCACCCCTGAAATGTATTTGGAAGTGCATGTTGCACACACACATGTCCTAAGGACATGTGTGTCTGTAACATGACAGTGTTTTAAAATGCATCTTTGGGCATTTTGACACATTTTCGCAAATTACCACGAGGTTCAACCTCGTGGTAATTTGCACCCCCTAATTGCGAATTCGCAATTATAAAAGTAATCATGCATTGCTTTTAAGGAATCGCAAATTTGCGATTCCTTAAAAGCAATCGCATTTTTGGAATTCGCTAAAAATAGCGATTTTACCAAAAATGCTTGATGCATCCCAGAAACCTATTTAGGAATCGCAAACGGCCGAATTTTGCGATTCGCACCGTTTGCACTTCCTAAATAGGTTGATGCATGTGGCCCTTAGATCCTTTCTAGCCTGGTGGAGACCTCTAAATATGTCAGGTGAGTCTTCTTCACAAGGGTAGCAGAGAGACATAGCCTTACCTAATCTGGAGGGTCAGCAGGCTGCTTGCCAGGGTCTAAATAACCACCTTAGACTGTTAAATGCTATAATAATAAGGAAAATATTTTTTGCTCAATTGATGTGAAATCCAGTCCTGAACAGAGAGGTCCTATTACCTTAGTGAGAGTTGCATCCTCTCTTAATACCAATCAATAAATGCATCAGAGAGTACAGAGAGAATATTTTATGTTATGTCACTCCATGCAACAGGTGTACTTCTGTAAAGTCTTAATATATCTGCTTAGTGACACCACTCGCCTGCCTAAAAACTGAACAAGTATATATAATGAGATCACATTATGTTAAATTGTATTTACCTCTCTCCATTCCTGAGTCTACTCCACTTTATCGAGGAGCTGCAAAAAGATACAGGCATTGGCGTAGCCAATAGTTCTCGGCTTTGGGACCTTATTAGTGTTCAGCCATGCAACAGTTGATGGTGTTGCACCAAGGATATTGTGCTGCATAACTAAATACTTATAAGGTCCCAAAAGCGAGACCTATCAGCTATGCCAATGCTTGTTAACAATGCTTCTGGCAATCAGTACTTAAAAAATGCATACATTTCTAGCAATGTTCTCAAATTATCCTTGACATAGAAAACTGCTAATAATGCTCAACACAGCAACAGTTACATTACGTGCTTTCAAAACAAACCATATTGTCAAGTATTCGTTAAAATTCCAGAGTACTTCTCCCACTATGGTACCTCTTTAAAATTGTTGTTAGTAGAGGTCTTTCCCTCAAAACATATACTTCCGACAAAAGGCCCTTTATTCACACTTAGCAGGGGAGTCAGTACGTTTGCATCTGCATTTGAAGGGTGTTCTATTAAAGGAAGTTATTTTAAATGTTATTGTAAATAAATATAGTAAAAACATTTTGCTGAGGCAAAGCTGACATGCTAAATTCAAGGGAACACATTCCAGGACAACAGCATTGACTTGCTAACATTCAGCAGAATCATTTGCTTAACAGTGACTTGCATGAAGGAGTGAATTCAATGTATTTATTTAAATTATCAACACTCTCTCAAGTACTCTTACCAAAAAAGATAAAATTACAGAGCTGTACTTGACAATGCATTTTAGAGAATGGATTCTATCAACATTGCACAACTAGTGCCACTGATGAAACTTCACGACCATTTGTAAGTTAAACTTGGATGAGGTGAAGTGGTCTGGCATAACCGGTCATCTTTTTTGTTTTGGTAAAAATCCACAAAAATGTTTTGCACAAAAAGAATTAATAATCAAAAAAATACAAATCTATTCAAATGCAGTCAAAGAGACTTCTCAACATATAATATGCCATTTTGCCTTGCCTAGACTGTCAACCAAGTACTAGAGCATGAAGGAATCTGACTGGACGAGGGAATCATTTTTCTTTTAACTCCAATGCAAATTTGAGGATCCCCAAACAATTCTTAAACCTGATTATCCTAACTGACTGGTCACAACTGAATGTTTGTGATGCTTTGGACAATGTTTCCCCACCTCTTGCAACTTCTTAGATATGACTCACCTTAGGAAATTGCTTACAAACATCACAAAGGTCAAAAGAGTTGAAGGTGGGCTAATGCTTTGAAAATGTCAGATGTGTTGGTCTTTCCCAGTTTTACACAAAATAAAACACTTTTATATGTGCTTACTACCCCTGACCCAGCATTGACATACCAATTACATACCACAATTTTTTCTTTTATAGCACTACTGATCCCAATTCATAGTGTCGTAGCGTTTTACCTCACACGCTCTGACACTAAATATACAATAAATCATATACGTCTGTAAATCAATGTACAGGATGTTATGTAAAACAGTGGGGGTTACAAGTTGTAGAAGTCGCATATCATCTTTCATGGCTCGCCGTGCAATATTAGAAGGATTACAATGCAACTGCAAGTAACATAAGGATCTCTGTGTTCAAAACAGTAACCCACTTACCTATTTACATAAAATAAAATCTTGCTGTTGTTGTTGTAACAACTTGATTTCAGCAACACTGCATTAAAAGTATGCAATAGTTTATAAAAAATATATACAATAGTAGTACATTAAAATGTATGGGATTTATTAAAATCATTGAGACATTGCAATGGAAAACTGCAATCCTTTCTTGACTATGGTCAGATTAAAATGAAATCAGTACAAAAAACTTGATTATACTTTGTCGCATATACAATACAGTCAACATTGTCCCCGGCTTGATATGGCCTTTCTTCTCATATTCCAAATTAGCCCTAGAAATTTGGCGACACTGCAAGCCAACAATGGGCGAGCAGCAGTTCTTAAAATTCTAAGGGCAATTCTATAGTTACATATGCTCAGTTGTTTACACAGTGGCTTGATCCATGCCTAATGAGGCCCTGCAGATGCCAGATAAACAAAGAGGACATGCGCAATGGCTTCACCAGCGTTGTTACAGGCAGGGCACAGAGTAGAATCATGAGGTAACCATTTGCAGGTGAAGGATCCCAGGTGGAGCGTACCCACTCTGAATTGGAAATATAATTTCCTGTCCATCTGAACCGCAATATGTCCCAAAAGGATTCACAATCACCAGTGCATTTGAGTTCTAGGAACTCATTTGTCAACCTAGTTCTCGCAGTTGTATGGGCTTCGGTCTGCAACACCCAAGCCCAGTATTGTGTTTTCAGTTGCTCTTTTGATGGCATGGTATGACAAGACAGAGACTCTCAACGTTCCCTCAAACCCAGTGAAGACAACAGCTTCTTAATGTATGTAAGCCAACTGATTTCATTAAACTTGTCTATCTGCATAACTTCCTGCAGTGCAATGGCATAGTGACTAAGTTTCAGAGTGGACTATATCTGCCTCCAGAATAATAGAGGGTGCAATCTTGCCATATTAGCTACAGCCCTCCTCCCCATGTCAAGCAGCAAAGGATATAAAGGTGTACAGGGCAGGAGGTGGGCTGGATTTCTTATGAACTTGTTCTCTGAGAGTTCTCTGAGAGTGTTAGGCCAGAGCAGATGATAAACCCCCAAAGTTCATGGCCATAAAGGGCAGATCCCACAGCTTTCACCTTATATGTCTAAATGGCTGGGGCTATCAGTTTATTGAAAGACACACAATGCTCTTTGCAAATTATGCCAGTGATTTGCCTATGTTTTAAGATCCTGTTGTCCACATGTTTCTTCCAGGGTGTAGTTGCAGATAAATTAATTCCCAAGTAGTTTAATGAGTCCACCCTCTCTGGTGTTGTGCCCCTAAAGCATAATTCCCATCCAAAGACTTAAGCTTCTTGAATGACATAAACATGGTCTTCTCGGCATTCATTTCCAAGCAGAGCAAAAGTCCTCAAAGTGGAGTAGCAGATGTTGAAACCTGCTAGGAATTTTGGAAATGAATATGGTGTCATCCGCAAAGAGCAGTACTTTTTTTTGTTGTTGTAGCCAATGTTAGGGAATCAGTAGAATATTGGGAGGGTGTGGACAATATCATTGATGTATAAAGAAAAAAACGTGGGTACCACGACACAACCCTGATGGTCAGCATTATTTATAGGAATCCTGTCGATTAGCTGGTCCTGTCTCCCCCAAAGTATTCTTGTGTAATTTCCCTTATGCAAACAAACAGCTAGGGTGAGGATTTCAGGAGGCACAGAGGACCTGCCAGAGTTTGCATTGCAGGATTAAGTCAAACGCTGTTTTGAGATCGACAAAGGCGAAAAAGGGGGGTGGCCTCGCTATAATCCTACGGCTAGAGCTAGCATTGAAAACAGTAATACCAGACAACATTTCTGCAGAAGTATTAGGCTTTGCTATCACTCTATCTCCTATTCAAACGTTTAACGGTATTCTGCTATACCGCCCCGCGGCAGCCAGAGCGCCTTTTCTCCAATTGATAAGCATGCTACAGGAATTGGCATTAGTAGCCCCAGATTTTACAGTACTCGGAGATTTTAATTTTCATTTGGAAAACACAGCAGATAAAGATACATCAATTCTATTGTAATGTAATGTTATTTTGATTTATGACCCTTGAATTTGTTCTTTCTCATGTCTCTTGAGATCCTTTAGCCTAATTGTTTTATCTTTTCAGATAACGCCTGATCTGGACTGTGCCTTTTTCAAGTCTACGTCCTGTCTGACTTCTTCTTTTGGACCTTCTCCAGTCAAGTTTCAAGTTATGCGATCTCCTTGTTCCGAAGTTTGATTCTTCTCTTCTTCAACATTTGAACTTTGAACTTTATCTTCTTGTCCTCATTTAAAAGAGGCTGTGTGTTGTTGGCTCATGGCTTTTAGCTGTTGCCTTTGTTCTATTTGGAACTTTCTATTGTGATGCGGCTGCTGGGATCTGCATTAAAGTTGTATGCATAATGTCAGCCTCCGAGTCTTTAATGAAATCCAGATTCTCTAGTCATGTAAATATGAGAATCGCAATTCTCATTGATGTTTTTAAGGCAGCTGGGCTAAATCAGCTAGTCACCTCAGCCACGCATACAGCAGGCCACATTCTTGATGGCCTATTTACGAGCAATCCAGATATCACCCCCCCCACGGTTGTCCCAGTTGTGTGGTCAGACCATGCAGTAGTGGTCTTCTACATCCCCGTTAAACAACACAAAAATTTACAGACGGCTAAAAGTAATCACAGGCTATGTAGGGACTGGAAAAACATAAATACCAAAGCTTTAGCTGAGAAGCTTGAAAACAACAAACCACCTATAGTGTCAGATTCTCATCTAGCAGTCAATAACTACAATCAATGGCTCACAGACACTATTAACCAAGTAGCGCCCTTAAAGAAACTGCGCCTGAATCGCGTAACACCATCGGCCCCTTGGTTCTCAGAATCTTTAAGACTGGAGAGGCAGAAATGCCGCAACCTTGAAAGACGCTGGCGAGTCAGCTATGACAACAATGATAAAGAAAGATATAAACTAGCATGGTCAGGCTATCGAAAGACATTAAGAACGGAAAAAAGCAGATACTTCTGTGAACAAATAGAGTTGGCCCAGAACTCCAGCAAACAACTATACCAGGTAGTGGCAACACTATCAAACACTCCAACTCCCACAACCATAGACACGAATCAAGAATTCTGTAACAAAATGGCTGACTTTTTTAGGACCAAGGTCACAGAAATCTTTGACAAATTCAATAACATTACAGAAGTGGAACCCTCAAGCTCACTGAACAACATATTACCCACTACCCCCTCTTTGGTTGAATTTAACCCTCCATCCCTGCTAGAAATAAAGGATCTCATCAAAGCCACCATGTCGGGCTCTCCTCTGGACCCTTGTCCACCGGCCATTATAAAATCATCCACCGACGTGGTGGCCCCAATATTGGAAAATATTTTCAATACTACCTGTAAATCAGGGAACTACCCTCAAAGCTGGAAATCAGCTATAATAAAGCCTCTTTTGAAGAAACCTACTCTCGATACCTCAGAACTAAAAAGCTATCGTCCGATAGCAGCGTTGCCTTTCCCTGCTAAAATACTTGAAAAGGTAATAAATAAACAGCTAGCGAGTTACATTGACCAGAACAACATGCTTGACAACACCCAGTTTGGGTTCAGAGGAGGCCATGGCACGGAGACAGCGCTTATAAAGGCCTCTGAGGAGATCAGACAGATCATGGACCAGGGTGGCACGGCAGTCCTGATTCTGCTGGATCTCTCAGCGGCCTTTGACACGGTCGATCATAACACTCTGATCGACCGTGTCACCGCCATGGGCATACAGGGCAAAGCTGTCGAACTCCTGGCTTCTTTTCTGTCGAACAGGGAGCATTCGGTAAAGATGGGAAGTTTCTATTCTCCGACCTTTATGTTGCCCTGCGGAGTCCCCCAGGGATCCTCGCTAAGTCCGACACTCTTTAACATCTATGTGTCAGACTTGGCGAGGGTCATCAAAACCTTTGGGATAGGAGGGACTTCGTATGCAGACGACACTCAACTGGTGCTGGCAGTGAAAAAAAACGGGAGTGAGGTCGCAGCTAACTTCCAGTCAGGCATGAGAGCAATTAGTCAATGGATGGATAGGAACTGCCTCAAACTAAACACTGATAAGACTGAGGTAATGGTGTTTGGAGATCTACAGCCATCTTGGTCTCCAACTTGGTGGCCTTCGGAGATGGGTAATCCACCTATCCCGGTTCCGAAGGTCAGAAATCTGGGAGTGTTGTTTGATAACAAGTTAAACTTCACCAGTCACGCCAACGCAGTGGTATCTTCATTCTTTTTTACGCTTCGTAAGGTAAAACAGTTGTTACCATTCCTTCCTCTGTTGGCTGGAAAAACCCTCATGTCCTCCTTGGTGTTGTCCAAGGTGGACTACTGTAATGGGCTTCTGTTGAATGCCCAGGAGCAGGTTTTCAATAAACTACAAATGGTACAGAACGCAGCCGCACGAATTCTGACCAAAACCCCAAGGTTTGCTTCCATTTCCCCTATTATACACCAACTTCATTGGCTCCCGATCAGAAAGAGAACTAAATTTAAAGCTTTATGCATAACCTACAAAGCATTAAACAGCCTGGGACCTGAGTTTTTCAGGGAATCTCTGTGTAGATATGTCCCTAACAGAGTCTTAAGATCAGCCTGTTCTGCGGCTCTATGTATTCAACGGGTGAGAACGGTCACATGGGGAGACAGACGCTTCCTTGTGGCCGCATCTAAACTCTGGAACTCTTTGCCTACCCACATAAAAAGCAGCCCATCTTTGATGATTTTCAGAAAGAAACTGAAGACATGGCTATTTACTCAATACCTTACAGGGAGTGCCGCCTTTTTTTCTTTTTCTGCTAACTCAGCGCCGAGACACCACACGTGGTATTTGTTGCGCTTTACAAATCTTAAATAAAATAAATAAATAAATAAATGTATAAGCTGTTCTTGCCAATAACTACCATTTCCCAATATATGAGCAAAAATTGAATGACCTGGTCAATCATGCTCATTTTCTTACAAAAACCAGCTTGAAAGGGTGACAGTACATTATTGTCGGTAATACAAGATTGAATTTTGTTTTGCAAAATTTGGCTAACAATTTGTTTAACACAAACAGTCGGACTGATCGGTCGATAATTA
This sequence comes from Lissotriton vulgaris, assembly GCF_964263255.1. Lineage (NCBI taxonomy): Eukaryota > Metazoa > Chordata > Amphibia > Caudata > Salamandridae > Lissotriton > Lissotriton vulgaris. The sequence goes on from NC_141694.1 coordinate 660,482,891, forward strand.
GTTGGTACACCTCTGTCTCCTTTTGAAAAAATTGGCACAACTTCTGCCCCCTTCCATAAGTCCGGAATGGGAGTGCCCTCTGTGATGGAATCTGTCAGATCACTTATTTACTTGGTCCAATTACCCATTTCATGATTGAATACATCTGCTGGGATGCCATCAGGTCTTCAAGCTCTATCACTGGTAAAAGCATCCAATCAGGAATATCACCTGAATAAAAAATCAGAGTGGAGGGCCATTGTGATTCAATTCCAAAAGACTTCCCCTCTGTTAAATCTGACATTCCCACAGAATGCAGTTTAGTACAGTGCTCGACCCAATCGGTTGGGCATATGTAGTCTGTAGGTGGATCACCAGATTCATTTCCCCAAGTTACAAGAGACCAAAATGTCCTAGAATCCTGCTCAAGACACATCTCATTCAACTCTTGCCACCTCAGATCATCCCATTCCCTTCACCTGAGCCTTCTAGTATGCTCTTCTTGAGAGGGAAACACAAGTCTGGTCCTTCTGTTTTAAAGCTGCAGCTGGAGAATTCTGTGCCTGTCTATATTCTTTATTAAACTAGGTGGTATCTTTAAGGACACACTTGCAGGCAAAAGGATTAGCAACAATAAAATAGGACAAAATATGCTTACAAAAATAATTATGCATCTCAGTAAAGGTGCTTATTTGCTTACAAATACGAGTTCCCACTAATTTTAACTATGAGTGTTCCTAAATTCTGACATATGACATGATGATAATATATTGGGACAATCAACTTATTGGCACAATTTCAACCTGCTTATGTCATTGTTGGGCACTACAATCTTGGTGGAAAAAGATGGTTGGGAATTATGTGTAAGTCTAACCACACAGATTTACCATTCTGAGACACACAGGATTATGGTCACTTTCTAATATCTCTACACTGGCCATCTCCTCTATGAGTGAGCAGAGCCTCAGATCGATTAGAATGTAATCAATGCGACTTGTGTGGTTTGGTTTGTTATATGCATTGGTAGCCCCAAGCCCAAATTCTAAAGATAGGACCTTATGCTGTAAGGGGGCTTCCGTCCACTTTTTTATGGGCGGTGTATCGAAAGAAGGAACAGCCTTCAATATCCAGGGGCTAAAAGGTGGTATAACGTCCACAGCGAGAATGAGGAGATAGTGGCCCTGATTCTTGCTCAGATGATCCTCTTCTAAACACTGAACAGTCTCGGATGCACAACCACCATTTGCCTCTCTCGAAAATATATTGTAAATTTCGATACAGGGGGGCGCATCGAACACCAACTGAATTGGGAGAATGTCAGGACAATCTATATCAATTCTCGAAAGTTTACTGTGTAAGGTTGGGCTAAACCAGGTCATTAGCCTCCTCCAGAAGGTCTGCCTTTCGAGTTGCACTTAGTTGGAATAAAACATTTTTAAAGCCTGGTTTGTGGATTGGCTCAATGGACCAGGTTTCCTAAAATAAACTAAAATTATATGAATCAATAAAATTATTTTAGTTCCACAGGGTGAACTTTGTCCTAAGACCTGTCACAATTCACGAAACTAAAGACACCATAGCTTTGGTTGGTTTTGATATACAAGTGGAAGGTAGATTTGCACAACCCTGGGGGTCAGGGCTAGAAGGGCTGGGGATGGAATCCATAGAGAACAACTCAGCCGAAATAGGCTCAGTTAATGGTACAGCCATCTCATGTGTGACAAAATAACTAGAATAGACACTGGGCAAGTTAGAACTAAAAGAGTCCCCAAACAGGTGCCCTTGTTGCATGGTTGATGGTGGAGAAACACTCATTAAGTTAATACTAGCAGATGAAAGTCACGTAGGAGAGACTGTCCTGGGACATGCTCTGAAGGATTGCCCAAAATGCTAGGAGAGGTAGCATCTGTCCATTGATATTTGATATAAATGTTTTATTGATAATAAAGGATGTTCTGATATCAAAAGTGACCAAATTATCTGCCAGATCCCCCTCCTTAAAAAGTAGTTCAATTCTATCAGACTTTCACAAATGCCTTCTAGCACCAACAATATCCTAACAATATCCTAACTGAATGTCAGTACTTCACCTGACAGACCCAGTGAATTGTTTTTTTTTTAAGGTCTCTTCCCCTTCACACTACAAGGGCGATGGATTTTTAGGGTCATTTAGCATGAAAAAAATCTTTTAGGTTGGGTGGGCCTTGTGCAAGAGATAGAGGTGATCCTTTGATTAAAACTCAACAGGGGTACATTAGGACACCCACGGTCACATACTTCATCTTTGTTGCTAAGCTGCCTATATCTAGGATGAGGCCCTGAGGACCTCAAGGACCTCTGTTTGTTATGTAAACTTGACCCTCCATTTTCACCTGAGCTCATTTTAAACTGGCTACAGCATGTATCTTCAGATGACCCTCTGGGTAGATTTGCTGAAGAAAACTTGGAAACTCTGAATCTGAGACTGAGAGTCCTGATTAAGTGTGAGCTATTCACTATTTAGGTCCAGGAGAGTGCTCTCCACAACTAGTTGGTTAATCATGTTAGTAGGGCATAAATCAATGATTTGAGATCCCCGCATCCTCCTTTAGTTCCTTGATTTGTTGTGTGAGGTGTGCCATAGCATTCTGCGAAACATGTAATGTGGGATGTAGGTTTAGCACTTATGGGCATTGATGTGCTCTCCGTGGTATTGTAATCCCCAGGCAAGATCTCCAAGGGGGAGAAATGGTTACTACATGGTATTACAAAAGTAGATGGAGAAGGGCTGGGGGACTTGCCCGTACTGACCGATTTATGAACGCCCGGTTTGTGTTCTCTCCTCTGAGCCTGATTTTAATGACTTGGAGGCTAGGTACTTTATCTGTGCATTTTGTAATTGTCTGCCTTTTGAACAGACTAGTAATAGTGGCAGTTCCTTTCTTCTTTTTAGAAATGGCACCAGGGGATCCTTGGGATGATGAGGAATCTTAAACTATTTCGCTTTGACCTCTTCTTTTAAGAGGTCAAGTTTTTTAAGGGGACAGTTATCTGACTTGCAGGGCCCTTTGAGTGCTTGCTGGTGCCTTGAACTGCCTCATTGGCCTTCAGTTTCCTCACTGTCAATAAACAGTCAAGTAAATTGTTGCGAAACAGCTACCTATTCAGACAAATGTGGTAAACATACACCAAACTGATAGAAACTAATGGATCGAATTATTAAAAATCTATTACGCCTGTCTCAAGGTTTTGCCTTGCAGAACAACTACTCTTAGTTTTGTGTGATTGTTAATCAATGGCAGTCCCAGAGAAGCAAGAGTCTTAGGCTTAGATGCTACAGCATCAAATAACACAGTACCTTTAGGGTCCAGGAAACATAAACAGAGGGGGTGGCTCAACCAAGCCTCTTCTGGTTGTGATGGATGCCGACATGCCGTTCTTGGTCCTACGCTATGGGAACTGACAAGCATTTATCAGTGCTTATCTGCCCTTCCTGCACCACCGAGGAATGGTGGGGACGAAGTCCCACCACAGCAGGACCTCAGGAATACTCTAATCAAATGCAGGCAGACAAACCACAGCTGAAGGCATCCCATGCCCTGGGAACTGACAAGTGCTTATCAGTACTTCCCAGGGGTGTTGGGCCCCTCCTGCACCACAGAGGAATGTTGGGGGATGAAGTACCACTTCAGTAGGGCCTCAGGAATACTCAGAGAAAATGCGGGCAGGCAAACCGCAGCTGAAGACGTCTCGCGCCATGGAAATTGACGAGCCCTTATCAATGCTTCCTAGGCTTGTCTACCCCCTCCTGCACTGGAGGGGAATGCTGGGGGATGAAGTTCCACCCCAGCAGGGCCTAAGGAATTATCGGAGCAAATTCTGGCAGACCATGTCTCCCTCCTTCCACTCCACAACTCTCCAAATGATGAAAAAAAATCAGCATGTTACATGATGTTCTTTGCAAGAGATACATTAATCCTCTATGCTACTTTAAGAAAACTGGGGCTAGCCAAAACACAGATATTTCCAGCAAGTGCATTAACCGCCAGAGTTATCTTACTATTATTATTCACTCAGATGTGCTGGGAACACACAGACCTCTGTAGCAGGTGCCTTAATCCCTTAAAATATTTTACAATTCATACTTTGCAGCCAATTAAGCAGAACAGATTTACTGTCAGTTTTCTCCTTGTTGCCAATTTCTTTGTGGCAGAGTTTAAAATAAAATAAAATGTTAAGGCCCTAATTTGGAGGGTTGAGTCAATTTTCTGACACAACCCGAATGCAAAATCTATTTTGAAATTTACAGTGCCACACAAATCCCATTTGTGTGGCTTTGTAAAAAGAAAAACATAACAAAAAACTATTGCATGGCAGCACATTGCCTTACTTTTCAACACCTTAAGTCAGGTAAGCATTTCATGGGTGGTGCTTGGGCGTTCCCGTGCTTTCACTTGTGTATTTTGACTCAAATCCATATTTACAAGGCCTTGTAAACATAAGTTTACACCAAACTGGTGAGTCTCCCTGAAGCTGGTGTAACAAGGAGAAATATCTTAATTTCTTCTCTTTAATTCCTCTTTGCATTTATGCTGCATTCTGCAGCACACATTAAAAAAAGGAAATAGCCTTCTGGGATACTTTTTGCGTGGCTTTGTAAAAAAAAAAAAACATGCTATTAAAGGAATCACACAAGGCAAATCATTGTGCTGCCATATGTTACCACGCGTTAGGTAGGCATTACATGGGTAATGCATTGGCGTTCCCGTGCATCCATCCATGTATTTAGTGTACACATAATGTGCACAGAGGCACGCTAGCTTTCCTTGGATCAGCTCTCGAATTCCACTTCCCTGTAAAAGGATCGAGCGAGCCACCTTGCTTTGCTAAGATGCGTGAAACATAAAGGGCAGTCATGCACTGTATTTAACATTATTAATTCCTGTACTTTTCTTGCACTGGCGCACAATATGCTGTCTTGCACCATGAAGGCACCCTTAAACCATGATGCAAGTGTGCCTCCATTGCAGACAGGATTGTTTTGTGCAGGAAGGCACAAAACAATAATTGTAGGCATTTTTCTCTTTCTATGTGTACTGCTGAATGCTGCAAACATAAAAAAAAGGAAATAACTAGGAAAAATAAAGTTACTTCTCCTTGTTACTCATCACCTGAGGAGGTGTAGCATTGTGATGCATTCCCAGGTCTTCCAGTGATTGTAAATCTGGGAATGCACCAAAATCAATGGGTGGATGCGTGGGAATACCCATGCTCCACCCATGGAACCCTTATGTGGCTTGATCAATCTAACTTGGTAGTTGATTTGCCCTTGCGCCCCATTGCGTGATGCAAGGGCACACAACTCATTGATAAAAAAGCCCTTCAGTTGTGAAAATTCCATTCACCATACTCATAAATGCCATACATATGGTCCATAAGGAACGGATTTTATTGTGTTTATTTAGAGCTCAATGAGGGTAAAGAACCTTATAGTCAAACTTTCATCAAAAGTGTTTTCCCAGCCGTGAACCTATTTGGTTTCTCCTTCACCCGCATCCTAGATTATACATGGTGCAACATTGCAGCCTATGAAATAAAGCGTAAGCGAGAGATTTGCCTAGATCACAGAATTTGGTCAAGATGGAAAACTGGGATTCATCCCAGGTTTTCTGCTTTTACATTGTTCATTTGAACCTTTAGATGGACAACTCTTTATTTCTCCTGTTTACATCAAAGGTTAGTGCTTAGTTCAATTCTTGGCACATGAGGTTAAAGCGTGGGTAGCAGGCAGAGGCCCCAACTGTGAACTTTTCCCTTTAAATAGGAACTGCCTTGCATAATCCTGCTTGCTTCTCCATGACCCAAATATTTCAGCTTTGTGCCAAAGTATCTAAATATGTCACACCACAACAAAAAATGATTCACAAACATTATAAATGATATGCTTTATCTACCAGTTACAGTGTCTAAATGTTGAAGTGCGGTTTTCCTTGAAAGGAAGACAAGTTGCTTTTTTGTAGCTCTGGAAATTCGAGACCACTGGATATGGCGGTTTTAAACTTTTCTAAGTTGCCACCCTGCCGAGGTGTGGGTGTTTTCAGTGCCAGACTGGGAACGCAAACAAGCCCTGGAAATTTCATCAGAACAGCCCGGGGGGAGGGGATGCAGGGTTCTGATGGGAAACACTGCTGTTGTGCTTTTATTACAGGGGGGCAATATTGCAGCACTGCTACAAAACCAGCCCCCAGTAACAAAAACGGCCCTCACTATCCAAAACCGACCCCTACCCTTCCGGCCCATGGGAAATCGCCCTGGTGGTTTTGTTTTTTTGTCCTTCTCACACCTACCTACTGCACAATAACACAGGGTAGTTTTGTTGTTATGATGCTCTGAGATCTGGGACAATTATGTAATTCAGAGGTATGCTACGTATGAAATCGAATCTCATGTGTGATTACCTACGGCTAGATCCTTCAGGTTAAGGCTACAGTGAATAGGCGAGCCCACAGGTCAGTGTTACTGTAAACAAGTAGGCCATCTCTGGTATATCATGTTGGCAGTATAACATGTTTAGGATATGCAAAGGTCTTATTAGTGAGCATTTTCTAGAGTAAATTCTGATTACTGGTCATAATTTGTGGTGTCTCTCTGTTCCTACATATCCCCCCATTGGGTAGTTTTTCTATGCAAACTAGTAATCATTTCTTCTGAAGGCCAATATGTTCTTGAAAGTGATAGTAGGGACTGGAATTGCATGTGCCTTTTTCCTGGTAAGTGTTACATTTGTCACCATTTCCTTTTCATCCTTGGATACTGTGCAACTTATACTTATTTATATGTGGAGCTTATCCCTCTTACTTTGAAATTTATTGTCCATTCCTTGTGTGAGCATTCTGGTGGAACTGATTCCAGGGTGATTTGTCAGGTTGCGCTGGTGAATATGAGGGGGGTTTAGATATAGGTATGCCAAAAATAAGAACACAAAAGATGTTTCAGGGGGGCAGTGTGTAATTTGTAAAAACATCAATGCTGAGCCCCAAACATTTTCTTATGGTCCTTTAGTTAAATGCTAAGGTCAAAAAATCCTTTTTCTTTCTCTTCCCTACAATCGCTTATTCATGTAGGTTCTTTTTTCATCTGCTTTTCAGCCTTAATCCTTGTTTTCTTATCTCTCTTTCTCCCTTCTTCCCTTTTTGTTTTTCTATCTTGCCTTAGATTATGGTCTGTTGGTGAAAAATGAGCCCCAATCTCCTAAATCGAGTGCAGGTGGGTAAGGTTGAGTAAGAATACTTCGCATAGGAGAGCGGTCTCACCTCTGGGGAGCGCAGGTAACAAAAGTAATCACATCTACATCGAAATGTGCTGCATCTGGAATATTATGCCTGGTGGAGTAGGCTGGAGGTGTAGTTAGTTTGCTCAATCCTTGGGTAAAGCAAGCTTTCCACTGACAAAAGGTAACATTGTTTTATATGTTGCTTACAAAAGTGTAAGTCTTCGGCCTAAATCAGGAGGGTTTGAATGTATAAGGATGTTACTTCTTCTGATGCCGCTTCATGTAGAGTAAAAAGAACAATTGATGGATAGAATGCTGACCAAATCAAACATTCAACCCCAATCATATATCTGGGTATAATGCAAAGGGGCATATTCTCAAGGACTCATCGCCGAATTAGCAGCACTTTTCCGCCACAAGATTTATCACCCTATTCACAAGCCTGTGCTAACAGCTGACGTCATCAGTTTACCTTCGATAGCTGCAGCTAAAAACATTGCCAAGGCTGACAGCACAACTAACGCTAATCATATGCAAAGTAGGCGTTCCCGTTCTAAAACTCATGATAACACCACTTTGTGATATTCTGAACAACCAGCCAGATCGGTGATGCGGTCCAAAAACAGGCGATAAGGCACGTTGGCAGCAGGGACTTTAGACCTGCTTTATTTTGTTCTTAAGTAGGACAAAAACCTGCAGTATAAAGGGAGCCCAGCCCAGAGCCACATCTGAAGACCAACAGATGCCATGAAGCGACTAATCATGTAGCTTGGAGACCCAAGAGGGCCACAACACCCACTGCCACCACCCCCAGGACCACCCCCCTCGGACTACCACTGAGGCAGCGCAGAACAAGACAGCGGACCTTCCGAAAATGCACCAGCCTCAGAGACTTAACGCCAGAGGATGTCATTGCCCACTACAGGCTCCAAAGAACAACCATCCTCCGCATCCTGACCCACATTGCCCAGAGGCTGATGGCACCAACACAGCAGACAACCAACATCCCTCCACAGACAAAGCTGCTGGCTGTGCTGCACTTGTTGGCCTCTGGTACCTTCCAACCAACAACTGCCAGAGTCAGAGGAGTCTCACCGCCAGCCCTATCAAAGTTCCTCACACCTGTCTTGGATGCCATCATCAGCTTGATATCCCAGCACCTTCACTTCCCCCACACTGTGCAGGAACAGCTGGAGACCAAGCAAGGCTTCTAAGCCATAGCTGGATTTCCGCATGTTTTGGAGGTAATTGACTGCACTAATGTCCTACTTGTGCCCCCTGCCGACACTTCATACAATTACTGCAACAGAAACCACACGCATTCCTCGACTGTGCAGGCAATAGTGGACCTCCGGGGGCTGATCAGCAATGTAGTCGCCAACTTCCCAGGCAGTGTGCATGATTCCTACATCTTCCGACAGTCCATCATCAACCATCGCTTTCAGGACGGCACCTATAGAAATGCACTGCTCGTTGGTAAGTACCAAAGGATCTCACCACACACCTGAACTCCACAATCATACAACTTACAACTGTGGGAATGCACACGTAACAAAATCACATACAACATGCCAACAAACATGCCCACCTACCAGACATGACAACCCCAGTAACTGTGGTAACAGGGGCCAGACAGGTAGACAAACCATCCACAAAGGCATAGCCCCTCTGCCACACAATTTCAGAATGTAGAGAGAGGTGGGAACCAAGAATGTGAGGCAAGTGACCCATGAATACGAATGTACACAATGCCAAGTGTGGTGGTGATGTGCTGGACAATCTTGAGTATGCAGAGCACAGACATGTCCATGTGGACATATACTGCTGGTGTTTGTAGTGTTGTGGACATTGGACGCAACCATGGTACCTCAGCAGTGGGGAAGACCGTGGACATGTAGCTATGTCGCCCCCCTTGTAAGCGTAAGCGTAGGGGGCTGGGCCGGCGTATGCCAGTTCAGCGTAGGAGTGTGAATAAATAGCCCGGGGCTCTGGGCGTGGTTCACTTCCGGGATGGCTACCAAAGTAACTACTACTTCCACCTTCAACAACCACATTTACACCGGCGACGAGGTGGCTACGTCACATCCCACCCAGCGCACCTCTCGTCATCAGCTACATGGGTGTGTCTGCTAGGGCGGTGCTCCTCACCCTGCCACGAGGCCGCCGCTGTGACCTGTGGTGCCTGTGTGATCCTGTGCGCCTGCTGCACCCCAGCCTGCTGGTCCCCAGACCCGTCCGGCACACAGCGGTGTTTGCCCACCCCTGCGCACCCAGGTCTCACTGCTCAATCATTTGTCAATCAGTCATTTGTAAAGCGCACTACACACCCACAAGGGTCTCAAGGCACTGGGGGGGGGGCGCTACTGATCGAACAGCCAGGTCTTGAGTATCCTCCTGAAGGTCAGCAGGTCTTGGGTCTGCCGTAGGCTCAGTGGGAGGGTGTTCCATGTCTTGGCGGTGAAGTGGGAGGAGGATCTCCCACCGGTGGTTGTTCTTCAGATGCGCAGGACGGTGGCGAGTAAGAGGTCGGCGGAGCATAGCTGGCAGTTGGGGATGTAGAAGGAGAGCCGTCTGTTGATTTAGGCTGGGCCGGTCTTGTGGAGTGCCTTGTGTGCGTGGGTGAGGAGCTTGAAGGATATCCTCTTGTTGATGGGGAGACAGTGCAGATTTCTAAGGTGGGGGGTGCTGTGGCTGTGGCATGGTACGTCGAGGATCAGTCGTGCTGAGGCATTTTGGATGTGTTGTAGTCATTTGGTGAGCTTGGTAGAGGGCAGTTCCGTAGTCAAGTCTGCTGCTGGATGACTGTCTTTCTTGTATCTGTCAGGATCCATCTGTAGATCTTGCAGAGCATGCAGACGGTGTTGAAGCAGGAGGAGGAGACGGCGTCGACTTGCTTGGTCATTGAGGGTGCTGAGTCGAGGATGACTCCCAGGTTGCGTGCATGGTCGGTGGGTGTCAGGGCTGCCCCCAGTACCGTCGGCCACCAGGAGTCATCCCAGGCTGAAGGACTGGAGCCGAGGATGAGGACCTCCGTCTTGTCTGAGTTCAGCTTCAGACGGCTGGTCTTCATTCAGTCGGCGACAACCTTCATTCCTTCGTGGAGGTTGGCTTTGGCAGTGATGGGGTCCTTGGTGAGGGAGAGGATCAGCTGAATGTCATTGGCATAGAAGATTATGTTGAGGTAGTACTGTCGGGCTACGTGTGCGAGCAGGGCCATGTAAATGTTGAACAGCGTCGGCCTGAGGTACTGCTAACCTGCCGCCACCGGCATGTCTCCAAGAGGGCCCACCACATGCCAGTGCAATCTTCAAGCCCAAGGCCCAAGGCCCACGAGCTTGGCAGCCTCCTCAGCTAATCACTGGCTTCCGCACAACAGGCCCCCAGCGCACCCTGCAGCACCGCACCACGGAGTTCTGTGTGTGCTGACTGCTCCCTCTGGCCTACCCTGTGCTCCAGCAGGTCTCACACAAATCATATCCAGTCCGGACCTCCAGCCCTACAGCATCATAACAGGCTGCACACCTCAGCTCTTCAGGTGGGCCTACCTCAGTGCACTGCAAGTCACCACCATGTAGCGGTAGGTCCGTGCCGGACGCAGTGTCTATGGTGCCACTACCTCTGTACACCACAAGTCATCGTCCCGTGGGGCCCCCCCCCAAGTCCGCCTCCAGCAGCCAAAAGCATGTCCTCAGTAATGCCACTGGAGCCCTTCACAGTCACGGGCCACTGGGTGGAATGTCTGGAGGTGTACTCCGAAGCGCACGACATCGCAGCGCTGCCGCCGCAGCCCACACGTAGGCATGTGAGGAGTGTGAAGAAATGGCCAGGGCTTTGGTTGTGATTCAGTTCTGGGCTCTGGGTGTGGTTCAGTTCTGGGCTCTGGGCGTGGTTCAGTTCCGGGCTGGCCACAAAAGTAACTATGGTGTGTGTCCCTGTTGTAGTGTTGGCGCCACCCGGCCCTTAATTAACAATGTTGCAATGTAGCATTCAACCGGAGGGCGGGCTCGCCCGAATGGATAAATAAAGGCGCGCAAGACCGCTCAGGGTCTTGGCTTATACATGCCAACTGTTGTGTGTGTATCTTCATTACAGCAGCATAAGCCAAAGGCCTTGCCTCAATCACATACTTGCTTCATCGTAGACATGACACATCTGTGTGAATTAGAATGTTTGAATCAGATTCGGTGGAGTGTTAAAGCTGGACCAGTACATGGCCATGCAAATCCCACTTTACATGGTTGCCTCGTGGTGGGCCAGCCAGAGTCCTTAAGGGAATGACGAGTTCATTGGAAGAGGGAGAGTTCAGTCGCAGTCTGATTGCTGTGTCATTGGTAATCAAACCAAATATGGCAGTCCATGTCAAGGGCCAAGGTGAGTGTCGCAGAGTGTATCGGGGGACAGTGGAAGGTCTTATTGCAGGGCATGATGCAGAGGGCAGAACCAAAATGAAACAGGCCATATGGTGGAGATGAATGCTACCGCTTCCTTCTTACGACAAAGACAGAATCATCCACATCATTGTCCTCTGATGTGTGATGTGCCTTACATGTGGGTGTGGTGTTATGTCTGCAGCACTGTGTGGCAGTGCCACATCAGGGACCAGAGGTGGATTGTCTGCCACACTGTGAAGCACTGACACATCATGGGGCTGAGATGTGGATGGAGTAGTAGAAGCAGCATTCATCAGCACCAGGCCTTGTGGCAGCAATGCCATGATATGGATCTGCAGGGCATAAAAGATCCCAGCTACATCTCGCTGGTGTGCAGCCGGGGTAGCCATTCTTTCCGCCTGCATCCGCTCCATGTTCTCTATGATCCTCCGCATGTATCCCAACTCCCGGCTGACATCGCAGGAGCCACTCTGACTAGACAGTTGTTCTTGTCTCAGAGTCATGACTCCAGCGATGTCAGCCATGGCTTGTTGGAGAGCACGGAGCACACTGTGGATGTCCGTTAGGGACTGTAAGTGGTCCCTGATGGATCTTAGACACCCACGTATGGCATCTAGTTTGGCTGCCATGAGGTAGAAACACACCCACACCTGATCAGCCATCTCCTTCTGGCCCTCCAACACACAGTGTTGGAATGCCATGTGTTGGTCGAGGAGGCCCTGTGAGACAGCCATGGTGGTGGGTGCCTACTGCTGTGTGGTCTGTGCAGGGGGTGGGGTCTCCTTGATGCGGCTGGGCTGCCCTGCTCCTGGGGGTGGGGTGCTGACGGTGTCCATCAGCTGTATGAGGGCATCGGGGTCGATGGTGTGGAGGTCCTCTTCATCATCAGTGAAGAGATGTACGGTCAGCTCTGCAGGATGTGCTGATTCTCCCTCTGCAATGTAAAGGGGAGATACAGTTTAACAGTGTGCTCCATGTATGTTCACGCATTGGACAAGTTTACAAACAGACGGCATGACAATGTACATTGTGACTGTTTGGGAGGAGATGCCTATTTGATGCGGGACAGTGGACATTGCAACACCATCAGGGATGTGAGGTTGTATTTGTACATTATGATCTCGCAGTTTCCTGCTATGCCAAATGTGATTGGCCAGATTCTACACACAAGCGGCAGCAGTTGTGTCCTCTGTTCTGTTGTGAAAGTGTTGCAGTTTGTACCACATTGTTGTGAATGTTGATGTGCTGTGATTCCTATGTGTATGTACTGCATTGTGGGAGATTCGTTCCTGCAGCTCTGATTTTGCTGGCCCTTATCCCTTTCAGGCCGTGTGCCTTTCACTTCTGTGCTTATACAGTGCTGAGATGTCGCAGACTTGGGTACATTTGGCTCTTGATGTGAGTTAAGACTATTGGGCATGGTTTGTCCACAGATGCCTTGTTGGCGTCAGGAGTTGTTTGTGCACATGCATGTGTCAGAGTCTGGCCTGCTCCTTTACGGATGTGGTCCACACTCAATCACCTCAGTGTTGTGGCGTGCACCATGTCCTGATAATTGGACTGCAGCCATGCTAATCGTCATGAAGTATCATTTGCATTGTCAGTGTGGCTCATGGACCTGCAGCTTTGCTGGGTTCAGAAGTGATGTGTGGGGAGGGCCCCCTCCGGGCACATTGTCGACGGGGGCCTACTTGCTGTTACCATGTGTGCTGCAGTATGCCAAGGAGATCAGGGACATGATCCAGAGTCATTGTGGGTGTGCACTGTGCTATACTTAATTGTGCATGTGTGTAAAATTGCGTTAACCTAGGTTGGCGATAATTATCACCCGTTCTTGAGAATATCCCCCTCAGTTTTTTTGCTCACTACGCTACCCCAGTTTGGACTCAGCTATATGCGAATCAGTCTTGACCATGCTCCCCATGGGAACAGCCCATCCGAATTGCCAGGCCAGGTCTTCCCTGGAGCAGAAACCAGCGTCCTACTCACTAAGGTTAACAAAAACATAAAGAACAATTGATGGATGGAATGCTGAACAAGTCAAACATTCTCCCACAGTCACAAAACTGGGTATAATTCATCATGATGCCACTTCCTGTGATGTCAATTCCTGTGATGCCACGTGCAGTGTCACGCACCGTGATGTCACTCACATACTGCCTAAGTTAGCCTCGCACTTTCTTTTTTTAGGACTTGTGCCTTGCCTATTATGAATAGAAGACAACGTTATATTGTTGGGGGCTGAGTGCTCTTCAAGATCTAAGAACTATTCAAAGAAAACGTACAGCTTTTTTTTACTTGTAACTTTTCTGTCACAACAAATAAGATTACGTTTTTAATCTTGGATAAACAACTTCGCGGTGATGTCGGTGCATTCTTCCTAAGCAGGGGAAATCACTTCTGCTCTGCAGTGATCTTTCGATAGAGAGGAACACCCTCATTAGTGTCTCTCACCTCCCCCCTTTCTTTCATTAAACCAAGCTCTTCACAGCTTCTGCTAAGCAGCGGGGCACAGTCGGAGCTGTCAGCGAAGCGTTTTCCCTGAAAGAACACGTTTTTTCATCATCAAACAGGGCATCATTAATGAGGCTACAGGTCTTCTGTTCATAAATTATTATAAACCGCAAAAAAGGTGCGAAAGTAATGGGGGGAATGGGGAGAATTAAAAATATTCGTCCTTTGTTTCCAAAAATTAACTGCTTTGGAAGGAATGCCTCAAAAACTGCTATTTTCTGAGAATAATTGAACTCGAGTCAAGGTAAAAATACCTAAAAGTGCAAAGAAAAAATGGTGTTCTAGTGTGTCTGATCAGTTTGTGAGTAACACTTAATAAGTAATTTTGATCTGCTCTTAGGCAAGGAGTTGCCTCTTCCTGTAGGGCAGGCAGCATATTGGCTGTAGACCCACCCCACCCTTGTGTATGTATATTAAATATCAGTGCCCTGACATTATGGAAAACAACCATTAGCAAATCCAGCAGGTCTGACTTTAAAGTGCTAATGCATGTCGACACATGCATGCTCAAATGCCTCAGGCAATTTACGTCATGTAAATGTGTGACCTGCTGCATGGCCCTGCCAAGTTGAGGAATATAACGCATGGCACAGACACAAAAGGCACAGAAAGAGGTAGGTTGCACAAAAATAATCCGTATTTTTTTTATTTTCATGCCTGTGCTTACAAACAAAAGGACATTAAAGTCACACATTTTGGCTTTGGGATTTTTATTCTCTAGAATATTAAAACATTAATTGTGTTTAAATCGCATGTCAAATCGGCGAAATCCTTGAAAAACAAAAGAATATGTAGGATTGAATACATACCAAACTTTTTAAGACCAAAATGGGGCAATGTATGAAGTTTGGCCTCTCCCACTCAGGAGTACTTACCACTGTTTGCCCTCTATCAGAGAAAGTTATTAATTGCTTAGCATTGCTTTTGTGTGGAGTTAATGATTTGATGTAAGGCAGGGATCAGCCCTGTGTTTTCTTATCAGGGAGAACTTCTGTGGACATTTATGAAATCATGATAAATTCCCATACTTGAGGCTGATCAATACTAAGCATTACAGATTTACAATCATTGTAGTGATATATGAGAGGCTGGTAATGCTCCTCTGATTCCCTTAGCTTACAATACATTTGCCAAAAGCACATCTGCCTAATTTAAAATTCTTTAATTCAAGATGAAAACAGATATTTTCAAGATCTGTGCATTATCCCCGTAAAATCTGAATCAAGGTACACATCAACCAAACTGAACAATAAGGATCCAAAAAAGATAGGAAGGAGAAATATAACGTTTAGAATTCTCTTTACACACCATATAATGGTCTCTAAAATCTCTTCCCTGATGCATAAGGATTCATAAGAAGTATTTTACCTCTGGGAAACTGCATCAAGGGTGTGTCACACATAATCAGTGACTATAGTGTAATGTCTTCTTAATGATGTAGTAGATTATTTTCAGCTTGCCCTCTGATTTTCGTTAGCTATTTTTTTGATAGTCTCCTTTTTAGGTCTCGCCCTGGCGAAAGCGCGCGAAGCGCGTTCTCGCCGCAAGACTATAGGCGTCGGCTCAGCCGACAACGAGTGGAGACAAGAGATGGCCACGCGCAGCATTGTCCAATGGTATTTGGTCGCGCGCGTGAGCTTCTGCCGTAGACAGCATGGCAGAAAGAATCAGATCACAACGCGCGCCTCGTGAACAGTTCTTGTGACTTTTTAGCCATTAGGTTTCGGTTTTTGTACTCGTTCGTGTAGCGGTGAGGCGCCCCCGGGGGAGGAGGAGGCCGTTGGAGAGGAGGAAGGAGCGGCGGAGATCCCCTACTCGGAGACCCGGGGTGAAGAGGAGCAGGGCAGCGGGGAGTTGTGGCAGATCGTCGGCGCCAGCGGAGGCACCACGACGAGCAGCAAAGGAGGCGGCAGAAGCGCTGCAGGAAGGGCAGCGTGGAGCAAGGGGAGTCTGCAGAGGAGCAGCCGCCGCCCCACAAGGCCAAAAGACTGGTATGCTTGTTGGTGAAGATGTGGGTTTTTTATGACAATAGCTTATTGTTGCAACATTTGAATGTATTTATACTCGACCTTCAAAGTGATCAGGACTGTAGTGTGCATTGATTGCTGCTCAAGTGGAGATGGAGAAATTGTTTTTGAGGTTGCTGGATGATTTGAAGTAGTGAGCTTCTTGCACAAGTCTGATCTTTGCTCAGTCGGATGCAGTTAGTATTTCGTCTTAGAGCATGTTTTATGTTACTGTTATGTCACTGTGTAAGGATTGTGTATCAGTGTTTGTCACTGTTGGATCCTGAATGCATTGCGGCTTTGAATCGGAGCATCCATCACTTCTAAAGCACCATTTTATGTTTGAAGCTAATTAGCGCAAGAGTATTTTTCATCCATC
This sequence comes from Lissotriton vulgaris, assembly GCF_964263255.1. NCBI lineage: Eukaryota > Metazoa > Chordata > Amphibia > Caudata > Salamandridae > Lissotriton > Lissotriton vulgaris. The sequence continues at coordinate 660,499,412 of NC_141694.1, forward strand.
CCCGGTCTACCATTGCACAGAATATTTGGTCACATGCTCCGTTTAAAGGCCTGCCTGTCTTTGGTTGAAGTGCTGTATAGACATATTGCCACATAGACTTGTGCTCTAGGATGTTGTCAAAGTGTTTAAAGTATTTTTACCATTGTCATCACCCAAACTGACATTCTTTGCACCTCACCTCAGTAGCTCCAAAAATTGCTTAAATATCCTAGCTGCCGCCACATCTTTTTTAACACGTGGTGTAGGGTGGTTTAAACCAGTAGAACACAAAGTTATCAGTAAGATAAAACAAAGTAGCTATATTAGTTTTGAGAAATAACATTTGGATAAATATTTAGGGCCAGATGTAGGTAAGTATATTTTACCGACTCATAAATACCGAATTTTACTGATTCGGTATTTATGAATCCGTAAAATTGAAGGAGGGAGATTTAGGTAAATTCGGTAATTGAATTACCGAATCTGTAAAAATCGGTATTTACCGAATCGGTAAATACCGATTCGGTAATGCCCATTGATTCCTATGGGCCTGAAAGCCCATAGGAATCAATGGGCATTACCGAATCAGTATTTACCGATTCGGTAAATACCGAATCCTGCAAGGGTGCAGGGGGTGTCACTTTGACACCCTCTAGCACCCCAAATACAGGCATGTGTGCCATGTGGCACACAGACATGCCCTAAGGCATGTCTGTCTGTCACATGGCATAGGTGTGAATGCACACATGTGCATGCACACCTGGATTCGGTATTTTACCACCCAGTTGGATTGGGTGGTAAAATACCGAATCTGTAAGGCCTTTGGGACTCAGAAGAGTCCCACCTACATCTGGCAGTTACCGAATCGGTAAAAATACCGATTCTGTATTTTACAGATTCTGTAAATTTACAGATTCGGTACATTTACCGATTCAGTAAAATTGCCGACCTACATCACAAATACCCATTTACCGGTCAGTAACGGACGAAATCGGCCGTTACCGGTCGGTAAATGGCCTCCTACATCTGGTCCCTAGCCTTTTAGTCTCGCTGTTACTGGCCCTCAACTGCGGCTCGGGCTATACCAAGGCAGAATGCCTTTTATAACCAGTATAGCTCGAGGCAGAATGGCTATAAGGCTAGTGGAACATTCCACCCATCGAGGGTAGCATGTTTTGAATTTGAGATCACAATGCCCAGCACACGCAAAATTACAATCCACACATATTAAATTACCTCAATTTCTTTACAAAGTATGTTTTGAACTAGTTTGTTTACAGTTTTCAAGCCTGCGTTTGGAAATAGGGTATATTATTAACATGAACTTCTTCACACTCCGTGGTGGTACTAACCTGCAAAGGGCATGTTTTCTGACAGCTTTTGCAAACTGTTTTTGTGTGCTATGTGCAATTTAGGAAAGAATGTTCAACAGCACAAATTTCAGGACCGGAAGTCAAGCAGGCATCTTTATATCCTTTTAACAGCTGTAGATTTCTTCATCATGCATCCTGCTAATTTCAACAGCACTTTTGTAAGTAGTCTTGTTCCCAATATCTAGGAGTAGCAACAAAGCGTGTAAAAAACCAGGCCAGGGACTGTGCATAAGCTTGAACTATTGCACAGTTCAATATATTCTCTGCCTTTATGCACCTCTCACCCCTGGTGTGGCACTGGGCAGGACTATTTAAATGTGTCACTGCCCAAGTTCTTTCTTATTGTTACAGGAATCTATTATGCAAAGTGGTGCATACTTTCTAGTGAACAGTTCCATACTTTAGGCAAGCATAGACAAAGCCAGTAGTTCTGGCCTATTGGTTTTGCCAATGTTTTTTATCCATGCTGTCCACACACAACCATAAAACCACACACACCACACACAACCACACACACACACAACCACACACACAACCACACCGTCAGTGCACACTTTCACCAGGCACAGACACTATCAGTCGTCAGTGCACGCTTTCACCGAGCACAAACATCACCAGCCGTCCGTGCATGCTTTCACCAGGCACACACCACCAGCCGTCAGTGCACGCTTTCACCAGTCACACGCACACCACCAGCCGCCAGTGCACGCTTTCACCAGGCACACACCACCAACTGTCAGTGCACGCTTTCACCAGGCACACACACCACCAGTTGTCAGTGCACGCTTCCACCAGGCACACACACCACCAACCATCAGTGCACACATCAATTGTTAACGCATGCACAATTAACTATTGTAGCAATCGCAGTATGGCGCACTTAATTTTTAAACATATTCATCTAAAGCGCAGCCTTCCACCATTGCTACAAAAATAAATACCCATTATTTTGGTCTACAATGAATAGACTTTTGTTGCAATTGGTGTTGCAATATTTAGCAATACCAATAGCTCAAGGTTAATTAATGCGAGACCTATTGCATTGCAAATGCTTGTTAGCTTATGCTTAGAGTTTGTATAAGTGATTTTCACAACTCCTTATGAAAAAAAGTAGAAAGATAGAAACTGGAACAAGTGATGCTGGGCCATATTCATCAAAGTTTTGCGTTGCCCATGAGCCACGAAAGGTAATGCAAAAGCGACGCAAAACCTGGATGAGATTTACCATGCCATGCAAGGCCACCTTGCGCTGTCCAGAGGTGCTTGGTAAATTTGGAGTAATGCAAGGCAGCACAAGTAACTGCCTTGCATTACTCTGCCCCAGGAAAGCGTTCCATGGGTGGAGCATGAGTGTTTCCACACATCCATCGATGGATTTTGGCGCATTCCCAAATGTACCATGAGCAGTACACCTGGGAATGTGTCAAAATACTATGCCTACCCAGGCAATTTTTTTTCCTCCTCTTTTTTCCTCTTTCATGGTGCAAAGGTGCCTGCATTGGTGCTAGGCAGCACATAATTGTATATTTACAAGCAAATTTCAGAGCACAGTATGACTCCAAAATTAGCAACGCCACTCTCTGACTTATTTACAAAAAATGGCGTTCCCCTACTTTTTCCCTAGCGCTGATGCTGAAAATAGCTGCCTAGCGCCATCTATGGCACCATAGCGCTGTTTAGTTAGGATGCCAGTTCTGCAGGGATGATTGTTTATCTGCACATAAACAATCTTAACAGCTGATTTGCTCTATCTTTTTGTGCTGCAGAGTGCAGCACACATGGAAAGAGTAATATACGAGGAGAAATAAAACATTTCTCCTCGTATCGCCTGTTTAAGACCAGGTGTTTACTGGTCTTATTTTTAGCACTGACCCATGCCTTGTAAATATGAGACAGCGTCAAAAAGCAATGGCTGTTGCGGCAGAATGCCCACTTCAACACCTACTGCACTCCCCATTCACACTAAGTGCCGCATGAATGGGGCATTATTTACCAAAGGGCGTTAAGCCACAAAAAGTGGCATAACGGTGCTTGGTAAATAAGGCAAAGGAGTTAACTCCACAAGAACATTGAAAAAAGTGATGTTCTCGTGGCATTAGGGGCTTGTAACTATGCCCCTTAATGCACCAGTGCAAGGAGAGGACAGGAATTACACATATGATGTTAATTATGGAGCATTCCTACCCATTCTTTGTCACACAACTTAGCACAGCAAGGTGTCTTGGTGTGCTGCATTGCATGACATTTAGATAAATATACCCCTCCATTTTCACCCCACTGACCACCTTTTCTTTCTCCCCTTTCCTCCTGTTGTATTGAAACCTTATTAACAGTTGTTTCCTCTTGAATTAGCTTTTCTTTAAACAGTTTCATGGGACTGTATTGCATCCCATGCTCTCCAGTCTTCCCTATGTTTTGTTTTTATTAAGCTGGTTATTTTTGTTTCTGGGGGCCCTTTTTAGGTCTCATTTTAATCTCTTGGTTTTTCTCACTACATGACTATGTTAATAGATATTTACTTATTTCCTCTGCCTCAACTCTCTACATTTTTCATTATCTGTGTTATTTGCCTAATTCCCAACGCTCAATGTAATGTCATGTATCCCACAGCAGTGCCTCTGTTTGGTCAATCGATTATTGGCCAAACTGCCACTGGACAAATGGATAAAATCCACTCTGTGTAAGATGATTGTCCTAACATAACGTTTTCCTGCTTGCAACCACCAGGTAAAGGCTAACATTTCCATATAGGAAACCAAACAAATAACCCACACACACTGAGAGAAAACTCCGAACATGTTAGGAACATTTACTTTTGCTTCCTAACAATGAACACCCACTTTGGTATTTTATTTTGTTTAACAAAAAACTTGATAACTGCTCAGCCAAGCTTCAGTGCCTTCATCATCGTCTCTGCAGCAGAAGCTCAACTGAAGATATATAGAGCTGTTCCTGCTGGGTGGAGCTCTCTAAGTATGTTGGCTATCTTCCATGAGGTCAGCAGAGCTTTCTCTCTCGCTGACCTGCTGACTTGCAGGCCATCCACAATAACCCAAATGAAGCCTACAGTTAATAAGGTTAATCAATAAGAAATACATTCAGAATTCGAGCTCATACCAAGGAAATTTGATCGCAGTTGTATATCAACTTCTGAAATAAATGTAAACTAGAATGTACAATTCTTTGCAGCATAATTTTGGACAATTTATATAACGAACATATCTACATGTGTGTATGTGTATGTGTGTGTGTGCGTGTGCGTGTGCGTGTGTGTATATATATTAGACACAGATACAGCCTGAACTGCTGAATGGAATTACACTAAATTTGGCAGAAAGGTAGCCGTTGGTCCAGAATGTGACCTATTTGTTAAATGGTGTAAATCCATTCAGTAGTTTTTAAAATATTGAGGAAAATCTAAATTTGTATATCTGGGGGACGTGGTGGAACCACTACCCCTCTCAATCTTGTGCTGGGATCTGATTGGCTGCCAACACTTCAAACCAGGAAGTGTTGGGAGCCATCTTGTGACTCGGCTGAACTAAGTCACAGAAAAACATAAATATAAAGAAAAGAGGGCAGTGTTGAAACACCTAGACCCCCTGGAACTCTTGAGGGACCCAAAGGGACCCAGCACGGCCAAAAAGGCATTTTTAAAATAAATTTCAGAGGAGACGCTCTGGATCCGCAAATCCCACTGAAAATTTTAAAAATACAAAGCGTGGGCTACCACTCTTAGTTTCTATAAGGCCCCCGGGTGGGCCCGGTCGATGTCCAAATATGTAGGAGGGGAGCACGTGGCACCCCTTCTAGGATCCCTAAAGCACTGGGGACCACCATCTCCCCTCGGCATTTTTCACAATGTATGCGGGGCTGCCCTGGGCAATCCTTGTATCCTGGGGACCGCCACCTCTCCAGGTCAAATGTTATATTATTACAGGGTGGCAGAGCCCCAGGGACCACCACCTACCTAGGGCAAAATATGATACTGCCACTTTCCTGGGGCTAAATGTAATGTTAATGCAGGGGGGAATCTGGCCCCCAGCAGCCCCAGCGACCGTGACCTCTCAAGGACTGTGACATACATTGGAGGAGGGCCACATGCCCCCACCCCTCGTAGAGCCTTAGATGGCCCTGGCGCTCGCCACCCTCCAGGACCGGCTCCTGCTACATCCTGAGGTACCTACCCTTCGGAGGTAGCTGTTTGCTATGGCTTGACAGGAGTTTTACTGCTCCAGCCAAGCCATAGCAAACTTTGTCCTCCTTGCTCAAAGAGGAGCACAATTGCTTTGACACAGAGGTAGCTGCTTGTCAGCAGGTCCCTCTATGTCAAAGATATGCCAGCTACCGTAGTAGGTGGAGAGCCGGCAGGGACCACAGGGGCCTTGAGGCTGCCCCGAGGTTCCCAACACTAGAAAATTGGTGCCTTGAGGCACTCACACCAGAGTACAGGCCCCTGGGAATGGAGAACCGGAGGTCGAACTCAACCTAGAAGGAGGGCCGCACATCCCCCTCTGATTGTTTTTTATTTCAAAAGAAAAAATAAAGAAAAAAGCCAGACCCTGGGGATTGGGTCCCTGGGGCCAAAATTAGCCTGGGGAGGGAGGCCTTGCAGCCCTTCTCCTCCATTAAGAAAAAGGCCTGGGGAAAGGCAGCCTTGTGGCCCCTCGCCAAATTATAAAAATATAATTTTTTTTAATGGGACCTTCAAGTCGCCAGAGGCCCCATCCCCTTTGACCACCACTCTGTAAATGCACCCCCTGGTGCACTTCTGGTTGGAGGATGAAGTACCCTTTGATGAAGCAGGTCATTGGGGCTTCAAGAAGCCCTCTTGTTACCTCCAGTAGATCCCATAGAGCACTACTGCTGAGAGGACTTCGGAGGCCACGTTCCCTTTCTCCAGCACTCTACAAACGTGCCTCCTGGTGCACTTCTGGTTGGGGGATGAAGTCCCCTTGAATGTTGAAAGTCCTTGGGAGCCGGCAAGCCCTCCTGTTATCTCCAGTAAGTCTGACACAGTGGAATTGCTAAGCGGTCTTTGAAGGCCATGCCCTCTTTCTCCATCAATCGGCAAATGCACCTCCTGGCACACTGCTGTTTGGGGGATGATGTTTTCTTGTGTGCTGAGGGTTCTTGGGGGCCAAGAAGCCCTCCTCTTGCCTCCAGCAATTCCAACACAGCAACATTCCTAAGAGCTGGTCGGAAGCCTGACCTCCTTTCTCCACCACTCTGCTAATGCTAGTACTAGTTAAAAAAACATAGAAATTCCCTTAAGGAAAACAAAGGTTACAGGGACGTTATAGTTAGGAAACAGAATTTTAAAAAACATTGGAAATTCACTGAAAAAAACCAAAGGTTACAGGGACATTATAGTTAAGCTCAAATTTCACTCGTAGAAAACCAGTGAAATTCGGCAGTTATAGTTACCTGAGCTAACTATAGCTTTCGCCTCAGCAATGAACTACCTATGACCTCACATATTATATCACTCATGTATGTATATATATATATATATTTATTACCTACTGGCGGTCGCCAGTAGGTAGTTATAGTTAGGACCTAGTTTCCTTAAGAAATCCGCAACATTCTATTTGGAATAACTTTGGCGGCGGTGGAGGAACCTTCGTGAATTTCTCCAAGAAAATGGCCTGCTCCGCACTGCTCCTTCCCTGAAAGATTGGGGGTGATTTGTGAAGCAGGGGCCGAGAAAAAAGGGGGGGCCACAAAACGTGTTTTCCCCATGCAATTTTCCATAGGACATTTAGGCAGGGCTACAGCCCTAAGGGCTGAACGGAATGACACCAAATTTGGCAAAAAGGTAGAGTTCGGTTCACAGATCACGCTTTTTGTTAAATGGTGTAAATCTGTTCAGTAGTTCCTGAGAAAATCATAAGTAAAATCATAAGTATATCTCTAGGCGCTTACCTTACGCGTACTGTCCGCGTACAGGTCCGCGTACGGGGCCGCGTACGTACGTGTACGTACGCGGACCTTCCCGAGCACGAGCTGCATGCTAACACTCCAAACCAGAAAGTGTTGGCAGCCATCTTGTGCCTCGGTAGACTGAGGCACAAGAAAGCAGAAAAACAAACGTGTAGAACGCAAAAATGGGGCAGGGTAGAAACACCCTGACCCCCTAGGCCTGCTCAGGGGGTCCCAGAAGGACCCCCAAGGCCAACATTTTGTAAAAATTTTTCCAAAAAATCACGGGGTACGCGTATGTTCTCGTACAGGTCCGTGTACCGTACGCGTACGTACGCGTACCTTTGCGAGCACAAGCTGCATGCTCATTGGTTGTGAACACTCCAAACCAGGAAGTGTAGCCAGTCATCTTGTGCTCGGTAGACCGAGGCACAAGAAAGCAGAAAAACAAACTTATAGGACGCAAAAAGGGGGCAGGGTAGAAACACCCTGACCCCCTAGGCCTGCTCAGGTAGTCCTACAAGGACCCCCAAGGCCAAACATTTATTTTTTTTAAACCCGGCCGCCTTTTTTTCAAATTACCCCCCGGGGGACCAAATCCCGGGGGCATAGTGAAAAAGAAGTGTGGGGGGGATTGGGACCGCACCCCCGGGGCAAAGCAACACAGCCCCCTGGCGCATACTGGAGGCTCCTGGTGGGCTAGTTGGCCCCCAGGGACCTCCTGTATGCAAGGGGAATTAGTTCCCCCTCTGAAAAAAACCCAAAGGGCTGCATTGCAGAGAAGTGTAAAAAGGGGCGTTGCCTCATTACACCTCTCTGCAATGCAGCCCCCTGGTGCATACTGGAGGTTCCTGGTGGGCTAGTTGGCCCCCATGGACCCCCAGTATGCAAGGGGAATTAGTTCTCCCTCTGAAAACGCGCCCGGGGCTGCATTATAGAGATGTGTAAAAAGGGGCGTGGCCTCATTACACCTCTCTGCAATGCAGCCCCCTGGCGCGTACTGGAGATTCCAGTTGGCCCAAAGGAACCCCCAGTATGCAAGGGGAATTAGTTCCCCCTCTGCAAATGCACACGGGGGCTGCGGTGCAGAGAGGTGTAAAAAGGGGCGTGGCCTCATTACATCTCTCTAAAACACAGCCTTCTGGCGCATACTGGAGGTTTCTGGTAGGCTAGTTGGCCTCCAGGGACCCCCAGTATGCAAGGGGACTTAATCCCCCAACTTAGAGCACTCTACAGGGCGCATTTGCACAGTGGTAAAGGTAGGGGACTGGGCTTGAGGTGATGTGAGTCCAAACATGCCCTGTGGGGCATTTTAAGTTGGGGAATTAATTCCTGTTCAATCCAGAGGTCCCCTAGGGGGCAACTAGTCCAACAGGTATCTCCAGTAAGCACCAGGGAGCTGTGTTGCAGAGTGTTGTAAAAAGGGGGCGTGCCCTTTGAACACCCCTCTGCAACACAGCTGCCTGGCGCGTACTGGAGGTACCTGGTGAGCTAGTTGGCTCACAGGGGACCTCAGGATTGAAGAGGAATTAATTACCCATTCTAGCTCACTACTAGTCCCGAAAAGTAAATTTAACTGTACTTACCAGTAACTTGAATTTCCTTCCATAGGATATCATTGCCTGATATTTAAACTATATATTATTTTAAAAAAAAAAAATTAAAAAAAATGCAATATTTTTAAGAATATTTGTTTTTCAATTTATATTAAAAATATGTAATGTAATTTAAAAATAAAATATCTAAAAAATAAAGTTAGAGTTACTCACACACATACTCACACATGCAAATAAACTATCAAACATTCATTTACTTGCATATACAGCTATACACCCACCACTACACTTCTTCTACAGAATCAAAAGAAAACTCGGTAGAAGAGATATTGTTAACTATCCTTCAGGAAATAAGGGACCTTGAAATCTCCATAGCGCATGAAATATCACAACTTCATAGCAGGCTTACAAAGAACGAGGAACATTTCAGAAATCTCCCCAGAAGGGTCTCGGAGGCAGAAATCCGGGTTTCAACCCTGGAAGACACTTTAACTGCTATGCAAAAAGACCTTCAGGCAGCAAATAAAGAGAAATCTCAGGTGGAGGCAAAACTGCAGGACTTAGAAAATTATAACAAGCGGTCCAACCTACGATTAGTGGGTATTTCCGAAGGACTGAGAGGTGCTGATGTGGTTAAATGGTCGGAGTCACTTCTAAAAAAGGCTATACCGGAGCTGCAGGGCGACCTAACAATCACAAGAGCGCATGAAGTCCCAGCACATAAGCCCAATAACCTTAAATATCCACGTACCATACAATTGAATTTCTCGGATTATAGGGTTAAAGAGAAAATTTTGAATACAGCATTTTCAAGAAAAACTTTTAATGCAGACAAAGCAAAAAACCTTTGGATCTTCTCGGATATGTCAGCAGCATTGGCTCACAGGCGTAGGGATTTTGTTAAGATGATCGACTCTTTTAAGGCTAAGGGCGCTCAAGCAATGATTTTCCAGCAGTCCAAGTTAAAGGTGCTAGCCAAGGGGAAATTTTTTATATTTACAGATATACAAGAATCTCAGTCATTTATGGAGGGTCTCTCTGCATAACCAGGTTTGAGATTAATAAAACTTAGTAGAAATTTCTGGAAAACTTAAGATCCCATGTATAGTCTTTGCGATTGAAAGGTGCGTCCGCAAGACGACAGGGATGCAATAAAATGGCATCCACAAAGAAGAAAAGAAAACAGCTGGGGCGGAAGTGGTTCACTGGGGGTTTCCGTCCCCTCTAGGGGGTGTAGGGAGGGTTTTGGTGAAGGGGGTGTAGCGGGGGGAAAGAGAGTTCATATTGCAGGAAATTATTTGGTCAGTTGGCTGCACAGTCATGTTATGGGAGAAGTTATTAGTATTAGTTCTTTGCACGTTAAGGCACTTTTTCTGCCCTTGAAGGCACTTGCAATTTATGTTGGAGTCTTAATAATTGCACTAATCGGAGCATTTGTGCACTTTTGCACTTTAAGGAACTCTGCCACAGCCAGCAATTGGAAGCCAATGTAATTTGCACATGGTTGCTGAGTTTGCACATTCTGCTAATAATGTTTTTGCACATTCTTCTGCTTCCCTTGTTAGAGCTTAGGCCTGCACATGATGCACTTTGCGAATTGTTCAAGATCCTTGATACTTCCACTTTAAATACTGACTTTGCACAATTTCTGCTCCTTTCTTTTTCTTGGAGTGGAGGTTTGCGTATTTTGCACAAAGGAGGTTGTTTAAGCCCTAAGTTCTATGTTTTTTTAGCATTAACTTGGAATACATGGTTCGTCCTTGGTTTGCACAAAGGAGGTTGTCTGAATCCTATGATCTCAGTAATTTTAGCATTTTAACTTTGCACACAATGTTTGTACTCGTTTTTTCACGTCAGTGTTTGCGTATTTGCACATCGATAGCTGCCCATTCAATATGTCGACACAAGATTGGTTTAGACGAATTTATGTACAATGAACAATGTCTGTTCTACAGGAGTATTCAGTTTACATAATAGTTTGAACATTAATGAGAAATAAGCTGAACTTTTTGTCCTTTAATGCAAATGGTTTGAATAATGTTCGTAAAAAAAAACGCTATAGAATGTCGGTTAAAAAATCTCTGTCCAGATGTTATTTTTATGCAAGAAACTCATGACAGAGCCCTGGCCGACTCAGAGAAAATTTTAAAGGGCTGGGCAGGTTATAGAGTCTCGTCAGTAGCTGGACTGGCGCAGAGGGGGGTAAGCATTCTAGTAGGGAAACATGTAGGGTTCCTAGTGGAAGGGTCACGTACAGACCATAGTAGTAGATGGGCATTTATTTATGGCAAACTAAATCAGGTAAATACAATACTAGTTACAATATATGCACTGTTATAGATGACCCACTCCCAATCCTGCAACTTAAACAAGCATTTACGGGGATACCAGGGCAAATAATATGGGGGGTGTTTTTAATTGTTTACAAAATCCTACAATGGATTCATCCAAAAAAGATCGACGGCAAAATAAGCCCCAAGTAGCCATTTCTTTACAGAGTTGCAAAACAGATCTGGATATCTTTGATTGTTGGTGTTCCCAAAAGCAACCTAAGCGCGAATACTCTTGTCATTCTGCAAAATCGAACTCAGCTTCTAGGTTGGACTTCTTTTTAATATCCCATGGTCTAGAAGTTCGCAACTACGAACATATACCTAACCCATTTTCGGACCATGCACTACTTAAAATGGAAATGATTATAGGAAACCATGAAAAAGAGGGACCTAGAAGATGGTATTTTAATAAAATTAATCTCGCAGAACCCCAATGGTGTACAGAAATTGAGGAGGAGATAGAGGAATTTTTCAATCTGAATAGAGTGTCTGCTACAATCAATGTGGTTTTTGACACGTTCAAGGCCACATTGAAGGAAATAATTACCTCCAAAGAAATACCTAAACAGAGGGAAAAAAGAGAGGAGAAAATTAATTTACAGACAAATCTTGTGCATGCAAATCAAGAACATTACAGAGTCAGATCTTTAATTAGTGGGCAGAAGGTAGCAGAGGCAAAAAAAAGAATGAGGGACTTTTATTATGATTTAGGTGATAGAACTAGTAGTCTTTACGCACAGAAGCTCTATGAAGAGAGTGAATACACAGGTAGACTCCTAGCGTGGCAAGCTAAAGAAAACCAAGTCCGCAATAGGATAGATCACCTTTTTGACCCTGCCACCAAAGTGCATGCGAAGACTACTGCATCTATTGGAGAGATGTTTTTAAAGCACTATGAGGGAGTCTATCAGACTAGTGAAGGGGCTGCGAGTGATACCATTTTTGAGTTTTTAGGGGCACTTCAACTTCCCAAATTAGGAAACGAGTATAAAAATATTTTAGTAGAGGAGTTCACAAGGACAAAATTAGATCTGGCAATCAGCTCCCTACCTAGCGGCAAAGCCACTGATGAGAATGGCGTTCAAGCTGACTTTTTTTTTAAATTTGATGGTACGCTTTGTAAAGAGTTCCTGTTATTAGCTAATTTTATATTACAAGGAGGTCCGCCACCAGAATCCTTCCGCACTGCAGTTGTAGTCAGTATTCTGAAAAAAGGAAAAGATAAGGAAAATATGAATTCGTATAGGCCAATAAGTCTTTTAAATACAGACTACGAAATTGTTACGAAACTCCTAGCGAACCGACTGAATAAAATAGTAGGATTACTTGTCGGACCGGACCAGTGCGGTTTTATAGCAGGAAGACACCTCCACACCAATACAACATTTTTATTAGAAGCATTAGATTTTTTTAACGTTAATAAAGTGGAAGCCCAGATTTGGCTTTTAGATGCCGAAAAGGCTTTTGACTTCGTGTCATGGGACTATCTTTTTGCGATTTTGCACAGCTTTGATTTCCCGATTGATTTTATCTTTCTCTTGAAACAACTATATGAGAATTCTAGGGCACATATTATTATTAATAATATAAATGTGGGGACATGTCATATTAACAGAGGCACGCACCAAGGCTGCCCCCTATCTCCAATTTTATTCGCCTTATTTATTGAGCCTCTGGCAATTGCAATTAGGGGAAAAACGGCGGGCACAGTACCAGTGGCCGGAATGACGAACATAAAACTCTATGCCGATGACATTGTCCTCTTTTTAAACCCAAAGCCTACCAGTCAAGTGGAAATTTTAAAAATCTTCTCAGATTTCCAAAAACTAGGAGGCTATAAGATAAATATGGATAAAACGGAAATCATTTTATGAAATTGCACGGTAGACACTTTATTAACGGAATTTAGGCAGATATATAATAGTCTTCCTAAAAGATATTTGGGAATTTTTATTTCAGAAAACCTGGAAGACCTTTACCTGCTAAATTATATACCTCTACTGAAAAGGGTTGGTTCACAATTAGATCGATGGAACCAATTGCCTTTATCAATAATGGGTCGTGCCGCCTTAATTCGCATGTCTATCCTACCACTCTTTCATTTCTTTTTTAGTGCAGCTCCTTGTGCAATTCAGGTTTCATTTTTTAAGAAAGTGGATGCTATGTTCTCTTCTTTTTTATGGGCAAATAAGACTCCGAGATTAGCACTTAGTACCTTGAACTTCCCGACCACACAGGGAGGGTTGTCTCTTCCAAATATTAGTGAGTATTATCATGCTATTTTTGCACATCATAGTTTTAGGGTTTTTTACACAGAAAATCATGAAGCGGATAATTTTTTTATGAGGAAGATGTTGATTGAACTTAAAATCAATGACCCAGTAAGAATCACGAAATACCCAATTAAGGTACGTTATAAGTCTATACAGTGGCTATTCAAGCAAAAAACCCAGTTCCTGAAATATTACGACATTCTTACGACAAATAGCACAACTAGTTTGATGAATTTAAACATAGGAGAGACTCTGGAAGGATAACGACTTTGAAAGAAGTGAGGATTTTTTAATAGGGAGTAAATGGAAATCTTGGGAGGAAATCGAAAGGGAGATTCAGCACTCAAATTCAATCCTGAAATGGTCCTTTATTAGCCTACATGCGGAACTAAGAGAGCTAGATATAGGTAATTTATTTGATAAAATACATATAACTGAAGCACTAAATAGTGCGACGCAGAGGAAAATTAGCACTTGGACAAAAAGTCTCAATGAAGATAACTCATTCGTATTATACAATAAGGCTTGAGACAGATGGAGAAAGAGAGAAGATATTGAGATTAACAAATTAACATAGGATAAAGTTAATACATGTAATATGTCCATTTTCCGAGGTGCTAATTTTATGCGAATGCAATTCTTTAGCAAATGGTTAATTTATAGAACACCCTCGTTTCTCCACAATATATATCCTCAAGTGGAGGATAAGTGTTTTCGCTGCGAAGAAAAGGGTACCTGGAAACACATAATCTGGAAATGTACCAATCAGTCAGTCAAATTAGCTTTATTCTAGCAGAAACTCATAAAAGCAAAATAAAAAAATGAACATTTCATTATTAATAAAAATGCATTAACATTAACAATGTCTAAAACACTTTCTGTTACAATTACAAAATGATTTATCATCATATGAAAGTTTTTTTTTTTAAAAGAGCAGAAAGAGAATAAAAAATCATTTTGACAGCACTATACCAAAAATTCAGTAAAATAGGCAATGATCGATAATGGGGCACAATTAAAAAAAGACAGACACCAAATTCATATTATCGCAGTTAATACTGGCAAAGGCCCATCAGGGGAATCTCTAGCATTATCAACACCTAGATACATTTATAGTTCACGGTTTCATATGAGCATCGAGGATAAACCAGTTTTTCACAGGATGTGTTTTTTCCTAATGGCCCAAGCCCATCTCAGATATTTGGCAACCGCTACTGAGATAACTGATAAAGTGCTAGTGCAAATGAATCGTAATGCGACCGCACTATCTCTAGTTCCTAGCGATATGCACATAGCTTTAAACCAGACTCGTCTAGGGATTGTATAGGTAGGACAGACAAAAAGAAAATGGGCAATGGTCTCCTTTTCAGTTAAACAAGCCTGACAAATATTGCTATTTCCTCTGGCCCACCTGCCGGTCAGCGATCCTAAAGGTAAAGATCCTACTCTAAGCTGAAAATAGAAATTCCTGTCCCCGGGTTGTGTAATATCATCCCAATATAACTCTAAACTGGGTGTATGTTTAACCCTCAGGAAGCGACCTTCCATGGTCGAGGGATCAGCACTGTTCCGGATGCGATACGCAACCAATTCCCAGTACTTTTCTTTTAAAATGTCTTTGGTTGGAAATGGAGCTGCCTCTGGATTTTCCCACAGGCCCTGCATACCCATTCCCACCAGAGTCTTGGAGAGTTCCTTTAGCCACATTATCTTGTGGAATTCATCAGTTTTAATAACATCCATAAATCCTTGGGCATAATGAGCAAGCTCAGGGGTTACCTAAAGCCTGCGCCAATATAAAATAGGGCGCAATCTAGCCATATCTGCTATAGCCTTTCTGCCCAGGTCATATCTCAATGACTTCATCGGGGTACTCTTTGGGAGACCAGTAAGATTACGCAAAAACTTTTTCTCAGCAAGCGTTAATGCTGTTAGTTTTTAATAGCCCCATATCTCTGCACCGTAGAGTGCCAAGCTAGGGCTTTTGCCTCATACACTTGGAGAACTGGCTTTATCGGCTTTGTCAGTGATTTCTTATGCTCTAGATGTATTGCTCCTGTGTTTTGGCGGTGTTTTAGAGCCGCCATTTCTATGTGTTTTCCCCACTTATTGCCTTTTGCCACATGGATGCCTAAATAAATAAAAATCTGTCACCATTTCCACACATTGCCCATTCATAAAAAACTTTCCTTTAAAACTAGAATGCGGATTAAATGCCATGAGCTTCGTTTTCGCTACATTAACTTCCAGTCCATGATCAACACACTAGGAGTTTTAGATAAAATGAGCGTGTTGTCCGCAAACATTAAAATTGGGGTTTTTACACCAGCCAAAATAGGGGCATCTACGCTTTCCAGGGCCATATGCTCTACTACACCATTAATGTATAATGAAAAGAGCGTGGGGGTCACAGCACAGCCTTGGCGCACTCTGCGCTCTACCGGGAATTCTGAGGTTACTTTCCAAACCCGCCCATTGGATTCTTGCATAATTCGACTTGTGCAGCCTCATCACCAGAGTTAGAATTTCTGGTGGCATACCCAACTTATTTAACACATCCCTTAACTGGAGTCGTGGTACTAAATCAAAAGCGGCACGTAAGTCGATGAAAGCAGCATAAATGCTGCCTTTACCAAGTAAAACAGTCTTCAAATGGAGTAGGGTAAAATGAAAGATCTGGTCAATGGTGCTAGTTAGTTTGCGAAAACCAGCCTGGAAAGAAGACAAAATATTTTCACCTTCTACCTAATCTAATATTTTGTCCAGCGCCATTTTTCCAATCACCTTTTGTACAGTGTCAATCAAACTGATTGGTCTGTAATTCCCAGGCTGGGTTCTGTCACCCTTTTTATATATGGGGATTATTACTGCCCCTTTCCATGACGTGCATACCGAAGCACCCTGAGACACAGCATTGACAAGTTTCATGATATACTGTCCCCAGCGCGTTTTGTCATGAAGAAAAACTTCAGCTGGCACCCCATCCGGCCCCGGTGCTCTTCCCTTCGACACAGAGTTAAGGGTCACTGTTACATCGTTGATATTAAAGGGTGGATCTATACACAAGGTATTATTTGGAGATTCTCTGATGTTGTCGTCAGAGCGGGATGCATATTGGGGTCCAAAATGGTCTATCCAACCTCTCTGGGTCACACAATTTGTCGGGGGTTCTGGGTGACCTCTATTGGAGCAATACTAGCTGCTTTAAGGTCCTGCCAGTGTTGTTCGTACCACAATTTCTTTGCCACATATATACTTTTCCTATAATCCTGTCTAGCTATTCCAACAGCATTAGGATCTCTTCTTTTGATGGCAATACCTAGGGATGTTCTTGCGGCCCTACAGGCATCATTGTACCACCCCACTCTACTCATGGGTGTTGTTTTTCCCCTTGGCTTCGAGATTGACTCAATAAAATATCCCCTTATATTGTCAAAAAAGTTCTCATGGAGTTTGGTGACTTCCGCCAAGTCTTTCTCCACACCAACTATAGTGTCCATATCAGAAATAGCTTTATCCAGCTCCTTATTGATATTATCCAATATCCTTTTGTTCGTAATGACTTGTGGCCACCTAATCCGCCTCATGTCATTAGAGGGAAAACTCTCGGAAAAAGCCTACTCAGCCCTCTCTATCCCCACTGTCTTCCCCCCCCACCAGTGATGGACTATACACAGGGGGTTGTGGTCTCTCTCCTGCCTAACAACTACCTTCATATCCTCCAAAAAACGCCAGAGTGCCATATTGCAAAAAACATAATCAATCCTGCTTTTGGAACGGCCATTGTCGAAGGTATTTTCCCCATGTGCATCACTCAGGGTTCTACCATTCAATGCTTTAAACCCTCTTTCACAAAATATATCGCATTGATCTGGATTATACTATCTGTCCACCTATCAATTGGTTTGAGATCCAGTTTAGGTATCCCCCACTGGCAATCCTCTTCTTCCCCTGAATACCAATCACCTATTATCAGGGGTTCAAAGGTCATGTTTAGGTCACCAGCAATTATTATGTTATTCTCGCTTGAGTACAGGCCAATCAGGCCGGCCAGGGCTGCTAGAACCTGTGAATTCCCTCCTCTTGAACCTCTGACATACAGGTTATAGATATCCAGAGTACCCAGTGTGCCCGTAGGCATTTTTTTTTGGTAGGTAGCTGTTTAACTCTATCAAAGAGTTCTTTTCGTAGCCAAATAGTTAGCCCCCCTTTCGGGCGCCCTTTAGTTCCTTTCAAAGCAGGCACAAACAAAATCAAAAAACCTTGGGAGAACTGGGGCCCACATGCCCAGGTCTCTTGAAAGAGACACAAATCAAAATCGTTTATGAAAGTAAGCCATTCTGGCGATTGCATTCTAGTACACAACCCAGCAATATTCCACGAGATTAGCTTCCCTCCCTCCACACTAAAGTCCCGCAATAGCCCAGAAGTTGCTCCAATGGGTGTACTGAGACCAGTCAGACTTTTAGATCTGTTGCTCATGCTTGGATCTAAATTTGGGGGATAAAGTTCCACTCCCATGATGTCTCTAGATACATGACCATTTGCAGAGTAATCCCCTGCCCGGTCCTCATTATCCATCCCCTCCCCTCCAAGTAGACAGCAACTGGATCACTATCATCACTTTCACTAGTCCCCAGTATCACATTATACACCTTTTCCTTCACAGTCTTTGGCAGTCAATCTAAGCTCTCCAGCCCAGAGCCACTTGTCCTAGACCTATTTCTTTGTATAGTCATTGGTGAAACATGTAAAAAAGAAAAAGGAGGCACCTTCCTCAACTGTATGCTCGAATAAGCTGGCGGGCTTGATCTAAACTCTAGTTGGAATAAGTTCTCAGCTAATACCTCTGAGCACAACGTGAGTTCAATGGCATCGTAGCTCTCCACTGGGTAACTCAACCTTGTCGCTTTTAGGATATCTTCTCTTATGACCGATCGACAGCCTTTAAAGTAGCGCAGCCAATGTATGGCTTTGTTCGTTAGAGAGTCCAGCCCTCTCTTTTACCATTACTCCTCCTATCTTGTTTTGGGACATTAGTCATATAGATTTTATTTGTGGCAAATTTTCCAATGTTGCGAACCCCCCCCCCCCCCCCCCAGGTAGGCTCAATAGTATTTTTTAATTTCCCCTTGTTAGAAAAATCAAAAGAGCTACTTTGCGGTATCCCCCTCCCTTCTCAAGTCAGTGGCTGGTCTTGTTACCATTCGTTGGTCCATCCCTACTGGACCCCTACCCCCAGAAGGACTCATCTGGGTTCTCTATTCTATGTTCTTATTTGGATTCTCAAATCTACTTTTCATTGGGGGATGTTGAGCACTAGTTGTTGTGGCACTTGGAAAACTTGAAAACCTTTTTTCTCCTCCTTCTATGGGACGGGTAGCAAACACTTTGCTACCTGTCCTGCTACGTTTTTCCAAAAGCTTGGAGATTTCCTTGGTTGGATTTGATTGGATAAGAGATGGTTTTATTTTGTGTTGCCCCAGATTGACCCCAGGAATCCCCACCAGTTATAGATTTTACTGTTGAAGTTAGATTGATAATTAGATGTTTCATAACCTCAATCTCATCTCTCAATAAGGAGACTAGTTTGACTAAGTCATTAGCAGTTTCTAGGTCAGCACTATCTTCACATCTTCTAAGGTCAGGATCATTTCTAACTTCAGGGCTTTGCAACGGTATAGCTACACAGCTGGAATTTTGGTTAAATTGGCATTAGACTCTTCATGCTGTACATCCGCCAGTACCATATATCTATTGGAGCATGGAATGAAATCATCATCAATTATAATTTGACTAAGGGCTTCACTAGTTTGATCAGGGCCTTTGTCTTTAAGTTTATCATCCTTACTACCACATAAAGGAGACCCTTTCTCCCTTTGACACATTTGACTTGTATCCACAGGTTTTTTCTTTGCTCAAAACATTTCAGGGACAGTGATAAATGGAGAACCCACAGGCTTATCCTCAACTTCCACCTCCCCACCCGTCACAAGCGCAGTAGTCACCACCTTATGGACCCCGATATCATTAGTTAAGATTTCGTGGCAATCTTCAACAATAGCATCAATCCTATCAAGGACACAAGATGCTCTTTTTACTTTCTTTCTTTTACTCTGTTTTGGTTGTCAAGCGGACTCATTTGCCCCTCCCCCCCCCTCCATTGATTTTCGCTTGCCCATACCTTAACAATCAAGCAAAAAATATGACAGAGACTATTTCGGGAAATAAAAATTCAAAGTCTCACTAGTCAATCTCTCTGCAGATTTGATTTCTGCTGCTTAGGTACGATCGCAGAACAAAAAGCCTTCCCCTCACCAAGTCAATTGTAATTAGTGGCAGTACACTCCTTCTTGCCCTGGATTTTACATTGAGTCTCACCGGGCAGCACGCAGAAGCTAAGTTCTGTGCAGAGGATGGAAAATGTTAGTGCAGTGGCCCGACCCGGCCTCCTCGGCCCCAGACGGCCACAGGCGGCCCACCCTTTGCCCGGGCTAAGCCCGGCTGTGCCCACACGCGTCCTGCAATGCAGGAACTCTGACTGCTTTTTCAAGTGCCGCCTGGAGCGCAATCCTTTCCGGGGGCGGCGTCCGCCACAGGGAGCGATGGGGGTTGTGGTCTCACCCCTCGGCGGCCGCGTACAGATGGGAGAGTGCAGCGGCGGTGGGGGAGACCAGCAGGAGACTGGTGTGCATGTCCGCGTGCCCCCCACAGCCCGTCAGCAACCACGGGAGCACCAACAAAGGGGTAGCAAAAGTGTAGAGCTCCAGGTAATGTGGAATCCGTCCTTAGCGAGCTGAATCTGCTCTCCAGCAGCTCTGACCGCTTTTTCAAGCGCCACCTGGTGCGCAATCCTTTCCGGGGGCGGCGTCCGCCGCAGGGAGCGCTGGCGGTTGTGGTCTCCCCCTCGGCGGCCGCGCACAGATGGGAGAGTGCATCGGCGGCGGGCAAGACAGGCAGGAGACTGGTGTGCGTGTCCACGTGCCCCCCACAGCAACCACTGGAGCACCAACAAAGTGGTAGCGAAAGTGTAGAGCCCCAGGTAATGTGGAATCGGTCTTTAGCGAGCTGTACCAAAATACAGGACTATTGGAAAGACATAGGAAAATATCTCAGTAATATATTCAACATTACAATTACATTTAATGAATTAATTGCAGTCTTTGGATGTTCCCCTACTTCCACTCTGTATGATGAGTCCTTGTTCATAGCATAACTGGTAGCAAAATCACTTATTCTGCAACTGCGGAAAACGGATAAAGTACCAACTCTCAATGCATGGAAAGCAAAAATATTGAGGATTCAGGGAAGGGAAAAAAAATATGAACTGAGATCAGGGGCCCTTAGAAAATACGATAAATACTGGAGTGTGTTTGAATGCTAGTCATTGATTGCTAACTTCTTCCTCTTTTTTAATGGATATATTTTTGGAACGTATTGTTAATCCTTTTTATTATCAATATATTGCACTTTTCACATTGCACTTTAAAAGAATATCTTCTCTTAGAATTTGAATATGTATTGGCACTATTATGATCTACTGTCAGCCTGCCTATTTATTGATAATGTATTTTGCACTTTTTAAATTCCGATTCGAAAATGTAATGTTTACCTATTTTTTATGAACTCTCAATAAAATTTTTTTTTAAAAAGAAACAAAAGTTACGAAGTCAACTTTAACGATATAAAAAAGCAGGAAAGCGCCCCTAAAAACAACATTGTCAAATCGAACAAAAATGTGCATTTACGCGGTATTTGAAGATCATTCAGATTATTTAATTTAATTAATCTTAAAAAAAATGCTAACCTACGAAGATATGGATACGAACACTATCAATGGCTGTGACTGCAGAATAGGAAAAGTTGAAGAAGGTTGGCAGGTTATAAATGCTTTGCAGGAGGATGATTGGTTGAGCATGATGTCACTGGGTGTGAGAGCTGTGATTGGGCATGTTGTAATTGAGCATGCGCAAATAGAATTAAATACGTTAGGGGTACATAGCCAGACAGTGGGACGTATTGTGCGCATGCGTAACATTAACCTGCATGCGCTACCACAAACATGCATACGCAAAGTGAAGGCAACTCCTAGGGGTACATACACAGATGGAGTTCGGACAGTGTTGGATAGGGATTCAAAATCGGCCCGGACACGATAAAAAAAAGTAGCCCACATTTGCATATTGCATTTGCAAAACACTGCTTCGGCGAAGATTTATAAAAAAAAAAGGGGTTTTAGAAAAATGCACGGATTAGCTTGCACTGGTGAAACACACCTGTATACAAATGAGGCCGCTATTGGTCATGCTCCCTGCCTCCGCTCAATAAGCATATGTTAATGGGCCGGCCCCAGCAAGAGAAAGGGAATGACACCTCTGCTCATTGATAAAAGAGAAGTAATTGAGTCTGATCTGCCTCCAGAAAGGCCACTCAGGCACCCACTTGGATGCTGGCAGCATCCGAATATTGCAGAAACTGCCAAATCAACCCAAGCCTGCTCAAAAAAGCAGCCCACAGCTGGAACTGGACATCGGCCCCTCGGGCATTGCCCGAAGGCCCTCGTTACCAATCTGACACTGAGTTCGGATGTCGATAGAACACCGGCTCCCACAGGAGGCGGGGAGCTGGTGGGACAGTGGGGGAATTGAAGACCCTCCTACAGTGCCCAAAGGTGACTGCCAAAATAAATAAAAGAAAAAGGAGGTCCCCGGGGAATGGGGTCCCGGGGCCTTGAAGTGGCTTCAGGAGGAGGCTATGCAGCCCTCCTCCATAAAATAATATTATACATTTAGCCATGCCCCGGGGGCTGGGGATGCCGGTGCCCGAAATTGGCCACAAGAGGGGAATCACGCGGCCCCCTTCCCATAAAAAAATTTAATACGGATACTCTGCTTATTTTCATCGTACCGTAAGCGCACCCTTCCGATCACGCCCTGAAGGCTAATTG
The DNA here is from genome assembly GCF_964263255.1 of Lissotriton vulgaris. Taxonomy (NCBI): domain Eukaryota; kingdom Metazoa; phylum Chordata; class Amphibia; order Caudata; family Salamandridae; genus Lissotriton; species Lissotriton vulgaris. Next base: position 660,521,795 of record NC_141694.1, read on the forward strand.
GTTGTCAACATTAGAAAGTAAAACTGTTGGCAGCCATTTTATGCCTCAGTACAAGGGAGGCTGAAGAAGTGTGTGAAATGTGTGTGGTAAAATCGCGTGGTGCGCATTTGATTCGCGCATTCTAGCGATATTAAAAAAAACCAAAGGCGTGAGCTTCCGCGCGTCCTTGGTAATTTCCATTCTTGTGCTGGAAGCAGGATGCACCATTGAGTAGGAAAAGGTAAAGATAACACGATTTACTTGCTAGGTGAATTTCCTTTCATAGGCTAACATTGACTGGTTTCACTTGCAAATTCTTCTAAGTGTGGAGTTTTGGAACTTTAAAATATTCACCTAAAATCATCCGAACAACGAATTCCCATTTACTCACCTGTTATCAGGAGATAAACCAGTGCTGCATCTTTTAGCCCAGCACTGACTCTGGAAAGTAGTTCTAAGTATACTTACAAGTAACTTGTATTTTCCTCCATAGGAATCCTCTTCCTATAAAAAAAAATATATATATTTAGATTTGCGGATCAGGCTCTAGGGGATGGTGTCCAAGGCCCAAAAAAAGAAAAAGGAAGGGGGGCCAGACAATGTAATGTAATTTTAAAAATAAAATATCTAAAAAGTTTAAAAAATTTAGTAAATCAGTATAAAAAAAAATATATAAGAATAAATATATTTAAAAATTGTCATTTACAAAACCTTTGAAATTCACTGAAAAAAACCCATAGATTTCAGACATGTTATAGTTAGGAATTATCATTTAAAAAACCTTTGAAATTCACCGAAAAAACTATAGGTTTCAGACATGTTATAGTTAGGAATTAGCATTTAAAAAACCTCAGAAATTCACTGAAAAAAAACACAGGTTTCAGGGATGTTATAGTTAGTTGGACATTTCACTCGTACAAAACCATTGATATTCCCCCATTATAGTTAGTTGTACTAACTATAACTCACGCGCCCGCAATCCACTGTTGATGATGTCACATAATACATCATTCATGACATGGTCAGTGACATCACTGATGACATCAATGATGACATCTCAAATGACATCGCTGATGACATCACTGATGAGATCATCCACGTGACAATCTGATACATTTCATTATTCACTAGTATAACTTTTTAACACTCATTATAAAATATGAAGTACCATACTATAAAGCATTGACACACTAATACAAGTTTCTAAAAAGCCACATAGTGATTCCTAGATCTACATGTACATCTAATCACTTACCTATAGATTCACTCATACATGGTAACAAAGATCAATACAACACTATTAAATATACTTATACACCTATATCAACATTACACACCAGCTTACATCATAACAAGGTATTCAGTTATGCTACTCACTTATGGAAACAATTGATCATACTTGTATTTACTAAGGTACACACTTACACAAAGACCACTTTATTTATTAATTTAGATAGTAACTCATACTTAGGGGTCCATTAGGATGACAGGCGGTGGCACCACCGCGGTGCAGGCGGTGCGGAAAAACGCCTTTTTCCGCCCACGAACAGCAGAACCCACGTCCGCCATATTAGTATAGTAAAACATAGCTCATTTCCCGTCTGCCACGGAGCAACACACACTGCCATCAAAGTGCGCCCGCCACCGCGGGCCAATAGCCACCGCACTTGTGGACAGGGGTGGTGCTGGCGTCACACCGCCGTGGACAGGTGGTAGCAACCGCCATATGTGTGGCGCAGCATGCCCACCGCCAGCAACCCATGCCAATAGCCACCACTCTTGTGCACGGGGGTGGGGCTAGCGTCACACCGCCGTGGACAGGCGGTAGCTTCCGCAAATTTGGTCACATGCATTGGGAACTTGAACCTTGAACTCTGCATCAGTACACAACAGCAACAGGTTTAGTGGCACATCATTGTACACACAATTGCATCTCTTGGTATCAGGCACAGTTGGTTGCATGCTATGTGTGACGCACATTGCTCTGTGTGCCTGCATTGTCACTGATGCATTTGATGGTTGATGATGGCTGACAGTGTTAAGCAGGTCTTAATTATGTGTAACCAAGCACTGTGCTGTGGGTCTGTGCTGACCTTGGCAAGGCTTGTCTCACTGTATGGTGTTGTCCATACTTGTGCTACCATATCAGCCCATGCACACAAGTTTGGCATCTACTGTGATCATTGTGCTCTAGATGTGCGCCAGCTTCACATGATGCATTGAGGTGTGACAGGTAAAGCAGATATGTGTGAGGCATTCATGGTCATCTCACACACTTTTGTGGATGTTACTGGATGAGTCGTGCACATGTGGAATGTCCAGTTCGGGAACTGTGCTTTTAACATTAATATTCTGTTATGTCTGTGGGACATGTTTCAGGTAACTGGATTGGTGTGTCCCCAATTTGAAAATATGTAACCTTGTGTGTCACGCATCTCACATGGAATTTATATTGTATTGTGTAACATGATCCATGGTATGTGCTGGGTCTACTTCTTGATGGTTGTCATTGACATGTGTCCATGTACGTCACACCTAGGTGAGGAAATAGAAATTTTATGTGGCCAATGTGTCCCCTACATGCACCCTATATATGTACATGTACCCTATGTATGTCCATGTCACCATGCATTTCCCCTTTCATGCCTGTAATAATAATGCCTCTGCATTTCCGTTCAATGTTAGAATGTCAGTAACCAAGCCCTCCATGAAAGAAACGTTAATTCTGCACTGAGGCCTATGTTGCCAATGTATTTGCATGGTGCACGTTTAAAAGTCGAGATGAACCCGTTTTTGTGGCTCAGCCGAGCCAGGACCCGAATTCAGGCTCAATGCCTCCTGACACTCTGAAAGTTGCAGCTTAGTTATGTATCCCTGACCTCTCGCATACTTCCTGCTCAGCCGAGAGGTGCCCAGCCCAGCCTGCCAAGACAGTATTTTGCTTACAGTTATCTGCTCCGCTCCACAGAAACACATTCCTACTTAATGAAGAAGGTAAACATAACCCGCCTGCAGAAGTTTGGGCCTAGCCTTTCTGTCTCCATTCATGTGATTTACAGAACTCGCATCCATAGAAGGCCCATGGCCCCACGCAATGCACGACGAAATATATGCACACACTGGCTCTTAGCGATGAGCAACCTTTGCTCGAGCGACCTTTAATTCAGATAATACATCCCCCAAACTCAAGATATCAGATAATACCAGACGTGCAGGTCGTCCTGACACTGAAGGTCTCTCTACTAGCACGAAAGTCAGCTCTCCCCAGCTTCCCCCTGTTACACGTCAATTCCACGTCATGACCAAGTAGCGCACACAAGTAGGGTAAAGGTTCCTGCTGACCATGCAGACCCCCTCCATGTATCCACCCACCTATGACACACCTATGACACCTCAAGGGAACACCCACGTGTACGCCTTCTTACATGCCCTTTTCACGCCCATGTGCTCTTATCTCTCTCGTTCGCCTGCTCCGCCTGGAGCGCTCCGCCTTCTCTATGCATTGTAATGTACGTTTAAAGTATAAATAATGTACTCTGTGAATAATGTTCAGATGACGATCCTTCCTGATCCTTAGTGGAGATGGAACCCGATTCTCCCTTAACTCGAGTTACTGAATTAAAGCCCTTTTGAATCGGACACCACGGACTCTGCCTCTCATTATATGCATGATCCTTGTTAATGTATAGAAATTCCGACAGGGTAATATTTTATTTACCACATAATCTGGCGCCCGAACAGGGACCAGTCCCCTTCCCCACGTGCCGGTGATGTAGGTCCAGCCCTTGCCCCTTCTGCAGCCGGGACGGACTTCAAGTGTACACGACAGCGGGACTTCCTGCCTACTCCCTCAGGCCCACGGAGGAGACGGAGACTGCGACCAGGCATCCACACGAGGCGGTGAGGAATGCGGACCATCCCAACCAGAGCCCAAGCCGTGAGAGAGCAAGGTCCGAGGTATCCCGAGGCCCACCTGTTCCGAGGCGCATGCGCAGCACCGCAGTAGCAGTATCAGCACCACAGTCACGCAGTATCGAGTATCGAGTTTCCGAGGCCTTCAGGTTCTGCTTCCCGGTGAGTACCGTTATTGGGAACGCATAAAGACGGGTTCATTTATTTGAGCCCGGTAAAGACATGTCTGGGTACACAGGCACGGTAAAGACGTGTCTCTTTATGAGACCGGTATGATTGTACTGTGTTGCAGTACATAAAGTTAAACAGTTTTTCAAGTTCATGTTTCTTGTATCTGTTTTTAATGTTTTAGTGTTGTAGTGTGAATGGTTGTTTTCAGTCTATTTTTTTTGTGTATATTGTGTTTTCGTTAGGTCAGTTCCAACATGCCACTGTTCTCGAAATTACATCAGATAGGGACCAGGAAAGGGATACTCGAAGAGTCAGTCCCCGTCCCGCCTAGAGACACACCTGGTCATTTTATGTATCAGAAACACGGGCTAGATGCCATACTGTTTTTAGACTTATGGGTAGATTACACGAAGGATCTAGAAGAGAAGTATAGATTGCCTGCCTCAGGAACATGGGATGCTGAATGCATTATGAAAGTAGAGGAAGCGCTATGGAAAAAGAAAGTTAGACCGTCCCAGAAAGATGCCATTGAGTTATGGCGTAAAGAAGCGCATAGGAGAGCAGAGAAAGAATTCCACAAAGCAGAGAGAAGTAAGCAAGCAGCGGAAAAAGCCAGAGAAAAAGAACTACAGGAAGAGGGAGAACGGGTCAAGGCAGAACAAGCAGATAGAGAACGAAATGCCCTCATTGCAGGTATTTATCCCGTCCACACAGAAGAACTAGCTAAAGCGGCCCCCTCAGAAGTATCCAGTAAGTTGCCATCACCACTAGTACCCTTTAGAGTACGTAGACAGAAGCAGACAGAAGCGGAGGCTTTTATTGCCTCCTATCTAGAAGAGCCCGCTCCGGACTATGTAAACGCAGAATTCCCACCTCCTGTCAACAATTCTCCCTTCGCTCCGCCCCCATCACAGGATCTGCTTCTACAAATGCGGCTTCCCCAGGCCGTGAAAGACGACGTAGGACAAGGGGCAGTGGGAGGGGGGCCACCAGGAACGCCACGAACACCGCCAGCAACACGAGCACTGCTGGGGTTAGGGCTACAACGAACGCCACAAATTACAGCATCACCCTTTAAGCAAAATGTAACTATTTCACGTTGTATATACGATCCAGTACCAGGTGAGGGTGCGATGCTCGTGTACTCACTAAGATTAAGACACGCTGTAGACTATTTGATCACACTACCAGGTATGAAGGAAAATTTAGATAAAATATACGAATTCATTAGAACGGGGCATGGACCCGAGAGTATAGAAGAGGCCATGAAACAAAGAAAAGTGGAGGTTAAATGCATGATTTTACGTTTTTTGATTAACTCTCTGATCAGGGAACAAGACCAACCAGACAAAGGAGTAAATAGATGTCTGACTGATTGGAGTGACAACATAGCTACTGGTCGGCATGATAAACAGGGACAGACAGAATGCATGTACAGGAAAATACGAGAAGAGATCTTAAAGTTACACAGGAAAGAGTCTGACGGGAAAGATGAGTCAGAAGATGGAGAGCCCGAAACTGAGGAAGTGAATAAAATAAATTATGTAGGCAAAGCACGGCAGTTTGACAGGCCTAAGTGCCTCGACTACCGCAAACAGGGACCTCCTATAGAAGAAAGATATTCCCTCGAAAATCTATTCCAAGCTACTGAGAACGCACTGAAAAGACGGGTAGAGTACGATAGACCCCACACCTCACACGAACAGGAATTAGCACGGTCAGCAGTTCAATGGGTGTCTAATTCTAACATATATAATAGTGATGTAGTGGCCCAGACCTTTTTGAGCCTTCCTCCGAACGAACAGCATTTGGCTGGTATTTACATGGTTCAACATTTGATAACGTTGTATGAAAGTCAATATTCTGATCCCGGTCCCTTGTATAAATTACTGGACGATATACTTCTAGATAGATGGATAGACCTAGGTACTGAATTAATTAATGTCATTCTGGACCAACGACATAAGTACTTGACTTTTTTGACCACGTGTATGATTCCTGCCCCACACCGCGACAGAAAGAGCTTACACATAGACAGACAGAACCCCCTACGAGAGGTACATCCCGTCAAAAATGCAGCGGGTAACCTTCAGCGAGTATACGTTTACACACCCTTGACGAAACTAGAAATACTGGAAATGAAAAAGATGTTGCCCTGCCATGATAAAGACCCGGGGGGGTTCCACCGTGAATTAAAAGACATTCTCCGCATAGGGGATTACACGTACGCTGACATTATAAAATTATTGAAAGTACTGTTGCCTGCTGGTATTCACGAAAAACTTAAAGAGAAAGACTGGGAGGTGGGGGAGAAAAAGTTAAGTTGGGCAGAATTGGAAGCCGAGGATAAAGACAGGCACCCTGGTGTTGGTCTAGGGGACAAAGCTAAAGTCCTACCTGAACTCCTGATACAGGTTCTGCCGAGATTATTGATTACTAAAAAGGAAGATTGGGATGCTATTTCAGCCTGTAAACAGAAACAAGACGAGGACACCAGTGATTTTTATTCTAGATTCGAGAAATGTTTTTCTATTAATAGTGGCCTTAAGCCAAGTAGTGAATCATATCCACATCTTTTTGTGAGCAAATTAGTAGAGAACTCCTTACCCCCGATCAAGAATAGAGTACTGAAGGTTGAGAGTACCTGGCAAGCAAATAGCCCTTCCCAAATGTTGCAAATGTTACAATATCACCAGAACAGAATTAGAGAAGAACAGGATCATGAAAAGAGACGTATGAAAGATACGAAAATGAAAGTGCTGGTTGCACAATCGGTACCAGCTAATGCGAATAAAAAGGGCACGACACCTGTTAAAGGGAACTGTAATTATTGCAAGCAACCAGGTCACTATGTGAACGAATGTGCTGTCCTGAAACACAATATAGCTACAGGCAAGACAAAAGAACGACCGCATCCTCCTAGACAGAATAGCACCCCACAGAACACGCAACAGACAGTAGCGAATTTCCCACCCCCACCAGCAGCTGCCACACAACAAGCCACACAACAAATGTACCAGTACACACAGTCGGACTATCCAGAATTCCAACAGTTCTCATGAAACAGCCTAGAGAGGGAGGTTGGCTTGCCCCTTATTGAGATTCCTGTAGATCAAGAAGGTCCCTATGTACATAGTCGTGTATTGGGAAAAGACAGAACATTTTTGATTGACACAGGGGCGAGCAGAACTACCATCAGCCATGACGAGGTTCCAGGGGCACCCCTCTCAGGCTCACAGAATGTTTCCCTGGGATTTTCAGGAAAGCCTATTGTTAATGAAGTGTCAAAGCCAGTTACCCTAGGAGTCGGTCCATTGTCCCGTACCACAGACTTGTTACTTACTAAGTCATGTCCAGAAAATTTGCTTGGTATAAAGACATTGAAAGAACTAGAAGCAGTTATATGTTGTTCTCCGGAAGGAGTACGATTGTTCTTACGTGATTTTAAAGGACATTATGTGTTGAAAGATCTTGACCACAGACTCCAGAATGTACCACAGCATTTATGGGCACAAGGTCCGACTGACGTAGGTTACATGCACATTACGCCACACCGTGTCACTATCAAACCAGGAGTAGTACTGCCACGCATCTGACAATACAAGCTACCACCTGATGCCGTAATAGCCTTACTGAAAATTGTTGACGAACTCATTGCACAAGGAGTGGTAGTAGAAACTGACTCGAATGTATGTAATTCACCTGTCATCCCTATTCTTAAACGAACAGACCCTAATGCACCACCAGTCTACAGATTAGTGATTGACCTTCGAGAATTGAACAAATGCATAATTCCTCAGTACCCAGTGGTCCCAGACATTTCTTCATTACTGACTGCAATTGATTCAGAGGCGACGTTCTTTACTGTAATTGACCTAAAGAACGCCTTCTTCAGTGTTCCAATTCATCCGGAGAGCCAATACCTCTTCGGATTCAGTTTAAATGGATGCAGCTTTAAATTTACGAGAGCTCCTCAAGGTTTTACAGAAAGTCCTAGCATTTACAGCCAAGCATTAAAGAGACAATTGGACAGTATTCACATGCCTGCCAACACTGCACTGCTCCAATATGTAGACAATATCCTGATCACAGCGCGAACAGAACCAGACTGCGAACATGCATCACTGACAGTTTTACACTTTCTGGAAGATAAGGGACACAAAGTGTCCCCTTCAAAGTTACAATTCTGTGCACAGCAAGTGGTGTACCTTGGACACTTGCTGTCCAAGAGGGGTAGACAGCTGACACAAGAACGTATACAGTTAATTGCTAACCTTTCACAGCCCAAGACACAAAAGGAAGTACGGGCCTTCATTGGCCTCACTTCTTACTGCAGACAATGGATTCCCCAGTATGCCTATCTAGCCAAACCACTCATACAGCTGACAACACAGGAGGCAGCGTCTTCGACTGTCCTCCCTTGGACACAAGAACATACCCTGGCATTTGAACAATTGAAAAAAGCCTTATGTCAAGCACCAGTTTTAGCGACTCCCTGTTACAGCAAATCTTTTACTCTTTTTGTCACTGAACGAGATGGAACGGCATTATCTGTCCTTACACAAGATCAAGCAGGAAAACACAAGCCTTGTGCTTATTTTTCTAGTACATTGGATCCAGTGGCCCAGGCTCTGCCTGCGTGCCTGAAATCAGTTGCAGCAACAGCCCTAGCAATAAGACAGAGTGATTCCATAGTGTTAGGACACCCCCTGACAGTACAGGTTCCGCATGCAGTGGAAGTTCTCTTGAACAGGACACAGACACAGCATCTGACTGTAGCGAGACTGACAGGATATGAACTGACGTTATTTCAGCCACACATAGAGATCAGACGATGCAACATTCTTAACCCTGCTACACTTTTGCCCTCAAGTACAGTGGACACTGCACCACATGACTGTGTGGAAGTAATTAATACAGTGACGAAACCAAGACAAGACATGACTGACATTGCACTGCCAGACCCTGACCTGACACTTTATGTAGATGGTTCATGCATGAGAACAAGCAAAGGAGAGTTAGTGGCCGCATATGCCGTGACCACTGATACTGAAGTTATAGAGACACAAAGAATAGACACACTGTCAGCACAAGCAGCAGAGCTCATCGCTCTGACACAAGCCTGCATACGAGCCAAGAACTTGAAAGTGAACATATATACAGATTCTCAGTATGCCTTCGGGGTTGTTCATGACTTCGGAGTGTTATGGAAGGAGAGAGGTTTCCTGACCTCTCATGGGGCCAAAATTCAGCATGGTACCCTTATTCAGGCTCTGTTAGAAGCAATACATTTGCCTACAGCCATAGCCATCCTGAAATGCAAAGCACACACGAAAGCTACAGGCACCATTTCCCAGGGTAACGACCTGGCAGACCGAACAGCTAAACTTACAGCCCAGACACCAATAGACACGACAAAGACAGAAGTACCATCACTGGCAAACAACATGACCAACAGGGATCCCTCACAAGATGTACTCGATATACAGACACATGCCACTCCAGACCAAATAAAGAAATGGACTGAACAAGGAGGGGTCCAGACTGACCAGGGATGGATGACTAAAGGCAAAGATACATGGTTTCTCCCAGACTCTATGGTACAAGTCATCATAAACACAGCACATAGTCCAGCACACTTGGGAGAAAAGGCAATGCTAGACAGTTTACAGAATATTTGGTTTAACAAGCATCTGCGTGCAGCAGCGAAACAGAAAGTACGCACCTATATGATCTGTTGCCAGTTCAATCCAGGCAAAGGTATTCCGGTGGAACAAGGTGGATTTCATCCTCCTGACCATCCTTTTGAAGTCCTCCAGATGGATTATATCCAGATGGACAGATGTAGAGGATACAAATATGTCCTAGTAGTTGTACTATCTAGATGGACAGAAGCGTACCCAGTCCCAGATTATACTGCTGTGACCACCGCCAGGCAATTGGTACGAGAGTTTTTCCCACGGTACGGATTGCCCCGTGTCGTGTACTCAGATAACGGTCAGCCATTCTCCTCTGAATTAATGAAACAAGTGTCCCTTCTGTTAGGATACCAGTGGAAATTTCATTGTGTACGACACCCAGAGGCAGCTGGACTTGTCGAGCGTCATAACCAGACACTTAAGACGAAATTAGCGAAAGTCTGTGCAGAAAAAGGCGTGGATTGGATGGTAGCCTTGCCGGTTGCCCTCTTTTACATGCGTATGGTTGCTCATTCCAGAACAGGCCTATCCCCTTACGAAGTAGTTTTTGGTAGACCACCGAACATGTGGGGTACGCCTATGCCAAAGAAAATTACTGATGTTGACAGTAACATGCTGACAGATTACCTGGCTTCCTTGATGTCTGCACTACTCTCTTGTCGTTCACAGGTTGCCGCCGCCTTCCCCGACAACACCCAAGTCAAAGAACACACCATCGTCCCGGGGGATATGGTGTTTGTCCGGAACTTTGATCGTTCAAGCCCTCTTGAGCCCCGCTGGAGAACACCGAAGTTAGTTCTGCTTACCACGAGGACTGCCGTCAAGGTCGAGGGACGCAAAGGCTGGATCCACGCACAGCATATTAAAAAATTCTATGGAGATACCGGAACTCTGATAAAAATTAAGGACTGCCCCGACAATAATGACTCAAAAACCACTTTGCTAGAAAAGACTCCGCAACAGGAGTAAAGGTCCAAGTTACGGTCTAGCAAGTCAGACAGCGTTTAATTGTTTAAGTCCACTCGGTGGTGAATCGGTTAGACAGGTTCCTGACATGTATAAGATCGTAGACCAGAATAGCAAAAAGAGAAAGATGAGAGAGAAATACTGCAAGATTTTACGCAGTAGATGTATAGTAACTCTGATTATTATGTTTCTTCTAAGTATAACGACTATATGTATCAGCTTGACACTACATGTTTTCTTTCCTCCTATTGCCTCACATATACACTCTTCCTCTAATGATACTGTAGAGCACACATTCAGTGATCTGCCACCCCATGAACTGTCATATCGACTAGCACTGCGCAACAATACTTTTATTCGAATGTTGCACCATTCCCACCAGACCAGCAATGTAACGAATTGCTGGGTATGTGGCCGACTCCCACCTTATCAGAAAACGAAGGGAGTTCTGCCCCTTTTTCCTTTCCCGTTCTCACACAATGGTTCGTGCGGAGCATGGTTTGCTTTAATGTCATCACAAGACAGAAAGTTCACAGTTTCCCAGGGCGATTGGATTTGGGGAGATTTGAATAAAGTAATGAATAAAGCATGTTTTCCAGACGAAGACGGTCTTCCCCAGAGGAAAGGGACCGATCTAGAAAATGAAGTGTACGAACAAGGAAATGCTTCCCTTAACTTTATGATTCTGAATGTCCAGTCCGAGAAAAATACAGGTCCACCGTTCATATCAGTCTTACCAGTAAAAGGTGAATTGTGCGTTAGAAAGAAAGGGTCAGTGCATTTAGGACACAGTGATTGTAATACTGTAGTCGAGTTCAATGATAAAGGAAAGTCTACTTTCAAAGCTTCCCGCCATTCCTATTTCATTTGCGGTCAGACAGCCTATGTACGTCTTCCCTTAGACTGGGGTGGAACGTGTTATATAGCGTTCCTGCTGCCACCCGTCTTTCTAGCCCCATCCCATTATCATCGAGATTCCCGGCTAGTACATGTTAGAAACAAGAGGGAGACCGATTCCCCAGTGATTGATCAGACTGAGACAGCTTTGGAGCAATATACAGATTTCAATAAAGGATTCTTTTTTTTCATAGGTCCCGTCCAAAACAGTAAACTAATGCGTAGGTTAACGAGAACTCTAGAAGCAGTAGTAAATGAGACTGCATCTGCTCTGGCGAACTTGACAGAGGAGCAGTCTGCCATGAGACTTGTTGTTCTTCAGAATCGCCTTGTTCTTGACGTCATCCAGGCAGATAGGGGCGGGGCTTGTAGAGTGATCGGCTCCAGTTGTTGCGTGTTTATTCCTAATAACGCGCCTTCCGTGTATGCAGCAATAACAAGACTCCACAAGATAGCGCACGAGATACACCAAAACCCAGGCACATGGACTTGGTCCGGTTGGCTCTGGAATGTAATATCAGTATGGGGATGGAAAGTATTGTCGTTCCTAGGAATGATACTACTTGTTATATTCAGTTGCTGTCTCTGTCTGCAATGTGGCCCAGCGATTTGCGGCTTGTGTGCCACTGCCTGTATTCCCCATCCACGTATACAACAGAAAAAAGACGAACAAATGATGCTGTATGATCAGATATATGGTATCATGAATATAGATGTGTCCTGAAGGGCACAGTAGGGGACAAGGAGGGAATGAGGAAATAGAAATTGTATGTGGCCAATGTGTCCCCTACATGCACCCTATATATGTACATGTACCCTATGTATGTCCATGTCACCATGCACTTCCCCTTTCATGCCTGTAATAATAATGCCTCTGCATTTCCGTTCAATGTTAGAATGTCAGTAACCAAGCCCTCCATGAAAGAAACGTTAATTCTGCACTGAGGCCTATGTTGCCAATGTATTTGCATGGTGCACGTTTAAAAGTCGAGATGAACCCGTTTTTGTGGCTCAGCCGAGCCAGGACCCGAATTCAGGCTCCATGCCTCCTGACACTCTGAAAGTTGCAGCTTAGTTATGTATCCCTGACCTCTCGCATACTTCCTGCTCAGCCGAGAGGTGCCCAGCCCGGCCTGCCAAGACAGTATTTTGCTTACAGTTATCTGCTCCGCTCCACAGAAACACATTCCTACTTAATGAAGAAGGTAAACATAACCCGCCTGCAGAAGATAGGGCCTAGCCTTTATGTCTCCATTCAAGTGATTTACAGAACTCGCATCCATAGAAGGCCCATGGCCCCACGCAATGCACGACAAAATATATGCACACACTGGCTCTTAGCGATCTGCAACCTTTGCTCGAGCGACTTTTAATTCAGATAAAACATCCCCCAAACTCAAGATATCAGATAATACCAGACGTGCAGGTCGTCCTGACACTGAAGGTCTCTCTACTAGCACAAAAGTCAGCTCTCCCCAGCTTCCCCCTGTTACACGTCAATTCCACGTCATGACCAAGTAGCGCACACAAGTAGGGTAAAGGTTCCTGCTGACCATGCAGACCCCTTCCATGTATCCACCCACCTATGACACACCTATGACACCTCAAGGGAACACCCACGTGTACGCCTTCTTACATGCCCTTTTCACGCCCATGTGCTCTTATCTCTCTCTTTCGCCTGCTCCGCCTGGAGCGCTCCGCCTTCTCTATGCAATGTAATGTACGTTTAAAGTATAAATAATGTACTCTGTGAATAATGTTCAGATGACGATCCTTCCTGATCCTTAGTGGAGATGGAACCCGATTCTCCCTTAACTCGAGTTACTGAATTAAAGCCCTTTTGAATCGGACACCACGGACTCTGCCTCTCATTATATGCATGATCCTTGTTAATGTATAGAAATTCCGACAGGGTAATATTTTATTTACCAAAAGGAGGAGGCCAAACCTCATACGCCACCTGACAGTGCTGGGGGACATGGAGGATGTTGCGATAATACATAAATTCCGCCTTTTACAGGGCGAGCCTCAAGACCCTTTGTGACCAGTTGGAGCCCCAACTGCAGCCTCGTCGCCACTAGCCAACTGCCTTCACACCCACATACAAGGCAGCCCTCCACTTTTTTTGCTACTGGTTCCTTCCAGGAGACTGTGGCTGCAGCTGCAGGGATGTCGCAGCCCATGTTCAGCATGGTGCTGCAGGATGTTCTTGGAGCCATGATGTTAATTAAAAATCAATACATACATTTCCCCAGGGGAGCTGAAGTACCAGGAGTGAAGGGTGACTTCTATGCCCTTGGGCACATACCACATGTAGTAGGTGCCATCGATTGCACCCATGTAGGTCTGGTGGTGCCACAGGCCACTGAGCATATTTTTAGGAATCGGAAACATTATCATTCTATAAATGTGCAGGTGGTGTGCCTTGATGTCATGACGATTTCGCAGGTGTGTGCAAAATACCCTGGCTCTGCCCATGATTCCTACGTCATGAGGATCAGCATGGTGCCCCGTATGATGGCTAACCTGCAAGCCCGATCGTGCTTGCATTGTGGGTAAGTATGACCTGTGATATGGCGTGAGGTGCGTTTGTGACATGATGCACTCAGCCTGTGCGACATTGCAATGTGTGCTTCTATTTCCTAGGTGACTCAGCATATCCCAGTCGACCCTGGTTGCTGAGTCCAGTGCGCAATCCCAGGACCCCGCCTGACGTCAGGTACAATGAGGCACATGGCAGGACCCGACGTGTCATTGAGCGGACTTTTGGACTACTCAAGTCAAGCCTTGACCGGACTGGAGTAGCACTGGCATACTCTCCTGGGAAGGTCTGCAAGATCGTTGTGGCATGCTGTATGCTGCACAATTTGGCCATTTACAAGAGGATTCCCCTGCTCCTGGATGATGAAGAGAAACTAAGGCCCGCACCTGGCCATGGACCTGAGTCCAGTGATGAGGACAGTGGAGAGGAGGAAGGAGTTGACATTCGTTAACAGCTCATCCACCGCTTCTTCACTTGAAGGTGTGTACAGATGTTGAACTTGTACATTATCTGTTGTGGTGGTTGTTGTTGTGCAGGGCTATCTGCAGATGGTAGACACAGGCACACGTTCAGTCACCTGTGTGTGGTAAATGTGCCATTGACGTTCCATATGGGGACATATGCTTGACTCTATTTGTACACACCTGCAGCCCATTGTCTTGTATGCCAGTAGTCTCTTGTGTATGTTTTGTGTAGTGTTCTGTCGGTGATGCCACAATGACACCACTGACTGTTGTTCTGTTGTGTCTCCCTAGGTGCTTCAGAATGATCCTGCCCTACATACTGTACATCTTTTGGACACATCATGGACATTGTTAGCACTGTAAATATTGCACTAAAAACGATACAGCACAAGATCTGGTGCATCAGGTTTTTTATTTTCAAAGTGGACATGTGAGGGGTGCGGGAATATTTACATGAAGGTGGTGAATGGGCAGTGATTTGACAGTCATGGTAGATGAGATGCAAGAGTAGACACCACATGGATGTAGTGACCCAGTCCAACAGACAAGTGCCATTGCCAAGGAAATGTGGGGAAGGACAGTCCAAACAGTCAATGCAGTGGGGAAGAGGGTTGCCATCAGGGCTGGCTCCGTGACTGTGTGTGGCAGTTGCTGTGTCTCCGGAGACTCCCAGGCTCTTCTTTGGACGCCCCCTTGATCTTTTTGGCGGTGGGGGGCCTGCTGAATGGCCAGCAGCGTCAGAGGACTCGCCCCTCTCTGATGGCGCAAGGGAGGATGGCGCACTGTCATCCTGCGGCACAACAGGAGGGGGCAGAGGTGTTGGTTGGGACACAGGCATGTCCCTCTGCAACGCCACTTGCTGGGCCATGAGGTCCACCATTTGACCTATACGTCTGTCGATGTACCTCATCAGCAGGATGAGCTCACTTAAAAGTTTGTCAGACCGGCCACTTTGTTCCTGGACCTGTTCATATGCACCTATGACTCTGGTGAAGTGGTCCAGGGAGGGTGTGCCAACGTCCTGATGTCTGGGGGGACCCTGCTGCCACGGACCTGTTGCCTCGCCACAGTGTCTCCTCGCACACTCTCCCTGCCCTCCACAGTTGGTGGTGTGTCCTGGTCATCCCCTTGTACCGTGAGGGTGTTGGTGGTGATTGTGGTGGTGGTGTCCTAGGTGGCAGCAGTAGAGGCACAGGCCGTGACTGCAGGGGTCTGCTGTGCAGGTGGTGGAGCAGCAGACGTGGTGGTTGGGAGGATGGGGTCCTGGGCCCGGTTGGGCCTTGGCACACCAGATAGGCCGGGCTGGAGCTCATCGTCCAAGCTGTCTTGGGAGTCTACATCCGAGAGTCCATGTACCAGGGATGGAGACTGGTTCTGCTGGTTGATGTTGTCCGCAGCAGCAAGATCTTCATTACCTGTGGATTAGATGGAAAATGGTCAGTGTTGGTTGATGTGCAGGGATTGTGTTAGCTGCATGTCATCTGCTGTCTGTTCACTCCACAATTGAGACAACTTTTGTATTCTTGTTACAGGCAATACTGGCTGTTATTACATGGTGCATGCCAACATCATGAACTCATGCATGTCCTGTGTCAATGCATTGCATGCAATTGGTGCCCTGTGTTGTGTTGCAGATCTCCAAGACAGAAACAGCTAGAGCTGTGAGGATGGCTACCTACCTCTTAGTTGAGGGTGAACAGTGCAATTACTGACACATGCTCCTGGGGGAGGCCTCCATGCTGCTGGGGTGTGGGACAGGGGGCATGCTGGGAGTAGTGATACAGGCCTCCCACCCACACACAGTCCTCCAATACAAAATGGCTACCTGCCTGTTAGGTGAGGGTGGACGGTGCAATGGCTGACACATGCTCCTGGATGGGGGAGGCTTCCATGTCGCTGGGGTGTGGAACAGGTGGCATGCTGGGAGTAGTGATACAGGCCTCCCACCCCCACACAGTCCTCCAATACAAGATGGCTACCTACCTGTTAGGTGAGGATGGACAGTGCAATGGCTGACACATGCCCCTGGGCGTGGGAGGCCTACATTCTTCTGGGATGTGGGACAGGGGGCATGCTGGGAGTAGTGATACAGGCCTCCCACCCCACACAGTCCTCCAATACAAGATGGCTACCTACCTGTGAGTCTGTTTGATGAACAGTGCAATGGCTGACACATGCTCCTGGGTGGGGGAGGCCTCCATGCTGCTGGGGTGTGGGACAGGGGGCATGCTGGGAGTAGTGGTACCGGCTTCCCACCCCCACACAGTCCTCCAAAACGAGATGACTACCTACCTGTGAGTCTGTTTGACGAACAGTGCAATGGCTGACACATGCCCCTGGGTGGGGGAGGCCTCCATGCTGCTGAGGTGTGGGACAGGGGGCATGCTGGGAGTAGTGATACAGGCCTCCCACCCCCACACAGTCATCCAATACAAGATGGCTAGCTACCTGTTAGGTAAGGGTGAACGGTGCATTGGCTGACTCATGCTCCTGGGTGGGGGAGGCCTCCATGCTGCTGGGGTGTGGGACAGGGGGCATGGTAGGAGTAGTGATACAGGCCTCCCACCCCCACACAGTCCTCCAATACAAGATTGCTACTTACCTGTGAGTCTGTTTGATGAACAGTGCAATGCCTGACACATGCCCCTGGGGGGGGAGGCCTCCATGCTGCTGAGGTGTGGGACAGGGGGCATGCTGGGAGTAGTGATACAGGCCTCCCACCCCCACACAGTCATCCAATACAAGATGGCTAGCTACCTGTTAGGTAAGGGTGAACGGTGCATTGGCTGACTCATGCTCCTGGGTGGGGGAGGCCTCCATGCTGCTGGGGTGTGGGACAGGGGGCATGCTGGGAGTAGTGGTACAGGCCTCCCACCCCACACAGTCCTCCAATACAAGATGGCTACCTACCTGTGAGTCTGTTTGATGAACAGTGCAATGGCTGACACATGCTCCTGGGTGGGGGAGGCCTCCATGCTGCTGGGGTGTGGGACAGGGGGCATGCTGGGAGTAGTGGTACAGGCTTCCCACCCCCACACAGTCCTCCAAAACAAGATGGCTACCTACCTGTGAGTCTGTTTGACGAACAGTGCAATGGCTGACACATGCCCCTGGGTGGGGGAGGCCTCCATGCTGCTGAGGTGTGGGACAGGGGGCATGCTGGGAGTAGTGATACTGTCCTCCCACCCCCACACAGTCCTCCAATACAAGATGGCTAGCTACCTCTTAGGTGAGGGTGGACGGTTCAATGGCTGACACATGCTCCTGGGTGGAGGAGGCCTCCATGCTGCTGGGGTGTGGGACAGGGGGCATGGTAGGAGTAGTGATACAGGCCTCCCACCCCCACACAGTCCTCCAATACAAGATTGCTACCTACCTGTGAGTCTGTTTGATGAACAGTGCAATGCCTGACACATGCCCCTGGGGGGGGGGGAGGCCTCCATGCTGCTGAGGTGTGGGACAGGGGGCATGCTGGGAGTAGTGATACAGGCCTCCCACCCCCACACAGTCATCCAATACAAGATGGCTAGCTACCTGTTAGGTAAGGGTGAACGGTGCATTGGCTGACTCATGCTCCTGGGTGGGGGAGGCCTCCATGCTGCTGGGGTGTGGGACAGGGGGCATGCTGGGAGTAGTGATACTGTCCTTGCACCCCCACACAGTCTTCCAATACAAGATGGCTACCTACCTGTGAGTTTGTTTGATTAACAGTGCAATGGCTGACACATGCTCCTGGGTGGGGGAGGCCTCATGCTGCTGGAGTGTGAATAAGGGGCATGCTGGGAGTGGTAGTGCAGGCCTACCTCCCTCAAACAGGCCTCACAGTGAAGATGGCTCCCTATCTGTTAGGTGAGGGTGAACAGTGCAATGGTGTTTGGGTTGTGAAAGGAAGTACTTATCAGTGTGTTGTTTGGCATTTGTTTGTACTTACCAGCCTCAGTTCCCCCAGTTACTTCTGTGAGACTCTCATGATGCAGTATGGCAAGCACCTTCTTCTCCCATGGTGTGAATGTTTTCTGTGGGATGGTAGGGCCACTGCCAGTCACGTTCGCCAACTCCCAGTTCTTGCTCCTCTTCTCTTTGACAACCCTCTTGAGATCATGCCACCGCTTCATGATCTCCTTCTTGGATCTTGGGGTGGTCCCTACCGCACTGACCCTTTGTACTATCCTTTCCCACATTTGTGTCCTTGTGGCTAATGGTGTCTGTTGGACCAGGCTACCAAACAGTTGTGGTTCCACTCTCACTATCTCATTGACCATGACTGTCAGCTCACCCTCTGTGAATTTTGGCATTTTCTGTGCTGCCAGGGTGGTTGGTGTTTGCAGTGTTTGTGGGTGCAGGGGTGGGTGTGGTGTTGAGGTATGAGATGTGTTGTGTGCTGGGGAGTTTTTGGTGCTGGTGTAGTGGTGGTGGTGATGTGTGTGTGCTGTGTTATTTTGCCTCTCCTCTAGGATCTGGTGTATGCCCTTCTCTTCTGGAGTGTTGCAAAGAATTGTGGTCAGTGAAGGACCTGTATTTATACTCAGCTCAGTAGGTGTGTCCAATTGTGCCTTTGCTGTGAGGTGTATTGGGTGTGTTTTACTCTGGGACTATTTTTTATTGTTTTGTAATTTTTTTTTACATTGGTATGTGTTTTGTGTATTTGTGTGGCAATGGTACTTTGATTTGTGGTCAGTTAGGCATTGTTGCGGTGTTTTTGCTTCGTCCGCCATGTTTTTCATGTACCGTCCGCGCCGGTGGCTATGCTGCAGCTCTTCCGCTGTCTCTCCCATTCACTGAAGTGTGCGACCGCGGTGGTCGGAAACAGCGGTTTGTACCGCGGGACCATCGGGGAAATCATAATTTCCTGTGCGGTGTCTCCGCTATGCTTGCGGCGGGGTTTAGCTTTTCCGCTGCTTTTCCGACTGCAGCGGTCGGTTTTTAGACGTAACCGCACGCGTCGAACAGTTTTTGTTAGCCGGCTACTGCCGCGGTCGGTCTTTTTTGGCGGTTGAACCAAATTTGACCGCCGGGTTATCCGCGGTCCCTGCGGGCGGTGGTTTTCCGCCTCCTTAGCGGTCGGGGGATTTTCCGCCCGCCATCCTAATGACCCCCGTAGTGTGTTACAAAATCACTATTACAAGTATACAGTTATGCATATGACACTCATACGATCCCTGAGTCTTATGTATACTTATTTATATACAACAACTGTCACATACACTGCCTTTTCTATTTCTAGTTTGTTGGACATGTATTATTGAGAAATATATTTACTCATCATCACACCCATAAAGAGATTCACTCACCCAAACAACTGTTTCAACATACAGTCTTAATCTCATGTACCTACTAAATCAATTATTTACACAGCTTTGGACAGTCACACACCTCCCACCCATCCACACACACATTAATTCACTATTACATACAAATAATCACTTAACTAATTAATAACTAATATACACTTTCACATAGCTAGTAACTAACTTATGTAGTACTTTACACATCAAGAAATAGAGTGATACAGTTATTCACACATTTTAATCAGTATCTCATATATTTAGTGAGACACTTTAAATTAATTACTTAGATGGTCATTCACTCTTCTACTAATTTCTCCATTCAGACACTTATACATCAATTCAGACTTCAAGGCAGATTGCTATATGTATATATATATTCAATGAAAAAAACCATAGGTTTCAGGCCTTATATAGTTAGGAATTAGCTTTTAAAAAACCTTTGAAATTCACTCAATAAACTATATGTTTTAGTGGTGTTATAGTTAGCTGGACATTTCACTCATACAAAACCATTGAAAACGCTCCTATATAGTTAGTTGGACTAACTATATTTCGCGCACCTGCAATCCACTGCTGATGATGTCACATATTACATCATTCATGACATGGTCAGTGACATCACTGATGACATCTCAAATGACATCACTGATGACATCACTGATGACATCATCCAGTGAATGTGGTTTGCTTCATTATTTAAATATTCATAATATATAGTAATTTGCATTGAAGAATGAGTGGATATATAAAAATAAATATTTGGATGAAGGATTTAGTAGCAATGGTATTGACTGTTTACTTTAACAATGTATAGTGTCTCACTAAATATAGTGGATAGTGACTAAACTGTGTGAATATCTGTATCACTTTGTCAGTTGTTGTGTAAACTGGTTCTCCAGTTGGTTACTAGCTATGTGAAAGTCTATATTACTTATTAATTAGTTAACTGAGTATTTGTATTGGAGAGTGAATGTGTGTGTGGTTCGGTGGGGGGTGTGTGAGTGCCCAAAGATGTGTGAATAGTTGATTCAGTAGATATATGAAGTTAAAACTACATGTTATAATAGTTGTTTGGGTGAGTGAATATCTTTATGGGAGTGGTGATGAGCAAATATATTTCTCTTTGGTGCATGTCCAACAAAGTAGAAAAATAAAAGGCAGTGTATATGTCAGTTTATATGTCAGTTTTTGTATATAAATAATTATTCATAAGACTCAATGATTCTGTAAGTGACTATATGGATGCCTGTATACTTGTAATAATGATTTTATAATGCGGTAAGTATGACTTACTATGTAAATGAATAGATGAAGTGGTGTTTGTATAAGTGTGTAGCTAAGTAAGTATGTAAGTATGATCCATTGTTTGCATAAGTGAGTAGGATAACTTCATATTTTAATAGGTTGTGCGCTGGTGTGTAATGACAATATAGGTGTATAAGTATTTTTCATAGTGTTGAATTTTTCATTGACAGCATGTATGATTGAATCTACAGGTAAGTGATTAGATGTGTGTATACATCTAGGAATCACTGAGTGGGTTTTTAGATACTTGTATTGCTCTGTCAATAGATTCAAATATGATACTCTGTATTTTACAAAGAGTGATGAAAGATTTTACTAGTGTATGAAAAGGTGTATTTGATTGTCACGTGGATGATGTCATCAGTGATGTCATCAGTAATGTCATCAGTAATGTCATTAGAGATGTCATCAGTGATGTCACTGACCATGTCATGAGTGATGTAATATGTGACATCATCAGAAGTGGATTGCGGGTGCGCAAAATATAGTTAGTCCAACTTACTATATAGGAGCAATTTCAATGGTTTTGTATGAGTGAGATGTCCAGCTAACTATAACACCCCTAAAACTTATAGTTTATTGAGGGAATTCCAAAGGTTTTTTAAATGCTAATTCCTAACGATATAAGGCCTGAAACCTATGGTTTTTTGATTGAATTTCAAAGGTTTTTTATATGCTAATTCCTAACTATATAAGGCCTGAAACCTATGGTTTTTTCTTTGAATTCGCAAGGTTTTTTAAAATGCTAATACTATTAGCGGATAACGTTTTTATATATTCAAACGTTTTTTTAATGCTAATTCCTAACTATATAAGGCCTGAAACCTATAGTTTTTTCAGTGAATTTCAAAGGTTTTTTAAATGATAATTTCTAACTATATAAGGCCTTAAACCTATAGTTTTTTCAGTGAATTTGCAAGGTTTTTTAAATGCTAATTCTATTAGTGGATAACTTTTAAATAAATTGATATCCTAGTGGGACCACCTGAGCAGCCCTAGGTGGTCAGGATGTTTCTACCCTGCCCCCTTTTTGTGTTCTACACGTTTGTTTTTCTGCTTTCTTGTGCCTCAGTCTACTGAGACCCAAGATGGATGCCAACACTTCCTGGGTAGAAGTGTTGACAGCCAATGAGCATGCAGCTTTATCGGGAAGGTATGCTGATTGGCTGTCAATGTCTGTCAACACTAGCACAAGATGGATGCCAACACTTCCTGGTTCGAAGTGTTGACAGCCAATGACCATGCAGCTTTCTCGGGAAGGCATGCTGATTGGCTGCCACTGTCTGTCAACACTCCAAACCAGGGGGTCAGGGTGTTTCTACCCTGCCCCCTTTTTGAGTTCTACACGTTTGTTTTTCTTCTTTCTTGTTTCTCAGTCTACTGTGATGCAAGATGGATGCCAACACTTCCTGGTTAGAAGTGTTGACAGCCAATGAGCATGCAGCTTTATCGGGAAGGCATGCTGATTGGCTGTCAATGTCTGTCAACACTAGCACAAGATGGATGCCAACACTTCCTGGTTAGAAGTGTGGACAGCCAATGACCATGCAGCTTTCTCGCGAAGGCATGCTGATTGGCTGCCACTGTCTGTCAACACTCCAAACCAGGAAGTGTTGGCAGCCATGTTGTGCCTTGTTAGAACCAAGGCACAAGAAAGCAGTGAAACAAAGGTGTGAAACTCGCAAAGGGGCCAGGGTAGAAGCACCCTGACCCCCTAGGCCTGCTCAGGGGGTCCCACAAGGACCCCCAAGGCAAAAAAAAAAATGTTTTTTGAAAAAGTTGCGGGGTACGCGTACCATACATGTACGGTACGCATACCCCGCAACTTTTTTTTTGTCTTGGGGGTCCTTGTGGGACCCCCTGAGCAGGCCTAGGGGGTCAGGGTGCTTCTACCCTGCCCCCTTTTTGAGTTCTACACATTTGTTTTTTTGCTTTCTTGTACCTCACTCTACCGAGGCACAAGACGGCTGCCCACAATTTCTGTTTTAGAGTGTTTACAGACAGTGGCAGCCAATCAGCATGCAGCTTGTGCATGTAGGGGTACGCGTACCGTACGCGTACCGTACGCGTACGGTACACGTACTGGTAAGCTTAGGAGTAAGCTTAGGGTGAGATCATATAGTTATATATGTGTTTTTGAAGTAAATTTTCATAAAAACCACTGGAACAATTTTCACCAAACATTGCAAAGGCACATCTGCGTACCAGTTCCTACAATTTTGCAAAGTTTGGTGTAATTCCGTTCAGCGGTTCGGGCTGTAGACTTGTCAGACCGTCCTATGGAAATTAACATAGGGAAAACACGTTTTGGGACCCCCCTTTTTTCTCAGCCCCTACTTCACGAATCCCCCCGAAACTTTCAGGGAAGGAGCGCAGCAGAGCTGGCCAGAATCTTGGAAAATTACACGCAAATTCCTCAACCCGCGCCAAAGTTATTCTCAATAGAATGTTGCGGATTTCCTATGGTAGCTAGGTCCTAACTATATATACCTACTGGCTATCGCCAGTAGGTAATAATACTTATTTAAATATCAAAACAAACCACATTCACTGGATGATGTCATCAGTGATGTCATCTGTGATGTCATTTGAGATGTCATCAGTGATGTCATCAATGATGTCACTGACCATGTCATGAATGATGCAATATGTGACATCATCATCAGTGGATTGCGGGCGCGTGAGTTATAGTTAGTACAACTAATTATAAAGGGGGAATTTCAATGGTTTTGTACGAGTGAAATGTTCAACTAACTATAACACCCCTAACATGTCTGAAACCTAAGTTTTTTTCAGTGATTATATATATATATTTATATATATATATACATATATATATTTCCACAAGAGCGCAGTTTGTCGGCTTGCGCCTAACCACAGGAGGACAGAAAGGGCAGTTTGAAAAACATCAGTGCAATTTATTCTTTCACTGGGAATTATCTGTATTGAATGCACCTCGCGTAATATTTAAAAAAAAACATTTAAATGCTTGCAGTGAAACCCTGAATATTTGATGGTGAATTACGTGTATTATAATGGACATGGCTTGTTGCTACGAACTACATGTATTTTTTAAGCATGGGCGAAATTTGCGAATTCGCGTTCCGCGAATTTGCAGATTCCCCCGCGAAATCGCAGAAAAATCTATGAATTTGCGAATTTTCCTGCGAAATCGCAGATTTTTTTGTGATTTGCCATGGAGTACTTTCTACTGGCTAATAACTTGCTGAATATGTACATTATGATATACTTGTTGAAATTCTTTTATGGTTTTTATCTAAAAAATCGAATAAAGAAAGATTTACTTACTTACTTTACTTACTGGCTAATCCAGTAAGTGCTCCCTCATTGGGTAAATGTATAGTGCTTTTACTACACTGCAGCTGCGTAAAGGGCAAGAAGATGTGTCTCCAGTGACCATGTGTGCCTGTAACACAGACACAGGCACACATGGTCACTGGAGACACATCTTCTGGCCCTTTAGGCAGCTACAGTGTAGTGAAAGCACCATGGAGCAGATTTACAAGCCGCTTGCGCCTCTTTTGCGCCGCAGTTGCATCACTTTTGTGACGCAGCAGCAGCACAAAAGATGCGCCATGGTGCTGGGTATTAACGACGTGACGCATCTGAGAGATGCGTCACGTTGTAAAGCCCTGCGCCATCAGGAGGTGTTCCGGCTAAGGGGAGGGCGTTCCTGCGCAGGAACGCCTCCTAAAAGTGGCTGAGTGAAATCTACAAGATTTCACTCAGTCACTTTTAGGCCAATGCTGCGTCAAAATACTGCGCCTGCTTGAGGCAGGCGCAAGGCTTAACGCAG
The DNA here is from genome assembly GCF_964263255.1 of Lissotriton vulgaris. Classification (NCBI taxonomy): domain Eukaryota; kingdom Metazoa; phylum Chordata; class Amphibia; order Caudata; family Salamandridae; genus Lissotriton; species Lissotriton vulgaris. The sequence continues at coordinate 660,546,835 of NC_141694.1, forward strand.
CATTGGGGAGATAGGGCCCCCCAGAGCATTGCTGGAGCTGCGTCGCACTTGCGACGCAGTTCCAGCAATGCCCTGCTTTTGCGGCACAGATGCGTGACGCATCTGTGCCGTTTTTGCCGCATGGTGCACCGCATTGTAAATGCGGCGGACCATGGGTGGCGGAGCTGCAGCGCACAATAACTGACGCATCCCTGGGGATGCGCCAGTTATTGTAAATCTGCCCCTATACAATTAGCCAACGAGGGAGCACTTACTGATTAGACAGTAGAAAGTACTCCAGTTGAGTAGAGGTATTGCACAAAACGGTGGCATCTTCGTGGACAAACACACAGGGCGGGATTTATTCTGCCCCCTGTTAGACTCGTTTTTAGTGCCCTTCTGCCCTCTGCTAGACTCGTTTTTCCCTTGTTTTTCTGCCCTTCTGCCCTCTGTTAGACTCGTTTTTCCCTTGTTTTTCTGCCCTTCTGCCCCCTGTTAGACTCGTTTTTTGTGCCCTTCTGCCCTCTGTTAGACTCATTTTTCCCTTGTTTTTCTGCCCTTCTGCCTTCTGTTAGACTCGTTTTTTGTGCCCTTCTGCCCTCTGTTATTCCCTTGTTTTTCTGCCCTTCTGCCCTCTGTTAGACTCGTTTTTTGTGCCCTTCTCCCCTCTGGTAAACTCGTTTTTCCCTTGTTTTTCTGCCCTTCTGTCCTCTGTTAGACTGTTTTTTTGTGCCCTTCTGCCCTCTGTTAGACTCGTTTTTCCCTTGTTTTTCTGCCCTTCTGCCCTTTGTTAGGCTGCTTTTTGTGCCTTTCTGCCCTCTGCAACACCACATCATCACTCAGCACTACCCCAGCATCACTCAGCACCACCACATTATCACTCAGCACCACCACATTATCACTCAGCACCACCACAGCACCACCACAGCATCATTCAGCCCACCACATTATCACTCAGCACCACCACAGCACCACTCAGCACCACCACAGCTTCACTCAGCACCACCACAGCATCACTCAGCACCACCACAGCACCACTCAGCGCCACCACAGCATCACTCAGCACGGCCAAAGCACCACTCAGCAGCACCACAGCACCACTCAGCGCCACCACAGCATTACTCAGCGCCACCACAGCATCACTCCACGCCACCACATTATCACTCAACACCACCACAGCACCACTCAGCACCACCACAGCATCACTCAGCACCAATCCAGCACCACTCAGCACCAACACAGCACCACTCAGCGCCACCACAGCATCACTCAGCACCACCACATTATCACTCAGCACCACCACATTATCACTCAGCAGCACCACAGCACCACTTAGCACCACCACAGCATCACTCAGCACCACCACAGCATCACTCAGCACCACTCAGCACCACCCCAGCATCACTCAGCACCATCCCAGTATCACTCAGCACCACCACAGCACCACTCAGCATCACCACAGCACCACTTAGCACCACCACAGCACCACTCAGCGCCACCCCAGCATCAATCTGCGCAACCATTCAACAACAACTGGTTCACATATGTTCTCTCAATGTTTCAAGTTTTATTACAAATGTCACAAAAAGCTGTTAATATTTCACTTCTGTTCTTGTATTTACGTCACAATAAAATACACTGAACATAATCTTCACAAAAGTTATTTACAAACGTTTAAGCTATTGCCATTATAAATTAAAATCACTTTTATTTAAGTATTAAGTATTAAAAAAAATTAACAGCCATTGTAATTTGTAATATCAATACATCTAAGTCACGTAAATACAAAACATGTTGCATTACAAATGCTATAGGTGTCACATTTGCGAAAGTTATAACTATTGGCATTGTAAATGACAAAGCTATTAATTTAGCTATTTTCAAAACCAACACACAAATAAAAAAAATTGTCATTTACAAGACCAATAGCTCAAACTTTCCTAATGCGAGACCTATTGCATTGCAAATTCTTGTTTTTATATCTGTCAGTGCTTCCTGTTTAGGTTAAATTTTTGTGACAGGCGCCCTATTGCCTACTTGTAACTATTCTCTGACCCTGCTTCAAGGGTCAGAGCAGGGTCAGAGAATAGTTGCAAGTAGGCAACGAGGCGCCAGGAAGCACTTACAGGCTTTCAGCAGCAGTTGCCCAAGTTGAAGTTAATTTCTTTGTAACCCTTTTGTAAAAGGTTACACAAAATTAGCTTCAACTTTTGCACCTGCTGCTGTAACCCTGTAAGTGCTTGGCTAAGAATTCGTCCCGCTGATTTGCGGATTTTACCACGATTTTGCGAGATTCGCGGATCGCGAAATCGCTGAAAATCAGCAAATTCCGCGAGCGGAACGAATTTTCAGCCCATGCTTAGTATTTTTTCCAAGTTAATGGAAGGGGATGAGCTGAAAGCTGTTTTCAACATGGCGATTTTAAGAACTGAACAACATTGATAAAGGCAGTAAGTGCAGAAACGTGTCTCTTTATTGTGCTAAAGAAAGCCTGAATGTCCTACCTGATGAGTGCACAGTATCTTTGCAGGAAAGAAGCAAGGGTTTATTAGTGAGCGCTTTGCAGTAACGCTCATCCATGCACCACCTGTGGTTAGGCCCTAGTCGACAAACAGAACTGGAGGAGGGTTGACTGGAGTAAGCTCGAGTGAGGTGTGGTCCTGGTCTGCTGTCCATGTGCATCAGTCAAGGGGCCGTGAGAGAAGAGGACAGTGTTGAGCAGCTTGAGTCCTGTGGCTGACAGATGTTGTGCTTTATCCTATAGCTATCCTGAGGAGAGATGGACCAGGATCAGTGAGAAACATGGTAGCTCTGTAGGTGAGGATTGAACTGCAACCGTTGACAGTCTAAGGGGTGGGGCCAAAGATAAATGGGCAAATACAAAGTCTGCTTTTGACCATACAAACAAGGCCCGGACAGGCGGAAAGGACCACTGCCATTGGGAGAAGGAGAATCCGGGGAAAGTCTTAACTAAGGGGAAGTTTACATAATGAAGTTTAAGTTTCAGGTACTCACATTTGGACCACAGCCACCTTTCAACAAAAAGTGTGACCCCCTCATTAGCATGCCTAAATGCCACAGTGATTTATAGCACTTCCTGGAAATTATATGTGCCACACCTTTCCAAAATATTTGCTGCCTTCAACAAAGCTGGGTTGACTTTGAATCCTGCTGAATGTGTGTTGACAGCAAAGCAAGTAAAGTATCTAAGATACACACTAGGAAAAGGATTGATTCAAAGCAGACTGAGAAAGTTAGGATGCTATAGAAAGTACCAAGACCACAAACTTTTAAAGACAAAATTTCTCCTATGTTCATGGGGTATTATTGGAGGTTTAGTCAGAAATTGTCTTACCTGGCTAGCTCTCTCACCAATTTATTTAAAAAACTCTATCCCTAATCAAATACCCTGGGGAACGAGGAGGTGCATGCTTTTTCAGCACTAAAAATATCTCTTGCCTTGACCCAGTATTAAATAGTGTGCGGCTACTCTGAAGAGTGTCCTGGCATTAACAGGCCTATCCCATGGTACGTGCCCACCCCAAAACCTTACTGCCCCACAAAAAAGAGCCAGATTTTAGGTTTTTTGCAAAATGCGGCCTGAGAATGGATCAGGCACAGTTTGCGTGGCAGCCCCTTTCCATGTCTTAGTGGTAGAGAAAGAGAAAGCTTTACCACCCCTTCGGACCCACTAGAAGTGTAGGATAGACAGAAGTGAAGCAGAACGCTATGCTCTGGACGGGAGGTACTGGACAAATCTCTTTGCCAGATAGCCAGGACTACAGAAATACACTGCCCTGTGAACTAGGACTAAGGCCTTGAATAGAATCTATTTCGTGATGGGCAGCCAATTGAGAGCTTTCAGGGCCGACGAGGTCGAGAAACGCTTAGGTAGACACGGAAGAAGCCTAGCAGCCGCATTTTGAACCACCTGCAGGTGATTCACCGGGCTTTCGCACCTCCTAGATAGAGGGTGTTTGCGTAATCGAAGCACAAGATGATCAGCGCATAGATCACCATTCATCTTGCCTCCAGAGGCAGAAGGGGAAGGAATTTCTTAAGAGTGCAGAGCATTGCAAAGCATTGGCTCACCACTGCAGAAATCTGCAGCCATATGGAAAGGGTTGCACCCCTAGATGTCCCACAAGCCACCTTTAAGGGTAGATAAATCTGTGCCATCTTGGACTTATTCTTTTTTGCACAGTTTATGTGAGATAATTAATTAGATATTCAAATAATCTATAAGTTGATTTTCTTTTATTTCATTTTAAATATGAACATATTTATATTTGCATTCCTTGTATTTGTCATGAAACAAACTAGTGGCATACATCAGTGTTTTAGAGAACATTATGCCTCACATCTTGTTAAACTACTTCCATCACATTTTGAAATTTCTGAGACACCAATAGTCTTCTCTGTACCTTGTGATACACCAATAGTGCTCCCTGTACCTTGTGTGGACAAGCCATCAGGTGTTTCAGCTCAAGCTAAATAAACTTTTTATGACAGCTAATGTTGGTTTTGATGGCTGCCTGACAAATGGTTCCATTCTCCCAAAACGTTTTTGTATACTTTGATCAAAATAAACATAAATATAATGACCCTCCCAAATGTATTAACTTGGTATTGAGTGTCATTATGTCTATTTGTTTATGTCAACCACCCCCATGTTTTACATGTTGTTGATGGATAGAAAACATAACATAGAAAATGGATGATGTAGATGCAGCCAATGTTTGATGTGTTGTTAGAAAGTTTTGGGTAAGCCATACATGTTATAGGGTGGACTATACCTTTGATGTACAGATGATTTTTGAAATGTTAAAACAGAGTACCCAGACCTTATTGTAGTGTCAATGTGATTGTATCTATTTAATAAAATCCTATGTAAAATATCACACTTATTCCATTTTAGGTGTTTAAATGTATGCTCTACAGCCATGGCAAATGGCACCAATATATAAAACCCACAAAATGAAGGACACATTAAATGTAATTGGACACTTAAAAACATGAAATGTAATTGAAAGGACTTTTAGGATTTTCAAATCAATGGTTGGATCAATCTGGAGGTAAATGACTATACACACCGGAGGAGGTGTGCAAAATGATTTTCATATGTGCTACTCTTTACAACCTTGCTGTCAGATTTGCAGTTCACTGTGAAGAAGAATTACCCAATGTCAACGAAGATATGTCTGATCCAAACAATTCTGAAAATGAAATAACTTCTCAGGAGGGACTTGTGAAAAGAAATGATGCAGTTGTTAATGGTTTTCACATGCATAAATACATTTTATTTTTTTACTTTGCTAAATATACATTTAGGGCCCGATGTAGGTAATACGCATTTTCCGATTTTAAAATACCGAATCGCACCGAATCGGTATTTTGAAATCGGAAAATGAGATGTAGATAAAAAAAATCGGAAAAATACCGATTCGATAGGAATCGGTATTGTGATTCGATACGTACCGAATCGGCATTCACCGAATCGGAATTTACCGAATCGGCTACAACCGATTCGGCAAATACCGAATCGGTAATCGCAATACACCCCCATGGCCAAAAGGCCCATAGGAACGCATTGTAAATACCGAATCCGTATTTACCGAATCGGTAAGATCCGATTCGGTAAAATCCGAATCGGTAAATACCGAATCGGTGAATGCCGATTCGGCAAGCAAGTCAAACTGAAACCAAAGACAACAGCCAATGAGGTGGAACCACCCTCCCCCACCCTAGCAGGGAGTGGCTACCCAGGCAGGTGCAGCTCATTAAGAGCTTTCTGGAGAGGCAGCCTGAGCTGAGCATTCACAGTGAGCAGCAGTGGAAGAAGGATCCAGAGCACTGTGAAACATGGCTAGCAGCACTGAGAGCCAGAAGGCTGGGCAGAAGAGGAAACCAAAATTCAGCACCATGGAGCTGAAAGTGTTGGTGGAGGAGGTGGTGAGGGTACACAGGCAGCTGTTTGGGAGGCTGTCCCTCACTGTACCTGAGAGCACGAAGAGGAGGCTGTGGAGCGATGTAGGGGAGAAAGTCAACGCTGTCGGTGTCACCCCCAGGAGCCTTGACGACCTCAAGAATGGTAAGCTGCTGATCAGTAAATACTGCTTTTTGTAACCAATTTCTTGATTTGAAAATCTCTTTCATCTCATCCCCAGTTAAATGGGTCTGTTGTAAAATTATGATCTGGGTCCGGGCATCTCTCAAATATTGCAGCAGCTTCTCCCTTCTGTACTTCATTCTAATCCCGTTAACATTCCATTCCATGAAATTAGTTCTACCTGCTTTATCTGGCTGGCTATCATCTTATGTTATTTAAAAACATTGATTTCTTTATTTGAGGCTAAAGAGTATTGTTTTCAATGAGGAATACATTTTTTGTCTTTTTTCCCACTGCTCCCTCACCGTGTACTAAAACCTATTTGTGACCCTTCCCTCCCCCCGTCCTTGGAAAACCCTCCTCGGACTTCATACTGGCCAAAAGCCTTAGGAGGCCGCCTTACTGAGGATTAGAAAATAGACTTTAAGAATTATTTGTAAACAAGAAAGAGAGAAGAAAAAAAGAAAAACATAATCTTAATGCTATTACATCATAACAGGCTGACAGTAAAAGGGAAGGAAAATGAAACGTGCGATACTACTCCGCAGCTTACTGTTAAATATCCATTATCTCTGGGGGGAGACCCTAACTACTCCCTGTCTCTAGTGACTTCAGAAGGTAGTAATTTCCTCAAACTGCCGCTCCGTCCTCCAAGCACTTTGAGGACAGAGCTCCAGCATTTGGTGCTAACCCGACTGACTCTTGAACGGCAGTTTGAGGATATGACCTATGGCAGTCGCACAGCTGTTCCTGCCTCATGGTTGATATTACTATTCCCACCATGATGATATACAGATGAGGAATCCAATACCACAAGTTGGTTGCCCCCGATCACCCTACACCCCTGTCCTGAGGAAGACTCATAGGTCCAGGTGCAACTAACCTTAGTGCCACAAGTCGAGTCGAATCGTCGACGATCATTACAACCCCCCCTTACCTGGACCCTACCAGTACCCATCCCTGACGTGCCTCACAAGATAACAATCTGTGATTGTAAACAATGTAAATAGATCTTGTAAAATATTTTGGGCCAGGCTAATCAGATTGATAAGCTGAATCAATCACACACCAAACTTTTCTATTCTCTTTTTTACTTCACTCTGGGATTACTTCTCCCCCCCCCCCCACTTACCTTTGAGCACTATTCTCCTTTGCACGCTCTCCTTGGAGCAACATCTTTCAATATTATTGCAAAAAGTAAAAAGTACTACATTCTTGCCCCCAAGTGAAATAAAACTCATTGAATTTCAAAGACTATTGGCTGCTGCACATCCTTGTTTTTTCCTGTGATAACTATGGTTTACCAAAAGAGCGTGGTATTAGTTTAGCTCCTAAACTAAAGAAATAATGTAATTTACTTTACTCTGATTAATGATTGGTTTGAGGACCATTGTTTTTTCAGCAGAAGGTGGAGCGATAAGTTTCATATCTATAAAAAGGGGATATATTCTTTCATCATGCCGTAATGAACTGGGCTCCAGCACTGCCTCCTCCTCCTGAGGATCTGGGAGATTTGCCAGAATCTGATATCTATTCAGGCTTACTATCTCTTTATTCCCATCCTGATTATATGCCGTATAAGGTTGTAATGGATTTTTAAAACCAGGGTTTTAGGTACCACTTTGAAAAAAGTTCTCAGAGACGGGGAATTTTTAAGCTTGTTATTGGTAGCTCTCCTATTTTGCTTCTCTGCTTCCTTCTCCTGGGCATTTCCCACTCACTTTCCTTTCCATGTTGTTTCGAGACAGAATCCCCAAGAACCCTTTCCGCCTCTGTAGTACTGGACCCCGTATTGTCTTCTTGGTTTATACTAGATGGTTTCCTCCTAGGGTTTTTTCGGTTCCTCAGCTGATACCTATTCTGGCCCGTACCCCTGTCTAAAACCCCTTCTTGGTCCTGGCCTTCCCCACTTTTTCTAAATTGCTTGATGGCACTTTTTCAAGATTTCTCGCTACCACTTTACTTCTTGGACGATTGTCTGAGCACGTAGATAAAGGACTAGGTAAGGGACTGGGTACCTGACTTAATATGGGAGTAAATGCAGATATTCCAGGTTTTTTATCTGAGGCTGTGTCTGAACTCGACCCCCTTCCTCACTTTCACAGTAACAATCGCCTTCACACTCAACGTCCTCCACTTTTACTAACTGTTTCTTTTTAATCACTCCCACTCCAATATAACACTAACCTGATTTTTCTGCTGTTGTGTTGCTATGTGTGATTACATATTCTGCAACATTCCGATTTACTCGTCTCCTACCATAACTTTTAATTCCTTCTCCTCCAGACTTCACTGCAAGCTCTGAGGCCCCTGTACTACCAACTTGCACCCCAGAGCACTCTATTGACCTTGTTCTGCCTCTGCCCAGACTGCCGTGGAGGGAGATCAACGCCGCCGCCCTTCTCTCTCTCCCCACCTCTCTTGATACACACGTCCAAAGCTCCAGAGCACTTTCGGGCCTCAACCGATGCCAGCGACTGCCTCTCTTCACCGCCGCCAGCTGGCCACGCTCTGCTGACCTACACACCACAAGAAAAAACTCCCACTAAGGCTGCCTTTTTACAGCGCTTTTACCGTTTTTAGGTTTCGACCTGGCCGTAGCACTGCGAAGCAGTGCTCCGCCCAGGCGAAAGCTATTGTTTACATTATGGGGGACTTGAATCCGCCCCTTCTTCCATTGGCTAGCTCCATAAATGGAGGTTAGCCATTGGAAGAGAGTGGCTGTCAATCACGCTTTCCCCGTGAAAACGCGATTCAGGGCGTTTCCGTGTCTTTTTTTAAGTCCCGCCCTCTCCTCTTCCCATTGGCTGGAATTTTACCTTCCAGCCAATGGGAAGGGGAGAGGGCAAAAAACACGCCCCTGAATCTGCCGGCCGGGACACCCCTGTGACGTCATTCCCCGGGCCGCGCTGTGATTGGCTGCCGGCCCGGGACCTGACTTGTTTTCTTCCCTCACCACACTGCCTGGTATTACACTTGCTCACGTGGTGCAGAGAATAATATTACAGCAGTGTCACCAACTTAAACACAACCATGTCCCTCGACTTAACATAGTACACTAATCGTGGCACTCCCTTAGGCTAAGGAGGAACTAAGTCAGAGTCAGACACATACACCTCGTAGGGGAAAGATCCCTGCACACCTCTAACACATTGGTGCACCAAGAACCACTTCTTATCTCATCAGATCCATTTTTACGAAACATCTTTTGTAGCATATCTTGATACTCTGTGACCTCGAAAATCACAAGCACATCTGCCATAGGCACCACCTCTTTGTAAACCTTACCCTTCACGGACTACCCCAAAAAGCACAGCAGCTACGCTCATACGCCAGTAGGACACCTCCGGATCCGGTTACTGCATGCCCCGGGACAGGAAAAAGAGCAGGCCAGCGCTGCTCTGTGAGGTGAGCCTTAGCCAAACACTGCCTGAACTACAAATCCCGGCATGCATTGTACCTAGACCTGCGCAACAGAAACCTTGACGCTAAGTGACACAAACAGGCTGTACAACAGTGTCTGCACCGGCCGTCACACAACATTTTCGGCCATCTTGGAACTGACTTTAACTCGACTATGTCCGTCTTCTCTATCAATTTTGACGTTGAGAGAGAAGAGTGATACGATATGGAGAAGAGCTCTGACCTGAAATCATGTGTGGCGGACATTTTGATAATGGAACCATAATTCACAAAAGCAGTAAGTCAGGGTAATATAATCTAATATTACAGTAAACCAGTTCAATTTGTATCCATATTATAGGATTACCTTGCCTTAATTTGTTATACTAAGTTATATAATAACGTGACAAAAATAATTAGCAAATAATTTTGCCAGAACGTTTCCCTGTATGACAAATGTACCTATTTACAATGTTCTTACCCTAGATTTTTTTATTGTTTTATTTGGGGCCATACTCTCTTTTATAGAGCGTTAGATCGTATACCTTTGTAATATGGCAGTTCCATACATGTAGCCATCCTTTGCATTTGCGTCCAATTCGGTGCAAGTAAGGCCCGCCCCCAATTTTCTCCTGCAGACTGCTTAGACTGGTCTCCGCAGAGTCAGAAACTGCGGACCTGGGGTAGCTGTTAAAGCAGGGTGCTTAGAAGACATGCAAGGAGGTAGCGGGCTCCGCTGTGACCACGGTATGTACAGTGACCCAACTGCCACACAGCACTGCAGAAATTGTCGGAGTGCCACCTCTGCCTGGAAAGTGGTGTTGAAGAACCCACGATTTGCAAACCCTAATAGGCAACATGATGTGCGAACAGTAATCATATACAGTTTAATGATAAGACGCCCTTTTGGTTGAGGGGCCAGGCCTAAATGTGCTCCTAGGCAACTAAATCATGATGCGGTAACTGGATTTGCAGGTTAGGTTTGGGGCGATCACGTTACCAGCTTCTGACCTGCATCGAGCAGAGCTGGATTATACTTAATTAGTCACAGAAAGGCTGCATTATACAATATTCTACATAGTTAAGACATATACTTCAGTGCGCCTAACAATTTTGATGGGATTCTAATAGTAGTAAGATAACTTAAGATAGTTCTTGGAGAGTTGTGTTTCGTCCAGTCACTGTTTTGACTCCCAAAGTACCATAAAAGATTACTGCGAGTGCTGTAAACCACATCCTGTAACATGAAGATCATAGATTTGTATTTTATGTAGATAGGTAAGAGGGCTACTGATTTTGACACTGCGATCATTTTGTTATTTCTGGTTTATACGTTTAAATTGTTCTAATATAGCACAGTGATCTATTTACTGACATCACTGAGCTGCTTGCAAACTGTAAGTCATGGGTTTAGGTCCTTTATCGTTTTCTTTTTTCAATTTTTTCAGGGGTGTGTGCAGAGTGCCTCCTTCTGCTGAATGTTTTTGTTTTTTTAGGTTTCGCACTGCGAACCGATTGCGAAGCGATCGTCGCTGCGAAACACTATTGCAATCGTTTCTGCTTTCAAGGAGTCAAGGGAGACAGCGGACAAGCGATGTGCACGCGCATGTAAACCGATCAGTATCAGGTCACGCGCGCGCTTCCTGTCTCCCATGGCTCCTTGGAAGCAGAAACACACACACACATACAGACCCCCGCCCCGCCGCCGCCGCGCATACACACACATAGAGAACGCCCCACCGCCCCCGCCGCGCATACGCACACATGGTGAAACCCCCCCCGCCGCCGCACATACACACACAAAGACAACCCTCCTGCCCCCGCCGCCGCGCATACACACACATAGAGAACCCCCCAGGCGCGCAGTCATAGCAGCAGCCGGATGGACGGGGAGGGCCGCGCCAAGCCATAGCGGGAGCACCTTGGACCAGTCTCAAACTGCACTCCGCCCCCGGCCGCATAACATGCCCCAGACACCTGTAACGCTGGGTCGGACACCGAGAGGATGGAACTGCGTGATGTAGAGACCGGGTGATATTTCTCCTTTCTTTTATTTTTTTATTTTACATCAAGGAACATTGGTCGAGCGTGTTTTTTAGACCAGTAGGGACCTACTTAATTTTAGGCCTGAGCCCAGGAGTGCGGGTGGCTTGCTTCGACTGAAAACAGACATAATGAGGCCCCCACAATCTCTTTACTCCAGACAGCCTTTAAATACAAGTAAGAGAACCCCCCAAGCCCCCCTGCCGCGCATACACACACGCATGCGCACACACGCACACACTCACATAGAGAAACCCCTCCCCCTGCTGCCGTGCATACCCCTCCCCCTGCGGCCGTGCATACACAGGCACACATAGAGAACTCCCCCCCCCGCATACACGCACACACACACACACGCACACACACACACACATACATACATACATACAGACCCCCCCGCTTACACACACACATCCCCTACCTCGGCTCGGCGTGCCTTCTCATCGCAGCTTGCGCAGGGTCAGCCAACGCGCACGGTGACGGCGTCTCCTGCGCTACAACCGTGGTTTCGGTTTCGCTGCCTTTTTGCATTTCCGTTGCATCGTCTCCCTGGCATTTTAATAGAACTCTGGGACATCGTCGCTCTTCGAGCCTTTAGTGAGGGCGGCACGGTAAGGCACAAATAACCCCACCGTGAGGGGGGGTGAGGGGGGTGAGGGGTCTGGGGTCTCCGTCTCTTTGGATTGTTCGCACAGGGTGTTGGTGAATGGGGAGAGTGCGGCGTGCAGGCTGAGAGATGGCGTATGTTGGCCGGGGCAGCTGCAGCGGGATGGGACAGGGGAGGTTGAGGTTCCGTGACAATTGTAAGCGGTGTTTTCGACTCGCACGAATATGGTCGAGTCTGGTATCTATGAACCGCAAATGACGGGTTTAGTGGGTGTACACGATTTCGCTGTGTTAGCCTAAACCGTTCGTTTGTTTCGTGGGTTTCTTCATCTGAACCCACGGGTTCCATCTTAGATACAGCATCCATTTTGTTTCTTGCCCTCAAGTAGCCAGCGAACGGACGCTGTCCGCTTCGCGACCCTGGGATTCCCAAACTCTTGCGGAAGACACGTGTTTCTTTGAAGGTGTCTTTATGATTAGGGGGATGACACTGTAAGGCAGATGGCCCCGCTCGAGGCTCATCTTGCCGTGCCGGTCTATTGTCTTAGTTGTGCATTCATTAAGCACGTCCCTTTGATGCCTGCAACTCGTGTTTCTTGATACCACCCCTTTTTACACCCTCTTCGATCTGTTCGCCATCCTCGTCTTCCTCTGCACCTGTCTTTGTCTCTTCCTTGATTTGTTTACAGCCGAACGGAATGTACTAATGGTGGGAAGATGCACTTTTACAGTTGGGAACTGCCAAATGCTACTGTAATTATGTTCCGGGCCCTGAATACATGAAAGCGACCCCTTATGATCTTTACGATGGGAACCAGGTTGTAATTCTTTGTGCACCATGTTATCCTATGCCCAAAAACTGTATAAGAAGAGCGATCCACAGATACAAATTGAAGCAGGCTACGTGAACCTACATGCTATGTACTTCTCGTGACTTCTGTGTTCCCTGCAGTAAATAAACCTCGAATCTTTGACGCCGAAGGAAGTGTCCCGTGTCTCTGTCATTTGTACGCCGGAACAGGTAACCCACGAAGGTTTCAGGTGTTATCCCTGGCACCGCTGGGTCTTAGCAGAACCCAGTCCTTCAGTTGGTGCCCAACGTGGGGCTGCATCAGTGGTACCGGTCCAAAGCCCGACGATCGTGAGGAACTTCGTGTGAAATCTCCGAGGGAAGGTGCACCCCGCTTCATCGATCCAGTTGTCGAAACAATTGGCCCGACGACTTTTCCCGCGAAGATCCCCGCCTCCTGACGGCTGCGACGGACTGCCCTGACTGTAGACCTGTTTTGGCGCTTGGCGTAGACCTTGGTACAGCGAGACGATTGACGGGCCTTCCTGGTGGCGCCATTGATCTTTGAGTTAAGTATTTGTGGGTCGCTCCCAGAGTCCTTTGTTGTGGGTGCTTAGTTGTTGCATGGTTCCATTGCATTTGTGGTCCTTGGTATTGGGTTCTTTGTTGTGATATTTGACGTCTGCAGTCGCCAAAAACCGAGGGTTTTTGCTCTTTTTGCAGGGACATTGTAATCCTATAACCCTTGACGTTTGTGAAACTCGGTTAGTGTGCACGATGCCTGACCGTAGTACTTTGTTCAATTGCTTCAGAGGTTGTGGTGCGGATTCCCGACTGGAGGACTCATGTCCGATACCTCCAGTTGGAACTCCAATTTATGAATTATATAGTCGACATGGTGTGGGTCCTATTACGTTCAATGATTGTTGGGTTCGTTACACTAAAAACGACGGTGTCCTTAGTTGGCCACCTCATGGTAGTTTTGAGACCCCGATTTTAGATAATCTTGAAGCTAAATTGTTTCAAAAGAAAGCAAGGCCGGCCATGTTTGATTCCTTTCGGTTGTGGCGTAAAGAAGCCAAGCAGAAAGAAATCAAGCAGCTTAAACGTAATAAGAGAGAAGGTATTGTTACTACGGTAAGAAATGCAGAGCAGTTCCAGCGAGATAAGGAGGAAAAGGAAAAGGAAGTTTTCGATAGACTACAGCGTATGACTGTGGATAAGTGTTACCCCGCTTTACCGACGGGTACGGATACGACAGAGGAGGTAGCAGAGGACCCTTTGTTGTCGTACCTCTTGAAGTCACCACCTCCGTATGCGCAGGGTACCGCAGTTCCTGTGGTTCCCTCTGTCCCTGTTCCTCAACCTGCTCCTGTTCCTGTTCCCCATCCTGTTCCTGCTCCCTTACCTGCTCCTGTCCCTACTGCTCCCCTGCTTGTGCTTCCTCATACTCCTGTTCCCGCTACTTCTACTGTTTTGGTTACTCCTGCTGTCCCTTCTGTCACTGACACTTCTCTTGTTACCCCGTTGAGTTACTCTTCTACCCCATCTGCTCGACGTCGCATCCCTTCTGTTGCTGCTAACTTCTTCAATTCTCTTGGACCGATTCTTGAGTCCGCTGGTTCTGATGCTCCCCAAAGACGAAGTCAGCTTCCTGGTGGTAGGGAACGTGGCTCGCTATATAATATGGCGATGAGTTGGATTAGATACCCCCTTAGGAATCCTCCGCGTGTGGTGCTTGATACGTTCTCTCAATTCAACGAACCGACACAGAGGTTTGTGTTTGAGGAAATGTGCAAGCTTTTACGTGATCAAATATCAGCCGATGCGACTGATGATGTATTGGCCGCTCTAACTAATCTTCAGCTTCAGTTTGCAAGCGGAATAATGGTGGGTAGCAATGTTCGACGTGCTGTAGAGCAGTTGCTATCTTTTCGTCCTTCTATAATGCCTCGGGCATTGTTTTTAGAAGACATTGAGGAACCGCCAGCAGCGCCTGGTCAGTATCCCATGCGCGAAGTTCCGCCGGTGTGGATGGCTGGCGATCCTACTGCTAATCCCATTATTCCGCCATATTTCCAGAGAGTGTGGATACACCTTCCGTGGAAACGATCGGAAGTTTTGCAGGTTAAGCAGACTTTGCCCGATCCCCGCAAAAATCCTGCAGGGTACTATAAAGAATTGTCTCAGCTAGTGGATGCGACGGTGATGAATCTTGCTGACATTGATATGTTGTTTGGCAATGTCGTACCACAACCGGTATGGGCAAAGATTCGTCAGGAAGACCATGCGGCAGAATTAGGTGGTGACTGGGCTGCACTTCTTGCTGCGGATGCCTTGCAAGTCGGTGGGGCTAAGCCCGAACAGTTGATTGCCAATCTTCCTCAGAGAATAATTACTCTTATGAAAACGCTTATGCCAGCTATGAAAGTGAACTGGGACAAATTGTCTGCTTGCAAGCAAAAGAAGGATGAGAGTGTCTCTGATTTCTTTACAAGATTTGAGGAGGCATTTATTGATCATAGTGGTCAAGATATGGGTACTGAGGGAGGTCAGAGATTGTTTGTGGACAAGTTTGTGTCAAATTTGTTGCCGGATCTAAGCAACAAATTAAGGAATTCAGAGAGTGCGTGGGCCGTTTCCACTTCTGCTCAGATATTGGCTACGGCTCAATATTATGAGAATAGAGAGAAAGAGGAAAATGATTGCGCTGATAAAAAGACGAAAGAACTCAAAACGAAAGTGTTGTTGCAACAAGCGTATCCTCCACGTTCGAATCAGAATGACTCGCAACAGCGGAATCGATCGCAGTCTCAGTTGAATAGGCCGCAATAACGAAATGACTCCTCTTCGCAGAGATCTACGTTGGGGTACAATCAGTGTGCCTATTGTAGGGGTGAGGGTCATTTGAAATTCGATTGTCCAGTTTTGCGTGATCGAAATAGTGGTAATTCATCTAGAGGAGGCCGTAGTGGTCCTCAGCAGGCTACACGAGGTAGAGGTCGTGGTGCTACTCAGAATCAAAATGATCGTTCTAATAATTCTTCTGATTCTAATAATTGTTTCGATCAGCGTGGATCATCATCTGGCAGATCCGCACAGTACAATGTGGATGATTATTACGTCGATCAGGGCACTGACGACGGTACCTACTAGGACAGCCATAGACAAGGAGAGGGAGTAGTATCAGTTCCGGTTGATCAGAGAGGGCCTTACATCGCAGTTGCCACCTCGGGCGTAGTTGAGCCTTTTCTGTTGGACACTGGTGCAGCGAAAAGTTCCATCATGTATTCAAAACTCCCTGGCGCACCTTTGTCTGGCTTAACAAATGTTTCCGTTGGATTCTCTGGCGCCCCTGTTAGCAATCCGGTTTCTCGCCCATCGCCCCTTACAATTGGGCCTCGTGAGCTGCGAGCTCCTTTGATTTTGACTACTGGTTGTGGTGAAAATCTTTTGGGCCTGGATTTGCTGAAACGTCTGTATGCGACTTTGTATTGTTCTCCTGCGGGAGTGAAGCTTACATTGGGTGACAGAGTTGTCTCTCCTATGTACTTGTCCGTTGACAAGCTTCCACCGGAATTGAGTTCTCTTCCTGCATCTTTGTGGGCAACAGGTCCCAATGACGTGGGCCTGCTGGACATCTCCCCTTATGTTGTTCAGCTGAAATCTAATGTGCGTTTGCCACGTATTCCCCAGTATTGTATCTCCCTTGATGGTGAGCGAGCGCTGTTAGCAATCATCTATGATTTAATCGATAAAGATGTTATCGAGGAGACTCAGGGAAACGTGTGTAATAGCCCTGTGCTGCCCATTCTGAAACGCACTGATCCGTCCAAGCCTCCTGTTTATCGTTTTGTCATCGATTTACGAGAGGTGAATACAATTGTGATTCCTCAGTTCCCTGTGGTGCCCAACATAACGGCTCTACTGACTCTGATTCCAGCCTCTGCATCTTGGTTCTCAGTGATCGATCTAAAGAATGCTTTCTTTAGCATTCCGATTGCTGAAGAGAGCAGGGACCTTTTCGGTTTCTCTCTAGGTGGCCGCAGCTTTAGGTTTAAACGCGCTCCTCAGGGCTACTGTGAGAGTCCATCGATATACAGCCAAGCCTTGAGGAGCCAACTTGATGCGTTTGTGTTGCCGGCTGGTGCGGCCATGATCCAATATGTCGATGACTTATTGGTGGCTGCGGACACTCAGGACATTTGCAAAATTGCTACGGTGTCGTTGGTACAGCATCTTTGTGACTTACATCACAAGGTGTCACCTTCTAAATTGCAATATTGTTGCCAAGAAGTAACCTATCTAGGTCACTTATTGTCAAAGGAGGGCAGAAGGTTGACCCCAGAGAGAATTGCAGCGATTGCTCGAATGACTGTGCCAACAACTCAGAGAGATGTACGTGCCTTCCTAGGTATCACGTCATACTGCAGGCAATGGATCCCAAATTTTTCATTGCTAACGAAGCCATTGGTGGCTCTTACGTGCAAGGATGTTCCAACTCCTTTACCATGGACGGAAGAATGTCAGAAAAGTTTTTCTGAACTGCGTGATGCGTTGTGTTCGGCCCCTGTGTTAGGTACTCCTGACTACAGTAAGCCGTTTACACTATACGTTCACGAGAGGGAAGGTTGTGCGTTGAGTGTCTTGACGCAACAATTCGGTGGTAAGCAGCGTCCATGTGCATATTTTTCCTCGACCTTGGACCCAGTAGCTAGAGCATTGCCGAGTTGCTTGAGAGCAACAGCGGCAGCTGCGGTGTCCATCCGACAATCTGCAGGATTGGTCATGGATAATATGCTTACGGTCATGGTTCCGCATGCAGTTGACACTCTTTTGAATCGTACGAAAACCCAACACCTGACGAGTGCAAGGTTGTCTGGGTACGAGTTGACGCTTCTGGCAAGTCACATTCAAATAAAGCGTTGTAATGTCCTGAACCCGGCGACTTTGTTGCCAATCACTATGGAATCACATGAGGTAGCACCTCATGATTGCTACTTACGAACTGAGGAGGAAACAAAAGGTCGTGTGGACCTGAAAAACACTCCATTGGAAGACCCCGATGGTACCCTGTATGTGGATGGGTCATGTTTTAAGTTGCCGAATGGTGATGTGATGACTGCGTATGCTGTGGTGACGTTGAGTACGGTTGTGGAGACTGTGAGATTAAATCAGAATTCTGCGCAGGCGGCAGAGCTGATTGCCTTGACTAGAGCGTGTGTGTTGTCGAAAGGGAAACGGGTGAATGTGTTTACGGACAGCCAGTATGCATTTGGTGTTGCGCATAGTTTTGGACGTTTGTGGAGAGAGAGAGGTTTTATGACGTCGCATGGCACAAAGATTCAGCATGGACAGCTTGTGAATGATCTTTTGGATGCACTTACATTGCCTGAGCAGGTGGGGATTATTAAATGTAGTGCACACTGTAAGGTGACAGATGATGTTGGTCGTGGCAATGCGTTCGCTGATGAGATTGCTAAGGAGACTGCCAGAAACCTTAGCACTAGAATGTATGTGATGAGTTCGGTTAGGTGGCCTGCAGAAACTGGTATGTGTGAGGACACTATCGAGAGTGTGAAAGCGATTCAGAAAGAGGCCACTGAGTCTGAAAAGACGAAGTGGAAAGAGAGTACGGGAAAGCTGGATGCGAATGGCTGTTGGATCGATTTGTCGGAGAATAAGAGGTGGATGTTGCCGGATGCGTATGTGCTAGCTGTTGTGACGATGGCACATGGTTTGTCACATATTAGTGCGAAAGGTATTTGCAAGTTGTTGTCCCCTGTATGGAAAAATGATGGTATTACTAAGTGTGGTTGGTTAAGAATTGTATGATATGTATGATGTACAATCCTGGTAAGGGAACTCCTACTCCCCCTGGCCATTTTGCTCCTCCGTCATGTCCCTTTGAGGTAATTCAGTTAGACTTCATCCATATGGAGCGATGCAATAACCTGAAATATGTTTTGGTTGTGGTTTGCGCATTCTCCCGATGGATCGAAGCCTACCCTCTCAAAGACAACACTGCCCTGTCCACTGCAAAAATCCTACTGAAGGAATACTTTCCTCGGTATGGAATGCCACGGATTGTATGGTCCGATAACGGAAGTGAGTTTGTGGAGAGTGTGATGAAGAATGTGTGTAAGGGCCTTGGAATTACACAGAAATTCCACAGCGCCAATCATCCCCAGTCAGCAGGTTTGGTTGAAGGGTATAATGGCACCCTTAAATTGAAACTAGCGAAGATTCAGGCTACGACTGGTCTCTCGTGGCCTGACGCTTTGCCCTTAGCTTTTCTGTCAACTAGGGCGACTGTACACTCTCGAGTAGGGCTCAGCCCATATGAGATTGTGTTCGGTCGTCCTGCCAATGTTTGGGGGGTCCCTAGGCCCAGTGTGTTTTCTGATCTTGAGTATCCAATGTTGATCGATTATCTTCATGATCTGACTGCTAAACTGAGGTTGATTCACCAACAGGTCTTTGAAGCACTGCCGACGCAGATGGAGGGTCCAGGTCACCAGCTCCAGCCCGGAGACTGGGTGGTGACGAGGAATTTTGGTCGAAAGCGCAACCTTGAGCCTCGTTTCACCGGACCCTACCAGGTGCTCCTTGCCACGAGGACTGCTGTTCGTTTGGAGGGGCGTAAGAATTGGGTGCATGCCACCCACACCAAGAAGGTACCTATACCTTTGCCAGCGGACTCGTGGGTGAGGAAGGGCATCGCCTCGTCTGAAGTTGAAACTGTACCGAACTTTGTTCCATTCAGCGACGCTCAGCCTGTCGGAGATACCTGAGTGCAGCAGAACGATATTGTTGAACATTTGTCATCACAGAACTCAAGATCTGAACAATTGGCTGGTCAACAGAACTCTGTGTCATCATCGGATCAACTGTTTGACGAACAGACTCGTCCTGGGAGAAGCCGATATTTTCTTCGCTCCAACACTAGAGACTAATAAAAAATATCTTTGCTTTCTCCCCTGACATCCACGTTGCCCCATTGCCACTATCCAGTCTGAACACACTTGCATAATCTTGAGTTTGTAAATTTTGGTTTTTTTTCTATGTATGTATTTGTTTCCACAGCTAGGAGATTTTGTATATACTGTTTAATTAAAGTACCTTACATCCGGGTGGACCGTAGGGCCGTGCGGGTACTTCCTTCTGTTTAGTAGGTCTTGACACTAGGTCAGAGACCGTCGATTCCTAGGAACTCCTGGGGATTGACTACTGCTACACAGAACGAAGTGCGTCAAGAACATTGCGGACGGTTTTAGAGGATGGCTTTCTCAAAGCTGTCGGAATTGGAAAAGACTCAGGATCAAAGATTCGAATTGCGTAGAATTGCATGTACAAAATGTTTCATGTTTCAGGTGTTCCTTCTATTCCTAACTGTTTCTTCGTTATTGGTGGGTGGGGTGTATTACATGATACAGTCATTGTTGCCTTCTGCCTCACCTACCCCTTCTTCTGAACCAAAGCTTACCTCCACTGTCTCTCCTCATTCCTTCCACATCCTACCCCAACACGAACAGGTTAGACGTGCGGAATTCATGAACAATTCCTTCGTTCAGCTCCTTCATCAGCATCAGTTGGTGATGAACACTACCAATTGTTGGGTGTGTGGTTTAATGCCACATACCACCGATAGGGGAATTCCGTACTTGGTTCTCCCTTACAGTTCCCAGGGTTCAGCTCGAGCATTCCAAACAATGTTTCGTAGCGCACTAGATTCCTACCCCCATCGAGAGCCACGCACTGCAGATCACGGTCCAGGCTAGTACCACAAGCCTTTGGCAAGAGCAATTGCCGATTTAGATAGGGATATCTTTGACGCATCGCTTATCCCAGAGGAAGAGGTGCGAGCATACCGAGATCTGAGTGAGGCTGAGTATAGTATGTCAGTGGGTGATCGGCAGCTTAAAAGCTCGTCTCCAATCTGGATCGTACCCCACCTCGGTAATTTCTGTCTAAAAGGCCTAGGCCGAAGCCCGCGAGCTCAGCTTGGGAGGAGTGCCTGTACCGAGACGTATGTTTTGCCGATGACCTCTTCCCCTGTTCTTCTGACTGCCAAGGGTACTTACTTTGTTTGTTTTGATCGTGCACATACATGGTTGCCTCGTGACTTCTCAGGCACATGCTATATTGCGAATCTGTTGCCACCGACCTTTACTGTTGGGTCGGATTATCACAAGACCAGAGTTGTGAGAGGCGTGATTAGCGAAGAGGACACTGCTGGTCAAGAAGCAGGAGACTTCTTTAAGGGTTTCTTGCCGTTTTGGGGACCTATGATCAATAGCAGGAACCTGAGACAGTTGACTCGAGTGGTGGAATCGACCGCTAATATCACCGCGAGCGCCCTTGGTAACATTACAGCAGAGCTTCAGGCGGATAGGCTTATGACGTTACAAAATCGTATGGTTTTAGACGTCGTCTTAGCAGATAGAGGTGGAGTATGTAAGGTGATCCATTCGAGTTGCTGCATTTTTATTCCTGACAACGCTCCGACTGTCTATCAAGCCATCTCGAAGTTGCATAAAATCTCTGAGTCCATACACGTGGACGTAGGGGATTGGACGCTACTAGGGTGGTTTTGGGGCTTGATATCGACTTGGGGTTGGAAGATTCTGATGATCATTGGGGTTGTTGTAGCATCTCTGTTCACGTGTTGTCTTTGTGTGCAGTGTGGTCCTGCCTTATGTGGCCTCTGTGCTACGACGTGTATAAGGCGGCCGCCTGTTACCAAAGGAACGCTGATGGATAGAATAATGTTGCAGCAACACCTAGATGGTCTGATGAGTATCGAGATCGATTCTGATTACGACTAGTGCTTGCCTACATGAGGGCAAAAGGAGCGTCTGAGGTTCCGTGACAATTGTAAGCGGTGTTTTCGACTCGCACGAATATGGTCGAGTCTGGTATCTATGAACCGCAAATGACGGGTTTAGTGGGTGTACACGATTTCGCTGTGTTAGCCTAAACCGTTCGTTTGTTTCGTGGGTTTCTTCATCTGAACCCACGGGTTCCATCTTAGATACGGCATCCATTTTGTTTCTTGCCCTCAAGTAGCCAGCGAACGGACGCTGTCCGCTTCGCGACCCTGGGATTCCCAAACTCTTGCGGAAGACACGTGTTTCTTTGAAGGTGTCTTTATGATTAGGGGGATGACACTGTAAGGCAGATGGCCCCGCTCGAGGCTCATCTTGCCGTGCCGGTCTATTGTCTTAGTTGTGCATTCATTAAGCACGTCCCTTTGATGCCTGCAACTCGTGTTTCTTGATACCACCCCTTTTTACACCCTCTTCGATCTGTTCGCCATCCTCGTCTTCCTCTGCACCTGTCTTTGTCTCTTCCTTGATTTGTTTACAGCCGAACGGAATGTACTAATGGTGGGAAGATGCACTTTTACAGTTGGGAACTGCCAAATGCTACTGTAATTATGTTCCGGGCCCTGAATACATGAAAGCGACCCCTTATGATCTTTACGATGGGAACCAGGTTGTAGTTCTTTGTGCACCATGTTATCCTGTGCCCAAAAACTGTATAAGAAGAGCGATCCACAGATACAAATTGAAGCAGGCTACGTGAACCTACATGCTATGTACTTCTCGTGACTTCTGTGTTCCCTGCAGTAAATAAACCTCGAATCTTTGACGCCGAAGGAAGTGTCCCGTGTCTCTGTCATTTGTATGCCGGAACAGGTAACCCACGAAGGTTTCAGGTGTTATCCCTGGCACCGCTGGGTCTTAGCAGAACCCAGTCCTTCAAGGTAAACAACTTTTTCAAGGTTTGCTGGGGGGACGTCATTAATGACTGCGGTCGGAAAGGTAGTGGATGAAGAATTTGCGGCGCTATTGAAAAAGTAATGACGTATTATATAATAGTCGCCACCTTGTTTCCTCCTTCCCGTAAAAAATAGCATTCCTGCCTGCATGCGCTATGCTTGGGTCTCAAAAGTGGACTTTTTAGCAAGTGTTGCTGAGGGGTTAATGCCGGTATACCTCCGCATCTCACCCCAAACGTTACTTTGTTAAAGTAAAGCACTACACCGAGTCACCCATCTCCTTAGCGCTCACACATCAACAAACCAAACCGCCCCTCCTCTAACCAAAGCGCTTCACATATTTCTAAAAATGCCTGCCCCCAAGCCACAGCATAGCCCGCCTCCTCTGCTATTCCACCCACACTACGAGCTCCACCCTCCGCAAATGCATCGCAAGCCATTCACCACCCCCCCGAATATAACTGGCACTGGCAGGCCATCTCTCACACATTATGCCAGCCTCCTTCTGCACAGTGCGCATACTTCAACAACGCATCTCCCTCAAGCCACAGCCTCTCTTCGCACCGACTGAGCCCTCCCACTTTCATTCCACGCCACTGTCTTTTCCAGCCTCTTTACCCTCTAACCTTGCATCCTATAGTGCGAGACCCGCGATACTACTCGCCCACCTCGCATGCACTCGTCGGCCACAATGCCAATAACTCAAACTTTAATGCTGCGAAACCTATTGCATTGTAAATGCTTGTTTATTTTTGTGTTGAGCGCCTGCCTCTGTAATATCACATACGTATTATAATCGCATTACCGCTGCGTCCTTTTCTTAACCCCTTCGATGCTGATGACGGCCTCCAGCCATCATGCACTACGGTGGGCGTGTGCTGATGACAGCTGGGGGCCGTCATGAACCCGCCCACTCACGATTCTGCTGCACAGGTGCAGAATCGCGGCCGCACCCAATGGGTTAAAGCTCCTCTCACTGTTTTACTTCTGCATAGTCCCGTGCTGCATTAACTCCTCAGCCTCTGGAGCCTCCGCGACCGCGTCTCAAGCGACTGCCATGTTTTCCCCCTTGTAAAGAGCATGTTGACCCAGAACTCTGATATCTTGGCTCTGGAATAACAGATATTCTTCATTACCCGAACTCAAAGGTATTCATTTTTATTGATTTCGTAATGGTGAAAGACTGAGTGGATCTACCCGGATTCGAACCTGTGATCATGAGGCCAAATAAAGATCCCTGGAGCAGATGCATTCATCGACTGTGCCACTGACCCAGTAGTTAAAAATGTCAATGGTGTGGCCAATGTTAAAACATAGCTTGATGAATTGAAGTTGACACAGTGTTTAATTTAGTTTAAAATTCTAGTAATAATAAGAGTTAGTGCTAAATGGTGTAACATATATATAAAGAAAATAATGTTTTTAAGTCCTATTATGTCACAAGAATACATGTTTTGATGATCACCACAACTGTTGAACATTTACCTGACATTTCCAAATGCTGGCAACATTGCACATTTTATACAAGATTTCATGCCTTTTAATTTATGTACTTTTGAAAACGCAGCATTAAATATTATTTAATAGTTCAATAATTGTAAAACGTATCAAAGTTTGTAGATATGTTACTTAATTAAACAACATGTACACTTCCAGTTATGTGCGCCACCTTCAAATTGCGCTCTATGTAAATGCAGAGAAGATGTGAAATGAATAGGTGCATGCGCATCAATGTCTACTCATGTTGGGACATTTGATTTAGTGTCAATAAATCTCAATAGTTGCATCTAAAAAGCACTAATGGTTAGGCAGGGTTATCATACTCAATATAAATATTATAGTTAAATAGACGTAAACAAAAATAATATCAGATATCTGACCTAAGGCCCTTTTGCATCATTGTTGCTGGATCAGTTGAGGTTGGTTTTACACATACATTGGGGATTCTGATTATACTACAAGAAAATATTCAAAGTCACATATATCGCAGTCAGTACATATGTGTAAACAGATCAAACCCGCTATAACACTTTATAATGGGGTTACCCAGCCTTCAGCAATGACTAATTGTTTTACATTTATTTTATTTCATTTTTGATACACTTTATTTTACTTATAGTACGATTTTGGGGTTATGAATATCACCCTCAGATACTCATATATGTTGATAATGCTGATCATGTTACATTAACTACTTTTAACCTCTATGTTGGTACAAGAGCAATTCATTTGTGTTCAGTAATTTATGTGAGAAATATAGAAGTTAAACCTTTGGGTTGTGGCTGTATGTAACTTTAAAATAAAACATTTCCTTTTTTTGAGGCATCAATAGGATACTGGCCTGTTCTCTGCAACCTTTCTGTGTATCCAGGAAATCTCCTTATATCTTGACCTTTCCCTGCAGGAGGATCCTACTAAAAAGACCCGGAATTGTTTTCATATGTTACAATATGTGTGGGTAACTCAGTTTTTTCTCATAACTATTATCAGACCATTGCTCCTATTCCCTCATATAATGAATATGCAGGATTTTAATCATTTACTAGGTTATCCTTTGCATGCAAGTCATATATTTCTGAGTACAGTTGATTTGAAAAGAAGGAGGCACTTCATACATTAAGGTCCACATTTATCAAGGTTTTGCATCACCTTTGTGCTACACAAAGGAGACACAAGGGCAGCGCAAACCTAAGTGAAATGTATCAAGCCATGCAGGGCCACCTTGCATTTCCCTGCGTGGCTTCATCAATCAAGAGTAATGCAAGGCAGCACAAATTGCTGTCGTTCAATATTCTGCCTCAGGGAGGTGTTCCAGTTGTGGAGGGCAGGTGTTGTCACGCATCCACCCATGAATTTTGGCACATTGCCAGATTTACCATTAGTGGTAGACCTGGGAATGCATCAAAATACTACACCTTCCCAGGTGAGACGTAACAAGCAGAAAAATCTTTATTTCCCCTTGTTTTCCTCTATGTGGGCTGCGTTCTAAAGCACGCATAGAAAGAGGAGAATGCCTCTCAGGAATGTTTTTGTGCAGGAAGGTGTCCCTTCCTGTACAACGGCAACCCTACCTACAATGCAGGCACCCTTCCATCACAGCACAAGAGTGCATGGGTTGGCGCTAGGCAGCCAAAGTGCACCACTTCTAGGAAAGGACAGGAATGTGCCATATAATGACAATTATGGCACATTCCTTTCATTTATTTACTTTCATGCTGCGCAGCAAAGTGGCTTGCTGCATGTAAGATTGATAGATCTGTCCTTCAGGCTCTTGCAACATTGCGTTGCCATACTCTTTTAACTCAGAAAATAGTGCAATGATTTTCTCATTTGGTTACACATAGATTCTTTAGGAAGAAGGTATGCATTTTGAATGGGCCAGTGGGAACTGAATTTGATTCTTTAAATATGAACTGCTGTTTCCCTGTGCCAGATAACCTATGCAATGTATTTGCAATTTTGTACTACAAAGTTTGCAAATCCAGCACGTTTCTTATAAACAACCCATGTAGTAATGGTTTATTTTTCAAAATGCTGATTCACAGTGTGTATCAATCTGACATACCGCATCAATATTCATGAGGTGGTTTGAAAATAGTGAATATTTTTTTGGCAAGGTTCGTTTACCGTGCTGTGTCACAGGTATGTGTAAATATTTCCACAGTAGACAGAGTACCTAAACCACTGCTCACTCCTCCTAAAACCTATTTTGTAGATTCACACAGAGAAAGTGTTCTCCAATGTCACCACTTACCACTTGAAAACGAGTTAACACGTCTTTTGAGGTGTGGGTCAAACTGCAATGTTTTGAGTCAATTTGTGTGTGATTTATACATACCTTGCCAATTCAAAATTTGAAAGGGATGCCCAAATCGTGGCCATTCAAATATGAATTTGTTGTGGTTTCCAAAAAAGACGTTCACGTTTTTTAATCCAGTGCTAAATTGCTATATTAATTTAGTTAATTCCAAAAACACATTTGCCACTGAGCTAAAAATCATGGTTTGTGTTTGGAAAATGGTGATTGGTCCGTGTGATTTTAGACCATATTTGTGTACAAAAAGAGTCTGCTTCCAGTAAAAAACATAGCTGTCACAAAGCACACACCCGCACACACACATTTACACATGCACTCGAAATTTGGTGTGTTTATGTCAAACATTGTTTTTTTCGGTAACAGGAACATTTCTGTACCAAAAATATGTTCAAGATGTTTCAAATTTGGTATATGCTGTACAAGTTAGAAAATATATTTATCCTTCTTTTATCCTGACTCAAGTAGTCAAAACTTTGTTTTAACAAAACCACTCTCTGTATGTGTTAGTTGATAGGCTTAAACTGAAACCCTATGTGTGGTTGCACATGAATATCCACTTTCCAATCATGGAATACCCTCTTGATGTAAATCAGCACAAATTATAACCGTTAGCGGTGTCTTCTCCACAATGGCGGAGGAGTGTGGCCCTACTTGCTCCGAGCCAGTAGCTGAAAAATAAAAATATATTTTATTATCATATTATTTTTCAGCTGCTTGCTGATCCAGCGTGTGAAGGGAGGGGCAGGGCTGGGCCATGGAAGATAGGAGGAATGAAGTAGTATGTGTTCGTCTGAGTGTGCATGCCTGTTAGCCTGACACCTTAGGCCAGCCAAACAGAGGTGCACAGTTAGGTTTCTCCAACCACGCACTATTGCACAGCCAGGTTGGAGAAACAGCACAGACTTTCTATGCCTGAGCGGTTGTTAAACTAGCCCGCTCAGGCCAATCCCCGCCCTTCTCTCATGCTTGGTAATAGCATGAGAGCAGCCTGGATATTGCACAGGGAGTCTCTGATCCTGTCTCAGTGTCTGCTGAGACCCGGATGCAGAGGAACACCGAGCTGCCAAGCGGCCAGCAGCTTCAGGTAAGTCTCATTTTTTTATTTTTAAACCCTCTGCACTCCACCTCTGGCGTTCTCCCGCACACCCCTCCATACGCCCCACAACTTTTGTTTGTGTCGGCCACTACTGATAACAGTGTGTTAATTTGTATCTCATTGGGCAATGTAAAAAGTCAAAACCAGATTTGCCTTCAAAGGTAAAGGGCACTCAAAATTATTTCTATGAATCTACATCACATGTGTAAGGGGTATCCCAGGCAAAGCTCAAAAAAATGTAAGCCTCAGATGAATTCCATCTAACCATATAGCTAGCATTTTAATAACTATTATTTTGCAAACACATTGAACATGTATCAAATGAATAGCACATTGTGCAATATTTCAAAATGATACACTTCAAACAAAAGCAAATAATTACATTTTTTAGAGATAAAAGCTTGTGTTTCTAAAACTGGGACATACCAAGATGAGATGGATCATTGAAATTGCTGTTTTCTGTTCTCAAATAGTGCTGAACCACCTAAAAATATATAACAAATGTGTTTTAAACATATGCACACACATATATAATAAAATCCAAATAAGATTATTTAATACATATTTCGAGTTTGCCTTATGTGTTAACTTAAAACATATTTTTAATCAGCAAAAGCATTCATATTACCTAAGGACAGTTATAGGCAACACGCGAAAAAGTATTTGAACTTACCAATTTCACCTCCAATCCTGAGATGGTGTAGGAAGTCTTGTTCCATAGATGCTACATCAGCCTATCTGTGCTGGACTTGCTGAATTGTACAGGATACATTGGAGACATCAGCAATGGTTACCCTCTCTCTTCTCTGCTGTCTCTCATGAAAAAGGTAACCTTGACTCACTCTTCTTGAAGGGAGCCAACTGTCTCAAGCTCAAGCTCAACAAGACAAAAGAGGGATCTCCCGCAAGAAAACCTCACCATGGTACTCCAAATGGTGTCAGGCCGAACTTGGACCCTTACTAAGCACACATATCAGGAACATCAAAATCATCATCAAAAAAATGGACTTGACTGCACAATTTAATGCTATCATTGCATCCTGCTTGCACACTCTTAAGATGCGGAAGAAGATCTTCAAATGGCTTCCAAGCCACACTGCAAGAACTGTAACTTATACCCTAGTAACCAGTAAGTTGGACAACAGGAACACCCTGTATACTGGTGTCACCAAGCAACTTACCAAAAGACTACAAACCATCCATAGCTTGGCAAGCAGGCTCACTCTCAACATTCCACACAGAACGTACATCACACAACACCTCAAGGAGCTCCACAGGCTTCTCATATACAAGCACACACATTCCAAACTCCTCACACACACATTCAAGGTACTACACAACTCAGGCCCCACCTAACTGAACTGTTGCATCTTCTTCCACCAACACATGAGACACATTGCCTTCTACTTGCACCACTCTACCGTAAATACAAAAGTAGCAGCTTCATTTAGATTGTGGTGGTAATGGTCCTACCATAACTTTTTCAACAGATTCAGCACATGCCTACTTGGTGGTGGGCCCACTCAATTAAGATGTTGGCGGGTCCATGGACAAAACATAGGCAGAGTCCAGATGACTACGCCAGGAATTCTCACTCACGTTGACAATGCCATAGGCAGAAGCGACTGTTGGCGGGAGTCTGGCCAGGATGACCGCTGAGATAATCATGATTTGGCTTGCCGTTGAGGCAACTGTGGCAGGAATACCTCCTACTTTGAGTTGGCGGTATCAGAGGAAATGAGGTAAAAACTTACCTTTCTTACTGTTGTCCACCTCCATTTCCTTTGGAACTCATAGTCCAGGCAACTTCTTTGCTACTCTGACTTCACTGCGATGCCAAATGAATCCATTGACACCGGGATCTAAGTTAAGCAACTTTTACAATTGTCTTACTATGAATTGTGTGTTGACAATTGCTGAAGTCTTGTGTATTTTTGCATTGCATTGCTCTTACGTACACATTTTCCTATGTGTTATGCAGTAATATTCATTTCACAACTTATCAAACAGTACTGACAATATTGTTGTTGTGGTGCTTGAGGTGTTGTGCTTGTGGTACCTGTGGTTGTGCATTCAATAGTTTGTACATGTTGTTTGTGCGGCATGAAATATATACCTTAAAAGGGCATAACACATTACCTACATATGTTTTTGTGGCAAACACAACACATATGTGTATTGACACAAAAATAAGTTCTACTGACCAGTCTCCACTCCACCAAGGACTCCCTCCATCAGCAAGCCGCCACTAGGACTACTCCAGCACAACAGGAAAATCTAAATAGGCTCAGCAGAATACCAACAGCTTGACAGCGACGGAGCAAGCAGAGCCAGCACACATCTAAATACAGTGGGCGGGACTATGTCAATTCAATGGAGTACTTGAAACCATTGCAATGGACTGGCGGAAGGAGTACTGCCAAGACCTAAATTAGGCCCTAAATCAGGAGGATGAGCGTTCTCTTACATCACTCCTAAGGTGTGTAACAACCTCCCACTTAATATCAGAGCCTACTTCTATCTTCTTGAATTCCACAAGAAGCTGAAGACCTGGCTTTTTAATTAACCAACCTACCATAGGCAGTGCTAGGCACATAACTGCTCAGCGCCAGGATACCTTTGCAGGTGATACTGCAGTTTGAGATTGCACATAACCTAACCTAATCAAATATAAGATAGCATAACATAACACTCTTCCCCATCCCCTAACAAAGGTGGGATTAATGCATAACTACCCATAATAATCCACCCACTTCAGTCTCTTCATAATTTGTCTGGTGTGTGTGTTGCCTCCCAGTACTTGATATAATTTCCCCAAAACTAAACCTAACAAACACACAAAACTGACTAACTGTAAAGAAATGAGAAGCTAAGTAACAAACAATCACAGAACACAAATATATGTCTAGGAAACATGCACCATGGGCCTCATTATGATGTAGGTCGGAAAGGCTCCGAACGGCATTCAGTTCATATGAATTCGATTTGGAACCCACGTTTCCGACTGAAACACAACCGACTGACCGAGTACGATAGTGGGAAACCGTTCAGTCATTCTAACTCTGTTCTGATTGTCATTTGGAGCAACCAAGTCATTCCGAGCCAAATTGTAAAGGTCTATGGACCACTTTTACGACCAATGCATTAAGATGTCGGATTTGGACTGACTTTCTGAATCAGTTTGTCCGACACGGATCGGCTGTCAGAATCCGACTTTGGGGACCCCTAGCAGGCCCCCCTTCACCCAGAGACCTCCGGTTGGGGCCGGTTGGGGTAACAATGGGACCCCCCTCCTTCCAACCATGCATGGTGTGGCAGGCACCAAAGGGTGGCTCCCACAGGGTGCAAGGTTTACCGTGGCACCCCTTTTTTTCAATGGAAACCTGTGTTGTCAGTCCGAACACAGGCTCCCATAGAAGTCATTGGGAGTCTGACCGAACGGTGGTCGGAAACATCGTAATCGGT
Source organism: Lissotriton vulgaris (assembly GCF_964263255.1). Classification (NCBI taxonomy): domain Eukaryota; kingdom Metazoa; phylum Chordata; class Amphibia; order Caudata; family Salamandridae; genus Lissotriton; species Lissotriton vulgaris. Next base: position 660,577,926 of record NC_141694.1, read on the forward strand.
CGGTTGGAGGCCCCAAATCCGATTTGGTCAGAAATGATTCAGAGAATGAGTCGTCGGAATGCTTTCCAACCGACATAGTAATGAGGCCCAATGTTGGCAAATACAAAATAAACTTTGCAATACTAACAATATCACAAACAATAACACAAGACAGGTACAGTAACATCCTCCAAATTAGTTAAAACCACACTTAACAATTCTCTAAAGATATCCATACTCTTCTTCATCTACTTCCTAGATCAAATACAGACCGCACCCTTTGCATAATTTTTTTTAATTCTTAATAGCATTTTGTGATATATTGTGTGTGACTTTATTCCCACAAACCTATGCAAAATGCTTACAAAATGAATGATAAAAGTAATACTTCCACATGCAAATCAGAGGTCATGCAAAATAAGAGAATTAATAATACATAGACCATGCTTTCAAATGTATTGATTTATTATCAATTCTACACAGTGAGTATGTGTAATTATTTGTATTTGTCTACAGGCATAAGAATAGGTGCATCTTTAAATATTGGTATATCAAAAGTCATATGTGAAAAATGTACATTTACCTCACAAAAGTTGTCATTACTAAAACGTTTGAACAATTATCTATACTTCTTTTTGACCACTTATATAATCGTTTTAATATGTTAATGTACTAATGAACTGTTATAATGTTATGTTGCATACATTTTACATATTAAGCTGCACAGGGTATATTGGCATTCGGAAACAGTACCATATCGATATGTATGTCCACACAGAAAATGCACAAATGTGCAAGGGTCAGGATTTGAACTGTTTTATTAAAACGTTAAAGGAAATGCATTGTGTTAGGACTGTGTAATGTCTATAGTTTGTTGTCCATGTAACCAAAAGTAGAGTCCCCCTCTTCTGGAATGTAAAATGCATGATGTGGATGGGCTAGATGGAACATGGGCAATCAGTAACAAACTTACGAAATTATTCTTTACTGTGCCTAATTTCCCCCCTTACTTGAGCGGTCACCAGTAATTATGGCACAGAACCTTAAAGAGGGCTCAGAAGTACATCTGGAGCTAGTATTGAATGCAGGTGTGGGCGCACACAGAGATGTGGGATGTAAGAATTCTTACTAGACCTACTGCATTGCTTTGTGTTTTGTATTGCAAATTATATCATTAACGGTTGAGAAATAGAGGACACATCCACACTTCTGCCTTCAAGTAACAAGTGCCTGGGGGGGCACATTGCTCGTGGGAATGAGAGCAACACACACGTTTATAACAACATTTACACAATAAGGAAGCAAGCGCTCATTTAGTTGCCCATCATAACTTATTTCCTGGGGAGGATTTTCAGATGTATTGTTGAATAAAGTGACCGAGAAGTAAGTCACAACTCTTTCATCCAACAGGCATCCAAATTCAGTGTGTTGGTTTTTGCAAATAAGAATACTTCAGCAATGCGAAACATTATTTTTATGCACTTTGTCCTCATCCATTAGGTGACCTCGGGCAAACACTGATTAATGGTACACTGGGTTTTGGGTATATATTCTAGAACTGTAATGAAGAGCTGCATATGTCATCACGTTTCCAAACAGAGCTAAAAATGGTTGTCTGGGTCTTTTTAAAGAAATAAAATTGAAGAGTGCAGGCCTCAAAGAGGAGCCTATTGTGAATATACACATGATGTCAGACTTGTATTGAAAGGGGTAGCACAAGGAATTGCTATCACTTTTTATATAGCAATTAAATTATGTCAAGGCATTTGAGGAAATTGCTAAATGATGAAGTTGGTCAAGCTGGATGACATGAGGCAATATGTAAAAATAGTTGATGGGGCATTTAACACAATGATGCTTCATGATCACACTCTCAACAATATGAACATGCAATAACCCGACTTTAACATATCATTGATGTCTATAATAGTGTGGACAAGACATAACTAACACAAAAGCAAAACCTAATTTATTTATGAGTTAAGCAAAGAAAATGTAAGTTGGATGAAGCCCATGTAACCTACAATGGACACGAGCTTTGTTTCATAAAATCTAGCAATCTCTACATCATTAAAGCACTTGTTGGTTTGTTTCAATTCCCTTTTTTAAAACAATAATACATATTGATTGAACTATAAGTGAATTTATATGTGCCCTAAGTAGTATATAGCACCCCTGAAGAGGTATTGAAGTGCTTTTTTGGTGATCTGCACTCTACTTTGGATCCCATAAAGGATTAGTAGTGAATTAGTATACTAAAATCTGAAATTAATTTGAGTGGTGTGGATGTATGACGTTACAACGCATACTTTTACAACGCCTACCTTTACAACGCAATTTTTACACCGCAACATCCATTACAACGCATACCATTACAACGCATGCCATTACAATGAATACTTTGAAACTACCTTTACAACGCATTCCACTACAACGCATACTACATTTACAACGCATACCATTACAACGCATAACATTACATTGCATGTAAGGTAAGTATTGGATAGTGTAGGGGTAAAAATTACTATTCTAACTCCAGGGGGTGCAACAGTAGGGTAAGTGTTGGATAGTGTAGGGGTTAAAATTACTATTCTAACTCCAGGGGGTGCAACAGTAGGGTAAGTGTTGGATAGTGTAGGGGTAGAAATTACTATTCTAACTCCAGGGGGTGCAACAGTAGGGTAAGTGTTGGATAGTGTAAGGGTACTATGTTTTTTAATGCTATGCGTTGTAATGGTATGCGTTGTAATGACTGCGTTGTAAAGGCATGTGTTGTAGTGGTGTGCGTTGTAGTGTCATGCGTTGTAATGGTTGCATTGTAAATTCATGCGTTGTAATGAATGTTGCGTTGTAAAAGTTTCGTTGTAATGGTACTGCGGTGTAAAAGTTGCGTTGTAAAGTTTGTTTTCCGAGTGGGATGTATGACGTTACAACGCATACTTTTACAACGCCTACCTTTACAACGCAATTTTTACACCGCAACATCCATTACAATGCATACCATTACAACGCATGCCATTACAATGAATACTTTGAAACTACCTTTACAACGCATTCCACTACAACGCATACTACATTTACAACGCATACCATTACAACGCATAACATTACATTGCATGTAAGGTAAGTATTGGATAGTGTAGGGGTAAAAATTACTATTCTAACTCCAGGGGGTGCAACAGTAGGGTAAGTGTTGGATAGTGTAGGGATTAAAAATACTATTCTAACTCCAGGGGGTGCAACAGTAGGGTAAGTGCTGGATAGTGGAGGGTTAGAAATTACTATTCTAACTCCAGGGGGTGCAACAGTAGGGTAAGTGTTGGATAGTGTAAGGGTACTATGTGTTGTAATGCTATGCGTTGTAATGGTATGCGTTGTAATGACTGCGTTGTAAAGGTATGCGTTGTAGTGGTGTGCGTTGTAGTGTCATGCGTTATAATGGTTGCGTTGTAAATGCATGTGTTGTAATGGATGTTGCGTTGTAAAAGTTTCGTTGTAATGGTAGTGCGGTGTAAAAGTTCCGTTGTAAAGGTTGTTTCCCATTGGTTGTATATATGTTAATATTTCGCTTTTTAAGAGTAAAACATACCATAACTCACATTATTTTCATTTTTGAAATCCATCTTCAAATAATATTGACTTCTTTACTTAATTTTAAAATAGTACATTTAGCTGTATTGTATGTCACGCTGCCACATTATACTAAAATGCACGGATGCTTTGCAAAAAAACAAGCATACTACATTTAATACATTTGCACATATGATGCTCTTTAACAGTATTACCTTGACACAACACAGGGCAAAAGGCCAAATTAAAAGAACTACCCACAGGACTCACATCTGTGCATACTCTTCCCGCTTAGGGTGACTATAACAAAACAATAGGGGAGGGGCGGAATGCTTAACACTGTCAAGCTTTTACCCCCAGTCACAGTTCTGGGTTAAATCAATGTTTTTTTGCTCACCATGCCACACCAGTTTGGACTGCTCCATATTAATGAAATACATCTCATTCTTATCCTTACTGACTCGGTTGGTGCTCAAATTGGTGCCTAGCGCCAGCGCAGGAACCCTTGCACTGTGGTGCAAGGGTGTCCGTGTTATTGGCAGAATTGTTTTGTGCAGAAAGGGACACCTTCCTGTACAAATACAATCAATGGAGGAGTTTAACTCTTTCTATGTGTGCTGCAGAATGCAGCACACAGATGAAAAAATTTGAGGAAATAAAGTTATTTCTCCTCGTTATGCCTCTCCTGGAGAGGGTCGCAGTTTTGATGCATTCCCAGGTATACAGATTCTTATAAATCTGGGAATGTGTCAAAACTCACCTCAATGCCCATGGAATGCCTCATTGACATAGAGTAAGGCAATGAAGCACTTTGCACTGCCTTGCCTTACTCCATAGGTAAGAGACCATGCAAAATCACGCTGGGTGGCTTTGCATTGCCTCATCGATATGATCATAAAAAGTGACACTCCAGCAGCACAGGCCTCTGTAAATGAGGCCCCAATATTACAATTATCCACTTTCTTCTAGAAATTAAGGACTCATTTACAAGAATGATGCAATGCATCAGAAAACATTTCGCTGCGCTTGTCATTTTTAAACGCCATGGATGCATCGTATTTACGGGACAGCGCACCATGGCGCAGGGCAGCTGGTGCAACAACAAAAATTGAGGCTTCTGTGTGGCGGCTGCCATAATGAAACCTGATGCATGTCCAGTGATGTACGGTTAGTTAGCAGCATGTAAAGGGCAGGTAATCACTTTTGAGTGTGGCAAGCATTAAAAAACAATTTAAAAATGATGCTTTTGAAATAAAAAACTCACAGAGGGCAAACATGGGGCAGGGAGCAGAGAACAGCAGCCCAGGCTACACCCCCAACCACCCCAGCCAGGATGACCAGACAGACTCCCAGGGGAAGTGGAAGTGTAATTTCAATGAGGAGGAGATGTCATCTTGTTCACAGAGGCGAAAAAGCATGAGCATCAGCTCTTTGTCACCTCTAAATTGCCATTAGGGAAGAAACAGGTCATTTGGCAGTCCACAGTGACCAAGATCAACAGTGCTGGACTAGGTAAGAGGACAGGCACTGACTGCAAGAAGTGCTGGACAATTATAAGCACAGGACAAAGGAGAAACTGGCGAACAACCTGAACGCAGCCATGTAGACTGAAGGAGGAGGTCCCGCTGACCATGAGTAGCTGGACCCCTTGGAGGAGTGGGCAGCAGCTGTCATCCGAGGGGAGTTTGTGGCAGGAATTCCCAGACAGGACAGTGTTGGCTACAAGCCCAGCAACACCTACAGGGTAAGTGGCAACAAGGGGTGATATGGGCAAAAAGGGCATGCTGTGCAGCATACCAGGCTATGCCCCTGCATTACACTGCACTTTGTGCAAGAGAAAGGGTCGGAAACTACTCATGTACAGTTAAACATCACATAAATGTAAGTCTCACTGCTTAGTAATGTGTGGCCAAGCTCAGCCCAGCCCGTCAAGTTTGTCCATTCCATGTCTGACGTGTAGTACCAGACCAGGTTCACCTTTGTATACTGATGCTTGCAAAGCAAAAAACAAGGGGTTCACTTACAATGAATTGGCGTAGGGCAGCACTGCTAGACATTTTGCTGCACTGCCCTATGCCAATTTGAAAGGGCAGGAAAGCACCATATTTACAAGATACAGTGCATTCCTGTCCGTTCTGCCTGTGCCGTCACACCATTTGGTGTCTAGTGTCAACGCAGGCACCCTTGCACCATGCTTCAAGAGCACCTGCATTGTTGACAGTTTTGGTTTTTTTTCAGCAAGGGACCTTCCTGCACCAAACAATCCATTGAGGCTATTTAATAATAATAATATTAATAATAATAATAGTAATAATAATAATACTGAAATTTATATATAGCGCAATCAGCTACCTCACCAGGAGGTGTCCCGGTGCTTAGTGAGCAAGGAGCAACATACTGAATGGCTAAAAAATAAAGCATTAGGTTTAAAATAAAATTATTGATTAAAAAGCCACGTCTTTAGATGTTTCCTAAAGCAGGACTCTAAGTTTGCATTTCAAAGAGACAGTGGTAAGTCATTTCACAATTTGGCTGTTCTGGCCAAAAACGCTCTACCCCCAAGCCAAGCCTTCAAGAAGCGTGGAACATGGAGCAAATTCTGAGTATTAGAGTGCAGGACTGCGCCTGCTTATATTGGGGGAATCTTAGTTTAAGATAATTTGGGCACTTTCCCTGCAATGCCTGGTAGGCCAGGGTCAGGGCCTTAAATTCAATTCTTCTTGCCACTGGCAGCCAGTGCAGATCACGCAGGTGCGGAAAGACATGATGTCTAAACGGAATATGTTTATTCAGCGGGCGCTCAAGTAGGACTGCAGCAAGGCCAGCACCTTCCCACCCAGGCTAATGTTTTCCAGTCTCTGGAGCAGCCTGGCATGGTCAACCATGTCAAATGCTGCAGATATATCCAAGAGTACCAGTATTGCTGATGCCCCTGAATCTAGTGCCCATCTAACCAACTCCGCGACCTCTAAGAGGGCCGTCTCGGCACTAAACCCCGGCCGAAAGCCTGACTGTGTTTCATGCAGGATGGCATTACATTCAATAGAGTGGTTCAGTTGGCATTGAACCAACTTTTCCAGCATTTTACCGGGTGCGGGGTAGAGCGAAATTGGCCTGAGATTGCTAAAATCTCCTGTGGCCCGTGCCATCACTCTGACCGAAGATGAGTCTATCTTCTCTGTCGCAACAGGGGCAGAGAAGGTGTCATACACCTTTAGGATTTTATTGTCGAAGAAATTTGAGATGTCTTCGTACATAGCCGGTGTCGAGGTCACTTCAGTCTCAATTGCCCCTGGCTTAAAGAAGGATTGAACTATGTGTGCTACAGAATATATATATATATATATATATATATATATATATATATATATATATTACCTACTGGCGGTCGCCAGTAGGTAGTTATAGTTAGGATTTTTTTCAATGTTAAATCTCAAAATTCTATTTGGAATAACTTTGGCGCCGGTTGACGAATCTGCCTGAAAATTTCCTGAAAATGGCCTCGCGGGGTTCCGGTCCTTCCCTGAAAGTTTGGGGGGGATACGTTAAGCGGGGGCCGAGATAAAAGGGGGGTCCCAAAACGCATTTTCCCCATGTTAATTTCCATAGGGCGGTCGATTTCACTTTTAGCCCGAACGGCTGAATGGATTTCCACCAAACTTGGCAAAATTGTAGGGACTGGTAGCCCGATGTGCCTTTGCTATGTCTCAAGATATGTGCTTCAGTGGATTTTGAGAAATTAACGTCCAAAAAAATATATATATCTGTAGCCGCGCTCCGGTACGCGCACCAGTGAGCGCTCCAGGCGCGACACGCGACTTGCGCGCAGAAAGCTGATTGGCTCTCAGTTGTCTGTAAACATTCTAAACAGTCCGGAGCGGCCGCCATCTTGTCTATCGGTAAAATCTAGTCATAAGAGGTGGCAAAAACAAAGGGTGGAATTGACCATAAGGGGGCAGGGTAGACCCCCCCTGACCCCCTAGGTTTGATATGGGGGCCATTAAAGGGCCCCGCGGGGCCTCAAAAAAAAATTTTTTTTTTGCGTTTTTCGCGGGGGAAGCGCCCGGTGCGCGCACCGGGAAGCGCTCCAAGGAGGGTACTATGGAAAAATAATCACCTTAAAAAATTGTATGTTTATTAATTGTTTTTTTTTATTTTATGTAAGTACCTACATGTAGGTACCAATGCAGAGACTTTCATTTAATGTACACCATCTCCTCTGTAGATATCTTGCATGTTGTTATTGTATGTTTTTGTGGTATATGGAATTCATAACATAGTCTGTCTGGAAAGGAGAAACAGATCTTTTAAGCACTCCCTGAGAATTTCTAGGGGATCATGAGTAGTCTATCCTGCTCACTTATGAAAATGAGGTGTAAAATATTCATATGAGATAATATAGTGGGAGAAAGGTAGTAACTATGAGTAAACTTACTATGTAACAGAAAAATAGTTGAACAGTATACTATAAGTCTCACTTTATATTTTAAACATTTTTGGTAATATTTTATGAATTACATATAAAAAAGAATATTGTCTGAAACAATTTGAAATTATTAAAGATAAATTTATTCCTCTGATTCTTTTTCATAATTTAATAAAATTTCTAACATAATATTGTCCGGAATTTCCTCATAATTATATGTACATGATTCCATTTCTTCCAAACATTCTATAAACTGTTCATCCAAAGAGTCATCCATGAAATCAACTTCTTTTTTTTGATCTTCTGGTTTTTCCACCTTTACTTTGATAGAAGTATCATTTGCCTGATTTTCTCCTTCCATTTTCTTTCTGAAAATTGCATACAAATTAACTATATTAGTAGAGTTAGGGTACTGTATACCAGAGAAGCCTAACTCAATCCATAACTATTACAGAGAAGTCTATCTCTATCTCTAACTATTAAAGAGGGATAGCATATCACTAACAGAATATTTTTTCAGAAATTAACTTAAAGTGTACAATATACTTCCATAATTAGAACTTACCTTAGAGAAATCAGTTGAAGTTGTCAGTGAAATTTGTTTTCAAATGTACTTCTGGAAGCAGTAGTCAAAATGGCTGTGTTTCCCTCTCTTCTTTTATATATATTCTTGTACTTAACCAATCAAACGTCAGGAAATAATCGTAGAAAATGAAAGATACTTTTTAATTGGTTGTAAATTCTAACATTACAAGTGTGTTTTTGTCATGTAATTTACCTCAGGATATTTAGACAGGCCTGTAGCCTAAATGTCTCAATGGAATTTCACGAAATTTGGGTAAATGGTAGGGACTGCTATGTAGTAGGGCCTATTCTATATTTGATGAAAGTGTCTCCAGTGGTTTTTTTGTAAATTGCTTTCCCACCTTTTTTTATCGAGCGCTTACCGGTGCGCGCTCCTTTACGCGCACTGGCAGCGTTACGGGAGTCCTCCATTTTGTGTTTCGGTACAATCGAGACACAAGATGGAGGGTAAACAATGTTCGGTATGGGTAGAAGGGGGCACTGTAGAGACTTCTTGACCCTCTCGGTTTTCTGAGGGGGGCTTAGGAGGCTCATAAACGTAAAAAAAAAAAAAAAAAAAAATTAATTTTCCACGGGGGGAGCGCCCGGTGCGCGCACCGTTAAGCGTTCCCGAAAGCGTACTTTGGTGAAAAATAGTGAAAAAAGTTAGAAAAAAATAAACGCTTTGAATGATCAGAGGTAGGGTAGCTCTGAGAAGAGCTTTTGGGTTCTGTGGTTGATTTAGGTACCTACAAGTAGGTTCCAATACACATTCTTAAATTCAGGAGGAATATTCTATTCCCCTCATCTGAGAAGTGCACTCCATCTCCTCTGTAGATGTCTTGCATGTTGTAACGCAAGTTATTATTGTATATTGAACCCATTCCATAGTCTCTCATGTAAGCAGAAACAGATTTATTTACATGTTTCCGTGCTTTCTCAAATTGTGGACCAAATTGGTTGGACCAGTTCCATTTCTGTCTTTGGCATATATTGGAATATACCAAGGCAGTGTGGGGAAAAAGTATCATCAATTGATGAAAGGTGTCCTTTAAAAGCATTTCCAGACCTACCCCAGTTAATGTGCCTAGATCGTTTCCACCACAGTGCACAATTATAAGGTCAGGTTCTGGCAGATGCAAAAAGGTTTTCACCAATGGTATCAATTGGTGACATTTTAATCCTCTGTGGCCAATCCACTTGATTTCCACATTTGATAAATCAAGGTTATGAAAATTTCTGCTAGCTGCATACCTTTGAGCCCAGTGGATGTAGCTATGTCCAATAATCCAAACAGAGTACATGATGTGAGAAGGTTCTGGTCCAGTCAGATGAAGTGTGGGAATGAAATGGCAGTTGGAACAGTAGGAGTTCACAAAAAAATAATTGTGGAGTTTCTCTGCTCTTGAATCACAAGCAATGATTGGTGGATTCAGATAGTTGAAAACTGAAAGTTAGGGTGCATGGTTATGTTGTGTGAAAGAAGCAATTTGAATGGTTTAAAAAAAGTCACCAAAAGCAAAAATACCCTGTATAGGCTGCTGTATTGAGAGGTCAAACATCCTTGCTGAGTTAATTTGCAACATTGTAAGATAAACTTTTGAACCTTACAGTTCAGTTAGGAGGGAGTTGCTATGGTAACAGATAGAAAGGTTTGAGAGGGGGATGGGTGTTGGTTTGAAAATAGTGAGGGAAGAGTTTTCATTGGTTGAATTAAGGCATATGTGTACAAAGATAGAGATTTTCTATGCCAGTCTTGGTTTCAGTGTATTGAGAGCACACCTTTTCCTCTGCTAAAGAAAAATTGGTGTGTGTGTCTGACACTGTTTTCAATCTCCAAAAGCATTTGTAAAGGTAAGTAATGATTCATTTAATTTAGATAGAGATTTATTTGCTCTATGGAGAATATTTGGAAGCAGATAGTTATGTTTTAGAAGTGAAATTGTATGTTAGTATATAAGTCCTGCGCAGTGTTTCTTACATGTTATTTAAAAATCGATTTTGGGTGCAAATGAATGGTATTTTTATTTGGCCTTTTTTTATGATTGCCATGTGCAGTTGATGCATCACTTTAAACATGGGTAATAAGTGATGCACTGGTGGCGCAAGGCCTTTATAAATGAGACCCTGACTTTGTTTGATGATATTGAGTGGTTGTACATAGGTTCTGCGCAGTGTTTCTTACATGTTATTGAAAAATCGATTTTTGGGTGCAATTGATTGGTATATGTATTTGGCCCTTTTTTATGATTGCCATGTGCAGCTGATGCATGACTTTAAACATGGGTAATAAGTGACGCACTAGTGGCGCAAGGCTTTCATAAATAAGGCCCTGACTTTGTTTGATGATATTGAGTGGTTGTACTTAGGTTCTGCGCAGTGTTTCTTACATGTTATTCAAAAATCGATTTTTGGGTGCAATTGATTGGTATATGTATTTGGCCCTTATTTATGATTGCCATGTGCAGCTGATGCATGACTTTAAACATGGGTAATAAGTGATGCACTGGTGGCGCAAGGCCTTTATAAATCAGACCCTGACTTTGTTTGATGATATTGAGTGGTTGTACTTAGGTTCTGCGCAGTGTTTCTTACATGTTATTCAAAAATCGATTTTTGGATGCAATTGATTGGTATATGTATTTGGCCCTTATTTATGATTGCCATGTGTAGCTGATGCATGACTTTAAACATGGGTAATAAGTGACGCACTGGTGGCGCAAGGCTTTCATAAATAAGGCCCTGACTTTGTTTGATGATATTGATTGGTTGTACATAGGTTCTGCGCAGTGTTTCTTACATGTTATTGAAAAATCGATTTTTGGGTGCAATTGATTGGTATATGTATTTGGCCCTTATTTATGATTGCCATGTGCAGCTGATGCATGACTTTAAACATGGGTAATACGTGACGCACTGGTGGCGCAAGGCTTTCATAAATAAGCCCCTGACTTTGTTTGATGATATTGAGTGGTTGTACTTAGGTTCTGCGCAGTGTTTCTTACATGTTATTTAAAAATCGATTTTGGGTGCAAATGAATGGTATTTTTATTTGGCCTTTTTTTATGATTGCCATGTGCAGCTGATGCATCACTTTAAACATGGGTAATAAGTGATGCACTGGTGGCGCAAGGCCTTTATAAATCAGACCCTGACTTTGTTTGATGATATTGAGTGGTTGTACTTAGGTTCTGCGCAGTGTTTCTTACATGTTATTGAAAAATCGATTTTTGGGTGCAATTGATTGGTATATGTATTTGGCCCTTTTTTATGATTGCCATGTGCAGCTGATGCATGACTTTAAACATGGGTAATAAGTGACGCACTGGTGGCGCAAGGCTTTCATAAATAAGGCCCTGACTTTGTTTGATGATATTGATTGGTTGTACATAGGTTCTGCGCAGTGTTTCTTACATGTTATTGAAAAATCGATTTTTGGGTGCAATTGATTGGTATATGTATTTGGCCCTTATTTATGATTGCCATGTGCAGCTGATGCATGACTTTAAACATGGGTAATAAGTGACGCACTGGTGGCGCAAGGCTTTCATAAATAAGGCCCTGACTTTGTTTGATGATATTGAGTGGTTGTACTTAGGTTCTGCGCAGTGTTTCTTACATGTTATTTAAAAATCGATTTTGGGTGCAAATGAATGGTATTTTTATTTGGCCTTTTTTATGATTGCCATGTGCAGCTGATGCATCACTTTAAACATGGGTAATAAGTGATGCACTGGTGGCGCAAGGCCTTTATAAATCAGACCCTGACTTTGTTTGATGATATTGAGTGGTTGTACTTAGGTTCTGCGCAGTGTTTCTTACATGTTATTGAAAAATCGATTTTTGGGTGCAATTGATTGGTATATGTATTTGGCCCTTATTTATGATTGCCATGTGCAGCTGATGCATGACTTTAAACATGGGTAATAAGTGACGCACTGGTGGCGCAAGGCTTTCATAAATAAGGCCCTGACTTTGTTTGATGATATTGAGTGGTTGTACTTAGGTTCTGCGCAGTGTTTCTTACATGTTATTTAAAAATCGATTTTGGGTGCAAATGAATGGTATTTTTATTTGGCCTTTTTTTATGATTGCCATGTGCAGCTGATGCATCACTTTAAACATGGGTAATAAGTGATGCACTGGTGGCGCAAGGCCTTTATAAATCAGACCCTGACTTTGTTTGATGATATTGAGTGGTTGTACTTAGGTTCTGCGCAGTGTTTCTTACATGTTATTGAAAAATCGATTTTTGGGTGCAATTGATTGGTATATGTATTTGGCCCTTATTTATGATTGCCATGTGCAGCTGATGCATGACTTTAAACATGGGTAATAAGTGACGCACTGGTGGCGCAAGGCTTTCATAAATAAGGCCCTGACTTTGTTTGATGATATTGAGTGGTTGTACTTAGGTTCTGCGCAGTGTTTCTTACATGTTATTCAAAAATCGATTTTTGGGTGCAATTGATTGGTATATGTATTTGGCCCTTATTTATGATTGCCATGTGCAGCTGATGCATGACTTTAAACATGGGTAATAAGTGATGCACTGGTGGCGCAAGGCCTTTATAAATCAGACCCTGACTTTGTTTGATGATATTGAGTGGTTGTACTTAGGTTCTGCGCAGTGTTTCTTACATGTTATTCAAAAATCGATTTTTGGATGCAATTGATTGGTATATGTATTTGGCCCTTATTTATGATTGCCATGTGCAGCTGATGCATGACTTTAAACATGGGTAATAAGTAACGCACTGGTGGCGCAAGGCTTTCATAAATAAGGCCCTGACTTTGTTTGATGATATTGAGTGGTTGTACATAGGTTCTGCGCAGTGTTTCTTACATGTTATTCAAAAATCGATTTTTGGGTGTAATTGATTGGTATTTGCATTTGGCCCTTAGTTATGAATGCCATGTGCAGCTGATGCATCACTTTAAACATGGGTAATAAGTGATGCACTGGTGGCGCAAGGCCTTTATAAATGAGACCCTGACTTTGTTTGATGATATTGAGTGGTTGTACATAGGATCTGCGCAGTGTTTCTTACATGTTATTGAAAAATCGATTTTTGGGTGCAATTGATTGGTATATGTATTTGGCCCTTATTTATGATTGCCATGTGCAGCTGATGCATGACTTTAAACATGGGTAATAAGTGACGCACTGGTGGCGCAAGGCTTTCATAAATAAGGCCCTGACTTTGTTTGATGATATTGAGTGGTTGTACTTAGGTTCTGCGCAGTGTTTCTTACATGTTATTCAAAAATCGATTTTTGGGTGCAATTGATTGGTATTTGCATTTGGCCCTTATTTATGAATGCCATGTGCAGCTGATGCATCACTTTAAACATGGGTAATAAGTGATGCACTGGTGGCGCAAGGCCTTTATAAATCAGGCCTTGACTTTGTTTGATGATATTGAGTGGTTGCACATAGGTTCTGCGCAGTGTTTCTTACATGTTATTCAAAAATCGATTTTTGGGTGCAATTGATTGGTATTTGCATTTGGCCCTTATTTATGAATGCCATGTGCAGCTGATGCATCACTTTAAACATGGGTAATAAGTGATGCACTGGTGGCGCAAGGCCTTTATAAATGAGGCCCTGACTTTGTTTGATGATATTGAGTGGTTGTATTTAGGTTCTGCGCAGTGTTTCTTACATGTTATTCAAAAATTGATTTTTGGGTGCAATTGATTGGTATTTGCATTTGGCCCTTATTTATGATTGCCATGTGCAGCTGATGCATGACTTTAAACATGGGTAATAAGTGACGCACTGGTGGCGCACCAGAGTGAAATATAAAAAAAAAATATTTTAAATTAAAAATATTATCTCAATATACATTATAGTGTTCATTTTTACAAAAACATACTTTAGCAATTCACTAAAAAACACATAGGTATGAGTCTGTATAAAAAGTTAGGAATTAGCATTAAAAAAACCTATGAAATTCACTGAAAAAACCATAGGTTTCACACCAGTTATAGTTAGGAATTAGCATTTAAAAAACCTATGAAATTCACTGAAAAAACCATAGGTTTCACACCGGTTATAGTTAGGAATTAGCATTTAAAAAACCTATTAAATTCACTGAAAAAACCATAGGTTTCACACCAGTTATAGTTAGCTGGAAATTTTACTGATATAAAACCATTGAAATTCCCACGTTATAGTTAGTCGGACTCACTATAACTTGCGCGTGCAATGCACTGCTGATGACATCACATATTACATCACTCATGACATGGTCAGTGACATCACTCATGACATCACTGATGACACCGTCCTTGTGACAGAGTGACTGACCTCCTTTCACTGTAAAGTAACCCTTGAAACACATATTCAAAAATAGAAACTAACATTTTCAAAAAAGTGGAGATATCTATACCAGTTGCAACAACCAATTCAGTAATTCCACCATTTATATACACATCCACTCATTCATCAACAGTTCTATATAGTCAGTCATACATATACTCACTCATCATATGTAGTGAGACACCTATACATCCGTTAACACACCGACAGTCTTCCAAAAGTTGCTCACACACATACTCACACATGCAAATAAACTATTGAACATCCATTTTTTTGCATATACAGCTATACACACACTACCATCTTACTTCTAAAGAAACTTACACATACTTACTCTCTTAAAAAATCACTTATAGAAACACATACTTATTAAAACAAGAATTCTTTCAATCTCTCACTCTCATATATACTCACTTATATACATCAATACTCACATATACTAGATTAAAACATATGTAGTTACTGATAAAGACACTAGTAAGACAGTCATTCACTTACTAACACATACATATACACACTCATTCACCCATACAGCCCGGCACATATGCTGTCTTCAAAACACATACAAACAGTGAGTCAGTCATTTATGCATCTATGTGCTAAGTAACACTCCCACCAAATCATACAGACACTTATACTGATACTAAAATAAACATCTAATAACCCATATACACACATATGTAGCTACTCACCAACCCATGCAGCCACTTATACACAAAGTGAAACACTGATACATATATTTAAATATTTAAACATTACTCACTAATATATGTATTCACTAAGATACACTTAATAAGCCAGTTATTCAATATTTTTTTTTTTTTAAATCATCCATTTAGACTTTTATTTAAACATTTATTCTCCCATCGACCTTTACATATACATATATAAAACATATTTATTTTTCAGAAAGACACACATTCACTGGATGGTGTCATCAGTGATGTCATGAGTGATGTCACTGACCATGTCATGAGTGATGTAATATGTGATGTCATCAGCAGTGCATTGCACGCGCAAGCTATAGTGAGTCCGACTAACTATAACGTGGGAATTTCAATGGTTTTATATCAGTAAAATTTCCAGCTAACTATAACTGGTGTGAAACCTATGGTTTTTTCAGTGAATTTAATAGGTTTTTTAAATGCTAATTCCTAACTATAACCGGTGTGAAACCTATGGTTTTTTCAGTGAATTTCATAGGTTTTTTAAATGCTAATTCCTAACTATAACTGGTGTGAAACCTATGGTTTTTTCAGTGAATATATATATATATGGAAAGGAGCTATAGTCTATCAGCCCCGGGCTCTAAAAAAGACTTTAGTCTCAAATTAGCAGAACTAATAACACCTTATGTGGTATCTAGGCAGAATTTCTTCCTTATTGGAGATTATTATTACCATGTGGAAATAGAATCTGATCCTGATGTTTCCAACTTAATGTCGAATCTACAAATGCTAGATCTCCACTTGATAGAAACAGGTCCTACTCATTTGGCGGGTCACACTTTGGATCTTCTATTCACCAACTCTCAGTTCATGCAAATGGATAGGCCTGAACCTCTAACTTGGACAGATCATTTCTTACTAAAATTCAAAATTCCTGTTAGCTCCTTCCCCACAAAAGTCACTTTGGTGAGATGTGAGAGGGCAATATGTTGGAAGCAGGTGACTACAGGAAACTTTCAGTTTTCTTTCAGGGCCTCTAAAATGGATAATATAATAGACTTAAACTTAGCTTGAGCTGCGTTTTCAGATTCCCTTACTGGTGCACTTTATATTGTTGACCTCTATCGCTCTTATACCAGCAAACAAACTCAAACTAATGCCCCCCTGGTATACGGCAGACCTGAAACCTCCTAAAACCATCTGTAAGAGACTGAATAGTAAATGGAGGCTCACCAAAGATGCCCTTGACAAGCATCACTATAAGCTAACGCTTGGTGCATACCGCACTAAGATTAAAATGGCACAAAGATTAAATACCATCAACAAACTTTTACAAGCATAACATTCTGCCAAATAACTATTTTAGGTTGTACAGGAGCATGCCAACCCTCATGCTTGAAGCTCAGCCATGGGGGACTCCCAGACTCTCTGTGATACTCAAACCTCCCACTGCGAGACTAAAATAGATAACATCTACTGCAACTTTCATAGCAACACCCTAGCCTAATTATTTACTTGTCCGGCTAACTCTAGTTACAGTAAAAGTCAGGCTTCAATAAAGAAATGTGAACCCATTATACATACTCAACTTTCAGACCTTCTAGCTAAAACTAAATCTGGCTCCCCTGCTGAGCTGTGTCCCCCTCACATTACAGCCAAGTTAGCTTCTTCATTCATTTCATCAGTTGCAATCCTAATGTAACGTACCTTTTCTTCAGCCACTGTCCCCCGGACTGGAAAGCTGCCTATGTCACACCCATTTGAAAAAAATTGCACCTTGATCCTACGGACCCTGTCAATTATCGTCCCATTTCTCTTTTCCCTTTAAAAGGCAAATTGCTTGAAACCAACAGTTGTCATGTTACCTGGAGGCTCATTCCTTGTTGGTTGTCTCTCAGTCAGGCTTTCATCCTCTATAAAACACAGAAACCACCCTTGTAGCAGTTACAGACTCCCTCAGTCTTTCTTTGGACGCCAGCTATGCTGGTTCTGTTTGACTTGTCAGTGCCATTTGATTCCGTGTCACATCCTATTCTGATTCAATGCCTTCAGGAGATAGGAGTACACAGAACCGTCTTACATTGGTTCTCATATATTTTTGAAAGACAGGACTCAAACTATCACTCTGTGCCCTTTTCAGTCTAAGACTGTGTCCCTGAACAAGGGAGTTCCTCAGAACTCTACCTTGAGTTTGACTCTCTTAAACATTTATGTCACTCCCCTTGCTCGATTTGTTGAGTCTTGTGGCTTTGAGGTACTTTCCTATTTATATGATACACAGCTTGTTCTTTCTCTTGAGCAAGATATCGATGATGTTAAAGAGTGATTTACCTTCTGCATGAGAAAAATTGCCAACTGGATGTCCTCAAACTGTCTACAATTGAATTAGGGACATGACTGAGATACTACTCCTAGGCAACACTCATCTTTACTGGACTGAGGACAGGTGGCCTGTGGAGCTTGGCCCTACCCCCTCTCCCAGAAGCACAGTGAGGAATTTGGGTATCCTCTCCGATAATAAGCTATTGATGAAGGATCATGTGACATGAGGCATGTGTTTTGGGGCAATGCGCCTTCTTAAGAGGATTTTCCAGTGGCTGCCACTGCACTCTCACAAGACTCTCGTCCAGGCCCTGATTATCTGCCAGTTGGACTATGGAAACATGCTCTTGGTAGCATCAAATGTATCTCTTCAGGCCAAGATGAAGGAAGAACAAAATATGGCAGCCCGACTGGTTAATAAATATCCACCAGGCACCTCTTCAGTCCCCCATGCTCAGAGCCTTGCATTGGCTTCCCATAAAGAAGAGAGCAATTTTCAAACTCCTTTGCCTGATGCATAAAGCTATGGCAGGTAAGGGTCCCAAATATCTACAGGACAAATTGGCACCTTATCCTCCAGATAGAGCCTTAGATCAAGAAATCAGCTCCTTCTTTGCCTTCGACGCCTCCGCACATCTAAGTATGGCAGATGGGCTTTCACATATCTGGCCCCTCACCACTGCAATACACTCCCCTTTGTCCTTAAGGCTTGTACTGATTTCGCAGGCTTAAAAAACAGCTTAAAACTTGGCTGTTTTAAATGGTTGCTCCTAACTTCTTTGTTACCTCAGAGCCGAGATGCCCCTTCAGGGATGAGCCGTGGACTGTGTCAAATACCCACTAATTAACACAGGAACAAACTAGGATAAATAAAGGTATTTCTCCTCATTACACCTCCTCTGGGGAGGCGTACAGTTTTGACTCATTACCAGGATCGAAAATACTTGTTTAGTGGAACAACCCACTGCACCGCTGATGGAACGCCCCCTGATGTAGTGTAAGGCAACAAAGATAATTGCGCTGTGTTGCCTTACACCATATCTTCGAGGCCATGAATATCCATGCATGGTGGCATTGTATGGCCACATGGATATGGGACTGCACTCTGAGCCACCAGAGTTCCATAAAAGGTGACGCACAGGTGGCAAAGGGGCTTTTAAATAAACCCCACGGACTGGTACAAAACAGCATGCATGCATACTTGAACCCTGCCCAATCTCACTGTGACAATGCGTTCCACCTTGCACCATGAGGTTAGTGTGTATTTATTGGACTCTTGCACCCAAATAGGGACTCCAAAGCGATGGAATGAAATAGACTTGTCAGAGGATAATCTTCTCACCTGAGAGGGGGCTGAGGTGTTGGGAAAGTGAGGTATCAACACATTGGAACATGCAAAGAGTCATGTGCATAGTCTGTAGCATGAAACTACAGTGCATGCAGCTGTCTCGACGTGTCGGGTGAGAGCACTCAGGTGTCACCTGCCCTGGTAGGGACAACCCAAACTTCTGTCATGTACCAATTTATACTGGGTGTTTGGGTGAATGCAAGTAATGCACAACAGAGGACCATGTGCATTGAAAGATAACAGGGGCCTCATTTATGAGGAATTGGCATAGGGCAGCACCACAAATCTTTCTGCTGCGCTTCCCTACACCAATGTGATAGGGCAGGAATTCACTGTATTTAGGAAAAACAGTGCATTCCTGTCCTTTATTCCTGCGCTAGTGCACAATTTGCAGCCTAGCACCAATGTAGGTACCCCTGGTGCCTCCATGGCAGGTAAGATTATTGTTGTGCAGGAAGGGTCACTTCTTTCTAAAAGTGACATTTTCAGAAGTATAAGTTAAAATCCGAATTCCCCTTACATAAGGCTTTTAAATTAGGATTACAGAGACACCAAACTTGAACCAGTTATATCTTCCCATTTTGAAATTACACTTATAAAATGTAATAAAATAATCCCAATGTTATACTATGGCTTATATAGGTCTTGCATTAGTGAAAGAGGCATTTAGGGGTTTTTCACTACCATGACAATCAAAATTTAAAAGTATTTGTCCTGCTTTTTAAATACATTGCACGCTTGCCTCTGGGCTGTTCACGGCCTACCCTAGGAGTGACTTACATGTAAAGAAAAAGGAAGGTTTGAGCATGACATGAGGTTTATCATTCCAAGTCGACATGGCAGTTTAAAACTGCACACACATGCTCTACAATAGCAGATGTGAGACATGTTTAAAGGGCTACCATAAGTGGGTGGTGCAATCAGTGCTACAGGCCCACTATCAGCATTTGATTTACAGACCTTGGACACCTGCAGTGCACTTTACTATTGACTTATAAGATAATGAAATGTGCCAACTGAGGTAAGCCAAAGTAACCATGTTTTTGGGAAAAAGCACAAGCAATTTAGCACTGGTTAGCAGTGGTAAAGTGTGCAGAATTCTAAGGCTAGCAAAAACAGAGTCAGCAAAAAGCCGGAGGTCAGAAGGCAAAAAGTTAGGGGAAAACATGCAAAGGATACCAGAACTAAGATGTGTCCCCGCCAGCTGAAAGGGGGGAGACCTAACCAACCCCTTGGGAGTTGCCTTCACTCAGGTGGAAGAACCTGGAGAGACCATCAGCATTGGCATGGTCTGTTCAAGGACAGGGTTCCATCATAAAGTTTATATCCTTTATAGATATGGACCACCTCAGCAGTTTGGGATTCTCACCCCTCATCTGCATTAACCCTCTGAGGGGTCTGTGGTTTGTCTGAACCTGGACGTGAGCACAAAACAGGTATGGGCTTAACTTCTTCAGTGCCCAGACAACAGCAAAGGTTTCCCTCTTTATTGCACTCCACCCCTGTTCCCGGGGAAATAAACTTCTACTGTACTGGTGAAGGCTACCGGTTGATCCAGGCCCTCTATGTTTAGCTATGAGAGCACAGCCCCTATGCCATTCTCTGAGGGGGGTCTGTCTGCACAATGAATTCTTGGGAGAAGTCAGGGACCTTGTGCATGGGTGCCATGCATAGGGCCGCCTTCAGGGTGTCTGTCAAAGGTTTTCTGGCCCGTCTCTGTCGAGATCACCTGACGTGGTTGATTCTTGGAAGTCAGCACTGTAAAGGGGCAAAAATGGTGACCTACCCCTTGACAAATCTCCTGATTAGCCAGTGAGGACTCAGAATGCTCTCACCTTTGTCTACACATATTATAATAAACCTCTGCTCAACCAGCCTTCTGCTTGCACACATTCGCCACATCTGCAGAACTGGAACCCACTCTTTCATGTACCTAGCGTCCTAAACCTGGAATGACCCCCATACATATCAGACCTGCCTACTCAGTCCTTGAATTCCACAAGAAATTCAAGATGTGGCTGTTTACCTCGACCTCAGACTCGACCAGCACAGTCCCTTGCTTATCTAGCTTCTTGATACCCTCCCAGGTGATACACACTCTACAAATATTCAAACATAGCATAACACTGGGTATGGGATCACTTGTAATGAGGGCCACCTAACATAATAAATACATGCACCGCATTTCTGCCAGAACTGCATGCAAGCACACGTTTTTCTTCAAATATAAATGCACATGCATCAAAAGCTCAAATCTGCACATCCAGACACCAGGCAGGCACAGAGACGCACATTTATAAATATCGTTTATAGTAACGAATAAACAGATAAAAACTCACTTGTGGGGTTATAGTGATAATTTTATATTTTTTCCGACGCACATCACACTTCAAATAGATTTGAAAACACTTAATTTAGAATGTGTTACAGAAGGTTTTCAGAAGTAGCACTGTTAATACAAATTGCTCCTCTAGTCACAGTTTCTCGTGTGAAAACTGCCAAGTGATCCTCATAAAATGTACATGTATATACAATTAATCAGCAACACTTTCCTTTGAAATATTTCAGAGTACTATCACGGCTACCTTCATTCAATAATCTGAGAGGGTACCATAGGTATTATTGTGCCAAAGATGCTGACTTGCTCTGCAACTGCTTGAATTCAATAGGGAGCTCAAACACGTCATTTGACTCTGCCTGGTAACACCCCTGAGGTCAGATTGTGCTACATGGAGTATGGAGCCTACTTGCATGTGAATGTGGTCAAATCAGCAACAAATACATGTCACAAGCTCCAAAGCCCACATGTACACATTTCTGCTATGTGCTTCTGTGTTTGAGAGTGAGCCACATACATTCATGAAGTGGCAGGCTCACTGGCTGCTCTGTGTGCCTGATGTTTCCACAAACGTTGGTAATGAGAACATGTGCTGGAGCTGAGGAAAGTGAGAGAACGTCCACTTTCCAAAGTGTGGCTTTCCAAATGCCTGGCTTCTAGAACAGTGGCTAATATTTGATATTAAAAAGGAGTCTTTGTATCCCTTCTTTAGCATCACAGTTCCCTTGTTCCACAAACAGAAAAGAGTGGTATTTGTTCAAAGGGTGTAATATCTCAAGTGCAGCCTCTGGGATTGTTTTCTTTTTACAGGTGAGGAAACCTGTATGAGACATATTTCTAAAATATCTAGCATATGCTCCACATGTTTTACCACCGAACTGGAGAAACTCTGGGGCATATTTACAAAGGGATTACACCATCGGAGCATCACTTTTTACGACACCCCGGTGGCGCAATGGCCTTCTTCATATTTACATTACTTTACGTGGCTTAGCAGCGCCTTGTAAATATTGTACACTTTGATGCCATTTTGTGTATCATAGGGGCGTGAAATAGGTGTCCCTTCCTGTGCATAAACGATCATCCCTGCAACGCAGGCATCCTTGCAGTGTGGTGCAAGACGCCTGCTCTGGTGCTAGGCAGATTTGTTAGCACCAGCACAAGCGGAATATAGGGGTGCACCACATGTTTGTAAATACGGTGCATACCTGCAGTTTTTAACTAACGCTGCGCGGTGCAGCTGAATTGCTTGCAGTGTTGCGCTGCGTCCTTTCTTTGTACATATGCCCCTCTGTGTACTCATGTACTATTTTAGATGTTCCACTGAATGGGGGTTCTACTACTAGAAGGTGTCTATGCCTGGGAGATCAAAATAGATGATGATGATAATGATGAATGTTATTATTATTGAAATAAATCATTGGATATTTCCAGTAGTTGTGGTTACGGACTGTGCAATAATTGTTTCAGTCAAGGAAGGTTTAACAATACTGGTAGATCTGCAAGAGCTTATACACAAGCTTTGAGATTCTTTACTCCTACTTTATTACATGTAATACCTGAAGGTGGTATCCAATATACAAGTCTAATATATTTACACTCATACACTCAGGGGAATAAATAACCAGATCTGGCAAACACAAAAAAGACTCGATAAAAATGGATGGCCCAGTCTTCAACAATCTCTTGGCCACTCATTGCTATAGACATTACATTTACCTATCAATTCACTCCTTGTTTTATGGGGTTATTTGGATGCCCCAAATCAGTTTTTTCTACAACAATGTATTTTTATTACTTTTTATTCGAGATTCAACTCCTTACATACATTGTTTTCATATTTCTGTGTCTGGAAGGCAGACTAGAAATGTATACCTTAAAAACTAAGTTACAGTTTCAAATTTTAAATCTGTGCGGCCAGTCACAATATCTGGCTCTGACCTATTAATATGTTACGTCAGTGGTTCTTAACCCCTTGGGCGCGGCCGTGATTCTGCACCTGTGCGGCAGAATCGCGAGTGGGCGGGTTCATGACGGCCCCCAGCCGTCATCAGCACACGCCCACCTTAGTGATTGACGGCTGGGGGCCGTCATCAGCATCGAAGGGGTTAAACTATATTTTAGGGACCACTAATGGTCCACAAAGCCTACTCAGATGGATTTGTAGGAGCACTAAAAGTACATTAAAAAAATGTAGCATGACTGATAAGTAGCCTTAATCGAATTTAGATAAGCTCCAACCTACTCATTAAAATTAAAATGTTGACATTTTTATATTTGTTTGTGAATATTTCATCATTTATCGAATCGTTAGTTGAACGCTTGTTTCTGTATTGCTAGTGCATGCTTTGCGATTCAAATAATGGTAAATGCTAAGGAAGGGCCCTTGGCTTCCAGTATTGACTCATTCAAGGTCCAACATGGGAATGACATGTATTGTGGAAGATTTCAGCAATGAGTAATTTGCAAGCCACTCAATCACTGAGCTATGTGTGGGAGCTTCCTTATCAGCCATTTCCATGAAAAAAGGCGTTCCTAACTGATGTGTATCACAACATTGCAGGTAAATAAGGGCCTTATTTAGAGTTTGGAGGATGGAATAATTTGTTGAAATGGAGTGGATAGCCCTCCATCGTATTACACGCTTGCGGGAAGGGGAAAAAAGCAAACATTTGCTATAGCCTGACAAGAGGATTACTGTTCCCATAGGAGGCGGTAGCCAACTTAGATTCCTGGGTATGGGGCTACTGGGTCTGTACTGCAGCTTAGGGAGGGGGCAGCATTCCCCTCCTGTCAATAAACCAATCAGACCCCGGGGGATGCGGTTCCTGGAGCCTGTGTAAGGCTAAAAACATAATCCCAGGGGTAAAAGTTTGAAAAGTGCTGTATGGAGAAACATAATTCTAAAGTTTGGCCCACAAGGCCTAGAGGAGCAGGGTATCCCTATATGTTTCTTAACTTATTTTTTCAGGTCAGGCGATTGAGTCCCCAAGTCCAGCAATGACTACCACCACATAATTGTTGATGTGGTAGCAGCCAATGAGATCTTACCATTAGATCTGTTGTCTCTGTGGATCTTCTGCTATGTGATATATACATAATTTATTTACTTACATTTCTCAAAAATTCCTGAATGGATTCATACCAAATAATAAAAAGCATGATTTTTAGTTTAGGCCAAGATCTAGCTTTCTGACAAGTTTTATGCACACATCCGTTCACTTTTTATGTGTCCTCGGAGATAGACAGGATCACAACCCTGTACATACCGCACATACCATCACATCACGTGACCTAGAACGACCCTAGAAGAAGCACTGTGATAGGCTTCTTGTCAAACCAGCGGATTCCACACTCAGAAACGACCATCGCGTTTCACTAAGTAAGTTCTTTTCGGATTGTCCCTCTTTGATACTTAGCTTAATTAATAACGACTCATGTATGAGCGAGCACCTATCTTCATCCCAAGCTTAATTTTACCGAGCTCGATGTTCTGCATATTTTGAGTATGGTTCTTAGTTCATCCTCACGTTCACTTGCTAAACGATAAAACTAAGACCACCCCTGTATGTTCATTATCACTACCCGTGATTAGATGCGAACACCAGCCACTGCATTAAACGTTGTCAGACCACCAATACCGTGCGTGTACATGCAATAGAACCCTTGAGTCTTTGATGTTGTCGTTATATGATTTGACATGCTATCAATCATTATGAGTTATATTGCTTTAGTTTAAAAATTGTAGAATCTATGTACGATATCTATATGTTATGTTCTGAACGCTAAGGTCCTGTATGTTTTTTCCTACAGACCCCTGAAGAAGGGTCAGTTGGTTGACCCGAAATGCATTGGGTACAATGAAATGCACTTTAGGAATTCATGATTGGAATGAATAATGAAATGGTGTACTGGTGAATAAAGAAAGATTGGTAGAAACACCAAATGGCTGATCCTGATGATTTTTGAAAAGCCAGAGAAGAAACTACCCAGTTTCATGTCAAAGGAGCGCGCCCTTCGTGATAACGCTACCTAACTATAACTTCCCAGTGGTGACCACCATTGGGTATTTATATATCTGATTCAACAAAGATGTGGCAGCAGCAATCTTAGGACTAGGAGACTGAGTCCCCAGTCCTGATGAAAGCATTTAAAAGGATATGAGAGGGAAGGGTAAAGATAACCTGCCCGCCTAGCCCATTGGGCCAAAATGGATTTTAAAAAATGTTTCAGCAAATTTGAGTTAGATCTGTGAATTTGAGGTAAAACTATTTTTTTTAAAGTGTGGGCTCCTATGCATTAAAAATGATATCACCTTCAGTTTGGGCTCAGTCAGCATATGCTACTGGCGGAGGTGGGTATGTCAAAGCTCCCTGAGCATGTTTGAGTTCCCAGGGACCCCATACCCTAGGGCTGATATGTCAATTAGTGGGGTGGCGCACATTTATATGTAATTGATAGATTTGTCTCCACAGCTGTGGGCAAAGTGTCCTTACTCCTCAGTATCTGCCCATGTTTTTGCAGAGTTGTCCTTAGCTCTCTACAACTTGCACTGATTTTTGTAATTAATTTTAAAACATCTTTATATCATAATTTTCTTGTTTGCGTCGAAATTAGCAAATCTGATCAAGCTATTTTATTAGTGCAGTCTTTCTCATTCGTTAGTAAGTGATATCACCTTTTTATCAAATGTTCAATGTAATACATTTCATCTTTTTGATTTTCTTTCTTACTTGAACAGTTTCTTTTTGTTCTTAGTATCTCAGTATGATGAATGCCCCACATGCTTCCTATGTAATGTGGTTTATTTTCTCCATTGTTTCTTTCTGTATGAAAGAATGTAACTTTTGATATACTGATAGCGTAGGTAAAGTGAAGGTTTAGATCATTTGCATTTGAAATTCCAAAGTGCTCTTAACATTCTACTTTAATTCCATCCCATATGATGAATAAGTCATACATTTAAATTGCAGGAAAACTAAATGTACTTACTTATCATTAATTTCAGGAAATGCATGTTCAATATCCCACCAGTATTTTGAAACATTGTCAGTTGTCTCTCATTCTCACTCTCTCAAAAAATATTCTGGGGCTTTTAAACCCCAATCGTGATATATTGGTACAAAGAGATGTAATACACTATCTTAGCATAAATAACATGAACTTTCCTGACTGTTTTACTGATTCACAAAGGTAAACATACTCATGCTTGTAAGTTTACTCTTTTTCGCATGCACAAAACTGTGATTTATTAGTAACCTTATGACTGCGGAGGCTCTGCCACTTTAAAAGATAGAACAGGCCTATCTTTTCATGTATGAAGTTCTCTGGCATTAATGTGGAGTCTCTGTAATCATTAAGTTAATATTATTTGCAGTTTTGTGAATACAAAAATTTGTTAGTTTACCTTGGTGAATCAGGCCCAGTGTGTTTGTGTTTGTGTATGTGTGTGTCTGTTTGTGTGTGACTCTGTGTGCTCCTCCTTGCAGCCCCCAGCATCTGAATGATTCTATAGAGAGAGATCCTCGCACATTAACATCTGCATGATGATCAGATTGATACAAGATGAGAACAAAGTAGTAAATATAGAGAGAAGAATTGGTTCCCCTAACTTAGGCAGCAGACATAATCATCTCTTGATTGCACTGCCTTGCTCATCTTCCCAACAAAATCATGATAAAAGGAGCTTCCTGGCACACTGAGAGAAAGTTATGTATTAGTTGGAGTGGATTGATGTTGACCATAAGTAATAAAGTCAATCTCCTGTTAGGTCCAGGCAAATGTTCCATTAAGTTAAACCTGTGCTCAGCCCCTATTACCTATGGAACAGAGCAGACAGGCTTAACTTAACAAAAATGTGTAAAGCATTTAGAAGTTTCAAAACAGCTAAAAAGTTGAAAACACAACACAATAAAAATCCAACTTCAATCTACATCTATAGAGGAGAAAAATGTAATATAATAAGCAAAAGGACACCAAAATGACAAAACAAAAATAAGGGGAACCGAAGATATAATTTTTAAAGATGTAAGTGAAAATAGAGCAAAAAGCTCAAAGCACCATTTGTAGTCAATGGTCATGGTAGACTGGAACTTAGGTGTGATTTGCCACTGGTCATCTAGGATTTTTTCACAGCAGTGTCCTTTTCAGCTATTTTATGTTTTTGCAGCCAACCAGGGGGATCAGCCTTATGGTCCTTGAAGATCTTTCTTTCCTTGCATTTCAAGTGAGAGTGGCTTCGACCTACTCAAGTCCTTCTCACAGGTCACAGATGTTAAGTGCAACAGGTTCAGCAGTGTTTGGAGGAAGGCTGGTTGAGGGTCCAGCTTTGTGGGGTTCAGCAGCTTGTGGGTGGACGACATCCTAAGATACTCCCCTATGGAGCAATTGTTCCCAGGCACCAGACTACTTACCTGCAGTAGTTCCAGTTTTATTATTTTAGAGTGGACCAACTCTAAGTATATGCGGCTCAGACAGACCAGTCAGGCAGGTTTTGACACGCTGGTGTCAAAAAGGATGCCCCCTGTCTCCACCATGAATGTTCTGCATAGTTCAGAGGAGTTATCCCTGCCCATTCAGGCCCACCTACTGTGTAGCTACAGGGAGGACTTGCACACTTCATTCAAGCATGAGCAGAAGCTGGGAGTTGGCTGATGCTTATGCTAATTAGCCCACTGAGAGTTTAGGCAGGTAACGGCTAATTCTAAAGGTTACATTTCCTTAACATTTTATCAAAAATATAATGTCATAATTGAATCAGATTTTTAATAACTATTAAAAATAGTGGTTTCATTATTTTTCTAGCAGGACTCATCCCAGAGATACAGTATTGGTATTTTAATCTGAACTCTAATTGTCGACATAGGGCAGCCAAGCCTGCCACAGTGAAAGATAACTTAGGGGCTTATCACTGTACAGACATGGTAATATTAATTTTCAACATGACCCACTTTTAAATACCATGCACCTTACCTTGTGGGCTTTAAGGCTTACATAGTGGTGACTCACAAATATTTAAAAGGGGGGTTTTTACCTGTTAAAAGGGTTATTTTAACAGCTTGTGCTGCAGCAGTCAGGCTACAGTAGTAAACCAGAAACTTTATTTTCCTTTGACATACTAGTAAATCGCACAATAAATGATGCAGTCCACAAGTGACATTTAACTTCCCATGTCATGGGTTCAGTTTCTACACTGCATACTATGGCCTTATACATGAGTTAAATACACCAATCAGGGATTAACCAATGTCCACAGGTTTAGTTAGTCAGGTTCCATACACTGGGCACTAGACAGCAGTGCTCCACTCCCAACGTCTACAAAACGGGAATAGAATTCTGTAATAAATGCGGGTGCCAAGCAAAAGGGAACATTTTCTCATTCATACTGACATGTGAATGATGGTTTCAAGAAATATATGATTGGAAACCACTACATTTAGCTGATAACTATTATATACATGATGGAAGGATGAACAATTCTGATTACTATAGGTGTTAATGTGATACTCCAGAGCTTTCACTTAGATCAGCCAGGATGGCATTGTAGTCACATGTTGTGTGAAGGTAGTACACCCCTGTCAAAATATTGACTGCACCAAACCCAATTAAAGGGCATGATGGCGGGAGGGTTGGAGAGAGAAAGAGAGAGAGAAATATTGAGAGAGAGAGAGAGAGAGAGAGAGAGAGAGAGAGAGAGAGAGAGAAGGAAGTACATGCAGAAAGAGGAAGTGAAAACAGTGATGATAAGGAAGCATATGACAAATATGTTGTCAGAGGATTTCGGAAACAGAATGCAGATGAAAGGGATTTGAAGTGGAGAACAGGGGTGATTTAGGCACTCTGAGAGCCTCTACCCCTTCCACAGACTTCATAATATTCTATCGACAGTGTAATAATCTCAGAACTGAAACATTTGTTGTGCTAATTAATCACAACAAAATCATTGCATAGCCCATGGAACTAACAAGCATTGTCAATGCCAATAAATATGTTTTTTTATTTAGGTGTCTGTTCGTTGTTGTGTAGTACGTCTAAATGAAGCAATAGTAAACTCACCGAAAATCATTCAAATGCTGGTCATTGCTTTTATTTACTCATGAGAAAGTGTCACTCGAAGTATCACAAATTTTGGAATTAGAATGCCACTCATACACCAGCTTATAACCATAGAAATGTCACACTTAAGAAACCTGAATACTTGGCAGCTCTGTTAACTTATTGAGTCATGGCCAAGTGAGCTACTGCCTCTTGCCCACTCCTTGCACTCTCTGGCCTGCCACTGACAACGCTTAATTGGGGATCTCTACTTATCCACTCTCCCCTGGGGCACCTGGTTATCCTTTATATGGTGTTACCAACTTAAGCCCTACCAGGGCTTTAAGTGGGATGAAAAACTAGGGGTCTCTCAAAGGGGCGTGGCCGATGTAATTAGAGGCGTGGCTTAAAAACACATAAACTGAAAATCTGTGTTTAGCAAAGTGTGCCACCTGACTAGTATTTTGCTGCTTCTGTCACTGCATCCAGATGTATAATACAACAAGTAACATTATACCCACAACAAGCCAGGAATATTGGCTTTTTTTTTGTTTAGAGTTTTATATAGCTTAACCAGACCAGAGAAATCGGGAATCAGAGTGTACAGGAGCACCAGTTTCGGTACATAAGGACACATTAATTTCTTTGTCAATGGTTGTTAGTTGCATAAGTAAAATGAGCAACACCTATGGCTTGGTTGTACAGAATATGGAAAATGCTTCAGTTCTGAAATAAGGAGACTGTGAAAGAACTATAACGAGTCTCTTTGAAGTTACCTCAAAGGCAGTGAAGGGTGGTACTGCTGCAGAGTTGAGATTTATTTGTTCACCGAGGGTGAGGGCGAAGATGGAGAGAGCCTGATAGAAACCCGTCTCGGCTCCTGCTTTTTAAAACTACCAGTGTTCAGCACCGGCAGGAACCGGCTTACTTAAAGACTAAAGAGAGGATTTGTCACAGAGTCGAGGGGGGTCCTGGCATCTAACGTCATTTACGGTGGCAAATGCCTGTCTGCGCATCATGCACCCCCAATTCTCTCACAATGACTTAAAGAGCTACATTGACAAACTGCTTGGCAGAAATGTTCTTCAGAATACTTCTTTAAAGGTCACTGGTGTTCAAACCTGGCAGAAATAATTGAGTCACAACCTAGCAGTTCAGCAGCTAGGATAATTTCACCCAAGAAAGAAAGATATTTTCCCTGTGTACATTATGGAAGACTGAAAACACACAAATGAGCATTGAATACATAGGGTGAAAACAGGGAGCGATTTCAGAACGACTGGACTGTTTCTTTGGACGGTGTCGACTGAGCTTCAGTCTCTGTAATTAGCACCTTTCTTACATGATCCATTACCGACAGTGTTAATTAGATTTCTGCAGCGCCAACCTGGGATGGCTTGCAGCCATTCTGCCTAGATTAAAAATACAAATCGGTGCTCTACTTATTATATAACTAGGAACAGGATGTCATTAAATCGGTCTTATGACTCTCTCTTGTAAATAACTTCTACTTAATTTGAAATATTAAGTGGTATTTTTTCTAGCAGTTTCATTTATGGTAATAATTAATTTTTTGTCGTCATGCCTATGAAATGTTACAGAGATGCCCAATGTCATTTCCATAATTGAATACATTTTTAATTGGGGACATTTTTCAAACTGACGTGTGAAAATTGGAACTACTGAGCACTCTCACTTTGTGACAAATCGCTTGTTTGGCAGTGGTTTCTTCTTATTTTTGTACTCCTCAGGTCCTTTGGGCATGTTTTATGCCATTGTTAAAATAAGAGCTGGATAATAATGTATGCACCGATCATCAGTAATGAAGAAACCCCATTAATATTTAGATGCCATTGTGTTTTATGGACTGTTTGGTCCCTCTGATGAAGGTAATATTTTTCCACTCTATTAATTTGTTGTTATTGGTTGAGGACAATACACTTAGATGTATTGAATAGTGACAGGAGTGGGCCAAATTATGCTGAGTAAATTATGTTAAAAAAAAGAAAATTATGTGGCATTTGTCATTATGTGGCATTGTGGCATATTGAGGCACCTTTTTAATAGTATTAAGTTAATATTTTGTACTTTTTACACTCGTTAACTCTGTCTGGGCATTGGGTGCACTTCATTAGTGCCAGTTTAATACCCAAATATAGCATTAAGCAACAAAAAGGTGACCAGACAACCTTTGCAAAAGATCTCCCACTCCGTGGAAACATGTGCTGCTGCATTTTTAGTCGTTTTTTTAACACTTTGAGCTAGGAAAAACATGTTTTTGTTAACACTTGCAGATAATGCAGCACATGATGGATCATTCATGTGGCAAATGCAGCAAACCTATAAGTATGCGGAAATCGCCAGGGCGTACAATCGCATAATTCAATGTCCCTGCCTATACGTAAATTAACAAGCATGTAGCTAAATGAGCCAACCAAACGTACCCAAAATGGCATTCAGCATGTCTGTTTAGGAATCAAGAAAGCGGTTTTTGTCACGGAATCTACTCTCTGAGTGGCATAAGAAATGAGCGAATATTTCTATATATTAGCACACATTCGGGAATCATCTTTCCCCCTCGTGTTTCACTTGTGAGCATTGGACCATTATTTAGCTGAGTTTGTCCATCCTTCGTGCCCCTTTTGCCGTAATTGTTTATTGACACCTTGAAGACGTTTTTCGAATCTCATTTTAAGTGGGCATTTAAATTCACCTCTATTTCAACGGATCAGAATTACAATTACCTTGATGGATGACGGGTAATTCTGAGAATGACAACTCTTTATAGGAATTAGTGTTCACGCTCATGATTTCCATCAGAGTTTCACGCGGAGATTTCTGCTGCTTTCTAAAGCCAAAATCTCCACGTGAGAGACGGAAAATTATCATTCTGATGGGGCATGTAACCAGGCCCAGACAGGCCCCACCGGGCACCGGTCGTTTCCCAGGTGTCTAGAAAGGGTGGGGGCCCTTGTTGATGTCGAGGGCTGGGTTTTATGCTGCCCACCAACAGACCTCCTCGCGCTCTTCCGTAAAGTGGGTTTGTGTTCCTCTGGAATCCCCTCCCTCATGTTGGTAGGCTAAAGAAAAAAAACAGAAGTCCTCCTTACCATGCCAGATATTCACCGTATTACCAGCAGACCTCAAAACAGCAATATATGGCTAGGATCATAAGAAAATGCCCGTCTTATGCTCTACTCGAATCTGCAAAATTGGTTGGGGGAGGGTAAGAACTCGACTTCAGTGTGTTTTCTGAAGCAGCCTAAGAGCGTGCTGTGCTCTCTGGATGAGACTGGCAGACTCCCTCACTTTCTTCAGCTAAAGTGAGTAATCACCTGTGGATTAGTTGCTACACCTGTGACTCAGTGGTTATACTCACTCTGCAAGGGGCAGGGGTGGGAGTCTGCTAGTCACGCCCAGATACCACAGCACGCCCTCTCACTCAGTTAGAAGTGCCTGTGCCTGTCACATCCAGTGATCCGGACCACATGGGGCCTGGGCAGGGAGAGAGTGGCCCACCTCTCATTGCAATAGCAGCAGGTAGGTTAATGCTTCACTCTTGGACTTTTGGGCGCACATACACCATTGTGCGGAAGCACACAGAAAGACAGTGTTTTGGGGGTCTTGATGTGCTGGCAGGCATGTATTTTGTCCTTGTTGAGCTAGGCTGAATTCAGTTTACATTTATTGAGACAACAATGTGAACCCATCACTAGGGTTCCCCACCAGGAAAACAGTGACTCAGGCCCTCAGCACAAGCCGCCTCGACTATGGCAATGCACTTTATGCCAATACCACCAAGCAACTGCTCAACTACCGTAAGACAATCCAGACCACCGCAGCAAGACTCAAGCTAAACCTTCCTAGAAGAGCCAGTACCTCACCCCACCTTGGAACCCTCCACTGTCTCTCATACAGTACAGAAAGATGCCTCTTCAAGCTCCTCACTGATGTTTACAAGGCCCTCTTCAACATCGGACCCACCTACCCCACCCACCACCTGACATTCCAAGGTCCCCCCTGGGAGATCCGTTCCGCCTTCCTTGCCCCGGCCCACAGCCCCTGCATCTTTTTGAACCGTTGCAGAGGTCGTTCCTTCTCCTATATTGCTGCCAAGTCCTGGAACGACCTCCGCCTGCACACCTGCCCTTCATCTATCGAATTCAGAAAAATGCTCAACATATGGCTCTTTGATAAAGAACGTTGGGACTTTGCTCCTGGTGACCCGCTGGAGCAACACATCGCGCTTTACAAGAACCCTCTGATTGAATGACTGAAGCAGTTTGACAGGCCCTTTGTTAGACCTTTTTCTCCACACCTGGCTGCCATCATAACCTCAGTTGTTCAGTAGGCATCCAGTGATATGAGAGAAAGAAGAATTCTCCCAGGAGGACCATCCCAGCCTTCCTGATAGATAACAGATGGTGGTATCATTTGCAGAACAGACCAGGTGCAGCTTGGATGCTTCTTCCTACCACAGAAAAAGAAGTAATGAGGAGGTCAGATTTTCCAAAAATGAAAATGACAGGTACCTTTCCCCCTCTGCATGGCTGCTACTACTAAAGTTAAATAGCGTGCTGTTGATTACGGGGTGGATTAAAGTGTGTTGAAGGGAAGTAGGAGGAAGAATAACAAGAAAATCCTAAAATAAGGGCTTCATTCAAAAAGGGTACTTGATTCAAAAAATGTATTTTATTGAGCTGACAAATTGTTGTCAACTCACTCAACCTCATTGTGGGATGCTCAGCAAATCACAGTAGAATGGCGAGCCGCATTTGCACGGTCTGCCCAAACTGATAGATACTCTTTTGGAGCCAACCCACCTTCCTCCCTAGCACTGATTGAACTTGCTTGCTGCACTCACTTGCTTGAATTTTACTCCAGATACCAGGCACATCGTAATTTTCAGCCCACTCCAAATGAGTGCTTTAGTCTCTCCTTCTAGGGTATTCTGCCCAAGCCTCTGTCAAATGACAGAGATATTATGAGTATATTCCCTACGTCTTCCCTATTTGGCATGTTGAGACCTGGAAAGGGGTTATGGCAAGAATTCCTGCCAATTAGTCTAGAACAAAGAGAGGGACAAGGTGGGCTGTTTAACAGGGTTCAGCGTACATGCCTAAATACTGAAGAACAAGAGAGGGTATGCAGTTCCCCAGTGGAAAGGGAGGATGAACCAAAGTGGGTGGAGGCATAAAGGAGGGGAATCCTCCTTGTCAGAACTGGAGTCCTCACACATCCAGCAAGCTAGGTGTCATGCTTCATCATTTAGACTCGCTCCTCGTCGGGTCGGCGGTGCAATACCCGATGGGCACCCATAAAGGGGCTCTTTAGCAGAGATCTTCTGTTCCTGCCATATGGTGCTGTGAGTGTGAGGGCCCTATGTGTGAGTGTAGATGTGGATGAGTGGTGTATTAAAAAGGTTAGATAGTCAACAAAGGGAATTTAATAACGTGGTAATCCACTTTGTTAAAAATGAGAAGAGAGGCTGCTCGCTGGCTCACTGGTCCAGGGGAGTAATGCTCTACTCTATGCTTGACATGTTACATGCTGTATGTTGAGGGTAATACAGTACATTTCTTCAAGACCTAATAACTATCTACACTAAGTGGTCAGGTGGCCAGATTCCTACCTACCACTAGTATTCTGTGCAAGCACGTATTCCCGCCACTTCTAGTGGAACCTAGACAGGGATGACAAAAAGGGACATATAGGCACAAGTGAGTGGAGTCATCAACCTACCCCCACAGTTAGTGGTTCATCAACCAAGAGCGTGTATGCTAACACTCTGTGCTAATTGCAACAAGTGATTAACACAAGGGAGTGGTACTTAAAAACAATATTAGTTGACTTGGGGATAACGCAGTCAAGAAAGTAGTAAGGTGCATGTATGGGGAAAATTGTCTCACCCTACTAGATGGAAGCGCTGGCTTCAACGGTCTTCTCAGTAGTGAGCACCTCAATTTCGGGTGCCCTGTGTGGAAAAGGAATAAAAACAACAACATGGCATGGATAGAGTGCTAATGTGTCCTTTACAGTAACGTGTTTGCATGAGTGAACCACCTCGTGAGGTAGAGAGATGCTTGACTGACCCAACTTCTGTATAGTCTCTGGACTCTGCCGGCATACTAGGTGCGGGCTGATCGGGCCTCATCTGGAGCATTGTGCACACAGACAAGCCCGGGCTAAAAAACCCAGCAGAATGCCCCTTGGCCCCCAGCACCCCCGCCAGCCCAAGCAACCACGCCAGCATGTCCGCTAAATCTGCAGAGGTTGGAGGTGCCCGAAGTGAGTTCAAATCAAGCGCTCTCATTGGTCCTCCCTGACATATTGCAAATCAATCACCTATAGAGCTGTACTTACCCCAGCTCGTCTTCTATATTAATCAAATAAATAACCAGTCAGTTAGCAGTGAAGAAAGTTCAATCGTTTAATAACAAAGTACTCTACGGAGAGGAGCCTCCCCACGGCCTCCACCCTTGAGGTCCACAGAGAAGACTGCTGGTTTACAGTCAAGACAGATCATATATACTTTTTGAATACCATGCAATCACCCTAAATGGAAAACTGCAGGAGGCTTCTAGTGGCCTCAAGGAAAGACCATATTAGGCACACATAATTGGCTCAGAATAACTCTATTCATTATAGTAAGGTCAAAGAGGTTGACTCCCCTCTGCCCAGCGCACAGGAGTACAGGCACGGCGCCTTCAGGAATGTGCTTTATCGCATTCAAACCCAGATGTAACCTTGGGCCTTCAGACAGAGGTAGAGACAGTCCCACTTCAGCAGCTTCTCTATAACTCTGAATGGGAAGGGTTCTGTCGATGTAAGAGAGAACACGTGACTTTAGCTCAACACAGAGCAGGACCAACAAGATGGCGTCTGCTTGAAACCTAGGCTTCACGTACTAACACACTAAAATACTCATGTTTACATAGAAAGCATATAAAACGATACACGTATATGGCATATATTGAAGTATTCATATATATGTATAGGTACATCATGCTAACAACTATATAACTGGAAACAGGGAACAAAATCAGGTTTTATCCATCAAATCCACCCTTTTAGCATGATGTAGCTCACTATCGGTTATTCAGTCCCTAAAAAGACCTTGATCGATCTTCATAAGGCCATTTATTTCTTGCTGAACCATCTGCTTTTTCACGGTGGAATGAGAAGGAACCATCGCAGAGGAAAGTCTACTGGCACAATAGGAGCAGCAAGCTGGCCCACAGTGTATGCAAAGACAACAAATAAATATAACCCAATTATCACTCCAAGAATCATCAATTGGTTCCAACCCCAAGTGGACAGTAATCCCCAGAACCACCCAGAGATAGACCAAGTGCCATTTTCCGCGTGAATTTCTAAGGCCAAACGATGCAATCTCTGGATGGCAAAATGGACAGTGGGGGCCGATCAGGAATATACACGCAACAGGATCTGCTGATCACGCGACAAGCTCCTCCTCGATCAGCCAAGATAACAACCAATACCATTCGATTTTGAAGCAGGACAAGTCTCGTCGCCTGAAGCTCCTCTGTCATATTAGTAAAAATATCTTTAGTGATATTAATGACTCGCTCAACTACTCTGGACAACTGCTGTACTTCCCTACTTGTTAGAATTGGACCCCATATAGGAAATATTCCCTTTGCAATATCAGAGAACAGTTGCAGGGGAGTATCGGTTTGATCTACATCTGAGGTATCTATCTGTCTCATATTTCTAATAATCGACTGACTTGGTTCATCTAGACAATGACCTTTATGATAATTGGAGGGAGCTATATACACTGGGGGGTACAAGAAGGACAAATAACATTGTCCTGACCCATTGTGGGAGCCACGTATATGCATTTTCTCCGCACAAAAAATATACATATACTAAATGTTCTTAGACAATAGGTGTAATTACACCTACTTTCTCCTACCCGGACATGTCCTGCTCCCTGCACACAGAACGCAGAGGTGCTATGCAAAATAGGTATATGCACTGTTCTATCATCAGTAACATTTCTTTCAATGAATTGCTGAAAGTACTGGGTATGGTTAAACTCGACAAAATCAAGAATTTCGTTCTGGAGCCAAGTAACATTCTCATAAATAGTATACAAATTCATACATCTACATACTTCAGTGACATTCAATCCTCCAGGGACCTTAGTGTCGAGTAGGAGGATATAGCGGGTTTCCAATCTTCGTAATTTGACTTCTCTGTCTCCGCCGTCTAGTGGCCTTGACCGTGTCAATGACAAAATATTTCAATGAAGTGTTTACACTTTGATGAAACTCACGGAAGTGCCTAGCTACCGGATACGTATTATCTCCATTGGTGATGGCCCTCAAATGCTGGAGGATACATTTGTGTACCGGTAGCTTGGTACTTCCCACATATTTTAGTGAGCAGGGACATTGCAATACATATATTGCAAACTTATTTTTGCATGCTAAAACCTGAGATATAGGGTGTTGTAAGCCACTGAACCCGTCTGTGTATGATCTGACATTTACGCCGTGGTTACAAGCCTTGCAGGTTTTACACCTGAAGAATCCCTTGTTATTCTGCCACCACATAGTTTTTTCAATTGGCTCAGGGTTAGTGTCAACTAATTGGTCTTTAAGAGAGGGTGCCCTGCTGAATGTTAATGACACCCTCTTAGGTAAATTCGCTCCCATAATTGGATCACTTATTACAATAGGCCAATTTTTATTTACAACTTTGTAAATCTCTCTGTGTTGTTTTCTGTAGCCAGTGATTATTCTATAGGTTTTTTCTTTTTCAGTTTGTCTAATACCCTCAGCTGGCTCAACATCACTCTGAACCCTGTTGCCATTTTTTGTTAGCAGATCCTCTCTAGTCTTTATCAAAGATTTGATTCTGGCCCTCTCAATTGCCTGTTCTGTGTAACCCCTTTCTAGAAAACAAGCTTTGCTTTCCTGTTGAGCCCTCTCTAGGTCAATGGGATTGCTGCACACCCTTCTCATGCGCAGTATCCCCACATAGAGGATACAGGAAACAAGGTGTGCGGGGTGTGCACTGGCCGCATGTAAAATGCTGTTACCCGCGGTGGTTTTGCGGTGTACTTTGGTTTACAGTCGTCCATTTGCTATATATAGTTCAGTGTCCAAAAATGTTACTGAACTCTGACTTAGTGAGGCAGTACATTTTAAGTTGAGTTCATTTTGATTGATATCTTGGATGAATCTTACGGCATCCTCTTTGCTGCCTCTCCACACTACAAGCAAATCATCGATATATCGATACCATCCTGCTACATTGTTCAGATATATATATATTCACTGAAAAAACCATAGGTTATAGACCATATATAGTTAGGAATTAGCATTTACAAAACCATATTTTACTCACACAAAACCATTGAAATTTCATATATAGTTAGTTGCCCTAACTATATATCGCGCACCCGCAATCCACTGCTGATGATGTCACATATTACATCATTCATGACATGGTCAGTGACATCACTGATGACATCACTGATGACATCTCAAATGACATCACTGATGACATCACGGATGATATCATCCAGTGACTGTATGTTGCAGTAAAGTAAAATATGTCTTACATATTAAAGAATGAGTGGATGTTTAAGTGTCTGGATGAAGGATTTAGTAGGTGCATGACTGACTGTATGAGTGAGTGATTAAATGTGTCTCACTGAGTGCATGGGTTAGTGACTAAACTGTCTTAATTTGTGCATCATTATGTCTGTTGTTCTGTAACCTGCTGCATGTGTTGATCAGTAGCTATATGAGTAACTATATGGGTTATTGATTGGTTGCCCAAGTATTTGTATGGGAGACTGAGTGTGTGTGTGAGTGGCTGGGAGGTGTATGACTCTGTGCATAGATGTGTGAGCAATTGATTCACTAGATGTGTGGGTTCAAAAGTGCATGTGGAATCAGCTGTATGGGCGGTTGACTGTGTGCATGAGTGTATTGGTGAGTGAATGGATATCTCAGTGCTACATGTCAAAGTAAGTACATATGTAAAACACAGTACATGTGAGAGTTGACATATATAAATACCTGTGCATAAGAGCCAGTGAATGTGTGAGTGGCTGTATGGATCATTGTGAACTTGTATCAGTGATTGTATAAGAGAGTAAATTTATGTTAGAATATGTTTGAATTAGTAAGGTGTCTATAACTGTATAGTTGAGGAAATGGAGGTGTGATTGATTCTTTGCATGACTGACTAGATGTATGAGTAACTCCATGGATGAGTGACAATCTGTGAGTGTCTGTTTACACTGATTGTATCTAAGGTATATTAGAGTCTGAAGAGGTTCATCGTATTATCACATGAATGATATTATCAGTGATATGATCAGTAATGTCAAATGAGATGTCATCAGTGATGTAATTTGAGAAGTCATCAGTGATGTCATCAGTGATGTCACTGACCATGTCATGAATGATGTAATATGTGACATCATCAGCAGTGGATTGCGGGTGCGCGATATATAGTTAGGGCAACTAACTATATATGAAATTTCAATGGTTTTGTGTGAGTAAAATATGGTTTTGTAAATGCTAATTCCTAACTATATATGGTCTATAACCTATGGTTTTTTCAGTGAATTTCAATGGTTTTTTAAAAGCTAATATCTGTAGCTGTAAAATGTCTTTTTCTTTATATCCCAAATTATATTTTATATGTTTATGATTAATTTAAAAAAAAAATTTTTGGGGTTCGCTCCTGGTTCGCGAACCGGGAAGCTTTCCGTTAGCTCAATTTGATGCCGCGACCCGGTCCGCTAACCGGTAAACGTTCCGTTTGCGCAACTACCGCATCAGAAATCAACATCGTGACGCGTCGCGGAAACGCGACATATCACGTTGTCGCGTAATGCGTCTTATGACGCACCGCGTTAGCACTCCCGGAAGTGCTCCGGACCGCGAACCGGAAGCGATCCGGGGCGCGGCGCACACCGCGAAACGTGAGCGGAACAGGTCATGTGACTTGTTTATAAAAGTTTTCATTGGTTCATTTCACTTTTGGTTTCCTAATGATGTAAGACTAGGTCATGTGACCTAAAAATAACACTTTTCATTGGTTTAGAACTATTTTTTTTCACAAATGATGAAAGCCCCCACCTTTTTTCTCACTCTGACTTTCAACTTTGAGAAAGGAAGACCTGATCATTTGCTCTGATTAAAAAATGGCTTCAATAGTAGCTTCAGCTGGTGCACCCCCACCACCACCACCACCATCTCCTCATAGGAAGAGAGGACCACCTGCACAGTTTCAAGGAAACCCAGAGGATCTAGAAGAGGGAGAGGAAGATGAGGCACCACGATTTGTCAAAGAGTTACCCCGGGTATCTCATCACAAAAATAGCTTTATTTGGCAATTTTTTTCCATTCCACCAGGAGAGAAAAAAGTAAATGCACGATATGCTACGTGCCTTATATGCAAAGATAAATTATCAAGGGGCACTGATAAAAAGTACAGCTATGGAAACTACACGATGCACCGACATATGCAGAGGTGGCATCCATTAAATTATAGTCGGGCAGAGATGCGTGAACTACAGGAGAACCCCCCAACTTCGGTGGCCAGAACATCTACTGATATTTCTCTCACAGTTGCAGAGGCAAGCAAAACCGTGCCAAATATTCAAAAAAATGTTGTCCATATGAAGCTTACTTGCTTATATTGTGGGACTTTAATTTCATGCGCAAATATGAGTGTGAAATTAATTAATTTAGCATTCGAGAAACACAGATGCACTAAACGCCCCAAGTTTTAATATTTTTTTTGCTCCTGTTGAGCCCTTTTCAATGCCTCT
This sequence comes from Lissotriton vulgaris, assembly GCF_964263255.1. NCBI lineage: Eukaryota > Metazoa > Chordata > Amphibia > Caudata > Salamandridae > Lissotriton > Lissotriton vulgaris. The sequence goes on from NC_141694.1 coordinate 660,619,324, forward strand.
TTTTGTTCTTTCCCTTTGAAAAAAAACAAAAAAGTGTTCAAAAAATACAAAAAAAACAAATAATGTTCAAAAAAGAAAAAAAATATATAAAACAACAAAAACATTAAAAAAAAAGTTATTTTCAAAACTACCTCCACTTTTTACAAAAATTGCTAGAAAGTGTAACACTCTGGCAAGCTGTATTTTTTTTAGTTCGCTTTCCGGTTCGCTCGCCGGTTCGCGAACCGGGAGCTAACCCCAATTTTAAAAAAAAATAAATAAAGGAGTAAGTACAAAGGAAGAAAACAGAGAGTAATGTTAAAAGAAAGACAGCTATAGGGACTAAACCAGAAATGGTGTTTAATAGATTTATTTACCTAAGAAAAGAAGGAAGAGGATATAATTGTGGAAAACAAAATACATAAGGAAGTGAAAGAATCAAGCATTGAAAATGCAATAGGTTTCACAAAAGAAGAGTTTGTTCTTTTGGTTTTGCAAATAGATGAGTGGCGTTGTGTGGATGAGAGGCATTGCGTGGATAATTGGCGTTGTGTGGATTATTGGTGTTGCGTGGATGAGTGGTATTGCGTGGATTAGTGGCATTGCGTGGATGAATTGCGTGTGTGAATGGCGTAGTGTGTGTGAGTGACGTTGTGTGCGTGAGTGGCGTTGTGTGTGTGAGTGGCGTTGCGTGTGTGAATGGCATTGCGTGTGTGAATGGCGTTGCGTGTGTGAGTGACGTTACTGTGAGGGGGGGAGAGGAGAAATGTACACGGCAGACAGGAGAGGGGACGAAGCGGGGACAGTAGAATGAGAAGGTAAAGCAGCCGGGGCGTTTATATTGAAGCTAAACTTCACTTCAAAGGTGTGTGAGGAGTACGCCTGAGGAAACAGACGGCGATTTGGTAATGTGCACACGCATTTTAGGTCAATGCACTTGTGTATTGAACCAAAACCCACGGGCACAGCTCCAAATTTGCACATTTAAATAATCTTTGTTTAAAGCTCTATAGTCTGAAGCCTTATAGTAGGTGAATGTGATTGAAATGTAACGAAAAGAGTAGAAAACATTTACCTTATAATTCTTGTTAACTTTTTCAATTCTTTTTTCATACTTGCAATCTGTGAAAGAGAGAACAAACATTTAAAAAATATTAAAACATGTATTTAAAAATTAGAAAAGACAAGGGAAAAGGTTCAAGAACAAACAGTTTTTCAACAACTTTGACATTTACAGAAGCCTCTGCTTCTCTACGTCCCCTACACAGTCCTAAAGATATATATTTTAAACAAACAGTATCTTGATGCTGATGAAGTGAGGCCTATTTTGGAACATGGTGCATCTTTTGCACTGCTGATGTCTCACAATAGTGATGCAATGGCAGCGCAAAAGAGATGTAAAGCCATCATAAAATTGTCTCTAACATTTTAAATAATTGGTTCAGGATGCAAATAAGATGTGTCCTTTCCAGAGGTTTGTTTGAGGTGAGGCCTATTCAGGTTTAAAAAAAAACAGTACCCAGAAGTGCAGCACTGTAAGCATTAACTTTGACACTTACAGAAGCCTCAGTTTCTCCATATCTACCTCACATTTCTAAATGTATATCATAAGTACAAAAAGTAGAGAATTAATTATACATGTTAAATGGTTTATTTTTGCTGTTCTCAGAATGTATCAAATTTCACTAAAACAGTGACTTGAAGGTATTCATCATGTAACAGCGGGGAAAAAAAACACAATCAAAATGATTGTGTTTAAAAAACCCATACAACATAAGAAATCTGAATTCAAAACTCATAAAAATTGACTTACTTTCCATGACGTCGAAGGATGTCCTATGAATACCTTACACTCCTTTGTGCTATTAATATTTTCAGCCCGCCACTTTCTGAAAGAAAACCTCCATCGTTTTGAAAAATATGTTAAATACATGTTTCCACATGGCCAAATCATGTTAGAGCGATTTACAACTTTTGGAATTCTTGTAACCAAATCCCGTCATTTTCTATTTTCGCAACTTTCAGAAAGAAAACATTTAAGATTACTTTCACAATCCTGGACTACTAATATCTTACTCTTCTTGCTCACTCATGTTCTACTTTTCCTATCACACTGATACTGCTTACTATGAAGCAGACTTACTTGCATCAGGTTTATATAGTTGGATTTTTAAAACGACATTATAATCAAAATTTTGGACCAATAATCTAGACAGCATTGCAGACTTACATTCCCTCTACTCCATGAACCTCTTAAAATTCCTCAGAGCACATCCCGAGATTCTTTCCCTAAAATTTTGGTTTTAAAAACACCAGGTAAGAATTTTTAAGGTCATACGGCAATTTTTTTTTTAAAGTTATAACAGAATCGTTGCAGAATGACCAGCCGTTTCTGGACTTTAAATAAGCTGTGTAATGTCCTGATGTTGTTGAAGGACCATCATGATAGATTATTGCTACAGTTACAAAAGTCCTTCCTGATATTGACAACTGCGAAGCAACAACATTTTTTATTAAAGTTGTCAATTTTGTTCCATCAGGCCTACATCGTTGAAACATTAAAATGACATACTGGCCATATCTTCGTATAAATAATGTTGACATCATTTCAGATTTACATTGGCTACACTCCATGTTGTGATCAGCTGCTTTTACTAGCTTATTAAAGGACACTGATTTACTGTCTGGCAAAGTTAAATATATAAATCTTTCTGAGTCTACACTAGATGTACTTGATACCCCACAGTTCTCGCAGTCATGCTGCCATTGATAAGAAAGCCCAAACAGGTGATCTACATCTACACCCTCATCTTGCAATACATCAAGCATATACATTAAAAACTCCTGACAATCCTGCTGATTATATTCAGAGAAGTCTGTTTGACCTGAACATTCGTCTAACAGATAACGAACTTCAGACACACTTTCTACTTTTGTTCGATCAGTGCTACATTTCTCTAACACAGAATTCAACAAACAGCATAAACTTTGTTCCGAATTGAACACAATCTGTTCTTTTAAAGTCTCTAGTGAAAAGAGAACATTAACCACTACATTTGCATAGCAGTTGACACCAGAACTGTTTTCAAATTGAAAACCGAAAACATCTTCAACAGAATCCGTTTTCTTTCTGCTTACAATTTTCGGTTCATCGACTTTTGGGCTTTTTGCTACAACCTCCCTACTATTACTAATATTTCTTCGTTTCCGGCCTACCACACGTTTCTCAAACAAAGGATATTGAGGCAAATGTGGCGCATACTCTCTTCTTAACCTATTGTATTCCTTAACACAATCTAGATCCGAACAAATGTTTGTGACATCACAGTCAATCAAGTACAATCCCGATAAAGTTCTAACTCGTGACAATGCCACATATGCCATACCCTCCTTGAACACAGAACTGCCAATATTCACCAATCCACTATCTACACTTAAACCTTGCGATTTATGGATTGTCACCGCATATGCCAAGCAAACAGGAAACTGCTTACGGCGAACATATAAGTCTTTAACAAGCAAAAACTTAGCAGAACAACAACCAATTAGCTGTACTTCCTCAATGCCATCAAATTTAATTTTTAAAAATTCAATTCCATTTCTACTTCTGTATTTCTCAAAATCAACAACATTACCCATTGATCCATTTACCAGACCTCTTTCAACATGTAAATTTCTTCTCAAAATGATTCGGCAATTTAAACACACATTCAAAGTCTTTTCAAAACCCGCTGTTTTAGATATTGTCTTCTCTAATGCATCCAATTTTGATTTCAAATTCTCAGACAAAATAATTGTTGATCCCATATGCTCTATTCTGTCAATAGCTTCCAGTTTCACAATCTCTTGCTTTTCTAAATGCAACATTTTGTTGTTGAAGATGGCACATTCTGCAAGAGTTGGCATCAAACATATTCCGGATTTCTTCTCAGTAATTTTCTGAAAAATATTCTCAGGCACAACGTCTTGTTCTGGATATAAATTTGACAGTAATCGTGCTTGTAAAGCTTCTTTCCCAGGCTTGGTCACTTTTCCAATTCTAATATCTTGTAGAATATTCTTGTAATCTTCATCCTTTGCCTGACGCATATTTTCATGCAGTTCAGCATAATTGAAGTTTAACCATATATTGACGTTGCCAATGCTCCCTAGGCACTTCCTGGTATCTTCATACGTGAGTATTTTGAACACAGGTTGTCCTTTTACTGGTGTCAGCTGCAGAAGATCTCCGAAAACAATGATGTGTTTGCCACCAAATAACACATCATACTCAGTTTTAAGAACTTCTTGCATTCTCAAATGCACAAAGGCAAGCATGACATTGGAAACCATGCTTACTTCATCAATGATAAGAAGTTTCATTTTCCTCAAGACTCTTGAAACTTCACAACAAGCATCTCCAGATAACTTGTGGTATTGTATTTTGTTGTCATGCTCCACTGGCAGCATCAGTAGACGATGCAAAGTAATACCTTTAATGTTATGTGCTGCCAGTCCAGTTGGAGCGGTAACAACACAAGACAGCGATGACTCAGTCCTTTCCTGCAAATAACAAGAAATTGCTTTAATGAGGAAACTTTTTCCAGTTCCCGCTTCTCCACTCACGTACAGTCGGACAGGCTTCAACGACGTACATGAGCACTCTTTCTTCTCATGACTTAATCCATGATCAATTTGCTTGGTAACTTCGTCATATATTTTCCTCTGCTCAACGTTGAGTTGTTTTTCCAAGTCTTCTAAGTTAACTGCATCCTCCTGAGCATGTGCCATGGCTCTTTCCACTTCATTCATAGCAGTGGCAGCTTCATTTTCGATAATAGGTCCTCCTAGTGGATCCTGACTCAATGAAACAGAACTCTGACTGTCCTGAGAACTGTCTCTGGCAATCTCGGCTGCAATCGTTGCTTCCTGCTCAATTTCCAAAGTCAACATTTCTTGATATTTGGGAAAAGCAGGACATTCTATGGTCTCCTTGGCGGCAGTGAAAGAGTCTTCGTAACACAGGAAATCTCCAAGCAGTTCCTCTTCTGCACGCCAAGGCTTGAAAAGTTGCAAAAGTGCTAAATAGAAAAACTCCTTTTTTTCTGGAGATTCGCCACTCAATTTTCGATGGTTTACTAATTGGCATTTTCTTTGCTTGACCAGACATCCCTCACTTCCAATTACAGCATACACTCCTTTCTCAATATCTTCTTTGATGTTCCTCTTGAATATGTAATTTTGTAGAACCTCATACAAACAAACATTCTCAAGGTGACTGCTTCGATTTGGATAATATGTATCCAACATGTTGGTCTTCAAAATGTCGGTACTGTTTGGCTCCTTTTCCGCCAAATACTCAATTTCCCGCACAGGTTTCAGAACTCGATTACGCGTTGCAGCAAGACCAAGACTCGCCCAAACGATACTCCTGGATTTGGCATAAAGACTTGCTGAAGACAACCGGTCAGAACATTCATAAGCTCCAATTTCTCGATGCGACAACATCTTCAGACTGAAACTGTAAAACTTCTTACTGAGGCTCTTTTCATGGGAAATGTCCTCCCACATATCCTTCAATTCCGTCTTTTCTTTTTTGGTGATGTAAGATGTGACATACCGAGCCACAGCCATACAGTTGTCAGCCACAAACTGTACATCCATGTTAGCATTCCACATGGACAAAATCACTGGGTTGTAATCGTTGATGTACTTGGACTCTTCGTTCCTTTTCAAATTGTATGTATTTTTGGGTGATTTCCTCGTCACATTATGTCGCAGAGAAGACTTCAAACTGTTCACTCTTCCTTTAGAAATCACCGGTCGTGGAAAGTTGAAACGACATTTGGTGTAGAACTTGTCCTTGTTTCTGAATTTATGACGACAGTACTTTCCACAACGATGGCTTTGGAAACGTAGAACTTGTTCTCTTAGGCTTTTCTTCTCCGTTGCATTTGGAACAGCACACGTAGAATACTGTTCTATGAAACTCATCACTAAGTCATCCGGATCTGTTCCAAATTTAGGTGCATCCTTGATCCACAGCAGCATATGTATATGAGGAGCACCTCTTGCTTGGTACTCCTTTCTCCAGAAGAAATCCAACACCTCTCCAAGAGGTGGATTCTTCTTATTCATGATGAAAGACAACATAGCTTCAAATCTATGATTGAAGTACCTGCATACATTCACTGGATCCAAAGAACACAGTTCTCCGGGTGTCTTGAATTCAATGTTTTCAATGTTTCCATTTGCCTCTCGTAGAAATTCAAGTAAGTCTTCCCAGCCATACTCGGCACAGCTCAGAGTGAGGAACCATGTCGGAGTTCCTAAGTTCCTCAGCATACATTTTAAATCACCATGACGACGGTACCAGTACTCATTAGTACCACGCTGACACGCCATGAGATTAATTAGGTGAGAATCCAAAATACTGTCTTGGACATTGACTTTATGCATAAAGTCACTTGCCGAGATGTTTCGCATCTGTATACCACTTTTCAAGATGTGGTTCACTGCATATGACAGTCCAGACAGATCGCTTTCAAACAGGAGATGAAACAAATAGGGAATGCATTGACAAAACCTAGGATCTTCTGCATACAAACGTAAAGTCCGGTATTCAGAAGCAGGAATTTGATGTGGTCGCTCATCATATCTTCCTCCTTGACCTGTTGGAAATAGCTGTGGGAAACACCGAGCTTCCAAACTTTCCTCCCAAACACTGATTGGACTCCCTTTGGCTTGTTTCATTTGAAACAACTCAATAGCTTTCCCCATGACTTCCTTGGAATGCAAAGGATGAGCACTATATTGTTCATATATTTCTTCACTTTTAGAGGCTTCTACTTTCTCAATTTGGCCAGCACACAAATCGCTATCGTCTTCATCACTTACTTCCTCTTCTGTAACATATACATTCTTATAGTACTTATTATTTTTTTTCAAATACAATGTTGCCTTTTTTGACTTTCCTAACATCCACTAAATCTTGCCATATTTTCTTATTCTTTGTCGGAATCCCATTAACTAAGATAACCAGAGGTTCCTCTTCCACTTTTTCTACTCCAATTGTGTTAATGTTTTTGTTCAAATCTAGAGGCAAATAAACAACTCTTCCCTTTAATCCTCTCTGTAAATCTGATGGAGCAACTTCCCTGTCTTTGGTTCCATTCTTACAATAGCCTGAAAGGGATGGATACTTTGAATCAAAATAGATTCATAAGTATTTAAATCCTTCAATTCAGAAGGAATCTCAACCAATTCCAGATTATTATGAACCGCCCTAGCAGGCATCTGGTTTTGGTTTAATTTGTTACAACAATAAGTACACACATGTTGATCCGATCCCAAATCAAAACAATTTTCTACCATCAAGTATGTTGCGAAATCCTTCCATTCACTATTATTTTCCCTTTCACTTTTTGCATATAAATCCACTAACTTAATCTGATTCTTATAATAAGTGCGTCGACAACACACACAAGAGAAATTACGCCTCTCAATTGATTTCACCTGAAACGTGGCAATTTCCTTCTGAAAATTATCTGTACTGGAAACCTGTACATTATCTTCAACATTACCCTCTACTTCTGGGTCAATTTGAACATTCTCATCTTTACTTCCAAAGTAACAAAACTCAATTTCTTCACAAATATTCTTGACATCTATTTCAGAACCATGCAAAAGAGCAGCACATAATTGTTTAAGCATAATTGCTGGACTCTTAGCATAATACAACATTCTGACTAATTTCCTCACTTTATTATGATGCACTGCTAGCATCCTGAAATGATGAAAAACACTCTGGCATACTCTCCTGGAAAGACAAGCCAGTGAATGACCACGCAAACCTGTCACTTCTCTCACTCTGCAAGGATTTAATTCTTGCAACAACTTCATTTTCTGCTTCAAACTTTTCTTATTAAATGTCCGTACAAAATCACAAAGCAAATTGATGGAATCCTGTCGCATACTGCAAATACTACTACACTTCCAAATGTACACAGGACCATTAGGACGTCTTTCTAAAACCTCATTACCTAACACCTCTTCTATCTCTGTTGTCACAAGTTTTTCTTTTTCAACTGGACAACCATCCTTCACTTCATAAGCTCGACCACTGGTGTCAACTGCAAGCACCAAATCATTATCCTGAAAAAACCTCTCCTCATTAAAAAATGCCTCACAACTTGAACTATGCATCCATTCTCCGGAAAAAACTTCACAAAAATTACATCGATTAACTACTCTCTTCCATCTACTATTTGATTTGAAATCAGAAATTACCTTGTTTAGTTTCCTAATTCTATTGATTACCAAAATAAATAACTTTCGCTTAATTTCGAAAGCATGATCAATAATTTTCTCTACATTTTAATTTTTCTTATAAAATGCCACTTTCTGTTGGCCTTTCTTAATATTTTTTAATAAATTAACTATTATCCTGTTGCAGAGCATTCGTTTTCGAATGTCCCTAAACTGTTGTTTCCTTCTACTATCATGCACAGAGTTATCTCTTGCTCTAGCAGTAACATTTTTGATTGGTCTTCCTTTCCGTTTAAATTGGTTCTCTTTTTCTGGACTGAAACATTTTCTGTAGAAATACTTTTTTTACTACAAATATTTCTTATGAATGATTTCGTGGTCTTACCCGGAGCTTTCTTGGTGATTTGACAAGTTTTTTTGGGAGAGGACTGCTGCAGTAATAGCTGAACTTGCTGTCTTTGACGTTTTCTAGCCTTTCTAATTCGATTCTTAGTTGGCATTTTCAAATTTTGAAATGATCTGCAGTTGAATCTGTGATAAAATATAAAAAAAAATGTTATTAACCACCATTACCAAACAGTAAATGAATAACAGTCATCAAAAACTTTACACCCTACTTATTATTTAACATAGCAAATCTTTTGCACCACCACTGCGTCACAAAAGTGACGCACAGTGGTACAAAACAGGCATACACCTATCATAAATCTCTCCCTAACATTTTAAATGATTGATTCAGGATGACGATAAGGTGTGGCCTATCTAGAGGTTTGTTTGGGCCCAGATCTTTGGACTGGGGTGAATGTGTGACATTGATCCACATTCGGTCCATCACCTGTTTTGTTTGTTTGAGGTGAGGCCAACACACGGTTGCAGATGAGATTTTCGCTTGTTGAAGAAAACAAAGGAAATAATACATGTGAAGGCCTACCAATGAAGTAAGTCATGTCCACTTCACTCTTGAACAAAGGGCAGACCTCTTTTGAATCTGTGGTCAGACCTAAACTTCATCTGCACAATGTCATTCATAAACTTAGGAAACACTAGTGATGTAATTGAAAAATGTGGAGTTTCTTTTCCTCATTTCAGAATTACATCACCTGTGTTTCCTCATTGACTTTAAATGTCCTTAAGACACATGAAAGCGTTTTTTGATTGCCCTTGCACCATTTTTGGGTCATTTTTAACATGGCTATGTAACTCCCATAATCAAAATCTAAATTTGCCAAGCACAGGTGGGAGCATATTTACAAGAAACTTGCCCCATGGAGAATGCTCTTCAATTTAAATGGGAAAAATAACATCATAGACACTCAAATGCCTAATAAATATGCCCCAAACAACCTATGAAGCTCTAGCAGTACATATCGAGAAATGTAATTGATTTCAAAAAAAGTTTTAAAACACAACATATAAATCAATTGAATACCAACATTCAAGAGGAAATGACTTAAAATGTCCTTAAGACACATGAACGCGTTTTTTGATTGCCCTTGCACCATTTTTGGGTCATTTTTAACATGGCTATGTAACTCCCATAATCAAAATCTAAATTTGCCAAGCACAGGTGGGAGCATATTTACAAGAAACGTGCCCCATGGAGAAAGATCTTCAATTAAAATGGGAAAAATAACATCATAGACACTCAAATGCCTTATAAATATGCCCCAAACAACCTATGAAGCTCTAGCAGTACATATCCAGAAATGTAATCGATTTCAAAAAACATTTTAAAACTCAACATATAACACAATTGTATACCTACATTCAAGAGGAAATAACTAAAAACGTCCTTAAGACACATAAACGCGTCTTTTTGATTGCCCTTGCACCATTTTTGGGTCATTTTTAACATGGCTATGTAACTCCCATAATCAAAATCTAAATTTGCCAAGCACAGATGGGAGCATATTTACAAGAAACTTGCCCCCATGGAGAAAGCTCTTCAATTAAAATGGGAAAAATAACATCAGAGACACTCAAATGCCTTATAAATATGGCCCAAACAACCTATGTACCTCTACCAGTACATATCCAGAAATGTAATTGTTTTCAAAAAATCGTTTTTAAACACAACATATAAATCAATTGTATACCTACATTCAAGAGGAAATGACTAAAAATGTCCTTAAGACACATGAAAGCGTTTTTTTGATTGCCCTTGCACCATTTTTGGGTCATTTTTAACATGGCTATGTAACTCCCATAATCAAAATCTAAATTTGCCAAGCATAGGTGGGAGCATATTTACAAGAAACTTGCCCCACGGAGAAAGCTCTTCAATTAAAATGGGAAAAATAACATCAGAGACACTCAAATGCCTTATAAATATGGCCCAAACAACCTATGAAGCTCTAGCAGAACATATCCAGAAATGTAATTGTTTTCAAAAATCGTTTTTAAACACAACATATCTGTTTCAGCTTACATGAGAGACCATGGAATGGGCTCCATGTACAACAATAACTTGCGTTACTGCATGCAAGATTTCAACACAGAATATGCATTTACAATTTCTCAAAGAAACAAAATCTATTTGTATATCACTTGAGACAAAGCAACATTTTAAAAACACAGCTTTCTTCATCATTTTCTCCTTAAATTATACTATTCTCTATCTAAATTAAATAAATCTTTTCTCACCTTAGCAAATACTTTTTGAGTTTCAAAACAGTCTCAGAAATACACCAAATTGTCTTCAGCAGAACAAAGAGGATGCACTCCAGAGGCTGCAGCTATTGAAAGCACAGAAATGCGGATATTCATTACACATATCGCTCATATTAGCCAATCATAATTCTTCCCTCACTTTTTTCAAATCAAAACCCTTCCCCCCTCTGCCCTCTCTGCCTTTTTTGCTTAGCAACAACCTCCTGAAAGACCTCTCATGTTTGCAAGTTCACACAACAATGTTTCAATTGAACTCTGAACTCTCAGTGCACCTGCGTATCCAGTGTAATCTTTCATTAAATGTTTTTTCCTTGACCATTCAAATTACATCTTTCAAAGAACACATCCATGCACCCTAACTTTCTGTTTTTAGAAATGGAAATGCACCAATCACTGCTAATGAATCATTAGCACTGGAAATCCACAGTTTTTTTTCTTTACAAACTCCTACTGTTTCAACTGCCCTTTCATTACCACACTTCATCTGAATGCAGCACAACCTTCTCTCACCATGTTTTATGTCTGGATTGTTGCACATAGTTACATCTACTGGGCTCAAAGGTATGCTGAGAACAGAAATTTACATAACCTCAATTTACAAGATGTGGAAATTAAGTGGTTGGGCCAAAGAGGATTAAAATGTCACCAATTGATACCATTGGTGAAAACCTTTATGCATTTGCCAAAACCTGACCTGTTAATTGTGCACTGTGGAGGTAATCATTTGGGCACTTTGACTGGGGTAGGTCTAGAAATGCTTTTAAAGGACACCTTTGAGCAATTAATGGCACTTTTTCCTCAAACTGCCTTGGTATATTCAAATATATGCCAAAGACAGAAATGGAGGTGGTCCAACCAATTTTGTCCACAAATTGAGAAGTCGAGGAAGCATGTAAACAAATCTGTTTCAGCTTACATGAGAGACCATGGAATGGGCTCCATGTACAACAATAACTTGCGTTACTGCATGCAAGATATCTACAGAGGAGATGGAGTTCACTTCTCAGATGAGGGCAACAGAATTTTCATTTTGAATTTAAGACTGTGCATTGGTACCTACTTATAAGTACCAAAATGTACCATAAACCCAAAAGCACTTCTCAGAGCTACCCTACAACTGATCACTCACAATTATTATTTTACTCTAACTTTTTTCTCTAAATTTCAACAAACTATGCTCCCCGGAGCGCTACCCGGTACGCGAACCGGAAGCTAACTGCGCAAAATTTCTAAAAAAAATGTTTTTTTCCCGCACATATGGGCCTCCTCAGCCACCCTCAGAAAACCTAGGGGGTCAAGATACTTGTACCGTGCCCCCTTCTACCCATTCTGAACATTATTTGCCCTCCATCTTGTATCTTAATTCGACCGAAACACAAAATGGTGGACTCCCGTAATGCTGCTGGTTTGCGAACCGGACCGCTTCCCGGGAAGCGGTCCACAAAAAAAGGTGGAAAAGTAATTTACAGAAAACAATCCCTTTCATTTTCACAAATTTGATTGAAATTCCATTTAGCCATTTAGCCTGTAGACCTCTCTAAATACCGTGAGGTAAATTACTTCAAAAAACACATCTGAAGTGTTGGAATTGACAACCAATGAAAATGTTACTTTCATTTTCTACTTTTATTACCTGACATTTGATTGGTTATATACCTGAATATATATAAAGGAAGAGAAGGAAACACAGCCATTTTGACTGCTACTTCTTGTTGTACATTTCAATTGAATTATCACTAAACACTTCAACCTGTTTTTAAAGGTAAGTTGTTATTTTTAAAACTGAAGTATATTGTGCACTATAAATTAATATGGTAAACTTTTTCTGATAGTTATATACTATCCCTCTGTAGTAATTATAGATTTAGATACACTTCTCTGTTATAGTTATGGATGGAGTTAGGCTTCTCTTGTATAATTATGAATTTACTTACGTTAAATCACATACACTTTTTTAAATTCCTACTTCCACTCTGATACTATACACTGCCAAAAGATAAATTCACTGATAAAAACTGCCTATCTAAAATTAATCCCAGCAGTGCCCTATCTCTACTTATATATATTTTTTTTATCCAAATTTCAGGCAAAATGGAAGGTGAACAGAAAGTTGAATTTCAAATTGTCCTGCAAGAGAGCAGCCAAGAAATCATTGATCCAAATGAAATTGAATTTATGAATGAAACTTGGGACCTACTACTGCAATGTGTGGAAGCAGTAGATGACCTCCTTAAAAATGAGGACATTTTACATCTTCAGAGACTACAAACTATGTTCAATGAAAACAATGACATTTCTGACAGTGAAATGTTAGAAAGTTTATTAAATTATGAAACACAATCACAATAATAAAAATTGCTTAAAAAAAAGAAATTAAAAAATAATCAACAAAACCAACAATCAATTAACATACAGTATTTGAAAAGTCTATCATTCTTTTTTCCTTATAGTACGCTGCCCAGAACGCTTTTTTTTTTGCCCTGCTGGGCCCTTTTAAAACTTCCACATAAACCTAGGGGGTCAACGAGGATCTACTATGCCCTCTTATGGTAATTTCCCCCTTTGTTTTGGCCTCCTCTTGTCTCTCGATCCTACCGAGAGACAAGATGGCGGCCGCTCCGGACTGTTTAGAATGTTGACAGACACCGAAGAGCCAATCAGCTTCGCCTCGCAAAGCTCCGTTACGCGAAAAGTAAGCGAACCGGAGCGCTGCCCGGAGCGCTGTTACAGATATATATCTTTTTTTGAACGTTAATTTCTCAAAATCCACTGGAACACTTATATTGAGACCTAGCAAAGGCACATCGGGCTAACAGTCCCTACAATTTTGCCAAGTTTTGTGCAAATCCATTCAGCTGTTCGAGCTAAAAGTGAGGCCAACCGCCCTATGGAAATTAACATGGGAAAAAACGCGTTTTGGGACCCCCCTTTTTTCTCGGCCCCCCCTTGACGAACCCTCCCAAATTTTCAGGGGCTGCTCAGAAACAAAATGTGCCATTTTCCAGAAAATGTCAGCCAATTCCGTCCACAAACGCCAAAGTTATTAGACATAGAATTTTCAAAAATCCCATAGGGAAAAATTCCTAACTATATATACCTACTGGCGACCGCCAGTAGGTAATATATATATATATATATATATAGGATTTGCACTACATCACCCACAAGGCCATGTAAATGACCACGCCCACAAGGACAGGTGCTGGAAATTATAAACTGTGCAGTTCGAAGCGTTTGCAGTCTCTTACAACCACATGCCATTGAAGAAAGGTCTTTACCTGAAACGCGTCTGGCATTTTAATTCTGAAAAGCTGTTCCTCGTGAGTTCCTGCTGGCAGGCAACCAATAAAGAGAGCTGATCAACCTTCGTGTGGCACGTCTCTTCAAAGGGTTTCCTGTTTGTGTGTGTTATGTAAAGGCGGCCGAGACCCGGTCGCGAAGAGAAGCCCACCGCTGTGACGGGTCAGCTGCGGCACCACGTTGGATGCTGCAGCGTTTGTGAACGAAGGTGAGCTGGAGCCTTTGCAGGGAGGGAGCCAGCTCGCAAGCTACAATTTGGTGGTTTTAAAGCTCGGCAGGCACTATCTTGGACAATGCAAGATTTATGAGTTCATTCAGAGACTGCAAAAACAGCGAACCCACTGGGGTAATACAGGATTTGCACTACATCACCCACAAGGCCATGTAAATGACCACGCCCACAAGGACAGGTGCTGGAAATTATAAACTGTGCAGTTCGAAGCGCTTGCAGTCTCTTACAACCACATGCCATTGAAGAAAGGTCTTTACCTGAAACGCGTCTGGCATTTTAATTCTGAAAAGCTGTTCCTCGTGAGTTCCTGCTGGCAGGCAACCAATAAAGAGAGCTGATCAACCTTCGTGTGGCACGTCTCTTCAAAGGGTTTCCTGTTTGTGTGTGTTATGTAAAGGCGGCCGTGACCCGGTCGCGAAGAGAAGCCCACCGCTGTGACGGGTCAGCTGCGGCACCACGTTGGATGCTGCAGCGTTTGTGAACGAAGGTGAGCTGGAGCCTTTGCAGGGAGGGAGCCAGCTCGCAAGCTACAATTTGGTGGTTTTAAAGCTCGGCAGGCACTATCTTGGACAATGCAAGATTTATGAGTTCATTCAGAGACTGCAAAAACAGCGAACCCACTGGGGTAATACAGGATTTGCACTACATCACCCACAAGGCCATGTAAATGACCACGCCCACAAGGACAGGTGCTGGAAATTATAAACTGTGCAGTTCGAAGCGCTTGCAGTCTCTTACAACCACATGCCATTGAAGAAAGGTCTTTACCTGAAACGCGTCTGGCATTTTAATTCTGAAAAGCTGTTCCTCGTGAGTTCCTGCTGGCAGGCAACCAATAAAGAGAGCTGATCAACCTTCGTGTGGCACGTCTCTTCAAAGGGTTTCCTGTTTGTGTGTGTTATGTAAAGGCGGCCGTGACCCGGTCGCGAAGAGAAGCCCACCGCTGTGACGGGTCAGCTGCGGCACCACGTTGGATGCTGCAGCGTTTGTGAACGAAGGTGAGCTGGAGCCTTTGCAGGGAGGGAGCCAGCTCGCAAGCTACAATTTGGTGGTTTTAAAGCTCGGCAGGCACTATCTTGGACAATGCAAGATTTATGAGTTCATTCAGAGACTGCAAAAACAGCGAACCCACTGGGGTAATACAGGATTTGCACTACATCACCCACAAGGCCATGTAAATGACCACGCCCACAAGGACAGGTGCTGGAAATTATAAACTGTGCAGTTCGAAGCGCTTGCAGTCTCTTACAACCACATGCCATTGAAGAAAGGTCTTTACCTGAAACGCGTCTGGCATTTTAATTCTGAAAAGCTGTTCCTCGTGAGTTCCTGCTGGCAGGCAACCAATAAAGAGAGCTGATCAACCTTCGTGTGGCACGTCTCTTCAAAGGGTTTCCTGTTTGTGTGTGTTATATATATATATATATATATATATATATATTAATACCACACCAAACTTCACCATCCAAGAAGGCGCTGACTCCGTGTATCTTAGTTCAAGGGTGTTTATTTCATATCAACTTCTGCTCAGACGCGTTTCGGCGGCAACCTCCGCCTTGCTCACTAACATCTGACTAAACAAAATGACGCTTTTATACATGTTTTAAACTGTCACATGAGTCATAATGGTCATTCCTGATTGGCATTAATTAGTTACCATAGTAATCATATAATACACCCAAACAATTATTCCAGTTCATTTGTTTCTCTGGCGATTTATAATGCATTACTTTGTTCCTTACTTTATTTTCAGTAGGCACACATTAAGTATATATTGATAATCATGAATGATACATTTTAAACATTTTATCGTATATACATGTCATTGATTGGTATTTAATAATACTGGCGGGAGAAAGCCTCTGTGTTCCGTGATTTCTTGCATGTTTTCGGTGTCATGGTAACTCTGGCCTATCAGAGAGGAGGTGTGTTCCCCTAAGGATCCTGATTGGTTTCCTGGACCTTGGTTTGTCACAAATGGGCTTCGCCGATTTAGACGTCGGTTTGCTCGTCTAATGGCAGGGGCACAACAAGTTTGCAGATGTCAGAAAGCGCTCGTATGATTTGTGAGTAGCATCCTGTTCGTTGCGTGTAAGTCTACCATAATTTTAAACGCTACAGCGAAAGCCTGTATTGCGCTGATAAGCATTTGTTCCCCGTGTTTATGGTTGCTATCTCTCGTTGTGTGCAAGTCTACCATAATTCTAAACGCTACAGCGAAAACCTGTATCGCGCTGATGAGCATTTGTTTGCTATCTCTCGTTGCGTGCAAGTCTACCATAATTTTAAACGCTACAGCGAAAGCCTGTATTGCGCTGATGAGCATTTGTTCCCCGTGTTTATGGTTGCTATTTCTCAAGTGTAGGGATCACAGCGTCCAGATTACCATGCAAGTCTAATGTGTTATTTTTACCGCTTCGGAAGCATGCTGTTTTGCGCTAGTGCGCGTTTGTACTCCCACCTAAGGATAATGTCTCTTAAATATAGAGATCCATGCGTGCCATACGTGCCATTTTAGGGGTGTTTGCCAACTAATAAGGGTTCAGTATGACTGAGTGATAAGATAAGTGATTGGTTTTACATTATCGCGTGTGCTGTTTTGCAATGTTAAAGGGTACTTGGGAAAGAGGAAACGGACGCTGCTCTAGATGTGTACATTTAAGGCTTCATCTGCATTAAGCCCTATGGGAATTTTGGAATTCAGTAAGATTATGTATCTGGATTCCAGACGACGCAATGCGAGTTTGCGATTGCCTCCTCTCAGATTTTTTGGGACATTATCTAGTACGCAGTAGGTTAAGCCTTTTGCATCTCCACCATGTACTTCGTGGATATGTCTTGCTACAGGGTATGCTGGGTCCTTATTGGTTATTGCCCTGAGGTGTTGCAATACTCTGACATGTACTGGGTGAATAGTTGACCCTACATACATTTTGCCACATATGCATGTTAAAAGATATACAGCATGGTCGGTTTTGCATGTATAGTGATCCCTCAGAGTGTAGGGTTGTTTTCGGAAGGGTACTGTGATGCTGACAGTATTTTTGCCATGGATGCAGGCTTTGCATTTCATGCACTTCTTAAAACCTTTTTGGGATTGAAACCAGACTTTTTGTTTAGGTATTTCCGGGGCATTGCAAACCAATTGTTGCCGCATGGATTTTGCCTTCCTGAAGGACACTAGTGGTCTTTCACCCACTGTCTTGCCTATGGTTGAATCATTTCTAACCAATGGCCAATGTCTTCTGAGTATCTTGCGAAGATTGGCTTGGTGACGATTATAGCCCGTGATTAGCCTAGGTGGTTGTCTGTCAGGTGCGGTCGCCTCAGACTCCACTTCTTTTGTGAATAGTAATTCTAGGCGGGTTTTAGAGTTGCATTTTGTCTCTGCAGCCTTGCATGTCTCATCTGTGTACCCTCTTTTTTTCAATCTTGAAAAGAGATTTGTCTTGGCATTGGTTAACCCATCCCTTGTGCTGCAATTGCGAGTCATCCTAAGGCATTCTGCGTATGGGATAGACTGTTTTAGTGGTGTTGGGTGGAAGCTGTTTGCGTGGAGGATTGTATTGCCCGCAGTGGGCTTACGATACGTGCGTGTTTGTATTGTATCATTTTCTACAAATAGCTCCACATCCAAAAATTGAATACTGTCTTTGCTAGCATTGCAAGTAAATTTTAAATTTAGTGAGTTCTCATTCAACTGTTCTGTGAAGCTGTTAGCACTTTCCACACTGCCCTCCCACAAAATAAAAATGTCATCTATAAATCGCTTATAAACAATTACATTCTTGTTCAATGTCTCTTTGTGTAGGTTCATCAGTACCTGCTCCTCCCACCAGCCCATATGCAGATTCGCATAGCTGGGGGAGAAGCATGTACCCATGGCTGAACCCTGAATCTGTTTATAAAACAATTTGTCAAAAATGAAGGTATTATTTGTGAGACACCACTCAGTCATCTCCCAAATCATTGCAGTATGTTTGTACTGGTCAATAGGTCTTTTTCCCAAAAAGTGTTTTATGGCATTCAGTCCATCTTTATGTCTAATGCTGGTATACAGCCCTTGGACATCCAATGTTAAAAATACATAATTTTCTTTCCACCTTACATCGAATATCTTTTTCAGGAAATCACCCGTGTCCTTTATATATGCTGGTAGTTTCTTGACTTCGGGTTGGAGAAAGTGGTCAATATATACACTCGTATTCTCGAAGAGGCTTCCTATGGCTGAGATTATTGGTCTTCCCGGTGGCACTTTCTCATTTTTATGCACCTTAGGGATTAGGTACAGTTGTGCTGTTACCGGATAATCTGTTTTGAGAAATTCAAGTTCATTCTTGCTCAGTAAGCCTTCCCCTCTCCATTTATACAGTTCATTGTGGTATCTCTCTTGGATACCTATCAAGTGGGTTGGGCTTATCCTTGTGTAGCACTCCCTGTCTTGCAATTGCACAAGTGCCTCCGCGTTGTACATCTCCAACGGCCAGAGTACAATGTTGCCACCTTTGTCGGACCATCTTACTACGATGTCAGGCCTAGATTTAATTTTTTCCATTAGTGCATTGTATTTTCTGTTCTGGTCTTCATTTTTCCTGTATCTCTGCTTGGTGCTTAGAATGGAGAGTTCTTTCAGGTCTTTTATTACGTATTCTGCAAACAGATCTAGACCATCTTTCGGCATTACTGGCATAAAGATTGATTTCGGTTTGAAACCTGTTTTCACCGGTTGCCAAATATTTATGTCCGAACTCATTGCTGCTCCACTTGGTGTGATTTCCTCATTGGTACCTTCATTCTCCATTTCCAAATCAATTAGGTTCTGTAGTGTTTCCATATGTTCAACATTCAGTGTATTAGTTGTTTCACTGCTCAATCCTGCCCTTGTGGTGGTTGCGTTAACATTATAGAAATATTTTTGCAGTTTTAGTTTTCTTACATAAAGGAAGAGATCAATCCTCGTTTGGGTATAGTCAAAGTTTGTATCACTGCAGTAGGTTAGACCAAGTGACAGAATTTCCAGTTCTTCTTTGGTTAGCTCCATGTTTGATAGATTTATTACTGTGTTGTCTTTTTCTGTAATGTTCATCGGCGCCTGTTGGATCTGTATTTTTGTTTTTGTTTCTGTTTTTCTGCTTTTTGTGCTTGTTGTTCCCCATCTCCTGTTTTTCCGTCTCCTACTCTTTGTTTTTGTTTTTGTGTCTGATTGTTCGTGCCTCGCCCTGCTCCCTGGGTCAGTGTACTTCTTGGGCGCAATGTTCTGAGGCGTTGTAGGCGTAAAAAAGCTAGCTCTTCCGCTGGAGTTGGTGTTGGACCTTCCGCACCTTGGTTGCTTTCGTTATCAGTTTCATATATATATATATATACAAAAATTAGCAGGAACCCCATTTGAGGACAGCCACAGGAAGGATTTCAATAGTCATTAAATTCAAAGGCAGCATGCCAGCAGGCGAAGCTTCAGGTGCTGAACATCAGGGAATGAGCCACCAAACGCGTTTCGAGAGCCTTTAGCTCTCTTCATCATTGGCGTGTTTTCAAGGACAACTGAAAGCGCTGGTTCAACTGCGCATTTAAGGTGAAACACCTGCCAAGGTGGGCGTGGCTCACCGCACGGCATCCTGGTCGTGGTAGTGCCCTGTCATTCATACCAAGTGGTGAGGTTTGGATTGTAGCGGCTGTTCCCGGCCGCGGAGAAGACCGCCGGTGGTTTCAAGGACCTTGTCAGCTCCAGCGGGACTGACAGAGAAAGGATGGAAGGAGGACGAGCATTATGCCAGTGTGTGTTCGCTGTGACGCTATTTTCAGCAATGAAGCAAGACAGCAGGACGCCTGGCACCCCTTCTAACCCACTGGGGATTTATCATCTGCTCACTACAACCGAGCTGCGCACCCACTTGGGATTTATTTATGTGATCTACAGCACCCAAGAGGCCGGTGGTCGGCCACGACCCTCCCCAGGGGCAGGTGCTACGCATCTAATTTAAGACTGCAGCGAGGCTGTTCTCCTGCAAACAAAACCACAGAAGAAGGGAGCTGGTTACTCCCGAAACGCGTCTGGTTTTTTGAACTTTTGAAGAGGCTTCCTCACGTGTCCTGCTGCCAGTTTGCTGTCAATAAACCTGCGTTTATTGTTTAAACTTCATATATATATGTATATATATATATATATATATATATATATATATATATATATATATATATATATATAGATAGATATATATATATCTATATATATATATCTATATATATATATATATATATATATTCACTGAAAAAACCATAGGTTATAGACCATATATAGTTAGGAATTCGCATTTACAAAACCTTATTTTACTCACACAAAACCATTGAAATTCCATATATAGTTAGTTGCACTAACTATATATCGCGCACCCGCAATCCACTGCTGATGATGTCACATATTACATCATTCATGACATGGTCAGTGACATCACTGATGACATCACTGATGACATCTCAAATGACATCACTGATGACATCTCAAATGACTGAAAACAGGAGAGAGTTTTCCCAAAGGGACCCAGAAAGGACTGGGAAACAGTGACAATAAAAAAAGGGGGGATTCCTTTCTGTGGTTATTTTATAATTCTCGTATAGTAGATCCAGCCAATAGTACCAGACACCTGTCGTGAAACAGTTTGACTTGTAGGTGTATTACAATATCCTCAAAATTATATATACATATAAACACAAAGTTATATCAAAAAGTCATATTTATTAAGAAAGGAAGACACAAGTATAAATGCTAAAAAAAAATTTCATACAATATCATCATCAATACATACATATACTTTTCTTCCAAATTTTACAGTATAAAAACATTAGAAAACATAATAAAAGAACACTGTTGTCGACGCGTTTCGGTGCTTAGTTGGATAAGACACCTTCTTCAGGACTAATGATTAAAACTTCATAAATTTTTCAAGCTTTTTGATTTGCTATACCAGTCTTGATCCTTGAGCGAAAATATCCTTTAGTTTGTGTATTCTCCTCCGTTTGTTCAATCTAGAGGATTTGGTAACAACGTGGAATACCAGGAGTATAGATGGACATTCCTCAAGGCGCCTACTTTTTGTATAGGTCGGCTTGGGTCGTTCGGGAGCCTTCTTGCAAGTCTATTGCTTGTTTTAGGCAGACTTCGCATCTAGATTAAAAATTCCGCACACAATCTGCCTGGTCTCCCTGGTCTCCAGAGTCAGTATGGAGCACGGGCGCGTGTTCAATGTAGTGCTGCTTGGGCTCTCGGTATAATCTTGTGCACGCGGTCTGCCTGGTCTCCCCGGTCTCCAGAGTTGCACTAACTATATATCGCGCACCCGCAATCCACTGCTGATGATGTCACATATTACATCATTCATGACATGGTCAGTGACATCACTGATGACATCACTGATGACATCTCAAATGACATCACTGATGACATCTCAAATGACATCACTGATGACATCACTGATGACATCTCATTTGACATTACTGATCACATCACTGATGATATCATTCATGTGATAATACGATGAACCTCTTCAGACTCTAATATAACCTTAGATACAATCAGTGTAAACAGACACTCCCAGACTGTCACTCATCCATGGAGTTACTCACACACCTAGTCAGTCATGCAAAGAATCAATCACACCTCCATTTCCTCAACTATACAGTTATACAAACTTTACTTATTCAAACATATACTAACACATATTTACTCTCTTATACAATCCCTGATACAAGTTCACAATGATCCATACAGCCACTCACACATTCACTGGCTCTTATGCACAGTTTTTATATATGTCAACTCTCACATGTACTGTGTTTTACATATGTACTTACTTTGACATGTAGCACTGAGATATCCATTCACTCACCAATACACTCATGCACACAGTCAACCGCCCATACAGCTGTTTCCACATGCACTTTTGAAACCATACATCTAGTGAATCAACTGCTCACACATCTATGCACAGAGTCATACACCTCCCAGCCACCCACACACACACTCAGTCTCCCATACAAATACTTGGGCAACCAATCAATAACCCATATAGTTACTCATATAGCTACTTATCAACACATGCAACAGTTTACAGAACAACAGACATAATGATGCACAAATTAAGACAGTTTAGTCACTAACCCATGCACTCAGTGAGACACATTTAATCACTCACTCATACAGTCAGTCATGCACCTACTAAATCCTTCATTCAGACACTTATACATCCACTCATTCTTCAATATGTAAGACATATTTTAACTTTACAGAAACATACAGTCACTGGATGTCGTCATCAGTGATGTCATTTGAGATGTCATCAGTGATGTCATCAGTGATGTCACTGACCATGTCATGAATGATGTAATATGTGACATCATCAGCAGTGGATTGCGGGTGCGCAATATATAGTTAGTGCAACTAACTATATATGGAATTTCAATGGTTTTGTGTGAGTAAAATAAGGTTTTGTAAATGCGAATTCCTAACTATATATGGTCTATAACCTATGGTTTTTTCAGTGAATTTTCAAGGTTTTGTAAATGCTAATTCCTAACTATATATGGTCTATAACCTATGGTTTTTTCAGTGAATTTTCAAGGTTTTGTAAATGCTAATTCCTAACTATATATGGTCTATAGCCTATGGTTTTTTCAGTGAATATATATATATACATACCTATATAAACATATATCATCTGTATATCTATATAAATACAAACATAAATGCATGCATACATATACTTATATGCATACAGATGCATGTTATTTACATGAAAGTTGAAAAAACACTAATAAAAGCAAAGCTAAAAAGCCACCTCATTACAAACAGAATGGCTTTAACTTAAACGAGGGCGAGATCTATTGCATTTTCAATGCTTGTTTACTTTGGTTCCATCAAGAAGGCATTCAGATGTGTCACACATTTGCCATAAATTCTGAATGTTAGCACTCTAGTTGCACATTAGATCATTGTAGTAAAGCTACTGCTCACCAGGGACGTCTGCTGCTGGTATTCAAAGTGCATGTTTCAGTCTGCATGTCAGAATTTTTTTAATGAAATAGAAGAGGATTTGAGAAGTCACTCAAAATGATCCCTAATTTTTCTTTCTGAAGCACTAATCATACTTTCTATGGCAAAATTAACCCCCTCATGTTGTTCCTTTTTAAATTGAGTGTTTTCAGACTTACCACTTCATTCCAATCAAGATGGCTTCTGGTGTGCCATACTTTTGTCATAAGTAAGACTGTTAGCGCTCTAGTTGTTCTTTAGAACACTCTGGGACATTCTGTCATTGGGCTATACTTGGGGTACATCTGGGTGATATTTGGGCTACATTTAGGCTCTTTTGTCTCTGGTGGCCATCTTGGGAGACTGTATGTCAGAATTTTTTAATGAAATTGAAGAGGGTTTGAGAAGTCACTCAAAATGTGCCTTAATTTTTCTTGCTGCAGCACTAATCATAATTCATATGGCAAAATATACCCCCTCATTGTGTTCCTTTTTAAATTAAATGTTTTAAGAGTTACCACTTTATTCCAATCAAGATGGCTTCAGGTGTGCGATACCTTTGTAATAAGTAGGACTGTTAGCGCTCTAGTTGTTCTTTAGAACACTCTGGGACATTCTGTCATTGGGCTATACTTGGGCTACATCTGGGTGATATTTGGGCTACATTTGGGCTCTTTTGTCTCTGGTGGCCATTTTGGGAGACTGCATGTCAGAATTTTTTAATGAAATAGAAGAGGATTTGAAAAGTCACTCAAAATGTGCCCTAATTTTTCTTTCTGCAGCACTAATAATACCTTCTATTGCATAATATACCCCCTCATTTTGTTCCTTTTTAAATTAAATGTTTTAAGAGTTGCCACTTTATTCCCATCACGATGGCTCCAGGTGTGCTATACCTTTGTAATAAGTAGGACTGTTAGCGCTCTAGTTGTTCTTTAGAACACTCTGGGACATTCTGTCATTGGGCTATACTTGGGCTACATCTGGGTGATATTTGGGCTACATTTGGGCTCTTTTGTCTCTGGTGGCCATTTTGGGAGACTGCATGTCAGAATGTTTTAATGAAATAGAAAAGGATTTGAGAAGTCACTCAAAATGTGCCCTAATTTTTCATTCTGCAGCACTAATCATACTTTCTATGGCAAAATATACCCCCTCATGTTGTTTCTTTTTAAATTAAATGTTTTAAGAGTTACCACTTTATTCCAATCAAGATGGCTTCAGGTGTGCCATACCTTTGTAATAAGTAGGACTGTTAGCGCTCTAGTTGTTCTTTAGAACACTCTGGGACATTCTGTCATTGGGCTATACTTGGGCTACATCTGGGTGATATTTGGGCTACATTTGGGCTCTTTTGTCTCTGGTGGCAATTTTGGGAGACTGCATGTCAGAATGTTTTAATGAAATAGAAAAGGATTTGAGAAGTCACTCAAAATGTGCCCTAATTTTTCATTCTGCAGCACTAATCATACTTTCTATGGCAAAATATACCCCCTCATGTTGTTTCTTTTTAAATTAAATGTTTTAAGAGTTACCACTTTATTCCAATCAAGATGGCTTCAGGTGTGCCATACCTTTGTAATAAGTAGGACTTTTAGCGCTCTAGTTGTTCTTTAGAATACTCTAGGAGGCTGCAGTAGAACACAAAGGAATCAACTGACAGTCTCTGTCCTTGTTGGATGTACATGTTTTACTGAGAATGTCAGACTTCATTTTCACATGACTGAGAAAGATAATGTGAATTTACAGAAAATATGCTTTCAGTTTAGCTTATAGATCCCCTTCCAAACCACTGTGGGAAAATCATGAGATATTAGTTTTCTTTCAAACAATATTCATGATATCACAGCAGAAGGTTTTTTCACATGGTAAAATCACCTTAGAACCCACCACAATTCCTAAAACGAGTATGGTACCATCAACAAATGATTTATAATGTAACTAAAGTCCTAAAACCCTCTATTAACTACAATGCTTTTTAATGAGGTGCTATCATGTATATTGGACCCAAGATGGCTGCCAACACTTCTTGGATGAAGTGCTGACAGCCAATCAGATCAGATGTGTGGTTAGGCTCCGCCCAGATATATATCTTTTTTGAACCTAAATTACTCAAAATCCACTGGAGCACATATATTGAGACCTAGCAAAGGCACATCGGGCTAACAGTCCCTACAATTTTGCCAAGTTTCGTGCAAATCCATTCAGCCGTTCGAGCTAAAAGTGAGGCCAACCGCCCTATGGAAATTAACATGGGAAAAACGGGTTGGGTCCCCCCTTTTTTCTCGGCCCCCCCTTGATGAAACCCCCCCAAATTATCAGGGGCTGCTCAGAAACAAAATGTTCCATTTTCCTGAAAATTTCAGCCAATTCCGTCCACAAACGCCAAAGTTATTAGACATAGAATTTTCAAAAATCCCATAGAGAAAAAATCCTAACTATATATACCTACTGGCGACCGCCAGTAGGTAATATATATATATATATATATAGGTACATCATGCTAACAACTATATAATTGAGACTATACTGGAAACAGGGAATAAAGTCAAGTTTTATCCATCACTCCCATGGTGAGGACACACAGCATGTGGGTAGCGCTAAAGTGGAGGGACGTTTAGGGTTACTCCCGCATATATCAAACAGCAGCACAAAATAACTCACCTGTCCGTAGTAGGAGGTACGCTTTTCACCTACCCCTGAGCAGGTTCAGAGAAGCCGGAGCGGGTTGGGAGCGGTATGTAGGCTTATATATGCGAGTACGTTTTCTCGTCAACCCAGGTCAGGTGGTGGCGATCAAGCATAGCTGTACGTAGGTCAGATGGAGCGCAGTGCGCGGGCAAGGATAATGGAGAGTGGCACCCTCTAAAAACAAGTCGGCTATCTTAAAGTATATTACCGAAACCCGGTAGATAGCCGGATGGGTACACAGTCAAAATATCGAGTATTAAATATCGACCTACCAAAATATCGTGTTTGAAATTTCGAAGGTGCAGAATATCGATGTCAAGAATATTGTTGGACAGAATATCGACCCTAAGGTAAGTAATATCGAAATTCTTTATATCGATGTAAGTAATATCGAAGCTAGTAATATCGATAGCATATATATCGATGTCACTAATTTTGATGACACTAATATCGACATTTGTATTATTTTATTGTTTTTTATTATGTATGTGTTATATGTTTAACTTAAGTATTTAAAATAATTAATATTATATGTGTATTATTTTTATATATTAATAAATTTATTTATAAGCAAATTATATGTTTTAGTACCGGAGCGGGTTGTGGGTTTATAGGGGAATAGGGTGGGAAGTAATTTAATTATGTTAAATTGATGATTAATTTGTAGGATTTATTAATACATTGTAATTATTTGGTAATAATTTTTAATTAATTGGAAATTAATTTTAATTAATTGATAAATTGATAAAAAAATTCTGTAGTGGGTTATGGGTTTATAGGGGCATAGGGTGGGAAGTAATATAATTAGGTTAAATTAATTAATAATTAGTAGTTATTATTAATTAATTTTAAATAATTGGTAATTCCATTTAATTAATTGGTAATTTATTTTAATTAATTCATTAATTGATAAATATGTTCTGTAGTGGGTAGTGGGTTTATAGGGGAATAGGGTGGGAAGTAATTTAATTATGTTAAATTAATTATTAATTAGTAGTTATTATTAAATCATTTTAAATAATTGGTAAATAAATTTAATTAATTGGTATTTTATTTTAATTATTGATTAATTGATATATATGTTCTGTAGCGGGTTGTGAGTTTATAGGGGAATAGGGTAGGAAGTCATTTAATTATGTTTAATTAATTATTAATTTGTAGGAATTATAAATTAATTTTAATTAATTGGTAATTAATTTTAATTAATTGGTAAATAATTTTAATTAATTCATAAATCGATAAATGTGTTCTGTTGTGGGTAGTGGGTTTATAGTGGAATATGGTGGGAAGTAATTTACATTTAATTAAGTAGTAATGTTTTTAAAATAATTGTTTTGTTAATAATATAATTGTTAATTAATTAATAATTGGTAATTAAATATTATAAACTGGTATTTTCTTAATATTTATTTTTGGGTAAATATATTTAGCTAATCATGTTTTTTATAATTATGTATAGGTATTGTATATGGTTTATATTTATTTAATACTTTATATTTTTATTATTAAAAAAAGTTTTTAATTATAAGTATGTTTTTTTAACCCCTACGCTAGCTAACACTTTCCCTACTGTTGCACTCTCTGGAGTGGGAATAGTTATATTTACCCCTACGCTATCCAACGCTTTCCCTACTGTTGCACTCTCTGGAGTGGGAATAGTAATTTTTACCCCTACGCTATCCAACGCTTTCCCTACTGTTGCACTCTGGAGTGGGAATAGTATTTTTTACCCCTACGCTATCCAACGCTTTCCCTACTGTTGCTCTCACTGGAGTGGGAATAGTATTTTTTACTCCTACGCTATCCAACGCTTTCCCTACTGTTGCCTCTCCGGAGTGGGAATAGTAAATTTTACCCCTACGCTATCCAACGCTTTCCCTACTGTTGCACTCTCTGGAGTGGGAATAGTAATTGTTACCCCTACGCTATCCAACATTTTCCCTACTGTTGTACTCTCTGGAGTGGGAATAGTAATTTTTACTCCTACGCTATCCAACGCTTTACCTACTGTTGCACTCTCTGGAGTGGTAATAGTAATTTTTAACTCTACGCTATCCAACGCTTTCCCTACTGTTGCACTCTCTGGAGTGGGAATAGTAATTTTTACCCCTACGCTATCCAACGCTTTCCCTACTGTTGCACTCTCTGGAGTGGGAATAGTAATTATTACTCCTACGCTATCCAACGCTTTCCCTACTGTTGCACTCTCTGGAGTGGGAATAGTAATTTTTACTCCTACGCTATCCAACGCTTTCCCTACTGTTGCACTCTGTGGAGTGGGAATAGTAATTTTTACTCCTATGCTATCCAACGCTTTCCCTACTGTTGCACTCTCTGGAGTGGGAATAGTAATTTTTACCCCTACGCTATCCAACGCTTCCCTACTGTTGCACTCTCTGGAGTGGGAATAGTAATTTAAACTCCTACGCTATCCAACCATTTCCCTACAGTTGCACTCTCTGGAGTGGGAATAGTAATTTTTACCCCTACGCTATCCAAAGCTTTTCCTACTGTTGCACTCTCTGGAGTGGGAATAGTAATTTTTACCCCTACACTATCCAACGCTTTCCCTACTGTTGCACTCTCTGGAGTGGGAATAGTAATTTTTACTCCTACGCTACCCAACGCTTTCCCTACTGTATCACTCTCTGGAGTAGGAATAGTAATTTTTACTCCTACGCTATCCAATGCTTTCCCTACTGTTGCACTCTCTGGAGTGGGAATAGTAATTTTTACACCTACGCTATCCAACGCTTTCCCTACTGTTGCACTCCCTGGAGTGGGAATAGTAATTGTTACTCCTATGCTATCCAACGCTTTCCCTACTGTTGCATTTTGTGGAGTGAGAATAGTAATTTTTACTCTTACGCTATCCAACGCTTTCCCTACTGTTGCACTCTCTGGAGTGGGAATAGTAATTTTTACTCCTACGCTATCCAACGCTTTCCCTACTGTTGATCTCTCTGGAGTGGGAATAGTAATTTTTACCCCTATGCTATCCAACGCTTTCCTTGCTGTTGCTCTGTCTGGAGTGGGAATAGTAATTTTTACTCCTACGCTATCCAACGCTTTCCCTGCTGTTGCTCTCTCTGGTGTGGGAATAGTAATTTTTACCCATACGCTATCCCACGCTTTCCCTACTGTTGCACTCTGTGGAGTGGGAATAGTAATTTTTACTCTTACGCTATCCAACGCTTTCCCTACTGTTGCACTCTCTGGAGTGGGAATAGTAATTTATACTCTTACGCTATCCAACACTTTCCCTACTGTTGCACTCTCTGGAGTGGGAATAGTAATTTTTACCCTACGCTATCCAACGTTTTATATAATTAATTTTAAAAATATTAAAAGTATATTTAATTTTTTATATTTTTTACATTTTATTAATGTTATTGTTTTATGTTTGTAAATGTATTTGTAATTTAGAATATATTTTAATAATTTATAAATTAGTAAAATAATTATTACAACTTATTTTTTAGTACATATATATAATATATTTACTGTATATATGTAAGTAATGTATTATTATTATATATGTATTATTTATTAATTTTAAACATTATCAGATACTTTTAACTATGTAGATTTTATTTATTAGTGTTATTTACTTTATTTTACATTTATATTTTGAAGAAAAAAAAACGATATTTTGAACATCGATATTTTTAGCATCTATATTATTTTTTCGATATTTTTGTACTTACCATGTTGTAGATAGGATGTCGATATTCTTGCCCTCGATATTTTTGACTCAATATTCCTGTAGGTCGATATTTTGTAGGTCGATAATTTGTCAGTGATCCAGCCGGATGACAGTGGATCACATAGGCACGTAGGTGAGGGAGGGTGGGCTTCGGCCCTATAGTGGCATATTAACCAAGGGGGATCAGGTGGGGTTGTGCATAAAACACCACAGTGATGTTTGAATGTATTCACTGTGCTATCCAAACAAGTCGGAATATTTATAAGTGAACCTATACGGGTATGGAAGTATGTAAAGGCACAACTAGTGACTCTGCATGTAAATGGATCGTGCTGCTCTATAGGTGGTAAGGGATGATAAAGAGCTGCAATATTGTGACGCGGGAACACTGCATCAAGATGAGGCAGTGGTCGTGGCTCTTGCAAGCAGGTGTGGATATTTTCAAGAAAAAACCTGCTAGGGTTTAAAAGTTGTCTGAAAAAGTTCAGGAAAATATAAAAAGTGCCAAAGGACGACAGTCGATGTGAGTGCTGAATTACGCTATTGTGTTTTTATCTAGGAACCTGAATCAATATTGCTATTTTATGCCCTTGTACGGCTATAATCAATAATATCCCTATAATGGCATAAGAATCAGATCCATATTTAAGTAAATATCCCTTGCAGTCCAAGGCACGGCAAAAGCTACTTCCTTGGATTCCTAGAAAGCACAACGAGTTCTTTCGACACACCAAACCTCCAGCAACCTGGGAAATCCCCATTTGCTTTGTTTTGATTTGTAATAGAACTCCTGCGAGCACTGTAAGAATGGCCAGTTCTTAGTGACATCTTTATTGACATCTTATGTCCAAACCTTACGTCAAACTCGGCACCTTTCAGGTATAAATATACCAACGTTGCCTTAAGCAAACACACGGTGGTGGTTTTGGAGCAGAGCAGTTATCTACTTACCCGAGAGCCCAGCTGATGCAAGAGCCCTCGGACGCTGCTCCTCCTCTTTGACGCGCTGAGAAAGACGCTGTCTTTTCTCCTGCCGAGAAAATCCAGCTCCGGCGTTTTCAGCCTACCCTTGCGGGTTGCTGGGATATCAAGTCCTGAGGAAAGAGATACCAGACCTCCTACATTCTATTCGCAAGGTACAGTGGTGACTAAACCCTTAAAGAGAATTGTTGAATCAGATTCTTGGCAAAACCAACTTAACTTAAACTGCTACTTACTCCTTCCCACGTATTAGGCTTAGGTCAGGTACACCGGGGTAGGCGTATTTTAGAAGCACCAGTTGAGCACGTTAGTCAATGTATATATGTATGCATATATTTTATCCATTTTAAAGTATCTTATGGCTAAGAAACCATATCAATGCTTTTACAGTATTATTTCATAATACTCCTTTTACTGTACGTACTTTACTTTATATTAAGTATTGCAATTGTGGCAATTCATTTCTCTTGCATGAGAAGGAAGACTGCTCAATAAATAATACCTTTTATTGAAAACGCCCGTCTCTCTCTTCTCTGCATTCTGGTGAAACTAAGAACGTACAATTGACTGAGTGAAATAGCTGTCTATGGTTTTCACACGACTCTAGAGATTTACTCTTATTCTGAGGGAGCAAAGTTGTCATATTATATGGTTGTCGGAAGCTAATCCCTTCTTGTCTATCCAGGGAGGTTAAACTCCTCCTCGTTTATTCGAGAACATTTCTAGTGACCTCTGAGCTAGCTGGCAAACCTTAAGTCTAATATAGTCAGTAGAGACCTAGTCGACCTCAGTCCTTCGTCTACACTGCTGAATATATTATTCCAATGCGCAGAGCCTATTGGGAATATAGGAACTACACTACAACGCAAGGGACCTAGAGGACAGCTCAGGACGTCTATTCAGAAATTCCCATTTGCATGATCCATGCTGGTATGGGGTGTAGACATATGTAGAGCACAAGGCCTCTCTTACTTATTAGCCAGAGCAGCCCAGGGAATGTTATCATTCAGGCCGCAGGTATGGTCGCCAGGCGGTGCACCCATCTCTGCTCAATCCTGAAGAGAGCCCGATGTGTAATGCTGGAATGTGACTCAAGAACTATCCATTTCAGAGTGTCTGCCTTGTGAATGAGATCCTTACAGTGGGTGTATAGCTTGGTGGTTGTCTTTATGCATCTCAGGTTACTTTTGTGTTCAGTAATTCGTAGCTTGATCTGTCTCATCGTCATCCCGATGTATTTTTTGTCACATGTCTGTTGGCCCCATCCACATGCAGGGCTTCTGTGTATTTAGCAATTTGTGTCCCTACTTTGCACACAATTACATCATAAACATAACATTATATGTGTACAATAATACAGACCTATCCAGCCTCCGCTGAAGTGGAGATCTGTGGAAGAATGTTTATCGGTCTTAAACAATGCAGAGCCCCCCTATTGTTGTGTTTGTCATGGAGTTCACAATATAGAACTCCTTGCTATTCTGAGGGCCAGTGTCCATAATGTAAAATCTCTTGTTTTCTTTCTGAAGGTGCCCTGGGGTTACACATGAGAATATTTATTTACCAGTGTATTTAATACAGGGCCTGCATCAACAGAGTTTCTACCCGGTACAAATGATAGAAATACTTCATTTGGAGGCTAACACCACTGCTGCTCGATCAAATGACAACAAAGAAAATCAGCAAAGGAACAGGGCCAAAAAACACATTTCGAAACACCTATGTGAGGATAGTTCAGGTTTTCCATGCAATGGAGAGGACTTTGTGTAATCAATTTCAGGGCTACTCCATTGACATCAGAGAGTGTCTGGTTAAATTTCAGAAATGTTTTGGTTGCCATATAAATTTGTAGCAATGAGACTTCAGTGGTTACCATGGTCTCAGAAAAGGCAGTGCCCCAGAATGCTGGAGTGGGAACATATGCTGCTAAGCAACATACAAAGCATAACCTTGAATTCTCAGAAAGCTTCAGTTCCTGTAATACTAATTGTTACTTTCTAAAGGTTTCTCTTTCTTTGTGCTTGGATACATCAGAGTTGCTGTACATTCAAGTGTTCCTGTCTAATAGTAATATGCCATTGTTTTTCTAAACAAAGCACCCATCTCACCATTTACAGTACTATTCCTTTTCCAGAAGGGATGTCCTTGTGTGAAGCCAGTGTCTTAAAGGGCTGCTTACTCTGTGGATAAAATGTGTCCAGAAATAGTGAAACAGAGAATTCGTTTTTCAATTTAGCGTTATTTTCGCACATAAATGTACTTCTTCATACAAAAAGCTTTCTCCAGTTAGTCCACTCAAGGTTTGTAAGGTGACTATCTCAGTCAGTCACAAGGACAGGACATTTCAGACGAATGGCCAGAAAAAAACAATGGTCTGAAAAAGTCTTTCAAGGTGGGAGTTGTTTACAATGTGTTCAGCAAGCATCCATCTAACATCACATGCAAGGAAGAATAACACCGCAGTGTTTAGAAATAAAGGTTCAAAATATGGTAGCAATCATCATTAGAGTGCCTCTTTATAGTTGCATATGCTCCCATGATGCATAGAACCTAAGAATACCCTCACCTGGGATTGAGATCTACCTAGGTGTCAGTTAAGAACCATGTGTTTATGGTGCTTTTGGTTTTCTGTGTGCTAATATGTGTTGACTTTAATCTTGCAAAAGTATGTACTACAGTGTGCACTTACAAGTTTACTAGCAGTTAAACTGTGCACCATATACCTGTTAACATACTGAATCAGACTTGCATTCAGGGCTACACTATTTGTATTTTATAGATGTGTACATGTACATACAGTCAATGTACACTGATATATGTTTGTTGGCAATTTCTACTTACTCCTCAAATGATTGAGCAGTTCATAGAGTAATTGAAGGAGCAGTAGCTTGTATGATGTCATCAATTATGTCAACAGTGGCGTCATCAATGGTGTCATTAGTGATGTCGTCAATGATGGCATTTGAGATGTTCAGTGATGTCATCAATGATGTAATTTAACATGTCACAAATAATGTAATAAATTAGGTAATAAACAGCGCATGTTGGGGCCGCAAGTTATATATTTTTTTAAAATATTAGTTTGTAACTCATTTCAACAGCTAACTATAACTTTATTTTAACTTTTGGTTCTTCATAATTATTAGTGTATATTAGTGTATATATATACATACATTTAGAGAGAACAGGTAGCGCAGACCGCTTAGCACGTTGACAGCTGGTGCACGTGTGCTGTTTCTGAATTGTAATTAGTTCCTGTTAATTTTGTTTGTTTTACTTTGTGAATTCACTGGAAGTTGCCTGCAATACACATACAGTGTGTTTTAAAAAACTCTACGGTCACCTCTTGATTGCTGTACCTTTAATCATCCGCCACATTCTGTTCACTTCTCCCCGGTCCACCGCAGCTCTAAGTGCTGTTTGTGTGGAGGGAGCGAGGATGACGGTGGCGGTTGTTCTCCCTACTTCCGGCTGCACAGGCTACGCCGCCATCTTGGGTCGGGGTCTAGTTCTCCAAGGCTGCTTTTAGAAACAGCTGATGGGGGCGACGCGCAGTGGATGCGCGCAGTGGGCCCGACAAAGGCAAGCCCGTCTGCACCCATCCGTGCCCGGCCGGGACCAGGGGCCAGAACCCCTGCCCGTACGCTGACTTACGCGACAGAAACACTATGGGCACTCAAGTCGGGTAACTATGTGTTAGAGGATAGTGTGCAGGCAAGGTTGCGAGCCGAAAATTTACTGAAAGCCAATAATATGGAGGCTGAGGGGTCTCTGAGGACTCAGGGCCAGACCCGAGCCCCAACTGTCTGTGGGTTGAAGGTAGCGGTGCTTAATACTCGCTCCTTGCAGAAACATCATCTTGAAGTGTTCTATCTACTGCAAGAGGGTGATATTGACATTCTGGCACTTACAGAAACTTGTTTGGGGAATACATCTACCCCTGATATTGTGGCAGCCTTGCCAATGGAATTTGATGCGGTGTGGCACAATAGATCAGGGGACTCCAGGGGCGGGGGAGTTGCGTGTCTGTTTAATAATAGCCTCATGGATACAAAAATACTGGCACAAAATTGTGACAATGTGGATGTTTTGGGGATAAAAATCTCTGAAATCCTCATGTCCTATACTGATGGTAGTCGGCCCCGTAGATCTACCCCGGACTTCAATTAATTTTTTCTGGAGCTTACTACTGATCTTTGGTCCAGATATTAACGCCTCCTAGTAGTGGGGGATTTCAATTATCACTGGGACAAGACGCAAAGAGAGCCCACAGCGGATCTGTTTGAGACTAATTTGATCTCAATGGACTTGCAGCAACTGGTTTACAGTCCCCCCCACGTAAAGGTCACACTCTAGACCTCATTTGGTCTTCACAACCCCGGGCACAGATAACTGATATCAGTCCCTGTGCCTGGTCGAGTCATTCACTGCTAAGATGTTGGGTCCCAAGTGATAGGCCACTTTCGCAGCCCCCACCTTTGTGGAGGAAGGTTAGAATGTGGAAAAATGTTGAGGCAGATCTTTTATTAACTACGCTACACTCAATTCCTTCCCCTGAGGTGGGAGAGGACAATTTGGACCACAATGGTGAAGCCTTATTTTCTCGGCTACAGTAGGCTATTGACATAGTGGCACCAGAAAGGAAAGAAAGGGTTAGAGACAAAGGGAATGGGGCCCATGGTTTGATGATATATTAAGGGAAAAAAAGCAACTCCTCCGCCAAGCTGAGAGGCAGTGGAGATATAACTATGAGCCAGCAGAGTTAAAAACCTAAAAAGCCCTCTTCACTACGTATAAATCAGGTATCCTAGTTAGGAAAGCAGCATTTTACGAAGAAAGGATTGCTTTGGCAGGAAATAAAGAAAAACAGACCTTTGCCATTCTGAAGGAGCTGAGTCAAAAAGGGGAAAAAAAAGTCCACAATCGCCTCTCCAAACTGCGATAGCTTCCAGGATTTCTTTCTCCAGAAAGTTATGGACATTATCTTGGAAATCACTACAACCCCTATTGACTTTAGTTCCCTGGATCAGATCAGCTCCCCCTCGGCTTGCTAAATTCCCAAGTTTTGATTCTGCTACTCTGCTTGCACTAGCAAAGCAGATCAAATCAGGTTCTCGAATGGACCCTTGTCCTCCGAGGCTTTTCCAAATGGCTTTGCCTGGTTCGGAAAGGCAGGCCCTGAGATTACTTAACGAGTCTCTAGACCTGGGCTATCTACCAACTAATCTGAAGGAAGCAAGGGTCAGCCCCCTGTTGAAAAAACCTGGGGCGGATACTTCAGCCCTAAAAAACTATAGCCTATCTTGCAGCTCCCCTTTCTAGCAAAAATTCTGGAGCAACATGTCTTGAAAACTCTTGCAAAATATCTAGATGACCATCAATTGCTCCATACTGGACATGCAGGCTTCAGAGCACACCATAGTAGAGAGCTAGTGATGGTGTCCATCTTGGACGAGCTCAGAGTTAGGGCCGATAGTAAACAGCTGAGTGCTCTGATTGTATCAGACCTGTCAGAAGCATTCAACACGGTCAGCCATAACATTCAGATGAACAGTCTTTTGAATCTGGGTATAAAGGGGCAAGCATATCAATGGCTAAGATCCTTCTTGTCTGATCGCACTCAGAGAGTTCAATTCGATGAGCAGCTGTCGGATCTGGGCTCCCTGACCTCACCCTGTGGCGCGTTTTGAGTTAGGGAATTAAGTCCCTTTGAATCCTGAGGGTCCCTGGGGGCCAACTAGCCCACCAGGTTTGTCCAGTAAGTGCAAGCGAGTTGCATTGCAGAGAGGTGTAAAAAGGGGTGTGGCCTCGGACCATCTCTCTGCAACGCAGCTCTGTGGCGCTTACTGGAGGTACATGGTGGGCTAGTTGGCGCCCTGGGACCCTCAGGATTCAAGGAGAATGAATCCCCCAAATTAAAACCCGCTAGGGTGCGCACTCGCACAGTGGTGAAGGGAGGGGGCTGTGCCTTATGGGACGTGTGTGTACTTATGCAATCACTCCACTAAAATCCAAGCACTTATAAATTCACCATGCACTCTCCTTGCAGCACTCTAATCATCCAGTCACTACCCAGTCACTCATGCAATGACCCATGCACTAACTCAGGCACGGCTACAATACCCTGAGCCGTATCCATGCAGTCCAGCCATTTCCCTGTCACTACCCATGCACTTCTCCAATCACCCAGCAAGCACCATGGGGCAGATTTCTGAATACTTGTGTGTTTCAACTAAAATTCAAATAGCTTTATTTGAGACATTCTAGTCCATTAGCTGTGCACTCCCTTGACTGTGGGCTCCCCACAGTCTATCCTTGCATTTTAACTCATTGAGAAATTTTTGGGTCTTTTCTCATAGATAGGCAGTAGCACGCAATTTCTTTATTAGTAAATAAAATTTCTAAATCCAGTTCAACTTTCAAAAAACTCCTTACCCAGGTGTGCAACCATACGATCGTTTCGTGCATCTATGTAGCGTAGCCAGGTAGTTATGTTTGACAGGAATGGATTGTTTGTATATAAAGGTGTCTTCATACATTCCCATAAACAGCACTGCCAGCTCAGGGGCAAAAGGACACCCCCTCGCAACTCCCTTACTTTGAAAAATGAAGTCGTCGCTGAACATAAAATAGTTTTTCTTTAGTACAAAGGAAGCCAGTTTGATGATAAACTCAGAAGGGACTCTCACAAGTTTTTCGCGTTTTTCCCAAAAATGAAAAAGTAACTCCACTGCTTCATCCTGAGGTATCTGCGTCTAAAGTGAAGTCACATCTAGTGTTGCCAGTAGGTCAGTCTCTGGGTTAAATGGTACTGACTCCAATTTAATAATAAAGTCAGTAGTGTCCTTGAGATATGATTTCACCTCTCCCATAAATTCCTTTAAGACAAAATCGACATATTTAGAAATAGGTTCTGTCAAAGAACCGCACCCAGACGCTATAGGCCTGCCTGGGGGCATTTTCTCATTTTTATGTATTTTCAGTAAGACGTAAAACACAGGTGTTCTTGGGTGTTTATTATATAGAAAGTTGTACTCTTTAGGGCCTAAAAAGCCTTGGTCAAGGCCATCCTTTAGGATGGACAAGAGTTCACCTTGTAAGTCGGAAGTAGTATCTTTTGAAACCTTTCTGTAGAATTCCTGGTCACTCAACTGTTTCAGAACTTCAGATGTATACTCTTCAGTGCCCCAGACAACTATTGCACCCCTTTATCCGCCTGTTTAATCATAAGGGAAGGATCATTTTTCAAGGTAGAAAGTGCCATACGTTGTTCCTTCGAGATGTTATGCTTTATGTATTTGGATTTTTTCTCCATCTCTGATATAGATGACAAAACCGTTTTTTCAAAGATGAGTATTTCTTTTGGTATTTTGTGGCCAGGGGGGCAAAATAGTGACTTTTTCCGGAGGCCGGTTACTTCCCTCGTATCTGATGTTTCATTCTCAAGAAAGAACATTTTTAATCGTAACTTGCGACAAAATTCAATGAATTCTGTTTTCATTTTTATGAAGTCCGTCCTTCGTGTAGGCATAAATGATAATCCTTTGGCCAAAATGCATATTTCTGCTTCCGTAAGTTGTTTTTTGACAGGTTAAAAATGGGGGAGCTATCTAATTTTTGTAATGTTGTTTCCTGGTGGTCATCTCCCAGGGCTGGTTGTTGTATCTGGTGCGTGCCCTTGGCCCCGTCCTAAAAAAGATGATGACCCTTGTTGTTTTGGTCCATTCCATTTCTTCGTTCTATTTGGGCGCCCTTCCCCACTGTCTGTGTCCCCTCCCGAAGAGGATGAGGTGTCAGAGAATGAGATGAATTTGTTTTTTGACCTGCCCTGATTTTCGGGTATAAATCTCCGTGAATCTGCCTTTGAGTAAAAATCGGCTTGTAGATAAGGATAGACACTGTCCAGGGAAAAGTTTATTTTGTCCTTGTCAAACTGATTTGTTTTTTGGTTGATTGTGTAGTCCTTAAATTCCAGAATGTCCTTGTCAACTTTTTCCCGCAAAGTCAGTATAATCCTGGACAT
This sequence comes from Lissotriton vulgaris, assembly GCF_964263255.1. Taxonomy (NCBI): domain Eukaryota; kingdom Metazoa; phylum Chordata; class Amphibia; order Caudata; family Salamandridae; genus Lissotriton; species Lissotriton vulgaris. Next base: position 660,658,178 of record NC_141694.1, read on the forward strand.
CCAACTGACCATGAAACAACAAGTAAATGAAGTCACCTCTTCCTGCTTCCACACCCTCTGCATGCTCTCCAAATGTTTCTGATGGATCTAAGCAACCCTAAGAAAGATTGTTGTACACGCCCTCATCACCAGCCACTATGACTATGGCAACACTCTCTACACTGGTATCTTCACCCAAATCATGAGAAGACTCCAGGCAATATAGCACATGACAGCCAAACTCATTCTGGACCTCCCGAAGTGTACCCACTTTCTCTCCTCACCTCAAAAATCTCCACTGCCCAACAGCCCATCAAATATGCCAGTTCAAGATACTCACACATGCTTACAAAGCGCTCCACAAACAGGAACCTTCCTATATCAACCACCGGTTGAGCTCCCATCATCCCTCAAGGCACCTGCCCTTCACTTAACTCTTCCTTGCACATATCCCCTCATCCATCGCACCCACGGTGGGGGCCATGCATTCTCCTACATAACTGCCAAAGTCTGCAAAGACACCCCCTACACCTTCACATGGCACCCTCCCTGGCAGTCTTCAGAAAGCAACTCAAGACTTGGCTTTTCGATGCAAACAGCAACCTCAGCGCCCAGATACACCTTGGGATGATAGTTCTGCATTTTAGAAATTATTCAATGATTTACAATACTTATAGTAATTTTGAAGGAACAGTGGGGCAGATTCACAGAACTAACTTATGACAAAATCCTAAACTTACTACTTTTGGTATTCACAGAAGGCATTTAGTAGTCTTGAGTTAGGATTTTGTCTTAAGTTAGGATTTTGTCCTAAATTAGGATTTTGTCTTCAATTATGATTTTGTCCTAAGTTAGAATTTTGTCTTAAGTTAGGATTTTGTCTTAAATTAAACTTAAGACAAACTTAAGTTAAACTTAAGACAAAATTCTTAATTTATGGCAAAATCCTAATTTAAGACAAAATCCTACTTAAGACAAACTCCTAATTTAAGACAAATTCCTCACTTAAGACAAAATCCTAACTTAAGACAAAATCCTAATTTAAGACTACTAAATGCCTTCTGTGAATACCAAAAGTAGTAAGTTCAGGATTTTGTAATAAATTAGTTCTGTGAATCGGGCCCGCTAATACTACAGGTTATCTGAAAAAGACAACAAATAACTATACATGGCAACATTACAAATCTAAAATATTTTTCCTAAGTTTTTGCGATCCTGTGAGACACCTGCAAACTACTCATGAGAGGTCCAGGAGAGTAAAGACAAACTCATCAATGAGATTATCTTTGGTTAACATCAATGTAATTAATTACAAAATAAAGAATCCACCCTTTTTGCCTCATTGGTGTTTTGGCTTTTGATGTAGGCAGTCCTAGTCAAAATCATCGGCTTTGCAGCCACAGGATTTTTCAAAAAAAATTACAAATGTCTTTTTCAAACCCTGATGAGCAAGCACCAACAGTTTCACCTTCTCAAGCCGCTAAACCTGCAAAAAAGCCTCTTGTTTAGCAAAGTTTTGATCCAACACCAGGAGGGGAAATATGCATCTGGAAAATGTGCTACTTTCAAACTTTTCCAAAAAGTATTCAGCAGAGGGACAAGGAAGAAGTATAGCATGGGCCTTACTAACATGAAGAGGCATTTAAAATTGATGCTTTGGCACAGAATTGCCCGTGCTGAGATGGCTTGCTCTGCTGCAATGGTCAGCTCCTCAGGAGCTTCTAAATCCAAAAAACACAAGATATTTAGAAATTCCTAAAAAAGTCAAAAATATTTTCCAAAAGAAACAAAAAAGCCTCTTTTACGAGCCACGCTATAATATCATTAATTACTGGATTTATATTATAACTTCTCCTTTTAAAAAAAAATGGCTCCTTTGAGACTCTTGCAGGAGCTGGAAGCCTTAATCAACATGACTCTTCTATGCAAATTCCACAACGTTTTCATCAGATTACACATTATACTATTTAGCATTATCTTGCTCTAAATATATAATATAAATTATATAATAATATATAATTCTTCAATTATTTATTGAAGGGGGGATACAAACAAGCGGACACCGACCCTAGGAGGGGTCACAGCGCTGCACTCTATGCTGTACTGACCTGCCAGATCACCACCACCCCGCTGGGTTCCTGACGCTGTGGTCGCCCCCACCGCCGAGCAGCTCCATCGCACGGCCGCTGAGCGGGGTGGACCACAGCTCCCAGCCTGCTTTGCACCAACACCGCCCACTTCCTGTCCACAGCGCCAGGAGGCGCACAAAAGGAAGCAGCTCCCACTGAGGAGCGGGGGATACAAACAAGCGGACACCGACCCTAGGAGGGGTCACAGCGCTGCACTCTATGCTGTACTGACCTGCCAGATCACCACCGCGCCGCTGGGTTCCTGACGCTGTGGTCGCCCCCGCCCCCGAGCAGCTCCATCGCATGGCCGCTGAGCGGGGCGGACCACAGCTCCCAGCCTGCTTTGCACCAACACCGCCCACTTCCTGTCCACAGCGCCAGGAGGCGCACAAAAGGAAGCAGCTCCCACTGAGGAGCGGGGGATACAAACAAGCGGACACCGACCCTAGGAGGGGTCACAGCGCTGCACTCTATGCTGTACTGACCTGCCAGATCACCACCGCGCCGCTGGGTTCCTGATGCTGTGGTCGCCCACGCCGCCGAGCAGCTCCATTGCACGGCCGCTGAGCGGGGCAGACCACAGCTCCCAGCCTGCTTTGCACCAACACCGCCCACTTCCTGTCCACAGCGCCAGGAGGCGCACAAAAGGAAGCAGCTTCCTCCGCGTCGCGGACGCGCGCGGGCGGCGCCGGGCGGAGCCCGGGCAGAGGGCGGGCCGTCTGTGGCCGTCAGGGGCCGAAGGAGGCTAGGCTGGGCCAAATCGCTAACATCCAACATCCAAGATGGGTAAGAGAAAGAAAAACTCAACCATGGAGGAGGGCGGTAATAATGCCAAAATGCCTAGGCACTCAAACTCCATCATGTCTTACCTTTCCTCTGCAGTTGGGGCTTTAACAAAGGAGATTGCTAACGCTGAGCAAGAGCTTGTCATTGCACTGACATCCCCGAGAATACCATCAGCATTGCTTACAGCTGAGGCCGTAGTCCCCCCTCCCAGCACCTCAGCCTGTGTCCCTTTGGAACCTCTTGTGACCATTGCTAACCCTCCACCTCATGCCCAACCAGCAAACGACCCTGCACCCAGGCCATCTGTTACACCTCCAAGAGCCCAACCTCAGACGGCCACTAAAACAATCACTCGTAAGAGAGGGAAAAAAGCTAATACCATGCCAGTCACCGCAGACAACCCAGCCATTCTGGAGGAAAAATTGGAGGAACTCTTTGTGGTGAGGATCGAACCGTTATTGGTGGGCTCGCTAAAGACATTGTCGATACCCTAAACACATGCCTGGAAGGACTATTAAAGAAATGTTCCCTCATTGACAGAATCATTCACTCAGTCCCCTCTAACTGCATTCTAACGAGCGAGGGCAAACGTGAGGAGACGGGTAGGGACAGGAGAGGCGAGGGGGTCATACCCGTGACCAATTCCGTGACCATTTCCACAGGCGGAACTTTGCCTAATGAGACCAGGCCTCAGGTTGCTTCTACACCCCTCCAGCAGGCCACGGCAATCAATCACAGTGTGCCACCTGAGCCACTAGTACTGCCCGAAAAGTCCCAGCCATCTAGGACAAGGGTCACCCCAAGTATATACAAACTTCACCTCCCACCGGAAGCGTCCCCCCTGGTGGCAGTGTTTATTGGTGTAGACCCCTTGGGGGAAGGGGAACGGGAATCAACCAGGGAACTTATGACTAAAGTTAAGCGTTGGAGTGGCGAGAAATGTTGTGGTGGAAATATAGCGGACTCGATCATTCATGCAAGGAGGGTGGGATGGGTTGGCAAACAATCAAAAACAACATATGGTGATTGTGTGGTTGGAAACTTTAGTAGGGCTGACGTGGCTGATAGACTCTTTTGGGATGGTACAGCAATATCAAATGGGGATCGTTTAAGACCTGTTCCCTTGGGTTTTTTCTATCAACCGCCACCCTGTCATAAATCCAACACAACTTATCAGGCCAGATGGCAGGGTAGGAGGTTAGCAGTGGCACGTAGAAACCCAAATGAGCTCACCCTAACGCAATCAGTTACAACTATACCTGCCACCTCCCACCTTGACACATCGTGTCCCCCAGGCCCTAACTAAGGAGGGCGGGTTAAGTGTGAGCATAAGCAACCAGTTTTCTCCCCTGTCTAGTTTGGATGATATGGACTGACTATCCAGGGAAGAGTCAACCTCGCCTCCGGAGGAAACAAGGGCCTCCATGACAGCCACACAGGAAGTAGGTTGTAAAATACTTAGTTGGAACATCGCAGGAATTACCTCAAAAATGAGCGACACTGAATGGGTTTCTTTTGTTTCAAATCATAACGTTATTGCCCTGCAGGAAACGTGGGATATGACATCCCGTTTTTGGTTGGACGGTTTCGCAGGCTTTGCAGTCGCGGCTTGTCCCAGTAATGTAGGCAGACCGAGGGGAGGCCTCCTGACTCTTTTTTCTCTTGACCTTGTTGGACCACTGAAACAGATTAAATATGATTCACCAAATTGTCTAATTGTAGAAAGGCAAACTAGCCCGTCAAAGAGTATTCTGTTTATTAATTTTTATAATTCTGTTAACAAGGAATACGGTGGTGATAACATCTCAAAATTGGATGCCTTTTTAAATCTATTCAGCCAAAATACTCTTACTAGTTATGAATTTGTGTTAATGGGTGATTTTAATATCCATCCTTGTTATTTTGGTTGCACTGTAATTGAATGTATGGAGACACGGGATCAGGAGGTGCCGCACTTTGAGCATACTAGGGCTGGTGAGGAACTGGAGGATCTCCTGGCCAATTTTAACCTCCTTGAATTCACAGCACGGGAGGGGGGAACACCAACGTTCAAGGGGTCATCCCCGGGGACTGTCATTGATTACATCTTTGTGACATCTGCTATTTCTAATTACACTGTTTCTTATTGCACCGTCCCATCCCCCTTTAGTGATCACAACCCTGTCCTTTTGATCGTCTCCTGGGGGGATTATATGGGCCCTAAGCCAGGACAGGTCAGACCTGGACCTACCCTACGCCCAACAGACCAGGGTAGACGGCTGAAATGGGGGAATGTGGTCCCTGGTGATTTTTACTCTGACATTGGCCCGCAGATTAACGACCAGATTATGATCTGCCTAGATCCTTCCTCACAAGGCCATGACATCATGGACGCCTTCCAGTCAATATGTAATATAGTATCTTCCAACCTCACGGCCCCAAGGGGCAGGGGAGAGTCAAAACACTATAGGTGGTTTGATCCCGCCTGCACCAAAGCACTTAAAGCCTTAAAATCTGCCCTTAAAGCAAACCCTAGGGACAGGGCCTTGTTTACATATTTACGAAAAGAATACAGGAAGGCAACTAAGAACAGACGGGATTGTATTAAACAGGAGGCATGGGAACAACTGATTTCCACCGACATTTTGCGGGACAGTAGGCAATTCTGGGCTGTAATCAACCATCTATATTTCGCGGATTCATCGAACACAGACATTGACTGTGTAATACCTGACGAGAGGTGGCTGGCTCATTTCAGCTCCGTGTATGGTGACAGTGGCGACTCCACCCATTTACAAAATATGCCTGGCCTGGTGGTCACACCTCTACACTTTAATAGTGGGGAGGTGGAAAAGGCAATATGTGCTACTACAAGGAACAAAGCCCCCGGCCCAGACGGGGTGCCGGCCGACTTTTATATACACTCACCAAAACTATGGGCTGGCATCCTGGCAAATGTGTTCACAGCCGCAAACAGCTCGCCTCCCCCAACTACATGGGCGACCTCCACAATAGTCCCCATATTTAAAAAAGGCCAAAGGGACGACCCAGGGTGTTATCGGCCTATATCCCTTTTGGACTCTGCTATAAAGATCTTGGGCAGAGTCCTCTTGGCAAGGTTAATGGATAGTCTGGAAGGTTGTGGGGGTTTGGCCGACATTCAGTACGGCTTCAGGGAAAAAAGAGGCACGATTGAACAGTGTTCAAACTTACATCTGTTGACCGCTAAGTACACGGTGGCCAAGGAGGGGTCCTTGTACTTAGCATTTATGGACCTCTCCTCGGCCTTCGACCTGGTCAACAGATCAAAGTTATGGGAAATTCTGTTGAAGATGGGGATTGACGAAGACTTGGTGGGGTTCAGAGCATCCCTACACCGGGATCTATTCGCCGCAGTCAGGGTAACTAAAGAAGGCAGGTGCACGACCCGTTTCAATTCAAAACGGGGTGTTAGGCAAGGCTGCATATTAGCTCCCCTGCTATTTACAATTTATATAAACGACCTAGGTAAGCACTTAGAAGGGGCAGCAAGAGACGTTCCGCGTGTAGGAGAAGTTAAGATCCCTGCTCTCCTATACGCGGACGATGCCGTCCTCATAGCACGCACAGGAGTGTGTCTCCAAAAACTGTTGGACGCATTTGGGTCCTTCATGGACCAGCTTGACTTGAGGGTCAATGCTGCTAAATCCCACACTATGGTCGTTGGGCCACGGGGGAAAAAGGCTAAGGCAAAAACATTCTTTTGTAAAGGAGAGGTAGTCTCTAGTGTTCCTGTTTTTCCCTACTTGGGCGTGCTTTTTGATAGTAAGGGTACCTGGGGACCCCAGATACGAGCCAAAAGCCTAGCGGTAACAAGGACATCTATGGCCATTCTGGGGTTCGCCAAAAGGTTGGGTCATAGACCTATGAAAGCCATCATAAAGGTGTATAACAGCAAATCCCTCCCTGTGGCTCTATATGGTGCACCTCTATGGGGCTATGTACGTTTGGATAAAATTCAGCTAGCGGAGAATAGATTTTTACGTTCCCTTTTGTCCCTTCCCCAATCTTCCCCGACTTTTTCTATTCATATGGAACTGGGTTTGGATTATGTTCAGGACAAATTGAGACTGGCTCCTTTAACATACTTGCTCAAGACCTGGTTAAACACAGAACTAACGCTAAACCACATGATTATGAGGGATGTGATGAGCCTGGAGAACAGTAGTATGATTCCATGGCTGGCCTACCTAAAAAAATCTTTTAATGACCTGGGACGCCCAGATTTATTTACTGTTCCCTCTGGTATTACAAAACAGGATGTGGACGTAATTAAAAAACAATTCATGTCAAGGGAAAGTTTGTTGCGAGAAGAATAAGAATTGTTAAAGCCCACAGTACGACTGCATTATTTGTCACTTTATTCACTTGCAATTGAGCCCTATTTATGTTTTGTCACAAATCCTTTCCATAGATTTCTGTTAACAAAATTTAAGTTTAACCTTATTCACTTTCATTTGGGCATTTTTAACTCTTGGATTAAACCAGAGTTAGCTCCACCTTCCACCTGTGACAATTTTTCAGTTCAAGACACGATGCACGTTATTATGTTTTGTGATTTCTTCTCTGCACAAAGAAAAAAATACCTGTTACCTGTCCTAAGGGAAGCCGGCTTCTCCCAGGTGAGACCAGCCATGCTCTATTTAAAATCTCCGGGAAACATACATATCACATTCGCAATGGCAAATTTCCTAGTGGCAGCGTCCAAACAAAGAAGATGTATGAACTTGTCAAATCAGTATGTATAACCCGTTTTTAGTGATCTTAAAATTGTTTTTATTGTAATACCATGCCAAATGAACTCGATTGTAAAGAAACTGTTTAATCCTATTTTAATTGTACATAATACTGTTTTTATGTTCTTTGTATGATTTTAATCAAATCGAAAAAAGTTAATTTGACTGACTGACTGACAATTATTTCAATAGACGTTTTCTGTTTTAATTTAATTGCAAAGACTTCACTATAGCAATTTGAACCTTGCCTTATCTACAGAGAGTTCGTCTAGGATCACAAATGTACATAGTAGAAAAGTATGGGAAGATAATTCCTTTCTATTGAGATTCCTCCACAGGGTGAAATCTGTAAACAATGTGTTGCGGAAATAGACTGACCTTTGCACTAAAATGTCTTCGTAAAATGACCCAACATAATACTAGGCTGCAGTTAGACACTAGTCTCACTAGTAGGAACTTTTTCTTGTATGATGGGTGTCTAAGTCAGATTATGCAGCAAGACAGATAACTGTAGTGACTTTTCTCTTTATTAAGTTATGAACATGTTCATTAGGGGGAGACATCAACTGCATCTATGCTAAGATTAAAATACAGAATAACACCTCTTCATAGTAGGGTATGACTAAAAACTGTAATCATCATTCAAATGTCTCAAGAGATGTTGACTTTCATATTACAGTGTTAAAACAGAATTGACTCTCAAATGAGACTTCTACACAGTGTAAAAAATGTGCATAGTAGAGTGTCAGGAACCTTCAGGCATGACGTGTCCTCTATCAGACTCAAAGAAGGCTAATGAGAATAACTAAACTTAAAACATGTAAAGGAGACAAAACTATGTTGTACAAAAACAGATCAGTGCTATGACGTTGAATAGCAGGTCTTTTGTAAAATGCTGCACACTAATGCTGAAACAACTGTTCCATGTTAAAAAATATTGTGCTTAGAGCCAATGTGCATGAACTGCTTGTATACAGTGCACTATGATCCCAAAACAATGTTTTCATTTGCAGCATCATCGTGTCTTTAAAGAAAGCGCATTAGAATAGTATTTTGTGTTTATCTTTCTGTTCATGTTTGTTTTTCTTTGAGTTGCAGCCTATGCGTGAACGTGCACATGCCGCCTTCACAGTGATCCTATTTAAACGTCCACACTCACCGCCAACTGCAGATTATTGCCGTTTGTTGGACAGCTGTGGTCTGTGGTTTGGTAAGCTAGATGGGCGTGTTTGCTGGGAATGTTAATTGCTGAAGTTCTGCCGATGGACATCACGAAGCAGGTATGGGACTTTCGTTCTCACTTCCTGAGAGTTTGTCAAGCAACAGTAGAGTGATGTGGAATCACAGTAGGAGAAATACGATGGTTTCAGTTTCTTCAGACATTGTTTACCCTGTGCAACTTAGGATAGCACTGACAGATCATTTCAAACAAAAGATGGAATATGTATGGAATGTGTTGCCTAAACCGGGGATCTTCAGAATATAATCTTCTTGATCTATATTCTGATGCAGGAATCTGTACTGGACGTTCACTATAAAGAACAAAACTGGAAATCAATGCTTTTAACGTATTTTCCCATACTAACATACCTCCAAAATACATCAACCACTACTGAGAGACACATTCAACTCAGTAGTGCAAACTATCACAATAACCACCTATAAACACAACAACAAACCACAGATAGATCAGCTAAAGTTGAACAGGAACCACTGCTAATTTTTACATGCACTTAATTTTATAGGAATAATAAAATTTCAAAACAAACAAACATAGTAAAATCAGTACAAACAACAAAGACAAAAATACCACTTAGGACAGCAATATTTCTTTAAAAATTTCAATATTCATTTCTTATCACTTTTTAAAAATTAAATAATAAAGATTTTGGCAATCACATTTTAACGGTTGGTTATTATCAGCATTCTCATGATAAGCACACATGTTTAAAACAATATATTATTTAAATATTTAGACACACACTCCAAACTTTAATTACACTATAATTTTTAAGTACCTGCAATCAAATGGCCTCTCCTGAGCACGAGTCAAATGGAACATACTTGTTTCTCCTCCAAACCACTCTCAGGTGTCTGTGGTAATGCAACACATATAAGTATCTGAACCTTCCAACTTTACAGCCAATCATATTGTAGCCTTTTTTAAATTTTGTACTGGGAATGTTAACTATTGGCGACCCTAATATTTCCTCAGTCTAACATCTTCACACATAAAAATGTATCTCTTCTACAGATTTACCAAGTGCCACATTGTACCATAATCCCCTTTAACCCCATCGCCGTGGGGCTAATTCCCCCCAACATGGGGGGAGAGGGGCCGCGTGCGGCGCCGCGGTGCTTGTGAAGAGCTTGGCTCGTCATGCAGCACGGTGGCGCTCTGCTCATGATGGGCTGAGCTCGTTATGACTCCGCCCACTCAATGGAACGCCCCGCACAGGAGGGGAATTATCCCTGCGTGGGCGTTCCGCGGCAGTCATGACGAGCTGAGCTCGTCATGAGCACCACGCCACTGTGCCTCAGCTCATCATGAGCACCTAAAGTGTTAATGACCTTTGTCTGCCTTTATTTTAACTTAATTATTAACATGGAAAGATGTGGTATCCTCCTATTTTTTTGTAGTTGTTTAAACCAGCCAGTGACAGTTGTACTGTGTTTGTAGACACTTTTTACTGTTCCATTCCAATCCAGCTCGCGAAACGCTCACAGAATTGTAAAAACAAATCATGAAATGGTCGCTTAGTAATTTTTGGTGCGATTCTCAGGTTTGTATGAGCTCACACTGCAAGCTCCACTCGCAGAAGCTTGCAGTCTAATCTCGGGAAACTCTCACAGGATTGTAGCAGAATTTCAAACTCAACAAATAACACTTTTCTTTACAAAACCCATACTGTTTAACCAATAAATATGCACCATACAAACAGTATTTAATCACATCACATCCTACTTTTATAATTGTCAAAACTCTACCAATACCATGTGTACTTTTACGTCCCTCCCTTTTTTTCCCTTTAAAGTAACTCCACATTCTTCCTGAATGTTACTCTTTCTGCTGAGCACTCTGGTCAAGACTGGCATCCCAATAGAGATTCATGGTTCACCTATGGATTTTGGGACACAGCTTCATCCACTGGGCTAAAGAATATACCAATAATTCTAATATTGACAAAGATCGAGGAATTTTAAACTTGGACATTACATGTATTGGCCACAGAGGTATGAAGTGACATCAGTTGCTACCAACGGTTGAGAGCATTTTGGATTGTGAACACCCAGATCTCATGATAGTGCACTGTGGTGGCAATAACCTAGGCACAATCACAGAGTTTTCTCTTGAAATCCAAATGAAGGAGACCTTTTCACAACTGATGCCTCTCTTTCATCACACTGCCTTGGTAAATCCTATATATGTCGAAGACAAAAATGACAACGGTCAAAACTGTTTGTCCTAAGATTCAGAAGTCCCAGAAGCATGTTAACAAAACAATTTAGACATTTCTCCATGGCATGAGTTTTATTTATTCTAACAATGTCCATTTTGTATGCTAGGTGTCTACAGGAAAGATGGTGTACACTCTGCTGCTGAAGGAAATAAGATCTTCCTTAATAACACCAAGGAATGTATCCAGTTATTTGTGTAACTGAACACTACACACTATAAACACAACAGCTCTTTTAAGAGCCACCCTACTTCTACATGAACTGTTTTCTTGGTTAAAACTACTAAGAATTTTGTTTATAGATATATGTATATATATTTATATACACACATGCAGGACTTACATAGCAGCGGGAGCACATAAACTGTGCCCTCCTCTCTGTCCAACTCTTGCTTGGGTCTCTAAAGCTCATACTTCTTATCTATACAATATGGCGGAAAACTGTGTAACACACTATGAAAAGAATCTTACTTCTCTCCAAAGAGGTGTCCCCATTGCAAATGGTATGACAAGAATGCATTGTAGTGTGTGAAGAAGAACTAGCCTTTGCACACATTGCTACACTGAGACCTCTCTCTTAGACAGGTATGTGTAAAAGAATGTGGGGATGGACTACCCTCTAACCTCACATCTCTCTCTAGGATGACAGGTGTGCATACTAAAGTGCGTAGACAGACTACTCTCTCTGTTGACACCTCTCTCATTGATGACAGGTGTTCGTAGTAGGTTGTTGAAAACAAATACTAATCCCTCTGTCTGGGAAAACGGGTGTGCGTAGTAGGGCATGGAGAGAAACCGATCCCTATATTCACCGCTATTGTGATGTGCCCCAATGTACTCCAATCTAGGCCTAGGTGGCTATGAAACCATTTACCTACATTTGTCCTACCTTGTTTTGCATAATGGTTCTAGCTCTGACTATTTACCCAGTTATGTGCTGAATAAATCTCGATCAGTTTCTTGGAAACCAGCCTAATTTATTATGCGTGAGGATTCTTAGAAAAGTCCCTGCACATGACGTATGTAACAGCATAAACATATTCTGTGTAAAATGTCATGGTCATCTTCATCCTAGGCTAAAAGAACTACTTTGCATAATTGCAGGTATTGTTCAAATCTCATTTGCATAATCGTACTTACAAAACATCAATTATGCGAGGGACCCCAAGCTATCTTTATGGTATAAAAGACACATATCAACACTAGATAGGGAGAGAATAGGCTTCACTAGACTGTGAGGTCCCGGCCTGCAGAAGCTACAACAGGCAGCAGTCTGAGATCCCTTGCGGGGTGTTCAACTCGAGACCAAGACAGGGTCCTTTGTTCACTCCCATCATGTAATGGGGTTGGCACTTTCCTAGGTGATTCTTGGCTTTCACCCACATACACTTAGGTACACTTAGAAAGGGTTTGCATCTTAGTTGTATGCTTGATTACTGCCATGTATCGATATGCCTGCATATATTTACTGTTTTAGCACCATGGTAGAATTCTGCCTCCTATTTACTCTGTCGATGCTTGTAATCTTATATATCTGTTTCTGTCTAATAATTGTTGCATCAGACATGTTTTATACTAGAATGATGCAGGTTCAATAAATGCTTATTGAAAACATCACCATTGTTTATTCTGTATATCTCTCTGAGACTAAGTGAGCATGCTTGACTGAGTGAAAGGTACTACACTGTTTCCACGATCAGGGTGATGGGTGTAGATAGTAGGCCATGGAGAGGGATTGACCTCTCCCCTGAGACCTCTCTCTGGAATGACTGTATCTGTACTAAAGTATAGAAAGGGCATGACCTCTATGCTGAGACTTCTCCCTTGGAGGACAAGTCAGTGTAGTAGGGTGTAGAAAACAACTGGCATCTGCACTAAGGCCTCTCTCTTGGATAACAGATGTGTTTAGTCGGTTGTTTGGACTGACTGGTCTATCTGCTGAGGACACTCTCTTGGATGACAAATGAGAATAGTAGGGTATAGAAAACAACTGACATCTCTGCTAAAACCCTGTCTCTGGGATAAAAGGTGTATGTGGTAAGGTATGGAGAGGGACTGACCTTTCCATTAAGAGCTATTTCCCAGGGTGATGGGTGTATGTATTAGGGTATGGAGAGGGACTAGCCTCCCCACTCAAACCTTTCCCTGGCATGATGAGTGTGAATGGTAGAGTAGGGAAAGGGACTGACCTCTCCATTGACAGCTATCTTCTGGGTGATGGGTGTATGTACCAGGGTGTGGGGAGGGACTGCACTCTCCACTAATATCCCTTCACAGGAAGACAAGCCTGCATAGTATAACATGGTGAGGGACTGGTCTCTCCACTGAGACTATTTCACAGGGTGACAAACAAGCATAGTAGGGTGTAATGATGAACTACCTCTAGAGTGAAACTCCTTCCTAGCGCTAAAGATGGTCATTGTAGAGTGAGAAGAGATTTTGTCTAATTCTTCCTAATTTGTTATGTTCCAGCAAGAGTCCTGCAAGATCACAAAATATTTAAGAAAGAATTTACACTTTATTTTATCAATGTACTTATGCCTGGCAGACTTCTTCTCAATTACTTTGTGGATAGGATTCTTAACCCTAGCCCCTTAAACACCTTTTTTACTTCATTCTCACAACACCAGCTATTTATCATAGTAAACAGTAATGGCAAGTTTTTCATTTCTATAAGTCCGTCTGGTGGAAACCCACCAGTATACTGGATGCACAGCGATATTAATGTATAAACATTTCACATTTTTAACTCAGATGTTTCATAAAAACTTAATCATGAAAGTCAACACGAATTTTCGTTAATCCACTTGTTGTATTAAAGTTGTATCTCAAGTATGACCAAAAAATCAAATGACATTCGCAATATTCAATATTACTCTTGAAAACATTGAATGCATAAAACCTCAATATTCTGCAAAATCATTGTATTTAACAACACAAAAACATTTCTTTAAATTATCTCAATTTCACGGCCATGCCCAATGCATTTTGGGATCAAGCTAAATCCCTTCTTCAGGGGCCTCTGTAGAAAATGAAGAAACCATAATACATGTCTAGTGAAAACACATTTTGTACATAAAAACTGATGAGCAGCGTCATGCATGGCCAGAGATGAATGGAAGATAAAAACCTTATATGCATCTTGCAAAGGCAATACTGAAGAAAACAGTGCAATGAACGGAGAAAAGAAAGAAAAAGAAAAAAGAATAAAGAAAAAAGAAGAAGTACAAGAAAAGAAAATAAAGGACAGTTGTCTAACACCCACGCCATGTGCGTTAATCATAATTGTTGTGAATGAATACAAATATAAAATTTGTGGCTTTGTTAATTCATGCGTGAACACTTAGGATAAATGTGCTCGCTGTGATAGAACCGAGCCCTAGACAAATGGTAATGTAATGTCCACAACTTACTCCTACGCCGTGAACTGCAGATATTGAATGTATGACCAATTCCAATAATGTAGCACTGGATCAACTATTCAAAAAAGAAACCACCTTGTAAATGTAAATAATCTCATGAGGAAATTAATTATCCACTTGAAAGCTACAAGGCGTAACAACTTACTGAAAACCAATGTTGCCATATGGCACACTTCTTTAGCGGTAAACTTCCTCCTCTCGTTGGTTCTAAGCTGTTAAAAGATAGTGAAATTAATTACCTCACTGTGCTTCTAATCCAATGAAACATACATACCGATTATTTACAATGTAATTATTACCTGAATTATGCGTGAATAAATCTAACTTTCAGCTTCACTTGTTGTCATACAGACGGAAATCGACAGCCTCCTCTATGAAAATAAACACGTTTGCCCCAACGAAGCTGCGCTGAATGTTGTAACCAAACTCCTCCCTATTCATCAAAAGTATACCAATTGCTGTGTATTCCTTCATTTCATTTCAACATCTTCAACAGCCAGCCAATCAGCACACTCTCTCATGCGGGACACAAAAAGCATCTTGCTCACACAGGTGCAAGACGCCTCACGGGAAAAAGAGGCCTCTTAACCAATGAGATGGTGTGGAATTTTAGTTTGCGATCTGAACATCATCTGCGCCAGCTTGTCACCTATGTACTACACGCACGGCAGCCATTTTAGATATCATGGTCTCCCTGTCCACGATCGATCGCCAGCGCGCCCCTCTGACCCAGCAAGCATCCTCCGCGCACCCTGGCTCCCCCTCCCTCCTCCTTATGAGCATGACCCTTCTGCATGACCCTGTCCTTGGGAGTCACGCCAGCGCCTGACCAACACCTCCTCTCCTCCCATGAATGCCCCTCTGTTGATAAACCTCCCCTCTGCGCTGGATTGTTCACGCAGCATGAATACCACTCCATTGATGGCCCCTCACCCCGAGTCCGACTGTCCACACAGGTCCGAGGCCACTGCATAAGCCGGGAGATATCATTTACTGCCCCTTATTGTATGAGGTCGCTCTCCTTCAAAGGACCCTCTATTGATCCAGGCCTCCCCACCCCCTGTGATATGATCAGGCGCACACATCCTAAGACTCGACGGAACACTCAGCTGCGTGATGACCCCCTCCTCTTATAAGCAGGTTGAGGACCTCTATTGTGAAGATATATGGGGGTGGGATTAACACGAGGATTACGGGGATGTCTTTTTCTTGCTTTACAAAGTTCTTATTGTAATAAAGGAAGGTCACATGCCATAAACCAGTGTATAAGAGGCCAGGCCTCCGAGAGGCTGTTAGAGCACCTCGAGACGATACCTTGTTGTCTGATCTGATGTGTTCTGCTCCGTCGGAATAAACTTCTGTTTCCTGCCTTCTGGTCTCCGGCGCCTGCCTCATTGCTTGGTAAACTTGAATGGTACAAGGGCGGTTAGCGCCGGGCAAATCTTGAGAAAGGTCCTAGCCCTACCTTTTTCTACAATTGGCGTCCCAAAGCGTGGGGCCCATCAGCGACACGTGGATCCAGTGGGAGAGGTCCCGATGACAGAGTGAACGACTGCAACGATCGGGAAGAGCTCATGTCCGATAGACCCTCGTCTGACAGCCGATCATCCGACCTTCACTAGTTCTGAACAGACCTCTCTCGAGTGATCTACGGTCCTGACTGGGAACCATCAGGAGTGCCGCGAACATCACGAAGGAGAGAGGACGATCGGGCGCTGGATCCAGAGGACAGGAAACCGTCCATGCGGTCCGGGTAAGGTCGTGTAAACACGACGAATTGAGGAAAATTGTTTTGTTTGGATAATACTAGTATTACGCTTTGTTGAAACCTCTGGAGATTCGCTGTCTGCAAACGGAGAAAAACAACAGGCTCTCTCTTTGCAAACAGTGAAGGATAGGTAATGCAGACTTTTGTCCCCATTGTAATCCGTCGTGCCTATCTTCCTCCCCCACTGTTTCCCGAACTGTCGTTCGTGGATTATTGTCTGGAGATTCTTTGTCTGCAAACAGGGAAGAACAAGGTCTCTCTTTGCAGGTAGAGAAAGAGTGGGTAACGATAACTTTTCGTGCCCACTTATTCTCCCCACTGAATTGTTTTGAATGACCGATTGTTCCGTATTGGTTCGTTTGAGGTATTCACCGCCGGCAAACAACGGAGAATAGAAATATTCTGTCTAGTCTTTGCCCGCCGTGATAAGATAGGTAGTGCAGACTTTTGTCCCCGGTGTAAACCGTCATGCCTATCTTCTCCCCACTGGTTGGTAGCCTGTTTAGCCCGGACCGCTTATTGGAGATGAACCATCCAGCTCCACTGGAGGGCACCCCTAATAAGGACATGTTCACTAAGTATGGACTAGTCGCTATAGCTTACACTAGACTATGGCATAAATATACGAAAAAGAACCCTGAAAGTCAGTGGCCACTGATAGGTTCCTTTGGTGAAAATAAAATAAAAACATTAGAAATAGCGCTCCAGAAGAATAAGACCACGCCCACTATGCTCGACAGTATCGGCATGTGGCGCAAGGAAACGGAACAACGAAAGAAAAGAGAAGAAGCAAAAATAGGGAAAGAATTACGAAAGGCAGCCCACCTGGCCGCAAAGCAACTAGAAGAGGAAATAAAAGAAAGAAAAGAAGCTACACAAAACCAAGAATCAGGGTCAACAGGCCAATGTCCTGTTAGGACCCCCTCTGCGCTCTACCCTGAACTACCCTCCAAACAACGGGCAAACGATGAGTTATTGCTAGGTCCCCCAATCATCTACATGCCCCCTCCATATGCTCCCAGCCAACAAACCCTGCAAGCCCCGAGTGTGAGTGAAAGTGACCCTAGTGCTAGTGCACCGGCCCTCACGGCCTCCGCACCAACCATATTAACAACTTCGTCAGACGACCCCGAGGCTAGCAAACAATCATCAGCCAGGTTAAGTAGGTTGAGCAAAGATGAGCGGGATGGGATCAACGAAATAGCAAAGACATTGGTAGAACGAAGGGAGAGCGAAGAATACACAATGAGCGTATATAATTCACATGCCGACAGCCACAGACGGCATTTCATTTTGCGATTCAGCTACCACACCCTGAACGCGTATGAAGATAGGTATCAGAGTAAGGGTCCCGCTAAACTAACAACACTGTATAGGAAGATTGATGTTGGAGATGGGACTGAACGTGAGGCGACGGAGCTCTTCATGCAAATGCTTGAGGTCTTCCGCCACCTCGCGGAACCGAAACCAGAAGCCAAGGTTACGGTCCCTGAAACAACCTCGGCAGAGGTAGCCAATACTATGATGCCTATCAGAGAAGCGGCTCCTTACTGGATCCCGCCACGGGGCCAGGGAACGAGCGATGATATTAATAGTGAAAATGCAAAGGGGAGGGTTGTGTACAATTGGGTTTACCAACCATGGGACCGACAGGACATCCTAACCTTTAAGCAAACCCTGCCCGACTTAAGAAAGAACCCGACGGCATTTTATACCGAATTAGGCACAGCCTTGGGTTCGACAATAATGACTTTAGCAGATATTGACTTGTTCTTTGGGTTATGCCTGCCAGCTGATGTGTGGAAGCAAATCCGGAAGGTTGACCACACGGATCTGTTTGGACATACCTGGGACCAACTCGGTAAACTAGATAGACAGCGAGAGCCGGGGAGTAAACCAGTGAAGGACATACTGGAACTCCCAGACAAACTGGTCCAGAAGTTAAAAACCCTGGTCCCGGAAAGAAAAGTAGACTGGTCGATAGTCACGGCCTGTTGACAGAAACCCCAGGAAGATGTGTCAGAATACTTCTCCCGATTTGAGACAGTGTTCTCCGACTACAGTGGCCAAGACATGACCACCGCAACCGGACAGCACCTGTTTGTGCAAAATTATGTAAAGGGACTAACACAAGAAGTCTCCCAAAAACTGCAGACGAGTGAGAGTAGTTGGGGGGCCTCCAAACCCGCAGCTATCCTTCAGATGGCTCAGTATTACGAGCACCAAAAGAATGAGAATGATAGGGCGTCTGAGAAAAAGAAGAAAGATTTAAAGGAAAGGGTAATGATAGCCCAGATACAAGGTATAGCGCTAGGACGGGAACACCAAAGGGGGAACTACCAATCAACCACCCCCAGAGATCTACCTCCTAAAGATCACACCCCAACATCCCACACTGGACGGAGAGACATTAGCAATGACCAATGCGCCTTCTGCAAAGGGCTCGGCCATTGGAAGTCCCAGTGTCCGGTTCTGCTAGAGATGAATAGAAATAGGGATTCCAGGGATGTGGCGGGTGGTCCGAGGAATAGAGTACAGGTACGAGGGAACCCCAACGACACCAACAATGACAGATCAGGAAGACTGAACACATTTGACCGTCCCCGACAGAACCAATATCAGCTATCCGAAGGTGAACATGCCCCCGACTTTGCATAGGACTGCCAGGGGCAAGGGAGGGATCCAGTCGAGCTCTGTGTTGACCAGCAAGGTCCTTATGTCACCGCTAAGGTCTTGGGTACAGAGTCTCCATTCTTGGTAGACACTGGGGCGACACGTAGTGTGTTATCAAAACGACTGATTCCAAGGGCACCCTTGTCTGGCTCACACATAACGTCGATAGGTTTCGATGGGACGCCGTCCACTAACCCCCTGTCCGTACCTATTTCCTTTGACCTAGAAAACAACACTACTAACGCGACATTTCTACTCTCCTCCAACTCCCCTGACGCCATTATGGGTATTGACTTACTGAAACATTTTCGAGCTACCATTAGGTGTTCCCCAGATGGAATACGAGTCATCCTGTACGACAACCCAGACATGCCCAGATCCCCTCCCCCACGACACATGTGCTCCATAACTGACGCTGACCTGTCCCTGCTTGACACCCTGCCTCCGTACCTGTGGGCCAAGAATGACTCTGATGTGGGGCGAATGATGATTGATCCTATTCACATAACTGTACGACAGGACGCTATGCTCCCGAAACTCCCGCAATATCGGATATCGCCAGAGGGTGAGAAGGCACTGGTAGCGATCATTCAGTCTCTGGTAGATGCAGGAGTGGTTGAAGAGGTGGTTAGCAACGTCTGCAACAGCCCAATCCTACCTATTGTTAAGAAGCAAGGTGAAGGAGATGAGAAAGCGTACCGCTTCATCATCGACTTGCGAGAGATTAACAAAGTGGTTGTACCCCAATATCCTGTGGTCTCTGATATCACCACCATTCTGACCCTCATCCCGTCCACTGCCACCACCTTCTCTGTTATCGACCTTAAGAACGCGTTTTTCTCTATCCCCATTCATCCAGACAGCCGTTATCTCTTCGGCTTCACCTTAAAATCCCGTTCGTACCGATTTTGTAGAGCTCCCCAGGGGTACACTGAAAGTCCCAGCATTTACAGCCAGGCCCTCAAAAGACAGCTGGATGCCTTCCAGCTACCAGAGGGAGTGGTGTTGATCCAATATGTTGATGATATCCTTTTGGCGGCCGACACCACCCCGCTTGCAACGACAGCCACCGTCCAACTCCTACACTTTCTTGCAGAGAATGGCCATAAAGTCTCCAAAAAGAAGTTACAGTTCTGTCAGCCACAGGTGACTTACCTAGGCCATCTTCTGTCCAAAGAAGGGAGGAAACTTACACCTGACCGAATCCAAACCATCCTAGATACCCCCATCCCGAAAACACAAAAGCAGGTCCGCTCTTTGGTTGGCCTAACCTCTTTTTGCAGACAGTGGTTGCCTAATTACAGTCTCATTGTGAAACCATTACTTGCCCTGTTGACCAAAGACGTCCCCTCCCCGCTTCCTTGGACCACTGAGTGTCAAGCCTCCTTTAAGGAATTACGGGATGCACTCTGCTCAGCGCCCGTCCTCGGAACGCCGGATTACTCCAAACCCTTCTCCCTCTTCACCCACGAGAGGGAGGGATGCGCATTGTCTGTCCTAACTCAATCGATTGGTCCTAAGCAGCGCCCTTGTGCCTACTTCTCCGCCACTCTTGACCCTGTAGCCAGAGCTTTGCCTGCCTGCCTTCGAGCAGTAGCCGCCGCTGCTGTCTCTATCCGTCAGAGCGAGGGAATTGTACTTTCCAACTCTCTCACAGTGCTAGTACCCCATGCAGTCGACACCCTCTTGAACCAGACCAAAACCCAGCACCTGACTAGCGCACGACTGACAGGGTACGAGTTGACTCTGCTTGCACCCCACATCACACTAAAGAGATGCACGACTTTGAATCCTGCCACATTGTTACCCCTGCCTGAAAATGACCCCGACATTCCTCCCATCCACGACTGTGTGACCCTCACGGACGAACAAACTAGGAGTAGGGTTGACCTCCGAGACACTGCTTTTCCTGACCCCGATGGAGAGCTATGGGTAGACGGCTCTTGCATCAAACTCCCAGATGGCACCACTTCAGCTGCCTATGCAGTAACGACAGCCCGAACCGTAGTTGAGACAGCCTGCATCACACAACGATCTGCCCAGGCAGCAGAGCTGATAGCCCTCACCCGAGCATGCATCATAGCCGCAGGGACCACCACGAACGTATATACGGACAGCCAGTATGCCTTCGGAGTGGTCCACCATTTTGGGCTCCTGTGGAGGGAGAGGGGATTCCTGACGTCCCACGGCACCCCGATCCTCCACGGAGATCTAGTCTCCGCTCTGATTGAAGCAGTTCTCCTCCCCAAACGATTAGCGGTGATAAAATGTCAGGCACACAAAAGGGTGACAGACTTAGTCGGACAAGGGAATGCGTTGGCCGACATCACTGCACGAACCACAGCTGAGAATAGGACGGTGACACGCATGTACATGACCAGGTCACAAGCAGAAACATGGAGTGACACAAGGATAATGATCAGAGACATACAATCGGCCAGCACCCCTCACGAGCTGACTAAGTGGGCAAGGGTGGGTTTGAAGGATGAGGAGGGCTGTTGGCGAACGAAGGATGCAAGCAAATGGTTGCTGCCCGACTCATATCTGATTCCCATACTGACAATGGCTCACTCCCCCGCACACATAGGATCTGCACCCATGATCGAACTCATTTCCAAAGTCTGGCATAACGACAAAATCCCTGACTCAGCCAGACGTCTAGTTCAGCAGTGCCTTATCTGCCTGCAACACAACCCCGGGAAAGGAACTGTAGTGCCCCGGGGAGGGTTTGGGACCCCCAATCACCCCTTTGAGGTCCTTCAGATGGATTACATCCAACTAGAGAGATGCCAAAACCTAAAGTATGTACTAGTCATTGTATGTGCTTTCAGTAAATGGGTAGAGGCCTATCCAACCCGTGACAACACTGCCATGACTACTGCCAAAGTACTACTGAAAGAATTCTTCCCTCGCTATGGCCTTTGCCGAATTTTATGGAGCGACAATGGCCCCCACTTCATAGCTGAGGTTATCCAACTAATCCTAAAGGGGTTGGGGGTGAAGCAACGATTCCATGCGGTCTTCCACCCCCAATCCGCTGGTCTAGTGGAACGCCATAATGCCACACTGAAGCTGAAACTGGCAAAAATAGTGGCCACCACTGGACTTAACTGGCCGGATGCCCTCCCACTGGCCTTGTTATCAATGCGCTCCACTCCCACCAAGCACCATTTGACCCCCTACGAGGTCGTGTTTGGGCGGCCGATGAATCTCTGGACTGCTCCCAAACCGACCTCCATTCATGACGTCCCGGACGTCCTACTGTCTGATTATTTGTGCAAGTTAACTAAAACGTTGTCTGTCATTCATCAACAGGTGCAGCAGGCCATCCCCGATGCTTCCAGGGGCCCCGGCCACGACATCCAACCGGGAGATTTCGTATTGATACGAAATTTCCAGCGAACCAAGAGTCTGGAACCTCGGTGGACGGGCCCCTGGCAAGTGCTGATCACCACCCGAACGGCACTCCGAGTGGAGGGGAAGAAGCACTGGCTGCACGCGCATCATTGCCGGAAGGTCTCTGCAAACCTGGCCACGACAGAAAACGTCAGCACCCAAGAAGAGCTCCTGAGCAAAGACCGACCGATATTGGACTGTTATCCCGATACTGAGGCACTCGAACTTGCAAAATTCTCTGATCCCACTGTGCCATCCAGAGAAGGGTATTTCCTGCGTCGAAAGGAGGGAGTTTCGGCTAAGTAGGCCACGGACTAAGTTAAATCTCAGAACGGTGACCTACACACAATCAAGGGTTGCCGGGAGAGAAGCTAAACGAAGTCTGTGGTTCTGCCCACTACCGAGCCCCTTGAAGGTGATGGAAGCGCCAAATAAGAAGATGATGGAAGCGCCAGATAAGAAGATGATGGAAGCAACGGGAAATACCCAGTATAGAAATCCAAAGACTGACAACCTGCACAAATCAAAGACAATTGCACTCTTCATTGTCTTCCTCTTCTGCCTCCTCCTCATGACCTCCTTCTGGATTCTGGAGGAAAGCACACCGGCTCATGAGGCATTGCTACCTACTGCACAGCCAACACCCCTGAAAGAGCATCACCTAATCTCTCTGTCGCCTCAGCTCCGAGAAAGGCGCAGGGAATTCTGGAACAATTCCTTCGTGCAACTGTTGCACCAACACAACCTTGCTGCAAATGCTACGAACTGTTGGATCTGCGGGTTGCTCCCGCATGCCACTGGACACTCCATCCCCTTCATCCCTTCACCCTTCTCAGTTCACGGCTCTTGCCTCGCCTGGTTGATCCTCATGCAAGAGAGCCACAGGGACAACGCCACCTCCAGCCGGACAGTGTCACACTTCTACTCTGGGTTCTGGCTGAACAAAACAGGAAAGACCCCAGCTGCCCTGTGTCCTGCGCTCGCAGGCGCCACCTTCATCAAAGACATTCCAGCCAAAGAACGAGTCGAAGTACAGGTGCTCCACAATCCGGCCAGAACCACCTTCACTCATCTGCAAAAACAAACTACCGCCACTTTAACTGTGGCCCTGTCTGTTATCAATGTCACAGGTCTCGTGTGTCTCGAAGGCCAGGGAACGCAGCTGGTGGGTTACAGCGCCTGCCGAATCACCAGAACATTGGACTCAGCTGAACCCCCTTCTTTTGTTGCTTCTCCGAATATGTACTTTGTGTGTGGCACCAAGGCTTACACCTGGCTCCCGAGAGGTTGGAAGGGCACCTGTTATATTGCCTTCATTCTTCCACCCACATATGTAGCCCCTGCCAACCACCACCGGCAGAGGCGTGCAGACGACCTTGGACAAGCCGACTCCACCGGAGCACAGTTCCTGGATGCAGCAAAGGGTCTTGTTCCTCTGTGGGGCCCAATGGCAAACAGCCGTGCTATCCGACACCTGACCCAGGCAGTAGAAACAACGATCAACATCACGGCTGGCATCCTCGCCAACAACACCGCGGAGCTTCAGGCGGTCCGCCTCGTGACCCTTCAAAATCGTCTTGTCTTAGACGTGGTCCTAGCCGACCGAGGAGGAGCATGCCGCATCATCGGATCCAGCTGCTGCACCTACGTGCCAGACAACTCGCCTTCAGTCTACAAAGCCATCGAACACCTCCACAGACTTTCCTCGGAGGTTCACCAAGAACAGGAAGGATGGTCGCTTGGGAGCTGGTTTTGGGACACTTTGAAGAATTGGGGTTGGAAGTTGTTTTCCTTCGTGCTGGTACCTGTTGTGATATTATGTGGGTGTTGCCTAGGTATCCAATGTCTGCCACCTTTGTTCGGCCTTGTTTCTAACTGTATGTGCCCAAAGACTTTGGACTTCCGAAATGAGCACATGAGCCCCCTCTATGAAGTAGAAATACGTGGCCTTATGGGGATAAATTCAAACTGACAAGTTGGCGAGACATGTTAAAAGGGAGGACTGTGGAATTTTAGTTTGCGATCTGAACATCATCTGCGCCAGCTTGTCACCTATGTACTACACGCACGGCAGCCATTTTAGATATCATGGTCTCCCTGTCCACGATCGATCGCCAGCGCGCCCCTCTGACCCAGCAAGCATCCTCCGCGCACCCTGGCTCCCCCTCCCTCCTCCTTATGAGCATGACCCTTCTGCATGACCCTGTCCTTGGGAGTCACGCCAGCGCCTGACCAACACCTCCTCTCCTCCCATGAATGCCCCTCTGTTGATAAACCTCCCCTCTGCGCTGGATTGTTCACGCAGCATGAATACCACTCCATTGATGGCCCCTCACCCCGAGTCCGACTGTCCACACAGGTCCGAGGCCACTGCATAAGCCGGGAGATATCATTTACTACCCCTTATTGTATGAGGTCGCTCTCCTTCAAAGGACCCTCTATTGATCCAGGCCTCCCCACCCCCTGTGATATGATCAGGCGCACACATCCTAAGACTCGACGGAACACTCAGCTGCGTGATGACCCCCTCCTCTTATCAGCAGGTTGAGGACCTCTATTGTGAAGATATATGGGGGTGGGATTAACACGAGGATTACGGGGATGTCTTTTTCTTGCTTTACAAAGTTCTTATTGTAATAAAGGAAGGTCACATGCCATAAACCAGTGTATAAGAGGCCAGGCCTCCGAGAGGCTGTTAGAGCACCTCGAGACGATACCTTGTTGTCTGATCTGATGTGTTCTGCTCCGTCGGAATAAACTTCTGTTTCCTGCCTTCTGGTCTCCGGCGCCTGCCTCATTGCTTGGTAAACTTGAATGGTACAAGGGCGGTTAGCGCCGGGCAAATCTTGAGAAAATTCCTAGCCCTACCTTTTCCTACAATGGCTTCATTTTTTTATTTGTTCTGCTGCGGGACTCTTGCAGGGCTCTCGTGAACCCAACCATCCAGATATATAAATTAACCCCTGGCTGTGAACTCCGCTCCGATCGCGGAGTTTGCAGAGTTTTCTGCACTCCGCGTTACGCAGAGATCACGGAGTTCCAAAAAACTCTGCTGCGCATTGTGGGGAGGGGTTTTTCCCCCCCTGCTCGCATTCGTCAAAGTCAAGTTGGCGAACGCGAGTGAGGAGATTCAACCCCTCGTGGGATTTTTCCTCGTTCACGATTGCCAATTTTAACTTTGAGCACGAGTGTGGAAAATCAACATCCCGGTGAGATTTCTCAACGCTTTCAGGTTTCTCATTTCGAGTGGTCGCTTATGCTCGCGACAGCTTGCATTGAGAAACTGTCCGTTCGCGATGAGAAAGCTGCTGCTCGAGTAAAAATCTACTTGATTGGCAGAAAAGGAAAGCAGGGACCACTTGCACTGTGCATGGTGCCGTTTGCAATAATTGCACAGTGCGGACAAGCTTCCGGCACTGTGCAATCACCGCGAATGGCATTTTTCTATCATACTCAGCCACTTGCGGAGCTCCGCGTAGTGCAGCAGAGTTTTTTTTGCACTTCGTGGAGTTCCACGTAGTGCAACTCCGTGACTCCGCCCAGGGCTGATATAAATATTTTGACCTTAATTTCTCAAAAACTACTGAACAGATTTACACCAAATCACAAAAAGCACAACCCATGGACAAAGATATAGCTTCCTGACAAATTTTGTGTAATTCCTTCCAACAGATTTTGTGGTAGAGCTGCCTAAAGAAGTCTATGGAAAATGCATGAGGATTTTGTGTTTTGGGACCTCCCTTTTTTCTCCGCCCCTGCTTGATGGATCACCCATAAACCTTTCAAGCACAAACCAGGCAAAAAAAGAGCTCTTTTTGGAAAGTATTGTGGAGATTCGTCAAACGGCGCCAATATTTTAGAGATACAGATACAGCAGACAGGCGAGATATAGGTAGACGGACGGATGGACAGACGGACGGATGGCAGACAGACGGACGGACAGACAGACAGACGGACAGACAGATGGACAGACGGACGGACGGACAGATGGACAGATGGACATATGGATGGACGGATAGACAGACAGACAGACAACTTTGTAATACAGGCCTATATTACTATCAAGGGATTCTGGTGATCTGTACAAACCATGAGTCCGAAGGCTGATTGGTTTATAAATGTCACCTGTACCCTAGGATGGCAATGTAGAACCATATTACACAAGTCACCTATTATTGAGTTTCCAAACTGAGGAAAGCAGCACAGAGCACTTTTGCCACTAGTCCCTGCCCTGCCTGAATGCACCCAGCACTTTGAGGACAGTCCCTGGAGGGGCTTTAAAAGAACGGCGGCGGTCCTGCTTTGCGTGAGACCGCAAACTGAGGAAAGCAGCACAGAGCACTTTTGCCACAAGTCCCTGCCCTGCCTGAATGCACCCATCTTTTTGAGGACAGTCCCTGGAGGAGCTTTAAAAGAACGGTGGCGGTCTCGCGTTGCGGTACACGTGCGGGGCGCGCCCGGGCATAGACCGGGCCAAGACGGCCCCGTCTGTGCTCGTCCAAGACCGGACAAGGCTGGGCTGGGCAACATCTCTTGGTTTTTCTGCCCAGGATCTCCAACATTGTTAAGAACAAAAACCCATTGTAACAACTGTCTGTTCAAAGTTTCGTTAAAAAAAAAAAAGAAAATGGGAAAGAGAAAATTAGCTTTGGACAAAGTGAAGTCTACGGGGAAAACCGCGCCCATTACAAACTATCTTAAAAGTGCTATGGGAATTTTAAATGACGAGATAGTTCAAGTAGAAGAAGAGCTGTTGGCAACTAAAACAGCTCTAAATGTTGCACAAAGGGGAATGAAAATTATACTTGAGGATCATGTTCAGGATGATAACTCTGGCCCAGAGAACATTTGGGATGGAGTTCAAGATCATGAGGAAGGAAATTGTAGTAAACCAAGTGACGGCCATAATAACGTTAAAGCTAATACTCGGAAAGTTGTAGGCTCATGTGTACTATACTCCTCATTGGAAATTTCCACAGTGTCCGATGTACCTGATCTCTCATCACCACCGGCTAAAAAGAGCAAACAACACTCTATTTTGGAACAGACCAGCCCTAATACTAACCCCAAGAAATCTAAACCTAAAAGAGGAAAAAATGTAAATCTTGATAAAAAAGGTACTGGGACTGGGGCTGGAGTTTTGGACAAATCACAAAATATGTCTGGTATTGATACCCTTATTAAGAAACTGCATGGGAAAATTGATTCAATTGAACAACGCAATATGTCTGAAATTAAAACAGTGCAAAAGTATCTTTGCCACCTTACTGAACTGATCATAGACTTCAAGAAACAAAACATCAGTAGACCATGCTTAGAAGCTATGCCACAAAGATATGTTGTTATACAAGCAACAGCGGCCATAAGTAATGCAACTGACAATAAAACAGGGAAGATGTTCTCTGAAAAACACCCTGTGAGCTATGAGGTGGGGTCACCATGTTTATCTAGCCAGAGTATAAATGGTAAAGGGACAAAAAGGTATCCTCAAACAAGTCTTATCAATGAGCCTGGTTCAGAAATGTATCGCCAGCCAAAGAAGTCCCGGGGGTTACTTTGAATTTACCCCCACAGGCCACCCCCTATGTCATTGTTTTAAGAGATGTTCCTCGACTAGCCGAAGATTGCATTGAAGTATGGGGATCTTTGAAAAATCGTGTGGTTCATTGGTTTTCTGTTAATACCCATTGTAGCACTGGAGTTCTATCTCTGGAAATAATAATGCTTAGGAGAGTGGATTGGGTGGGTAGTACAGAAAAAAGTTGTGAGGGTGATTGTATTGTAGTAAATGTTCGACATCCGGAGCTGGTGGCTCGTTTGTTAGTTGAGATTGCTATGAAACAAAGATGGTCTAGAGAAAATGTACATAAAACAATCCTTGCAGTACCCCTCGGCTATTTCTATAGACCTAACAGAGAGCGATACCCAGACACCTACAGGGCACGATATTGCACTGACAATGATATAATCCCTCTCATGACAAATAGATTTGAACTTCTACGATGTTGTAGTGAGGTAGACTGACTACCTTTAAGTTCTATATTATTTGATGAGCCTCTGTCGCCTGCAAGAATCTTGGGAGGCACAGCGGTACTACCGTCCTTAGATGTACTTCGTCTGGAAGAAGAGAAATCTCCTCCGCCCACTAGTCTTAAGAATATGTCAGTTGAACGTAACCTCTCCCCCCACCTTCCTAGCACAGAAGTTGCGATAGTGACCAAAAATATATTATTGGGCACTAAAAAGGTACCTGCTCCATCTAGTAATTTCTTCCGAGATAATAAGGTACATTGTCAATCACTGGGATTGTTACAATTCCTTTCGTGGAATGTGCAGTGATCAAAAGTAAATTATCTGAACCATTGCGGTTAAATAGTATACATAATCGAAATTTGATTTTGATGCAGGAAACTTGGCTTACAGAACCGTTCTATGTAAATGGTTTTAAAACCTTTTTTACTAAAGCAATTCCATATAAGGCTGGAAGAGCAAGTGGAGGTTTGGCTATACTGCGCTCTGTAACGTCCCCTTTGACCCTAAAGAAAAGTTTTACCAACTCACAATATTTCCAGTTTTTATTATTTAGTGTAAAAGGAAAGCAAAACATTGTATTGGTTAACTTCTACAACAACATTTTAAAAACACTAGAGCGGGTATAATAACCTTGTTCGAATAGGAACTTGATATTTTTTTAACAGGCTGGTGGATGACTATGTTTTGATATGGGGACGAAATTTTAATATAGAATATTTTAATGTGCTGATAATGGATCAATGTGGTCACATGGATGGCTTAGGGGATCAAATTACCCATTTTTAACATACCCCCTATGGTGAATCACTTAATTATGTGATGTATAAATATGGACTGTAAGCGATGAAGTTGGGTGATAATGATGGAGTTAATGACGTATACACTTATGAGGGGACTAGATCTTCATCTTGTATTGATAACTTTTTGATATCTAGGAATAGTAGGCGTTTTGTGAACGATTGTTCTATTGAACATAGCCTATATTGTTAACATTAAAATCAAGTTTATACCTCACTGAAGAACAATGTACTGTGGCTGCTAATATAAGAGCTCATGGCGAAAATGGGACCTCTATTAAATGGTCAGGCGGTAATCCTGTTCTTTTTATGGAAAATTTGATTGGGAGAAGCGACCACGACATTAAAATCTGTTTAAATGAATTTTCTGATAATGTCGCAATTGTTAAAGCTTTTAATAATATCACAATGGGTATAGATAAAACATTGAGATCAAGAA
The DNA here is from genome assembly GCF_964263255.1 of Lissotriton vulgaris. Taxonomy (NCBI): domain Eukaryota; kingdom Metazoa; phylum Chordata; class Amphibia; order Caudata; family Salamandridae; genus Lissotriton; species Lissotriton vulgaris. Next base: position 660,687,812 of record NC_141694.1, read on the forward strand.
TTATGAAACAAAGGAATAATAAGGTTTTCTGTCCACGATGGTTTAACCAGGAATGTTCGAAATTGAATAGAACCCTGAAGGATGAACTGAAAGTTAAACCAAGAAATGGTGAAAAGATTAGAAACCTTAGAAAAAGTTATAAACAAGCTTTACAGGCCAGGAAAATAGAGATAAGAGAGATGGCTTGGGAAAACCTGGTCCAGGCAGCCAAAACCAAAAATTCTACCCTCTTCTGGAAAACCATAGATCAACCCCTTTTTAAAGACGATTATTCGTTAGGAATCGATACTGTGGTGTCTCCAGAGGATTGGTTGTTATAATTTAAGAGATTTTTTCTCTCCACTAAATGTTGTATTAATAAGGGCAAGGTTGGAAATGTCATTTTGTTAACTTTTGGAAAGATTGATATAATCACTGCTGAGGAGATTAGAACTGCCCTTCAAGATAGCGCAAGTGGCGGCAGGCCCATACGATGTCCCGATAGATATTTTTAAATATAACACAGATTTTTGGTGCCCCATTTTCTTAAAATGTTTAAACGCTGTTACTAATGGGCCACTGCCTGTAACATGGTTTGAAAGTACGATCATCCCAATTTTTAAAAAGGGCAATAGAGCTAGTGCCAAATGTTACCGACCGATTTCCCTGCTTGACTGCACATTTAAACTTATGGGCAGAATCTTACTTGCCAGGCTGGAGTGTTGGGTGATGGAGTAAAATATATTAACTGGAACCCAATATGGCTTCAGAAAAGGAATCGGAACGGTTGAACAATGTATACATTTGGAGCTTATCATAGGAAAATATACCCGTACAAAGGAGGGTTCCCTCCACCTATGCTTTGTCTATCTTTCCTACGCGTTTGATTTAGTGAACCTTACTATGTTATGGCAAACGCTGGAAGGGATGGGTACTCCAACTAATATCATTAGTCTCTTGTCTCAAATGTATGCCCAATTAATATCTAAGATACGGTATGGACCCACAGGGGAATGCACAACGCACTTTAAAGTTACAAGAGGGATTAGACAAGGTTGCATTCTAGCACCACTTTTATTTTCATTATATATTAATGAAGTTGATTCTTTGCTACAGGGTCTTAAAGCTAATGCCCCTATTGTGGGTAAACGCGTAACACCTATTTTATTATACGCAGACGATGCAGTCCTGATTTCAAGGACTGCAAACGGTCTTCAGCTTCTGATTGATAATTTAATAATACACCAGTGCACATCCAAAATAGTCACTTTTATCCCTTGTGCAATTTTAGCACTTTCTTGTCAATCCATGTCCTTTGTCAGAAGCAACTTCCAATAGCCATATGGTGTTGGTAATTCAAGCTTAATTTTTCAATTGATAATGATCCACAGCAGACGTGCGTTTCGCCTGATTCCGGTTTTCTCAAGTCTCTGAACTTGCGTATTGCACACAGTTTCTTTTTTTGTTTGTAAATACCGCTGGTATATCCTTGTTTGATCTTTCCCACAAAGATGTGTCACTATCGTGTAGTTTTCAATCTTATAAAAAGAATGTAGTGTAGTATGTCAGTCTTCCACAATGTTATATTACGGGGCAAAACACGCGTCGGCTGTGAATCATTGTCAATTGAAAAATTAAGCTTGAATTACCTACACCATATGGCTATTGGAAGTTGCTTCTGACAAAGGACATGGATTGACAAGAAAGTGCTAAAATTGCACAAGGGACAAAAGGGACTATTTTGGATGTGCACTGGTGTATTATTTGCTTTGTGGTGACCTACGGCCTTGATTTATATTTGGGTAGGAGGTCCTGGTGGATGCCCTAGGTGGATGTGCATCAAACGCCAAAGCTGCACTCTATATTGATCATTGCCAGGCCGGAGTGTAAACTACATGAATCAACAAGTTTCAAAGACCTCTCCGCAAAAGCCTAGCTGGTTATCTGCAACTTGACCTGCCTTGATCTGCCTGAGCCCTGCTGCTTGCCTCTGCTGGAGTGAGTCCTGAGCCCTAAGAGGAACCCTGGGGTCCTGGACCCTTGGTTGGCATCAGTGGAAGCTCCTCCAAGAACAAAAGGTGAGCATTCTGAAATCTGGGCTCCTCGTGAGTGGGAGTGTTCGTGTTGAAACTCTGTCCACAGAGATGACCGCAAATGTGATGCTCGTGTGAGACCTGCTCTTCACACTCACAGCGACAACCAGCAACGCAATACCTGAACTTTGTGCTACAGCAATGACAGCCTGAGATGACTGCCAATGCAAAGCTCCACCGACAACCAGATTTTGTGCTTCAGGAATGACCGTTTGGTGTGGTTTTAGGCGCTATTTTTATCCCAAATTTTTAACACTAAGGGGCATATGTAGGTAATCCCGATTTTGCGAAATGGAAAAAGCGATTTTTCGCCAATCGCAGTTTCCAAATCGCAAAATTGCATGTAGGTAAAATTCTGTGAATTTTTTGCGATTCCCAAAAATTCGCGGAATTTTAATGCGATTACAGGAATAGCGATTCCTAATTAGCGAATTCGCTATTAAGGAATCGCAAAAAATGGGAAAGTGCAATTCAGGTGCACGATGATGACATCACAACTAGGAAATGTGAGTCTCCATGCTGTACCTAATTGCCTGCACCTGTCCCAGAGTCTGTTGCTGGCTGAGAGACAGAGTGGAGGGTGTGTGTTACTTGAGCAGAGCTCAAACTTTCGAAAATGGATCCAAATGCTGCTCAAAATGAAGGTGGAGAGAAGCAGGCTGAAGAAGTTCTCAGGAAAAGGGCCCTGACATTTTCTGAAAGAGGGTTAGAGGTCCTAACAGAGGAGGTAGTGAGGCACCATGATCTTCTTTTCGGTAAAGCCTCACTCTGTGTGCCTGAAGCAAGGAAGAGGTAGATTTGGGGAGAAATCCAGGACAAAGTAAATGCCATTGGTGTTACCCATAGAACCACCGACGTCCTTCGAAAGCTGTGGTATGCCATGAGGCAGAGGGTTGCCACGAGATTGGCAGAAGCCAAAACAACTGGAGGTGGAAGCTCCACAACACCAGAGCTGACGCCCATGGTGGAGTTGGTGGAGACAACCCTAAGGCCAGAGGCAGTGACGGGCGTGGCTGACTTGGACAGCTCTGAAGCCAGTCACAAATGAAGGTAAGATGCATGCCTATAACACACAATGCATTGCCATCCCACTCATTCACCAAAACTTGCATGCACAAATAGGAATCTGGTCCATGATTACAGTAATACCCAGTGAAGCATTATGGGAAATGTAGTCAAATGTCATGGACATAGGGGCAGATAGTCAGACAAAGGTCATGTAGGCAACAGTTCCAAATACAAAATGAACAGTACCCCCAAAAATACAAGCAGGCATGTAAATAGTGTCAGTACAAACTTTATACCTCCATAAAAATGAAAATTTAAAAACACACAACTCATGTGTGTTTTTATTTTTGCTTTTTTAACAGATACACTAACTACCCAAGCCACTATTGCACCAGTGGAAGTGTCCAGGAAGGGCTGGAGAATCAGAGTGCCACTACTGACACACCTACAATACCAACAAAAAGGCGCAAAACTTTCCCGGCATTAATTCAAATGAATTCAGGATCCACCGATGCTGAAGATTAGCCACAGGCTGATGAATCGCCTAGGGCTTCTCAGGGCACAATGCAAACCACTACATCAAACATGACTGCCAGTGGAGTCACACAGAGGGCACGGAGGGACACCAGCAATGCCACCACACTTACGGAGTCTGTTTTTGCCGGGCTGGAGGGACAAATGCTTCAAGTGCAGCGCCTGCAAAGTAAAGGCAAAGCGTCAATTAAACGACAACTGGGACAGCACAATAGGCACATGTCTGAGATGCGAGTGGGCATCATGCAAATTGCTACAACAACAGAGGCATTTTTTTAATGAAACCAGAGGTGCTATCCAGGCCCAGCGCAGGGAGCAACGACGACTCACTTCACTCCTAGACCAATTTGAGTGCAACATGTGTCCCATCTACACAGGCAATCACATGTGGAAATTGGGCAATTTGATAAAAATCAAGTTTTGTCTGATCAAGTTCCTGCTGTGTGTTAGGAAATTTAATGTGGACATGCATTCTCTGCATCATGACATTGAGGAAAGCATGGAAGAAACGCGAGAGTGCACTCTGGGACACCCCTCCCACTGTGGCAATTACCCCCTGGAAACTCCCTGACGATAGGAGGTGCAGTGAGCACAACACCTGAATGTGTGGGGGGATGGTGTGGGCCCTGTGTATGGGGTGCTGAAGCATGGGTGTGAGCTCCTCTATCAAATCCAGAATACTGTCTGGATGCAGCCTGTAGTGCACATGGATGTCCTCCACAGTGCGTTGGAAGAGGGTGATGCGTGCTCTGTAAACCCTCTCCTGGCATCTCCCTCTCTCTTCATCCTCACGAATACGCAGCCTCCTGGCTATAACATAGAGCCCAGCCATTGTGAGAAACCACAGATGCATCATGGGCCACTTAATATAGGTTGCACCTGGTTACCACCTGGCCAGAGTTGGTGGTAATTGTAAAGTGCAAAATAGCGAATTTCGTAAAATCGCTATTTGCAAATTTTTCCTACATAATATTATGCGAATTTGCTTTTTGCGTAACCGTATTTGCGCATTACGCAATTACCGATACGCAGAATTGCGATTTCGCATATTTATTCGCAAAACAGTTTTTCTCAATTTTGCTAATCGCAAATTTTACGATTAGATATTTTGCATGCAACTTTTCTTTCCTACATACCATTTCACGGATTTGCATTCACAAACGCATAGATTCGCAGAATTTATGTGTTTGCGAATCGCAAATGCCTACCTACATTTGCCGCTAAATATCTCTGGCTCTGCTGATTGGATTTTTTTTCTGGTATCATTTTATTTATTAGACTTTGCTCTGTTTCTATTAATTGCATTGAGTTTTTTTGTGTTGTGCTTTCACTTTATTGCTCTTTGTGTGCTGCATGTATACTTTTCACATTGTCTCTGAGTTAAGCCTGACTTCTTCTGTGCCAAGTTAACCAAGGATTAAGCACTGGTCCATTTAGTCACTTTTGTGGTTCTCCCTGAAAAGGATTCTAGTTGTTACCTGAGTAGGGCTGCCACTTCTCTTAACCAATAACTCAATTTCTTACAGATGCTTGCATCAACAGTGAGGTGTCTGGGGCCATTGGAAGAGTTTTTTTCCTGTTTGAATGACCTATTTCTTGCAATCTGTGAGGTTGTAAAAAACGTTTTATCGCAGGTGAGTTTTGCTGTACTGTGGTAATAAGCTCAAATTCGGCCTTTGCCCTGATACATGTGCGTAAGTGGCTTTATTAGTACATTGCTTTAAATACTGTGTTATTGGGTCACATTTATTTTCAATGTACTGCCATCTCAGTACATCACATCAAGATGCTCTTAATGTGCTCTAAAGGTCTCTACATTCTGGATTACTATTTAGGTTTTGTGGCTACACATGTTATCCAATCATGTCTTGATGGGAGGCCTTTTTCTGTCATCCCTCTGCAGCTTTTGAACAATCTGGATGTTATACCTAAAAGGGTCTGTGTGACCTTGAAATTGCCTTTATTGGATTAGTTGCGGTCTTTAGATTTAATATAGTCACCTCGTCATCTGCCATTCATTTCAACAAAAAAAACATGGGTGAATGTTTTACTCTACAAATAGGAAACTCAATCGCAAAGGGTTTTTCATGTTATGCACAATCCTTCATTATTTCCGAAACTCTTGACCTATCAGCCCATTCCTTTCATTTGACCCTTTACAGTGTATATAGCAGAGGGGTGCGCTGGGTACATCATTGTGTACTTTTTCTTATTTACTCAGTAATTGACTTCTCAAAGTCCTTGCAAGTTCACTTTATTAAATCACAATTCACAACCTTTACATAGAGCTGAATAATATTAGTAGAATCTGATCATTTTATTTACCGTAGCAAGTCTATGCTGCTCTATCAAATAAGGCAAAGCTTTTGAATGATCTCTGTGCAGAGGTGGTTTCAAAGATGAGAATTTCATGGCAGACTCTATCAAATCCAGCAAACCACTTTTTTTATTGCAAGTTGATCACTATATTATAATAGGTGTAACTTCCTCTAACAATTTTACTAGATTTCACTATTGGTATCTGTATAGATAGGAAGCAAGTGAACAACTATACTATAATGTTTTTCATGAACCTCATACTTTATCCCTCAAATTCATCTGCTCCTAAAGTCACTTGGCTCACTTGTTGCTCACACTCAACTAGCAGTAACATATTTGCATTTCACTTTACTCCTCAAATGACATTTAAATCCCATCTCTACCATCCTGGGCTTAATCCCTAATTTACAGTTCATCTTCTGATACATGTGCCTTAGGTAAAGAAAGTGAGGCAAGGAAACTATGAAGCCTCTAGTATTGGTGTCCATCTTAGTTCATTCTCCAACTAATCTTGACATGTGTTTACGTTACTTGAATTTGAGGAAATGTTGAAAGACCTTTCATTAAGACGCCATACATTAAATCACTGTAGTCGAGAGTCAATGCCAGTTAGTCAGTGTGTGTTGACATGAGCACCAAGGTGGAATGTGTCAAATCTGTAAATTTCCAGTAGCATAACTTATCAGTACATCCTTAGGTCTTTATAAACCTGGGGCCTCATTTTTGAAAAGTGACGCATTGCTGCGTGAAAATAGCGATGCGTCACTTTTCATTGCGGACTCCTTGCGACACCAATGATGCATCATATTTACAGTATGACGCATCATGTCGCAAGGAGTTACAGATACGTCAGTATTTCTTACGTATCTGTAGGCGCAAAAGTGACGCATTGCTGGAGTGTGTCACAAAGGTGACGCAACTCCAGCAATGTGTCCTTTCACATGGGGCAAGCCCAATGTGAAAGGGCCTGCGTCAATCTTACGCCTGCTGTGAGGCAGGCGTAAGATTTTGACGCATTTGAGTCCTCGAAGTGGCGCGGTGAAATCTCATAGACTTCACTGGGCCACTTCTATGACCCTTTCTTGCGTCAGAACGCCCCCCTGCATATATTATACCTGGCGCAGGCATAATGTAGCGCAGGGGTTTACAAAGTGACGCATCTACCTAGATGCGTCACTTTGTAAATATGGTGCAACAAGGCACATTTTTTACGCTGCTGGTGCGTCATAAAATGTGACGCACCAGCGGCGTAAAAGTGACGCATGGCCTTATAAATGAGGCCCCTGAAATCTGGTGTCCATCTAGGTAATTTTGCGTGCCCAGATATACTGAAACAATGTGGTTGTCCACAGAGTAATTGCTCCGTTCATTTTATTACTCTAACTTGTCTTCCTAACATGAGTGCTAGGTAAGCTGACCTTGAAACAATCGCATTTCCCCTTCAGACACTTCAATTTGACTGTTGATTATTATGGAAGCTCCCTCCTCTACCCCAGCTGGAGACCGTGGGCCCGATTCACAGAACTAATCTGAGACAAAATCCTAAACTTACTACTTATGGTATTCACAGAAGACACTTAGTACTTTTGGTATTCACTGAATGCACTTACTACTTTTGGTTAAACTTACTACTGTTGGTTAAACTTTCTACTTTTGGTTAAACTTACTACTTTTGGTACTCACAGAAGGCATTTAGTAGTAGTAAAGTTAGTTTACTACTACTAAATGCCATCTGTGAATTCCAAAAGTAGTAGGTTTAACCAACAGTTGTAAGTTTAACCAAAAGTAGTAAGTTTAACCAAAAGTAGTAAGTGCATTCTGTGAATACCAAAAATAGTAAGTTTAAGATTTTCTCTCAGATTAGTTCGTTTAATTGGACCCAGTGTTATTAGTATTTTTGCATATATAAAAGCAAGACAATTGTGATCAAATACATTGAGTCAAGAGATAAGAGATTAACCCCTTCGCTGCGGTGGCAATTCCGCCGCAGCGCTAGGGGGAGGGGGGGCCGCTCCGTCACGAGCCGCGGTTGAGCTGTGCTCATGACGGAGCGGTTCCGTCATGGCTCGCCCGCTCAATGGAATGTCCAGCGCAGGCGCGGAATTCGCGCCGCGCAGGCGCGCCGAGCGGGCCATGACGGAACCACTCCGTCATGAGCACAGCTCAACCGAGGCTCATGACGGAGCGGCTCCGTCATGTGCATGGAAGGTGTTAAGAGATCACTGACTGCATCAGATGTATGTACTCTTTGGGGCACAGTCTCTTTGTAAAATAGACTATTCTAGTGTTATTGGAATTAAACAGAAAATAATCTTTTGTTTAGAACCTGAGTTCAACCTCTAGCTCAGAGGCCCCCACACAAGATGTATAACAATTATTGCTAAAATACAATGTGATGAAATCAACAGGTCTTTCAACTTAGCTTTCTCAATGAAACATGTCCTCTCTTGACTTTTGGGCTGTTTGCTATCACAAGTTGCATTCTGAGACCAGTCAAACAAATCGTCAATTTACTCTGGTCACTTCTGTGTACATGCTAATTAGGGTGCAAATTATGGAGGGAGAACATTCTTTATGTCCTTGGGTCACCATCAGTTCTGTGAACCTAAAGGACATTGGAATTGTGTGCCCACTTGTAGATGCGCATGGGACACCATGTCTAAGAAAGACCTAGCAGCTGTCTGAAACTGTTTATTTGTCTTGCATTTCTAACAGACCAAACAAAACTTTAACGAGGGGACAGGGATCCCCTCCATGGTGGGTGATCTTTACATATGCATATGCACCTGCCAGCGAAGGGATATTTGGGAGATTCATTAGACCTATGGAATTCTCTTGTAAATGACACTTTTGGTGGTGCACTGTGTGCCACCTCTTATCCTTACACGTGGTGAAGAATAAACGCTTCTTTTCTCCTACAAGTTAAAACAATTTTCAATTGAATTTCAAGTAATGTAATCTAAAGCTCAGGGAAAAGGTATGGGTAAGTGAGCAACAAGTATTAAGTTCTATACTCATAGACAAATACAAGAATTAGCCATTTCTAAAAGAATCCAAGCAACTATAATCAATAGCATGCGATCTTTCCTTCTTTGGTACTATAAGTTTTCAATGGATCCTGGTCTAGAAAGATTGCACAAAAGAGAATGTCCACATTGTTTTAGTATTTCACCTAGTTTAAATTACACATTTAGTTTCAGTTGACGCTCTCAAAACTGTTGCCTGTTCATCCAGTATGGCACCCCGTGAAAATAAATGTTATTAAGCACACAATTATTGTGTCTGGCTACAAGTAAATTCCTTTGTCCAAGTTATTTTTTAAGGACTATTATCCGCCTGATTCATCAAGCTTTTTTGCGCTCGCAAAGGGCCAGATTCTGAGAATCCGGCCCTTTGCGAGAGCGATTTTTGCATTTGGGATTCAGCATCCCAAATGCAAAAATCGCTAATTGCGATGTCGCAAATGTGCGAGGAATTACATTTAAGGAATCTCTATTAGAGATTCCTTAAATGCAATTCAACATCCAATTTAAATTTGCGAATTCGCAATTTCTGGCCGCAATTTACCGCGAGGTCAGACCTCGCGGTAAATTGCGAAAACTCGGAAAAATGCATTTAAATGCATTTTTCTGAGTTGCATGTTACACACACACATGTCCTTTGGACATGTGTGTGTGCAACACCTGTGTGAAATTCCATTTGAGGGGTGCTACAGGGTGTCCTGTGGACACCCCTGACACCCTTCAAATCGCAATCTTATTTGCGATTAGCTAATTGCTAATCGCAAATAAGGAATACTCCCCATTCATTCCTATGGGCCTTTTGGCCCATAGGAATGAATGGCGAGTTATTCCTTATTTGCGATTAGCAATTTGCTAATCGCAAATAAGGAATCAGTAGGAATCGCATTTTATTATGCGATTCCTACATGATTACCGTTTTGCGAGTCCTTAATAGCGAATCACTATGATTCGCTATAAGGGGCTCGCAAAACGGCCCGTTGATGAATCAGGCTGTATGGGCCAGATGCAGGAGCCCTAATACCGGTCGGTAACGGCCGAATTCGGCCGTTACCGACCGGTATTAGGGTTTTCTGATGTAGGGGGCCTATATTTGACTGATTCTGTAAATTTACTGAATCGGTAAATTTACAGAATCGGTAAAATACCGAATCGGTATATTTATCGATTCGGTAAATCCACATGTAGGTGGCACTCCTAAGAGTGTCACAAGCCCTTAAGAATCGGTATTTTACCACACAATCCCGTTTGCCTGTCTCCAGTTGCGGCCACAATTCCTCCCGTCATCAGGGCCAGGACCCCAGGAACCAGCCTGCTTTGTAGCCCCACGTGTCACCAGTAGCTCAAGGAGGCGCTAGAAAAGCTGTTGCAGGCTCCCGCAGCACGGGACATGCGCGGGCTGCACCCGGTCGAAGCCCATGCCAAGAGCAGGCCCACCCTTGCCCGTCATTGCCAGGAAGAGGCAGGGTTGGGCACCCTCTTCCATTTGACATTGTTGGACATCATCTGCTGCACTGGGCTAGAGACTAAAGTAAGTAAATAAGTTACTTACTTTCCTGCAAATGCGGACCAACTAACTTGACAGGTGTTGGGAGTGATACAGCGTGCCTAGTGAACTAAGCCAGAACTACTGGACTCTGTGTATCTTTGATGACAAGGAGATTGGTAGTCGTGTATTTATTCCACTGGCAGTCTGCATATGCTCGTGACGGAGCCGCTACGTCACGAGCCGCGGTTGAGCTGTGCTCATGACGGAGCGGTTTCGTCATGGCTCGACCGCTCAATGGAATGTCCAGCGCAGGCGCGGAATTCGTGCCGCGCAGGCGTGCTGAGCGGGCCATGACAGAACCACTCCGTCATGAGCACAGCTCAACCGAGGCTCATGGCGGAGCGGCTCCGTCATGAGCATGGAAGGTGTTAAGAGATCACTGACTGCATCAGATGTATGTACTCTTTGGGGCACAGTCTCTTTGTAAAATAGACTATTCTAGTGTTATTGGAATTAAACAGAAAATAATCTTTTGTTTAGAACCTGAGTTCAACCTCTAGCTCAGACGCCCCCACACAAGATGTATAACAATTATTGCTAAAATACAATGTGATGAAATCAACAGATCTTTCAACTTAGCTTTCTCAATGAAACATGTCCTCTCTTGACTTTTGGGCTGTTTGCTATCACAAGTTGCATTCTGAGACCAGTCAAACAAATCGTCAATTCACTCAGGTCACTTCTGTGTACATGCTAATTAGGGTGCAAATTATGGAGGGAGAACATTCTTTATGTCCTTGGGTCACCATCAGTTCTGTGCACCTGAAGGACATTGGAATTGTGTGCCCACTTGTAGATGCGCATGGGACACCATGTCTAAGAAAGACCTAGCAGCTGTCTGAAACTGTTTATTTGTCTTGCATTTCTAACAGACCAAACAAAACTTTAACGAGGGGTCAGGGATCCCCTCCATGGTGGGTGATCTTTACATATGCACCTGCCAGCGAAGGGATATTTGGGAGATTCATTAGACCTATGGAATTCTCTTGTAAATGACACTTTTGGTGGTGCACTGTGTGCCACCTCTTATCCTCATACGTGGTGAAGAATAAACGCTTCTTTTCTCCTACAAGTTAAAACAATTTTCAATTGAATTTCAAGTAATGTAATCTAAAGCTCAGGGAAAAGGTATGGGTAAGTGAGCAACAGGTATTAAGTTCTATACCCATAGACAAATACAAGAATTAGCCATTTCTAAAAGAATCCAAGCAACTATAATCAATAGCATGCGATCTTTCCTTCTTTGGTACTATAAGTTTTCAATTGATCCTGGTCTAGAAAGATTGCACAAAAGAGAATGTCCACATTGTTTTAGTATTTCACCTAGTTTAAATTACACATTTAGTTTCAGTTGAAGCTCTCAAAACTGTTGCCTGTTCATCCAGTATGGCACCCCGTGAAAATAAATGTTATTAAGCACACAATTATTGTGTCTGGCTACAAGTAAATTCCTTTGTCCAAGTTATTTTTTAAGGACTATTATCCGCCTGATTCATCAAGCTTTTTTGCGCTCGCAAAGGGCCAGATTCTGAGAATCCGGCCCTTTGCGAGAGCGATTTTTGCATTTGGGATTCAGCATCCCAAATGCAAAAATCGCTAATTGGGATGTTGCAAATGTGCGAGGAATTACATTTAAGGAATCTCTATTAGAGATTCCTTAAATGCAATTCAACATCCAATTTAAATTTGCGAATTCGCAATTTCTTGCCGCAATGTACCGCGAGGTCAGACCTCGCGGTAAATTGCGAAAACTCAGAAAAATGCATTTAAATGCATTTTTCTGAGTTGCATGTTACACACACACATGTCCTTTGGACATGTGTGTGTGCAACACCTGTGTGAAATTCCATTTGAGGGGTGCTACAGGGTGTCCTGTGGACACCCCTGACACCCTTCAAATCGCAATCTTATTTGCGATTAGCTAATTGCTAATCGCAAATAAGGAATACTCCCCATTCATTCCTATGGGCCTTTTGGCCCATAGGAATGAATGGCGAGTTATTCCTTATTTGCGATTAGCAATTTGCTAATCGCAAATAAGGAATCAGTAGGAATCGCATTTTATTATGCGATTCCTACATGATTACCGTTTTGCGAGTCCTTAATAGCGAATCACTATGATTCGCTATAAGGGGCTCGCAAAACGGCCCGTTGATGAATCAGGCTGTATGGGCCAGATGCAGGAGCCCTAATACCGGTCGGTAACGGCCGAATTCGGCCGTTACCGACCGGTATTAGGGTTTTCTGATGTAGGGGGCCTATATTTGACTGATTCTGTAAATTTACTGAATCGGTAAATTTACAGAATCGGTAAAATACCGAATCGGTATATTTACCGATTCGGTAAATCCACATGTAGGTGGCACTCCTAAGAGTGTCACAAGCCCTTAAGAATCGGTATTTTACCACACAATCCTATTGGGTGGTAAAATACCGAATTCTGGTGTGCATGCACATCTGTGCATGCACACCTGTGCAATGTGACACACAGACATGCCCTTAGGGCATGTCTGTGTGCCACATGGCACACAAGTCCGGAATTGGGGTGCTAGAGGGTGTCAAAGTGACACCCCCTGCACCCTTGCAACATTCGGTATTTACCGAATCGGTAAATACCGAATGTTACCGATTCGGTAAATCAGATTTTTGATTTACCTACATCTCCCTCCTTCTAATTTACCGATTCATAAATACCGAATCGGTAAAATTCGGTATTTATGAATTGGTAAATTAGATTTACCTACATCTAGCCCTAAATCCTCCAAAAACACCTCAGACAAGAAACAAATAAGTGTATCAAATTCCTATTTTGAGCTGAAACTACATTTTTGATTCAAACTCTCAATCTCATGAAATTAGCTAGATTCTTATTTATAACTGATGTACTGGAATAACAGTTTATCCTGACTTTTCGGAAAACAAAGTTTATAAGAGGACCTGATCAACTAACATAGACGCTGAGGTGATTAAGGGCCAGATTGTGATCTTGGCGGATGGGTTACTTGGTCACAAAGGTGAAGGATATCCTGTCAACCGAAATATAAAACCCAATATACCCTACAGGATTTATATTTCTGTGAATGGGATCTCCGTCACAGCTGTGACAGAGTAACCCATCTACCACGTTCTAAATCAGGCACTACATCTTGTAAACCATCTTTCAGTTGGGGATATCTCTCCACCCTTGTGGGGTATGTATTAAATTCTACCCTGACATCCTTGAAATAATTTATCTGCACTACTTTCAACACTTGTCATACATCATGAATAACAGATTAATAACAGATTTTAAATTTGAATGCTTAACTGTGCAGTAACATAAGCATGCTCCCCCAGGCTAGTCTAAAACATAGTAAAGAATAGTTTTTATTTCAAAGGTTTCTAATTAGTTGTTTTACAACTACACCTGTCAATAATTTAGTATTCATAAGAGCAAATGCTCTCGAGCAAATACTTTATATGTACTTTTTCTTTCAGTGCCAGTTTTTCCTAAGAGTCGTATTGCACTTAGTGAGAAAGGAAAAGTTTACTTTTGCATCAGCAGAGAGAAGGGAAATTAATAGCTTGCCTTTCTCAAAAAGCACAAGAAATGAAATGAAATGAAATGAAAAAGAGATTTATAAAGCACAAGTCAATTACCCGAAGGGGTCAAGACCTCAAAACAGACAGACATCATTAGATCTTGACAAATGGTTAGAGGTTAAACAAGCTCAGTTATACCATCGTATACATTCATTGTTTGTTTTAATCAATTGTGGGTTCAGAGCCATTGAAAATGTATGTTTTATCCATCAACAGATTGAGCTTTTGTTATGTTATGTTATGTTATGTTATGTTATGTTATGTTAAGGTATGGTATGGAAGCCCATTAGCCTGTCTCCAGTTGCGGCCACATTTCCTCTTATCATCAGGGCCATGACCGCAGCAGCCAGCTGCTTTGCGGCCCCACGTATCACCAGTAGCGCCAAGAGGTGCTAGAAAAGCCGTCGTGGGCACCCGCGGCGCGGGAAACCCGTTTGCCTGTCTCCAGTTGCGGCCACAATTCCTCCCGTCATCAGGGCCAGGACCCCAGGAACCAGCCTGCTTTGTAGCCCCACGTGTCACCAGTAGCTCAAGGAGGTGCTAGAAAAGCTGTTGCAGGCTCCCGCAGCACGGGACATGCGCGGGCTGCACCCGGTCGAAGCCCATGCCAAGAGCAGGCCCACCCATGCCCGTCATTGCCAGGAAGAGGCAGGGTTGGGCCAACCTCTTCCATTTGACATTGTTGGACATCATCTGCGGCACTGGGCTAGAGACTAAAGTAAGTAAATAAGTTACTTACTTTCCTGCAAATGCGGACCAACTAACTTGACAGGTGTTGGGAGTGATACAGCGTGCCTAGTGAACTAAGCCAGAACTACTGGACTCTGTGTATCTTTGATGACAAGGAGATTGGTAGTCGTGTATTTATTCCACTGGCAGTCTGCATATGTATGATCATTGGCGTATTCGGCGTATTGTTGCACCTCAGCTCTTATGGAACCCTATAGAACCTGTGCCAGTAACTAAGTGTAAGTGCAACCTCTAGGGAATACCAATCTACCATTCCTAAAAGATAGTATTCTATAATATCTACAGAGGTCTTATAGAGACAGTCTGGAACTTTGCACCAAAACGATCCTACCACTGTTTGCAGGTTGATTGAAAAGACATAGGCAAGAGAAATCAGTCTATGCTAGGGCCTGGGGGAGGGGGGTGGCAGCGGTGACAACCCGTGACTCATTTTTGGCCAGGGCAGCAAACATTTTACAAATGAAACAGCTCTGACCAAAAGGAGACTGTCTCTAGGAATTGATTAATCTGCCCCCGAGCCTGGCACCATCTAATACCCCAGTCCATGCAGGGCAGAGCGAGTCTGTGCCTTCTCTGTTGGCTGTCACCGACCTACCGAATGAGGTCGAGGGCAACCAAGGAGAATGTGCATCTATGAATGGGTGGACGCTCTTTTGCGCTCCAAGCAGCTCAACAATAAAACAAACTTCCCCCTGCTCTGAGACTGGAGAGCAGTGAATCGCGGTTTAGGGCCATGCTTAAAACACATCTATACACTGCGTAGATCCTAGGCTCTCTCGCTGTTCACTGATAGCTTTAGCGCGGGGACACGCCGTGATGGCGTTACTGAGCGCTCTATAAGCTCTTTATTTATTTATTTTATTTAGTACACAAACTCCTGTTAGGGCAGGCCCGCAGGGAAGAATGAGTCACCCTAAAAACGGTAGGGCGGAAGGAGTTACCTGAGATGAAGCCCTGCACGAAACACTTGGGGCTGTGCTAAAAGAAACTAGGGTGACCCACAGGACTGATCCCATTGACCTGAAACCCCCCAACCCAATTAGCCTGTTGGAACAGAGAACTAATGTTTTACACTTACCCCCCGAATCAGCCCCTCTAGTCCTAGTAGGTGTTCCTCCCTTGCAGTAAAATTACAAAGAGACAACTATTGATTTAATACATAAGGTAACACACTGGCTGGACAAATCACTAATTAATGGTCGATCTTTTGCCCCCCATGTTATCAAGGCCAGAAGAGTGGGTTTGGTGGGGAAAGCCATAAGTAAAGACCAGCACAGGGATTGCATTGTGTTCAATGTCACTCACCCATTACACGCAAGAGTCATGATACAAGGTCAGAAGAGAGCAGATTCATATATGGGAATCCAGGTCCTTACTCTTTCCTTTTTTTACCCAGGTGGGCTGTTACATTCTAGTATTAGGGGCACTAGATATAGTCGACCCCAAGGGATGTTGTCACAAGCACAACAAGTGGGCACTACTATGAATACAACCATTGCCCTTGCAAATAGATTTGCCCCATTAAGGGATCTTGATAGTATTGATTGACAGCCAGCCCTTATTGACACTGTGAGCAGTACCATCCTGCCTTCAACAGTGCAAACAACCACCCTGACCCCACTAGATCGTGACCATAAAGTGACAGATCCTCCTATGTGTACCCTCACATCATGGAATATTGCGGGGTTGAAGGCGAAAAAAGATGACGAGCAATGGGTAGCGATAATAAAGGCGGGTTATATCATCGCACTGCAAGAAACTTGGGATATGTCAGATTCCTTTGTTATGGATGGTTTTGATAAATTGTTTTAATCTGCATCTCCCTCAGCTATAGGTCAAGCAAAGGGTGAACTGCTCACTTTAATATCACTCAAACTGTCATGTACTAGTAAGGGATTGCCTAGCTCTTCTCCACACCTGTTAGCAGTTGAATTAACTTTTCCAAGCAGCACAACTTTGGTGATTGTAAATGTTTATAATTCTTTTCATAGGGAAAATGATAGTGATCATTTAATTGTTCTCAACATTTTTTATAGAGGACCTTGCAAGGGTCAGACACCCCCCCTATGAAACAATCATAATCGGGGATTTTAATATACTCTGTTGCCTCTTAAAATGTTTTCTGAGAGGAGGACATTTGACAACTTACCCCCATGGCCCATTTTGAACATTCCACTCAAGGTGTCCGACTAGAAAGCCTATTCGCTAGTAATAATTAACACTGCTTAGAGTCTATGGATGATGCAGAGTTAATACCTTCCATTTTTGGGAGCTGGAGCTGCTCAAATGTAGACTATATCGCGAAATCTGCCCCACTACTCCAAAATATAAGGGAAGTGAGAACGGCCTGGACTGGCTTCTGTGACCACAACCTGATTATTGTAGAATCTAAGGCGTAAATGTTTTTTCGGGGTGTCGAGTTAAGAGCCCTTGCAAATGGGATTTTCAGCCTATGGATCAGGACTGTAAAATAGGATGGGGGAAAATTGGCCCTGAGCTCTTTTTAGCCGAGTTATATACTGAGGGCAAAGAAGATATTGAGCAGTGCCTCAACTTACATAATGAACCCAAGGAAGTCCTAGAGGCATTTGATAAATTGACAAAGCAGATTTAAAAAAGTTAACTGGTAAAAGGAACTTAGCGAGCCCAAACGAGGATAAATGGTTCAATGCTGATTGTTCAAAAAATCATAAAGCCCTTTTGGCTGCATTAAAAAGTACACCTGGGAATCCTGAATTGATAAAAACCCAAAGGAAAACATACAATAAGGCTTTAAAATTAAGGAAGTATGCTTTAAGGGAACAGGCATGGGAGGACCTGACTCAGGCTAGTGCCCATGCCGATAGTGCTAAATTCTGGAAGGTAGTTAATAGTCCCTTTTTTAAGAACAATAAAATGACTAGTACAGAGTGCATAATTCCTGCTGAGCGGTGGGTTAGTCACGTTGACAGATTTATGCAGAGGTGGCTAAAGAACATACAGACTCCTTCTGGGCACCTAGTACTCCACCACTTTCATTAGGGTTTGGGGTAAATGAGGTACAGAAAGGGATTGAGGATATGTCCTCATGGAAAGCTCCAGGTCCTGATGAGATACCTGTGGACCTTTATAAATCAGATTCTGGTACTTGGGCAGCATTTTTAGCTGCAGTGTTTAATGCCGCTACAATGGTAGGTTCACCTCATTCATGGTCAACGGCGGTGATCTTGCCCATTCATGAAAAGAGTGCCATAGATGATCCAGCCTGTTACTGCCCAATGTATTTATGAGACTCTGCAGCAAAAATAATGGGCAAGGTAATCCTAGATCGACTAAGTATTTGGTTGGAAGAAAATGATGTGTGTTATCTGAATTGCAATTCAGCCTTTGAAAATGTAGAGGTACAGTGGAACAATGTATGAATTTACTCATGATAACTAACAAGTACTCCCTAGCTAAGAAAGGCCACATGTTCCTGGCTTTCATGGACTTAACGTCCACTTTCAATAGGGTGAATAGATCTAAATTATGGAAATTGCTTCCCATCATTACTTAACTGTCTCCGCCAGATATAATGAATTTGGCTCCTTAACAAAATCTTGGAAAGTAAAAAAAGAAGTGAGGCAGGGATGCATTCTTGCACAGGTTTTATTAACTCTTCATATAAACCAGTTAGGGGCAGTGTTATCTGATGCAAGCTTAGACATCCCGAGAGTAGGCTCGAAACTAATCCCAGCCCTTTGATATGCAGATGATGCAGTTTTACTCGCCAGGACTCCGATTGCTCTGAAACGTTTAATTAATACTTTCATTGATTTTATGGTAGCTCTTGACCTTACAGTCAAGTTTACTAAATCAAATATAATGTCAACTGGTAAGCTTAAGCGGGAGAAAAAATACCTCACATGTAAAGATGGGGTGCTGTCAAGATGGAAAACATGGCGGCCGGCTAGTAGCGGGTCGCGGGTGCAGAGAGTAGTGGTGGTGCAGTTTACTGGTGCAGGCGAAGCAAGCGTCGTTTCCTCACCAGGTTTTATTTCTCTCGTTACCACGTGTGGGTGCCGGTGGAGGATTTTGGAGAATTTCGAAGTTGTGGGTGATTTGGCGTGGCGGCCAGGGGCTGCTGCCCTTGGTCTGCGGAGCCTCGGCGCTGCGTGGCGGCCAGGGAGGCTGAAGGTTTAAGGAGCGAGGCAGAGGAGGAAGCGGAGGCGGAGCTAGTGACAGCAACAGCAGGCAGAGCTGAGTCGGGTTGCTGGGGAGAGCAGCGCAGGAGCTTGGGAGAGGTCGTCGAGCCACAGCAAGAGTCGGGTACAGAGGTACTGGGGGGAGCGGAAGAGGTTCGGACATTGCCCCAAGGTGGAGAAACTTTGTTAAAATTAAAAGCCATGAAGGTACTGTTTTTCCTGCAAGCGTCATGGAGGGCTCAGCTGATTTAAACACTTTGGACACTCTTGTGCAAATTGAAAATTCAGGGGCCTCAGTTTACACACTGAGAAGTGCTGGGAAGGGAGCAGGGGATAAGACATCAGAAAATATTGCGCCCCCCCCCCCCCAAGTTTAAAGGTAAAAGCCTACAAGACATTAATTTTAAAAAAGCGCAAAATAAAAGGAATTGCTCTAAACAGTGTAGCAAAGTAGACAAACATAGTATTTTGGAATGCAAACTTATGATAACCCCATCTCTTAGCTATTTTTTTTTAAAAAATCCTCAAGACTCTAACACTAAAACCTAACCCCGTGCAGCCTTGCGTTTGTACAAATTCTGAGGATGAGGGCAGAGGTTTGGCCCTGGGTGCAGAAGGTTTACTAGACTGGTCCTGCCATTTAAGTCCGAATCGCTACCAAGTTCTAATGGTAGAAATGGAAGGGCAAGGACAAGGCGAGTCCGAAAATGAGATAGTGGGTTTGGCAGACCAACCGACACTTAATATGGATCAACATATGGATCAACATAAAGTGTCAGGAGTGGTAACAGGCAGTTCAGAGAGCGTTAACATTTTTGTTCCTGGGCAAAATTCTTTAGAGGACAATGAAGTAGAGCAGGGTAACCCAGATATGTCAGTAATTGCACTATTAAAAAAACTTGATATGGATATGCACAAGGGGTTCGAGATTTCTAAAATGAACCAAGAAAGTATTCGAGCCTCTTGTAGCATATTAGAGGCCAAATTTAATGCATTAAGCTCTTGTACAGAAGAGTTAGAAGCGGAGGCAAAGAAGCTCAGTGAGTCTGTTGCAGATAACCGCAGGGAAATTGTAGAAATTAAGTTTAGAGAAAGGGCACAGGAAGACAGGGTGGAGAGGCTCGAGAATATGCAAAGACGCAATATTTAAAGATTGTGAAATTACCTGAAGGGAAATAGGGTTCAGATATCAAGAAATAATTGGTACATCTTCTTAAATGCGAATTGGAATTGGATGAGGACGAAGAGATGATTCTAGCAGATATCCAGAGGGTTCATCGAGATCCCTTCAGGCTAAATTCGAATCGCACCAAGCCGAGAAAGTTAGGGCACGGGAGAAAATAGCAACAAAATTCCTCAGAAGCTTATTTGCCGCCAGGATCTATAGAGCATTTTGCTTTGAATCTGATGAGTGGGGCTAATATAATGGAATTAAGATTTCTGTCGTGGAATCTTAATGGTTTATGTGTAAAATCTAGGAGACGGCAAATATTAAAATATTTAGAGGATTCGCAGGCCCATATCATTATTCTACAAGAGACACATTTAACTGCCACTGAGTGTAAGGATATTTTGTTGGCCCAAAGGTGGGTTGCTCACTCGTTCTATATGCCCCAAAATATAGTTACAAAAGGGGTGGCAGTTTTGGTTAGGCAAGGAGTACATTTTTGTGTAGAATCTATAGTGGCAGATCCAAAAGGTAGATGGTTGATTTTGAAAGGAAAAGTGGCAGGAGAATCACTCATTATAATTGGCTATTATGGTCCAAATTTGGATGATGATGGACCCCTTGATATTCTAGCTAGGGAGGTATTAGGATTAACGGGGAAAATAATTATGGCAGGGGGTTTTAATACAGTATTGGATTATAATTTAGATCGGTGAGTAAAATCGCGAGGGTTGACTAATTCTAAAAAGTCTAACAGAGTCAGGTTGTTGATGACTCAGTTTGGGTTGTGCGATATTTGGAGGGTAAAACAAAGTCAACAGCTAGGATATACATACTATAATAAAATATATAAGCAAAGATCTCGAATTGATTATTTTCTGTTGGACTCTAGATTAAAGGACTCTGTGACGGTGGTGGGACATGTAGGTGTTCATATTTCATACAACTCGGCTATTATTTTAAGTATAAAGTTAAAAACGAGCGGATCGGATTCAGCCTGGAGGTTAGATCGAACAGTCCTCTTAGATCAAGAAAGCTTAAAAATAGTTAATGAAGAGTTAGCAGTCTTTTTGGGAAAAAACATCGGCACGGCAAAGATTGAGATGGTCCGGGAGACCTGCAAAGCTTTTTTAAGAGGTAGACTGGGAGCTCTGGGAGCAAAGAAGTGTAGATCTTACTACAGTAAAATTTCCGAGTTGGAAGGAAAGATTTGTCTGTGTGAGGCTAAGATTATTAATACCGGGGAATCTATAATTGAGGAGCAGGACTTACGTGACATGGAAGAGCTGAAATCTGATCTAATGGTAGTGCTTACTCACAGAATTGAGGAAAAGTGGGAAGCGAGTCAACTGGCCCACTTTAGTTACGGCGAGGGTTGTGGTTTTAGCATGGAAGGGAAGAAAGATCAGGTTCGTAATTTTATTAAGGATGTGAAGCTGGCAGAGACTAACACCACTGTTACAGATAGCAAGAGAATAGCGTATGCTTTCTTTGACTACTTTTCGAAAGTTTATAGGGAAGACTTAAATCCGGAGCTTTCAGCAATAAAGGGATGGTTACAGCTGGTGGATCCACTTCCAACTGAGTTTAAGCAGGTTTTAAATGGCGAAATATCTATAACTGAAGTTGAAAATGCCATTAAGTCAGGAAAGAGAGGCAAGGCTCCGGGGGCCAGATGGTCTACCGGTCGAGGTGTACAAAATTCTTAGTGGGATTATGGCTCCTATAATTTTTCAACTATTTAATATCATTTTTCAGGGAGAGGCGGCATTACCAGACTCATGGAATGAGGCAACTATCGTTTTAATTCCAAAACCAGGGAAATCACTCAAATATTTCGATTCTTACAGACCCATCTCGCTATTAAACTGCGATTATAAACTTTTTGCAAAAATAATGGCAGATAGGTTAAGCTTGGTTATCCCAAAATTGGTACATGAGGATCAAAAGGGGTTTATTAAAGGTAGATACCTAAAGGAGCTCACTTTTTCTTTAATAGGCGCAATAGACATGGCAATGGCCCATAAATTTCCCTTGGCGGTAATAGCACTTGATGCCGCAAAGGCTTTCGACCGAGTAAATTGGTCTTTTTTAAAGGTAAATAAGAGAAAAGGGAGGTCTCCTGATTGATCCAATTAGGGACAAGGAGAATAAGAGTGAAGAACTTAACAAATCCTAGAAGTTCAACTCTTGAAAAACCCTGTAGTGTGTTGCCCTCATAACTCAAAATGCCGACTCCGTAGAAAAGTATACAATATTAAACAATATTAAACATATAGTGAAAACAAGGGAATACAAAACAAATTTAAAAAAACATTGTTTGTTGTCTTAAAAAGTGAACAATTTATTACAAATCAATAAAATCGATGTTAGGTAACATCAGTACAGTGCCATACATTAAAATGTTATCTTTGTTTAAAAAATGCCGATACACATATATTACAGTACAAAATCATAAAATTCACAGTTGTCAAAGTTGTCGACGCAGCGTTTCGGTGTATTGCGATATCACCTTCATCAGGACAAACAATTCTATACAAAGAAAACATACAATTAGATACATTCATAGATCTTATTAAAAAAAACATTCTTTTTGGCATTTACCGAGGCACATTCGTGTTTTCACTAATTAGTATAGTGTAAACATTAAACAGTGTTGGGCTAAGGCTCGAGCCCTGTGGGACGCCCATCTTTATTAGTTTTTCCTTGGAGCGAAATTCGCCGAAAGTAACTACTTGTCTCCTGTCACTCAGGAAGTTTTTAATCCATTCCAACACTGTACCAGAGATGCCAGATGTTTCAAGTCTATTAATCAGGCTATTGGCATGCGACACAGTGTCGAAGGCCGCCGACAGGTCTAATAAAATCAGGACGGCCTTCTTACCCTGGTCCAGTGCCATGCGGATGGTATCTGAGGTGAGCAGGAGGGCAGTTTCCGTGGAGTGTTGTGCCCTGAAACCCGATTGATTGGGATGCCAGGCTTCATTTCCTTCCAGGAATTTGGTGATCTGTTTGTTTACACAGGCTTCAGTGATTTTACAAAGCATAGGGAGGAGAGATATTGGTCTTAAATTGGATAAAGTGGTAGGGTCAGGGAGAGGCTTTTTTTGTAGTGGTTTGACTGCCGCTAGCTTCCATTCAGCTGGGACTGTTGCTGTGGTCAAAGAGGAGTTCACAATACTGTTAATCACAGGGTTAGCTACCTCTACCATCATGTGTAGCAGTGCAGGTGGACATGGGTCGAATGGGGAACCTGACTTAGTATCTAAGATTGCCTTATGGGTCTCGTCCAAGCTGATGGGATGGAAAGTTTCCAATCTGTCCCTTTCCATGTTTTCCTCATCTACCCTAACTTCAGAAGTAATGAAATCCTTGGTAAGTGCTAGTACCTTGTTTTCAAAGTAGTCTGCGATGGTGTTGCATAGATGCTCCGAAGGCGGGATTTCTTGTTCTAGTATTTTGGGTTTATTAAAGCTATTGACAATTTTAAAAATAGTTTTTTGTTTGTTTCTGGCATTTTCTACTTCCGAGGTGTAAAAGTTGGTTTTGGCTTGTTTAATCAGTGCATGATATGCGCTTCTGGTTAATTTGTAATTATTCCGGTATTCGATGCAGTAGTTTGTTCTCCATCTGCGTTCGGCTCTTCGCACCTCGCCTTGTTTTATTTTTAACATGGGGTTTAAACAAAGATAACATTTTAATATATGGCACTGTACTGATGTTACCTAACATCGATGTTATTGATTTGTAATAAATTGTTCACTTTTTAAGACAACAAACAATGTTTTTTAAATTTGTTTTGTATTCCCTTGTTTTCACTATATGTTTAATATTGTTTAATATTGTATACTTTTCTACGGAGTCGGCATTTTGAGTTATGAGGCCAACACACTAAAGGGTTTTTCAAGAGTTGAACTTCTGGGATTTGTTAAGTTCTTCACGTCTTTTTTAAAGGCTCTTCTGGGTCATCTTGAATTAGGGACATGTTTCACCAACTCACTGTTATCTCTATAGAACTCACCCACCTCCAAGGTATTGATTAACAGGAAATTAACTCAGTCTATTAAAGTGATGCACTGTACACGACAGGGATGTCCATTGTCCCCTCTATTGTTTGACTTGTATATAGAACCCCTTACCTGCAGGATTAGAAAAGCCGAAAATATCACTCCTTTTGTTGTAGAAGGGTGGTCCAAGAAAATAGGACTATATGCCAACGATATAATTATTTATACCCCTTATTTGCAACAATCATTGCAAGGTCTATTATAATTTACTAAAGAGTTTGGTTTTGTCTCAGGTTATGAGATCAACTAAGATAAGACTGAGATTATGTTGTGGAATGTGGATACAGGAGGTGTAAACTGTAAAGCCAAGATGAGATACCTGGGGTTGAGGATCACACATAACATTGGAGACTTAACAAAAATAAATTTTCTAAAGATAAAAAGAGAAATAGGTGCCATGTTGCGTGGATGGGGACATTTATCACTTAATTTGTACGGCCGAACGAATTTGGTTAAAATGGTGATTTTGCCAAAATTGTCTTTTTTGTTTGAAACTATTCCCCTAGCATTTAAAAAGGACTGGTTCAAGAGGTTGCAGAGTGAGATCTGTTCATTTATATGGGCCTCGAAAGGGTCCCGTTTGTCCAGGAAAAAGATAAGACGAAAGCTGGTCAAAGAGGGATTGGCGGCCCCCGATTTTCAGTTATATTTTTGGGCTTTTCAGTTAAAAAATTTTAGAATGCTGATGAACACTCTGACGGTCTCACCTATTGGAATAATGCTTACTGCAGTGCTAAGGTTTGTAAATACAATGAGTATGGATTTTTGTGCAAATTTTCTGATCCAAGGTTCTTCAAGAAAGTAAGGCTTAAGACATTGCATGATGCGGCCGAACTTTGGTATGGGATAAGGAGAGTACTCAAGATTCCTTATTATGGCTGTATGGCCCCAATATGGGACGGTCCAGGGTCACCTCTTTGGTCTTGGGATGCACTGGCTATTTCATTGAGAGTGTCGGGTCTAGAGCGATGGGGCGACTTATTTCCAGATGGAAAGCTGATTGAATAGGGTCAAGGTCAGGCCATCTGGGGTCAGGGCTTCTCAAAATTTAAGTATCTGCAAATTCACAGCTGGGCAAGTGACGTAAAAAATACTGCTGGATTCTATAATGAGCTAGAAGAAAAGCTTTTTCAACCCAATCCTACAAAAGGGAAGTGGCCCTGTGTGTTTGGTCGATACTTGAGATGGAGGACGGCGTGTTCACACTTCCTGGAGTCCTATGGGGTGATTGCTTGCCGGGCATCGCAGTTGAAACTCAATGGCAAGTAACTATGGCTATATAAAATAGTTAAACCTGCAAACCTAAGGCGAAACCATCTGTTTACAATTCACAGGGCATACTGGTCTCCTGGCAGACTTTCAAAATTTAAAGCTGGCGGGCTGGTGGAATGCCCCAAATGCAGGAGCCCCAACGAGGACAATTTGCATATGTTTGTGGACTGCCCAAACATCAGGGAGTTGTGGGAGGCCGTAAGTAATTGCCTATCAAAAGCTGCAGATCACAAGATTGAGTTAAGCTCTAAACTAATTATAACTGGAAGAAATACTTTGCAGAGTAAGGATATAGATGATAAAGTGAAATTGGTCTTCTATGGGATTCTCTTGGCCCGGAGGGAGGTTTGTAAACTATGGGTGTCTCCCTTATCCCCCACGATTTTGGATTGGATACGAGCTATGAGATATACTGCTAAAATAGACACCTTGGATCAGACAAACAAAAAGCACAAATTTTGGCTACCATTTTTGACACATTTTGGGTGAGGGAGGGCAATTCTGCGGTGGAGAAGGCGACTAAAACAATGATAATCCGATGATTAAGGCCTTGGCCTATCTTACCGGCGGTTTCCTTATTCCTCGCTGCCAGGAAATTGAACTTGACAAGGTAGCAGTGCTTTAAGAGATGGATTCTTAAACTTGGGTTGGTCAGCAAAAGAGTTTTCATACTCGAAGTAGCACTGCATGTGTCTTGGGCTGTAAAGCTGGTATATGAGATAAAAAGCCCATGGGTGGTATCGTTAGTTCAGTAATGGGTGGCGAAAAGGCTAATGAGGATTAAAAAAAAAAAGATGGGGTGCTGTCCAATGTAGTAACCTACCCATATTTGGGTGTGCTCTTTGATGAAAATAGTACGTGGGTGGCAGAGTGTGCACTATTTATTTATTTTAGCAAGAGTTTGGATTTTGCTAGAAGATTAGGGAGCAAACCCATGCTACCGCTACTGAAGATTTATAACGAGAAATGCATTTCATTGACAGTGTAGGAAAGTGTGGTATAGGGATACAAGGAATGTACTGAACTGCAAGGGGTGAGAATAAACACCTCAGAAAACTTTTAGCTGCTACCTCAAGCATACCAGCTTTTATGGGGCACGAGGAATTAAGGCAGGGCTATATCACAGATAACATTGTGGCGGCCCCCTTGATATGGTGGCTAAAAATATGGTCCAGACCTGAGCCCAACCTAAATCAAACCATTTTAGAAGACTGCATGAAGCTGGATCGAGCTGCAGATATTCCCTGGTTAAGCTATGTTTCTCAGAAATTTTCAGCCCTAGGGAGTCCAGAGCTATTTGATCAACCAAGAAAGTTGTACCCTGATGAGATGAAAGCTATAAAAACTCAATTCTTAACTAGGAGATATCTGGAAAGGGAATCCAATGAACTTAAGAAACCTACATGCAGACACTTTAGGAGTATAAGTCCTGAGGTTTATATCAACCTTTTTGGTCTCTTATTAATAAGTTGCATTATCATTTTATTTTATCTAGATTTAGATTTAATTGTATTCATTGGTCCCTTACTGTTCATAAAGGATTCTCAAAGATCGGAACCTTACAGCCTTGTGCATGTGATAACTTTTCTGACCAAGATTTGCTATATTATGTTTTTTTGTGGTTTTTATACTGCTACCCGATCAAAATATATTTGACCTCTTTTAAGAAATTGCTATTTTGCACAAGTGAGACCAGCCCTGATTTATCTGCAATCACTACCGTCCCCACTGATTTGTTATGGGGTAGCGAGCTTCTTATCAGGAGTAATAAGCAGCAGGAAAAATATGGGTTGTCCATAGTACTGACTTGGGTTTTATTGGTTTAATCTAAAAATGTCAATCCTTTTTACTCTGATGAATTTTATCTGTGTTCCCAATCACATCTGTACTGTAGTTCTAAAATTAATATGTATGATTCTTTTTCTGTGTAATGCACTTTTATGGCCAGAATGTGGCAGAATAAAGTTTTATTGGACTGAACTGGTTTGTGTATATGTAAAGCGCATTATCACTTGCAAGGGTATTGTAGCACTGAGGCAGGTGTGTGTGACTAGCCTTCTTTATGGCAGATTGGTTAATTGAAAAGCCAACTTTTCAGCTTCTTACCAAATTCAAGAAGAGAGGAGAAGGCTCTGATGTGGAGTGAGAGATGGTTCCATGCGCTAGGAATTATATAACAGAACACCTACCCTCCTGATCTGGTTTGTGAGATGTATGCGACTAGGAGTCCTGCAGAGTGGGGGGGGTGTGGGTGGTTGCTAGAAGGAGATGGAAGGAGATCTGACTGTTCAGGTAAGTTGTGTCTAGGGTTTGTAGGGCCTTGAATGTGTGTGTGTGTGTGGAGTTTGAAATGAGTGTGTTTGAGTTTCGGGGACCAGTGCAGCTCCCTGAGGTGTGGTGTGATGTGAGTTCTGTGTAGGAGGTGGAGGATGAGTCTGACTCATTCCCAACATCCCATACAGAAAATTGATTCTTGCATGGGTACCCAGTAAAAAACTGAAAAACTTGATTTACTCCAATACATTTTGTAGCTGACCCTTTCCCGCAAAGAGATTCCAGATCCATCCATGGTGTCAATCAGGCATCAAGATCAGATAAGTGAAAACATAATGTTTGCTTTCAGAATAATGTTTTGTGTCTAATGACGAATTCTGATGTCGAAAATATCCTCCATTTGTCGAGCGCCAAATGCCCATCGCTTCAATGCCTATGTAGCAAAAGCGAAAGTGGATAACCTTGTTTTGTTTTATTTGGACTGATGCTGTAAGATGACTATTTGTGCACACCTTGATAGACCTTTTGCTGTATAGTGCTTCTAAAGAGCTTCTAAAAACTACACAAAGCTTGATGTGTTGCAGCTTAAACATAAATTACCCCAAACTTTTTCTATTTTAAGCATTTCATCTTCTAAAGTCATTAGATTATTTGGTTAAAGTAATAACATATGTAGCATGTTCTACATGTTCTACGCTGGATGCCTTCCTAACCTTTTCAAATGAAAGTTCTTTTGGTTTAATGATTTCACAAAATTTCTCAGTCTTGTTATTTTCAAGTTTTAGTTAGGATTTTCATAATCTACTTTTTTCAGGAGGATCAGTCTATTGTGGGCCACAATCCTAAAGGTTTACCCCCTGTTAGGAACAAGAATGACAGTGGTGTTTACAGAAATGACGACTGAGAAGCATCCTTCATCACTCTTCTGGTTAAATAATTCCACTAGAATCATTGCTAAATTGTGTGTAAAAGGTTTATAAAAGATACTGGTGAACCCATTGGCCTGCACATGTTTTCTATTTCATAGACTTTAAAGAGATGGGCACCTCCTGAATTTGGACAAATTCTTCAAACATCACTTTTATAAGTTTACGGCTTGACAAACCTGGAAGAAAGCTCTCTGCTGTGAGATGACAGTGGCCAGATCTACCTATGGAACTATATTGTGCAAAGCATTAATTTATTGTTTCTTTGGTTGCTACCAAACATTGTCATATTTTATTATATGCTTGTTTATTTGTCTCATTTATGACAACATCATAATCAACTAAATGTGCTCCAATAGAGCTCTATAAAGGATTGGAAGTACTACATTTGTCCACTTCTGTATCGAAATAATGCTCCTAAAATTGAGAAAATATAACATAACAATATAGAAATAAAGTGAAATGAAAAAATCAAATATTTTTGACGGTTATCGGTTCGGCAGGGTACTGTAGTGTAGTTCATATATCCCTGATAGGCTCTGAGCATTGGAATAATATACACTATAGATTTGATATAGGACTGAGGTCAGTATGTCTCTATCGAGCACATTAAACTTAATTACATGTGTGTGTGCCAGCTAACTCAGAGGTCACTAGAAACTTCTTGAATAAACAAGAAGGGATTAGTTTCTGACAACCACATAAACATGACAACTTTGTTTCCCTTAGAATCGGAACAGTCTCAGAATCGTGGAAACAATAGATAACAGTTTCACTCAGTCAATCGTGCATGCTTCGTTCCTACAGAGTTGCACAGAAATAGAGAGACGGGTGTTTCAATAAAAAGGGTTTATTGAACAGTCTTATTTCTCATGCAAGAGATATGAACTGCTACAATCGTAAGACAGAATGCCAAGTATAATACGTACAGCGTTAGCAGTAAGATAAAATGATACTGCAATAGCACGGTCTGTAGCTATGACATATATTCATAAAAATACATACATAAATAACACAGGCTAAAATACTCCTCTGGTGCTTCTAAAATATTCCTACCCCAGTGTACCTAACCTAAGTGTAGTACGAGGTAATAAGTAGGTGTTGTTTAGCTATTGCCTAGTTGGGTTACAGTTTAGATTGGTGTTGCCAAGATTTGCCAAAAGTTTCCCTATGTTCTAGTCTGCTCCATACCTTAGAATGAGAGAGGTTGGAATTTCTTTTCGAGTCCCCCGCAAGGAGCTGGATTCTCTGCAAGGAGGATGACAGCGTCTGGTCAGTGCATCAGACGGGGACTTGACTTCCTTCCGAACTTGCCATGGCGAGCCGCATCGTACTAGTAGGTAGCCAAACCGTGGTTTGCCATGGTAAGTGAAGGTATATTTATACCTTGAAGTTGTTTAGGAATGTCAGTATTGACGTACAAGTCGGGCATAAGAACGTCATGAATAAACCCCAAAGGAATAGATGTTCATGCATAATAAATGAGTTTTTGGAGAAATCAATATCCAAGCAAGGGGAAGTCCTAAAGGCTTAAGAGTCTGGTTTTCCAAGAACTCGTTGTGACGTGGATAGACGGATGTAGTTGACCATGCCTGTATTTGGTTAGCATGGGAAATGCCTAAATTAGGGCTGGATTTCTATGCCTAAATAAGGGCAATGTGAATTGTACCGATATAAGGGCAGAAATCTGGAAATCTATATACTGTATCTAAATCGAAACACACCACCCACTCCACTTTCGTATGAACGACATTACTAAATCCTAAACATGCTAAACATATCTAAAATATAGCTACACAAGAAATGCTAAAAATATGTCTAAAATACATTGAAAAAATGCATTAAAACTGGTGTTGTACGCATTAAAGTAATTATTAATACTAAACATATGTAGATGTTTGAAAGCTACATGAATGAATCATAAATATATATACACATGATGAAATGGCTTGTAAATACAAAAGTAAAAGGGCCGAAACCATTTCATGTCAGAATACATAAATCAATTGTTTGTGGACAAGGTTACATATTGTCTCTGGGAGTATACAAAGAATTCTGTTCTATATGAATAGTTCGACTATAAGCAGATTACTGTGCCAAAAAATAAAAATACAAATTTGGTAAAATAGAAATTAATCATAGGAAAAAAATTCTAAAGTCAGTCCCTTGTTTTGAAAGAATGAAGGCCAAATTCAGAGTTTCTCAGTACACTGTGTGCCAAAATCAAAAGTCAGTGTTTGGGCTTGGAGAAAACATGAAATCTTTTATTTCTCTAGACAAAAAGTCATCTACCGTTGTAGGTGAAAGTTGTAATACCTCGTTTAGAAGACTAACTGCACATAGATGTGAACCATCACCTTCAGCATTGGAAGCATCAGCAATGTTCGTATCGGATGTTACCTGCATGCCTGTTGTTTCTTCTCGTACCTCAGGAGTTGCAATTTGCAACTGTGAGATCTCAGTGAATGCCGTCATCAGGATTGGTAGCCACTGGGGACAGCACAGAGCATGGGCCTTCACAGGGTCCAGCCGAGTATCGACATCCATAGGCATGACTGATGAGAGTGTTAGATAGATGTCTAGCACGCATTCTTCACCCCAAAGCAGGCAGCGTAGAACAGGTAAGATGCAATATTGCCAGATTGGACTTAATGACAGAAACCATGTGGTATTTAGTTCTCGTATAGGAGGTAAACCCAAAATTTGGACAATGCGCTCACACTTCATCTCCAGTAGAGCTCTCCCCACTGTGAATTGGGTGTCGCTGGTGATTTGGCTTGCCATATCGTAGCAGTAGGAGCAAAAACAGGATCCCTGCAACGAGTGCTAAAAGGAGCAGCAGTCTGCCAATCACGAAGTTTGGAATTATTCTGAGGACTGCTTGAAAAGGTGCTAATAGTCCTGAACACACGTTCTTAAATACATGTACAATACCGCTCGTATCAGACATGTTTAAGATACGTCCCAACATATCTGAGAAATGTATAGGGCAGTTTGTATTCAAAAGGGCATGTATCTCGGCAGAAGTCTTTGTGACTTGTGGATCATAGGTTTCTGTGGCCGAGGTCAGTGGCACTGTTTGTTGTAAAAGAATGGCTTTCATTCTGCTTAGAGTATCAATTCGTATAGAAGATATGTTCAGTGAAGGCCACAACGGCGACTCCCTGACTGTCTTGGTTTGTGGAAACAATACTTGCATACAGCAAGTAACCCTGGAAGTAACAGTCACTAGATATGGGATACCTGGCAACATGCTACAGCAGCTGTGATCAACATGAGGTAACTTCCATTTGAAAGTTGTCCAAACATTGGATTATTCACTGCAGCTGGTGAGCCTTGCAGGTGACAGGATAAGTTTGAAAGGGAACCATCACAGGCCCCATGCAAGTTAATACCCTGACAAAGGAGAGAACCGCTTAGTGCGTTTTCACAGTTAGTACCGCTAAGAAACACTTCACGTCCCACACATCTGTGTGTGTATGGTAAATCCCAGGATGTCTTGATGTATTCTTTACCCAACCTTTCATATTTGCTTGCTGGTATATGTTTTAGGCAAAATGGAAAATTGTAACAGGCAGAGTAATTTTACCATGTATGATCCATTTAGTAGCTGGTTTCTCTGCTACTGTCACTGCTAATTGTTCCGGTTTTTGAATGCTCAGCACCTTATAGTCTGCTCCCCTTTGTGCCAGTTTGATCTGTTTATCAGTGAGATTGAATTCTGAAAACAGTGACATAGTGTTGATGAAATGCCACAGACATAGCCTGCACACAAGTTTTGTAGCGTCCAGCCTAATAGCATGATAGAACGTGAATGAGACTCACAATGTTGCATCATGACCAAGTCTTGTTCCATGATGTCTATGGCAGAAGACACAATGCTGTCCAATGAGTATATCCTGGACGACAAAGTCGTTAACCCATTGTCTACTACAGAGAGAGATTTCTCTAAATTAATACGATCAATTTCTCGTATTCGTTCTGCAGTCTCTGCTTGGGTAATCTTCCATACTTTTGATTCCGGGCCGTAATATACGATCTGTGGCCGTTGATCATTTCAGCCAAGGGTAAACACCTGTCCAAGTGTCTACCATCTCTCACCATGAATCAGCTGACACACTGCAGCCAATCCCAGCCCTGCAGCATGTATAAATGCAGAGCAGACACACACAAACCCTTTCAACATGTCACTGAATGTGTTTGTTGCACTGCCCCTTGCCATGCGACAAAACTACTTGAGGAGGAGGAGGAGAGGAGAGAGGATCTTCAGACAGAGGATCAACCTATTTGGAATGTCCAGACAAGATGTAAGGGCCAGGTACCGCTTCCCTCCAGAAGTCATCTTGGATATGGTATGTGAGTGGGAAAAGAAACTTGACTCTGTGACCTGCTGCTCACATGCAATACCAGCATATCTTAAGATCCTTTCTGCTCTCCATTTCTTTGCAACTGGGTCTTTCCAAAGGGTCTCCAGTGACCATGTGGGCATTTCCCAGGTGAGCCAGTCGTGGTGCCTGCATCATGTACTGAGATGCATCACTGCTAGAGCCCCCAACCACATACAAATGCCACATACACTGGCCATGAGACAAAGGGCAGCAAGGGATTTCTATCTCCTTGCACAATTCCCATGTGTGTTGGGTGCAATTGATTGTACACATGCCCTTCAGCCACCCCACCACATTGCACACATCTTCTGCAACAGACACAGATGGTATTCCATCAATGTGCAATCTGTCTGTGATGCCAGTGGGAGGTTTATTAATGTGCATGCAGTGTTCCCAGGCAGTACCCATGACAGCTTCATATTCCGCATGTCACCTCTTGCCCGGCGGATGGCAGCTGGTGAATTTGGCAACATGTGTCTACTGGGTAAGTACCAAGCACTAAAAATTAGTGATATGTGTAATTGAAATGTCTGAATGCCCCCGAATATTAATATTAACCATTCTACAATAAGAATCATGGCCCAACAGACACTGCATGTACTAACGTACAGATCATGTCATGTACAAGTCAAAGAGGGAATTGTAAACAACTGCCCTTTCTTCCCTCCTCAGGCGACGCTGGGTATGCACTCTCCCCACATCTACTCACCCCTTACAGGCGTGCAAACACTGTACCTCAGCGTAGGCACAATAGTGCACACATACGGACTTGACCCATCATAGAGCACACTTTTGATCTGTTGAAGTCGCGATTCAGATGTCTTGACCGTACAGGGGTGTGCTGCTGTACTCCCCAGAAGTTGTGTGCGAGATCATATGAGCCTGTTGTGTTTTGTACAACATTGCTTTAACGCATGGCTTACACATACCTCTGGAACCTCGTCTAGCTCTGAATCTGGGAAACCGGGCCATTGCACATAACCGAAGTCAGGGCATGCAAGTCTGTGATCAACTCATTACCATGTTTTTCACATAAGCAACCTGTAGTGTCATGGACAAAATGTAGTTTGCTGTCTGTTGTCAATGATGAAACATGGATAGACACGACTGTGTCAATAAATTCCACCCTGAGACGACTTTGCAAGCCACACTATCTGCATGTAAATCACAGCTGCTGGCAGTAGTCAAAAGGTGGAGCTTGCCTCAGGTCATGTGCCCATGTCAGCATTGTGTAGTGAATGTCCCTAAAAACAACTATTCACGCTGATGACAAACAATACATGTCCTGAGAGACATACCTGGACCTCATGAGGATGGTTAACTTAATAACAAAAGGCCATAACCCTTGCATACTCAGGCCTGTGACCTCAACAGATTTGACTCCCCCACAAATGATGGTCCCAGAACGTGAGTGATGATGTCATGGGTGACTCAGGCACCATGGGGCAGATTTACAATAACTGGTGCATCCTTGTATATCAGCAGGGATGCGCCAGTTATTATGCATCACGACAGACACCTCTTGTGCCGCCATGGATGCGCCGCATTTACAATGCGGTGCACCATGGCACAAGAATAGACAGACGCGTGACGCATCTGCTGCCGCAAAGGTGACGCATTGCTGGAGTCACGCCGCAAGCGAGACGCAGCTCCAGCAAGGTTCGGGGTGACCCTATGCCTAACATGCTGCATCAATCCTTAGTCCTGCTTCAAGCAGGTGCAGGGTTTTTACACAGCATGGCCATAAAAGTGACTGAGTGAAATCTTGTAGATTTCACTCAGCCACTTTTAGGAGGCGTTCCTGTGCCCTAACACCCACATGTGGCTAAGGGCTTCACAACGTGACACATCTCCCAGATGCGGTACAAAAGGGGGTGGTGATGGACGGAGCATCTGAATCAATCAAACACTCACACCCAGTCAAAAGATCTGGATTTAATCCATCACCGTTCTTTAGCCCACTCTGCCACCCCAGTTCAGACATGGCTATATGCAAATCAGTCTGACCATGTGCCTCATGGGAACAGTCCAGCCCGAACTGCCAAGCCATGTCTTCCCTGGACCGGAAACAAGCTTCCGAGGACCGGTTTCTGGCATTCCAGCCGTCTTCAGCCCGGCTTGCTTGAATCCAGTGGCAAAGTGAGCAAGGGACTCACGTCTGAGCATACCCTGCCACACTTATGGCAGCCAAAAGCAGTACAAAAGGGGGTGGTGTTGGACGGAGCATCTGAATCAATCAAACACTCACACCCAGTCAAAAGATCTGGGTTTAATCCATCACCATTCTTTAGCCCAGTCTGCCACCCCAGTTCAGACATGGCTATATGCAAATCAGTCTGACCATGTGCCTCATGGGAACAGCCCAGCCCGAACTGCCATGCCATGTCTTCCCTGGACCGGAAACAAGCTTCCGAGGACCGGTTTCTGGCATTCCAGCCGTCTTCAGCCCGGCTTGCTTGAATCCAGTGGTAAAGTGAGCAAGGGACTCATGTCTGAGCATACCCTGCCACACTTATGGCGGCCAAAAGCGGTACAAAAGGGGGTGGTGATGGACGGAGCATCTGAATCAATCAAACACTCACACCCAGTCAAAAGATCTGGGTTTAATCCATCACCGTTCTTTAGCCCACTCTGCCACCCCAGTTCAGACATGGCTATATGCTAATCAGTCTGACCATGTGCCTCATGGGAACAGTCCAGCCCGAACTGCCAAGCCATGTCTTCCCTGGACCAGAAACAAGCTGTCGAGGACCGGTTTCTGGTATTCCAGCTGTCTTCAGCCCGGCTTGCTTGAATCCAGTGGCAAAGTGAGCAAGGGATTCACGTCTGAGCATACCCTGCCACACTTATGGCAGCCAAAAGCGGTACAAAAGGGGGTGGTGATGGACGGAGCATCTGAATCAATCAAACACTCACACCCAGTCAAAAGAACTGGGTTTAATCCATCACCGTTCTTTAGCCCACTCTGCCACCCCAGTTCAGACATGGCTATATTACCATGTGCCTCATGGGAACAGTCCAGCCCGAACTGCCAAGCCATGTCTTCCTTGTGATGAGTACGGGCCTCAGCAAGGCCTGCGAGTGCGAAAGGGTTCGCCCTTCTGTACGCAAAGTCCTCAGACCACATAAGAAATTGGCACGGAAACTGGAAATACAAAGACATAGTTTAATAAACCTTTAAAGGTGGTGCTACAGCCCACACAACACTCTACAGTATTGTACAAGGTAGCACAAAGAACACGAACATGCGGTCCCCTTTCATACACAAAGAAGGGGCTCATAAGTGGGCGGGTACAGCTCAAAAGTATGATTTACGACCTTATAAGGACATTTCTTGAGCATGATCAATACATGGGTGGAGTTAATGGTTCATGAAGCCCCCTGAATGCACATTCCGATCCCTTCTAAGCAGAAACAGATGTTACATGTACTGGGCATGCGCTAGATAGGCTGGAACTATTTATAGCTTGTTGCTGGGCAAACTCCAGGGGTGATGATCAGTGAGGTAGGACTTGCCCCGTGGCAAGCACATGGCAAAATGTAGCCTGCAAGATGGAAGCCGGAAAACAAAATGGAGTCCGGCTGTACTTTCAAGTACGAGCGGGAAAACTACTAGAAAGACAGAATAGCATGTCTTCAGCGAATGCTTAACATTATCGCTGTTTTACTTACAACAGACGACCCTTTCAGCATTTGCTGAAGACATTCGGTTTCCTTGGATAATCTAGATATTCATCGTTTATATCGATGCTCATCATATCCGCTATCTCTCTAGTTATAGTTTTCTTATGGGCAGCATCCGCAAAAGCTTGTTTATTGGGCACACAAAGTGAAACACATAACGAGCATATCATAGGGCTACATTGAATGCATACACAGCAGGTGAACAATATGGCAACAATTATGCATAGTCCAGTAAGAACCTTCCAACCCTATGTGGAAATTTAGGTCCAGAACCACCCAGAGAAAGTCCAAGACCCATTTTCTTGATATATATCAGCTGCAATTTTGTGCAATTTGTTAATGGCTTTATACACAGAAGGATTATGGTCAGGTATAAAAACGCAACAGCTACTTCCGATAATTCTGCAGGCTCTACCCCTATCTGCTAACATAACATCGAGAACCATTCGGTTCTGTGACGCAACAATCCTAGTATTTTGTAGCTCTTCAGTAAGGTTCCCAAGAGCTGCAGCAGTTTGATTTGTAACAGCTTCCACTACTCTTGTCAATCGTCGTATTTTCCTGCTATTCAGAGCTGCTCCCACAAAGAAAAACAGTCCTAAATTGAAATCTATATACTGCTGCAGACTAGTGTCTGTCTGATCAACATCATCTATAGATAAGGTCCGCTTAAATCTGTTCACAGTTACATTATTCAACAACTTCAAGTCTTTATGATATGATGCAGGTGCCAAAAATACAGGTGGCAATAGGAACGATACATAACATACTCCAGACCATCCAGATGGTAATCGATAATAGCCCTTATTCCCACATACAACATAGGTGTTATGTGAAGCAAGGAAAGTACTGTTGTTCAGGCCGTCAATGTTCAATACAACAATACAATCACTAACACCTACAGGAATATGGCCTACACTCTGTACACATAAATCAGCTTGTGCTTGAGCCACCGAGATCACGAACTTCTCTTGTCCAACAGTGTCTCTAGTGTTCGTGAAGATATAAGGTGTTGACTCATTGTCCGGTCGATATTCTTCCCACTCCCATATAGTTCAGTTGGCTTGTGGATAGCCGTCTTTATCTTGATGACATTCCTTATTCAATTTGAAAATCAGTCGTACAACTGTAGGCTTTCTTGTAGCAAAAAGCAAAGTGTACCATGCTCTACAAGAGCCATTATGTGAAAAAGGAAGCGGTATGAACGGCGTTCCCCCTTTCTTTTGATGCACTGGCATCATCCCACATATCCAACAGTCTGTGGCATTTGTAGCAACGTGGGTATGATGTAACATCTGTATGAAAGTGTTATTCAAACAGGACTGTCGATGTTTCAACTCTTGGTAAGGGAGTGTATAGAAAAAGTTCTCATCAGGGACGGGAGTAGAAACAACATGCAGCTCACGGGCAGGAGCTTTCTCCTCAACAAACCACATGACTATAGTGATTACTGCTATGACGAGAATAAACCCTACAGAACCAAAAATCTTTCTTTTATCCATCTTCAGCAAAGTACACAGTATCTTCCTGAAACTAAAGTGTTGTCAGAACTCTTACCCCTGAGGTAGCCGTTGTTTTCTTCACCATCGGGCCAAGACGGGTGTCACTACTCTAATGCATGGCTGATCCCCCCCCTTGCCTCATTGGCTCTTCGTTTCACAAACCTAGGGACCGTTCTGACAACTTCTCATACAATTGCAGATTCTTTTCTTGGTCGTAGATTGTATCTTCTTGATGCAGGCGTTGTCTGGTCTGGGAAGAACTCCTCAGAATCGTCAGGTACCACAGCACGGCCTCTCTCCGTAGTCAGGATATCTCGATGGTCAGTCAGTACAGCAGGTTCCACCAGATCAGGTTGCACTTTCCAGCAGTGGATCGAATGGATCCAGTTTTTGCGATTCGTCACCCGTACTGCTGTTCTCGTGGCTAGGAGGACTTGTTCAGGGCCACACCATCTCAGTTCCAGACTGTTCGACCTCTCAAACGATTTCACGAGGACGAAGTCACCAGGCCGGAGATTATGACCTTTTCCTGTGGACCGATCAGGGAGTGCCTCTCGAACCTGTTGATGAATGGAAACCAAGCTATCAGTTAATTGTGCCAAATAGTCATTCATTAAAACACAAGGTACATCATACACTGAACTCGGTTTGGGCACCCCCCATATGTTCATGGGGCGCCCGAATACGATCTCGTTAAGCCCGTCCGAGAGTGTGGTACCGATCTGATAGACAACAACGCCAAAGGCAGAGATTCTGGCCAAGTCAGAGAAGTAGAAGCATGTATCTTTGCAATTTTCAACTTCAGAGTGCCGTTGTATTTCTCCACCAATCCTGCTGATTGCGGGTGGAATATGCCATGGAACTTTTGCACAATGCCTAATCCCTTCAGGACATACTTGATAACGTCCGCCACAAAATGGGGCCCGTTATCACTCCACAACAATCTACAAACACCGAACCGAGGGAAAAATTCCTTCAAAGGCACCTTAGCAGTAGTCATGGCAGTATTGTCCTTAGTAGGGTATTCTTCAATCCATTTACTGAATGCACAAACCTCAACGAAGACGTACTTCAGATTATTGCAGCGTTCCAGCTGAATATAATCCATTTGCAATACTTCAAAAGGTGCAGTGGGTGTTGCAAATCTTCCTGCTGGAGTTCGTGTCCCTTTTCCCGGATTGTATTTAAGGCAAATCATGCAAATCTGTACCACTCTCTTAGCTATGCTAGCAATCTCTGGATGCTCCCATACTTGTGTAAGCAATTTCACAATTGCCGAAGCTCCAACATGTGCTAGCCCATGTGCCATCTGAACCATAGGTTGCACAAAGGCTGTGGGTAACTTCCACCTATCCATCTGCTTATTCCTCCAACAACCCTCATCGTCCAGTTCTCCATCTTTGGACCATTGCTCTCGTTCTTTCTCAGTAGCAGTATTTTGCATTTCTAGTACTTTCTCCCTAGCATCATGCCACCGCTCAGCTTGTGACTTCACAACATACATTGAAGTGGAGCCAGGCTGCATTGCAGTTTCACGTGCCACTCGATCTACAAAAGCGTTTCCTTGTCCCACTTTGTCTGTCACTTTCTTATGTGCACTACATTTCACTATAGCTATCCTCTTAGGGAGCTTCAGTGCGGTCAAAAGGTGGTGTACTAATTCTCCATACATGATCTGAGTTCCATGTGATGTCAAAAAGCCCCTTTCCTTCCAGAGCAGGCCAAAATTGTGCACTACTCCGAAAGTATAGCGGCTGTCTGTGTAAACATTCACACATAATCCTGCACTAAGCTCGCAAGCTCGTATCAACGCTATCTGCTGCCTGAGCTGATTTTTGTGGTATACGTGCTGTCTCCACTACCGTATGCAATATGGTAATTGCATATGCTGCGGACGTCGTTCCATCTGGTAACTTTAAACAAGACCCATCCACCCACAGCTCTCCATCCATATCTACAAAGGGCGTATCTTGTAAATCAATTCGACCCTTTGTCTGTTCCTCGGTCACAAAGACACAGTCATGCGTCTCTTGCGCCTCAGGCTGAGTCGCTGGAAAGGGCAACAACGTAGCTGGATTCAGTGTTGCACATGTCTTCAACGTTATGTGAGGAGCCAACAGTGTCAGCTCGTATCCTGTCAGACGAGCACTAGTTAAATGCTGCGTCTTCGTCTGATTCAAAAGGGCATCAACAGCATGGGGAACCAACACCAACAACTTATGAGATAAGACTATCCCTTCACTCTGGCATATTGACACAGCTGTCGACGCAACTGAGAGAAAACACCCAGGCAACGCTCGGGCAACAGGATCAAGTACTGCCGAGAAGTATGCACAAGGGCGCTGCTTATCGCTGTGCATCTGTACTAACACTTATAACGCACATCGATCTCTCTCATGCACGTACAATGTAAAGGGCTTTGTATAGTCACGGGTGCCTTATACTGGTGCCGGACAAAGGGCCTGACGTAATTGGTGAAAAGCATTTTCACATTCATCCGTCCATGGAAGGGGAACTGGGGTATCCTTTGTCAACAGGCTTAACAGTGGTTTAACTATATGTGAAAACCCTAATATCCACTGTCTATAAAAGGAGGTGAGACCCAAAAAGGCTTGGACTTCTTTCTGCGTGGA
The DNA here is from genome assembly GCF_964263255.1 of Lissotriton vulgaris. Lineage (NCBI taxonomy): Eukaryota > Metazoa > Chordata > Amphibia > Caudata > Salamandridae > Lissotriton > Lissotriton vulgaris. The sequence continues at coordinate 660,728,723 of NC_141694.1, forward strand.
GGGTACTGGTGTGTCCAAAATAGTTGAATACGATCTGGTGTGAGTGCACGCCCCTCCTTAGACAAAAGGTGACCTAAGTAGGTTACCTTAGGTCTACAATATTGCAGTTTCTTTTTCGATACTTTGTGATTGTGAGATGCCAAAAAGGTAAGTAAGGAAAAAGTGCACTCTTCACATTGCTCAGGGGTGTCGGCGGCCAACAAGATGTCATCGACATATTGTATAAGCGCCACACCGTCAGGTAAAACAAACTAATCCAATTGTCTTTTCGATGCCTGACTATAAATGCTGGGACTCTTAGTATAGCCTTGGGGAACTCTACAAAATCTGTACGATCTATTATTCAACGTGAAACCGAAAAGATATTGGCTGTCAGGATGAATAGGGATCGAAAAGAAAGCGTTCTTCAAGTCGATAACAGAGAACGTTGTCGCAGTTGGTGGGACCAAAGTAAGAAGTGTCGTCATATCAGAAACCACTGGGTATTGAGGTATCACAATCTTATTGACCTCCCTCAAATCGATAATAAATCGATAAATCCTGGTGCCAGTGTCTTTTTTCAAAATCGGCAGTATAGGACTGTTACACACATTATATGGAACTTCTTCAACCGCCCCTACTTTAATCAAGTCCTGCACTATCTGTATGAGCGCCTCCTCCCCCTCCTCTGAAATCCGATACTGAGGCAAGCGTGGCAGCACAGCTCCCTCCTTTACACTGATGTGCACCGGAGGGATAATCATCTGTCCCACGTCGGTATCGGACGTGGCCCACAAAGATTCAGGCAAAGAGGGCAGTGCAGCCTCTACGGTAATCATGCACACCCTCTCCATTGGTGGATAATTGTCATTCAAAATAACACATACTCCCTCAGGGGAGCACCGTATCGTGGCCCGAAAATATTTGAGCATATCCAAGCCGATATATTATCAGGAGTGTTTGGAGAAAGTAGGAAGGGTCATGGTGCAGCAAACTGATCTACATACAGTGCAAGAGGTTGTGACAGTGGGCTAACAGAAGGGGTTCCATCGAACCCTATTGACGTAATCGTTGAGCCAGACAGGGGATCCCTCGGAACCAATTTTTTGGACAAAGCGCTACGAGTAGCTCCTGTATCAACCAGAAACCTATCAGTAGAGCCCAAAACATGTGCTGTAACATAAGTACCCCTCTGATCTACTGGCACTTCAACTGGTTCCTTACCCCATCCTACGCAATCCTTTGCATACTGCGAATCATGCTGCTCTGGAGGTGTATAGTCAGACATTTGGTACTGATTTCGTCGATCGAAAACATTGGACCCATCTCAGGGCTGCACATTAGAGTCAAATCTAGCTCGATCATTTGTGTTATTTCTAGGGCCTGAAAAAATGTACTCTACCCCTTATAGCTCCTGGCGTTGTGCACGCAACACCGGGCACTCATTCGCCCACTGGCCTTTCTGTCTACAATACGCACATTGATCCCGGGCCAAGTCAGTACGGCTTGAAGGAAAGTTAGGAAAATTTCTGCCGCCCCAATCGTTACCTCTACGAGGCGGCCCATATACTTGTGCTAACATAACTTTCGTTTTTAGATCTTTAGATTTCTTTTCCTCAATTCCCTTTCTCTTCTAATTCCCGATGCTGATGGGTCTTGCAAGGGTCTTGCAAGGATTTTTATGGTCCTATGACCCTACTAGGGTCATCCTTGCAAGACCCATTTTTACTTTATTTTTAATAACCCAACCAGACCCATGAATAAAGGGAAACCTGGGGTCTGATTGAGGTATTTTATTTATATCCATTTGCCTTCACTATCAGAAGAGCTTCCCAACACTGTGGTTGAACCCACCCTGACCTATAGGAGTCTGGGTGACCCGATGATGAAGCATGACACCACTAGGGTGTGTGAGGGTAACTAAAAATAACTAGTGTTGCTCCCTTTCTATCACATAGATATGATTAGCATATCATACACATCCCTAGTGAGTTGATGTTTAATCTTACCCCATTCACAAGTTCCCTACTCCCAGTAGTGTTACCTACATTGATCCAGTGGGACTCGTAGTAGGTCTTTTTTGTAGTATTTTTTGTTGTATAGTATTTGTAAGGGAGGACGTACTCCATATACCCTCTCATACCCCTTAGGACCTCTGAATTGAGGTTACAGAGGCCCGTTTTTGTTCAACTGAGTTAATGAGCCACACTTGTGCATTCATATTGAAGCCTGCTCTGCCAGCACCACTACCTTTGAAACAAGGAAATCATAACTGATGTGCATTGCATGAGCAACGGTACAGACACTGTCCAGTGTGTGCATGGCAGGCCAAATGGTATTGGATGCTGTGACACTCTTAAGTGTTCCTAAATGTGCAAGGTGTGTCCACTGACAGACTTCTCACCCTCAGTGGCCTCCATGACATTTCACATGTACAGGTAGCTGTCACAATGACCCACCACTGTTCACCGGTGTACTGCACTACCTTTTAAGTCAACAAAGCCAATATGTGGCACTGGATTGTCCGATGATGTGTGGGGACCTAGTCTCACAATGTAGCTAGAGAAGTAGCCCAGGCCCTATGTGGATGTGTGACCCACATTTGGCATTTGTCTTGTCCCATACAATGCTACAAAGCAGATGACACTTGTCCAGACATTAAATAGCTGCAACTCCATATCAATGTCCAAATTCAATTAAATCTGGACTCTTCATGTTCCCCTTTGGTGGACTGGTTTTGGAACTGGCACATGTAGCAGTGACAGGACACACAGATCACAAGAATGCCAAGGTTGAGGGTTGGCCAATACAGTTGCATAAGCCAGAAAAATGCACATGAGATGCTCATGTCAGACTTAATTCAGTAAATGACAGTGAACATATATGTAATGTAAGTTCATAAACACTGAGGGGCAGATTTACAAGCCCCTTGCGGCTCGTTTACACCATTGTTGCGTCACTTTTGTGACGCAGCGGTGCCGCGTAGCCAGCGCCATGCTGTGGGGTATTTACAATGTGACGCATCTGGGAGATGCGTCACGTTGTAAAGCCCTGCGCCACATTTAGGCGTACTGGCGTAGGGGTGGGCGATCCGGCGCAGGAGCGCCTCCTAAAAGTGGCTGGGTGAAATCTACAAGATTTCACGCAGTCACTTTTAAGCCTTGTTGGATCAAAACCATGTGCCTGGTTGCATTAGGCAGAAGGATTGACACAGCATATTAGAGATAGTGCACCCCCGAGCCTTGCTGGAGCTGCGTTGCGATGCAACTCCAGCAATGCACTGCATTTCCACCAGGGAAGCCTCACGCATCTGCCCATCCAAGCGCCGTGTGCGCCACATTGAAAGGTGGCACACGAGTGGGCAGATGCGTTGCAACTCTTCTGGCAAATCTCTGCTGATTAGCAGAGAGGCACCAGAAGTCGTAAATCTGCCCCTGATAACTGTAGAGTGTGATCACAGGAAAACAAATTCTGATCTTGGCTCATCTATGTATGTGTCTCGTCCTGCATGAAACAACCACCACATCAGGATTTTGCTTACATTTCAGCAGGCACGGCTGGTGCTATAGAAGAACCGCAGGAACAAGTCCAGAGAAGGCCATCAGTTCGCCGGCAGCTACACACTCTTTCCACCAGCGAAGAAGAAGAGGAGGAGGAGGAGGAGGAGGGACCCTCAACATCAAGAGGCAAGGGGATTGTGCCCACCCAGAATGAGGAAGAACAGCACTCTGGTGCTACGTCCCGGGTGGAGGCTATGGACATTGAAGGAGAGGGGAAGGACCCAACACCTCTGACCATGATGTGGTGGAGAGCTACTCTCCCCTAAGGGTGGGCGTAGTATGCATAGTCACGCTACGCGAAGCTACGCGAAGCCGTTCTCGCACTACGCAAGCTTCGGGAGCTTGCATAGTAGCTTGCTGGTCCCGTTCGCGAGCCGTTTTTCTTGCTCGGTAGCGCGTAGTGTGTGTTCGGGGCGCTGTCTACGTGTTCGGGGGATTGTAGCGTGCGACCTTACCCATGTGGTCTCGAATAACGCGTTCGCGCGGTGCACGTCTTGTTCGGGAACAGAACTACTTGTTCACACTAACAAAGTGCGTGTTCGCGTGAAATCTCACGCGAACTTTCCCACGTGGTCGCGATGGGCGCGGCCATCTTGTTTTTTACACTCTATGCTATGGTTCTGGGCCTAGTTTTCTATCCACCTTATATCTCTTCAATCTTTACCTATTTTCGCAGTTTTTCTTACTTTTTTTTACTTCTCACCTATCTCTCTCTGTCCCTAAGTTTATATTTTGCATTTTATTTCTACTTTTCTACCTTTTTTAGCTTTTCTACTGTTTTATTTTACTTCTTTATTTAAGCTCCTACTTCTTCACCCTAACTTTTTTTCCTTTTGTTCTAACTTTTCTTTTCCACCTCCACCTCCACCCCAGAACCATGGCAAAGGGGAGCAGCAGAACCGGCTCGAAGGGCAAGGCGCCTGCGCCCAACAGCTGGCTGCCTTGCGGCAGAATGCGACCTGCAGGGGTGCAGGCCCGGAATCTTTCCGGGGAGGCGGAGGTGGCCACCCTGGTTTTTTTCAACCAGCGCCACCTCCCCTTGAACTTGGCAGCAGGCGGCAGGCCAGGGTCCGTTTACCTGCCAGAGGAGCGTCACCGCCGGTGGGCGAAGGTGCGCCGGGCAGTCTACCGTCGCTAAGAAATCCGGCGCACCCACCAGCAGCTGGCCCACCGGTGGGCAGGCATTCTGGACAGGGAGCAGCACCTGTTGGACCTGATAGGTGTTGAAGTCGTGGGGCTTGGTGAGTAGCTAGTAATATTAATAATTTAATATATATTATAGTAGTATAAGTATTGTGTATAATTCTTGGATGAATAAGTAACACGGTTACTGGTGCGCTTAGATACATTGCAGATCAATTCCGTCTCAAATTCTTCTTTTATTGTATGACACAGGTGCTGCTCGCCACTTCTCTTACTGGTTTGTAACTTAGCGCTAGCTTGGGCTGCTGATTATTGATGTTAGAGTTTTTAGAGAACTGATGTTAGTTGATGCTATTGCTAGAGTCTAGTCCTTACATTGTCCTTTAGTGGAATAGTGGTGGATGGATAGTATTAGTTCATATTTTTTTAACGGTCTGCATGACGCCTCCTCTGTCACTGAATGCCTAGTTAGTTCTTATTTACCCCACCCCTCCATAGAACCGGTTTGAGTTTGTTTACTGAGTGGTAGGCTTAGCACAGCAATAGCATGGTCAGGTGAGTCAGTGGCAGTTCTGATGCAAGCAACCAACAATTACGTGTATGTACAAATTTATGCATGTGTCCTCCATCTCATCATCTATGCCTGTTTGTGGGCAAAAATAAAATTGAAATGCCGACTTACTGAACAATTGGCCCGTCTGGATTCTTGAATAGGTGGTGTAGGTCAGGTGGTACTGGCTTCTTTAGTATATTCTGCAATCATAATGTTTATGGCACATTTGATTAGTGTTCTATAAGTAGACGGTCTGTGAATCTTGCAAGCCAGTAGTCATTTATACTTTGAAGTCAATTTCATTGGAATTGTTGTTCCCTAAAATGTTTGAGAGGATTTTTGAATGAGGTCTTTGTTTCACAGCACTTAATGTTTCTCTTTCTTTATTATTTCTTATATGATCAGCACCACCCAAGGGCAAGAAGACGGGGTCCGAGTTGGCGGGACAACCACAAGAGGAGCGCTCCTTTACCGCTGATCCTGCTGCTGGCCCCAGTAAGTCCAACAGTGCTTATATTATTAACAATTATATTTCCCTAACTTTTTAACACACCTTATTTTTTCCAACCTATTAATCCTCCTTCCTAATTCAATGTTAGCAAAACCTTCTTTGGTCTTAAATTTGTTTTCCAAATTTTGGGTAACTATCCAATGCCATCCCTGACTTTCAGTGCCTTCAAACTGCCTCTGCCCCAAGACTCTCTGTGCTACTACTATTAGACTGTGTGTAGCTAAGCTTGCCCTGTTGGTCACTCTTTAGTTAAGGTATTCTTTTGAATAAAGCTGTGATAGTATAGCTGTAGGCACTGGGTCCACTCCTGTCTTTTGCGTTGTCCTTTGTAATCTCCAGTCTTTGTCAATTCCCACCAACAAAAATGCACAACCAGATGTTTACCTACTAATTTTTGTTCAGTTAGTATACTTCTACTACTGTTGTGGTTATTATTCTCTGCACATACACATACAGAACTATGCACAAGAAAATAGGATGTTGTTGATGTTGGTGATAGGGAGGTTGAACCTTACACCCTGGTCAAAGAACTCAGTCAGAAGAACCCATAATCCAATGACCGTCTAGTCTACCTAGCTAAGTGTCTCGGTCATAGTCATTTGTCCCACTCCCGAGCCCCACACGAAGATGGTTAGATATACCCAATGATTTTATTACACAATCCAGGCCAGAACAGAAGAAGAAGAAGACCCTTTCGCTCACACACTCGTTTCAGTCCACAACACCCCCAGACACTGAAAATAAATATACCACAGAGTCTACTTGCAAGTTCAAAAACTTTTTTTTTAATAACAAGCTTTGTATTGTTGTAACTTGTAAGTATTTCCATGAAAAACATCCTGCTGCACCATGCAAAATGAAGAAGATTAAACACTGTACATTTTTTTGTACATCTAGTGCACGATAGAGAAATGTGTGAATTGTGGGAGACCTCTCACCGTTGAACGTATACTGTTAGTGGTTACACATGCATCTTTCGAAAGCGCTGCAAATCCCACGTTAGACAGTGAATACAACTATGCCAGTTTTTAGCAGTCATGGTAAAAAGTGCAACATTATGGATAATCAAAAGGGACTAACAATACTGGTTTGTCAATTGTATGCGACACTCATGTGGCCTCAATGGTGTCTTTCTTACTGTGCAACAAGCTGCAAGGTAACATGGGCAAAGCAATAGACACGGATCTAAAATGGTTACATGGCTCAGGCTAACTTTCCAAAGACTAGAGTAGGAGTAGATTAGATGACCCTAGGGACCATCTAATAAATGAAAACTAAACTCTGTCTAATGTGACTGCTGTTCATTAGGACGCAATTTGGACTAGTTACACTGTCACAACGATTCATGTTGTACATAACTGTTTTTTCAATCTTCCTTCCTGGTTAAAAAAGTACAACTAGTAAAATAGGGGGAGGTGTGCAGGCATCTAAAAAGGTATACTTGCTTTTTCAGGTGCATAATCACTACCAACCACCAGTAACGACGGGGCCAGCGGCGAAGAGATTGCCATCCAGGAGGGGACAGAGGCTGCGGCACCTGCAGGAGCATCAGTGGGGGAGGAAACTTCAGCGGTGGGCGGTGGTATTTATTTATTTATTTATTTATTTAAGTAGTTTGTACAGCGTGCAGCTACCCCCGGAGGGGTGTCCCGGCGCTAGAAACGGAGCCTCAGAGAAGGAGGAGAGGAACAAGCTTATTACAAGATAGAGATCATAATTTGGAGAACAGCCAGGTTTTTAGTTTAGCACGGAAGATGGATTCAGATGGACAGAATCTGAGGACGAGGGGGAGGCAGTTCCATAGTTTGGCAGTGATTACGCTGAACCCTCTGCCGCCCATTCTGGAACGTCGAAAGCGAGGAGCAGTCAGGAGGCGCAGGTTGTTAGATCTTAGAGATCTGACAGATTGAGAGATAGACACTCGCTTTTTCAGGTAGCTAGGTCCAAGGCCGTTGATAGCTCGGAAGGCAAGGGTGAGGATCTTGAATTGGATGCGGCTTGCGATGGGGAGCCAGTGGAGCTCTTTGCGATAGGCGGCAACCGACTGACGGTAGGGGATATTTCCTATGGTAAGTTATATTCATTACTTATTTGCATTACTAGGTGGAAGGGGAACATTTTTTTCCTCACTGTGCTCTAAGACTTAGTAAGAAAGTATGAATTTGAAGTTGTACTGGACAATATACAATGGTTGAAGAAGACACCCTTTGTAGCATTACCAGTTTGAGTTGAGTAAACAAGGCCTCTTCCATCAGACTCCAACTCAGCTGTGAGTCAGATCAGATGACCTTGTGGGATGTGTTGAACAAAAAAGGAAAGAAGTGAACTAGGGTGGAAGGAGGAAGGGAGGACTAGAAGATGTAATAAGACTAACTACCATCGAAGGATACTTTGGAAGGTTCATTCACATGGCTGATATGAATCGGATGCATGGGTTCTTAAAGGATGGGCAGAACTGTAAGGTCAAAGAAAATGCAGGCCTGGTTGGGCAAAAGAATATGGGTGCATGGATACAGTGGATAGCAAGAATCATGAGCGGAGTTTGTGTCAATGAAACCCAAGGCAAGGAAGGAGTGGACGCATGGGTGGTTGCTGGTGAAAGTGAAACCAGCTAAGCCGATAATAAAGAATGATAGACATTTACTTTTAATGGGTGGATGCCCCCTAAATGTATTTGTATTCATCATAGGTGAAGACTGTCATTGGAAGCAGAGTTTTACTTTGAAAAAATAAAAGGAGATACAAAAAAGACTTTTGTTCTTATGTGTACTCAAGGCCACCCAGTACTAGGGCAAGTATAATGCCGGAAAAAACTTCAACAAATGCTACAGGCAGGGGAAGCAGGAGGATAGATTAGATAGATACTAAAAGTTGACACCAATTGTATGTACTGCACTTGGTAGCGCTACTATGCCACAATGTACTGTTGAATTAATTATGAAGAGTTTGTTACAATTCTGTTTCTTTTTTTATAGATATTCATACTCCTTCCTCAAAACCATCGCGGAAGGATTGGCAGCCAGGGCCCGGCAAAGGAAACTGCATGCCATTGTGGAGGAGTATCGCAAGCTGGTGGCTGAGGCTGAGGAGGAGGAGGAAGAGGCGGCAGCAGCAGCTGCTGCCTCTTCCAATGCGTCTGGCTCCAGCAAGGCTCCACCTGCAGGAGTACGGCGCCGCGGCCAGGCAGCCGCTCACCGCCGGCATTTAACATCTGCCACCCCCACACACAATGGATGCAAATGTAGGTGCTGTGCATTTTGGCAAAAACTTGGCCAAGCTGGAGGACCAATTAGAGCAGCGGGTAAAGATCATTGTGGACAAACACTTTAAAGCCCGCCAACTGTAATGGACCCGGACCCTGTTGATTTGCCCTTTTTTTAATACTTTTGTTGGTGGGTGAGAATTGGGTGTTGGGGTTATTTTTGTGGGACATTCTTTGGACTTGGACATTGGTTGGGGTTCGGGTGGGGATAGGGGTGGTTTAGGAGGATATTTTTATACATGAATAAATGTTATTTATTTTCAACTTACACTGATATGATATGATGTTGTTTTGTGGTGGGGTTACTGTTGGACGTCACAAGGTTTACTCTAGATGCAGGGCAGTGGCCAGTGTTTGATTGAAATACTTTATTAACTGACCACATGTGTAACATGCAAACAGATAGATGCTGTGCCCCTCACTCAAAGTAACATTTGTCCTATTAGTACTACCAGCCTCTCCTCCATTATACCTCCCAGCAAACTTCTCTTCTTACCTGTGATTGATGATGATTACGTTTGGCACCACAAGGGCTGCATGGTTTCCCAAGACAACGGAGAATATGCTGTGGATGTGTGATAGTAGTAGAGTAGACTCCTAGACACTGGCACTAGCATTGGAAAACAAAAACAAAGAGACAGTCATTTGCCTGAGAAAGAATGTGAGAGAAGTAGAAAATTACAGTACATAATACGGACCAAAAATACAAACAATATTGCAACTGCTAAACGAACTCAAAGAAATCAATGGTGTTGGGGACTGAAAAAGTAGAAGAAGATAACTGTAGTTGCGTTGGTTTCATTAAAACACAATACAAATCGTAAACGTGTATGCTCTAAAATTAAATTCAAACAATGCCAGCAATGATTTACATTTATTCGTTGGGTCACTTTGGGAAATTAGTTGCCTTGTACACTGTTACATACAGTGAGCTTGGGTGGGCAAGCAGAAGAAGATCCTCGCCCTGCCTCGTTGACATTTGATTTCATTAGTGTTGGTTTCACCACATCTGCCCCAGCAAGCGTGTGATCAATTGTTGGTGTATATTTAATGTAGTAACGTCACACCTCAATATAAAATCACACAGCCCGGGGGAAGAGGGTTGGGGTTTGATGAATGGATGGGAACGGGGGTTTGGGGAATGGTTTGACAAAGAAAAACAGACAACAAAAGCAAAACAATGAAGACGATGATTGCTGATCCACAATTCCCCAATAAATGTAAAGTCAATTAAGAACAACGAAATGGATGCACGATGAAGGTTTATTATTAACTGGATGGGTAATAAGAAGTGGTAATTACTTAACTACTACTAAACAATTCAAAGGAAGTACTTCTTATGATATGAATGATATGACTTTTGCCTAGGCTGTATGCCCTCTGAGAAACCGTAATACCTGTTGTAGCGGGCTGAAAGCTAGCAAACATAATTGAGATACTTTAAGTGAACAATCAATTACCAAACATAAGCGTAAAATAAATGAAGAGGAAAAAGGAATCAAAGAAAAAATATGAAAATGATACTAAAGTTAAAGTATTATCCAGGGCCTAATGTGTAGTTGTATCTCGTCATTCATTTTTTCCTCCCTTCCATGGACACTGTTGTGACTGATTTATTGATTATATCATTCTTGGGCGCCTCTGGCAGAATGATGATGATGAGGCGGATTGGTAAGGTAAGTGTGAGTTGTTGCTCCACGTATAATAGTAGCGCTGGATGAAAGGCCGGCCTGTAAGTGTTGATGAAAGAAGAAATGGGGTATTACAAAATAAGTTAACAGAATGAAAACATAAAAATCAATTACGGTGTAGTGCGAAAAAGACAAGACTCGTGAGCGAGAACATTTTCAGACTGAGGCTAATTGGATACATTGATTAACTCTACTCTTCTAGTTGCACAGCAGTCATCAGAAAGAACAACAAGATAGGAGCCAGCACAGAACAGTTACAGGCCACACCACAACACCGTGATGTGAGTCTGTGGCCCAAACTCCATTTACCTACATTTTTCAGAGTTTCAGACAAAAGGCTTATACATCAACCTAGTATTTCCAAAACAAGTGATTAATGTAATTGTAAATCAATGCACCAATGTCAATCATACCACTATTCCATTCCACCACTGCACACACATGTAGCCTAGGTCTGCTGTGATTCTTCTTGATTGGTTGTGTGTTTACCTTGTATTCCACTTCCTGAACATATGCTATCAATCATCTCTGATCAAACTGACTGACAGCGTGCAAAGATGGTAGGGTGATCATCACCATCATCCTCCGGTGTGGCACATGTACGTGTTCTCCAAATGACCAAAAACAGCAACTAAGTATGTATTGAGTGACTACGATTAAGTCCAGACTGCACCTGCAGTAGTAGGAGTACAATTGGATACATATTATTAAACAACATGAAAACATTGATCATCATTCGAAGCACAAGCACCTTGAAACTACAAGTATACTTCGACTTCATGAAATGAAAATGAAATGAAATGAAATTTAGGTTTTATATAGCGCATGGCTGCCCGTGAGCGTCCCAGCGCTGAGATTGCAGAACCTCTGGGGGTGAAAGCCGGAGGTAGGGAGGAAAGTTATTGCGGAAAGAGATGCGTTTTAAGAAGCTTCCGAAATTTCATATGATTGGTCTCGGAACGAAGATGAGATGGCAAAGCGTTCCAGGTGGTAGCCGCTGTAACAGAGAAGCGACGTCCTCCAGTTCGGGCTTTTCTGGTTCTGTGGACTGTGGCCAGATGACCTAGGGCTGAGCGTAGGGGCCTGTTGGGTCTATATGGGAAAATCATAGCTTTTAGCATTGGGGGCCCTTGATTTTGCATAGCTTTATGAGTGGTACAAAGGGCCTTAAATTTGACCCTTTCGCGGATTGGCAGCCAATGTAGTGCCTTAAGGGCGGGTTTGGCTGAGGCTCTACGGGAGGTCCGTGTAAGGATCCATGCCGCAGCATTCTGTGTTCTTTGAAGAATGTTGATCGTAGATTCTGGGGCAGCCAGAAAGAGAGCATTGCAATAGTCCAGTCTTGATAAGACTAGACCTTGGACGAGCAATTTCTGTGAGGGTCCCGGAAGTAATGGGAGGATCTTTCTGGTGGAACGCAGTAGCCCCACACATGTACCAGCTGTTTTTTTTGCTTGCGTCTTCAGGGATAGGACCTGTTCAAGCCAAAAACCCAGACTTTTTAATTCGGTCTTGGGTTGTGGGAGGGGGCCTAAGCATGCTGGCCACATGGCAGAGGGAAGAGAAGGTATTTTGTTTCCCAACAGCATGAGCTCAGTTTTCGAGCCATTGAGCTTGAGCCTTGAGGTGGACATCCAAGCATGAATTCCTTCTAAACAGTCATGGAGATTTTTGAGCTTGTCCTCTTCCAGTGAGAATGATACGATCATTTGGGTGTCGTCAGCATATGTGACGGCTTTTATCCCAAAAGGGGAGACCACATCTTCCAGGGGAGCCATGTATGTATTAAAAAGTGTAGGGCTCAATGAAGAGCCCTGGGGGACCCCACACTGGAGAGGGAAGATGTCGGATCGCACATTCCCTTCGCAGACCTGAAATGTTCTGTCTTTTAGAAACGAAGAGAGCCAGCCAAGGGCTGTGCCCCTTACTCCCAAACTGAAGAGGCGCTTAATAAGAGTTTTGTGATCCACCGTATCGAATGCAGCGCTTAGATCCAGGAGGATCAGTAACACTGATCCTCCCGAATCCAAGATGCATCTGGCCTCTTCAACCACTTTCAGAAGGGCTGTCTCAGTCCCTTGACCTGGACGGAAGCCTGTCTGTGTGGGGCGAAGAAGATTGTTGGTTTCAAGGAAGGCAGACAATTGCTGGTTGACCACCTTCTCTGCAATCTTACTTAGGCCTGGTAGGAGGGAAATTGGGTGGAGGTTGGTCAGATCTGCGGGGTCCATACCTGTTTTTTTCTGTAAAGCTTTGACAATGGCGTGTTTCCAATTGGGGGGGGACCACTCCTTGGTTAAGAGAGGCATTGATGAGGTTGGTGGCCAGATGCGAGATGGTAGGTCCGACTTGTTTAAGGATGCGAATAGGTGCTGGATCGTTAGGGGAGCCACTTTTCAAGTCAGAGAGGACTTTCAGAAAGTCGTCATTAGACAGTTGGTTGAAGCTGTCTAGAGTTGGACTAGTGACGAAGGCTGATGGAACGGCCAGAGGATTATAATCGTTTAAAGGTGGAAGTGACTGTAAAATATTAGTGATTTTATTTTGAAAAAAACAAGCTACTTGATTGCATCTGGCAACTGTGGGTTGTTGGTTTGAGGGGGGGTTGGGTATTGTGAGGAGCTCTTTGACTATTTTATAAGTCTCACGAGAAGAATTGGAGGCAGCTTTGATTTTTTTATCAAAGAAGGAGGCTTGTGCTGCTTTTCGCGCAGCTTTATATGTCCTCATCGCTAATTTGTATTCTTCCTTGATGGTAGGGTCCCATTTTTTCCTCCATTTGCGCTCATGAATTTTGCAGATTTTCCTTAGGTTCCTGAGTTCCTGTGAATACCATGGAGATTTAAAGGTGGTACTTTTTTTCTTTAGGTCTATCTTGGGAGCGACTATATCCAAGGTGGAGGTGAGCCAATTGGTAAAGTTATCGTTGGCTATCACGGGGTCAGGGTCTGCAAGAGGAGTAGAGCGTGTTAACTCCTGTGTCCAGCCTTCAAAAGATATTCTGGACCATAGTCTGTCACGTTCTCTTGGAATTGGCATGTGGCCGGTATTTATGATGGTTTGCCACATAAAAGGGATGAGAAAGTGATCGGACCAAGGGAGAGGAAGTGGGGGGCGAGCTTCAATTATTGTGAAATTGGCAAAGAGAGGGTCCAGAAGGTGACCCTTAGTATGGGTTGCCTCTGAGTTGATCAGGTGAAGGTCAAGTACTTTTAGATCTGAGATAAGATCCCCAGCAGTTTTATTAGTACTGTCCTCGAAATGTAGATTTAAATCACCAAGCAGGATGAAATTAGGGGTCAAGGTACAAGATGAGGTGGTGGTTTCCAGTAGTGAGCTAACAAAGTTACCTGTGGTCCCCGGAGGACGGTATATCAAAATACCTGAAAGGGATTTGTTGGGGGTTAATTGGAGTGAAAAATGAGCACTTTCACAGTCCTCAATTCCTCCTTCTTGTAGCCTGCATGTGAAGGAATTTCTGTAGATAATCGCTAGGCCGCCTCCTATACCCTTTATTCTGTTCTGGTGATGTATGAGGTAATCCTTGGGTAGCATGCTCACAATGTCGGCTTCTGAGTGAGGCGTCAGCCAAGTTTCCGTGAGAAATAAGATATCTAATTGTAGATCTTGGATAAGTGTTTTAATCTCTAACGCATGCTTGACAGCCGATCGGCAGTTCAGTAAAGCCAGACTGAGGCTGTTGGTTGTCTGGTGAGTGAGTGTCTCAGGAGATTCATCATGGAAAATGATTGAAGGGATAGGAGTTGGGGGTGAGGCTGCCGAGCAGAATTGTAGAAGGTAGTCCCGTGAGTGTCTGATTCGGTGCCCGTGCAAAACGGGCATAGTGGGTGGGCCTGTGCCCGGCCTGGCCCGGACGGGCCCAGACGGGCTTGCCTTTGGTCTGAGTCAGCAAGCAGCCAATGCAATGTATGGCATCATTTATTTTATATACCTGTCTTTCTCTTCTTTGTGACTGTCAGATCACAGATGCAGCAGAGCCTTCTGAAAGTGATGACGAGTTTACTTTAATTTTGGAGCCCTGCTCAAGTTCTGATATTGAAGAGTTGTGTATGCCTGTAGACAGAGGTGTAGCCTTAAGACAGTGTTGCATTTCAGATTTTGAAACAAAACAGAAGATGGCTGTAGTCACGTACATTTCACTTGTTATGGAGGGACTGTTAGAGGCTACATTATTGCACTATTGTCCATCTCCATCCAAAGTATGTCAAGATGGAAATGTATTTAGGGTGAGTCAGGAAGATGGAGCAGGATTCTGATGAGTGGAGTGCACAGTAAATGCTCAGATGTGCAACTCCAATAGGTAATTAAAAGAGAAAGGAAGATGGTGTTGGTTTTCAAGTTTGAGTCAGAAAGACAGATACACACAAATAACTAAGGAAGGGAGAAATAAAGGAAGGGAGAATGTAACAATTTCCAAGCCTAGTTGTCAGGGAAGAGGAGTTCGTCCTCAAACCCCGGTGGTTCTTCTGACAGAAGTAGGTCCTGTAACCCAATACTTATTTCTTCCGACTCGCTCTCCTCTTCCAGCTTTGATTCACAGACTTTGTAGTCTGGTGGTATCAAGTGCTGGTTCATTTTTATCATGGTTAACCTCTCTACGCTTTTGGGCGAGAGACTGGTCCTTCTCACAGTCACAATGGCACCAGCAGCACTGAACACACGCTCAGAAGAGACACTTGCAACAGGGCAAGCTAGATACTTTATCGCCAGCCTGCTGAGCAGTGGCCATTGGCTTCTTGTCCTATACCAATACACCAATGGGCTTTGTTCCATGAACACCTCTGTTGTGTCATCCAGATAGGCCTGGACCATCCGCTCAATGTTCATTGGTGCTCTGGTTTGCTCGTCCTCTTTTTGCTTTGCGACAGCAACGTACTTCCCCATCCCTTTATGTAGAAACCAAGCAGCTATTTTTTTGCTTGTGTCTGATGAATCAGATCCTGTTGGTGCGGTTGCTTTTATTGTTTGTGTTGGTGACTGCTGGGAAGCAAACGCACTGCTCGCATGCTGTGAAGAAGAACTTGATTCTGTAGGATGCTCAGTAGTACTTGCACTGTCCTGGGCTGGCACTGGCAGGTCTCTAATTGAGAGCCATTCGTTTTCTAAATCAGTGGCTTCCTTGGCTATTACAGTTTTGTACTTGGAAACATCCTCTTCTGAAAAAGGAATTACTGCATTACTGTTCACAAATAATTTGTACCTTGGATCCAAAATTGTGGCAGTAATGTAATGTTGATGTGACAAAATCTTATTTTGAATCCTTGTATTCTCAGATATGCGGCTTGCTAAGGACTTCGCAAAATTACATGCTTCATGTTTTCCTTCCACACCTTTGTACGTTTCAGACACCTCCTTCAGCTCTTGCTCAAGCATGTACAACAATGGGATTGCTTGGCTCATAGTACAGTCCTCCCTGCTGACTGCACGTGTGAAGACCTCAAAATGAAGTAGCATCTCAGTCAGGCATTTAATGAGGTCCCATTGCCACATCTCAACGGTCATGGCTTTAACAGCATTATCCCCTGATCTTCTTGTCATGACATAAGCATTAAGTGGTATGTACTGCTCAAACAGCCGTTTGAGCATGTAATACGTAGAGTTCCAACCTGTTGGTACCTCCTGGATGAGTGCTTTGACTGGCATGTTAAACTCACGTTGAATGACCCATAGCTGCTTCCGGGCTTTAAAAGAATGATTGAAATGCGTGCAGATTCTTCTGCAAATGGTCAGTAAGTTGCCTACTTTGCTTTCACTTTTCAGAAAGTCTTGAACCACAATGTTAATGCAGTGTGCCAAACACGGGACCCTGAAATAGCGGCCATCTTCCATGGCCTTAACTACATTACTGCCATTATCGGTGGCAACAAAACCAATATTGAGGCCTCTTGGTTGTAGTCATTCAAAGACCTTGCTGTTGAACTCATCCAAAATGTTTGCAGCAGTATGCGATTGCTCCATAGGAAACATGGCTACAGTAGCATGTTTGCGAGTATCATTAAAAATCTCAGTAGTGTCAATGCCTGTAGATATCTTGTCTCTACCACCTGAAAAAAAGATCCAGTGTGCAGTGATGCACATGTAATCTGTCGCTTGGCTACTGCTCCACATGTCTGTTGTCAGGTGGATACTATGCACAGCACTCTACTGCAAGGCTTTTCCAAGCAATTCCAGCACGTCGTTGTGTAGTGCTGGAACAGCAACTCTGGCAAACTAGTAGCGGCTGGGAACATTCCATTTTGGGCAGAGGGTTGACACAAATTCCAGGAAACCCATCCATTCAACAAAAGAAAAAGGGAGAAGGTCCAGAGCTAACATTTTAGCAAGCTTAGCATTGCACGAACCTGCTATTGGGTGGTTGCGCTCGTACTTTCCCTCCTGCCTAAACATGCTAAGAATGGTACGCTGCTTGGTATTTCTTTCAGATATGCCCGATGCAATACTTCGTGTCACAGACTTCGCACCCGTACTCCTTGGTGTCTCCGGGTTACCCTTACTCTGGTGCCACAGAGATGTTGCTGATCCGGAGGATCTGGGTTCTACCACTGCAGTGCTGGGGAGTGGGACAGGGGTACTTAGTGTACCACCACCAGATAGAATGTCTCCCTCTTCATCCTGTCCGTTTACCCATGGACCTTCTACTGCTTCCCCACCAACATTAATGGTTCCTGCTTTTATGATACGTAGGTGGTCCTCCTACTGGATTGGGTGGTGTTTTTTCATATGGGTCATTTGGCCTCCGGTACCATAGTTTGTGCCAATCTTACCACGACTAACAGAGGAATGACAAATGGAGCATATAGCAATGTTGTCCTCATTTGCGATGACTGTAAAGAAGTCCCCCACTGGTGAGCTTAACTTTTGGCTCCTGTTAGAAGTGCCACTTCCAATGCCGGATGAACTGGAGGTTGTGTGGTGAACTTCAATATGTGGCTGCGCAGTAGTACCACTACCTCCTTCTGCTGAGGTGGAACTTGTGCTGGATGTAGGACGCTGCTGGCTTTGTGCAAATGTAAAAATGGAAGCTGGAGGTAGTTTTGGTGTGGCCTGTGTTGGTGGTATGCGTGCTACAACATCCCTAGTCACAGCCATTCTTGATAGGGTTAAAATGTTGGTCTCCATGTCCTCAGGGCCAGGAGTAATGCTTGTGATGACTGGGTCTGACTCATCATCACCATCATTATCCGGCTGCTGAACATTGCACTCCATAAATGGTAGGCTTCCTGGAACCTTCCTTTTCCCTAGCCTGGTCTTCTTGGGATGTCTCTCCCTCTCATGCTCAGATCGTTCTGGCTCCCAATTGAAGTCAAGATCATCAGAATGGATGCTTGGCGAAGAACTCAATGGACTAACCCTCCTTTTGCTTGGTGGGGATTTGGAAACCAATAAATCTCCTGCATGAGGTGCTGCCTCTTCTTGCTCTGCATCAGGCTCAATTTCCTGAACTGCCCCGACTTCGGGAGGAACAACAACTACTATTGCCAGTGGTGGTTCTTGAACAACTATTGCAGGTGGTGGTTGTGGTAGTTGTTTTGTTGAACATCTACTATTGGGGGCGGTGGTTGTGAAACAACTACTATTACAGGTGGTGGTTGTGGTTGTTGTTTTCGTTGAGCATCTACTATTGCGGGCGGTGGTTGTTGAACATCTACTATTGCGGGCGCTGGCTGTTGTTCACCACTTTTCTGCTGTGTTCCCTCTTGCGTGGAATGTGTACTACTTTGAGATTGAGATAAGTTCAGGTCAGGGTCAGTATCACTGCTTTCCACCATTAGGCTGGCTACCTCTTTACCACTCATCTGCTTGGGCCTGGGGTGGTGGCTTGGGCCCACTGATGCGGAGGTGCTGGGCCCAGCTTGGACCCCGGTCACTGCTGCTGCAGGCGTACTTTTTTTTCTCCCAAAAAAGGTTTTCGGGTCAACACCAGACTTAAGTGTCACTTCCTTCTTCTGTTCTCCCTTCTTCTCAGCAACGTTCTTGGTCTAGGAGGACCTGGTACCTGCTTTCTTTGGGCCCATCTTCTTCAGATGTCAGCAGCAGCACTCAGTTGCACAAGTTGCTGAGAATGATGTCTGGTCAAGTTAGTCACTCACACCACATGTGACGTAGTACAGATGGACGTCCGTCTGGCAGTAGAACAGGCGATGAATGATGAGACACCTCCTCTTCAGTCTTTTGTGCACCTACAAGCAAAGAAGGCAGAACAACATGAGTCGAATATGGATTTGTTTTTAGCTTTAATTACTACTAGAAGTATTAGTACATCCAGTAAGAGTAAGAATAGCAAATAATTAAAATGCAAATATAGTGGAAGTGGACCTTGTTTATCCATAATTTGTGCATCATTTTGGATGGATGCAGCATCAGTGACCTGCAGCAGATAGCAATGGGGATGTGAACAGTAGTAAGCCAACAGGAACAATGGCAAGACATAGGCCAATTTGTCAAAAACAAAACAGCATACTACTACCACCACCACAGCTCCACAGGTACATGGGTAAAGGCCAGAAAAAAATAAACTCAACCAGGCCTATATCCCTCCCTATATGGCCAGAAAAAGGAGGATGCCTACATCACAGCTTAATGCAAAAAAGAAAATCCCCATGGCTACAAGGTTTGAAAGTTACACAACAACACAAACAACAAAGGCATTTGGAGTTTCCCCCAAACAGTTAACTACACCACAAACACCACATTTGAAAATTCAATGCATTGCCACCCATGCCCTAATTGATATTAATTTCAACAGACAAAATGGAAACCGCTACATCAAGCATCCCCGCTGACTATCTCTGGGACTCTAGGCCTACAGGCAGAAAAAAATCACACAACTTTGTAGGCCTGCGGCAAAAAAACTAAACCAGGATGGAAGGTCACACAAAATGCCTGCCCCCACATGGCCTGGCCAGTGCCGCCCCCAAAAACATGAAAAGAAAGAGAAGACAGACAATACATTCCTATGGCAAAAGGACAATGCTTGGCTTGACAAAATGGCCGCCACCAAGCCGCCCACATGGTCAGGCCACCGTCTAACAACAAGGTACATAGAGGACAGAAACAGTAAGTAGTCCAGGCTCTAAAATCTACAAGCAAATGACAACCTGAGGAGTTTCTTTTAGCAAAATGAACAGCATCTACATTTTCGGGAACATTTTAGGCAACTCGAGAGATATTGCTCACGAGAATGCAAATTCGGCATGTTCGGCGGCGCGAACTGAACAAAACATCGTGATCGCGCGCCCGAGCACGCACATTGAGTGCGCGAAGACGCCAAAAACTGTAAGGTCGCGTTGTAGCACTGTGTAAACTTACCAAAACTACGCAAGCTGAATTCTAGGGTTACCTAGTGTGCAGGAAAAAGCCATATTATTCAACACACACCCAAAACCTGCAATTCAACACCAAAAACACATTTTTCTAATTAATCCAAAGCCATCCATGACCCACATGATGTTACACTTACAACTTAAACACCCCTATAACAGTTGAACAACTTTCATGCACCCATGATGAGGAGGACTCTAGTAGTACCCTTGGGCCTACCTACTGGCACAGTAGGCCACAAGCTTGGAGGCCTATGGCAAAAACACAGAGGCTGCTACTAGTACCAGGAATTAAAATGGCCGCCCCCACATGGCCTGGCCACCCCCAAAAACATAAAAAGAAAGAGAAGACAGACAATACATTCCTATGGCAAAAGGACAATGCTTGGCTTGACAAAATGGCCTCCAAGCCGCCCACATGGTCAGGCCACCCTCAAACAACAAGGTACATAGAGGACAGAAACAGTAAGTGGTCCATGCTCCAAAAACTACAAGCAAAGGACAACCTGAGGAGTTTCTTTTACAAAAATGAACAGCATCTACATTATCGGGAAAGTTTTAGGCAACTCGAGAGATATTGCTTGAGAGAATGCAAATTCGGCGTGTTCGGCGGCACGAACTGAACAAAACGTCGTGATCGCGCGCCCGAGTACGCACCTTGAGCACGCGAAGACGACAAAAACTGTAAGGTCGCGTTGTAGCACTGTGCAAACTTACCAAAACTACGCGAGCTGAATTCTAGGGTTACCTATCGGCAGGAAAAAGCCATATTAATCAACACACAACCAAAACCTGCAATTCAACACCAAAGACACATTTTGCTAATTAATCCAAAGCCATCCTTGACCTACATGATGTTACACTTACAACTTAAACACCCCTATAACAATTGAACAACTTTCATGCACCCATGATGAGGAGGACTCTAGTAGCTTGGAGGCCTATGGCAAAAACACAGAGGCTGCTACTAGTACCAGGAATTAAAATGGCCGCCCCCCACATGGAAAATGGCCGCCCCCACATGGCATGGCCACCCCCAACAACATGAAAGAAAGAGAAGACAGACAAATAGACAATACATTCCTATGGCAAAAGGACAATGCTTGGCTTGACAAAATGGCCTCCAAGCCGCCCACATGGTCAGGCCACCCTCAAACAGCAAGGTACATAGAGGACAGAAACAGTAAGTGGTCCATGCTCCAAAAACTTCAAGCAAATGACAACCTGAGGAGTTTCTTTTAGCAAAATGAACAACATCTACATTTTCGGGAACGTTTTAGGCAACTCGAGAGATATTGCTCGCGAGAATGCAAATTCGGCATGTTCGGCGGTGCGAACTGTACGAAACGTCGTGATCGCGCGCCCGAGCACGCACATTGAGCGCGCGAAGAAGACAAAAACTGTAAGGGCTCGTTGTAGCACTCTGCAAACATACCAAAACAGTACAGGCCTCCCCCAATAATAATTTTTAAGAAAGATTGAGAAGCACAGAAAACTGTAGTTAAAAAAAAAACATTTACAGTACACCAATTCTCAATTCTCAAACTTACTTGTGAATGAAAAGTTCAAATCCAAAATTCCTCAATAAATCCAATTAAATGCTATGATGCAGCAGACAAACACAAAGAGTGATCCTTCCAGCTCCAATTCCAAATGAAAGTGAACACTACATGGACAAAGCACTGGGAGGAGCCTGGTGGACAGGAACAGGAAGTGGGAGACTCAGGGGCACTTCCTTTCTCTTGAAAAAAGAGTAGAAATAAAAAGAGGACTCCTAGCCCAAAAGAATACAGCCAAATCACAATCTGAGGGGTTAAATGAACATTTGTGAGAAAATTTTACCATACTCGAGAGATATTCTGTGCCAGATTGTAGTTTCTGCGTGTTCGGAAACGCGATCTTACCTACATAGCGCTGTAAGGAAGAGCTTGCGTCCTAATGACGTGTTTGCGCATCCGAATGACGTTATCGCGTTCTCACAGTCGGGTTGGATTGTGCGGCCGGATTCCAAACATAGTAGCGAATGCGACTGGGAGAGAAAAGCAAGAAAGCGAACGCAGAACCACGGTAAGTCATTACCGCGCACGCGAGAATGCTATTGAGCGCGCGAGGAAGAAAAACTACTACGCTACGCTGTCGATTGCGAAGTAGGCGACAGCTTCGCGCTCTCTGCGAAGTGCGAAGTTGCCGAAACTTCGCAAACTCCGCGAACAGAGCGTAGTTCTCCGCCCAGGCTTACTCTCCCCCACACGCTTCACCAGTGTGTCCTGAAAAGGTGTCCCCGGGGCAGGCCAACACTTAATCTGGGCCTGTCATCAGCCCCTCTCTACCTCCAGAGTCCCCCATGCCATCTGGGACTCCAGCTGCATCCCCTGCAACCTGTCCCCCTCCTCATAGCATCCAAGCCGAACGCAAAATCTGCCCCAGACCTGAGGCACCACATCCCTCCTGTTCCCCCCAGGCCCCTTCCGGTGCTGTTCCTCCTCTGGCTGTGCCAGGGGACTTGAGTTGGATGGTTGAGGGTCAACCAGACATGTCCGCTCACATCATGCTACAAGTGTGTCTAGAGATACGCACGATGCAAGCGAATATTCTCCGATCTCTGGACACCCTCGCCACCAGTGTCAATTCCATGGCCACAGCTATGTCATCTTTTGTCTCCCAAACCCCTTCCCATACCACCGTCAATGTCTCTCCCTGTCCTTTGCCCCACACTGTTTCCCCCTGTACTCCTCGTGTGTCGCGATCCCATGTGGTGCCTGTTCCTGCACCAGCCAGCCATGTGCCTGCATCGGACAGTGAGGATCTGGACATTGTGGTCCTGGAGGATGACCAGTAGGACATTTGACTTTTTGACTGAGACGTTTTGTGGACAAAGATTTCATTTTCCCCTTGTAAATAGACTGGTTTCCCTGACGATCCCCGACGTATTATGTTATTTTTCCCCACCCCAATACAAGTTCCCTTCTCCTTCTGCATCAAGATCATCATTTGTTTTCCTTTCTCCCTTCTAAACGGACAGTTATTTTCTGTTCCTACATAAATATCTTTGAGGAAATCTACTTAGTTTAACTTGTTTGACTTCATGTTGAATGTCTGTTTCCGAATAGGGACACATATTTTGTGAGTCATATGCTATGCACATAATAGCTTGTTGCAATGATAGGTTACACTCGTAACTGTGTTTCACACACACAAACACATACCTACATCATTAGACAGGACATGATACACAACTGAATCTACCTTTTGTAGATATTTATTTTTACTATACACATAAGAACCCCAGGACAAATTGACCACGTGAATGTCGCTGGCGATCGTGGTTGCGACTCTACAATTTTGGAGGTGATGATCACTGTGAGGTGTCAGGTTGAGCTTGTCGCCTACGTGTATGTGGGTGCTGTACAGGATGATCTACAAGTGCAGGTGCAGATGGTGTCTGAATATTTGGTGTCTGTGCCTGGACAAGGGCTGGTTGTGCAGGTGGTGGGAGTGACTGTAGAGGTTGGTGGTGGTTGTGCAGGTGGTGGGAGTGACTATACAGAGGTTGGTGGTGGTTGTGCAGGTGGTGGGTGTGACGGTACAGGGGTTGGTGGTGGTTGTGCCGGTGTTGGGGGGTGGTAGGAGTGCCTGTTCAGGGTCCTGGTGTGTTTGTGTACATTTGCTATGGTGCTGTGCAGTTGGTGGTACAGGTATATGGATGTGCTGTCCTGCAGGCAGATATGATGGCTTCCCATCCCTGCGTTGGCCGTGAAGAGAGACTTTGGATCACTTTCAGCATGCCCTCCATCATTTTCATGGCTAAGGCATGGTGACTTGCACTCTCTTCCCTTTGGATGGATATCAGGTCTCTCAAATTCCTGGATATGTACTGCCAAGTTTTATCCATCCTATCCAAAGCTTGGCTCACACTGTCCATCACCTGAGGGAATTGGACCATGTCCTGCAGGGACTCAGACATGTCTGACAGGGTAGCCCCTATGGCACGAATGTCCTGCCTCACATCTGCCTGCTGTTGGAAAATTCCTGCTCTCACTGGCCACCATAGCCAGGTGCAGGCCCCCTCTGAAGGTATCTGCCAGGGATGGGATGAGCAGGTCCAACACCAGGAGTGGTGGCAGGTGGAAGCCTGTGGGCAGGAGAATGGTGCACAGGGGATACCTGCACCACAACAGGGCTGGTACTTCCCACAGATGGTGGAGAGGATAGCAGGGATACACTGTGTAGGGAAGAGTGGGTAGGGGAACTACCATGTCGGTCCTGGACAAGAGGCCTGTGATGGAGTGATGTCTATGTTGGGATGCGTGGGAGCGGTGGCTGGTTTGATCTATGCTGAGGACAGGGAATAGTTTGTTTGGGAGGAGGCTGACGAACGTTGCTTGGCGGAGGATGTGATGCAGTGACATCATAATCGTCATGTGGTCATTGTTATAATCTAATGTGATTGATGCATTCTCCTTGTTCTTGCCCCTGCCCTGCTGCTCAGTCTATGTGATGTCATCAGAATGTTGAGAGTGTTTGAGTGGAAGAAGAAGTCAGTTGGTATGAAGGGCTGAGCAGTGGAACTGCTCCTGGTGGGGTCTGTCTCTGGTCTCTGTCTCTCTCTCTTGGGTCTCTTGATTATCTCTTGATTACATCCTACTGTAATGGATCTATACTGAAGAATAAACCAATGATTCTGGATATATCTATGGCCTACAGAACTTTTATTAATGTAACAGTCATCATCATCCCCAAAGTCAACGTCCACATGATTTTCCTCCTCTTGAGCATGACTTGCTGCCGATATAACTGCCTGGAGGATCAGGGGATTCTCCCCTCTGATTCCCCATCGGCCAGCACTGGTCGTAGGTCTGTCTTCCTCTTCCTCAGCATCCTCTGGAACACAGAGGTTGCAACCGTATTAGTGATTGACCTGGTATTACATGTGGTGCAACACCAGTGTTGTATTAACTGTACTTTGCATCAGCAGATGAGGATCATGTGACCTGGTTAGGGTACCACCACAAATGACCACTCACACCATAGCACTGAGGTGCTACACAGAGATGTACATAATACTAGCAAACTCACCAGCTCCAGCACAACTTTCTGTCCCTTCGCGTTCCCCCCTGGTGTGATCACCTGAACATGTCTCCTCATAGACGTTGTAGACATAGCTGTAGAGGGTAGAGACAACATTCTCAATGATCTTCATCACCAATTGACAGACAGGCACATGTGACACTGATTTGTATTTCACTTTGTAAACAACAACTGTTGATTCCATGCAGAAGGGGATCTCAATCTCTGTCATGGCTTTGTAATCTGGGCTAGTGACACACCTCATGCCAGAACTACTTGAAGGGCAGGTGGGCGAGGGTTTCACTGCTGCAGTCAGGACATGCATCCCCCGGGATGTTGTTTGCTGCAGTGGTATCATCCTGTCAGCAGCTGTGATGAGACATTCATGTCCATATTTTAGTACAACAGATGGTAGCTATGAGCCAACGTGTCATTCTCAATAACCATTTGCGGATAATCCAGGACAATGTGCAGCATGTTTACCTCATGGACTTTACATGTGGGCACCTGCTCACATGCAGCATTTGCAATCTGTTACCTCCATGCAGCACTGACATCAATAAGATGACACATCAACTGACAAACTTGTATATGAAGGTTACTGATATTTCAAGGAAGGGGATAAATGAACCAGACTCATCCGCATTACACTGATTTCACCTTTACCATTAAGACTAACATTTTTCATGAGTGTAATGTTGTCTGTTGACAAGTCAGAAAGGAGTTCATGTGTGAGATGTGCAGTAGTCATGGACATGATGTTGCTCATTCGTGCTTCCCTACCCATGAGGTCACACAGCTCATTTTTAAATAAGAGAACACGGATTTCTTATGTCCATCCTTAGAGTGTCCTCTGCTCCCATACTCTATTTCCAACATCATGGTAGTACTTAGCTGACAACGGATGGTGTCTTGTACAGCAGACATCCAAACCTCATATGTCAAACACTCACCTATACATGTGAATATGGTAGAAGAGGAGGCAAGCAGAAAACAACATTTGTTTATGATCGCAGATTGCAGATGAGCTGAGAAGCTTTGAGGCTTCCCGCCTGCACTGGATTATCGTGTTGCTCTTCTGACAGGTTATTTTGCACGTGTAACTGCATGAAGATTCACCTTAGCAGCCTCTACACACATCACAAAGGTACACAACTGGCATCAGTGTGTGCCTCAGCCTTACCAATTTAATTTTAATTTAACCATGTATATTTTGCTAGGGATTTATCCTATCATTAAATTGCAAGCTTGTTGTGTTTTGGTCAGTTCATTTGACACACTGTTCTATTGTATGTCCATTCTGCACTCACTTGGCATACATTTTGTGTCATCCTCTCATTTGCCACCAGGGTCTGATCTGCCATGTGTTCAAATGCCATATGTGAGCATATTGGGATGCAGGACAACAGTGTTGTACAACACATACAACATACGGTGGAGGTGAAAGGCCCAATTAATGAGCATTCTGCCAGACTTATTCTAGGGTTGACTTACCTTGGCCCAGCACCAGAACAGTGTGGTCCCTGAACAGATGTCACGTCCAACCTTGTAGCAGAAGTCCGTGTGTGTCTTTGATTCTGGGAGGACCGCATTGTACCTACAATATTAAGTGTGTTTTGCAACTTTACATTTCTGCAGCCACACGTGATGCACTCAATTTCTGGATCAAAGGACAAGCACAAGCAGTTGTGGGCACCACCTTTTGCAGAAGTGTGTTATACATAATGTCATGAGTGATCCCACATATGATTTAGACCACTACCTAGATGCAACCTATATCACTATGACATGCCTACGAATCCAGAGGTAAGGTTCACTATCGTGTTTTGTTGATGCCCAACAAATAATCCATCCAATGTAAGAAGTACATGACCAGGTGTGTGGACTGAGCAATTTAATGTATATTGGAAAGATTTGGAGTTGGACAGTGGATGCATTGTCAATACTACTGAGACTGGTATCTCACTGCTTGCTCATAATTACCATATGTCTGCAAATAGGATGTCTTGATTAGGTCTACAGACACTATTACAATATAGTGGGGACACCCTTTTGACTACTTGTGGCACTCGATTACAGGATTGCATTCCCAGGTCTGGGACTGTTGGTGAAATACATGTTATGTTCCACAATTACAAAGGTATGATGAGCCAATACATGTCATATTTTGTCTTTCGCTGTTCACAAATGTCATATGCTAAAGGTAAAAGTCCATTGACAACTCCAATTATAATGAAGCAAATTTTTCATCTCTGGTTGACTTTCATAGTTGGGCACTATATGTACCTCTGTCGTCTCCTGACAATGTATGCATTTTGACCATCTCCTGGCCAGTTTGACTTACCGGTTAGTGAGGTTGTAACGCTTTGTTCTGGACGTTGTCAATTCCTCCCAGTAGACGCAGGGACCTCTGCTACTGCAGCTGTCTTTGCTCTGGCTGAATGTGTCAATGGGTGAGAAGAGAGAAAGGTAACCGAATGGTAAATGTGCTTGTGGAACTTTTCATGGATTTCCCCATATCTTCTGCATGCTAACAGTGTTGTGAAGTACTGCCGCAGATGGGACAGGTAGGAGCAGTGGTGTGTTGGGGATGTAATGGCGTGACAGAGTGGGAAACTAACAGAATATGTGTAGGACATATTTAGATCTGATGATTCTCTCACCTTCTGCTTTGTGATTTCGGCTGGCCTGAGTGATTTACTTCTTGGATAATTTGTGGCAGGTTTACAAGCCCCTTGATGAAGATTTACACTGCTGTTGCGTCACTTCTGTGACACAGTGGTGGTGTACAACAGATGACACATTTTGAATGATTCGCAACGTGAAGCATCTATGGTGAAGTGTCACGTTGTGAAGCCCTGCACAACATTGAACCTGCGCCAGCTTTGATGTAGGCAGGGTGGGCATTCCTTTGGGATATGCCTCATAAAAGTGATGCAGTGAAATCTACAAGATTTCACTGAGTCACTTTTCAGAGGCAGCTGCGAAGCAACCTTACGGCTGCTTGAAGCAGACGTAAGGAGTGGAGCAGTACGTTAGGTATAGGAGGTCCATGGACATTGTTGGCGTTGCATCGCACTTGCGAAACGACTCCAGCAAAGCACCCCCCTAATGCCATCAGATGCAACACATATCTGTCTATCCCTGCCCCACAGTGCACCGCAATGTAAATGCGACACATCCATGGTTGCGCAAGGGTTGATTTGCATGTCGCATTGGTACTGCTGCGCCCCTGCTAATATTTGTCCATTGCTACTTAGCAGGGTTGTGTAGGTACGGCAGCAGTACTGTGCCCATGTTTTCAAAGGGGGGGAGGGATTTGCCATATCTAATGCAAAGGATTCTGGGACTTGTGGTGCTACATACAGAGGGTGACCCATGAGTCTCTGACTGACTATATTTTTATATACACTTTGGACACGTTCCTTACTCACAATAACAGTGTAACACAGACAATCTTTTCATGCACTTTTTCTTTTCATCCCCTTTACCTGGTACCACATAGCAGACGTCACTGGCAGGCAGCCCATGGACCAAGTGGCGTTGTATTGTGGTAAGGATATCCTCCTCCAGTGGGGTGAGACGGATGCGAGGTCCAAGGTATGCAGCAGGGAGGATCTTGCTTAATTCAATTCTGGAGTACATCTCCTTCACCCTCTGCCTTTCATCCTGCCACTTCTTTTTGATGTCCTGTACTGTGTGCCTCACCTCCCCCAATTCTGTGACAGAAGTGGCTAATTGCTGCAATAAGGCTGCCTTCTGTGTCCCACTGGGGCAGTAGGGTGGGAGTCCATATAGGCGTTTGTGGTGCCTCACTATGAACTCCACAAGCATGGTGGTCTCCTCTGCAGTACAGTTCTTCTTTCTCCTCACTGGATCCATTTTTGTGTGAGCATTGTGAACACGAACTCTCTGTGACCAAACCTGCTCCTTCAATGTGTGCTGCTTTTATGTGTTTTGTGGTGCTGGTCAATTAGTGTTAATTGGCTTCAGCTGGAGTGTGGTCATGACAAAATGAAGCTATTGACTGCGATTGGCTGCAGTGTGTCAGCTGATCCATGGTGAGGGATTAGTATAAACAGACAGTGGTCCGAGACCTATTATTTTAAACGTGGAAAAATCACAATTAAATGAATCAGAGGGCGTATGTTATTTTAACCGCCCGGATCAATTGATGAAGAGAGATAGAGAATAGGCAACAGCGACAAACTCAAAAATGTATGCACAATATTTTAATCTATTGTCAGGAAACACAAATTGCAATATTTCAATCTGTTGTCAAAGCAGAATTCACAATCTTATATACTTTTTTACTTTTTTATGCATTGTCCCGTATTCAGAGTGTGCCGTAGAACAAAAAAGGGGTGTCAAAAGCAAGTGAGCGTGATAGAGTGAACGGAAAAGAATCACACAGATTTAAGAAATAATATTCCAAGCAATTCACAAGAAACACCAGCCAGAGAAGGCCGGTACCGTATAACCTGGCCACTTCAATTAATCAGCATAAATTCATTAATTTTTACTAGACAACAAATGGCAAAATATGTCTGCACTATATCCACAAGGGTGATGCAGTTAGTGGTCCAGGTTGGTTAAATGAAATGTCGACGTTTCGACTCGACTAGCGGCCATGCGGTCGTTTTACTCCTGGGCCATGCGAGTCTTCTTCAGGACAGGTGGAGACGGGACAATAGGGATCCCTTTTGGTGACCCTATGAGGGATATAAAAAACCCCATTAGGGTTTGGGCTGTTGCCTAGTTGCTTAAAAACAGGGGCAGAATTCCAAAGACGCTTACCCTACTAGGAGATAATGGTCATGATTACCACTCCACATATACTCAGTCCTTGAGTGTCCGGGGAAGTTGTCCAAGTGGTCTGGAAAATCAAAATGGAGCCTATTTGTAAAGCCATATAATGACCTAGTTTACAATACAGGCGGCAGATATTGTTAGATAAATTACCTCTGTGTTCTGGTTAGGATTTCCTATCCGATGGGTGAACATGTGGCACTACATGTCTAAATTACTGGTCCCAATCCAAGGTATTGGGTATTCTTAAAATCAGGCACCTCCTCAAGAGTTAATCAATAAGCCTGCAACACATAGAACCAAGCAGTGAAAGGGGCATCCGAAAATAATGGCAGGTATGCAGATAATCATGAAAACAAAAGGATTTCAATTTACCTGAAAGACAGTGTCTCAGATAGAGGGGTCGGAGGGTAGTTTGCAAAATCAGGGCCTCCGAAAGGGCTGAGTCCCGGATAGTGGGGTCGATTAATCGTATGTTGATACGGGCCTCTGAAAAGAGAACTCCGTGTTAGTTTCCGGCGTCTACAAAAGATCAATAAGTATAACGCGTGGGGCACGAGCACCTAGACAGGCTTACCGCAGTTAGATCCGCGAGCGTCTACGGAGGAAGCGCGTCTCTCAAGGGCCTCGACGGCAATGCTCGGCGAGTGAGCCAGAGCGTTGCCTGGCAACCCCGTTATGTGTAAACCGGTTGCCTCGCTAGTGATAGAAAGCAAGGGCGGACTCACCCGTTGCATGTAGAGGCTCCGTGTTTAGTTACTCATAGCACCTGAATTTAGCATTGGGAAGCGTGTAAAGGCATTTCACCGTTCTGCCGTGTAATGTAATGACAAATTGGGCACGATTATTTAGACCACGTTATAAAAATTATAAAAATTACAAGGGCATGAAAATTGGTTTATAATACGCATAGTCCCCGACTGATTTCTTGATTACCACATAGGATGTGTTTTGACCCTCTAAGAATACATAATTGACTCTGCCTAAGTAGAGAAGGGCGGCCATCTTAGGTTGGGACGGCCGGTGACTAAGCCGAAAGCCCAATAAAGTATACAAAGTATTACATGGGTTAAAAACAACCTTATTTACATAGTCAGTACTCATGTGGTCTTGCATCATATTTACAACATAGAATAGACAGACAAGCAATAACTAAGTGTTGCATATAACCAAACAATATGGTACATATTTACAAAGTGAGACAGAAAAAAACAACAAAACATTATTACAGTATTTCTTTTCAGTCAATTATTCAGTATGATAGGGGGACCAACATCAGAGGATGGCAACCTGTCTATTGATCTCCTCCAACTCGTTAAGCCCCTTATGTGCCGTGTTTAGAAGGTAAATCCACCGGCACTCTCTTCTGCTTAGAATGCTCTGCAGTTCACCGCCTCGTGGGTTTACATGTACCTTTTCCACAACCCACCATCTGATACTGTCCGGTGGGTGTTGGAATGCCGTGAAATGTTCTACCAGTGGGGCTCCCACTTGGACAACTTCCCCGGACACTCAAGGACTGAGTATATGTGGAGTGGTAATCATGACCATTATCTCCTAGTAGGGTAAGCGTCTTTGGAATTCTGCCCCTGTTTTTAAGCAACTAGGCAACAGCCCAAACCCTAATGGGGTTTTTTATATCCCTCATAGGGTCACCAAAAGGGATCCCTATTGTCCCGTCCCCACCTGTCCTGAAGAAGACTCACATGGCCCAGGAGTAAAACGACAGCATGGCCGCTAGTCGAGTCGAAACGTCGACATTTCATTTAACCAACCTGGACCACTAACTGCATCACCCTTGTGGATATAGTGCAGACATATTTTGCCATTTGTTGTCTAGTAAAAATTAATGAATTTATGCTGATTAATTGAAGTGGCCAGGTTATACGGTACCGGCCTTCTCTGGCTGGTGTTTCTTGTGAATTGCTTGGAATATTATTTCTTAAATCTGTGTGATTCTTTTCCGTTCACTCTATCACGCTCACTTGCTTTTGACACCCCTTTTTTGTTCTACTGCACGCTCTGAATACGGGACAATGCATAAAAAAGTAAAAAAGTATATAAGATTGTGAATTCTGCTTTGACAACAGATTGAAATATTGCAATTTGTGTTTCCTGACAATAGATTAAAATATTGTGCATACATTTTTGAGTTTGTCGCTGTTGCCTATTCTCTATCTCTCTTCATCAATTGATCCGGGCGGTTAAAATAACATACGCCCTCTGATTCATTTAATTGTGATTTTTCCACGTTTAAAATAATAGGTCTCGGACCACTGTCTGTTTATACTAATACGTTACCCAGGTCCAGTACCGTTTTGGGTTACCCCATTTCTTTAATGGATTACCATGGTGAGGGATGGTAGGCACTTGGACAGGTGTATGCCTTTGGCTAATATGATCAATGGCCACAGATTGTATATTACGGCCCGGTATCGGAAATTACCGCCCGGAATCGGAAGTTCCGGCCTGGAATAGGAAATTCTGATGCAGAGCCGTAAATTCCGGGCCGGAGTCTTAATTTCCGCCGCAGATCCGTAAATTCTGGCCCCGAAGCAGAAATTCAGGCCTATGTGCGGAAGTAAAGATAGTAGTCATAAGTCTATTCCGTGAATACCAAAAGTAGTATGTTAATTCTATGAATACCAAAAGTAGTAGGTTCATTCTGTAAATGCCAAAAGTAGTAAGTACATTCGGTGAATACCAAAATAGTAGTAAGTTTAGGATTTAGTCTTAAGTTAATTCTGTAGATCGAGCCCAAAGCTTCTACCCACTGCACTTGCCAATATTTTGTACCCCAGACAGATTTTGTCTCCATGTTGTCTTTCCAAAAGTCAAAACCTTGTCTAGACAGGTGGGCGATAAAGGCTGTAGAAGAAATCTGTTGTATATTGGTTAACATACTTTTCATTCCTGTTTTGTTCACATTTTTAAAGTAAAATGTTTCTGCATTGGATACATTGAACCCTGAAAAATATGGAAACTTATTCTCAAACGTTTTTGAGCTACCCTTTGGAGGTGTAGGACAATGTTCCCATTGGTTATACATAAATACATTTCTAGGCATTGCAGATTTGTGCACGGAATGATGACCATAATGGTTATAACAATACATTTGTTCATAGTCTGATGAACCCTCTAAACATTCATGATTTGTGAATACGGAGACATCTCTAGATCAGACATCGTGTTATTAACAGTCTCGAAGTCCTAATAATCAGAAAAGGTACTAGAGGTAATAAAGTCACTTAATGAAATTTTGAATAAGTGTGGAATCTTCAAGAGCTCCGACTGGCCAAAAATGTCATATTCGGTTTTGTCCCAAACTAAACCATCCTGTATAGAAACGACTGTGATATTCACTGCTGACAAGTCTCTTGTTTTTCGATGGGATGATTTGTGTGGCTGGAGAAGTAATACAAAAAACAATGGTCCTAGAACCTTATTTACAAAGGCAATTCAGTCAAGTAACATAGTTGAATCTATTCCTTATTTAAGAGTGGAGTTTTGAGAAGAATTATTGGGCAAACTCCGTCAACCTGAATCAATTGTTTAAACATCAAATGAACATAAGGATAATAGACAGCAGACAAAATTATATTCTCCTGATAATTTAATATGCTTATTTGAACGGTGTAGATTCAAGTAATATTCACGGAGTATAGATGGATAGAGGTTGCTACAAGGGGTTAGGTGCTAAAATAGTGCTCAGTGTTGATCAGTGAAAGAGAGAAGAATTTCAGTGGCATAGAAGAAAGAAGGAACCACATGTTCTTTTCAAAAACAGTATGAATGGTTGTCATTCACCGTCGCGTGTTTGTAAGTGTTTTGTTGCTAACATGTCAGTTTGAAGTGAACGCAAAATTTCCGTGTGTTCTTGTGTCCAATCTATTGTGTTAAAATCAGGTTTGATTAATTCGTAGAGGGGTTTAATCCTTTCTGTGTAGTTTAGAATGCAAATTCTTCCAAAATTCAGAAAACCTAGAATCGACTGTAAGTTTTCAGCATTTTGGTGGTTAGAGCAGCGCACACTTTTCTAAATAGTTGGCTGCCAGGCTTTTACCTTCACTTGATAGTTCATATCCTAGGGAAAGGACGCTGAGATGGGCAATTCTTGATTTTTTTTTTATTGAATTTATAACCCTCAGAGGTGAAGCCCAGTATAATGGTAAAAAACACAAAATGAAAGGTTAATTCACCCTAGACCTGCACTGGTATTTTGAATGTTCTAGGTGGTATTGACAAAAAGTGGTAGTGCACGAGCTGGGAACCTGACCTCCCTAGCGCCCTTGATATTTTGGAAAACCAAAGTTAACACCCTGTTCAAACGCCTGTTCAGGTCATCGTCTGTCAGATAGATATCATCGACATATGACAATGCCTCGTCATCATAAATTTGTAATAAATCTGTTACCCTTGCTGAGAATAACCCCGGCCTATTCTTGAATCTTTGAGGGAGAAGACAGAATGGACTCTGGCTCCCCATTTTTGAGAAAGCTGTCAACTACCTGCTCTCAGGTGCTATGTTTTGATGAAAGAAACCATTTGAAATATCTAATGTGGTTTTATATTTTTTACACACAATGTTATTCATTAATGCCGTACTATGTGCATTTTGCACTGCAAATTTTTTACAAGAGTTTAGGTGTCTGTAATCTAAAACTAGATGATATGTATTGTCTGGTTTGGAAACAGGAATCAAAGGATTGTTTATTGATGAGTTGCATGTTTCAATGACCCCTTGGTATTCAAGTTGATCTAAGATCTGCCTGACCTGTTTTTTAGCTTCTTGCTTAATTGGGTACTGCCTTTGTGCAGTTGGTTGATTTTTTTAACTGGATTTTGTTGTGAGGTGAGTCCTCAGTCCATCCTACATGATTTTTGTAAAATGCTGGAACCTGGGCCACTGCCCATTTCCTGGCATAAGTATATTTTAAATGTACTGAAACCTGGTTGGAGAAGGCTGACATAATGATGTCTTTGGCATGTGGGCACTCTCAGACAAATTCTGGTGGCCAGTCCTGTTCTGCTAGAAGTATATCATAACCCTTTGAAATTCGCTCCCAAAAGAGTGGTTTCACTTTTCTTGGTATGTCTCCCTCCATCCGGAGTGCTATTTCATATTACCTTTGTGAAGAACAACCCTAGTGCCTGCAATTTCAACTTGAATGTCTTGATTCAGGTACACGTTCTCCAGAAGTCCCTTCAAGTTCTGGCGAGCCATTGATACTTCTGCTGCGATGTCCGACATTGGCTGAGCCTATTCTCCGTGCTTGAGTTGTGCTCTCAGAATCCTCGGCATGTCTGCTGTTTAGACCTGCTACTTTCTTCTTGGAGAATTGAGGTTTTGGTTTATTTTTCTGAACGTGCTGATCGTCTTTGGACTTCACACGTTCTTCTTTTTGATCTGACTATCCTCTTTCGGAAGTCTGTGATGATATCTGAAAGGTACGAGAGGAATGTGTATCAGTATCTTGATACCTGTCACGTTTTCTCAAATTATCCCTTTTACTAAGGTTATACCTCTTTTCAGAGGGCAACTTTTGAGGAGACTCACCTAGGGATTGAGAATCTTTCTCTTTTGAAAGTTGTTTGCTATTTTCACACTTCGTTTTAGAAGATGTAGGATTGTTTTCAGTAAAGGCTTTTTCAGGACTTTCAGACAGTTGTGGTTTAACTGTATAATTCTATTAATTTTTGTATGTTACTAGGTAATTCCTCATCCGACATTGATTCAATATCAAGATCCGGTTTGTAGCCGGCTAAAACCGGCCATCTTGCTCCTGGTCTACCTAGTGGACCAAGCCTGGTATTGCGATTTAAATGTTGTAGGCCGCCTTTGAACCAGAGCTCATGCTCCCGCTATGTGAGTGGAATTTCAATGTTCTCAAAAGGAATATATTCCTCTGGTGGATCATCTTCTTTGTAGAAGTGAAACATTTTAGTTACTGGATGTGATTCAGGGAATACTATCCATGAGTTGAATACCTCTGTCTGGTGAAATTCATGTGCCTCTATTATAAAAACTGCTCTACCACCTCTTGGTGTTAGTCCATGTTTAATAAGTTTTATATGATGATGGCTCCCCTTAAATTAACAGGAAAGATTATAGCATTCTCATCGGTTTGGTCAAAACCTGTAAAATTAAAAGCTGCTTCGACTGGATCAGCCACAGCTCCACGGGTTTCTGTGTTAATGCTGTTATTAGACATTGTTTATTGAAAAATTCAGAGCAAGTTTCAAGGGAACAAAGATAGGGTGCACAATATTTTGGAACACTGTATCCTTCAACGTTGAACTAACCAAACAGCTAATAGGATTTTCGTCCTTCTCCGCTATGGCGGATATTATTCCTACCCACTCCAGACGCCTTATGGAGTATTATGAGTAGATGTCTCTGAGAAAAGCACTACTGAGTTACTTCAGTATCTAGTGTTAAATTAGTGCCTTACCAAACCGTTGGGCGCCAAGTAGTGTAGTTCCTGTATCCCTGATAGGCTCTGGGCATTGGAATAATATATACTATAGATTTGACATAGGACTGAGGTCAGTATGTCTCTATTGAGTACATTAAACTTAATTACTTGTGTGTGAGCCAGCTAACTCAGAGGTCACTAGAAACTTCTCGAATAAACAAGAAGGGATTAGTTTCTGACAACCGCATAAACATGACAACTTTGTTTTCCTTAGAATCGGAACTGTCTAAGAATCGTGGAAACAATAGATAACAGTTTCACTCAGTCAATCCTGCATGCTTCATTTCTACAGAGTTGCACAGAAATAGAGAGACGGGTGTTTCAATAAAAAGGGTTTATTGAACAGTCTTATTTCTAATGCAAGAGATATGCACTGCTACAATTATAAGACAGAATGCGAAGTATAATACGTACAGCGTTAGCAGTAAGATAAAATAATACTGCAATAGCATGGTATGTAGCTATGACATATATTCATAAAAATACATACATAAATAACACAGGCTAAAATACTCATCTGGTGC
Organism: Lissotriton vulgaris; assembly: GCF_964263255.1. NCBI lineage: Eukaryota > Metazoa > Chordata > Amphibia > Caudata > Salamandridae > Lissotriton > Lissotriton vulgaris. Next base: position 660,765,639 of record NC_141694.1, read on the forward strand.
TTCTGAAATAATCCTACCCCAGTGTACCTAACCTAAGTGTAGTACGAGGAAAGAAGTAGGTGTTGTTTAGCTATAGTCTAGTTGGGCTATAGTTTAGATTGGTGTTGCCAAGATTTTCCTAAAGTTTCTCTAAGTTCTAGCCTGCTCCATGCCTTAGAATGAAAGAGGTTGGAATCTCTTTCCGAGTCTCGATCTCTAACACCCCACAAGGGGAATCAGAAACACTGGAGCTGGATTCTCTGCGAGGAGGATGACAGCGTCTGGTCAGTGCGTCAGGCGGGTAATTGACTTTCTTCCGAACTTGCCGTGGCGAGTCGCGTCGTGCAAGTAGGCAGCAGAACCGTGGTTTGCCATGGTAAGTGAAGGTATATTTATACCTTGAAGGTGAATAGGAATGCCAGTATTGACGTACAAGTCGGGCATAAAAACGTCATGAATGAAACCTTAAGGAATAGATGTTCATGCATAATAAATGGAAAGGGGCGACCACTCGGTCCCCCCGAACGTATGGTGGAGTACCCCGATCCCCCCGGGAAGTCATTTTGGGCGGGAGGCGAGTCTCGGCTGGTATGCCCGAAGCGTCGTAGCCGGGGCGCGCTTTTTCCTGCCCTAGAGGGGGTTGTCCTAGACACTGAAGCCGCCAGCCACGCCCCCGGAGGCGGGCGGAGGCGGGTTTACGCCCGCCCGAAGAAGGATAAAAGGAGCAACAAGCCAAGGAAGCATCCTCTTGTTCCTGTGCTCTGAAGCTGCACCTCCCCGCTGCACGTGAGCTCTAGACGGAACGAAGAGCCAATTTTGAGCGTTGTAATTTTGTTCTTGTTCTTTCAGATATCTTCGTTGGAGAATGCCGGGCAAGAAGGTCGAAAGCGGGTCGGTACCGATCAGATGCTCCGCATGCTCGTAAAGGACATGGCCGAGATGAAGAAGCAGATGGCGGCAATGAACGGGGTAGGAGGCCCGAAGCGAGTCGTCGGACCAGCATTGCCGGGAGTAGTCCCCAGCGGGAGAGGCAAGAGGTCCAAGAGAGGGGCATCTGGGGGAGAGGCCCCGGTTCCCGATACACCGATTGAGGAGCCAATCCCGGTTCCGAAGGAGGGGCAACCGATCCCCGTTGTAGTCACCCCTGTGAACGGGGAGGATATGCCCCCCGAGTTGGCTGCACAACTGGCAGCGTGGTTGGGAAAAGATAGTGAGGGCACCACGGCGGACGACGCCAGGGCAGTAATGAGGCAATTGCGAGAATCGAGAGAGGCTGCGAAGGCACCATCTTCTGTTCCCCCACAGGTTCCGGTGGGTGAAACCGCAGCGGCCACGAGTTCGCCAGCAAATACAGCTCCTAATTCAGGTAAGCGGCTACTGCCGATTGCGGGGGAGGGGTCTGTACCCTCACGAAGGGAGAAAGTGGCCCAGCATGTTCCAATTGAAGTTAAGGAAAAGATTTGGGCTGATAAGTATGTAAACATGTTTTCTTTGCTTACCGACCACTACGAGATCGAGCATGTGAAGGGTCAAAAAGAGTTTCTGCATCCGAGTGTTTGGCGCGCCAAAATGGCCGCCTTTAAGGTCGATGAGAACATAGGTAACTGGGGCAGAGCGTTTGGCATATTCACTTCAATTATGGGGGAACGAAGGCCTGAATTGTTGCCCGAGTTGCCCATATATCAGACACGTATCATGGAGTACTCTCAATCACATGAGGGCAATCAGTGGTTTTGCTATGACAATGTTTTTAGGAAGGCCAAGGAGCACGACCCAGCTTTGACCTGGGATTGTTACGACTCCATCTCTTGGCAAAAAATGGAGAATTCAGGCATGTTAAAGGCACCATTGTCAGGGGGTAATGGGGGTGAGTTTTCCCGCCATTCGTCTGGGACGCCCTTTCGGACGGGTGCAGGTAACGAGCATCACTCGAAGTCGAGTGGCAACGCAGGTAAAAAGGGGATCTGTTGGAATTTTAACAGGGGAAAATGTACAAGACCCCAGGGGTCATGCAAGTTTAGACACAACTGTGGGGGGTGTGGACAATCCTCGCATCCAGAGACCATGTGCAGAGCCAAAACGGGTGATAACGGTGGTAGGGGAAGCGCCAAACAGGTCTGAAATAGTCCGAGGGGCGCCTTTGCCTACCCCGGTTGATACCATGGCAATGATTCCTTGGCTCAATGAATACCCGGATCATGTCTCCGCTGGGGTGTTGCGAGACGGGTTTTCGTATGGTTTCCGCATTCCATTGGGAAAATTTCAGGGTAAGGCACGTTGTAAGAACCAACTGTCGGTCCTGCAGAATACGGCTGTGGTACAGGTAAAGATTGGGAAAGAGGTGACTCGTGGGCGGGTTGCCGGACCATTCGATATACCACCAGTTCCTAACTTTGTTTGTTCCCCATTAGGAGTGGTCCCCAAGAAGGACCCGGGTGAGTTTAGACTAATACATAATTTGTCAGCCCCACGAGGTCTTTCCGTGAATGATGCGATAGACCCGGAAGTGTGTTCGGTGCGGTACGCATCTTTCGATGAGGCCGTCGCCATGTTGAATCGCTTGGGGCCCGGAGCGCTGATGGCAAAATCAGACATCGAGTCAGCGTTCCGGTTGCTCCCGGTACACCCAGACGATCAGCGTCTCCTTGGTTTTATGTTTCAGGGTCGCTATTACATGGACAAATGTATGCCAATGGGATGCTCCATATCTTGTGCTTATTTTGAAAAATTCAGTTGTTTTCTGCAATGGTATTCACGAGACAGACGGGTTTTCAGCATGTTATGCATTACCTTGATGATTTTCTGTTCCTGGGGGCAGCCGGGGATCCAGAATGTGGACAGGCTTTAAGAGAATTTTGTGGCTTGATGAGTTATTTTGGTGTGCCATTGGCACCAGGTAAGACTGTGGGGCCATCAACTTCGCTCGAGTTTCTTGGAATAGAGCTCGATTCAGAAGAGGGTTGCTTTCGGCTACCCAAGGAAAAGGTGGTGAAATTCAGGGCCTCCCTTGAAACATGTATTCGGGAGATTAAGGTGAACTTGCATCAATTGCAGCAAACTGTGGGTCAGTTGAATTTTGCCCTTAGAGTAATGCCAATAGCCCGCCCCTTTGCCCGCTCGATTGCACAAGCCATGGTCGGCCTTAAAGAGGGACACCACCGCACGAGGCTCTCGGCAGAGATTCGCCAGGACATGCTCATTTGGTTGGCATTCCTGGCGGATTTCAATGGTCGAATTGTTTGGAACAAGCCGGCGGTGTCCTCCGAGGAGCTGGGGCTGTGGACAGATTCGGCGGGGAGTATAGGTTTTGGCGCCATATTCGGAAAGCAATGGTCGGCTCAAAAATGGCCGTCATGGTGGCACGAGTGCGGGCTGACGAGTAACATTGCTTTTCTCGAACTTTTCCCTATTTTGGTGGCCCTGAAAACATGGCCCGAGGGGTTTCGGGATCACTCTGTGGTGTTCTGGTCCGATAACATGACCGTGGTTGAGTGTATCAATAGCCAGGCAGCACGATGCAAATGGATTCTGAGATTGCTCAAAGAAATTGTGTTATTGTGTATGCAATTAAATGTGCTCTTTAGGGCAAGACATGTGCCGGGGGTACTGAACCAAGCGGCTGATGCGCTTTCTCGTTTCCGTATGCAGGCCTTCTGGGGTTTTCTGCCCACAGCGGACCCGGTGGCGGCATCCTTTCCCGAAGCTCTCTGGTCTCTCGGTGCCCCGAACTACAAAACCTCGTGGGAGAGAGTTTAGCACCCAAGGCAAGGAAGGCATATGAAGGGGCGTTCCGTTCCTATTGGTCCTTTTTGGGTGCTGCTAGGGGGGAGCTTTGGGGCCAGGAGGAGTTTGTCGTAAAATTTTTGCTGTCTTTACATCAGGCAGGCAAATCAGTAGCTACGGCCCAGAGGCATCGGGCCGCCATTTCCTTTATGGCAAGGGCTCATGGGATCCAGGACCCGACAGCGTCTTTCGTTGTGCAGAAAGCGCTACGTGGGTGGCAACGCCTTGAGGGTCGCAGAATAGATGAGAGGCACCCGATAGGTCTGGATAGATTGGCCCTGTTATTATCCGTACTCCCTGCGACATGTTCATCCCAGTATGAAACAGTGTTATTCCGGGCCGCTTTTACGTTAGCATTCCATGGGGCGATGCGGGTAAGCGAATTGGTGGCGAAGAACAAGCGGGATACGGTGGGAGGACTGTGCCGAGAGCACATTCAGGTTAAGGGGGAGACGATGATTGTCTCGTTTGTCAGGTCCAAGGCCGATCAGGGTGCGATTGGGGATTGCGTAGTCATACAGCGGTTTACCGGATCCCCCATGTGCCCTGTTGTTTGCGTAGAGGAATATTTAGCGCAGAGGGCGGCATCATGGGAAGGGACCTTGTTGAGACACGCTGATGCCACCCCACTGACGAGGTTTCAGTTCCAGCGGGTGCTTACAATGGCAATTTCGGCCGCGGGCTTGAACCCCGGCGAGTTTGGGACCCATTCCTTTCGGATAGGGGCTGCTACTGAGGCTACAGCCAGGGGTCTGAGTGTGGAAAAAGTGAAACGTTTGGGGCGTTGGTCCTCGAATTGTTACAAAAGGTATGTGCGGTTACACATGTTGTGAAGCTGTTATCAAGTACTCACGCTTCTTGTTTTTGTTTGGTTTACAGTTTCGCAAGCTTACGAGGCGGGGCGGACTGTGCAGTCGACCCGACACCTGGGAACCAGCGGTCAAACATCACCAGCTGTGGAAAAAGTGGTGTGGGTCGTGGGCCACTCATACGTGAGGCGTGCCACGGACGTATTCAAAGCAGGTGACATGATTCACATGGCTGGGGAATACGGGTACAGGGTGACCTTCTACGGAAGGGGCGGGCTCTGTATTGACCAGTTTCAATCCTTTTTCGAGGGTTTGTTAGGGCGGACAAGGTCACCGCCATCTATAATCATAGTCCATCTTGGGGGCAACGATTTGGTGACCACTGGTAGACGACTTCTTCTCGAGGCAATACTTTCCACAGTAAGTTGGTTGGCGAGAAGGGTTCCAGGGTGCACAATTGCATGGTCCCATATGATTCCACGTAAGGTGTGGCGGGGGGCGAATTCGGTGTCTGCTATAAATCATTCGGTGAAGAAAGTAAATAACAAATTGGGGAGATTGTTTCGTTCAAATGCATTGCATTCTATTCCTCATGGTTGTATCAAGGGGGACAGTATGTATTTGGAGGATGGGGTCCATTTGTCCCGGGTGGGGAATGAGTTACTCATAGGAGACCTTATGGCTTGGTTAAGAAGTTTACAGCATGACCTTTAGGCAGGAGTTTTGTGGGGGGGCCGGATAGCCAGTCAACTATCCGGCCTGTGGCGGTAAGGTCATGATCGGTGAGCAGTAATTGGAAGATCCCTATGGGGGGGGCGTCACCCATTACAGATGGGAGCGCCCGGGGGGAGGTGGCCATTGGCCCCTCAACGGGGAGGCGGTCCCTTCTAAGGATGGGCCACCGAAAGGAAAGGGAAGGAGGTCAAGGCCCCTCCCTGGATAGGAGGGGCTACGGGCCCCTCCTGGGAATTTCCCGGGGCCAGGACATCTGCGACGGCAGATGTGGTAAGTTGTGTGGGGTGGGGAGGGGGGTTTACGCTACCTTCTAGACACCTCACACGAGTCCTCCTCGGACGACCATAAAATGGCGTCGAGTTCATTGGGGCCCCCGTCAAGTCAAGGGAAATTGGTATGTGCACATGAGGTACAGCCCTCTGTGCGGTCGCCCCTCGCAAGTGTGGGGGTAATTCTGGTTTAGGGATCTGACACCGGTTACGACCTTGCCGTTGGCCCTTAACGTTAGGATGTACAATTTCAAGTTAAAATGTATTTGTAGGATGTTAGTTTCGGCTAGGAGAACCTTTGTATTAGAAATATGTTAAGGTTAGCCAAAACATCGTAATGTGGAAATGAAATTGTACATAATATGAAACTGTTATTTTAATGTTTTGATTTTGTTTCATATTTTAATAAATACGGCCGGGAGGGTCACTCCCTCCCGCCTTCCAAAAGTTCAGAACTGTTTCCGGTTTCCCATCCTTGGGGATTGTGTTGAGAGGGGGTGGCGGGTATCTCAGCCATATGGAAAGGGGCGACCACTCGGTCCCCCCGAACGTATGGTGGAGTACCCCGATCCCCCCGGGAAGCCATTTTGGGCGGGAGGCAAGTCTCGGCTGGTATGCCCGAAGCGGCGTAGCCGGGGCGCGCTTTTTCCCGCCCTAGAGGGGGTTGTCCTAGACACTGAAGCCGCCAGCCACGCCCCCGGAGGCGGGCGGAGGCGGGTTTACGCCCGCCCGAAGAAGGATAAAAGGAGCAACAAGCCAAGGAAGCATCCTCTTGTTCCTGTGCTCTGAAGCTGCACCTCCCCGCTGCACGTGAGCTCGAGACGGAACGAAGAGCCAATTTTGACCCACCCACCAGCCCCTGGAGACAGCAAGTGGTTTTGAAATAACGTTTTGATGTGGTAACTCTATTTCTTACAGGTTGTTGTGATTAAAGTGTTGTTTTAGTATGCAATAAAGTGAATGATTCTTTACAGTATGTTTTTTCGAATAAAGTATTTTGCACCAGTGTTGTTCAGGGATGTTTCAATAGTCATACGTGAAGCGGTTATGGTTTTAATTTTTAATTAAGTATTGTTAGTTAATGTCGTATTTATTTTGGTCGGGCGGTAAGGTCATGATCGGTGAGCAGTAATTGGAAGATTCCTATGGGGGGGGCGTCACCCATTACGGATGGGAGCGCCCGGGGGGAGGTGGCCATTGGCCCCTCAACGGGGAGGCGGTCCCTTCTAAGGATGGGCCGCCGAAAGGAAAGGGAAGGCGGTCAAGGCCCCTCCCTGGATAGGAGGGGCTACGGGCCCCTCCTGGGAATTTCCCGGGGCCAGGACATCTGCGACGGCAGATGTGGTAAGTTGTGTGGGGTGGGGAGGGGGGTTTACGCTACCTTCTAGACACCTCACACGAGTCCTCCTCGGACGACCATAAAATGGCGTCGAGTTCATTGGGGCCCCCGTCAAGTCAAGGGAAATTGGTATGTGCACATGAGGTACAGCCCTCTGTGCGGTCGCCCCTCGCAAGTGTGGGGGTAATTCTGGTTTAGGGATCTGACACCGGTTACGACCTTGCCGTTGGCCCTTAACGTTAGGATGTACAATTTCAAGTTAAAATGTATTTGTAGGATGTTAGTTTCGGCTAGGAGAACCTTTGTATTAGAAATATGTTAAGGTTAGCCAAAACATCGTAATGTGGAAATGAAATTGTACATAATATGAAACTGTTATTTTAATGTTTTGATTTTGTTTCATATTTTAATAAATACGGCCGGGAGGGTCACTCCCTCCCGCCTTCCAAAAGTTCAGAACTGTTTCCGGTTTCCCATCCTTGGGGATTGTGTTGAGAGGGGGTGGCGGGTATCTCAGCCATATGAGTTTTTGAAGAAATCAATATCCAAGCAAGGAAAAGTCCTAAAGGCTTAAGAGTCCGGTTTTCCAAGAACTCGTTGTGACGTGGATGGACGGATGTAGTTGACCATGCCTGTATTTGGTTAGCATGGGAAATGCCTAAATGAGGGCTGGATTTCCATGCCTAAATAAGGGCAATGTGAATTGTACCAATATAAGGGCATAAACCGGGAAATCTATATATGGTATCTAAATCAACAGTACAAAGAGAGGCTATCAGATAAGGAATCCCCCTCAAAGGGGTTTTAGTTCTCTTTTCTCTACATATCTCCTGCCATCAGGGGCAATAAATATATGCAACTACAGTTCCTTAGTTCCTTCCTCGTTAAAAAAGTGCCCTGTTCTCCTCGTCCTGTCTCTTTAGCTTAGGCAACTCACCTTGTCTTGTTCCTGCTAATTTGTTTTTATCAATATCTTACTTTATTCCCCCTTCTATCTATCCATCACCAGGATACCTTCCAGTATTTAAAGAATATATAATTAAAAACAATGCTTTTGTAGTGCCATGCCCCTGTTTACTTTCCCAACCTCCCACAACTGTTCCCTTAACTCTACCTTATAACTCCTCTGACTAGACCGTGAACATGCAGAGGCAGAATTCCTTCACAGTATGGCCAGGGCACTTCTGGCGAGCATAGGGTTGCTCTCTCCACCCGAGCTCTTTCTGGGCAGTGGCTCCAGCATGGCCTCCCACTTCAACTGGCCACTGTATTCTTCGCCCAGCATGCCCGCCCTGCTGGGTATTCTCCTTGTCAGCTCCCTCTCTAGGCCACTAGGCCACGTGATAGCGTTCCTCCTGCCTCAGAATAGAAAATCTTCTAGCATTTGCAACAATAATTATTTTAAATTCTATTAAGGACAAGGAAGCGAGGATTCTGCATCTCATTCTTTACTACTCCAAACACAGCAGCTAATAAAAAAACAGTAAAACATACTACATGTCCCATGAGGCTTTGAACCACACCTCTTCATCAACTCACCAATAGTGACTAAGCATAACATACAAAATAGAGAGGCACCATCTTTCCTGCCTCTTTATTTGTGAAGAAAAGTAGTCTAATCAATAAGAGAACCATGTCCATAAAAGGAATTAAATAAAAGTTCCAAATGACACTCAATGGAGAGTTACCCAAACCTAGAGCATCGGCCTTCAATGTAGAAAGGAGCTCCATAGTGCACCAACCAGCGCCTTGAACTCCATCTATAGAAAACAGCGACCAACAGGTGCTTCAGTTTTGCTTGGATCTGGATCCAGAAAGCAAAAGTACAAAATGAATCCAATCTCAATCCTTACTGAATTACAAGGGCAGGACAACATTAACAGTCTGTACATAACAGGTACTTCAATTCAATTCTTCTTTATTAAATCTTTGTATAGATCATAAAAGCACAAGATAAAACAATACAATAAAATTTTAAAATATACATGCAAAATTATTTGTCACATCATTATAGTCTCAATAAAATACTACAGTATTTCAAAGAGAGTCACTACAGTGCATGATTCTATTAATAGCTAAAATATCTATTTAACTACTCTCCATAGATTGGCCATCTTAAGGAAGCAACAAACATTAAAACAGATTTCAGGTCAATTTAACTGTTGAAGGTAAGTTAAATCCATCCTACATTGTCAAAAAACAGTCTTAGTTAATAAAGGTTTGAGACACAATTGGAAAAACTTGCAATAAAAGCCACAGAAGAATGTGAAGTGCAATAAAGTCTATTCTGGCTTGTCAATGTAGGGACGGGGGAGTATTGTACTCCACATACCTTCTATCCCATGAAGAAAAGCTTGGCACCAAACCGTCTCTGACCTAAAACTGAATAAAAGGAACCTGTCCCATTGGATTAGCTCTAGTGTTAAATAAAGTGCAATATCACATGTTGCAAGCATAGAATAGTAGTGACAGATAGTGTGCTTACTGATTGACTACTGAATCTGAAAACTTATGCTTAACCAATTTATTTTGTAGTTTTAGTGATCAAATCAGGGGCACTAAACACTTCAGAGATGCAGGTGTCAACCAGAGTTGTGCGGACATAGCATAGCCAAGGTATAGCAGATTCCCTGTCCGACTTCAGGCAGTCTTTAAACCCTGCCCTATTATAACTAGCTACTTTGTAACTCCACACACTGGCCCATACCAAAACGGGGGCTAATTTAATATGAATATACTCTAAATTTAATTCAGAGTGCAAGATAAAATGTGTGCTTATGGGTGGGGGATTTAACAATTTCCTACAGATTGTGTTCTCTTTCACCTAAATGGTGGCTGCATTATAAAACCCCCAAATCCAGAACCATAGATGGCTGCAGGTATGCGTTGCATTTGGTAAATTTTAAGAATAGGAGAGATAGTAGCCCTGCCGTCCCTCCTGACTAAATTAAGAAGGGAGCAAGCTGCCCTCCCCAGTTACTGGCAGGCAGCATTAACCTGCATCTGCCAGGAATTGCATGCATCAAAAGCCAGACCAAGGTAGCTGAAGTTGGTAACTGCACTTAGCTGTTGGTCACCCAGATTTAATACTGGCATACCTTTCCTACCCGGACCATATGCCATGATGTGTGACTTTTCAAAGTTGTTTTTCGAATCTAAGGTTTTTATAAAAATAACAAAGGAATCCACTTGATTACGGAGGGCTCGGGGCATTCTAACCAGTAGCACAGCATCGTTGTGGTAAAATAAGCCCGGTACGGAAAAATTGGCAATTTTTTGTATGTCCTTGGTAAAACCTAATAGAGAAGCATTTGGATTATTGATATATAAGATAAATAGTAACAGTGCTAACATGCACCCCTGGCATACACCATTAGCCAGGGAGAAGGTATCGAAAAGTTCACCTGATTGACCATACCGGACATTTGCAGTCAGATTTTCATGGAGACCATTCAAGAAATCCACCAATGCGATGTCTACCCCTAAATCAATTACCAGCATCCATAGTTTGGTTCTATTCACGCAGTCAGAAGTGGTGGAGAGATACAGTAAACAGCAACCGGCGATAGTATACTTACTTACAGATCAAATGCAAATTCAGGCACTGATCCACCATACCCAGCCCAGGACAAAAGCTGTATTGACAGAAAGAATACTGTTATCTGCAGCCCATGTCTGCAGGCGACTGAAAATACCCCCTCCCCACTATCTATATGGACCTGTCAAACAGAGAGATAGGTATAGAACATGTGGGTGACCCCCTATCACCTTTTTAAAAAAATGGGCACAATTATGGATGAGGACCAGGACTTAGGGATATTATGACTTAAAGAGTTATTCAAAAGATTTGAGAGTAGGGGACCCAAAAGTTCAGGATTATATTTATAAAGGTACAGAGGGATCCCATCGGTGCCCGGTGCCTTGCTACAGGCATTTACTGGTATGGCAACTTCAACTTCCATGGTGGTAAACTCTATTAGAATAGGTTCAGTAGAAGAAATAAAAACACGTTTCAATCGATCCTCTTGTTTAATATCCCTTTCTATATGTTAAATACTGGAAAAACGCTCCTTCCAGTCCTGGCCTGAAATGTTACAAATTAAAAGGGGGTACGAAGTGGTATTGCCCTAAGAGAGCCTATTTACAGTTTCCCAGAAAATGACCACCATACCTGGAGACATCAATGCCAGCTACTGGCATGACCACGCCTACTCAACTGGCCAAGGCCGCTGCCAAAACCGGACAGGAAGGCTTCTGGATAGCCAAAAACAGAGAATCTGCCGTATGAGACAATGTGTGTTCTTCATACGTTTTTAGAGATTTTACTATACATAACTTTGCGTTGTGAGGAAAAGCAGGATAACCAATGGACTACTACATACTTTTTTGCCCATTTTCAGATAAGAAACAAAACAAATTCTGGTGAAAACAGCCTACCTGCAAGGTCCAAAGCTTGTACATCCGATACTCATCAGCACGAAATCACACATAAAAGCATAGTAGACTTAGCAGAAAGTAGTTTCAAGGATAATTCAAAATTGCCAGGTCATGACACCAGTAACAACAGAACTGAGAATATCTAGGCTTTGGAGGGTGAGCTACCCTGAAACACTTCAATAACTGGCACACCAGAGGAAAGAAACCTACAATCTTGCCATCAATGAGGTTGTGACCAGCACACAAAGCCGACCTGAAATTGTTTACTGACCTGTAGCATAATCTAGATACAGCACATTCAGAAAGAAAATTCAGAATATTTTTTATCTCGGATCCTACTGAATCCACCTCCTGTTGAAGGCAGCTACCCACCCATCACTTTCATGCAGGAGAATATCATTTGTGGGTGGAAGGAGCCCAAGCTTTGTGTATAAAAGTGGCAGCCCCCGTGGAAATACCCCTCAATTTGCCCATGTCTCTTGATATCTTCCAAGCCATAGACATCAGTTGAGCCCACCGGATCCAAGAGAAGGTGTGGGAATACAGGAAGGGTTATTGACATTTCCAGAAGGGACAGAAACCAGGGCTGTGTCTTCCACACCGGAATGATCAGGACAAGAGTTACCAACCGTCACCTGTCCTGAGCAGCGACCCTCAGAATCAAGGCAAATGGAGGGCAAGCATAATTCGCCGGACCTGCCCAATTCTGCAGAAAGGCATCTGTTACCAGGGCCATTGGATCTGGTGTCCAGATGTAAAATTCTTTCAGTTTAGCATTAAAGCGGGAAGCAAAAATATCCACCTGACACAGCCCTAGAGAAAGCACTATCTTCTGGAAGAAATGAGGATGAAGATTCCATTCACTGAAATCCACCAGGAACCTGGCCTTCCAATCTGCCACCAAGTTGTGCTTGCACCAGAACCATTACCTTCTGGTAAAGGCAAAAGTGCCAAAACTCCTGAGCTATGTCTGCCAGAAGACAGGATCTGGTCCCCCAAATCTATTTATATATCGATTGGCTGAGACATAATCCATCCAGTGGAGGATGCAGCAGTCGTGCTTCACCAGGACCTTATGGTGAAGGAGTCTGCCAGAAGCTCCAAACAGTTTTTGTGCAGTCACAATTCTTTGGATGACCATTGCCCACAGGTAGAAAATTCTCTGCATCTTGCTCCCCAGTCCCATTGCCTGGCGTCTGACTCGATAACAACATCAGGGGAGGGCCTGAAAATGGCCCTGCTATTCCATGCGTCCATATGAAGGAGCCACCATTGAAGTGCTTCGGGAGATAACGGAACCAAATGATCGTCACTGAAACCCTGTTGCAGATAATGAATTTTCAAGTGCTGAAGAGCCCTGTAGTGTTACAGACCCGGGTACACTGCTTAAATCAAAGATACCAGCAATTCCACCATCTGAGCCAGGGATCTCAAAGAAGTCATCTGTTGGATAGAGTAGATCTCAACTCCTGTTTGATGGATTTCACCGTCAGAGGAGGAAGCCGAAATTGGGCCTTGCTAGAATCCACTTGAAACCCCAAGAATTCTATCTGCTGCAAGAGGCTTATCACAGATTTCTTGGAGTTGATCACAAACCCCAGGTCCTGGAGCAGACGCCCAAGACAGTTGCCTCAGCAGTTGACTTTTGTCTTGTGCCAAGAGAATCACATCATCTAGATAGATGATCATTCAAACCCCCATCTCCTAAATGCAAATTATCACCGGTTTCAGTAGTTCGGTGAACACCCAGGGTGCTGACGAGGGAACAAAGGGAAGGGACCGGTACTAGTATCACTGACTGTCTGTGAACCGGAAAAATGGAGTCTGACAGATAGTCATCCTTGAAACGAGCCATCCAATCACTTTCCTGATTCAGATCCCTCAGCTGATGGATGCCTTCCATCTTAAAGTGGTGGTAAACTAGAAAAGGGTTGAATTCTCTGCAGTTGAGAACCAGAATCTGTCATATACCCTTTTTCAGAACCAGAAACACATTGCTGCAGAAACCTTGCAGATGCTAGGATGCTGATGCAATACCCTGCTTTGTCAAAAGTCTTCAAAAGGCACACCTTGTTGGGAAAAAATAAATCAAGGAGGGGGAAGGTAGGGTTGAATAGGAGTGTGAGACAGTTCTATACGACAGCCCTGAACTGTATCCAGCACCCAGAAATCCAATGAGATCTTGGCCCAGTTGTGAAGAAAATGCCATAAATTGCCCCCCAAAGGAAGGGTTGAAGGATAAGAAGAACTCATTACCTGAAGATTAATTGCGGGGGCGCATTAACTCCTGTTGTCGCCTCTGTTAAACCAACCTCAGTATCCTCTGGAGCTCATTGGAAAGAAGCCAGATTGGGCTGGATCCTGATAATAGCCTCTTTGTCTGGGGTTGAAACCTCATGGAGGACCTTGTTGGTTGAATCGGTCAGTTGAGGGTCCTCTGCCACGACCAGCCTGGCCAAAAAAGGGGTTGAACAACCTCTTCAAGGATGATTGGGACTTATCAAGAGACATGAAAGTGTTCACAACTTTAGCAATGTCTTTGATAAAACAATGTCAAAATACCTGCTCCTCAGCTAGGCAACCTGGTTCAGCAGAAGCCAGTTCAACCAATTGAGGGTTGATCTGCAGCAGCGAAGATCTGCAGCACTCTGAGGCCAGTGTACAGTTGGCGTTACCTAGGAGGCAGATTGCTCACTGCGTCCACCCAGCCAGAACCTCAGGGTGAATGGAGGCACCAGTCATCTGTGCATGGTGAAAAAAAGATAACAATGGGGGGAGGTAGAGTATAGAGACACAATTCTCACTCCACGGGCACTGGTAATTAAACAAGAAGAATCCTACTCGGAGTGTACACCTCAAAGATGGGGGACACTCAGTGTTGTGAAAAATACCCCTCACACACCAACAGGCCCCTTGGTGTCATGCTTCATCATCGGGGTCTTCGCATCCCGCTAGAGGGATGCGGCGTGCTGCGACCAGCGACTACGCGGGAGCACTGAAGAGGTTGAGCAGACGCCCAAGACAGTTGCCTCAGCAGTTGACTTTTGTCTTGTGCCAAGAGAATCACATCATCTAGATAGATGATCATTCAAACCCCCATCTCCTAAATGCAAATTATCACCGGTTTCAGTAGTTCGGTGAACACCCAGGGTGCTGACGAGGGACCAAAGGGAAGGGACCGGTACTAGTATCACTGACTGTCTGTGAACCGGAAAAATGGAGTCTGACAGATAGTCATCCTTGAAACGAGCCATCCAATCACTTTCCTGATTCAGATCCCTCAGCTGATGGATGCCTTCCATCTTAAAGTGGTGGTAAACTAGAAAAGGGTTGAATTCTCTGCAGTTGAAAACCAGAATCTGTCATCTACCCTTTTTCAGAACCAGAAACACATTGCTGCAGAAACCTTGCAGATGCTAGGATGCTGATGCAATACCCTGCTTTGTCAAAAGTCTTCAAAAGGCACACCTTGTTGGGAAAAAATAAATCAAGGAGGGGGAAGGTAGGGTTGAATAGGAGTGTGAGACAGTTCTATACGACAGCCCTGAACTGTATCCAGCACCCAGAAATCCAATGAGATCTTGGCCCAGTTGTGAAGAAAATGCCATAAATTGCCCCCCAAAGGAAGGGTTGAAGGATAGGAAGAACTCATTACCTGAAGATTAATTGCGGGGGCGCATTAACTCCTGTTGTCGCCTCTGTTAAACCAACCTCAGTATCCTCTGGAGCTCATTGGAAAGAAGCCAGATTGGGCTGGATCCTGATAATAGCCTCTTTGTCTGGGGTTGAAACCTCATGGAGGACCTTGTTGGTTGAATCGGTCAGTTGAGGGTCCTCTGCCACGACCAGCCTGGCCAAAAAAGGGGTTGAACAACCTCTTCAAGGATGATTGGGACTTATCAAGAGACATGAAAGTGTTCACAACTTTAGCAATGTCTTTGATAAAACAATGTCAAAATACCTGCTCCTCAGCTAGGCAACCTGGTTCAGCAGAAGCCAGTTCAACCAATTGAGGGTTGATCTGCAGCAGCGAAGATCTGCAGCACTCTGAGGCCAGTGTACAGTTGGCGTTACCTAGGAGGCAGATTGCTCACTGCGTCCACCCAGCCAGAACCTCAGGGTGAATGGAGGCACCAGTCATCTGTGCATGGTGAAAAAAAGATAACAATGGGGGGAGGTAGAGTATAGAGACACGATTCTCACTCCACGGGCACTGGTAATTAAACAAGAAGAATCCTACTCGGAGTGTACACCTCAAAGATGGGGGACACTCAGTGTTGTGAAAAATACCCCTCACACACCAACAGGCCCCTTGGTGTCATGCTTCATCATCGGGGTCTTCGCATCCCGCTAGAGGGATGCGGCGTGCTGCGACCAGCGACTACGCGGGAGCACTGAAGAGGTTGACTATGTGTGGTGTGTGTTAGGTGCAAATGATGGGGTATTAGAAAGTGTGAGTGAAGGGTGTAGTGAGGGTTAAAAAGCACCTGGCTAGTCGGTTTTCAGAAAAAACTTTATTCGGAACCCCTAGCTGGTGCTGTTAAAAAAGTGCAAAGTGAGGTCAGTTATCTTTATTATGGACACTACCTTTGGTGTGCGTCGACATGTTTCGGAACTCGGTGTTCCTTCTTCAGGACGGGTGCACGACTTCCCAACCCTACTCACGTTTCTTTAAGAAAAAATGTATTTCTCTTAAATTAGAAAAAAGTGAACATATTTACAGTGAAAAAAAGGGCTATTATGTGCCTACAGCGGTTTCTTTTGGATCATGCAGTTGCATGTCCTAAAAAGGAAAAGAAAGATGAATAAGTTTGGTTTCCACACGGGAACGGCTCAGACAGGTGCAGTCACATGGAGCCCCAAACGGTTAAATAAACCTGTAAAGAGAAAACACACACATAACACATAAATGACACACTGTCAGTTTGTAATGGTTCTAAAATCATACTCATTGTGACTGTCTTGTTCTGCCTCATGAGCATATCCAGAACGCCAGGGTAGGTAGGTGGATTCTTAATCTGTGTGGGTAAAGAGTTGGTTTCAGTATTTTTACTCACTGTCCGGGTTTGTGCCAGGTAGGTCTCTGTAGGATTGTCTATCTAATACTCACAAAATCCGCCTAAGTAGGCCTCCTTCTACCACCCTGCGATGCTCCGCTGGTAATGCTTAGCGTTCAGGGTTGTGGTATATAAGGGCCTCGAAGTGCTCTTTGATTCGTTAATTGACGGATGTGGTGTGCAGACCAAATAAGGAGCATCCGCCTAAGCGCCTATCATAATCATGGACCTGTTTTTGGAGTACCATGTGTCGTTCTGAGCATGTTAAGTTAGGTAGTGACTGTTGAGCCAATAAGGCGCATGCGTGTATGTCATAGATTTTGCAGTCAGTCGCTACTACTGGGCGCATGGGTAGATGGTGTGGTCTATGAGATGTGCGCTTTGGTACACTACTCCCATATTAAGTGCTATGGGTATAATTTACTGCTATGCGGCACTCAGGCTAGCGTATGGAATGGATCAGTGAGTATATTCAGGGGGTCCTTGTTACATATGCAATTGTTTACCCACAGCTTGTCTGTGTAGGGCTGTTTCTCCACTATCAAACCAGTATATCATTCTATTCCCTCTTGTCATTTCCTTGTAGAAATTCAGCTACTTATAACTATCTCTATATCGTACCCCACATTAATATCAATATGGCACTCCAAAAAACCTTCGGTTTCACAGACGAAGAATTTGAAACACTCGTAGGTATACCATCCTCCTTTGGTGCCTCCACCTCAAACTCTAATCTACACAACGATGACACTAAAAAACTCCTTGATCTAAAAAAGAAACTAAAAAGAATTGAGGCACATGGGGAATTTATGCTGGCCTACCTTAGGCTGGGCATCATTCCCATGGGCCTCAGAGTAAGAAATATCCCTGGCTTATTCGTTCAACACAAGGCCTTTTTGGACAAATGGAGCAGAATAGCCAGTAGATGCTCCAGAGATCTGATGATGCTCATCGTTGAGACCGCAAAAGAATTAGCTGCAGAAGTAAGGTCTGAAGTAGAAGAATTAGAATCTAAACTGAAAAAAATAGGCAACATAGAAGAAGCCATAAGGAAGATAGAGGAATGTAATAAAGAAATACAATCATTTACAAGCTATCTAGAAAAAAGGAAAAATGATAAATTGATGAAAGATAAGAGATATGCTACCATCGAAAATACATATCCTTATTTAAGAGCTGATTTCTACCAACAGAATCACTACACCACTGATACCAGAGAAAATCAACCACAGAACCAACGAGTAAATACCTTTTCAGAAACCTCTGATTCCGAAAACGAAAGCAATGAAGGTTATTATGACTCCGAAATACTTTATAACCAAACACCCAACAGAGGCACCCGTAGACAGCCTTTTTTAGGGAACCGCAGAGGGGGACGGGGACGCCCCAGAGTGCACTTCCAGGGTCAGCCGAGAGGCAACTACCAACCTCAACACCACCACCAACAGGAAGAACCGCAATTTGTGCGAGAAACCAGAAGCAGACAATATTGGAAGCAAGGGATATAATCCCAATCTTCAACCTAACCAAGATAGAGCTAGATAACCATAGCACAAACCTGCTATCTAAAGGACTATCATATGTCCCACACTCTACTATAAATTTGTTTGAACTACACTGTGATATCATTTCTTTTTTTCGTAAAATCCGCCTAAAAATTTTTTTTGCATTAAATACACCCACAGATGAAGATAGCTCCTCCATCAAACCACTTTGCCTTCCTTCTACTTTTTGCCCAGGTCTCGAACAACTGGGACCTGAAGTTGCCACTTTCGAATTAGTAGTACTAAGAAAATTGGATCACGTTCTCAGATACATTCCCAAACCTATTTACAATTTAGAGAAAGAAGAACATCAGGCCCTAATATCCCTTTCCAATAATAAAGATCTTACCATCAAAGGATGCGATAAAGGTGGAGGAATTGTGATTGTTGATACTTCAGAATATGAAGTAAACATGCTTAAAATGCTAAATGACCCAACCTTCTACGTCCCCCTTAAAGTTCATTCCACAATCAATCTATCGAAAAGAATTACGTCCCTAACTAAATCTGCCTTAGAAGATGGTTTTATCAATACTAAAGAATTTGACTACCTGAATCACAACCAAGGAAAAATTGCCTGCATTTATGGTCTGCCAAAGATCCATAAGGATGCCAATAACCCCCCTTATAGACCCATAGTCTCCACAATAGGGACAGCTACTGAGCCACTCTCCAAATATGTAGATAATTACTTACGCCCTTTTGTCCCTAAAATAGAATCCTACATTCGTGACACAGGTCACATAATACAGAAGATTGAAGGAATTTCCTTCAACTCCAATAACGACCTATTGGTCACAATGGACGTGGAGTCTCTATATAGCAACATCCCTCTTACCGATGCGCTAAAAACCACTAGTTGGTTTATTGATCTACACCAAATCCCTTGTCCAAAAAGATTCGTGCTTGCATGTCTCGAAATTGTATTAACAGAAAACGTCTTTGAATTTGGCAATCATTTATATCGTCAAATAAAGGGCGTAAGCATGAGTGCTTCAGTGGCCCCATCTATAGCCAATATCTTTATGGCATCATTTGAAAAAGAATTTGTACATAACGAAGTTGCACCCTTCTACGAGTCAATCTCCCATTGGTCCAGATACATTGATGACATCTTCTTTGTCTGGACCGATGGGAGAGAAACTCTACTAGAATTCCTAGAATGGATAAATGGAGCCAACCCTAACCTTAACTTCACTTCTCATGTCAGTAACAAAAAAGTCGAATTTCTAGATATAGAAATTTTAGACAATGCTGGGACTTTAGAAGTGGACCTTCACATAAAGCCCACAGCAAGAAATACTTTACTTCATTATCAAAGCTTCCATCCACGTACCCAAAAAAATAGTATCCCATTCTCACAGTTCCTACGCGTTAGGCGTAACTGTACAAATGTAAGAGATTTCGACAAACAAGCAGCGGTAATGAGGACCAAATTTATCGAAAGAGGCTACCCCCATCGATTAATAAGGGAATCCTATAAACGGGCCCGATATTATGACAGAGATTGTCTTCTAAAAACAAAACCAACCAAACCCAATGACCAAATAGTTTGCATCACAAGGCACTCAACAATAAATGAAAGAGTAAGACATGTCATAAACTCTAATTGGCATATATTAAACAGTAACTGTACGAACGACCAAAGACTGATGAAACCGATTTTCGCCCATAGGAGAAATAAAAACATAAAAGAGTTTATTGTCCACTCCCGATTTGCCAAGAACACCAAAAATGAGACCCTTAGTCAGCGTTCAATCTTGACCAATCACCCCTTAAAAGGGACTTTTCCATGTTCATCATGCAAATCATGTTGTAACATTTTATCAGGTGAGGAATTCGAATATAATGGCCACAAAACCAAAGCACAGGAAATGTGGAATTGCAAAACAAACAATGTCATATACTTTATTCAATGTCCGTGTCCCCAAGGATACGTAGGTGAGACCTCGAGAGCAATTCAAACACGCTTGAACGAACACCGTTCAGCGATAAAAACTAAAAAAACTGCATGCCCAATGGTCAAACATTTCTTGGATAAAGGTCATCATGCTGACGACTTCAAATGGAGGATTTTAGAAAAAATCCATGTTCCAGACTCAAAAGGAGGCATGTCCATTCGAAAGAAAAGAGAAGTCTTTTGGATTTTTGTTTTTAATTCTTTCAGACAAGGCCTAAATAGCGAAATCCCGTGGGAACACGCAATACTTTAAAATAAAATACTCCTACCTCTCTCTCCTCTTGAACGAATCCATTAATCTTAAAAATGAAATAGCCCCGCTTCAGTGACATATTAAGTATATACCTCACGACACAATACCTAGGTCTGATATGCACTGAGACCTTTTTGTACCCATTCTGAATTCCGATACACTAGAGGCTTGACTGACAAAACCCTAGAGAAGCTCCCCGATATATGCTGTGATAATTTACCCAATGTCCTACTTAAAATATGATACGACAACCAATTTCGAAGGTTACCGAATTGTATACTGAATTTAATAACAGCCTTTAAAAAGAAAGTTCCGCCTCTCCAAACTTTAAATTCAGCGATCTTGGCGCTCAAAATAAATATAATATATTCACCTATTTTTCTGCCCCTAGTAGTAAATATGTTAAATAAGTAACGATCAATCCAGATTTCACCCCTCTAAATATTTGTTATAATTTTTTGTTTACATCTAAAAGAGGAAAACCCATTTATATTTTGCGTGATTTTCACCAATGCCACCTTTTGTTTACATCGAAGCAACCAATGGTGTGAGCGCAATGAACAAACATCCAATTAGGTGGTAGTTTACAAAACTCCGCTGTTCCTGACTCCGCAAACCATTATATTTTACCCAATGTCCCTCTTAAAATATGATACGACACCCAATTTCGAAGGTTACCGATTTATACACTGAATTTGGTAACAGCCTTCAAAAAGAAAATCCCGCTTCACCCATCTCTAAATTCAATGACCTTGGCGCTAAAAATAAATATAAATCATTCACCTATTTTTCCGCTCCCAACAGTAAATATGTTAAAATCAATTTAGATTCCACCCCTTTAGATACCTGGTGGAATCCCTTGTTTACATATAAAAGAGGAAAACACACTCCTATTGTGCGTAATTTCCACCTATGCCGTCCTTTATTTATATCGAAGCAACCTATTGTGTGAGCGCAACGAACAAATATCCAATAGGATGTGAGCTCACAAAACTCCGCTTCTCCTGACTTTGACAACTCCGCAAACTCCGCGTCAAGGAGAAAGAACAAATTACAAATATAGAACAGGTGCGAGTAATTCCCGATAATCACGCGACTGCGTGAACACATATATACACGCCTTTGAACAGGTATCTAATCATCATTTGTTGCCGCGCTCATCATCCGACGAGACGTACCGCCCGCCACCGGACATAGAGAGCCCTGCAGATTATTTCTAGGTAAGACTCCGTTCGCAAACCCCGTGATACTTACTATCAGGATGTAGGAATAGTAAACTACACTATCCTCCAACTAATCATATCGTCCAACTTATTTTAGGCAGGGAGATCTTTTAATCTCTTGAACTTATCATCAAAGAAGATCAAGAAACTTCGCACATTTTGGAAAATAGAAAAGAAAAATACCCATCGTTTTAGGTAAGACCTTGGACTATATTAGAAAAGGTATAATTTATTTAAAGTAAATAATAAATAGCGGTACCTAGAATGTACTCTTGATACGCTTTTTTTCTAAAGGCTCAGGACTATATCAAAGAAGAATATAGATCAACAAATAGCAAGTCCAACCCAACATCCTGAAAGAAATAAATAGAATGCAATAGGTAAGAATTACACCGCTTCCCTGAACATTGGAGAACCTTAATTGTACCGTATATCATTAATTTTCCATGCTCTTGATGAATTAAGAGAACAATAAACAAATAAATGAATAAATAAACATCCCTTTTACTTCTCTTCTACCCGCCATAACAAAGATCCTAAATCTAGATCTTCAAGGACCGATCCCTATCAGGCACTCATCTACGCTAAAGGGTTCCGGCTGGCGGGCTTAGATCCTTAAATACCTATACAATCAGGTAAAAGACAATTGGTACTATCAACTACAGAAAAGGGCATCCCTGTACACTAACAAGCATCTATATGACTGTCCCTATTTTTATTTTTAGCTATATCATAATCGACACTGAAAGGATTTCAAAAAAAGAAATTGAACATCTAATTTTAAACAACTACCCTCTACTAACATTACCATTTAGTAAGTATCAGATCTATGCAAGAGTGACCATTGTTTTTTGTTATGCCAGATTGAAATATCATAACTTTATCTAAAAAGACTCTTATTTGAGACTAAATCATTTTCACCTCATCTATTAGGTCCCCAGATCCCTTGTGGAGATTGCAGTGCATATTGCAAATCATGGCCTTATTGATCATTGGAACTGCACTATAAGATCATTAGACAAATACCCACTATTGGCACTTATTTCAACATCATTCTCAATAATATTCTTTACTCCCTTCCCATTCAAATAAATAAATCCAGTTTTCATAAGGAAATGACAAGACAAATGCAATTCATAATGTTGTTGTTTTTTAATCTACAGCTGCTACAAACAAAAAAATTGTCTCTTCTTTTTTAACAAAATACATAACAGTTAGTTACATATTTTATATGTTTTATATAAGTAAGAAACGATATAATTGTATGTTCTGTGTATATCTTCACCTATAGATATTGTGTGGCTGCTCCAGGAAGAAGGCGCTGGCCGCCGAAACGCGCGTAGAGATTGAATCTTCATGCCACCTAGCTAATATAAATTTCAATGTCCGTTAAGTGTTAAATTGTGATTGTCGACTGTACCCTATGGGATTTTTTTATTGTTATTTTAATGTCATATAATTAACCTTTTTTACTTGTGTTAACTAACTAATAAAAACGTGTTTTTTAAGCAGCTGTAGTCCATTGCAATATATCTTTTGATCTTAAGGTAATTCACTGTGCTCAATTGCCTAGGTTGTTATTTTTCAAATATGCTCTTTTCCCTGACCTAGGAATTACGAAATTCATTTATTCAGGGGGTCCTTGTTACATATGCAATTGTTTACCCACAGCTTGTCTGTGTAGGGCTGTTTCTCCACTATCAAACCAGTATATCATTCTATTCCCTCTTGTCATTTCCTTGTAGAAATTCAGCTACTTATAACTATCTCTATATCGTACCCCACATTAATATCAATATGGCACTCCAAAAAACCTTCGGTTTCACAGACGAAGAATTTGAAACACTCGTAGGTATACCATCCTCCTTTGGTGCCTCCACCTCAAACTCTAATCTACACAACAATGACACTAAAAAACTCCTTGATCTAAAAAAGAAACTAAAAAGAATTGAGGCACATGGGGAATTTATGCTGGCCTACCTTAGGCTGGGCATCATTCCCATGGGCCTCAGAGTAAGAAATATCCCTGGCTTATTCGTTCAACACAAGGCCTTTTTGGACAAATGGAGCAGAATAGCCAGTAGATGCTCCAGAGATCTGATGATGCTCATCGTTGAGACCGCAAAAGAATTAGCTGCAGAAGTAAGGTCTGAAGTAGAAGAATTAGAATCTAAACTGAAAAAAATAGGCAACATAGAAGAAGCCATAAGGAAGATAGAGGAATGTAATAAAGAAATACAATCATTTACAAGCTATCTAGAAAAAAGGAAAAATGATAAATTGATGAAAGATAAGAGATATGCTACCATCGAAAATACATATCCTTATTTAAGACCTGATTTCTACCAACAGAATCACTACACCACTGATACCAGAGAAAATCAACCACAGAACCAACGAGTAAATACCTTTTCAGAAACCTCTGATTCCGAAAACGAAAGCAATGAAGGTTATTATGACTCCGAAATACTTTATAACCAAACACCCAACAGAGGCACCCGTAGACAGCCTTTTTTAGGGAACCGCAGAGGGGGACGGGGACGCCCCAGAGTGCACTTCCAGGGTCAGCCGAGAGGCAACTACCAACCTCAACACCACCACCAACAGGAAGAACCGCAATTTGTGCGAGAAACCAGAAGCAGACAATATTGGAAGCAAGGGATATAATCCCAATCTTCAACCTAACCAAGATAGAGCTAGATAACCATAGCACAAACCTGCTATCTAAAGGACTATCATATGTCCCACACTCTACTATAAATTTGTTTGAACTACACTGTGATATCATTTCTTTTTTTCGTAAAATCCGCCTAAAAATTTTTTTTGCATTAAATACACCCACAGATGAAGATAGCTCCTCCATCAAACCACTTTGCCTTCCTTCTACTTTTTGCCCAGGTCTCGAACAACTGGGACCTGAAGTTGCCACTTTCGAATTAGTAGTACTAAGAAAATTGGATCACGTTCTCAGATACATTCCCAAACCTATTTACAATTTAGAGAAAGAAGAACATCAGGCCCTAATATCCCTTTCCAATAATAAAGATCTTACCATCAAAGGATGCGATAAAGGTGGAGGAATTGTGATTGTTGATACTTCAGAATATGAAGTAAACATGCTTAAAATGCTAAATGACCCAACCTTCTACGTCCCCCTTAAAGTTCATTCCACAATCAATCTATCGAAAAGAATTACGTCCCTAACTAAATCTGCCTTAGAAGATGGTTTTATCAATACTAAAGAATTTGACTACCTGAATCACAACCAAGGAAAAATTGCCTGCATTTATGGTCTGCCAAAGATCCATAAGGATGCCAATAACCCCCCTTATAGACCCATAGTCTCCACAATAGGGACAGCTACTGAGCCACTCTCCAAATATGTAGATAATTACTTACGCCCTTTTGTCCCTAAAATAGAATCCTACATTCGTGACAGAGGTCACATAATACAGAAGATTGAAGGAATTTCCTTCAACTCCAATAACGACCTATTGGTCACAATGGACGTGGAGTCTCTATATAGCAACATCCCTCTTACCGATGCGCTAAAAACCACTAGTTGGTTTATTGATCTACACCAAATCCCTTGTCCAAAAAGATTCGTGCTTGCATGTCTCGAAATTGTATTAACAGAAAACGTCTTTGAATTTGGCAATCATTTATATCGTCAAATAAAGGGCGTAAGCATGGGTGCTTCAGTGGCCCCATCCATAGCCAATATCTTTATGGCATCATTTGAAAAAGAATTTGTACATAACGAAGTTGCACCCTTCTACGAGTCAATCTCCCATTGGTCCAGATACATTGATGACATCTTCTTTGTCTGGACCGATGGGAGAGAAACTCTACTAGAATTCCTAGAATGGATAAATGGAGCCAACCCTAACCTTAACTTCACTTCTCATGTCAGTAACAAAAAAGTCGAATTTCTAGATATAGAAATTTTAGACAATGCTGGGACTTTAGAAGTGGACCTTCACATAAAGCCCACAGCAAGAAATACTTTACTTCATTATCAAAGCTTCCATCCACGTACCCAAAAAAATAGTATCCCATTCTCACAGTTCCTACGCGTTAGGCGTAACTGTACAAATGTAAGAGATTTCGACAAACAAGCAGCGGTAATGAGGACCAAATTTATCGAAAGAGGCTACCCCCATCGATTAATAAGGGAATCCTATAAACGGGCCCGATATTATGACAGAGATTGTCTTCTAAAAACAAAACCAACCAAACCCAATGACCAAATAGTTTGCATCACAAGGCACTCAACAATAAATGAAAGAGTAAGACATGTCATAAACTCTAATTGGCATATATTAAACAGTAACTGTACGAACGACCAAAGACTGATGAAACCGATTTTCGCCCATAGGAGAAATAAAAACATAAAAGAGTTTATTGTCCACTCCCGATTTGCCAAGAACACCAAAAATGAGACCCTTAGTCAGCGTTCAATCTTGACCAATCACCCCTTAAAAGGGACTTTTCCATGTTCATCATGCAAATCATGTTGTAACATTTTATCAGGTGAGGAATTCGAATATAATGGCCACAAAACCAAAGCACAGGAAATGTGGAATTGCAAAACAAACAATGTCATATACTTTATTCAATGTCCGTGTCCCCAAGGATACGTAGGTGAGACCTCGAGAGCAATTCAAACACGCTTGAACGAACACCGTTCAGCGATAAAAACTAAAAAAACTGCATGCCCAATGGTCAAACATTTCTTGGATAAAGGTCATCATGCTGACGACTTCAAATGGAGGATTTTAGAAAAAATCCATGTTCCAGACTCAAAAGGAGGCATGTCCATTCGAAAGAAAAGAGAAGTCTTTTGGATTTTTGTTTTTAATTCTTTCAGACAAGGCCTAAATAGCGAAATCCCGTGGGAACACGCAATACTTTAAAATAAAATACTCCTACCTCTCTCTCCTCTTGAACGAATCCATTAATCTTAAAAATGAAATAGCCCCGCTTCAGTGACATATTAAGTATATACCTCACGACACAATACCTAGGTCTGATATGCACTGAGACCTTTTTGTACCCATTCTGAATTCCGATACACTAGAGGCTTGACTGACAAAACCCTAGAGAAGCTCCCCGATATATGCTGTGATAATTTACCCAATGTCCTACTTAAAATATGATACGACAACCAATTTCGAAGGTTACCGAATTGTATACTGAATTTAATAACAGCCTTTAAAAAGAAAGTTCCGCCTCTCCAAACTTTAAATTCAGCGATCTTGGCGCTCAAAATAAATATAATATATTCACCTATTTTTCTGCCCCTAGTAGTAAATATGTTAAATAAGTAACGATCAATCCAGATTTCACCCCTCTAAATATTTGTTATAATTTTTTGTTTACATCTAAAAGAGGAAAACACATTTATATTTTGCGTGATTTTCACCAATGCCACCTTTTGTTTACATCGAAGCAACCAATGGTGTGAGCGCAATGAACAAACATCCAATTAGGTGGTAGTTTACAAAACTCCGCTGTTCCTGACTCCGCAAACCATTATATTTTACCCAATGTCCCTCTTAAAATATGATACGACACCCAATTTCGAAGGTTACCGATTTATACATTGAATTTGGTAACAGCCTTCAAAAAGAAAATCCCGCTTCACCCATCTCTAAATTCAATGACCTTGGCGCTAAAAATAAATATAAATCATTCACCTATTTTTCCGCTCCCAACAGTAAATATGTTAAAATCAATTTAGATTCCACCCCTTTAGATACCTGGTGGAATCCCTTGTTTACATATAAAAGAGGAAAACACACTCCTATTGTGCGTAATTTCCACCTATGCCGTCCTTTATTTATATCGAAGCAACCTATTGTGTGAGCGCAACGAACAAATATCCAATAGGATGTGAGCTCACAAAACTCCGCTTCTCCTGACTTTGACAACTCCGCAAACTCCGCGTCAAGGAGAAAGAACAAATTACAAATATAGAACAGGTGCGAGTAATTCCCGATAATCACGCGACTGCGTGAACACATATATACACGCCTTTGAACAGGTATCTAATCATCATTTGTTGCCGCGCTCATCATCCGACGAGACGTACCGCCCGCCACCGGACATAGAGAGCCCTGCAGATTATTTCTAGGTAAGACTCCGTTCGCAAACCCCGTGATACTTACTATCAGGATGTAGGAATAGTAAACTACACTATCCTCCAACTAATCATATCGTCCAACTTATTTTAGGCAGGGAGATCTTTTAATCTCTTGAACTTATCATCAAAGAAGATCAAGAAACTTCGCACATTTTGGAAAATAGAAAAGAAAAATACCCATCGTTTTAGGTAAGACCTTGGACTATATTAGAAAAGGTATAATTTATTTAAAGTAAATAATAAATAGCGGTACCTAGAATGTACTCTTGATACGCTTTTTTTCTAAAGGCTCAGGACTATATCAAAGAAGAATATAGATCAACAAATAGCAAGTCCAACCCAACATCCTGAAAGAAATAAATAGAATGCAATAGGTAAGAATTACACCGCTTCCCTGAACATTGGAGAACCTTAATTGTACCGTATATCATTAATTTTCCATGCTCTTGATGAATTAAGAGAACAATAAACAAATAAATGAATAAATAAACATCCCTTTTACTTCTCTTCTACCCGCCATAACAAAGATCCTAAATCTAGATCTTCAAGGACCGATCCCTATCAGGCACTCATCTACGCTAAAGGGTTCCGGCTGGCGGGCTTAGATCCTTAAATACCTATACAATCAGGTAAAAGACAATTGGTACTATCAACTACAGAAAAGGGCATCCCTGTACACTAACAAGCATCTGTATGACTGTCCCTATTTTTATTTTTAGCTATATCATAATCGACACTGAAAGGATTTCAAAAAAAGAAATTGAACATCTAATTTTAAACAACTACCCTCTACTAACATTACCATTTAGTAAGTATCAGATCTATGCAAGAGTGACCATTGTTTTTTGTTATGCCAGATTGAAATATCATAACTTTATCTAAAAAGACTCTTATTTGAGACTAAATCATTTTCACCTCATCTATTAGGTCCCCAGATCCCTTGTGGAGATTGCAGTGCATATTGCAAATCATGGCCTTATTGATCATTGGAACTGCACTATAAGATCATTAGACAAATACCCACTATTGGCACTTATTTCAACATCATTCTCAATAATATTCTTTACTCCCTTCCCATTCAAATAAATAAATCCAGTTTTCATAAGGAAATGACAAGACAAATGCAATTCATAATGTTGTTGTTTTTTAATCTACAGCTGCTACAAACAAAAAATTGTCTCTTCTTTTTTAACAAAATACATAACAGTTAGTTACATATTTTATATGTTTTATATAAGTAAGAAACGATATAATTGTATGTTCTGTGTATATCTTCACCTATAGATATTGTGTGGCTGCTCCAGGAAGAAGGCGCTGGCCGCCGAAACGCGCGTAGAGATTGAATCTTCATGCCACCTAGCTAATATAAATTTCAATGTCCGTTAAGTGTTAAATTGTGATTGTCGACTGTACCCTATGGGATTTTTTTATTGTTATTTTAATGTCATATAATGAACCTTTTTTACTTGTGTTAACTAACTAATAAAAACGTGTTTTTTAAGCAGCTGTAGTCCATTGCAATATATCTTTTGATCTTAAGGTAATTCACTGTGCTCAATTGCCTAGGTTGTTATTTTTCAAATATGCTCTTTTCCCTGACCTAGGAATTACGAAATTCATTTATTCAGGGGGTCCTTGTTACATATGCAATCAGTGAGTATTTAACACAGGTTTTTTTAAAAAGAGAGGGGGGATTGCACAGGCATGGCCTTTACGGTTTACAGATTGATGAGAACCATTGTTTCTCTAAATACAGATTTGTACACAAATTGCATATACTTCTGGATTTTTAGGTTTTATCCAGACAAATGGCCCCAAGGGATATCATCATTTAGGCCTTCAATGTGGGTGCCCAAACGAAAAACCCAACGTTGTTCTTTCTGAAAAAGGCCGGTTTCTGATGGCATACGTTCAATTACGGTCCAATGCAGATCATTGACACAGTGTTGTTGTTCCAAGAAGTGAGATGCCATCTTTGTGGTTGTTTTTTTGCAGCGTATGTTGCTTTTATGTTCTCCTATTCTCACTTTTACAGGTCGGGAGTTCACGCCTATGTACTCAAGGCCACATGGGCATGTAATCATGTAGACAACATTTTTTGTGTTACAGTTAGAAAATTCTCGTTGCTCCCATGATGTACCATTCCTGAAATTTATGACCTTGCTTTTGCGAGTTAAGTGGCAACTGCTGCAGTCTCCACAGGGGAAATGTCCTTGAACTCCTATGGTGGTTTGTCTGCCTGTTGGATTCTGGCGAGGTCTTGTGTGTACCAGTATCTCCTTGATGTTTCTGCCCCTGCGATGTGCATACATTGGTTTTTCAAAGTCCAATTGGCCACAGTTCAGTATCCTCCAGTGTTTGTTGATTACTTTCGATAGTTCGTTGGACATGGTTGTGTAGGCTGTGACACATATTGGTCTTTTTATCACTTCCTTGTCTTGCGGATTGTCTTCAAGGAGTGCGTCCCTGTGATTGTTCCTGGCCCTTTTCATTGCCCTGTCAATGGGTTTTACAGGATATTGCCTCTGTATTAGCTTTGTTTTGAGATCCTTTGCCTGTTTGTTGAATGGGTTCAATTCCGTACAGTTTCTTCTGAGGCGCAAGAATTGTCCATATGGTAGGTTCTCCCTGAGGTGTCTGGGGTGGAAACTGTCGTACCGTAATAAGCAGTTCCTGGAAGTGGGTTTGAAGTGGGTTTTGCTCTTCAGCCTGCTATCCTCCGTGTATATGCTTAGATCCAGGAAGACCATTGTTGTGTTGGATATGGTACTTGTGAATTTCAGATATCTATTCTGATTGTTCAGCCATGCCACAAAATTTGAGGCACTCTCCAGATCGCCATTCCAAATGATGAAAATATCGTCTATATACCTTTTCCAGGTATTGATCTGGGAGTGATATGGGTTGTCTGTATTGAGGATTCTGTTATGTTCCAGGTGGTACACATACAGACCAGCCAAACTCGGAGCAAATGTACTACCCATGCTTGTTCCATGGGTCTGTAAATACAAGGTCTGGTCGTATTGGAAGAAATTTTCTTGCAAGGCCATGGAGATGCATTCTAGGACCAGATTTCGCGGGGTTTGGTATTTCCATCTACTACTGAAGAGAACTTCCTCTATGATTTGTAATGTCTCATCATGAGGGAGACTAGTGTATAAGCTCTCTACATCGAGGCTTAGTAGGAACTGTTTTGATGGATCAAATTCTTTTTCTTCCAATAGTTGTAATACTGCCTTGGTGTCTTTTAGGTAAGTACTGTTGGATTGTACCAAGGGACGGAGAAATGCGTCCGCAAACTTTGACAGGGGCTCCAGGATGGACCCGATCCCGGAGACGATAGGTCTCCCTGGTGGGTTGCTGATGTTTTTGTGGATTTTAGGGATGCAATAAAAGTACGGTATCCGTGGTGATGGTTGTTGTAAGAAGTCTGCCTCTTTTTTACTTAACCAGTCGTGGGCTAGGCCTTCCTCCACCATTCCCCCAATCCTGATACGTAGTCTTTCAGTTGGGTCATCATGTAGGATTTTGTAGTTACGTTCGTCGGATAGTAAACGTCTGCACTCCGTATCATAGGCCTCAAGGGTTTGTAGTACGATGGCACCCCCCTTGTCTGCTGGTTTGATAACTAGTTCGCTATTGTTTTTTAATTCCCTCAGGGCTTGATGTTCATCACCACTGGTGTTGTGGAAGGTGTTCCGTTCATTGATATTGAGTTGGTTGACCTCAGTAATGACTGCTTTTTCGAAAGTTAGGATTTCAACTGGTATTGCAGAGTCCGGCGGGGTGAAGGTTGATTTTAACTTCAAGCCGGTGTCTGTTTTGTCCTCTGGTGGTGGTTTGTCTTTGAAGAAAGCTTGTAGCTTCAATTTCCGAAAGAACTCTGGCAATTCCATGTTGAGTCTGAATATGTCTGGTTTATGAGTCGGTACAAACCCCAGTCCTTTGTTCAATATGTTTTCCTGCGTCGTTGTTAGTCTCAACGGTGTTAGATTGACTATTAGGTTCCTCTCTTGCTTGTCGATAGCTGGTTGGGGAGGGACCCCGTCATGTTCTTGGTTGGCCGAGCGTTGGGCTGGTCCTGGTCCTGCCAAGCCACGGTGTTGCCTTTCCGGTTTCTTCCTCGTGTGGTCTGGTATGTGCCTAAAAAAGGCTGTTGTTGGCCTCCATAGGGCTGTTGTTGACCATAGTAACCTTCTTTATATTCCTGGTTCCACTGTGGGTAACTCAGTGCTCCTGGTGGTGGCCCAAATTGAAAAGGGTTGAATTGTGGAGGGCCTAGGTATTGCGGATATTGGGTTTGCAGTTGATAACCCCTCCATCCCCTTTGTCTGGGGAATTGTTGTCTCCGTTGTCTCCAACCTCCTCGCCGTTGTCTGGATCCTCTGTTACCACTTGAGTTTGATCCTGAGGAGCCGTTGTCTGAGACATCGCTGTCCGCATCACTGTAGGTACTCCTGGAGACATAACCCGCTTTTGTATACGGATACGCGTTTTCTGGAGTAAATTTTGCTACATCCTTGGCCAGTTTGTTCGTTTTGCTCTGTTTTAAGGTAAACTCAAAGTCTGTCATCTGCTGGTTCAATTCGTCTAGTCTGGTTTTTAACTCTTCTGGAGTAATGTACGTATTGAGCTGGACCTCTATCTTGTTAATTTCAATTTTGAGTTCCTGAGTTATTCTGGCGGCAGTTTTTACTATTAGTACCAACCAGTCTCTTGAGCAGTGCCAGGATATCAATGACCACTCCTTTTTAAATATCAAGTCATTTTGAAAAATGAGTGGTTCGTTTTTAACAATTAGACCCGGTGATGCCATTTTATTGCGAAGGTACTCGGTCATGAACAAACCGTGAAGGGCTGCTTTTATCTGGCTGCGTCTTAAATTTAGCAACTCATTCCAATCATTGGTATTTGGACCAGTTTCCTGGTTGCTTAAGCCTTCAAAAAGGTTTGAGTCTGATAGAATTTTGTCGATTTCGTCCTCTGCAAAGGTGAGGCCGTGTTCGTCTTCCATTTTGAAAGGGCCGCTCGCTTCTTATAACTAAGGTGTGTGTCTCTATGTGTGTGTGAGATGTAGTTGGAGACAAGGACTCCCGCAGCTCTGCGCTGCCTAGAACAAAAGATAACAATGGGGGGAGGTAGAGTATAGAGACAGGATTCTCACTCCACGGGCAATGGTAATTAAACAAGAAGAATCCTACTCGGAGTGTACACCTCAAAGATGGGGGACACTCAGTGTTGTGAAAAATACCCCTCACACACCAACAGGCCCCTTGGTGTCATGCTTCATCATCGGGGTCTTCGCATCCCGCTAGAGGGATGCGGCGTGCTGCGACCAGCGACTACGCGGGAGCACTGAAGAGGTTGACTATGTGTGGTGTGTGTTAGGTGCAAATGATGGGGTATTAGAAAGTGTGAGTGGCTAGTCGGTTTTCAGAAAAAACTTTATTCAGAACATGACCGGGTCCCTCCCCAACCAGCCATCGACAAGCAAGAGAGGAACCTAATAGTCAATCTAACACCGTTGAGACTAACAACGACGCAGGAAAACATATTGAACAAAGGACTGGGGTTTGTACCGACTCATAAACCAGACATATTCAGACTCAACATGGAATTGTAGGAGTTCTTTCAGAAATTGAAGCTACAAGCTTTCTTCAAAGACAAACCACCACCAGAGGACAAAACAGACACTGGCTTGAAGTTAAAATCAACCTTCACCCCGCCGGACTCTGCAATACCAGTTGAAATTCTAACTTTCGAAAAAGCAGTCATTACTGAGGTCAACCAACTCAACATCAATGAACGGAACACCTTCCACAACACCAGTGGTGATTAACATCAAGCCCTGAGGGAATTAACAAACAATAGCGAACTAGTTATCAAACCAGCAGACAAGGGGGGTGCCATCGTACTACAAACCCTTGAGGCCTATGATACGGAGTGCAGACGTTTACTATCCGACGAACGTAACTACAAAATCCTACACGATGACCCAACTGAAAGACTACGTATCAGGATTGGGGGAATGGTGGAGGAAGGCCTAGCCCACGACTGGTTAAGTAAAAAAGAGGCAGACTTCTTACAACAACCATCACCACGGATACCGTACTTTTATTGCATCCCTAAAATCCACAAAAACATCAGCAACCCACCAGGGAGACCTATCGTCTCCGGGATCAGGTCCATCCTGGAGCCCCTGTCAAAGTTTGCGGATGCATTTCTCCGTCCCTTGGTACAATCCACCAGTACTTACCTAAAAGACACCAAGGCAGTATTACAACTATTGGAAGAAAAAGAATTTGATCCATCAAAACAGTTCCTACTAAGCCGCGATGTAGAGAGCTTATACACTAGTCTCCCTCATGATGAGACATTACAAATCATAGAGGAAGTTCTTTTCAGTAGTAGATGGAAATACCAAACCCCGCGAAATCTGGTCCTAGAATGCATCTCCATGGCCTTGCAAGAAAATTTCTTCCAATACGACCAGACCTTGTATTTACAGACCCATGGAACAAGCATGGGTAGTACATTTGCTCCGAGTCTGGCTGGTCTGTATGTGTACCACCTGGAACATAACAGAATCCTCAATACAGACAACCCATATCACTCCCAGATCAATACCTGGAAAAGGTATATAGATGATATTTTCATCATTTGGGATGGCGATCTGGAGAGTGCCTCTAATTTTGTGGCATGGCTGAACAATCAGAATAGATATCTGAAATTCACAAGTACCATATCCAACACAACAATGGTCTTCCTGGATCTAAGCATATACACGGAGGATGGCAGGCTGAAGAGCAAAACCCACTTCAAACCCACTTCCAGGAACTGCTTATTACGGTACGACAGTTTCCACCCCAGACACCTCAGGGAGAACCTACCATATGGACAATTCTTGCGCCTCAGAAGAAACTGTACGGAATTGAACCAGTTCAACAAACAGGCCAAGGATCTCAAAACAAAGCTAATACAGAGGCAATATCCTGTAAAAACCATTGACAGGGCAATGAAAAGGGCCAGGAACAATCACAGGGACGCACTCCTTGAAGACAATCCGCAAGACAAGGAAGTGATAAAAAGACCAATATGTGTCACAGCCTACACAACCATGTCCAACGCACTATCGAAAGTAATCAACAAACACTGGAGGATACTGAACTGTGGCCAATTGGACTTTGAAAAACCAATGTATGCACATCGCAGGGGCAGAAACATCAAGGACATACTGGTACACACAAGACCTTGCCAGAATCCAACAGGCAGACAAACCACCATAGGAGTTCAAGGACATTTCCCCTGTGGAGACTGCAGCAGTTGCCACTTAACTCGCAAAAGCAAGGTCATAAATTTCAGGAATGGTACATCATGGGAGCAACGAGAATTTTCTAACTGTAACACAAAAAATGTTGTCTACATGATTACATGCCCATGTGGCCTTGAGTACATAGGCATGACCTCCCGACCTGTAAACGTGAGAATAGGAGAACATATAAATGCAACATACGCTGCAAAAAAACAACCACAAAGATGGCATCTCACTTCTTGGATCAACAACACTGTGTCAATGATCTGCATTGGACCGTAATTGAACGTATGCCATCAGAAACCGGCCTTTTTCAGAAAGAACAACGTTGGGTTTTTCGTTTGGGCACCCACATTGAAGGCCTAAATGATGATATACCTTGGGGCCATTTCTCTGGATAAAACCTAAAAATCCAGAAGTATATGCAATTTGTGTACAAATCTGTATTTAGAGAAACAATGGTTCTCATCAATCTGTAAACCGTAAAGGCCATGCCTGTGCAATCCCCCCTCTCTTTTTAAAAAAACCTGTGTTAAATACTCACTGATCCATTCCATACGCTAGCCTGAGTGCCGCATAGCAGTAAATTATACCCATAGCACTTAATATGGGAGTAGTGTACCAAAGCGCACATCTCATAGACCACACCATCTACCCATGCGCCCAGTAGTAGCGACTGACTGCAAAATCTATGACATACACGCATGCGCCTTATTGGCTCAACAGTCACTACCTAACTTAACATGCTCAGAACGACACATGGTACTCCAAAAACAAGTCCATGATTATGATAGGCGCTTAGGCGGATGTTCCTTATTTGGTCTGCACACCACATCCGTCAATTAACGAATCAAAGATCACTTCGAGGCCCTTATATACCACAACCCTAAACGGTAAGCATTACCAGCGGAGCATCGCAGGGTGGTAGATGGAGGCCTACTTAGGCGGATTTTGTGAGTATTAGATAGACAATCCTACAGAGACCTACCTGGCATAAACCCGGACAGTGAGTAAAAATACTGAAACCAACTCTTTACCCACACAGATTAAGAATCCACCTACCTACCCTGGCGTTCTGGATATGCTCATGAGGCAGAAAAAGACAGTCACAATGAGTATGATTTTAGAACCATTACAAAATGACAGTGTGTCATTTATGTGTTATGTGTGTGTTTTCTCTTTACAGGTTTATTTAACCGTTTGGGGCTCCAGGTGACTGCACCTGTCTGAGCCATTCCCGTGTGGAAACCAAACTTATTCATCTTTCTTTTCCTTTTTAGGACATGCAACTGCATGATCCAAAAGAAACCACTGTAGGCACATAATAGCCCTTTTTTTCACTGTAAATATGTTCACTTTTTTCTAATTTAAGAGAAATACATTTTTTCTTAAAGAAACGTGAGTAGGGTTGGGAAGTTCTGCACCCGTCCTGAAGAAGGAACACCGAGTTCCGAAACATGTCGACGCACACCAGAGGTAGTGTCCATAATAAAGATAACTGACCTCACTTTGCACTTTTTTAACAGCACCAGCTAGGGGTTCCGAATAAAGTTTTTTGTGAAAACCGACTAGCCAGGTGCTTTTTAACCCTCACTACACCCTTCACTCACACTTTCTAATACCCCATCATTTGCACCTAACACACACCACACATAGTCAACCTCTTCAGTGCTCCCGCGTAGTCGCTGGTCGCAGCACGCCGCATCCCTCTAGCGGGATGCGAAGACCCCGATGATGAAGCATGACACCAAGGGGCCTGTTGGTGTGTGAGGGGTATTTTTCACAACACTGAGTGTCCCCCATCTTTGAGGTGTACACTCCGAGTAGGATTCTTCTTGTTTAATTATCTGTGCATGGTGGCCAGTTTAAGAATCTTAGCCAAGGTGCCAGAGATATCAAGAAGTGTATCCTGACAAGTCCAAAGGCTTCTTTGGGTCCTTGTTGAACTTCTTTAGAAAGGTAAGCATAGTGGCATCTAAGTCAGGGGTGAGAGCACTTTTGTGAGGTAAATCAGGCCTAGGGCATTCAGACCTGAGCCGGGACCGGACTTCTTTTGTAAAGCCTCTGCGGAGGTGTTGCTGCATAAAGTCAGCAACCGCAGGAGCAGGGGTTCAATTGGAGAATCTGGGGTGGATCATCTCTGAAGGTTCAAATGTAAAAAGGGTAGGATGGGAAGGGGTGTGAGAATGCTTGTGTTTCTTAGAGAGTTTAGGAGCCTGAGACTTGGGGGAAGAAGAAGGCAAATTGGTTTCCATGTCAGTAGTGGGGAATTGCAGGGGGAGGGGGAAGATCTAGGTGAGTACCTGCACTGTAAGCATGATCAGATAACTCTCCTTGTGGCATTTTAATAATGGCATCCAAACGGGGCCAGGATTGTTCTGTGTAGGGGTGGAAGTGGGAAAGGAGGGTCCACCAGATGCAGAAGGGGTAGAGGTGCAGCCTTTGGCTAATCAAGAAGTTTGGAAATGGGTTGCAGAGCCAAGGTGAGGAACTTATCAATGGATTTTTTGGACTGATGTATTAATGTCCTCATCATAATAATAATCTTCATCTTAGTTTGGGCCATAGATTTCAAGGCCCTGATCAAATGTCTCATAGTCAGACATGTCACTGGATAATAAAAACTCATGATCAAAATCCCCAGAGGGAAGCAAGGGTCTTCAAACAGGAAAAATGACCAGGAAGGAAGGTGTTAACAGACTCTGAAACCAATAATTACAAGAGCCCTGGGACTCCGAATGGAAATGCAAAGCTGGCAGCAAGGCAGCAGTTCCAAAAATGTTTATGGTGGTAGCAGGAGGGAAAAAAACAGGAGTTTTCTCAATTACTTGTGCCCCGACTGCTTAATTGCCTATGATATTCCCTGTTCTTGCAGCTAAGGACAAGGTGGCAATCGCAACTTTTTAAAAAAGTAATTTTTATTGAAATTTATCCAAACCCCATTAAGCCAATAACAGTCATTATCATAATAGTATTTTACATAAACCTTCACAAAAACATTCCCCTTTTTCTTGCCCTCCCCCTTCATCAATGGTGGAAAGTTCAGTTGTTGAAAATGACGAAAATATGCTGATAGAGTCGAAGCGCAGGTGAACATTCGACAATGGTTTACCCGCACATTATGGAACTGCAGTAAGTTGTTATGTTATTTCAGCAATGACATTTCCCAGGCCCATCCTTAGTCATATGAAATTTAAATATATGTGTCAGTGTATCTTAATCGGGAGTTTCTTCATAGATGTGCATGATTCCCTGGTCTTTTCACTCTGACAACATTTGCCTCTAAGCTCTTAGGTAATCATCTAATTTTTCATCTCTTCTGACTTGTTTCATTCTGACTTGTTCCACAGTGGCCCATTCCATCATGTCCTGAACCCATTCCCCAGTCCTCGGCTGGACTGTGTTGAGCCATTTAATGGCTACACAGCGTTTAGCTAGTATTAATCCCAAACTCGGGAATTTACGACTAGGTTTTTTTTTGGGCTGGGGCTGGAAGTAGGGCCAATAATGTCTCGAGAGGAGTACCCTCAATTTCCCACTCGGTTGCTTGCTTGAGTAGTCTAATTACCTCTTCCCAGTACTGTTTTAGACGTGCACAATCCCATATCAATGCAATAAATCTGCCTCAGCTTCACTGCATTGCATGCATTGATTTGATCTGGCAGGGAAAATGTTGTGAGTTTGAGACTGAGGTATAGTTGGTGAACAACATTAAATTGAATTATTTTAAAGCGAGCATTTTAACTAACAGTGCCTGTCTCTTCATGAATTTTCTGCCGACCTCGCCGGGTGATGTTTTTGCTAAGACATTCCTCCCATCTGGAGTGGGCCTTTGGAGTGATCACTGGAGCGTCTTCCCATACACCGCTTTACCGATGGGTGATGAGTTTCCGACCCTAACTGTCATGTCTAGTAGTCCAGTTAATGTCTGGGAAGGGACTGGCTCGTCCGGGAAATTTGGCCAAAGATTGCACACTGTGGCTTACATTTTGTTGTATTGAAGTTATTGCCTGGTGCTCAAAGTAAACGCGTCAATAGCGTCCTCTTTAGATATGTATTGGCCATCTAAATAAAGAACTCCCAAGACTTTGCAACCCCCATTTTTCCATTTTTTCATAGATATGGTAGTCTCCACGTCTTTGAAGGGTTTGAGTATCCATATTGGCAGATCTAGCTCATATGGGGCTCTATGAAGGACTGTCTTTACCACTTGTTCCCACATATGGCCCATCAGCCTAATTAGATGTGGGTAGTTGTCAGGGACACATGCTTCCATCATGAGGAGTTCTGGGAAGTCAGTACGGCCATTTGGGCCTCCCAGCAACCTTTTTTCCCAATTATCCCCGTCATCAAACCAGTGGACTGCATGCTGCAGATTTGCTGCCATACAGTAAAATTCTAAGTTGGGGAGCTAACCCCCATCCTATGTTTGTTGCAGCATCTCTAGAGTGATTCGTTTCCGCTTTGTGGTTCATAGAAGGTCCACCCTGAGGCAGTCCATCTCACAAAAGTATTGTTGGGGGTTTCATACTGTGAGCTCTGCCTGACATATAGGCAACGGGGTAGCATCACCATTTTGACCAATGCTGATCTCTCCATCAGTGTTAGTGGGAGATCTTTCCAGAATCGGACGAGGTGCGTAGTCCCGTTCAAAATCAAGGAATCTCTGCTGTTCCGTAACTAGTCTGATACCCAGGTAACGAGTCCCTTTCAGGCACCAGGGCAGAAAGAGATATGGGAGCAATGCGAGGATCTGAATTCGCTAGTGTCCTAAGCGGCATAATTTGTGATTTTTGTGTGTTAACCAATAGGCCTGAGGCAGCCGCAAACTCAAATAGTGCTGTCTGTATTACGGGCAGTGCCCTGTCCCGTTCTCATAAGTACACCGGGGCATCATCCGCATAGAGTGAGATAACGTGGACATTACCCCCAACCGTGATTCCCTGATTCACGGTTGATTCCCTGATTCCCGTGATTAGCCTGTTGCGGAGTAACACTGCAAGCAGTTCCATCGCAATTGCGAATAGCAACGGGGATGAAGGGCATCCCTGTCTTGTACCTCGGCACAGCAGAAAGGGCTCTGAGATATAGTTACCTGCACGCACCTGGGCAGTCGGTGCAGTATATAAAATTTGCATCCATCTGATGTATTTGGGCCCTAACCCTAACTTTCTCATGACCTGCCTTAGGTAATCCCACCCTAACGACTCGAAGACTTGCTCTATGTCAAGAAATGCGAGTGGACGGGAACCAGTGTGAAGTTCAGGGGCCTGGAGGATATGAAAAACTCTAAAAAGATTTAACATTGTGCTCCTTATAGAAATAATCCAGCACTGATCCTCATGTATAAGTGTGGGCAGGAAGGGAAGGAGTCGAGATGCCAGCAATCCGCTCAATATT
This sequence comes from Lissotriton vulgaris, assembly GCF_964263255.1. Classification (NCBI taxonomy): domain Eukaryota; kingdom Metazoa; phylum Chordata; class Amphibia; order Caudata; family Salamandridae; genus Lissotriton; species Lissotriton vulgaris. Next base: position 660,805,884 of record NC_141694.1, read on the forward strand.
TTGGTACCAACATTAAGCATCGAGTCGGGTCTATAGGATTTCACCTCGTCCACCGGTTTACCTGGTTTGGGAATCATCATCACAATTGCCTCCTGCAATGTGTCTGGCAGATGCCCCACCCTGTAAACAGCTTTTCTGTCAGTGTTCCTGCAGATTTATGATAACATTCGTCTGGTAAGCCGTCACCTCCCGGGGTCTTGGCTGTCTTTTGACATTTCAATGAGGTAAGGATCCCTTTCCTGATCAAATCTGCTTCGAGTGTGACCTTATCCTCTGCAGTCAAGCTGGGTAATTCAAAGTTGCCTAAGAATTCTTGAACTATGGGTGCTAAGGCTGCTGGATTTGGGGCATATAAATCAGTATTGTGTACTCTTATCGATTTATTTATGAGCCCCTGTGAAGTACACAGTGTGCCGCCTGAGACTCACAGCACCAGTATTGGATCCCAAGAGTGCTGCTCTCTCACCAGTTTAGCCAACAAAGCTCCCGTCTTGTCCCCCTCTGCATGTAGTCATTGTCCGTGAGCTGTGTAAGTGTGTTTTTTGAGCCTGTGCCAATAGTCAAGTACTGTGCTGCGCACAAGGTGCCATTTCTCCAATCTGGTGGGTTGCATTGGGAGTGCCTTTTTATCTCTAGCAATTTGGACTCATCGCTATCCAGATCTCCCTCTAGATGCTTCTGGACACCATAGTGTGTATTGATACATTCCCCTGAGAACCACCTTCATCGCTTCCCCTCCCAGTTGTGAGCTCTACTCATGAAGGTTCCCCAAATTTCTTAAACGTAATGGTCATGGGCTAGTTGGACTGTTGGCAAAAAAGGTGGATCTGTCACTGCTGTTGCACATAAACGCCATTGTGGTACTGCTGGGCGCGGCCATTCCCATGCAAGTAACAGTAATAGGGGGGAGTGGTCATAAAGGTATCTGGCCAGATAAGTAATTTCACAAGATAGAGTAGCAATGAGTGTGGTCACAAACAGAAAGTCTGATCTACTGTACGCGCCCGCTGCTGGTATGTAGGAAGAGAATGCCCTGGTATTTGGGTGTCTCTCCCTCCAGATGTATTTGAGGCCAAATTCTTGTAATAGTGTTTGTAGACTTGTCACTCATCATATGTGACTCCATGTGTATCTTGGGGGGTTCGCAGTCCATGATAGGATATAATATGCAGATGCAGTCACCAGCTAGGATTATGTAATTGGTGAGGAGCGGAGTTACCGCTGCAACTATGTTAGGGAAGAAGTGTGGATGATCTATGTTCGGGACATAGACTGAGATTAGACAAAGGTCACACCCATCTAATGTTCCCAATAGGATCACATAGCGACCCTTGGGGTCAACCACGTGGCTAACATGTAGGAACGGAACTCCCGGAACAATCCATATCAATGTGACACTTGCGAATCCTGAGTACGACGTTGCACATAACTGACTCCTCCATCTTTTTCTCAACTCCGGGAGGTAGTCTCGCCAGACATGTGTTTGTTGGAGGAAGGCCACCACTATATGATATCTTTTAAGGTATGCATGTATTCTCTGCCATTTATTTGGGCTGTGCTAATCTTCTAATGTTCCATGTGATAGAATTGAATGTCTTATCCATTCTGCCTATTGTAGCTATCAAGGCTGGCCCATTATTTGCCACCATATGACTTGTCACCTCGTCTCAACCAGTTCTTTCCCCCTTCCACCTGTGTGTCCCTCCCCACCGTGTTTTTGTAAGAAACAAGTAACCATCTGTACCTCCAACTCCCCCACCCACTGAACAGTGCCACCAACCCGTCCCACCTTGCAACAAGAGACACTAAAAGCTGTCAGTCTTGCCCCATTCCCAAATTGGTTCTTCTAAAGGTATTCAAAACAAGAAAAAGTAATAACTAGTGTGCTATGCTAGGTGTTAGTGTACCACACTGGTTCCGGAGGTTATTAGGAGTAAAAATGAGTCGCTCCCACCTCCTGCTCCCGAGACATAGACATACTACCCCTGTATACTAACTTAGTGATCTGTGAACTGTAAAATGACACTTTCAATTTTTCAATGTTCCTACCCATTAAACATTAGTCGTTGCATTCTCAAAGCAAATATAAGAGAGGATTGAGTTGTAGCTATCTCGGCTGCTGGAGGTGTTCCCCCTCCTGACCCACAGCCGCCAGGGTTCAATCACAGTTGTTTCAAGATCAATATCAATATAAACCATCAGCAATGACATGCATGTTAAGTGCAATAAGATTCCCATTCATGTTCCACATCTATCCAGCCTGCGTGCCATACAGCCCTATTGCACTCAACATGGAAAGTTTATGAATTGCCATCATCTGTGCTATCCATAGAATATTGAGGATTGCTTCGTCCATTCAAATAAGGAGGCAGTGCTAACGGCTGAGTATAAGCTTGGCATAATGTCCCATACGAACAGACCTCTATACACCCCTGAACAGTTTGTGAGCCTGGGCGCACAGGTTCGGCGTCTCTGCCATAATGGTCTGCGTTTAGTCATTGTGGTAGATGATGCTTTAAGATGCCCTGAAATCCGCGAGGGGAGCTCCGGAAGACTCTAAATCCAGTTTGAGGCTTCCACTGCCGACGTGAAGAATTGCACTTTGTCCTGATGCAGCACCCTGGGTTTGGCTCGAAACATCAGGCTATAGTGCAAGTTATGCTCCTGGAGCCTTTGCTTCACTGCCAGAAAAGTATGTTTGCTGCTCCTGGACCGTCAAGGTATAGTCTGGGAACACAGAGATCAGATAGCCCTCAAATTGGGTGTGCCTTTCACCCACAGATAATGTAAATTTGCTTCCATGTCCCTATAGTTGAACACCGTGCAATTATGGCTCTCGGCGGGGCACCATGTGGGGGGGGGGGGGTGTTGCGCCAAAGCCCTATGCGCACATTCTATAGTGAAAAGTTTAGATAATGGTTGTAAGTGCATGATCATACCAATCCAGTTTTCGAGGAACAGTTCCACAGACTGTCCCTCCGATTTTTCAGGGAATATGACAAAGCAGGGATTGTTCCTGCAGGAACGTCCCTCCACAACCTCCACTCGGTCCTCCAGGCGGATGGTCAGTTTTTCCAGTGAGGTTACTGTTTCCCAGAGGGCTACCATTTCGGACTGTAGGCCCACCACCACCTTCTCAGCTGTGGTCACTCAGTCCGCTAATCATTAGTAACTAATTCGATATGCGTAATCTGGATGGCTGTCATGAGGTCAGACAGTGTGGGTTCTTCAGGTGGGGTATAGTCTGACAAACTCTCTCCTGGATCAGTGAGTGGCTCCCCAGTATTTTACACTGCTTTGAGCACTTAAGGGTATTTGTCTATTTTTTTGGATTGGGTGGGCCTAGAGATCTTGCCTTTCCCCATGATGGTGCCAGTATTTAGCTGGGGCTGGATTCACCTCCAACCTGCCACTATGCATTTTGACTATTAAGTATCTGTGGGTGGTCCTTGATATATTAATGTGTGAGTATTGCTACCAAGTGTTAGAAAAGTACTTGGTTAGGATATATTATGCGAGGCACTTACAGGTATCTGCTGCTTGTAGTCCCAACGAGTGCGGATCGGGAGATTGTAGATGTATATCTTCTACACAGTAGATAATTAATATTTCACGTGGCCATACTCTCCCAGGCACATCTCGGATCACTAGCAAGCCCAGAGTGAGTCAAACCTCAGACAGCCACCTGAGGCCAGCACCGCCGGGTGTTGCAGTCAATGTTCAGCCACTCCTAATGGAAAGGGACTGGAGCCCTCCTTTGGGTGTAGCACTGGTGCTTTTGATTCTGCACTTGCAGCCTTTTTAATTACTGTAGGCTCTCTTGGCTCTCAGCCTCCCAGGTACAAGGGTTAACAAGGCCCCTACCTGGCATCTACAGATCGCGGCCCTAGCGCTCTCTTCTAGGGCCGGCCAAACGTAGAGTCAATGCCCAGGGTCACTCACTGACGTCCGGCTGATCGCTGTTCAGCCTCACATCATCGGAGACCAGACACCACCTCACCTCAGAGGTCCACAAAGAAAGGTGCACAGGAACCCGAAGCCAGCCCCTGCACCCGCTACTGCTTGTCTATCGAGCCAGGGGGTTTTGATTGGGACTGAAACATCATCGGTAGGGTCCAGCTGCAGGGTTATCTGGCATCGCCAGGAACAGGCACCCATCGGGCTCCACCAACGCAGTCAAGCTTCCACCTCAGGCCGGGAACAGACGCTCCATCTTCCTCCAGGACAGCCGCCACAATGCTCATGAATAGGGCACCTTCCACCTTGATCTCAGCGACCCGACAAGGCGGGCTCATTGGTGAGCCCTTGCACACTGCCAGCGAATCATCCGGCACCCAGCCCTTGGTGAAACTCTCCTCCCAAAGCTGCCATCCAAGTCACACATACCCGGGAGGACAGGTAGGCCCAGTCTTTGCAACAGTTGTGGTTTATCATCTTGCCCAGGTGATGTTGGTGTTGGGGCCCGGCTGGATTGTCTTAACTGCCCATTAGGTGCTGAGGGGGGAAACAGGCAGTGCAATGTTACAGTTCGCAGCATGATATTTTTGGATTATTGGGGCATGGACGCAGAGGCAAACTTCCCTGAGATATGTGTATTTATCCCAATTGGGCTACACACAAAACCTTGTTCCTGGGAGGGGCTGCCACTCAACTGTGGCTAAGCATACGTGCTGAATAGACCAAGGGAAATTTTTCTTTTTGCATTTGTCACCCTGACGGGGACTAGTATGCCCAGACTTGGGTCCTGTGCTCTACATGCCACTGGAGTCAAGCTATCCTGGCTGATGAGGGTTGAAAAACGAAACCGGTCTTAGGATGCTTGTTTCCTATCCAGGGAGGACCTGGCCTGGCAGTTTGGGCTGGACTGTTTCCATTGGGTGCAGGGTCAAGACTGATTTGCATATGGCTGAGTCCAAACTAGAATGGAATGGTGAGCAAAAAAAACCAATGGATTTAGGCCTAGATAATGTAAGTTGCAACATGCACCTGAATGGGAAGCAGACCCAACAGTGATCGCGCTTATGAACAGGCATGGAGTGCCGAAGGTTAAACCTGAAACAAAGCAATATGATGGGTAAGCAAATACAGCGCTGAATATCAATAACAGTAATTTAGATAAGAACAACCACAGAGAGAATTACAAAATAGAGAGGCACTTATCTTGACTGAGGAGCAGTAAAGAAAGCGGCAGGAAAGATGGTGCCTCTCTACCTTGTATGTTATGCTTGTTCACTATTGGTGGGTTGATGAAGTGGTGTGATTCAAAGCCTCATGGGGTATGTAGTATATTTTACTGTTTTTTTATTGGCTGCTGTGTTTGGAGTAGTAAATATTGAGAAGCATAATCAGAACCTTCAGTCCTGCCATAGAATCCTCCCAGTCATGAACAGGTTGGTAATACTGAGTAGTAGCTACTACTGAACCTGTGAGCGGCCGCCACCTCTCCTCTGTCATCTTTTCTTCCTGATTCCCAGCAGCATGGAAGCACACGGGCTCCCCAGACTCCCCTAAGCCAATCACAACGGTGCAGTCCCCAGCATGACAGCAGCATTGTCATTGGTTTTAGTGGCCTGTTTGGCCACTCAGGCAGTGCCTAGGAGCCTGGGTTAGTTCTCCTCCCGCCTGTGCAATACAGCCAGTAGGAGAAATGCTAAGTGCGCATGTCTGTTTGGTCGGGCCAAGACGGCCAGCTAAACTGTATGCACACTTATGGTGCACCAACCACTTCTCCTACCTGTCACATCCTGGCCCCCCCTAATCTGGCACCATAGCCTGTACTAAAAATAAAATGAAAATAACGTTCTGTTATTATCATTTAATTTTTCCTTTTTTAGACTGGTCGGAGAGCAGTGGCAAAGCTTCTCTGCCTTGGTGGAGGAGCAGCCACTGGTGATACCATTTTTCTTCTCTCTTTCTTCTCAATTTTTCCTGCAAGCCCTTACTTTCTGTTTGCACTCCTTCTGCACCACCCTTCTGCTTTCTCCTGGTTCCCATCTACCTGGCTAGATTTTGTTTTCTCCTCCATGCACCTATTTTCGGGACGGGGCGTCTGAGAATCTCACCCTCGTCCTCTTCTGAAAAATGTGTTTCCTCCATTCCACAGTGGCCACAGTAAGAAGAATCTAAAACATCACTCAAAATAGAAGCACAATAACATTCAGGCTAATAATGCGCAGCCCTTATTGTTTCTGTAGATACAGGCAAAATGGTGGAAAGAATCAGAAGTGAAAAATCAGTACTGTTTGCTTTGTTCTTTTACATGACAGTCAAAAAACAGGATTTCATTTTAGATTTCACTTTGGACTGAATAGAACAGAAGCTGGGACATTAATTAAATAAAGCAGGCATGCATTTAAATTACAGGAAAAGATCAAATAAGAGAATGGGGATGAGAAGATAAAACTATTGTAGTTATTGGAAATGTTCCCATTTTTGGAATCTTGGACTTGTATTTTGGTGTATATATAGATATGAGAGAAGCACCTGTAAAAATATTGACGAAGCCATGTTTATGAAAAAATATTGTGTGCTGTGAGTGAATGATGTCTTAAACTGTCTTAAAGTGTGTGGTGATATGTGTGATCTGTCTCTGCTCCTGGGAAAAATAAATATTTTGTAAAAGTAGTTTTAATGTAACCGAGATGACCATATGGCCACGTATGTCTATGTTTTGTGGTCTTGGTATAAGCTTGGATGGGCCAAATGTATGGTCAGCGCCTACATGTTTGAAATAAATGTGAGTTTGTGTATGCTGTGGCTGTAAGGATGGATGGGGATTCACATTGCACAGATCTAAATACATTGGCATAGAGTACTGTATGAGTCAAAGGGTTCACTGTGGAGGAACATAGAGGAGGGGATTATGGAAAAACAAGATGAATTATCAGAGACTGACCATCATCCATTGGGTATTCGTAGATGAGTAATTGCTTGAAGGGGAGAGCCATTGTTCCCTCCTGAATATAGTGTCTTGCAAGTTAGAATTTATGGAACCTTTTTGACTCCGGAAAGACTCCGTAGGACAGTGAATTAAGTGTTACAGCGGAATGCAATGTAGGCTGGTTTACAATCTTGAGTTCGCACTTACACGCAGATGAATAAAGACATGTAATACAAGGATCCGTGTGTGGCGTAGTCATTAGCGGGTTCCCTGGCTGTCGAGGACACTACAACTTGCAACAAGATAGGATATCAGTAATACAACAATCGACAGTGCTCTCCATGAGAGTTTGCTGTGGTCCAAGCAAACTACTTGAGTGCGCCACTTGTGTTGCAGACGAAGTACAGAACTGATACTTAATGCATGTGGAGTTAAAGCTCCAGCCATAGTAAGAACATTGAAAACAATTAAAACATTGCCAGGAAATCTCTGTACTGGTGAACGAGAACCTACTGGTCAGACCTTACATATAGGAACTTCACTGCTATGCAATATAAAGTCAGATGTAATATGGAGCATTAATGCTGAAGGCAGATACACCCAGGTTTTAAAAGAGAAACTATTGATGATCACAAATTGCAAGATAACGCTGCAAATAGAAACGCTGCCATGGGAAGATCAACCAGGTGTCAGTGAGTACAAACTGGTGTTCAGAAATAAAGAAATAATTGACTTACCGAATCCATTTAAGAGAGTTGTCCATGCCCGAAGAGGCTCACATTCAAAGCTGCCGAGGGGGTCTCAGAACAACACTGTAAGCCTTAGAAGAGCCACAGCTGAGAGCGACTTTTGGAATAGTGAAAGGTTTGGAGAATGGAGGCCGAGACTGGGGCTATTATCTCCGAAGCAATCAAGGATGATCCAGAGGCCAGCGCATTTCAAGTCCTATAGCTGGCTCACAGGAACAAGTTCAAGATGAACAGCCATTGTTAAATGCTGATCCTCCACAGCATATTTCTATGCTGTATTCATTTCTTGCCATGGACAATTATTGTTCCAGGTACATGCAAGACTTTGCCACTGTGAGTGCTCCGCTGACAGACTTGACGAAAACAAATATTTACTTTCATTGGTCAGATGAATGTGAGAAAAGTTTTAAGAAAATCATACAAATCATTGAGATTTCTGCTACCAAAATAGCATACTTCAATCCAAAGCTTCATACAGAGGTTGTTGATAATGCTAGCCCAGTTGGGTAGGAGCTAGCTTTGCACAGCACAGCAGACACACAAATGCTCAAAGGCAAATTGCATATGGAAGTAGAAGTGTGTCCCAAACATAACATGCTTACCCACAACCTTAAATAGGAAGCTTAGCCGTGGTCTTGGCTTGTGAACATTTCTATTTATTGCTGTATGGGAAACCGTTTATGCTAGTAACTGATTATCAAGCCTTACTGACTATATCTCACAATCCAAAGGCCAAACTGCCTCCTCGCATTGAATGATGGGGACTATGGTTACAATAATACAATTATACCATTGTGCAACATCTAGGGAAGGATCAGAATCCTGCTGACTTCTTTTCCAGCGTGCCTATACAAGGTCATGGTATTCCATCCAAGACAGTTCGTACAGATGCTGGACACTGGTGATGACAGATCCCAGTTTACAAAAACAAGATCAGGTTGAACAATTAGAGCACCAAAAAGATTGATTGAAGTAGTTTAATTATATATGTCTATCAATATATATATATATATATATATATATATATATATATTCTGTTTCACTTTCCTTGTTTGATTACCGGGACTCTCTTCGCGTCGGTGCAACAAATCAGGGCACAAGGTAACCCTGTTTAAATCAACACTCCCTCGTACTTCTCAGTACAAATGCACTCCTGACAATGATCTCCGCCACACGATATTGTGGTTTTAGGAAGACTTTATTCCATATCCAGCCAGACTTTTGGACAAAGAAACCCAACACGTTTCGGCGACACACGATCTCAACATTCTCTCACCAGGAGCCCTTATGCTGGATACCAACGGCGCAAAAGAAGAGAGGAAGACCCAGGGTGCAGGTGAGCAGTGATTTTATTCAATAGCATGGAAGGCCCACCTCAGCATAACGTTTCGGCCTACACAAAGGCCTTGGTCACATGACGCAAAGGGGAGGGAAGGCAAAATTTAAAGTGCAAATGCAAGAATAATTAAACCGTGATTGGTTGCATTAATCACATGCTCCTGCTGTAAGTTCATAGACATGAAAAACATACTGTAAGGCTACTCAAATTGCGGGATAATCCCCGTTAAACAACTATACATGTGCAAAATCGGTAAAGTGTAAACAGTTATATCCAAAGATGGGGTTTAAGAACACATATTAGGCATATTTGCATGATAAGATATCCATTTAAAAATACGCACTTTATAATGTTGTCTATAATTATATATCAGATAAAAATTCATCAATATAAAACCAGGATAAAACCATACAAAAGTTAAAAAAAATTAACTTCTGATAAAAAAACACTGATGTCCATATTCAAATATTGCACATTTTGTGATGGTTGGCACACACTACTGTGACTATGCCACGGAGGAGATAATACCTGTCTAAATACATTATCGCAGCCTCCAAAGTTATTACAAAAACGGTAATATCATCACTTTGCCAGCCTTCTCAGGGAGCATTCGATATATTACAACCAACGTGACAGTGCATAGTGATAAACATAAAATAAGTTTGTTTTCTTTACTACAGTTTTTTTTCTCTTATTGCATAGCCTAATCCTAGGCTATGATGTTTGACTACTGTGTCCACATTGCTCATCAGACATAGGGCCTATAATGTCATAACAGTTAAATGACCCTATGTACACTCTCCTGGGACCTGCTGTATAGTAAATCCATAAAATCAAGTTCATGATCTGCGCTGAACGATATTGTGAGAGGGAAGTGAGGTTCAAAGGCAAGTGTAAAAATCCTCTGTTGAGTTAAGACCTCCTGGTGTCTTACTGTCCATCTCTAAGATGTACCTGGTCTCTAACATTCTCAAAGTTCCCTCTCTGTCCCCTCCTCTCTTGAGGGGGCCCACAGAGTCAATGGCATAGTATTTTAATAATGCACTGTGGTTATTATGGCACTCTTTAAAGTGCCGAGCTACCGGATACGCGGAGTCATTGGTGTTGATGGCTCGTATGTGCTGGAGTATCCTCTTGTGAACCTGCAACTTGGTGCTACCAACATATCGCAGGCCACAAGGACACTCCAGCACATACACCACGAATTCGCTCTTGCATGTTATTTGTTTATTAATCTTGCGCGGGGTAGCTGAAAAGGGAATAGTGTATTCTGATTTGTTGACCCCATGAAGGCAGGCCTTACAGCTGGAGCATTTTCTGAAGCCCCTGCTTTTGTCCATCCAGTTTTTATGTGTAACCACCTCCGGACTAGACTTAACTAGGGCATCCTGCATAGAATATGCTTTCCTGAAGGTGATTGATGACTTGCCCGGCATTTTTCCTCCTATAATAGGGTCACATCTGATTAGATCCCAATGTTTGGTAACAGTTTTTCTGAATGCGCCATGTTGCCTATTATAAGCCCAGATCAGTCTCACAGATTGTTTGTCATGTGCCTCTATGGATTTAGGTTTTTGCTTGCGCTCAAAGGCCAGGTCACGGGGCAGTGCATTTGCCTTATGCATAGCCTTATCGATCTCCCCCACCTTGTAGCCCCTAGACAAAAATCTAATTTTACTAGCTTCCTGAGCTTGGCTACATTGTGCATCAGTACTGCACAACCGTCTAATTCTGAGCATCTCCCCGTAGGGGATGCTCCGGATCAAATGGGCGGGGTGATGGCTACTGGCATGGAGCACAGTGTTCCCTGCCGTTGGCTTCCTATACAGCTTGGTCTGTAGTTTACCCTTACTGATCTCAATGGTAATGTCCAGGAAGTGTACCTGAGATTGGCTGATGTCTGATGTAAATGCCAAGTTATAGTGATTACAGTTGAGAGTATCAATAAACTGTTCAGCTTGTGTTCGTGTACCACACCAAATTAAGAACACGTCGTCAATATAACAATACCACTGAACAATAGATCTTGCAGCAATGTCAGCGTGCTCACCATAGAGGACCTGTCTCTCCCAGTAGCCCATATGCAAACAGGCATAACTGGGAGAGAAACAGGCCCCCATGGCTACCCCCTGACCTGATGATAATACTGGTTGTTGAACATAAAGAAATTATGGTTCAAACAAAAGGTTATCATAGACAAGATCATCCTATTGTGTTCTGACATAATTATAGGTCTTTGTCCCAAATAAAATTCAATAGCTCTAATTCCATCCCGGTGCACAATACTGGTGTACAATGATGTTACATTTAAGGTTATTAGCCACCAGTTCGGATCCCACTGGATATCCTTAACTTTGCGGAGGAAGTCACTGGAGTCTTGGACAAATGATGGTAGGTTTTGCGCGTGCTCTTGTAAGAATGAGTCCACATAAATTGTTGTATTCGCCAGTAAACCCCCGCAAGCTGCAATAATAGGTCTACCAGGAGGTTTAGCTGGATCCTTATGAATTTTTGGGATCAGATACAGAACAGGCATGATGGGGTGGTCATTTTTTAGGAACTTCAGTTCATCCATGCTGATAAGACCATAGGACCGCCACCCCATTAGCAAGGAGTAGAAGTCTGTCTGGGCTTTTCTTACCACCCCCACATCACAATGTCTGTAGCAGTCAGAATTGTTCAATTGAGAGAGGGCTTCTTCCAGGTAGAGTTGTCTGGGCCACAGCACAATATTGCCCCCCTTGTCTGACTGCCTGACAATGATATTATCATCTTGCTGGATCTTTTTAACCAGTTTAATGTATTGGTCGTTCTGCTGGTATTTGTGTTGCTTAGTTTTGAGCATTTTGGTGTATAGCACCTTGATTTCTTTAGTAGCTGCCTCATGGAATATGTCTATGTTGTCATACAACATGACGGCGTATAGGTGGAACGTGGCTTAAAGTTAGTGAGGCTCCCTAGATTGGTGTTCGGCTGTTCAGGTGTGCTCTGTGAAATTGATTGTTCACATCTGAGGGACTCCATGTCATATAGCAACGGGGCATCGCGCGCCAAGAGCCCTTGGTTGTCTATTTCTGCTCGCACCCCGATTGCCCGTGTTTTACTCCCAGCAAAGTGTTTTTGTAGCTTCAATTTACGGACAAATTTGAATAAATCTATCCTAATATTGGCATAATTGAAGTCACTAGGAGGACAATAAGACAGTCCCATCGACAGAATGCGCAGTTCAGATGCTGAGAATTTGATGTTGGTAAGAATTAAAACAGAAAGAGCAGTACCTGATATTGCCGATGAATTGCTCACTTCTTGGTCCACCGCCTGTTCAAATTCTTCTTTTTTTGTTGACTTTTTCCTTGAGTTGGCTTTTCGGCGCTCGTAGTGCTTGGCGTTGCGGCTTTTGGTTTTTGTTGCGCTGATACCCTGGGGCGAAGAGTCTCGCGTCTGTCCTTGCGTAGACACTCCACCTCTTGGGCCAGAGAAAACCGGGTAAACCCCAGCCGGGGTTCCACCTGCGAAGTATTGGAGTCCGTGTTGCTTTCCACACTGGAGCTGAGATTGGATTCAGAAGTGTCTTCCTGTTGGACTAAGCCAGACATGGCTTTGGAAGTAGACGATTGCGAAGGGGGGACAGGCTGAAACGCTTTACTGGCTTTTATAGCGTCATATTTTTTCGCGAACGTGAAAATTCGCCCCTCAGCATAATCAGCCTTGTCGCGTTGAAACTTGTATGTTTTCCTTTTTCTGATTGTCTCCTCCTCTTTCTGTAACCTTGCCATCATTTCACTCCTTAGATTGGTGCATTCAGCGATTTCCTCAGTTCACATAGCTTCAATCTCTGCATTCAATTCCTCAATCTTTGCTTGAGTCTTCACACGGTCACTATCCGCATATCGTACCAATATTTGCACAAGCCGACGGGAGGAGTCAAGATTACACTCCGCCCACTCCCTGAGCATATCTGGGTCGGGATCTTCGTAACTGGGGGCTAACATGACTCGCAACCCCCTAGGTATTCTATTGACCTCAAGATAGCCGCTCAGGGAGCGGTGCTCCCACCATTTCGATTGTTCGCGCCTCATACGTTTTTCAAGCTTTTTGAACTTCTCACGAGCACTAGCGTTTCCACTCTCTGCTGCTTCCTGCAATGTGGACACAGCTGCATCCCCGGCCGGGGAGTTATCAAACGCGTTAAGGGCTGCCAGCTCCCTCCCACGTAGAGCGTCTGCTGGCATGGCGCTTCCCAGGTGTTCTTGGCGCACAATGCGCACTCACAGTTACGATAGCGGCTTTGACAAATGCTTTCTGGTAGCTAACTTGGCACTCACTTCCTCACCGGATCAATCTTTAAACGTGACGGCTTCACGAACCCGGGCTTCAGGTGCAAACAGAGACAGCTGTCCCAGAGCTCCTCGCCAGGCTCAGGTTACCGCCACCGTATGCAGCGTCCAGGTGCTGGAGCAGTTTCTCCCCAACGGGAGGCACTAATCGACTTCCGGGTCAGCAGAGGTCTTGGCTTCCTGCTGCTCCGCCACTTGAGAAGGAAGGGGTCAACCAGAACCGGAGAAGCTCGTAACCGGTTGTAGAGATAAACACGATCTCAACATTCTCTCACCAGGAGACCTATGCTTGATACCAACGGCGCAGAAGAAGAGAGGAAGACGCAGGGTGCAGGTGAGCAGTGATTTTATTCAATAGCGTGGAAGGCCCACCTCAGCATAACGTTTCGGCCTACACAGAGGCATTGGTCACATGACGCAAAGGGGAGGGAAGGCAAAATTTAAAGTGGAAATGCAAGAATTATTAAACCGTGATTGGTTGCATTAATCACATGCTCCTGCAGTAAGTTCATAGACATGAAAAACATACTGTAAGGCTACTCAAATTGCGGGATAATCCCCGTTAAACAACTATATATGTGCAAAATCGGTAAAGTGTAAACAGTTATATCCAAAGATGGGGTTTAAGAACACATATTAGGCATATTTGCATGATAAAATATCCATTTAAAAATACGCACTTTATAATGTTGTCTATAAATATATATCAGATAAAAATTCATCAATATAAAAACCAGGATAAAACCATACAAAAGTTAAAATAAATTTTAACTTCTGATAAAAAAACACTGATGTCCATATTCAAAAATTGCGCATTTTGTGATGGTTGGCGCACACTACTGTGACTATGCCACGGAGGAGATAATACCTGTCTAAATACATTATCGCAGCCATCAATGTTATTACAAAACCGGTAATATCATCACTTTGCCAGCCTTCTCAGGAAGCATTCGATATATTACAACCAAAGTGACAGTGCATAGTGATAAACATAAAATAAGTTTGTTTTCTTTACTACTGTTTTTTTCTCTTATTGCATAGCCTAATCCTAGGCTATGATGTTTGACTACTGTGTCCACATTGCTCATCAGACATAGGGCCTATGATGTTATAACAGTTAAATGACCCTATGTACACTCTCCTGGGACCTGCTATATAGTAAATCCATGAAATCAAGTTCATGATCTGCGCTGAATGATATTCTGAGAGGGAAGTGAGGTTCAAAGGCAAGTGTAAAAATCCTCTGTTGAGTTGAGACCTCCTGGTGTCTTACTGTCCATCTCTAAGATGTACCTGGTCTCTAACATTCTCAAAGTTCCCTCTTTGTCCCCTCCTCTCCTGAGGGGGCCCACAGAGTCAATGGCATAGTATTTTAATAATGCGCTGTTGTTATTATGGCACTCTTTAAAGTGCCGAGCTACCGGATACGCGGAGTCATTGGTGTTGATGGCTCGTATGTGCTGGAGTATCCTCTTGTGAACCTGCAACTTGGTGCTACCAACATATCGCAGGCCACAAGGACACTCCAGCACATACACCACGTATTCGCTCTTGCAAGTTAGTTGTTTATTAATCTTGCGCGGGGTAGCTGAAAAGGGGATAGTGTATTCTGATTTGTTGACCCCAAGGAGGCAGGCCTTACAGCTAGAGCATTTTCTGAAGCCCCTGCTTTTGTCCATCCAGTTTTTACGTGTCACCACCTCCGGACTAGACTTAACTAGGGCATCCTGCATAGAATATGCTTTCTTGAAGGTGATTGATGGCTTGCCCGGCATTTATATATATATATATCCATACTAATATAATAAAGAGAGAGCCCAAACCTTTGAGGCGGGTAATCTCAGGAACCACAGCACCAATCACAACACCCAATACAGCATTGGAAAGGGCAGTTGCAGCAGAAGGACATAGGCTATGCAGACGCCCATCATATATATTTAAAAGGTAAAAGAACCGTGCCAGAAAAGTAGTCCCTTGTGGGCGTGTCTGCGTTGTGCTGTGGGCGTGTGCTGGGGCGTGACAAACGCTGGGGGCGTTTGGTACGTTCCGCTCTTCATGCCATGTCTCATATCGTGTGCTGTGGGCATGTGCTGGGGGCGTGGGCATGTGCTGGGCACGGGATTACGGGAAAAAAGCGAGCGTTGTGCCCAATGTTTCATTGTTTTTTCTTGCCAGGTTCTGTACATTCCAGCTCCGGGTTTCCACCCTGCTCCCTTTAAAAACCCCTGCACCCCATAATCATAACCCACCCTTACTCCTTAAAATACCCCAACACCCTTAAACACTAACCCATCTTAACCCTATAAATATACCCTGTACCCCAAAACCCAAACCTATCCCTAAACCCTTAAAATACCCCTGTACCCCAAAACCCAAACCTAGCCCTGAACCCTATAAATACCCCTGTACCTCAAAACCCAAACCTACCCCTGAACCCTAAAAATACCCCTGTACCCCAAAACCCAAACCTAGCCCTGAACCCTAAAAATACCCCTGAACCCCAAAACCCAAACCTAGCCCTGAACCATAAAAATAACCCTGTACCCCAAAACCCAAACCTACCCCTGAACCCTAAAATACCCCTGTACCCCAAAACCCAAACCAAAGCCCTGAACCCTAAAAATACCCCTGTACCCCAAAACCCAAACCTAGCCCTGAACCCTTAAAATACCCCTGTACCCCAAAACCCAAACCTACCCCTCACCCCTAAAAATACCCCTATACCCCAAAACCCAAACCTAGCCCTGAACCCTAAAAATACCCCTGTACCCCAAAACCCAAACCTATCCCTAAACCCTAAAACTACCCCTGTACCCAATAACCCAAAACTATATCTGAACCCTTAAAATACCCAAACACCCCAAAACATATACCTCAGTACCCAAAAACATATACCCCGATACCCATACTTACCTTATCCAAACATTAAAAAAAAACATGCTTTTATTATTCATGCATTTACAATGAATTTCATTGTAAATGTATGCGTGGTAAAAGCATATAAAATGTAATGCCATGCGTTATAATTGCATTGCGGAGTCATGGTACTTTCGTAATGAAAGTATGCGGAGTGATGGTATGTGGAAAGAAAGTTGCGGAATAATGGGTGTTTACCCTCCCCCGGTAAGTACAATGGTGGCACGGTGGCCTACATCTCCAGCAACATACTCATATTTTTTCACCACCGATTTGAAAAATGCACAGGTCTCTCTCATTGATGGCCAGCACCGACATACACTTTTAGACACACAAGTTCTAGAATTGCAAACTTTAGAGCTGGGGAGCTACGTTCGAATCTCGGCATCAGCTCAACATCCTGTGATTCCAGGCAAATCGCTTTGTCTCCCCGTCCCTACCACAAATGAATGTGTTCTTCTGTAATGTAAATTGTGCTCATGCCATGTTGTCGAGTTCGCGCTATATAATATTGCAAGGAAAAATAAAGTAGGGAAACTTGAGTTCACACACTACTGAACGCGCACTCTTAAGTGCATCAGCAGTGCACTGTGAATCGGAGCGTTTCACAGGCCTGTCACAGATAAGAAATGCTATCAAACCGAAATCCTACAATCCTTTAGTTTATTCGCCGGTTCAGTTACAAGTAAACGCTGACAGCCATGACGCGTTTCGTCCCTGCTAGGGGGACTTGATCACATGACGCCCTACTACCAATGGCATTCCTTTATATAGGTAATCACTTTTTTTCTTTTAATTTTTTCGTTCTTTTTAAACCAACACATATTTTCATTGGTTAAACATCTATCACGTGACATTTAAAGTGCAAACATATGTGCAAATACGCGGTTCTACACACCAACAATCATAAATATCAAAAATGTCATAATTTGATCTTTGGTTTGTAGACATAAAATTTGATGTTAGGTTAAAACATGTTCAATTTCTGCAAAAATGCGCTTAATTATGCGGTAACAGTTAAGCACCTTGCTGCATAAATGGCGATCTCAACAAACTATTATTTGCTAAAATTTCATCTCCAATATATGTCATATACAAAAAAAATGTTCTCATTGTATAAACCGTCATAAGGGCATACATGCTCAGTAATCTAGATTTACATACTAGCCTTTAAAATAACCTAATTCATCAGGCGGTATAAATATAATCATAAATAAATAATGGAACATTCCAAAATTAAATAAATACATAAATGTATATAAATATATCTATAAAAATACTTTTTCATATAAATAGTATCATATATGTAGATCTGTGTCCCGGTGACTATATACTTTTTCAACTATTTTCCATCATGTAAGTATACCATAATGTTTAACCATACATTGTTTACACCAATCCTATGCTCAGGTAGTTTACCTTGCATCAGTTTTAGTTTATTATAGTGTCTGGACCTGATTATTCTAAAGTGCCTCTGCTAAACTTGAAAAAAGTGAATAGTGTTCATTGGTGCAAAGTGAATTAAAAGGTAGTAAAAAATAGAAAGGAAAAATGTGGGTACGGGGAGAAGGGGCAGACCGGAGTTATATATACAAAACAATCTAATTCATACTTGTTTGGGACAAAGATTTGGGAGAGGTAGAGCTTAAATATCCATTTTTCCTAAACTTATTCAGTTAACTTGCAACTCCTGATGCTCAATAGTGGGCAACTGACAAGATGTTGGCTTAATGGCTTTTTATATCATCAACCTGGATTGAACTGAACTATGTTGTTATTTTATCATAGTAAGCTAGCATGTAATTCCTCTGAGCTGTTAAGGCCATTTGGATGCTTACTGTCAAGGCTGAGAATATAATTCATTTCCAATATTCTAAGGTTCCGCTCTCTGTCTCCACCTCGTTTATTTTTGGGGACAGAGTCGATAAGGTAGTATTTGAGGTCCTTAGAATTGCCATCATGATGTTCATGAAAATGTCTGGCCACTGGGTAAGCTTGATCGTGGTTCTTAATAGCTCTGATGTGTTGGAGTACCCTCTTGTGTCCAGGTAAGGTGGTACTACCTATATATTTTAATCCACATGGGCACTCCAACACATATACCACATGATCAGTTTTGCAATTGACTCTTTTGGTGATTTCCCTATTAGGTCCCCCAAATGGTGTAGGGGATTCAGTGGTGTTTACTCCATGTTGACATGCTTTACAAACCTTACATTTGTAAAACCCTTTCCTCTGCGCAAGCCAAGAGCCCTTGGCTTGTTGTCCACATGGTTCATTCACCATAAGGGTGTCCTTCGTTGAGGCTCCTCTTTTACAAGTAATCATTGGATTTTTTTGGGACAGTCATGCCGATTATAGGATCTTGTTTGATAAAATGCCAGTTTTTTCTAATGATCTTTCTGTCTGCTAGATGTTCTTTGTTGTAATCTAGGATGAACCTAAATGTATTGGGGGTCTAATTTTTAGTTCTACATTCTTTCTAATTGAGACCAAGGTTTCCCTCTCAACCTGATTGCATTTGATACAGGCTTTTTTGAGGCATGTATCGCTGTAACCCCTTTCTTTGAATCTGGCCACACATTCACCCTGTGCTATTTGTGCCATCTCACTATTGCTGCAAATTCTTTTTATATGCAATAGCTCTCCATAGGGGATTTTATTTATGGACCATATCGAAGCCAAGCAGACACAGCACAAAATATCTCAGTGCCAAGCAAGCACCTTTGCAACCCTTAAGAAAGAACTGCCTCAGTTTTTCTGAAACTTGAAAGATAAAAGTGAGTATGGTGTTGGAATGTATGACAACGGTTCTGTGTAATATAAGTTTTTTTGTTTGAAATACAGTTTCCCTTATTGACTGTTTCTTGTGATAAGTCTACCACTAGCATAACATTTGATTCCAGTATATTTTCTTACCCAGGGCCACAGACTGGGGCACCCCACAACACATCCATAACAGTTCTGCCTATCTACTCTTCCTTCATGAAACCCATGAAAGCCAACATTATTAAAAAGAGTTTGGATCTGATTACGAGTTTGGCGGGCAGTCCGATCACTACCGCACTGCGGGTTCGCCAGCAGTATTACCATTGCTCTGCGACTGCCAGGAATCCAGGATCCTGCGGTGTTCGTGCAGTGGTCAGAGGCAGAAATATGCTGCTGGTGCAGCAGAAGCACCGCTGAGTATATTTCAAGTTGCCTCACCACCACCCTTTTCAGGGTGGTGAGCCTGCCATGAAAAGGGAGGCAATGAGCTAACTGGTCCCCTGCTGCCTCAGGGCCCAGGGGGTGCATGTGGGGGACACATGTAGTGGTCCCCTATATTTACACCCCCGCTTCTTGCACTGTGCCACACCATGCAGGAAGGTGCATTCGGTGGTCTGACTGTGGCGGTTTGCATTTTAGGCTCTTCTTTGAGCCTTGCAGACTGCTGCAATACCGCCCACCAGACCAGGATTTAACTCCTGATCTGGCAGGCGGTCACACCACAGGTTTGGCGGTCCTACAGCGGACGGAGGCGGACCACTGCCGCTGTAGGACCATCAAACTCATAAGCAGCCCCTATTACTGTTGAATCAGACTGTATGAATACTCTGTAGACAGACTCATGTAACACTTGTCTTTCTCTTCCGCCTTCACAATGGTGCCGTAAGCCAACATGTGCAACACCGCTAACTTCAATAACATCTGATGATCCTTCTGAAAACATGACCCTATTGGTTCTTTTACCAGAATCGGGTTTTCTCCAAATTCTACCTCCCACAATGTCATGAACCAAGAGGCTGGTTGCTATTGTTTTTCAGTTCTCAAAACACATATTTCATCGGCATTCCACATTTTATAAGGAACTAGAAAAAGTCGTCTCCAGACATCCCTTGGGTACTGTTTGCATTTGACTTGGCCCTCTTGAGTCTCACCCTATAATGCCTTTCTCTTTTTCAGGAAAACATTCTGTAGCTGCTTGAAATCTGCAGAAAATCTTCTGTTTTGAAAAGGGAATTGGGAACTTTGAACTCCGACCAGAAAAATGTACCCTTGAATCAGCCCTCACACAATACACATATTTTTCTAAACACTCTCCTCATTGAATTCTGAGCTTTATCCAGAACTGTAATTAAATGCACATATTTTCCCACACTTTTAACAAACCCTTTGTTTTATGTCTTATTTTTTTGGCTCAAACAGCCAATTTTGGGCTAGTTTTCATTTGAATTGCCTTGTCTACTTTTGCAATCAAAGCAGAGTTGATGTTTCCTAGAAAGCAAATGGCCCTCTGTTTCCATCCTCTAAAACGAGTGATAGACATCTAATAGCTCAGCCTGACACTAACTCAATTTTCGCGAACTGCTCCTGTGTATTTTACATTTAAATTAAATAACCATTTTATTTTTGTGTCTATGGGGAAAATAGCATAGCTGTCTCCTTTTGGGCTTCAGCACACTCGATGGAGACTCACGTCTGAGCAGATTATTACCTACGACATTGTGTCAGCTATGTTTGGCACTGATTTACCACGGGTTTGTGCCAGCGCAAGGCGACGCAAAGTGCACAAAGTGACTCGAGGAATTTGCTATTGAGCTTAAAAAGTGTTTTCTGTTGGAAAGGTCCCATTTCCTCAGTGCAAAACAACAACTTAGTGCTACTTTGCATCACTTTCCTTCAAGTGGGCATTATTGAGGCAAAGCAGCACAAGTACGCCGATGTTTGATGCAAAGCCCAATCTACTAAGGTAGCTTGACCGGACTTTGCATAAAAATTAAGGCCTAGTTGAAAGCTTCAAAAAGGGGAAATTTGTTAATTTCTCCAAAAAATAATAAATTGCACGTGTGCTGAAATTCAGAACACGCACCCAATGCATGATATTCTTTTGAGTTTATCTAGGCACAGAAGTTTTTACCAAAGGGTTATTCACGAATTGCAAAGTCAATCCAAGGCCGCACATACTTACCATAGTGCAAAGCTATGTGTCACTCAAGGCAGCCTTGTTAGAGATCCAGTTCAAAGAAATGAAAGCAGCAACAGGCCAAAAATAGTAGACATGACTCTGCGTTCTGCTTTCCCCTTGCTCAGTGCAGCACAGTTCAATACTATTGCTATACCACAGGACTGTATGCCCGAATATCGACCACAAAAAGATTGTGGTAAAAAATATAGTTGCAAAAACAACAAGATGATGGACGGAGTGTTTCAAACACTCACCTCTAGTCAAGAGATCTGGGTTAAATCCATCGTTCTTTTGCTCACTATGCCACCTCAGTTTGGACCCAGCCATATGCAAATCAGTCTTGACCCTGCTCCCCATGGAAACAGTCCAGCTCGAACTGCCAGGCCAGGTCCTCCCTGGACCAGAACCAAGCATCCTGCGACCAGTTCCGGGGAAACACCCCACATTGATATATAAAAATTATACGTTACAATCAATGTGGTAAATAAAAATATTTTTAAATAAAAAATGTAATAGTAATTTGTTTATTAAATATAACACAAAATAAACAAATAGAATTATTAATATTTCTACTAATAAAAAAACGCTTCAGATAATGTTTGAATATATGCAGTAACATTTCAGATTTTGTATAACTGTATAACTGACCTGCTGTTTGTAAGGGCGCTGACAGACCCTTTCTCTTCATCTACAACTTGCGGTTCCCGCTTCGCGGGACCCGCTGCGCACTTCTGCCGCCTGGGAAGGCTGGACACTGCACCCCTGCGGAACGTGCTTTGGACAGGGCTGCGAGCAAGTGGGGCTGGACTTCAAGGTCCAGAAGCCTCTGCAACCCGCGCCTCACGCCACCTGGCCGCTCTCCCTGTCCACCACGCCCCGCCTGCACACCTGAAAAGGCTGGGGAGGAGAAGACGCCGTGGGACGCTGAAACTGACCTGCTGTTTCTAAGGGCGCTGACAGACCCTTTCTCTTCATCTACAACTTGCGGTTCCCGCTTCGCGGGACCCGCTGCGCACTTCTGCCGCCTGGGAAGGCTGGACACTGCACCCCTGCGGAACGTGCTTTGGACAGGGCTGCGAGCGAGTGGGGCTGGACTTCAAGGTCCAGAAGCCTCTGCAACCCGCGCCTCACGCCACCTGGCCGCTCTCCCTGTCCACCACGGCCCGCCTGTCCTCTATAGGTCCACCTATTTAAGAGAAGGTATCCACCCGCGGCGCGGGAGCGTCCCGGGAGAAGCCCGGGACAAGGGCGGGACCGTCTAAGGCCGTCCAAGGACGATCAAGGTCGGGCCCACTCTCTTTCATCGCTGATTTGAGGACCCTTATCCATTGACTGGTATTAAGATTTTGTACTCATTCTTATCTGTTTTTAAAAATTGAATCTTTATATTCATATGATGTCTTTACGTTCAGGGAAGGGTAGGCAGGTAATGGTAAAGACGAATAATGGGAAAGCCACTGGAACTTTAGATGATTTTATAACCCGGGCAACGGGGATTTTAGAAAAAGAAATTGCCCTTACTGAAAAGCGTTTGTCACTAGACTTAATAACAGGGAAACGCTCCTCCTTGGGACGAATTGGCTCAACAATTACCCCCAACAAGACAACAATTACCCCTGATAAGAGTACAGATAATATTTTGGAAGCCAGCCCAATTCTTGTTGTAATTTCTGACTCCCAGCCAACTATGGTTGAAGATTTCGGGCGCTCCTCAGATGAAGCACCTACACCCACTCTTGTACCTATACTATCAGGTATCACGGGGGATAGCGCCCAACATTGTAACCTGAGTATTAATGGGTCTACTCCTATGCAACCCCGAGTCTTAGACTGCGAGCATGAACTCACGCAACCTAATAAACGGAAAAGAGGGGGGAATCATAGAAAGGGAAGTAGAGCTAAGCTAGCTAAGACAGTTGCACCTAGAGTATCGGCAAATGAGCCCAAGCAAAAGGGAACCCATTCAGGTGATGTGGGACAGAAAATCTTTTCCTTCAATAATAATAATGAGGAACTACTGGGGAAAATTGAGAAATTGGTCCAGAACCTTTTGTTGCCTCTCCTAGAGAGAACACAAATTGTTAACTTAAAGTTAGACCAACTAGAACACCTTATCCCACTTAATACTCACTCTCTTGAAACACTGGCAAATAAGAGCAAATCACCTGAGACGGGGGGTAATAATAATAATAATAATAATATTACCTCAAGAAAAGGGGGCCAGAAAACTTTAGGTAAAGCACCCCAAACACCCACAATTGTGGACCCTAAGGTAGCACCCGTTCCCTCAGTACGGACTAAACCCGTACCATTAGCACGCAC
Organism: Lissotriton vulgaris; assembly: GCF_964263255.1. NCBI lineage: Eukaryota > Metazoa > Chordata > Amphibia > Caudata > Salamandridae > Lissotriton > Lissotriton vulgaris. The sequence continues at coordinate 660,829,375 of NC_141694.1, forward strand.
TAAATCTGCAGTGGTGGCCACTGTGGGGTCCCAAAGCCAAAACGTGGCAGGCACAGCATCAACATCTGAGGGAACTACATCCAAGCAGGGAGTCACCTCTGGCCCTAAACCAATTCCATCACAGGGAACTGTAGACGATAGTGACAGAGTACCTAAAAAGAAATTACCTCCCGTAAATTTGCCCCCAGACTCTGTCCCTTTTATGGTAATCCTGACAGGAGTTCCTGCAGTTATGCCTAATAAATCGGAATCAAATCAGGATCTTAAAAATAAAGTAACATTTTGGCTTAATAATAATAGGCCACTTCCCCCTGACTCTAAAACAAAAATACTCAGTGTGCGAAGAGTCCCCTGGGTGGGTCCAAGCGAGAAGGACCTAGAGGGGGATTGTATTCTGATTAATTTCAGGGACACTTGGGTAAAAGATATGATCTGTCGTAAACCAAGGTTTGCCAGAGTTGGAGATATCCAATGTATAGGTTTGGAATACTTTTATCCTAAGTTGAACTATGTTCCTCCGAATCCGTACCATAAGAATTCCGGGCTGAGCTTCCAGAGCGAAACATATCCTAGGTGGATTCGGAGAAATATGGCTGCATGGCCGAACCCAAATAACCTGGAAATGTGGCACCAGGGTGATGGCTTCTTTAGGGGACCAATATGTAACAATAACAACTTTTTGCAACCACCCTATAACGACCCAAGACTGAGAATCCAGGGAGATGATTACCTAGGGTGGATGCCAAGTAATATTCCCCTAAGAAATCGTTTTGATCCACTTGTGGGTATGGAGGAGTTGGATTGACCACTACAAAATCTTTCTGGAGATGTTTTGCCAATAGGAGAGCTGAGCCAGAGGGAGAATGGGGAAACCCAAGGCAAGACGTACGGGCTGGACTGTTCCCATGAGGCACAGGGTCAGACTGATTTGCATATGGCCATGTCTGAACTGGGGTGGTGTGGAATGCAAAAAAACGATGGATTTAGGCCCAGATCTCTGTACTGGGGTGAATGTATAACATTGTTCTGCATTCTGTCCATCACCTGTGGTTTTTGCATTTGTCACCCGAGTGGGATGGGTATGCTCAGACGTGAGTCCCATGCTCTCCACACCACTGGATTCAAGCAAGCCGGGCTGAAGACGGCTGGAATGCCAGAAACCGGTCCTCAGAAGCTTGTTTCCGGTCCAGGGAAGGCATGGCTTGGCAGTTCGGGCTGGTCTGTTCCCATGAGGCACAGGGTGCCTCATGGGAACAGTCATGCCACATGTCATGAACCAAGAGGCTGGTTGCTATTGGTTTTCAGTTCTCAAAACACATATTTCATCTGCATTCCACATTTTATAAGGAACTAGAAAAAGTCGTCTCCAGACCTCCCTTGGGTACTGTTTGCATTTGACTTGGCCCTCTTGAGTCTCACCCTATAATGCCTTTCTCTTTTTCAGGAAAACATTCTGTAGCTGCTTGAAATCTGCAGAAAATCTTCTGCTTTGAAAATGGAATTGGGAACTTTGAATTCCGACCAGAAGAAATGTACCTTGAATCAGCCCTCACACATACACATATTTTTCTAAACACTCTCCTCATTGAATTCTGAGCTTTATCCAGGACTGTAATGAAATGCACATATTTTCCCACACTTTTAACAAACCCTTTGTTTTATGGCTTATTTATTTGGCTAAAACAACCAATTTTTGGCTAGTTTTCATTTGAATTGCCTTGTCTACTTTTGCAATCAAAGCAGAGTTGATGTTTCCTAGAAAGCAAATGGCCCTCTGTTTCCATCCTCTAAAACGAGTGACAGACATCTAATAGCTCAGCCTGACACTAACTCAATTTTCGCGAACTGCTCCTGTGTATTTTACATTTAAATTAAATAACCATTTTATTTTTGTGTCTATGGGGAAAATAGCATAGCTGTCTCCTTTTGGGCTTCAGCACACTCGATGGAGACTCACGTCTGAGCAGATTATTACCTACGACATTGTGTCAGCTATGTTTGGCACTGATTTACCATGGGTTTGTGCCAGCGCAAGGCGACGCAAAGTGCACAAAGTGACTCGAGGAATTTGCTATTGAGCTTAAAAAGTGTTTTCTGTTGGAAAGGTCCCATTTCCTCAGTGCAAAACAACAACTTAGTGCTACTTTGTATCACTTTCCTTCAAGTGGGCATTATTGAGGCAAAGCAGCACAAGTACGCCGATGTTTGATGCAAAGCCCAATCTACTAAGGTAGCTTGACCGGACTTTGCATAAAAATTAAGGCCTAGTTGAAAGCTTCAAAAAGGGGAAATTTGTTAATTTCTCCAAAAAATAATAAATTGCACGTGTGCTGAAATTCAGAACACGCACCCAATGCATGATATTCTTTTGAGTTTATCTAGGCACAGAAGTTTTTACCAAAGGGTTATTCACGAATTACAAAGTCAATCCAAGGCCGCACATACTTACCATAGTGCAAAGCTATGTGTCACTCAAGGCAGCCTTGTTAGAGATCCAGTTCAAAGAAATGAAAGCAGCAACAGGCCAAAAATAGTAGACATGACTCTGCGTTCTGCTTTCCCCTTGCTCAGTGCAGCACAGTTCAATACTATTGCTATACCACAGGACTGTATGCCCGAATATCGACCACAAAAAGATTGTGGTAAAAAATATAGTTGCAAAAACAACAAGATGATGGACGGAGTGTTTCAAACACTCACCTCTAGTCAAGAGATCTGGGTTAAATCCATCGTTCTTTTGCTCACTATGCCACCTCAGTTTGGACCCAGCCATATGCAAATCAGTCTTGACCCTGCTCCCCATGGAAACAGTCCAGCTCGAACTGCCAGGCCAGGTCCTCCCTGGACCAGAACCAAGCATCCTGCGACCAGTTCCGGGGAAACACCCCTCATCAGCCAGACGAGTTTGAAACCAGTGGCACAATGAGCAAAATATTGTTGTCAAAATATTGAGAACCAAAATATCGACTTTAATACAAATAGGGGCTCATTACGATGTTGGGCGGAATGCCTCCACCCAACAGTTGGAAGCTTTCTGACCGCAACAAAGCCTTTCCGGCTGACTCGGTCGGTTTAAAGTCCGACCGCCCGATTACAATGTTTGCAGTCGGAAAGTAAACTGGCTGGTCATTCTGACTCGTTCCGACGGACTCGCAGAGTATTCCTGTTAGAACCGCACTGTAACCCCCTTGTGTACGGCGTTTCCGCTGTCTTGATTATGATGTCGATTTCCAACAGCCTTTCCACGTCAACTGGTCTGACACAGAAAGGCTGTTGGAAAGTGACTTTGGGGGCCCCTGACAGGGCCCTCTAACCCCTGCGGCATTATTTTGTTGGCCAAGGGGATCCCTATGGAATCACCCTGTAAAACACTGCACTGTGTTGCAGGTCCCATGGGGTGCATGTGACAAGGTGCAGGGTTTTACACACACACACACACACACACACACACACACCATTTCCCCATAGGAGCCTGTGTTACGGTTGGTCAGTCTCGATTCCGAGACGGTGTCGGGCAGAGGCTTTCTACCTCACATTGTAATGAGCCCCTTAATGTAAAGTACAAAAATATTGACAAACAAATATTGTGGTCCAATATTTTAACTTTGTATAGGTAAATACATGTATTTCATTTTAGCATTAGTAATATGTAAAATTATTATTTTATTTAAATCGATTTAGAAATTAACATAAATATAACATCAACATTAATTTATTACCTAAAACATATCCTAAATAACACAAATAATATTATTATCATTTTATACATTGATATATAAAAATTATACGTTGCAATCAATGTGGTAAATAAAAATATTTTTAAATAAAAAATGTAATAGTAATTTGATTATTAAATATAACACAAAATAAACAAATAGAACTATTAATATTTCTACTAATAAAAAAACGCTTCAGATAATGTTTGAATATATGCAGTAACATTTCAGATTTTGAATAACAGTATAACTGACATGCTGTTTGTAAGTATTTACAACAAGGGGTGGTGAGGGACAGAGTCTCTGAATTAAACAGAATACTCTCACCCAGTCAAGAGATCAGGGCTAGATCCAACACCGTTTTTTAGCTCACTGCACCATCCCAGTTTCAGAACCTGGCTGTATGCAAATTAGTCTGTTCCTGTCCCAGTGCATGATGGGAACAGGGCAAACCAAACTACAAAAGCCAATTCTTACACTGGGAAGGAAACAAGCTACCGGGGACCGGTTTCTGGCATTTCAGCCTCTTCGGCCCGGCTTGCTTGAATCCTGATGGTGCAATGATCAAGGGACTCACATCTGAGTATACCCTTCCACGCTTAGGGTGGACAAAAATATTTACAACAAGGGGTGGTGAGGGACAGAGTCTCTGAATTAAACAGAATACTCTCACCCAGTCAAGAGATCAGGGCTAGATCCAACACCGTTTTTTAGCTCACTGCACCATCCCAGTTTCAGAACCTGGCTGTATGCAAATTAGTCTGTTCCTGTCCCAGTGCATGATGGGAACAGGGCAAACCAAACTACAAAAGCCAATTCTTACACTGGGAAGGAAACAAGCTACCGGGGACCGGTTTCTGGCATTTCAGCCTCTTCGGCCCGGCTTGCTTGAATCCTGATGGTGCAATGAGCAAGGGACTCACATCTGAGTATACCCTTCCACGCTTAGGGTGGACAAAAATATTTACAACAAGGGGTGGTGAGGGACAGAGTCTCTGAATTAAACAGAATACTCTCACCCAGTCAAGAGATCAGGGCTAGATCCAACACCGTTTTTTAGCTCACTGCACCATCCCAGTTTCAGAACCTGGCTGTATGCAAATTAGTCTGTTCCTGTCCCAGTGCATGATTGGAACAGGGCAAACCAAACTACAAAAGCCAATTCTTACACTGGGAAGGAAACAAGCTACCGGGGACCGGTTTCTGGCATTTCAGCCTCTTCGGCCCGGCTTGCTTGAATCCTGATGGTGCAATGAGCAAGGGACTCACATCTGAGTATACCCTTCCACGCTTAGGGTGGACAAAAATATTTACAACAAGGGGTGGTGAGGGACAGAGTCTCTGAATTAAACAGAATACTCTCACCCAGTCAAGAGATCAGGGCTAGATCCAACACCGTTTTTTAGCTCACTGCACCATCCCAGTTTCAGAACCTGGCTGTATGCAAATTAGTCTGTTCCTGTCCCAGTGCATGATTGGAACAGGGCAAACCAAACTACAAAAGCCAATTCTTACACTGGGAAGGAAACAAGCTACCGGGGACCGGTTTCTGGCATTTCAGCCTCTTCGGCCCGGCTTGCTTGAATCCTGATGGTGCAATGAGCAAGGGACTCACATCTGAGTATACCCTTCCACGCTAAGAGTGGTCTGCTCAATTCAGACACTCTGTTCATCACCACCCCCTTTTGTAATTCGATTTTGGCCACTATAGGTGTGGCAGGGTATACTCAGACATGAGTCCCTTTCTCACTGCTCCATCAGGATTCAAGCAAGCCGGGCTGAAGAGGCTGAAATGCCAGAAACCGGTCCCCGGTAGCTTGTCTCCTTTCTGGTAAAGAATTGGCTTGGTAGTTTAGTCTGCCCTGTTCCCATGATGCACTGGGCCAGGGACAGACTGATTTGCATATAGCCAGGTTCTGAGCTGGGATGGGGCAGTGAGATAAATAACGGTGATGGATCAAGCCCTGATCTTTGGACTGGGTAAGAGTGGTCTGCTCAATTCAGACACTCTGTTCATCACCACCCCCTTTTGTAAATCGATTTTGGCCACTATAGGTGTGGCAGGGTATACTCAGACATGAGTCCCTTTCTCACTGCTCCATCAGGATTCAAGCAAGCCGGGCCGAAGAGGCTGAAATGCCAGAAACCGGTCCCCGGTAGCTTGTCTCCTTTCTGGTAAAGAATTGGCTTGGTAGTTTAGTCTGCCCTGTTCCCATGATGCACTGGGCCAGGGACAGACTGATTTGCATATAGCCAGGTTCTGAGCTGGGATGGGGCAGTGAGATAAATAACGGTGATGGATCAAGCCCTGATCTTTGCACTGGGTAAGAGTGGTCTGCTCAATTCAGACACTCTGTTCATCACCACCCCCTTTTGTAAATCGATTTTGGCCACTATAGGTGTGGCAGGGTATACTCAGACATGAGTCCCTTTCTCACTGCTCCATCAGGATTCAAGCAAGCCGGGCCGAAGAGGCTGAAATGCCAGAAACCGGTCCCCGGTAGCTTGTCTCCTTTCTGGTAAAGAATTGGCTTGGTAGTTTAGTCTGCCCTGTTCCCATGATGCACTGGGCCAGGGACAGACTGATTTGCATATAGCCAGGTTTTGAGCTGGGATGGGGCAGTGAGATAAATAACGGTGATGGATCAAGCCCTGATCTTTGGACTGGGTAAGAGTGGTCTGCTCAATTCAGACACTCTGTTCATCACCACCCCCTTTTGTAAATCGATGCTGTTTGTAAGGGCGCTGACAGACCCTTTCTCTTCATCTACAACTTGCGGTTCCCGCTTCGCGGGACCCGCTGCGCACTTCTGCCGCCTGGGAAGGCTGGAGACTGCACCCCTGCGGAACGTGCTTTGGACAGGGCTGCGAGCGAGTGGGGCTGGACTTCAAGGTCCAGAAGCCTCTGCAACCCGCACCTCACGCCACCTGGCCGCTCTCCCTGTCCACCACGCCCCGCCTGTACTCTATAGGTCTACCTATTTAAGAGAAGGTATCCACCCGCGGCGCGGGAGTGTCCCGGGAGAAGCCCGGGACAAGGGCGGGACCGTCTAAGGCCGTCCAAGGACGATCAAGGTCGGGTCGGGCCCACTCTCTTTCATCGGTGATTTGAGGACCCTTTTCCATTGACTGGTATTAAGATTTTGTACTCATTCTTATCTGTTTTTAAAAATTGAATCTTTATATTCATATGATGTCTTTACGTTCAGGGAAGGGTAGGCAGGTAACTGTAAAGACGAATAATGGGAAAGCCACTGGAACTTTAGATGATTTTATAACCCGGGCAACGGGGATTTTAGAAAAAGAAATTGCCCTTACTGAAAAGCGTTTGTCACTAGACTTAATAACAGGGAAACGCTCCTCCTTGGGACGAATTGGCTCAACAATTACCCCCAACAAGACAACAATTACCCCTGATAAGAGTACAGATAATAATTTGGAAGCTAGCCCAATTCTTGTTGTAATTTCTGACTCCCAGCCAACTATGGTTGAAGATTTAGGGCGCTCCCCAGATGAAGCACCTACACCCACTCTTGTACCTATACTATCAGGTATCACGGGGGATAGCGCCCAACATTGTAACCTGAGTATTAATGGGTCTACTCCTATGCAACCCCGAGTCTTAGACTGCGAGCAAGAACTCACGCAACCTAATAAACGGAAAAGAGGGGGGAATCATAGAAAGGGAAGTAGAGCCAAGCTAGCTAAGACAGTTGCACCTAGAGTATCGGCAAATGAGCCCAAGCAAAAGGGAACCCATTCAGGTGATGTGGGATAGAAAATCTTTTCCTTCAATAATAATAATGAGGAACTACTGGGGAAAATTGAGAAATTGGTCCAGAACCTTTTGTTGCCTCTCCTAGAGAGAACACAAATTGTTAACTTAAAGTTAGACCAACTAGAACACCTTATCTCACTTAATACTCACTCTCTTGAAACACTGGCAAATAAGAGTAAATCACCTGAGACGGGGGGTAATAATAATAATAATAATAATAATAATATTACCTCAAGAAAAGGGGGCCAGAAAACTTTAGGTAAAGCACCCCAAACACCCACAATTGTGGACCCTAAGGTAGCACCCGTTCCCTCAGTACGGACTAAACCCGTACCATTAGCACGCACTAAATCTGCAGTGGTGGCCACTGTGGGGTCCCAAAGCCAAAACGTGGCAGGCACAGCATCAACATCTGAGGGAACTACATCCAAGCAGGGAGTCACCTCTGGCCCTAAACCAATTCCATCACAGGGAACTGTAGACAATAGTGACAGAGTACCTAAAAAGAAATTACCTCCCGTAAATTTGCCCCCAGACTCTGTCCCTTTTATGGTAATCCTGACAGGAGTTCCTGCAGTTATGCCTAATAAATCGGAATCAAATCAGGATCTTAAAAATAAAGTAACATTTTGGCTTAATAATATTAGGCCACTTCCCCCTGACTCTAAAACAAAAATATTCAGTGTGCGAAGAGTCCCCTGGGTGGGTCCAAGCGAGAAGGACCTAGAGGGGGATTGTATTCTGATTAATTTCAGGGACACTTGGGTAAAAGATATGATCTGTTGTAAACAAAGGTTTGCCAGAGTTGGAGATATCCAATGTATAGGTTTGGAATACTTTTATCCTAATTTGAACTATGTTCCTCCGAATCCGTACCATAAGAATTCCGGGCTGAGCTTCCAGAGCGAAACATATCCTAGTTGGATTCGGAGAAATATGGCTGCATGGCCGAACCAAAATAGCCTGGGAATGTGGCACCAGGGTGATGGCTTCTTTAGGGGACCAACATGTAACAATAACAACTTTTTGCAACCACCCTATAACGACCCAAGACTGAGAATCCAGGGAGATGATTACCTATGGTGGATGCCAAGTAATATTCCCCTAAGAAATCGTTTTGATCCACTTGTGGGTATGGAGGAGTTGGATTGACCACTACAAAATCTTTCTGGAGATGTTTTGCCAATAGGAGAGCTGAGCCAGAGGGAGAATGGGGAAAGTTGTAATGATAATCTGGTGGAGGATGTCTCCGTATGTGACGAACCTATTATTAACCTTCAAGACTCAGAGGTTTGCACCACCCGAGAAAGTGAATCAAATTTAATTACCCTAAGGCAAGATTTGGTAGCAATACCAGAATTAGTTGGAAACAAACTATGTGAATCAAGGCTGTGTCTAATCTCTTGGAACATCGCTGGGCTCGCTACTAGATTGGAGGATGAGGCCTGGTTGGATTATGTGGGTGATCACGACATTTTGTGTCTTCAGGAGACATGGAGCCGAACCCCCCAGAACATTGATGGCTTTCAATCATTTAATGTCCTAGCGGTGCCTTCACCAGCGGGGAGGGCAAAAGGTGGGATAATGACAGCATTTTCCCTCAAATTATGTAAACTTGTAACATCTAAAATAGTTGACACCCCATGGTACCAATTGCTTATGTTGGAAAAGCTGTTTCCGGAACCACTGTTATTGATCAACTGGTATTATAATATCTTTGATGACAATGAGACATTTATAATATCGAACTTGGAGGAAGCAATAGCCAAGGCACGCTGTGAACAGCCCCTACTTTTTATTATCTGGGTGGGTGACTTCAATTGCTCATTATGTACTCATGGGGACTCGAATGTGTGTGGTTTGAAAGATTCACATGAACACCCTCTGACACACTTTAAACACACACCCCAGGGGGATGCTTTAAATAATATCATCATCTTAAATGACCTATGTATAGTGGAGCCCTGGGTTGGCCCAAATTCGGCCCCAATACCAACCTTTCAGGGAAGTAGAGGCACGATAAGTTTTATTGATTTTGCAATTGTGTCTAGTGGGTATTTTCATTATGTTGACAAGCTTGAGGTAATTGCAAATGCTGCCAGTGACCACAACCCTCTAATGTTATCCCTGCTATGTCCTGCTAAATCCAAACATCCAGTCTGGGAGCAACCTATAAAGTATAACAGAAATCAAGGCATTACTCTCAAATGGGGTAAAATAGACGCTGCTGGTCTAGAGGCAGAGAACCTAAATGCATATAGCTCCGAACTTGAGTCATGTCTATCGCCTACAGCTAACCCTGAAAAGGTCATAGGGAATTTTGAAATTTTATGTGGGCATGTAGCTGAGCGTCTCAAAAAACCAATTGGGAAAAATAAACCAAAGGGCCCCAAATGGTTTGATGCCGTGTGCTCTGCAGGCATTAAAACAAAAACTAAGGGATAAAGAGCTGGTTAGAACGACCAGATTGGCCTATAAAGAGGCCATCAGAACAAGGAAGCAGGATTTAAAAAACCTAGCTTGGGAAGATCTAGAGAAGGCCTCGGAATCGGAATTAAAAGATAGCAGGCTCTTCTGGGAAGTAATTAATCGTCCCCTTTTTACGAGCGATGGTAAGGATAACATTGTGATGCAGATTACAGGTGAATCATGGGAATCCCACTTTGGAATTTTTTTTAACCCAAATGAAATCCTAACCCAGGAACCATTGGAAGATACTAGGGAGCTGGTGGCCTCACAGACATCTTTGTCCCTGAGTTCTTCGCTTACTTTGCAAGAGGTGGAGGATGCCTTGAGGAAAGGCATATTACTAAAAGCCCCCGGCCCTGATTCAGTACCTTTGGATTTCTTTAGGCATAATGTTGTAAATGTAAATGTACAGGAATTTATATAGCGCAAATCACCGAGTGGTTTCTAAGCGCTTGCTTAGGGAACCCGTCCTGGTATTCCCCTGTGAGATAACCCCGGCAGGGTATCCGCAAGGTGAAAGCCAGGCATCCCACCGCGAGCGGCCGTTGTGGAGATCAAGCAAGCTATTGCCCAGAGTCGCAGAGTGTGAACCCGTGAATCGAGTAGGCACTGGAGCGAGAATTGTCGAGTCCATGGACATTTTAGGACTCAAGACCCCGCCGAGCCGGGAATTGAACCCTGGTCCCGAGCTGACCTCTGCTTCCAGGTCTGCCTCCTCTAACCAGTGAGCCACACTTCTGGTTATGGTGTGGGCCCCTTTACTGCTAAACGTGTTCAGGGCAGCTGTTATTGGACGTATCCCGGCATCATGGAAGGAGGCAGTGGTGGTGCCGATTTTTAAGAAGGGCGACAGATCTGACCCCCGATGCTATCGCCCAATATCACTAATTGATGCATCATGTAAACTATTGGGTAGGGTCATTTTAGCCAGATTGGAAACATGGGCAGATTCGGTGGGCCTCATTGTGAATTCCCAATACGGGTTCAGAAAAGGTAAAGGGATGGTCGAACAGTGTCTGAATTTGGCACTAATCATAGGAAAGTACATGAAGGCAAGGAATTCTTCCATCCACCTTGCCTTCATGGACCTTTCAAGTGCATTCGACACTGTGTGTCGGAGCAAGCTCTGGCAAATGATGGGGGATATGGGCTTTGAGGAACCCTTGGTCACTTTGCTTCGTAGAATGCATGAATCGACAACTGTAGCCATAAGGTTCGGGCCAGGGGGGAAAAACAAAATCTATTCCCTCAACTGAGGGCGTACGACAAGGATGCATATTAGCCCCTTTTTTGTTCCTTGTGTATACAAATGGCCTGGAAAAGTATCTGTTGGACCATTGTCATGACTTCCCAAAGGTTAACGGCAGGAGCATACCAATGCTTTCTTATGCCGATGACACAGTACTTATGACCCTCACAGGAAATAGCATGCAGATCTGTCTTGATCCCTTTAACACCTTCATGTTGGACCTAGATCTGAAGGTAAACTTCACCAAATCTTTTGCAATGGTCTGTGGCCCAAAGGGGACCAAATCCAGAAAGTTTGTGGTAAATAATTTCACCATCGAAAAGGTAGAAAATTTTAACTATCTGGGAAACCTTTTTAATAATAAATTGAGTTGGGCCCCGTTAATGAAGGTTCGAGTTCAGAGCGCTAGTCGCTCTATAGAAGGTCTGTTTCGCTTCTGTGGCAAGCTAGGTCAAAAACCTGTCACACATTTAAAAACCCTGTATAGATCAAAATGTCTCTCGGTGGCCACCTATGGGGCAGGGGTTTGGGGGATTGAAAGCCCTGCCTCGATACAAGTCATGGAGAACAAATTCATAAAGCGTGTACTAGTGATTCCACCAGGCTCGTCAATTAAATTTGCTCATGATGAAATAGGTTTGAGCTATGTGAGTGATACCATTTGTCTTTCACTCTTATTACTATGGGGCAAAATATGGTTATCTGAGGATCTTCACCTATCTAGAGACATTCTCCAGGACTGTTTAAACCTGGAGAATGGGAAGCAGATCCCTTGGTTATCATATGTTAACGAAATGCTTCATAAAATAGGTTTGGGTGATATCTATGACAACCCTGAAAAAATCCAGGGAGACATTAAACCCCTCATCAAATCAAGTTATTGGAAATCTTCACATGCTCATTCCCTGGTTAGGCCATCTGGATCTATGGTGAACTTACAGCACCAGCTTTATTTAACCTTCACGACTCAGGTGCAATGGCGATTTTATCTAACAAGGTTTAGGCTAAACATCCTGCATTTTCTCTTTGCCTTTCCTAAACAAGGGGGTTGGTGTGAGAGGCTGCCCCCTTGTCCTTGTAATAACAAAGTTAGTCAAAGTACTATGCATGTTGTCCTCTTTTGTTCCTTATATAAGGATCCGAGAACTAGGTTTATTAAGCCTATTTTGAAGGGGAAGCAACCATGTAACTATAAAGAAGGTTATGACTACTTGTTATCATTGTCATCTTCTGGAGTGTGTTGTGCTATGCTAAATTTCATACGAGTGTCTCTCCTGATTAGGAAACGGTATGGTTAATTTGGCCTTAGACCTTTTTGTTCATGTAGAATGTTGTATTGTGATGCTTATCTTTTTGCTCCTTCCGATGGCCATTCTAGTATGAATATTCTATGAAATAACACCTGTTGATTTAAAGTAAACTGTATGGGCCTACTCTCTGTACGTTTTGCCAACTTTTACTACCTGTGAACATATTAATTAATGTTTTCTTACCAGCTCAATATGTAATTTTAAGATTGCTTCTTTTAAAATATTTCTAAATCATGTTTTGTAAAATGTTCTACTTTTATGAGTCTTTTCTGAATCGAATAAAGTTTTTGAACCGAACCGATATGCAAATACAACGAATTGAAAATTAAAAGGACACAATAGAAATATAATAAAAAGAAATAGTACAAATTAAAAATACATATTTTTAATGAAATATTCTAGAATATTTTGAACACATTCCAGTAACACACAGTAACCTATCTCCAATACGAAACTAAAAACAAATATATTCAGAAACAATAATTCAAATACACTATTCAAACTACAATTGTTCAAACATTAACGAAAACATTTACATTGTGGGGGTCAAATTCACTATGCTTAATACAATCTAACAAATATTGGGAATGTGCGCACATTGGGGTTTAAGATTGCATACTCTAACATTCATATAATAAACATTTGGGAAAGTACAAACAGTTGGGTGAAGGGTGGATTTATTTACATTCTAACTCCATTCGAGCAAACATTTTGGAAAGTGCATACATTGGGGGCTGCAATTTCGGATTCACTATTTTGTCTCCGGACAAACAGACTGGGAAACATGTTTACATTGATCCGGGAGGGTAATATTTATTATTCTAAATGTACTTTAAAAAACATTGGGAAAAGTGGTTGCTTTGGGAGAGGGTCTGATTTACCACTGTGGCTCCAATATCATAAACATTGTGAAAAGTGCATACATTTGGTGAGAGGAAGATAACATTACTACTTTAAATGCAGCCTAACAAACATTGGAGGAAGTACGTATACTGAGGACTAAGTTTACTAGTCTAACTCCAATCTACCAAGCACTGCGGTAAGACCATACATTGGGAGAGGGGGCAGATTTACTAATGAAACTCCAGTCTGACAAACATTGAGGAAAGCGCATACATTGGAGGGGTAAGATTACATACACCTGAATAATATAAGCACATAAATATGAATAACTTTCAAAACCCTACATTTTTAAAATTATTAAACTAAATATAAAACATTCTTAAGTATTTCAGAAATGCTACAAATATTGAAACTATTGTATTTTTTATATATTTTTAATAAACAATAAACCTATAAATGTCTCATAGATATAACAACATAATACATCTGTATGATTTACAAATAGCTTTCGAATTTCTGAAATTTCATATATTACAATTTAAGATAATTATAATTTGATAAGCTGTTTTTAAAAACACACTCTACCATTCCCTCAGTATACCCAACAGTCAACTTTATTAAATAAATATTGTATAAAATAAACATATATTTACATATTTCAATCATTTAGAGCATTTATAAGCTAGACCCCAAAAATAAACAGTTACACAATTTTAGATAGCATAATTAATATACATTATTTATATATTTTTTTATTGAAAGCCTTCCAGCACTGTCCACTAATAAACCCCACACCACCCAAAATAAAAAATAAATACATTGAATATTATAGAATTTGTAAACAAAAACCACAGGGTCAAACATTGCATATAAAAACACAATGAATAGTTAATAAGCACTTTAAAAATAACTCTACCAAAAAAAACACCAATCCACTCACATCCCCTAAAGAAATTATTACTTTTTTCTAAAACCATATAAATAGTTTTATATTTTGAAACTATTTAATAAATAAGAAATCCTGATAAATAATTGGCATAATAAATGTGTTAATCAATTATTATCAATTTATAAATACTTATTTAAAACACTACCCACTCAATCTCCTAATAGCCAAGCAAACCAACATTTAAATATATTATATAATTACAAATGTTATCATGTAAAGAAATAACTAACAACTAAAAAATGCATATTTAACATTATTTAAAATATCTAAATATTTAAAATGAGTATAGAATTTAAGAAAAGTTCTGCTCATCCACTCACCCAATACACCCACCAATCTGTACAAATAATGCAAAATTATATGTTTTATAAATAATTATACTACATTTCACAAAAACATGAATAATGAAGAACAGATATAATTACTTTGAATATAACTGCCCCTGATATTTTTGTATTTACCATATTTTGATCACTCTTATATGATCAACAATATTTGTGAGTCAATATTTAGGTGGAATCTCCCTCCACAATCACATTCTTTGCAGAAGAGCATAGCCTGTGTTCACCAAAAATCCTTTCAAATCAACCAACGTACAGTGTATTGTTCTTCACTCCTTCCTTACTTTGCTGAACACAAGAATAATTGAATGTTTTGCAGCTGATATGTTACTGTTCATTCAATTTTAACATGTGCCATCTTTCTTATTGTCATTGTAAGGACAAGACTGTTGAGATTGATAACATGAACATCAATATTTTAGATCAACACAAGCTAATACTTCACTGTCACATTGTTGAGTTTGAATGAGCCTGCTTCCCTTAACCCGCTGTTTGGCCATTGTTAATGTAATAGTTGAACTATAGAGACTTTGATAAAACATGTTTGAATCTCAACATGGGCCAAAGGAAACAAGATACACATTCAGAAGTATTGCTATTCTGTAAAAGAAGATACAGCAAAAAATGTATTGGCAATAATTAACTTTTACTTCAATTCGGTGTATTAATGTACTTTTTGTAAACGTTGGAAAACATCTGCCTACATTTATTTATTTTATTATATATCCTTATGGTTAGTGATGATAGTCATGGACTAGGAGAGAGAGTATAGCCACTGATGCTTTTCTGCCATTGACACAAAATGACGACCCTCAAGCAACTTATTGTGAGATCTCCAGAGATTATGGATTCACACAAATATATCAAAGGTCTCAGTTGAGTGGACATTGCCCTAAAGTGTGTGCCCCTCGTGTGCAGCAAGAGTAGTCTATATCACAACATATGCTTTGTGTAATGTATTTTATGCTGATGTCAATGACTTATTGAAAAGGTGGCAGCAAATATTGTGGTTCTGCAAATGTATTACTTGCATTTGCAATTTCCCTGTAAATATAGTGCAAATATGTGCTAGATTTAATTTTTCAAGAAGTATGTTATATACTGATGTAGTGCTTACTTAACTGACAGTGGGTAAACAATATCTCAGAAGATTTTTCTGAATCAGTAGATGCTGTGATATCAAGCTCTGTAGGAGATTGAGGTAGAATGACGAAACGTATGGCTTTGTCATCAGCCAAAACTAAAGTGATGGGCAAGGGGGTGAAGATGGATCCATTAAGGCTGAACATGAGGTCTTGATATGTGTGGGAATCAGGAGAGCTGGTGAGATTAAGTAGTGGAGAGTGCTTCTTAAGGAATTTACATCTTATTTATAAGACTGCTCCAATCGGAATTTAATTGCTCTTTAGGACATTACATGAGTAGTGAACAAACATTCATGTGGCAATTTGAGAAAAACTATTAGTAAAGAACTGTGTCCAATCATGGATGTCTATAGATAAGAGGAAGCAATATGGAGCTGAGGACGGACAGAACTAAAGAAACAAATATTATTTTAGGTACTGTACTGTACTGTACTGTGGCATACTTGTATAGCGCAACCTGTCACCACAAAGGGCATCCTGGCGCTTTGACCTGTACTCAGTGAGAAAGCAATAGCTCAGCCTATCCTGGGAAAAAGATAAGTTTTTAGAGCCTTTCTGAAAGGTAAGAAATCTCCAAGGCTTCTCAAGGATATAGGCAGAGAGTTCCAGAGTTTGGATGCCGCTACTCTAAAGGAGCGGCCCCCCATCCTCACTCTCTGGAATCGCGGGACTACCAGTAGCCTGGATGACGAGGAGCGTAAAGCTCTAGCTGGACAATACCAGGCAAACATTCGCCGCAAAGGAATGGGGCCCAGATCATGAACAGCCCTAAACACAATACACGCTGCTTTGTAGCGCACTCGTAGATGAACTGGCAGCCAATGGAGTTCTCGCAGTGCTGCCGTGGAAGAGCTGTGGTAGGGGCGAGAAAGGGCGAGTTTAGCAGCAATATTTTGCACCCTTTGCAACTTGCCCAGAAGTGTTACCGGGGCCTCCAGAAGTAGTGCGTTACAATAGTCAAGTCGACTTAGGATGGTACAACGCACTACTTCTGGTCTGGCTTGCACAGGGAGGAGAGGAAGGACCAGATGGAGTGTCTAAAATGGTGCCGTTTGAAGAAGTTCTGGTTAGTAAGGAGTACTTCAAAAATATTCTTCAAAGTGCACTATCTTAGATACTCCATCTATGCCAACTTCTTTCAAATATATATCTAGGTGAGTGGTTTTACACGTGCTAGATATTGGTGGTGATACATATGTGTACGGATTCCATTGCGTATCAATGTGTGGTGGCTGATTATTTGTCAAATAAACATCATGAAAGAGGCAAGGGGACATTTGGCAACTAAGATGAAGGCTCTCAATGGTCGGATGTTGATGGAATCAGTTCTTTATAGTGGATGAGCATAAGAAAGGTAACTCAGGTATGGGATATGTATCTATAGTGAAAATGATAACAGTAACATGACAAGAGGCTAACATTTCTGATATGTTTAATGAATGCTTAGTGTATACTTTGAGTTAATTGTTCATTGGGTAGCAAAGAGCAAACATCTCAATATGCACCCAAAAATAATCATTCTAAGGAAAGTAATTAAAAAATTCAACATTATTTATGTGATTTCCATTCATCGGCAACATATCAGTGGATTTAGAGAAAAACATTTTACACCTTCCAACTCTCATTTGAAATGTGTATTTGTTTTCTCTATTATTGGTGAAGGATCTCTAGGCACATTTTATGCATTAATTTGAGTGTTCCATCCTCTCTGTTATGTTGGAAAAAGATGTGATCATTCTCCATGCAATTGAGAGCTATTGTCATGGTAACTATCTTAAAATGGAGAAAAAGAGCTCTTATGACACCCTTCTTTGTCAAAACCTTCTCACTCTTACACAATCAGAATCCTAGCTTTTCTTGATGATTAAGAAATAGGACAACAATGGTCCTGGTTCAAGTAAGGTTCCAAGCAATTTATGCGCCTTGTTGTTCGACCTGTCATCCTTAGGGTGGTCTTCCCTCAAACTGTTTGCATGCTCCTTTACCTCCTCTTTTTGCTGTATATTTTTGTTGGTGTTAGGACTCTGAGCATTTTACCACTGCTGGCCAGTGCTTAAAGTGTTTGTGCTTTTCCCATAAACATAGTAAGCATAAGCATACACAATTGAAATATTTAGTTTCTTGTTAGTCCTTTGTAAGGTTGTATAACATTTACCCAGAGCCTGTAACCTAAATATGACTAGTGGGCTTGCAGCACTGATTGTGCTACCCACCCAAGTAGCCTTTCAAACCTGTCTCAGGTCTGCCATTGCAGGGCCTATTTGTGCAGTTTACAGTCATTTCAACTTGACATTTAAAACTACTTGCCAGACCCTAAACTCCCTTTTTATTACACATGAGTCAACTCAAAGTTGGGTTCTAGGTAACCCATACAACAGAGTGCTTTGTAAGTAAAAGGTAGGGCATACGCTGTTAAGTTTTGCATGCTCTAGTAGTGAGAAACACAAACATTTGTGTTTCATTACTGTGCGACCTACTCTTTTCATAGGTTAGCATTGGAAATTCCTTACAAGACTTTTAAGCTGTAATTCCTGATCAGAAAGGAGTAGCTGCATCATGTGTGATATCTTTGGAATGGTAATGACACATTCTCTTTAATAGTAAAGTTGGATTTAACATTAGAATTTTAGAAATGCCACTTTTAGGAAGTGGGCATTTGACTGCTCTTACTGCTCTGTGGCCTGCAGCCTGTCTTCAATACAAGTCTGGGGAAGTAGTCAGCTACAATTTGTGCATTCCCTCTAGACAGCTACATACACAGGAATGGTGGGTGTGACAGAGAACTCACCTGCATTCATCTGCATTCTGATAGCTACCTGGAAAGAAAGAGAGAAAGGAAGCTGACACTCACATTTGAATAATTGGTGTCCTGTTTCCAATATAAAGGGTTGCTTCCCAGCCCTGGCTCCTCTACTGATAACCTGGAGCCAGGGCTGGGAAGAAATAACCTGTGGGTTACCCCCACATCAAAGGCACAACTCTGTATAAGTACTGGAGCTCTGACGCTACCGGACCTGTGAAGAACTCTGCTGTGCTACAAGGATTGCAACTTAGCTTGACTGCTGCATTGGATGAACTGCTTTTCTGCTTTACTGTGCTTTCCTGCTGTCTGCTGATCTCTGCCCTGCTGAGGACCTGGACTGCACCCATCTCAACTGAACCCTGAATGGCTCCAAGGGTTTGCTGGCATGCCACATGTTCTCAAGTCTCAGGGCCATCAAAGACTTCCTTCAACCCTGCAACAGCAATGGACTCTTCTGTCTGTGAGTTCGACCCAGCCAAATAGTGCCAATCCAGTCCAGGGCCCTTGAAAGTGAGCTTCTGCTGTGCAGAACGTTCAAAATCGATACAGTGACAACATTGCGCTGATTGGACCCAAGGCATTGCCTTGCATTGCCAATGCAAGAGCTGATTAACAACATCACTATGATGGACTGCGTGGCGTGATGATGACGGACAGCCCGGCATGATTCATCCCCAGCATTGTATAGGGTTTCATCAACGAAGCCTTCAGTGCCCGCACAGATCAGAACTGATGCATTGAGTGTTTGATGTCAACGCTTCCTCTATCTAAGGCAGTTTTTCAGCGTGACCTGCATGAGTCCTGTAGTCGGCCTGCCCTCCATCATGGCCAGCCTGAACTTTGGATTTACCCCTGTACAGCGTGACCTCAAGTAACTCCTAAGTGCTTTTTGCTTGTAAAAAATATATGTTTATTTATTCTTTAAACATTCATAACTCTGGTCCTACTTTTTGTCATTTTGGTCTTCTTTTATGCATAAAAAAATATGGGAAACAGCATTTACAATGCTTCTCCACAACGCAGAACCTTTACAACATGGTTGTTGTAACCACTGCTTTGTTACCACGCATACTATTACATCGCAAGTTGTTTCAATGACTTGCTATAGGGGGCAAGCTGGTGTTAGATTTACAATCCAACACCTTTCCTGCTGTTGCACAAATTGGAGTAGGAATAGTAATTAATGTTTGATCGGGACAAGATGGCGGCTGTGTGACCTGAGCGGGTGTCACTCCCTGACTGCTGCTCTCTTTAAAAATGATTACGGGAGACAAATCTCTGGAAAACTCACTGTGATGCTATAAGGATTGTTAGAAATGGGATTTCTGGTTGGCTAAGGCTTGCGCCAAAGCCAGGCTGAAACCACCACTCTAGTTAGGGCAAGGGAGTTACACTGCAAGATAACCCCTACTCACCCCCCCTTGGCAACGTGACAAAAGCAGTAAGGCTTATCCCGGAGGCAATGTGTAAAGCGTTTGCGCAACACACACACACAGCAGCAACACACTAGGCACACCACAAAAAGGAACTCCACACAAGGTTATATATAAAAATAGCCTTGTATTACTATAAACACAATAGAGCATAATCACACAATTACACTGTGCCAACTGGCACTGGGCAGTATTTAAAGGGGATTATATACAGAGGACAGGGCCACATGGGCCACTGTCAGAATCAGTACTTAGTATAAATAGCACTTAGTAGAACATAGAACACTTGTAGCATGAAATAACAATTGTAGGACACAACCAGTAACCACTGGTATAAGGTAGGTACACACTTCGCAATACTAATCACCATAGGCATAGATCACGCAGGGACACATAAACTAACTAGTATAACTTCTACTAGGCAAAGCAACCTCCTAAGCATGAAAACACATTTAGGGCCTAAACAAAGCAGCTGCCCACTACTTGCTGGGCAGCTGTAGAGTCCCAAAATACATGTCCCCTAAAAATAAGGAGAACCTAAACTTTGCAGTTGCCCACTACTTGCTGGGCAGCTGGGAATCACTCAACAGGGGCAGGAGCTCACACTGGCCCTCAGAACAGATTGCGCCCAACGTTGGAGCCACACGGGGCTCTGAAGACAAATAAGGGCCCTGGAGCATTCTGGCTCCCGAAATCAACTGTGCCCCAGGAGCACCCGGGCTCCTTAAATAACCAACTATGGCCCCAAGACGTTGGAGTCCCACTCGGGGGACTCGGTAAACAATGGCCCCCCACTGGTGGAGCCTCTCAGGCTCTAAATAAAATGTTGCCCACAATGTTGAAGCCACTGGGCTCTTGACACACAACAATGCGGCACTTGTCGTGGCAGTGGCCCTCTGCCATCCGGGGCCGCTCGGGAAGTACACTTCGGCGGTGCCTCGCTCAGGCACCAACCTTTCCCCCACACGGAGCCCGCACTCACCGGCTGCTATAGCAGGGGCTCTGCGTCGTCCGGTCTGCAGGAGAGCTCCCTCTCCTCGTGGCTCTCCCCAGCTGCATTCCGGGGCTTTCCCTCGCTCTCAGGAGCCCCGGGGGAGAGACGCCGGCTTCCTCTGATCGCGTCGGGTGGAGGCGGGGTGGGCTCCCATCCACCGACTGCACTTCCAACCATGGCCACACAGCAGCGCGGGTGGGCTCCCGTCCGCTTCCTGTTTTGCGCAACTGCTTCTGGGTCTTCGCAGGCAGCGCGCCGGCCCGTGGGAGCGGCTCACTTCAGCAATCCGGGGTAGGCTCCCAGCTCAAAAACCAAATCCCTGGTGGGGTGGGCAACCGCTAGGGCTACACTAATAAAAAAAAATATGGCAGTAAGCGGGGTGGGCAACCTCGCCGATAATCTAAGGAAAGGGGGGGATCCCCACGCTGGGGAATCCCTCAGAATAGGGATCGCCGCTCTAAAGGCACACTGCACTATTTCTGCTGAGGGAAGACTAGCGCTTCCTAGGCGCCCGATTGTAAAAGTCCAGGGAAAAGAATAAAGGCGGGGGGGCAAAGGCTGGGGCAAGGGGCCAGCTCACAGGGCCCTCCAGCAGGGAGGCAGTCCCCAGTGGCGGTTCCTCCTGGTGCCCAGCAGCAGCAGGCCCCCCTCTCAGGTCAGGAACAAGTGAGAACAACTTGCATGAGGTCACAGCCCCTTTTTATACACATATTTCCTTTGTCTGGAGGGTGCAGGGTAGGGGAAAAACCAGACGCAGCTGGTTCTGGAGCACTTTGTTGTGCTCAGCCCCTCTCCCCATTCACAGGACAGGCTAGGGACATCAGACGCACCACAGGGGGCGGAGCCAGCATTGTGTAGGGAAGGCCCAGCCCTATTAAGGTATCAGGAGCACTCCTCCCTCCCAGCAACATGCAGATCTCTCCATTCACCACTGGGGCAGACCCATCCTGACTCCTGGAGCTAGGCACACCAGCCAGCTCCAGCCAATCACAAGCCAGACAGTCAATTCACATTTACTACACAGACATGCCAACTTCTAGAAGTGGAACTTCCACACTAGACACATTAAATCTGCGCACACCATCGCGCAGCATTTAATCTCACGAGTTCGCACATAACAAATGTAACAAATGTAACTAATGCAGTCACCGTGCCTGAACAAATTTATGTTACTAATAAGGCTGGCAGAAATGAAATGAACAAATCAGAGACAGGTACTACTGACATGGCTTTAACTGTGAGGAGCCCTGAGATGGTGAACTCTTTGAATGTTGCTGCAAGAGGGGCTGAGGGGGACATTGAGAAATGAACGCAAGAGAAGGAGACTGATCTTGAAACTACCTCTGCTTATCAAATCCTGGTTGGGGGCACACTAGGCATTGGAAACGGTACTGGTGGAATATCAAATACACAGGATGGAGAGAGCTTTTTTTCACTTGCAGAGGAATCCGATATGGATAATAGCACAGATTTGGATAATATAGATGATGACAAGACTGGAGAGGATAGTGGGAGTCCCCCAACCACCGGGGACACCCTAAGCAAGGCCATTCATCGACATAGTAAAACCAGGAAGAAAGCCTTTGCTAGTCTAGGACGACGAGATAGCGCTTGTTCTGAGGCAAGTGACCACCTCCAGTGGGATTACTCCACAACCAGTCTAGCAGGGACATGGGGGCCGGGAGTGCAGGAAGATGATCTAGGGGCCCCCAGCAGTAAATCAAACTCACCTACCTCAATTAGTCTGATATATTCCACGCTCAAATCTATGCAAATTGAAGCACGTCAAGAGCATAAAAGAGCGCAGCTGGCAACTAAGAAAATTCAAGGGGCGATCCGTAAAAATGCCAAAGTCTGTTTAGAGGTCGTCGCTAGAACAACTGCCCTCGAGAAACGAATAGTTGGCTTGGAGGCTGGGTTAGAAAATGCTGAATTAAAGACAACTGCTAATGATGAAAGGTTGGCGGACATAATGTGGAAGTTGGAAGACTCCGAAAATAGACTGCGCAGGAACAATCTACGCCTTTTAGGGATTGATAAAAAAACAGAGGGGGATGATGTAAGAGGGTTTGTACTGAGATTGTTTAAGTCTGCATTTCCAGAACTAGCATATTGGTGCTGGGAAACCGAGATCCAGAGAGTTCACCGATTCCCCCTAATGATGAAAAAAATCCAGGTTCTGACTCTAAACCCCGAGCGATTTTTATTTTTTGGGGCAATTTTTTGCTGAAGCAGGCCATATTTGAGAAGGCACGACCAGATGGCAGGAAATCAGCTGAGGCCAAGACTTTCTTTGTGCGGCCTGATTTTTGGCAAGCAACAGTGGAGAGGAGATGGCGGCTCCGTCAGTTGATTAGCCCCTTCCAAAAAAAGTGATGTTAGGTCGATTTGATTACCCTGCGCGGCTGAAGGTTATACACCAAGGAAAGATTTGGGTGTTTATTTCTGATCTGACTGCTGGCTAATAGACTCAAGCTTTGTAAGTTTGTATGCAGTGTTTATAGCCTGTTGGATGTATAAGTGATTCGCTTGGGGGGCCTGTTTTTCTCATTTTTCTCATTGTTTTTGATGTAGTAATATTAACTTTGGGAAAGCTAGAAGAGAAGGTGGGATTTTAGGGTTGGGGGTACTTCTGGTGGGCCCCCTTATTTGAAGTCTTTTTCCGATCCTAATAGGGTTGGATTTCTTTTGTTCTAAAGGCTTCTTTTTTTTCTCCCTTTTTTCTTTTTTTCTGGGGTCGGGGAGCGACAGGGCGACACTCAGGAACGCGGGAGGCATTGCAAGGGTCTGAGGACCTTTTTTGCCTTAATGGAGGGTGTGAGGGGGAGGGGGGTTGTGGATCCACTTCAGAGAAAGGTAAGGTTAGATCTAATAGCTGGGCAGTTTGTGGGTAAGAGGATGGTTTGGATAGGGGGGTATCTTTTTTATGACTTTGGTTTTCTGTAAGGAATTGAAGTTTACACAAGATGGCATGCATTAGGGTAGCCTCTAACAATATTTGTGGGCTAAATGACACAGTAAAACAGCGGAGGGTGATAGAAGATGTTCGATACTTGAAGGCAGATATTATCTGCCTTCAGGAGACGCACATCGAAGCTACCCGGAATAAACTCTTTGAATTTGAGGGATTTGAATTAATCTCTTGGACAAAGCTGGAAGCCAAAACTAAAGGGGTTCCAATACTGGCACGTCGGGGTTTGGTTAATATAGTTCGCTCTTCTACCGATGAATACGGTAGATGGGTTATTATACAGGGCAATATCTATAATAAAGTATTCACACTGTGCTCCATTTATGGTCCTGTATTTGATGATGCGGAACTTTATAACTGGCTTAATTTAGAGCTGGTTGGTTGGCCCTCTCCGATCATATTATGTGGTGATTTTAATATTAACATAGCTAGTGAAGTGGCTAATCACTCAGATATAGAATATTTCGGGCGGAAACCGAACCTTTTTAAGTCTTTGGCTCGAATGAAAGAATTACACGATTTGATTGATATGTGGGCTTTTGGTAGGAGAAATGATCCTGGGTATACGTACTTTTCAGCACTGCATAAAATTCACTCTAGGCTAGATTATTTTTTTATTTCTCAAAGTTTGACACCGGGTGCCAGAATAACTAATATCCTAGAGTAATGTCTGATCATAACCCGTTGGTACTAGACGTTAATATACAATCTAGGGGAAAAAAACAAGATAGATGGACCTTTCATCGGGGTCTGTTGAGAGACAAGGTGTATATTGAATGTATGGTAATATGGATAATCAGATTTCTAAAATAAAAATATTGGTAGCACAAACATACAGAATGTGTGGGACACGCTTAAAGGCGGGATCAGGGGTGAGACCACTCGGAATGGGTGGGAGAGTCAGAAAAAAGAGAAGGCAAAAGTACAGGAGTTATATAGAGTATTAGAAGATGCCGAGAGCAATCTTGTTAGGGATTTATCGGGGTGGGGATGCTGAAATAGCACAAACTAGGATAATAATTGCAAAATCCGCCATTAATGAAATTTCGTTAGCAAAATCTGCAAGCAAATATTTCGCCTGGTGATTAAAGTTATATGAAAATAGTGAAAGAGCGTGTCACATGTTGGCAATAAGGACTAGAGAAAAAGAGATTACTTCCTGGATAACCAGTATTATTGGTCTGGATATTGGGCTGGTCACTGACGAAGGGGATATTTTACTGGCTTTTCATAAATTTGATCAAAAAATGTATTCTGAAGATCTTAGAGATAACTATGAGACACAGGCAGCAATACAAAAGTACCTTAGCGAGATTGAGGTAGATTCATTGTCATCTGATGACCAGGATATGCTCGAAGCTGTGATCTATTCTGAAGAGTTATCTTTAGCTATAGGCTCTCTTCCATCTGGCAAGGCGGTAGGTCCAGATTTTTTACCTGGAGAATTTTATAAGGTCTTTAAACTTCAGCTTGCCCCTTATTATGTTAGAGAAGTTTATAAAAGGTTCAGAGTGGGGGTAAGCCCCCTGAATCTTGGCGGATGGCTAGAATAGTTACATTTCTAAAGAAAGGAAAGATAGCAACAGATACAGGTTTGTATAGGCCAATTACGTTAATTAATAGTCATATAAAAATCTATTCAAAGATATTTGCTAACCGACTGGCAGTGGTTATTAAAAAAATCATTTCCCTGCAACAACATGGCTTTGTTCCAGGGCAAGAAACAATCGATCACATACGTCGAACTATCACGCTGTTTGATTACACCAAGGTTTAAGGAGACCCTATGGCTTTAATCCTGCTAGACGCGGAAAAAGCTTTTGATAGGGTCTCCTGGCCTTTTTTATGGGCCACTCTGAAGCTCTATGGTTTAGGGGAGAAATATATTCGAGCCATTTAGAGTATATATGAACAACCAACTGCTCAAGTATCGGTGATGGGGGCCCAATCGGGAACAATAAATATATTGTGAGGAACAAGACATGGGTGCCCTTGTTCCCCCCTGTTATTCGCTATTTACATTGATCCCTTAATCAAGAAGGTTTTGTATGACCCAATAATTCAACCCGTGCAAGCAAAGGGTGGGGACACAAACATTTTAGGCTACGCTGACAATTTAGCGATCCTGACTTGTTCCCCACAGTTAGCCCTACAAACATTACAGTTTGGCCAGATTTCTGGTTACCATTTAAACCAAGGTAAAACCCAAATAATTTGTAATGAAAGAACTAGTTTAGTGGATCATCGGATAGTGGAAAATGCCAAATAGCTAGGCAAAGAAATTAGTTCAAAACCCGAGGATATCGTGGAGATCAATTCAGAGCCACTTATACACAAACTAGAAACGGATGCCCGTTGAATGAATAATTTGCAGTTGACGATGATGGGCAGATGGGTGCACAGACATAATATTGAGTCCAAAATATCGTTTGGACATAATATCGAGTAAATAATATAGACTGGACAAATTATCGACTGGACAGAATATCGACTACAAAAATATCGTTTTTAAGGTAAGTGAAGTAATATCGACTGTATAAAATATAGATAGCAAAATTATCGAATTTCTAATAATATATAATATTTTATAGTGTATTTTTATGTAATAATATGTGTGAAAAGTGTGTATTAATGTTATAACTAATTTTATTAAATGAATTTTGTTTTTATAATAATTGTGTAATGTAATTCTGTAGCGGGTTGTGGGTTTATAGGGGAATAGGGTGGGCAGTAATTTAATTATAATTAATTAAATATGTAAATTAATTAATTGATATTAATTTAAAATTAATTGTTAATTAATTTATATGTGTTAATTAATTTAATAGTAATTGCAAAATAATTAATAATAATTGATTAATTGGTAAATATGTAAATTTTACTAATTTAATGCAGTAGCGGGTTGTGGGATTATAGGGGAATAGGGTGGGAAGTAATTTAATTAATAATATTTAAATATGTTAATATATTTATTGATAGTAATTAGTAAATAATTGATAATTAATTTATATGTGTTAATTAATTTAATAGTAATTGTTAATAATTTTATATTAATTGATTAATTGGTTAATATGTGATTTTAACTAATTTAATTTTTACATCTACGCTTTCCAACGCTTTCCTTACTGTTGCATCCATTGGAGTTGGAATAGTAATTTTAACCCCTATGCTATCCAACGCTTTCCCTACTGTTGCACCCACTGGAGTGGGAATAGTAATTTTAACCCCTACGCTATCCAACACTTTCCCTACTGTTGTACCCACTGGAGTGGGAATAGTAATTTTTACCCCTACGCTATCCAATGCTTTCCCTACTGTTGCACCCACTGGAGTGGGAATAGTAATTTTAACCCCTACGCTATCCAACACTTTCCCTACTGTTGCACCCACTGGAGTGGGAATAGTAATTTTAACCCCTACGCTATCCAACGCTTTCCTTACTGTTGCACCCACTGGAGTTGGAATAGTAATTTTAACCCCTACGCTATCCAACGCTTTCCCTACTGTTGCACCCACTGGAGTGGGAATAGTAATTTTAACCCCTACGCTATCCAACTCTTTCCCTACTGTTGCACCCACTGGAGTGGGAATAGTAATTTTAACCCCTACGCTATCCAACACTTTCCCTACTGTTGCACCCACTGGAGTGGGAATAGTAATTTTAACCCCTACGCTATCCAACGCTTTCCCTACTGTTGCACCCACTGGAGTTGGAATAGTAATTTTAACCCCTACGCTATCCAACGCTTTCCCTACTGTTGCACCCACTGGAGTGGGAATAGTAATTTTACCCCTACGCTATCCAACTCTTTCCCTACTGTTGCACCCACTGGAGTGGGAATAGTAATTTTAACCCCTACGCTATCCAACACTTTCCCTACTGTTGCACCCACTGGAGTGGGAATAGTAATTTAAACCCCTACGCTATCCAACGCTTTGCCTACTGTTGCACTATTTGGAGTGGGAATAGTAATTTTAACCCCTACGCTATCCAACGCTTTCCCTACTGTTGCATCCACTGGAGTGGGAATAGTAATTTTTACTCTATTGTTATTGTACGTTAATAATATTGGCTATTATTTAATTATATTTTGTTACTATATATATATGTTTTAAGAAATATGATAAAAAAAATAATTTTTGTACTTTCATTAATTATTTAATTATCATTAGTTAATTTAAGTATTCTTAAGTATATTTTAGTACTTTAATAGTGTTTTTAGTAAAGTCGATATTTTTTACAACTATATTTTTGTAAACGATATTTTAAACTCGATATTTTTGTACTTACCTGTTTGTAGATAGAAACTCGATATTTTGTCAGTCGATATTTTTGACACAATATTCTTGCAGGTCGATATTTTGGAATTCGATATTATTTCAGTGATCCGGGCAGATGCAATGTCATCAAAATGATTTTCCTTCCTAAGGTTCTATATTGTTTTAGAGCTATCCCCTTGCTGATAGACCAAACTAGGTATAAAAAGCTAGATCGGATTGTATCTTGGTTTTTATGGTCAGGGAAACGCCTGAGAAGGGCTCTTAAATTTATGACTCTGCCCAGAGACAGGGGAGGGTGGGCAGTACCTAATTTTCAAATCTATTACTGGTATCACATTAAAACAAATAGGAGAATTATTGGATGGAGTAATTTGGGACTGTCCTGATAAGCCAATATATTAGTTAATCTACTGGGCAGAGGCTAGGGGACTTTTGTTTTGCCATATAGACTTTGCGTATTTTAAAAGGGTGAGGTTCAAGGTTTTGCTTAGTGCCTTTCGAGTCTGGACGGCGGTCCGTAAATTGTTTGGAATCGGACGGTTTCACATATATTCTCCTTTCTTAAGGAATACATTTTTTCCAGAAATTTTTTGTGATGCTTATTTCAAAGAGTGGATAGCTAAAGGGGTTAAATGTATAGGGGATATTATATTGGATGCTAGTATTATGACGTTCGAGGCTATAAAACAGAAATATGGAATCGAGAACAAACATTTTTTTTTTTATATTTACAGATTAGAGATTTTCTCTGTAGAAGAAATATTACCTGGGCACATATTCTGTTAATCAAACTGATTAATGGAAGCCAAGCATCAATTTCGTCCATATATAAAATAG
This sequence comes from Lissotriton vulgaris, assembly GCF_964263255.1. Lineage (NCBI taxonomy): Eukaryota > Metazoa > Chordata > Amphibia > Caudata > Salamandridae > Lissotriton > Lissotriton vulgaris. The sequence continues at coordinate 660,858,494 of NC_141694.1, forward strand.
TAAATGAAAAAGAAGTGATGATCTAACACTGCATTTTGATAGGTGGAAATTGGACTTACAATCGGGACAAGGCGAGTGTGAAGATTCTCTTATGTATAGCCAAACTGCTTGTATTTCTGCAAACCTTCAGGTACAATGTTTTAAGACGTGGTTCAATTTGTACATAACTCCTGCTCGAATTCACAAATGGGGGAGGGACCTCTGGGATAAACTGCTATCGATGTGGGCAACTTGCTGCGGACAGTACACATATGTTTGCCACCTGCCCCAGCTTGTTCCAACTGTTGGGCAAAATAGAACAGTGTTTAGGACAAGTTCTGGGATACTCTGTTTTATTGACCTCTCAGGTTATCATGTTAGGTGTTTCCAACCAAAATATACCCGAACAAGATTGAAAGATGCTTTCTGTAGCGATGGCTGTGTTACGGCTTTGTTTAGCCACGGTATGGCTAAACTCGGTCCCCCCCCGACGATACAAGTATGGTTTAGCAAATATTTATCTGTGTTTAACTGGGAAATTTCTGTTTATTGGAGAAGAGGAAATGGGGCTCGGAGGGAGGGAGAACAGATTTAGGGAACTCTTATTAAGTGGTTGAATCAGGATTAATAATGCTCAGCTTAATAGGTTTTTTGATTGGTTTATGTTTGTATCTGTCCTCTGTACCCTGTGGGGATTCACCAAGGAAGGGTGAGGGGGTCGGGTTGAATAATAATGAAAAAGAGGACTTAAGGCACAATGGTTAATTGTATGTTCTTTTCATTTTTGTTTCATCTCTTTCTATGTCTGACGCCTTAATAAAGATTTATACAAAAAAAGGAATAGTAATTAATACTATTCCTAAGTCCAGCATACCCCCTACAGCAAGTCAACTTGCAATGTACTGGTTCACGTTGTAACACGTTGTAACAACGTGGTTGTTGTAATGACTGTGTTGTAATGGCAGGTGATGTATTTGCATGCATTGTAAAGAGACATATTCAAAAATATAATCTATTTTTTAACCGTGTGTGGACTATTTTTGTGGTGTTTTCATTGTGTTACTGTGTGTGTTGCACAAATACTTTACCCAATGCCTCTTAAAATAAGCCAGACTGCTCTCTGTCAAGCTGCCAGAGGGTGAACACAGGTTATCTTTTAGTGTATGTCTGGTTTCCCCTGACTAGAGTGGTGGTTCCTACTTGTACAGGGTAAATACTCTGACAACTACAAACCCCAAATCTAACACTTGTCTAAACACCTAAGCATTTCAAAGATGCTTACTAATATTTTATCAACAACATTTGCCACCTCGGATTCCTTCGAGTATCACCTATCCTAATAGTGTATCTCATTAATGTGTTCTATAGATTTGTATGGTCTTGATCTTGAATGTACATATGCATGTATGAATATAGTATTTTTACACGACTAATCTAACCACAATGCAGCAGAGCACTGTACATGGTTAAAGACAAGCATAGAGTGTTTGGATAACAGGAAAAGATTCTGCTTTGGAGACTGGTAATACATTGTCATGTAGTCTTGGAAAGGGCCTGATGCCTGATTTTTTTCTTTTTTATACTGTCTGCAGTATGATGGTGTCCAGGCTGCAAGTGTGCAGAGAACCAGAAGAGATGGTGTGCCTATCTGCAAAAGAAGTGGGATGCCTATGGTGATAGCTTTGTAAATGATGCAACTAGATAACCCCTCAAACGGGATAGTTTATCTTTGTCCTCCTGCTGCTTTCATGAGCATTAAACTAATGGGTTGCTAGGTCACTGCTCTGAGCACCTCACGAAAGCCTGGTCAAGGTGCTGTCACTTACTACCACTCACGGATGTCAATGCAAAAATGCCTTAATTTCACGAAATGGTTCGCAAACGTATAACAAAATAAAGATGCAAGGTTTAGCCAGGAAATAACTTTTACTGAGAGTGGGTGTAAATGGAGAATATTGCAAAACATATTTAGAGGTCTAATTTAAAAGAGAACTAGAACATTTTTAGACCTTTGGGGCTTTGGTGGTGGTAGGATTATGTTGTTGGAAGGGAATGGGCGTCAGGTGTGTAGGATTATTTCAACTGTATATAATTCTCTTATTCCCTTCCATGTGGGTGTCCGTGTCTGCCATGAGTTTGTAATTCCTTGCCCTGGATGCAGAGATGTTTATCTCAGGTGCAGACGTCTCTGCCAACTGTGCAGAATGCAAAATATGGTCACAATCTTACTACTGGGAATCTTTTGCTTATAAATTCTTTTTATAGAGCTCTTGCCGCTAAAATGAAGAATTAGAGAAAAGTGAGTCTACCCTTTGTAGTCCCATTATATTCAGAAAAAGTGAATACCCAAAATTTGTAGTCACTACTGATGGAGCGAGGTGGCAAACACAAAATTTTGTGTACCCCTCATGAAATCAATGTCCCATAACGTTTATTAATTGCATGTTCTGTGAAAATAACCAACCATAAAAAAAGATGCACAAGTTATTTTTTGTTTTTGTTTTTAATTACACACGGGAATACTAATTTTGCTTATATGTTGCAATAATACTAGCTATTAATGTATTGTTGTTATGTTGTGGACTAATGCATAGCTTTAGTATAAATAAAATGCTATTTAAATGTGCTTTTGTATATGTTTTGTGAAAGGAGAGGGTCGATTATGTAAGTATAAAAACGCATTTATGTGGCATATTGCTAGGTAACGACTAATGGGAAACATTAGCATGGGGGGAGGTAAACAGAATGGGTTTCATTATTAAAATTAACATGGATTTCTGTTTGTTTTCATGATAGTTCCAAATGTGGCCTGTGAGGCCTAGTGAGAAAATGGCCGCTCTGAGCTACTGGGAGTGGGTATTGATCTGCGCAGGTGCTTCAAAGTTTTCTGCCAGCGCGAGTGTACTGACTGTGCTTGAGGAAGAATTTCAAGGCTGTATCACCCGGAACCTAGGATGGGTGCCAAGCGTGAGCAAGTGTAACTCCAAGCCATGGGAAAGAAGGGCAATGTTGCTAAAGTGCAATGTGCCTAGGCCACGGACTGTTTAAACAATGGATGCTTATTAATTTGTCTGAATCATTTGAATAACAAATGCTGTAATGGTGAGGAAGTGCACATCCACCCGAATTTATCCAATCAGAACACAAGATGGTGATGTTAGTTACTTTTCTAGATAGATTAAGTTGAGAATTAGGGTATAAAAACCCCTGGACTTGTAAGGTTGGGGTCGCTTTTTCCATTTCTATCGAAGATGCTGCCCGTTTGCTGACCGATTCCTGGATGTAAGAATTTTATGAACTTCTTATTTGTTAGCTTTGTAGGACTGTGAGGATAAGATGAGGGTGTTAGTCAGAGATGTTAGGGGAGACTGAATTTGGAACTATCTGTTTCTTTGCTAAAACTTTACTGAATTCTATATTCAAGCGATTTTCTGAGCTATTAATAAAATGATCATGTTTTTTTTTAAAATAAAGTTTAAGAATTACTGAAAAAAAGAATCAATAAATGCGTAATGTCAGACATACTAAAAGATTTCTGTGAATAAAAATTAGAGAAATGAAGAATTAAAGCTGTTCTTTGTTTCTTCCCACGCCTAATTTTCGTTCTAGCAGATCCATTGCCATAATGGTGGTGTGTCTGAATATACGTGTTTAATATGAAACCATGGTAAAACTGTTTTGAACTTTTAGTGTAAATATTAAATAAGTTTTTGACGCTCCACCAAATGTTACAGCATTTCTCCACTGTAATTCACCAGAAGCCTTGAAGCCAAGTGTAAGTGAACAGGGTAAATGCGCAGTGTTATGGGCCCCAGTGATACATGTTTTGAGTGTTTAAAGGTTTCAGGGTAATGGTGAGTAATGATTAGAAATAATTTCTGGGGACATGCTGGAGCAGTAATAGCTTGGTAGCAGAGTATTGGTTGCTAAGGAAATTAGCTAGGATTATGTTTAAGGTGCTATATATATATAGTTTGATATACAGATTCATGACTAACATCTGTTGAGTTCGTATTGCGTTAAATGTGGTCTTGAATAGGCTTCATAGAGTAGGGTGAAGCCAGTGCCTCCGACTGCAGGTGGAGGAAGTGTGGCAAGGTAGTCGCACAGTGCATTAGTCTGTTTCAAAGAAGTAGTATTGTCATATACTGCAGTGGTATCGGCGTATATCACAGTTTAGGGACCTTAGGTGTGAAAGGATAAATGTATAGTGAGGACAGTATATGACATTTTAGTCTTCAAGTATAGGGATCATTTCGTGCTTCCCGACTAAAACTTACTGCTGGGAGAGTAATAGGTCTTAACCCGAGCTTGATTGAAGGGTAAAAGGAGTGGCGTCTCTCTTTTGCTAACAATAGAGGAATTCTGTGGTGGGTTAGTGGCCACGCTGCCTACTGGTAACACAGAATTTATGTATATATGAATAGGGTTTTCTGTATGAACGTGTGTAAATGTAATTGCAATACGCTTTCAAGCGAAACTCTGGGATTGTCTCTAAGGAGGTGAAAACGATCTCTGTATGTGCTTTCCTAGAGAAGTGAGATCGTTATTGCCTGATAGAAGGGTAAAGCCAACAGAGTTGCTTTATCGGCGAGTCTAAAAATTCTGAGGAGATAAGCATTGTCTACTCCAGGTTACAGAATACTTGTGCGATTGAAAATTCTATCACTTTACTAGCGAAACAGATTAGTGGAATTGTTTTGTGTAAGTTACTAACTGATTTTTGAAAATATCTTGTAAATACGGCTTTCTCAAAACACCCTGTAAAGGAGGGGTCAGTCGGCGCTGCAGAAGCCGGAGCGCTGGTGACGTCAAAAGTGTAGCGCTGGGATTGGTCTGCGTGACCAAGACAGAGTAGGAGCTGATTGGTTCATCACAGAAAGCTGCAGAAGCTATTGGTTAAACACTATAGTGACGCATCGTGTTCTTACTGGTGCATTAGTGTGAACCGCGCTGTGATAGGTTGGTGTTACGGAATCAGCAACAGAATAGTGCGCAATCTTTTGAGAGAAGGGAAAGTTTCCGAAAATGTCATATTATTATTATGACGATGACAAGAAGAAACCTTCATGGTTTAAAAGACTGAAAAATGTGTTTGTAAAAGACAAGGAGGTAGTTACAAGAGAGGGAAAAATACTTCCTTCGCCGAAAACACCTGCTTCTTACATGTTGTCGAAATATGGACATCATACGTGTGTTTGGTTGAATAATTGGGTACAGTATACCAAGGATGATGGTGTGTTAGCCTTTCCGGAGGGAGGATCGTTTGATGTGGCAATTTTGAGGAATTTGAGAGACAAAATGATGAAACTTGAATCGAGACCCAGACCAACTCAGTTTGAAGCATTGGTTGAGTGGGAAGATGAGATGCATCAAATGGAAAGTGAGAGGCTGAGCAGGCATCTTAGACCGAGAGGTAGAGGTAGAGATTTGTGGGGATCGACTCATGAGACCAGGATGCGGAGATGGAGAGACAGTAATATGTGCAATGGCATGTATCTGGTCAGGTTAGTAGAAGAATATGAGTGTAGAGAAGAGAAGGAATATTGATTCAGGGAATCAAGGCTACGGTGACAGTGAATCAGAGGATGCTGTATTAGAGGAAATATTAAATAGAAGACCGCCACCATACCAACCAAGTCCTTTACGGACTACTCCGAATGCCCCAATGATAGAAGAAAAAGTTAATGAAACACCAGAACAGCCATCAAATTTTAGAGATTTTCCTGAAAGAGTAGAAACGAGATATTTCCAGAGTACACCAATAGGAGAAGCTAGAATTAAAGGTACACCTGTGTGAAGTAATGTTTTACACAGGATTGTTCTGAGTCCAGAAAGACAAAATAATGAGCAGCCAAGTATCTCTGAATACGAACGATCTGCACATGAGTTAGTTCAGAGTTTAACTAGAAATATGGAAGCTGTAACTGTTCCAGTAATGATTGGACCTGTGATAACAGTATTTGATGATCATAAAATAAGAGAACCGAGACTAACGATTCCATTACAACAAAGTTTGCAGAGAGCGAGAGAAAGTACTTATCCAGATTTATCAGAAATAAGTCAGAATATAAGTGTAAATCCACCAGAACTAACATTTAATAAAAATTTGACATGCGCATTCCCGACAGGAGCAGAATCTGACTCTGCAACTCCAGAGAGAAGTACAGACAAAATAGATTTAACACAAACACTCAGAGATCCGACAGACAGAGAATTGAGTGAATGGATTGAAACGCTAAAATTAAAATAGCAGGAATCAAAGGTGATGGATGTGGCCAAACTAAAAGTAGATATGGAGGAATTAATAATTGGTACGATTGGGACAGATAGATTAAAGAATTACCAGGATGATGAGCTCATGTTTTTATGTAAAAGTATAACATGGAGAGCTAAAATGAAATGAAATCAAATGAAATGAAATGAAATGTGATTTGTCTACGCGCAACTATGCCCAGTGGGCGTCAAGGCGCCTAACTCAAAAATTAGCTGCGGGCCACCAGAAACACGAGCTCACTGATAGGCTTTAGTGAAACACCAAGTTTTCAGAGCTTTCCTGAAAAGATCAAGTGAAGGCTGTAGTTTGATCTCCAGGGGAAGAGTGTTCCAAAGTTGAGGTGCAAGAATGGAGAAGGCCTTGCTCCCCCATCTTGCCATCCTAGCGCGTGGGACTACCAGTTGATTAAGCTCTAGCGAGCGAAGACATCTGTTTGGAACATACCTGGAGAGCAAGGAACCCAAGGCATCAGTCGGGCCTGCCCTCAGGGCGCTATAAGTAAGGCAGAGAAGTTTAAAAGAGACTCTGAAAGGGATAGGCAGCCAATGGAGATTCTTCCTTGCCAAGGTCGCAGAGGACATCCACGGCAGGGCCAGAACGAAGCGCGCCGCCGCATTTTGCACAACCTGCAGGCGTTGAAGAAGGCCCTTGTTGGCCCCGGCATAGAGTGAATTACAGTAATCCAGCCTTGAGCCAACAAGGGCGATCACAACCTGTTTACGTGCCTGTGGGGAAAGATAGTGAGCGATTCTTTTCAGGATCCTGATGACACCCCAACATGTGGCCACTGTCCTATTCACCTGAAGTTCCATGGAGAGCCGAGTGTCAAAAATGACGCCTAGGTTCCTAGCAGATTGTGTGGGTGTGGGGCAGATGCCTAAAGATGAGGGCCACCACTCACCTGACCACATTCCCTGGTCTTTGCCGAAGACCAGGACCTCCGTTTTGTCACCGTTCAACTTTAATGAGTTGAAAATCATCCAGTCTGCAACAAGTTGCATACAGGACTTAAAGTTGGACGAGGTGACATTCACAGAGTGGGTCAGGGACACCATAATCTGCGTGTCGTCGGCATACGACACTACCTCCATCCCCTGAGATCTTACAAGTCTTGCAAGGTGGGCCACGTAGATATTGAACAGGGTCGGGCTCAATGCCGACCCCTGTGGCACCCCACATTGCAACGACTTGACAGGGGAGAGGTGATCCCCAAGCATCACTCGCTGCTCTCGCTGATGTAGAAAGGAGTTCAGGAGACTCAAAGCCGGTCCTGCTACCCCTGTCTCCCTTAACCTAGATGTTAAAGTACCGGGAGACAGGGTATCAAATGCTGCTGTAAGATCCAGCAGAACTAGCACAGTAGTCTGCCCCAGATCGACTTTCCGACGGATGTTATCTGCGACCTTCGTCAATGCAGACTCTGTGCTGTGCAGCTTTCTAAAGCCATGTTGGGACCCATCCAAGAACCCTGAGGCGTCCAAAAAGTTGGAAAGATGACAATTCAGATGGGCCTCCAACATCTTAGCAGGGGCCGGCAAAAGGGATATAGGCCTAAAGTTCTTCAATAGACCAGGGTCAAGGGTGGGCTTTTTAAGGAGAGGTTTTACAATGGCCCTCTTCCATGCCACCGGGAAAATACCTTGCTCCAAAGCTCCATTCATTACTTCCAACATTGGAGGAAGAATAATGTCCCTACAGTCCTTTAGTATTCTCAAAGGAACCGGGTCCAAAGGAGAAGCAGATTTCGTTTTGTCTAATAGGAGGTTGAGACCCTCCAAGGAGAGCAAAGAAAATTGGTTCAAGACTTGGGGAGCAGCCGCATCCCAGGATTCCAGATGTTTAACTCGGGAGAGGTCATCCTCACTAAGAGTGTTCCTCTGTGATTGAAGAGCCAAATAGATGTCATCTATTTTTTTATAGAAGAAATCTGAGATGTTATTACATAGCTCTTGTGAAGCAACCACAGGGTCGGTACCTGGAGTGAGCATAAGGAGTCAACGATCTTAAAAAGCTCTTTAGATGACGTGAGAGAACAGGTTAAGTTGGTAAAATAATCCTGTTTCTCCTTGATGACTCTGTTTTTGTAATCTCGTAACAGGCCCTTATAGACTTCACGATCTTTGGGATCCCAAGATTTGCGCCAACATCGCTCCTTCCTTCTGCATTTTTGCCTGAGGAGTCTCAATTCTTCCGTGAACCAGGGGGCTGTCGGCTTATGTCGTGCCACATGTTTGAGTGACGCGGGCGCTAACTCATCGACTGCTTTGGTGATAGAGTCAGCGAGTTCTAGGGCCGTCTCATCTACCATCCGCTGGGATGTAATATTCGTGCTTCGGATAAAAGGGGCCAGGGCCTCATTCGTAAAATTCTTGAAGCTTCTTTTGAGACATTTCTTGTTAGTCCCCAACTTGCCCTCAGGACAGGGCATGTCCAAGGACAGTGGAACGGCTAAATGATCAGACCAGACTATCGGCAAAGGAACGAAGTGGCAAGTGAATATGGAAAAGAGTTTGCAAAAATAAAATCATTGCAGAAAACCTATAGAGTGGATTTTGCAGAAAGAGACATTGGGAATATGAATACTGCTGGAAGATTACTTCAGATAAAAGATTTAATTGTGCTTTTGCGAAAATGGGGTGATGTCGGCAAATGGCGAGTCAAATGGGCAAAGAAGAAAGAGGAGAATAGTGATAAATCAACGTTAGTGTTTCCAGTTAGAGAAAAAGAAACAGAGGTAACTGAATTCCCTATGAGAGAAGTTCCTGGAGGAGGATATGTACATGTTCCTTGGAGTAGACAAGATATATTGTCATTTACAAATGATTTCCCTAGATTAAGAGAAAAACCAGTAGAATGGTACCGACAAGTTGACAGATTTGTAAAGGTGTCAAAGGTATTGTGGATTGATTTAGAAGGATAATTTGACATTGTGGTGCAGTAGATTTGTGGACAGAATGTAAAATATCTGTGGATTGGCCAAGAGAGGAGTATCCTAGGGATCCAAAGACAGGAGCTCCATCACCGGATGTGATGAGAAAGTATGAACAAGTGATAGTATGGTTGAAAAACAAAATACCTCCAAAAGAGACTGATTGGGTAAAGATAAACAGAACGACTCAGGAGCCAAAAGAAACTGTGCATTCTTTTTATGAAAGGTTGTTGTTGGTTTTCAAACAGTATAGTGGTTATGAGGAGTTAAGTGAGAAGGATATGAGCCACTTTGTGTATAGATTTATATATGGATTAAGGCCAGAAATTTCAGATATGATTAGACATAGCATGATGGATTGGCAATCGAGTTCTGTAGACAAAGTATTGAGACAAGCGAAATATTGTAGTGAAGAGATTGAGGCGAAACAAAAGAAATTAAAAGAGAAAGCTATGTGGGCACAAGTGAAAGTAGCAGAACAACAAGTGGCACAGATGGAGAACAAGAATGCAGGGGATCAGAGTGGGTTTAAAGGCAAACCTAAATTGGTAGGAAACATTGATGAAATGAAAAAGAAAACACAATGTTTTCATTGTGGCAAGGTAGGGCACTGGAAACAAGAGTGTAAATGTCGGCCTAGAGTTAATGGGGAAAATACATAATTGAATCCACAGGTGCAGTTTGAGGTAAATCAGCAGCAACAGCGGATAGCAAATCAGCAAGGTCAGGTGCCACAACCGCCACTGCCAAATAGTGGAAATCAGCAGAAGTACAGTGCAGAGACAGGATTCAGCGGAGGTGAGCAGGTAAAAAGACCGCAAAGAGTAAATGCGTGTCCGCAATATTGGTTGCAAGAAGAGAATGACAGTGAGCAGGATGAAAGTTTCTGACGGTGCCTGAAGGAGGAAGATGGAAAGGGGCGACCACTCGGTCCCCCCGAACGTATGGTAGGGGGCCCGGATCCCCCCTGGAAACCATTTTGGGCGGGGGGGGCGTGTCTCGGCTGGTATGCCCGAAGCGGCGTAGCCGGGGCGCGCCTTTTTCCCGCCCAAGAGGGGTTGTCCTAGACACCTACACCGTTGGCCACACCCCGTAGGCGTACCGGAGGAGGGTACACGCCCTCCCGAAGAGGAATAAAAGGAGCAACAATCCAAAGAAGCATCCTCTTGTTCCTGTGCTTGGAAGCTGCACCCTCTCGTTGCACGTGAGCCCTCGACGGAACAAAGAGCAATTTTTGAGAACTTGTAATTTTTGTGTTTCTCTTCAGCAACTCCGTACCCTCGGATCCAGGACCTCGTTGAGCAGCAAGGCTCGAATATCCGACAACGATGCCTGGCAAGAAGGTCGGAAAGAAGGCAGGGACTAACCAGATGCTTCGCATGTTAATGAAGGATATGGCGAGCATGAAAAAACAAATGGCGGCAATGAACAATTCGGGCAGACCGAAGAAAGTAATCGGACCAGCATTGCCGGGAGTAGTCCCCGCTGGGAGAGGTAAAAGAGCCAGAAATAGGGCGGCAGGGGGGGAGGTCCCAGTTCCCGAGTCACCCCCGGCAAGCCCGGTTAGTCCAGTGGAGGCCCCGGTACCGATCCCGGACGCGGGCCAACCGATTCCGGTTGTAGTTACACCCACTAACGAGGGGGATATGCCTCCGGAGTTGGCCGCCCAGTTAGCCGCATGGCTCGGCAGAAATACTGAGGGTGCTACGGCACCAGGAGACACGGCCGAAGAGGCCAGGTTACTAATGAAGCAGTTGCGGCAATCGAGAGATGCCGCGAAGGCGAATCTCCCTCTTGTCTCCCCACAGGTTCACTCAGAACGACCGGCGTCGGGCGTTGAAAAAACAGCGGGACCAGCTATGGATTCGGGTAAGCAGCCATTGCCAATGGCGAGGGAGGGAACGTTACCCTCAAGAAGGGAAAGGGTGGTCCAACATATTCCGCTGGCCACGAAAGAATTGATTTGGGCTGATAAGTATGTGAATATGTTTTCTCTCTTGACTGACCATCACGAGGTGGAGTATGTTAAAAGTCAGAAGGATTTGTGGCACCCGAGTGTGTGGCATGCAAAAATGGCGGGATTCAGGGTGGATGAGACGATCTCAAATTGGGCCAGGGCATTTGCGATGTTTACTGCGATCATGGGGGAACGTAAGCCCGAGGTTTTGACCGAATTGGCCTGCTATCAGACACGTATAATGGATTTCTATGAAACGTATGAAGGCAATGAATGGTTGGGTTATGATAGTAAGTTTCGTAAGGCCAAGGAGCACGATTCATCTCTGACGTGGGATTGTCTCGACTCCATCTCTTGGCACAAGCAGCTCCTGCCGGGCGCGACGAAGTCGTCTTCGCTTGGCGGGAATGGGTCGGTGCCCTCCCGCCACCAATCGGCGGCGCCCTTTCGAGCAGGTGCCGCTGGAGACCACCAACCGAGGAGTGGTGGGAACAGGGGTAAAAAAGGGGTTTGTTGGAACTTCAACAGAGGCAAGTGCACAAGGCCACAAGGGACTTTTAAGTTCAGGCATGAGTGTGCAGGGTGCGGACACTCTTCACACCCTGAGAGTTTGTGCAGAGCCAAGAATGGCGATACAGGGGGTAGAGGAGGGGCCAAACAGGTCTAATGTCAACCATGGGGGACCGCTACCTACCCCGTAGATATCATGGCAATGATCCCTTGGCTAAATGAGTACCCTGACCATGTCTCCGCTGGGGTGTTGCGGGACGGCTTCTCGTATGGTTTCCACATCCCGGCGGGGGATTTTCGGGGGGAACCACTGTGTAAAAACCAACTGTCGGTTCAGCAGAATACAGCGGTGGTGGAAAGTAAGATTGCAAAAGAGGTTGCCCGAGGCCGGGTAGCTGGCCCATATAGGCACCCGCCAGTCACTAATTTTGTTTGTTCACCGTTGGGAGTAGTCCCCAAGAAGGACCCAGGTGAGTTTAGGTTAATTCATAACTTGTCGGCTCCGAGGGCTCTTTCAGTGAACGATGCGATTGATCCAGGAGTTTGTTCGGTGCGGTACGCATCCTTCGATGAGGCCGTCGCCATGTTGAATCGCCTGGGGCCCGGAGCGCTGATGGCTAAATCAGATATCGAGTCAGCGTTCCGGTTGCTCCCGGTACACCCACAGGATCAGCGTCTGTTAGGTTTTGTGTTTCAGGGACGCTACTACATGGATAGATGTATGCCAATGGGTTGCTCCATCTCTTGTGCTTATTTTGAGAAATTCAGTTGTTTTCTGCAATGGGCGTTCACCAGAGCCACGGGCTATACCCAGGTTATGCACTACCTAGATGATTTTTTGTTCTTGGGGCCAGCCGGCGACACTGAATGTGCACAGACCTTATTGGAATTTTGCACTCTCATGAAGCGGTTTGGCGTGCCACTGGCACCAGGGAAAACGGTGGGGCCATCGACTTCACTCGAGTTTCTTGGAATTGAGCTCGATTCAGTGGAGGGATGCTTCCGTTTGCCCAGGGAAAAGGTAGTGAAATTCAGGGCCTCTCTAGAACTGTGCATTAGCAAAGGAAAAGTAACTCTCCATCAGTTACAGCAAGCAGTGGGACAGCTTAACTTTCCCCCTAGACTGATACCAATGGCCCGCCCCTTTTCCCGCTCTATTGCACAAGCCATGGTCGGTCTCAAGGAAGGGCACCACCGCACAAGACTGTCTGCAGAGGTTCGCCAGGATATGCGCATATGGTTGGCATTTCTGGTGGATTTCAACGGTCGAGTGGTGTGGAGCAAGCCAACAGCATCCTCGGGTGAGCTGGGTTTGTGGACCGACTCGGCAGGGAGTGTGGGATTTGGCGCCATCTTCGGTAATCGGTGGACGGCACAAACATGGCAGATGTGGTGGCACACCAGTGGGCTCACAGGTAACATTGGGTTTCTGGAGTTGTTCCCCATTTTTGTGGCCCTGAAAGCATGACCGGATGAGTTTCGTGATCGCACAGTGGTGTTCTGGTCCGACAACATGACCGTAGTCGAGTGTATAAATAATCAGGCAGCACGCTGTAAATGGATATTGAGATTACTGAAGGAAATTGTACTACTTTGCATGAGACTGAACGTTCAGTTTAGGGCGAGGCACGTGCCGGGTGTGCTGAACAAGGCGGCTGATGCACTCTCTCGTTCCCACATCCCTTCAGGGGTTATCTACCTTCCGCGGACCTAGTGGCGGCACCATTTCCCGAAGCTCTCTGGTTGCTCGGTGCCCCGGATTACAGGACCTCGTGGGAGCAAGCCTAGCCCCCAGGACAAGGAAGGCATACGAAGGAGCGTTTCGTTCCTATTGTGCATTTTTGGGTCCAGCAGGAGGGGATAATTGGGGGCAGGAGGAGTATGTCCTAAAGTTTTTAGTAGCACTCCACAAGGCAGGCCGATCAGCGGCAACCGCCAATAGGCACCGGGCCGCCATTGCATTCATGGCACAGGCGCATGGCATCAAGGACCCCACATCGTCCTTTCTGGTAAAGAAGGCACTGCGTGGGTGGCAACGCCTCGAGGGTCATAGAGTAGACGAGAGGCGCCCGATTGGGTTAGAAAGGTTGTCTATGCTGATGTCGGTACTCCCCGCGACATGTTCCTCCCAGTCCGAGGCAGTGCTGTTCCGGGCCGCCTTCGCATTAGCATTCCATGGGGCTATGCGGGTGAGCGAGCTGGTGGCAAAAAATAAGCAGGATATGGGGGAGGTCTGTGTCGGGAACACATTCTGATCAAGGGTGATTCAATGGTAGTCACAATAGCCAGGTCCAAGACCGATCAGGGTGCTCTGGGGGACAGTATTGTGATCCAGCGCATGCTAGGGTCCCCCATGTGCCCGGTGAAATGCGTTGAGGAATATTTAGCGCAAAGGGCAGTGGCATGGGGGGGAAGCTTGCTGAGACACACCGACGCCACCCCACTGACTAAGTTTCAGTTTCAGCGGGTGCTAACAATGGCAATCGCGGCAGCGGGCTTGGACCCGGGCAATTTTGGGACCCATTCCTTCAGGATAGGGGCTGCTACAGAGGCTACAGCCAGGGGTCTGAGTGTGGAAAAGGTGAAACAATTGGGGCGATGGTCCTCGAACTGTTATAAAAGGTATGTGCGGTTGCACATGTTGTGAAGCCAATGTCATGCACTCACGCTTCTTGTCTTCTGTTTGGTTTACAGTTTCGCGAGCATGCTATGCGGGGCGGACTGTGCAGTCGACCCGACACCTGTGGACCAGCGGTCAAAGATCACCGACTGAGGAAAGAGTGGTGTGGGTCGTGGGCCACTCATACGTGAGGCGTGCCGGGGACGTATTCAAAGCAGGTGACATGATTCACGCGGCTGGCGAATACGGGTGCAGGGTGACCTTCCACGGAAGGGGCGGGCTCTGTATTGACCAATTCCAGTGTTTTGTTGAGGGACTGTTAGAGCGGACAAGGTCACCGCCGTCTGTAGTTATAGTACACCTGGGAGGCAATGATTTGGTGACACTCGGGCGGCGAGTACTACTCGAGCGAGTGCTATCTACTGTTAGCTGGTTGGCGAGAAGGATCCCGGGGTGCACGATAGCATGGTCACACATGATTACCAGGAAGGTGTGGCGGGGGGCCCTCTCTGTATCAGCTTTGAATCATTCAGTAAAGAAAGTCAATAACAAGCTTGGTAGGTTATTTCGCTCGGGACAGTTGCATTGTATTCCGCATGGATGTATTCGGGGGATCACATGTATCTCGAAGATGGGGTCCATTTGTCCCGGGAGGGGAATGTCTTACTCATAGGAGACTTCTTAGCATGGTTAAAGGGTTTGTAATAGCATGACCTTTAGTAGGAGTTTGTGGGGGGCCGGATAGCCGGTCAACTATCCGGCCTGTGGCGGTAAGGTCATGATCGGTGAGCAGTAATTTCAAGATCCCTAGAGGGGGGGCGCCACCCATTATGGATGGGAGCGCCCGGGGGGAGGCGGCCATTGGCCCCTCAGACGGGGAGGCGGCACCCACTAAGTATGGGGTCGCCTAAGGGAAGGCGGTCATAGGCCCCTCCCAGGGGAGGAGGCGGCTAGATGCCCCTCCGACGGATTTCCCGGGGCCAGGATATCCGCGACGGCGGATGTGATAAACAGTGTGGGGTGGGAGGGGAGTCCACGCTACCTTCTAGACACCTCACACGAGCTCTCGGACGACCATTAAGATGGCGTCGAGTTAAATAAGGGGCCCCCGCTAAGACAAGGGAAATTGGAAGTTGGCACAGAGGTACAGTCCTCTGTGCGCCCGCCCCTCACACGTGAGGGGGGAGTTCTGGTAGTAGGGATCTGACACCGGTTACGACCTTGCCGTTGGCCCGTAATGTTAGGATGTACAATTTTATTTAGAAAGTATGCATTTGCAGGATGCTTAGACTCGGCTAGGAGAACCTTTGTATTAGAGATTTGTTAAGGTTAGCCAATAAACGTGTCTGCATCGTAATGTCATAAATGTAAAATTGTACATGATATGAAACTGTTATTTTATGTTTTAATTTTGTTTCATATTTTTAATAAATACGGCCGGGAGGGTAACTCCCTCCCGCCTTCCAAAAGTTCAGAACTGCGTCCGTCTTCCCATCCTTGGGGATTGTGTTGGGAGGGGGTGACAGGCATCCCGGCCATATGGAAAGGGGCGACCACTCGGTCCCCCCGAACGTATGGTAGGGGGCCCGGATCCCCCCGGGAAACCATTTTGGGCGGGGGGGCGTGTCTCGGCTGGTATGCCCGAAGCGGCGTAGCCGGGGCGCGCCTTTTTCCCACCCAAGAGGGGTTGTCCTAGACACCTACACCGTTGGCCACACCCCGTAGGCGTACCGGAGGAGGGTACACGCCCTCCCGAAGAGGAATAAAAGGAGCAACAATCCAAAGAAGCATCCTCTTGTTCCTGTGCTTGGAAGCTGCACCCTCTCGTTGCACGTGAGCCCTCGACGGAACAAAGAGCAATTTTTGACCCACCCACCAGCCCCTTATGGCAACGTTAGTACTGCAATAAAATTGATTTTCTTTGATAATATCTTTTCTCTCCTGGTTTAGTGATTAATAAAGATGTCAATGTTGGTACTGCAATAAAATGAATTGCTTCATAACATTTTCTTCCCCAGTGGAGCGGAGTATCACAGTCTAATTGAAAGATGTGTTGAATGTTTAGTTTAAAGGATAGATATTGCAATGTAAAGTTTATTTTCTTTCTTCAATAGGTATATAAAACGTCGTATTTATTTTTGGTCGGGCGGTAAGGTCATGATCGGTGAGCAGTAATTTCAAGATCCCTAGAGGGGGGGCGCCACCCATTATGGATGGGAGCGCCCGGGGGGAGGCGGCCATTGGCCCCTCACACGGGGAGGCGGCACCCACTAAGTATGGGGTCGCCTAAGGGAAGGCGGTCATAGGCCCCTCCCAGGGGAGGAGGCGGCTAGATGCCCCTCCTACGGATTTCCCGGGGCCAGGATATCCACGACGGCGGATGTGATAAACAGTGTGGGGTGGGAGGGGAGTCCACGCTACCTTCTAGACACCTCACACGAGCTCTAGGACGACCATTAAGATGGCGTCGAGTTAAATAAGGGGCCCCCGCTAAGACAAGGGAAATTGGAAGTTGGCACAGAGGTACAGTCCTCTGTGCGCCCGCCCCTCACACGTGAGGGGGGAGTTCTGGTAGTAGGGATCTGACACCGGTTACGACCTTGCCGTTGGCCCGTAATGTTAGGATGTACAATTTTATTTAGAAAGTATGCATTTGCAGGATGCTTAGACTCGGCTAGGAGAACCTTTGTATTAGAGATTTGTTAAGGTTAGCCAATAAACGTGTCTGCATGGTAATGTCATAAATGTAAAATTGTACATGATATGAAACTGTTATTTTATGTTTTAATTTTGTTTCATATTTTTTATAAATACGGCCGGGAGGGTAACTCCCTCCCGCCTTCCAAAAGTTCAGAACTGCGTCCGTCTTCCCATCCTTGGGGATTGTGTTGGGAGGGGGTGACAGGCATCCCGGCCATAAGAGTGTATGCTTGGAGCCACTCTTGAGGTAGATCAGTCAGGTCCATTTGTGAGTGGAAAGGTGAATGATGTGGAAATAACTTTTCTAGTGGACACTGGTGCTACCCGTTCTACTGTTAGATCAGTGGAAATTCAAAATCTTCCTCTCTTGGGTGAAACGATCCAGGTTATAGGTGTAGCCAACAGACAAATAAACACTCCTTTGACAAAACCAGTTGAAATAGAGATTGGGACATATAAGGATGTGCATCGGTTTGTGGTGTGCGACAGTAGTCCTGTTAATTTGTTGGGAAGAGATATATTGTGTAAGATGAATTGGGCCATATATTGTTCACCAGATGGCATAGAATTGCAGACTCGAGATGAAGATAGTTTGTATAAATTGACAATGCTCATGATGGAGGCAGAACAGGATAAATTGTTTCCTGTGTTTGATAAAGAGAGAATTCCTATTGAACTAAAAGAGGCAGTAAAAGAAAGTGTGTGTGATTTCACCGGAAAGGATATAGGTTTGATGAAAGGGGTTGATCCTGTGAAAGTGACCATAAAAGAAGGTGCTAGCTATCCGAATACACCACAATACAAAATGACTGCAGAAGTGATTGAATGAATTACTCCAGTAATTGACAAAATGATTGAGCAGGGAATTTTGAGAGAAATTGAGAGCAGTCCATGTAATTCACCGATTATGGGACTGAAAAAGCCAAACGGAGCATTCAGAATTGTGCAGGATTTGAGAAAAATTAATAAGATTGTTGTTCCATGTTTTCCGATTGTTCCGAATCCAGCAGTGATTTTGTATCAGATTCCTCATAATGCAGAGTGGTACACAGAGATAGATCTGTGCAATGCATTCTTTACTGTTCCATTGCATCCAGAAAGTCAGCCAATTTTTGCATTTCGATTCCAAAATCGTATTTTAGCATGGTGTAGAATTCCGCAAGGGTATACTGAAAGTCAAACAATTTTTAATAAGTTGTTCAAGAAATCATTAGAAACTTTTAACATGCCTGGAGAGTCTGTGTTAGTGCAGTATATCGATGATCTACTGGTTGCATCAAAAACAAAGGATGCCTGTGTAGCTGATACAGTGGCATTGTTGAATCATTTGGCTTAAGAGGGACATAAAGTGTCTCCATCAAAATTACAGTTTTGTCAGAAAGACGTACAATGTTTAGGTCATAAGATTGCTAAAGGAATCAGACAGGTTACCATTAAAATAATTAAAATGTTACAAGGAATGCAACCACCAAAAACTCAAAGACAGGTGAGGATGTTCCTGGGAATGGTAGCCTATTGCAGACAGTGGATAAGTGGATTTTCATTAATTGCAAAACCATTGCAGAGACTGAAAAAGGCAGATATCAGAGACCCAATTGTTCTGACCAAGACAGGGATGGAAGCATTTGAGCAGTTAAAAAACAAATTGTGTGAAGCACCAGCATTAGGAATGCCTGATTATGAAAAAGAGTTTGAACTGTACTGCAGTGAGCGGGAAGGATGTGCTTTGTCAGTATTGATCCAAAGACATGGGAGAATGAGAAAACCAATTGCGTATTTCTCAGCTGTTTTGGACTCTGTTGCAAAAGCTTTGCCAGGATGTCTAAAAGCAGTAGCAGCAACAAGTGTAAGTCTGGAACAAAGTGAAGGAATTGTAATGGGATTTCCTGTGAGGATGTATGTATCTCATACCGTAGAGATTCTCCTCACAAGAGTAAAAACACAGTACATGACTAACAGCAGATTGACACATTATGAGAAAGTAATTTTAGGGGCTGAAAATGTGACAATTGCAAGATGTGTGAATGTAAATCCATCTACATTGTTACCTGAAACTATTGAAGCAGAAGTGAAAGATGAGCTTGATCACAAGTGTTTGGACATTTTGGAATACTGTACCAAACCTCACCCTGATACTAAGGATGAGCCCTTGATTGAATCAGATTATGTAATGTTTGTGGATGGATCATGTTTAAGAACAGAGAGTGGTCTAAGTGCTGCATATGCTGTCTGTACAGTAGCAGAAGTGCTGGAAGCATCTTGTCTGAAAGGAATTCATTCTGCTCAGATAGCGGAATTGATTGCTTTGATACGAGCATGTGAGTTGGGAAAAGAGGTGAGAGTAACCATAGTAACAGATAGTCAATATGGTTACGGAGTTGTTCATGATTATGGGTAGCTCTGGTCCCAAAGAGGTTATTTGACCTCTGCAGGAACAGCTATACGGAATACAGAATTTGTGTAGACATTGATAGATGTGATTCAATTACCTAAGAAACTGGCTGTGGTAAAATGTTCTGCTCATAAAAAAGGTGATGATTATATAACCCGAGGAAACAATTACGCAGATGCAATTGCCAAACACTGTGCTAAAAAACAAATTTCAATAAATCGGGGAAAAGCTGAAGAACATGTTCCAAGTCCTTTGATGCTAACCACTGTAGTTGAGACCTGGCAGGAAGTGAAACAGATGCAGGAATAGGCAGGAACAGAGGAGAAAGATGTCTGGATAAAATCAGGTTGTAGACAGAGGGAAGAAAATGAAATTTGGGTTTACAAAGATGAAAGACCAGTAATGCCCGATAGCATGATTTCAGATATGGCCCGAATGTACCATGGTCAGGCCCATATTGGAAGAGATACCATGATCCGTCTTTTTAGACAGACTTGGTATAATCCCAAATTTAGAATGATTGCTGAAAGTTTGTGTCAAAGGTGTTTAGTATGCCAACAATTTAACCCAAACAGAAAAACTGTTGTAAGTCTGGGAACCATAGGACGGGAGGGTGGCCCATTCACGAGAGTTCAGATGGATTTTATTGAGCTACCTCCATGTAACATACTCCGATATGTTCTTGTGATAATCTGTTTGTTTTCACGATGGATTGAAGCTTTTCCTACACGGAGAAATGATGGAATTACTGTTGCAAAACTGTTCTTACGTGAGATAATACCAAGGTTCGGGTTTCCTCATGATTGAATCGGACAGAGGCCCGCATTTCCAGAATGAACTTCTGCAGATGATCTGCGAAGCTCTGGATATTCGCCAGAAACTGCATTGTGCATATAGACCTGAGGCTTCAGGGGTAGTTGAGCAAGTGAATGGAACAGTTAAGAATAGAATTGCAAAGATGTGTTTGGCAACAGGAATGAAATGGCCAGACGCATTACCGCTTGTTTGATGACATTCAGGAGCATACCTGACAGAAAAACTGGATTAAGCCCACACGAGATTTTGATGGGGAGGGTGATGAGACAGGCTTTTGTACCAGTTAATAAGCTGTTAGCTATTAATGATGACATCATACTGAAATACTGCAAAAATCTATCTGATGTGGTAACTTTTGTGCTCCACCAGGTGGGAAGTGAAGCAAATTCCAAAGAGAAAAATCCAGCTCATGACTTAGTCCCTGGGGACTGGGTAAGAGTGAAAGTTCACCGTAGGAGAAATTGTTTGGTACCAAGGTGGCAAAGACCACGTCAAGTTATCTTGGTCAGTACAACTGCAGTCAAGTGTGCTGGATTGAAGAGGTGGGTTTGCCAGTCACACAATCCGTGTGCCAGAACCTGAATACCCATACGACAGTGAAAGTACAACTGACTCTGATTCTGAAGGTGAACCAGACAAGGATCCAGATACTGAAGATCGACAAGAACGTCGATATCTGGAAGTATCAGAAGCCAGTTCTGTGTCTGAAGGTGACAGTGACAGGGAGATTGTTGAAATACCAGATTCAGAAGATCAACTTGAAGATCGAGAATCGGTAGAAGCAAGCACCAGTAAAGACGCAACAGAAAGTGAAAAGAAAGTTGCTGAAGAGGAGAAAACTGAACCGCAAACTGAAGACTCTGGAAGCAGGAACGAAAATCATGAAACAGGGGAAGAGGAAGTAACTCATGAAGAAAATGAGATTCCAAGTACCAGTTATGAAGTTGTTCCTAACAGAGTAACAGTAAAGAAAACTAAACCTAATGAAGACCAAGATATTTTGAAAATCATAATTAATGATACAGCAGAAGACACTGAAAATGAAACCGATGACAGTGCAGACGAGTCTCCATTAAGAAAAAGCGCAAGAAAAAGAGCTTGGAGAGTGGAGCATAATATAACATAGCCGAAGACTAAGAAAGTCTGCAAAGGAGACAACTGGCCTAAAGGAGCTGGAGGATTGAAATTCAAAATAGTGAATACAGCAAAAGAGCAAGAAGATCAAGTGAATGAGATTACCAGTCAAAAGGAAACACTAGGAAAGAAAATAGAGACTATTCAAAGGCCAAAAAGAGTGAGACGTCCAAATCAGAAGTACAAATCACCTGAGTGGACATACATTGTCCTGCCACCAATTGTTGAAATAAATAGTAGTCAAGAAAATCTGTACGACCCAAAGCCAATTGGGAAAAGTGAGTAAAAGGGTTGATTAAGAAATGAAATTTTAGGTGCTCAATGTATATGATATTAAAGTAAAAAGCCTGAAGTCCTGTGAGACGGATTTGTAAATATAGAAAGGGTCAGAGTTGACACAAGGTCAAAGAAAACTTGTTAGAAAACTTAAATATAACTTAGTTTAGAATAGAACTGACATAAGGTCGAAGAAAATCTGTTAGAGTGCTGAATAGTGTGAAACTTATAGGTGACATAAGGTCGAAGAAACGTTGTTAGGGAAAATGGCAATGAATAACCATCGTACAAAATGTTCTATTTTTAGAAAATGGTGTAGGTGTTTTACTATTTGTATGAGTTTGTTGGTAGTAATATGGACAATATTAGCTATTGCGATTCCTTTTCAAACTAATTTGACAAAATTAAAACTGAATGCAAGCTCAAGTAAACAAGTTGAGAAAGAAAAAGTACCTAAGACTCCTGTATACAACCCAGAATTGCATCAAGATAGATCTATTAGGGATTATAGTAAAAACAGTTTTTCGAAATTACTGCTTGAATATATTAAAACTATGAATGTAGATGACTGCTATGTGTGTGTAAAATTACCAGCATCAGTGTCAGAAGGGGTGACCTATCACTATCTTCCTCTTACATATGGAGTAACTTGTAGTGTAATTGCAAGCCTGTTAAAACTGGAAAGCTGGAATATTAACATTCCAATGTGGATGAAATATTTGCAAAAAATTGAATAGGGGAAAGCATGCAGAGGTGATGGGAGAATATTTCCTAGAAGTAGATAATTTAACACATGAATATGCTTTTGCTCATAATTTGCCATGTAAAATGAGGGTTGAAGAGAAAACTTTTTTAGGCATGGTTGAGGAAAGAAGAGTTGCTTATAAACGAAAGGAGAGAATAGAGCACGAAAAATCTAAATATTATATGTTTGATGATGAGAATATTGAGGATAAAAATGTGAATGTAGCAATAAATATAGATGTGCCAATGATGGGAACATTTTGTATCAGAAGAGATAACACCATGTATGACAATTATTTTGTGGGTGCAAGTCAATGTGAAGATACCTATAGAATTTTAGGGGGTTGGGGATTTAAAGGAGGAAATGATCCTGTTCTTCCTGGAATATATTTTATTTGTGGGAATAGAGCCTATTATAGGTTGCCTAACCACTGGTATGGGACATGGTATGTGGGTTTGGTCTTTCCTAAAATTATTCATGTAGATGGAGGTACTAATGGAAAGCATGAAATAGGTAAAGTTCTATTTTTTTTAATTTATTTTTTTATTTATGATTTTATTTTTATTGCAAACAAGACAGGTAAGCAGAATAAAATAAGCAAAAGGCATTTTGGAACCAATTTTACACTATAGAAAACAAACAATGCAATGGATGAATAATGTCTTAATTTTGTCAATTAGTTCCTCCTTGTGTCCATTTATCTATTGGCGCCCAAATTTTTCTTCCCATTTTTTTCTTTTTCCATCCCTTTGTTGCATAAATTGATGATTCTAGATTGAATTTGGCCAACAACCGAGATCTCCACATGGAAAAAGAAGGTGGATCTGCGCTGATCCAATCTTGTGTGATACATGCTTGAAATACTGACATCATAATAAAAATCAAAGCCTGATGTTCTTTTCCTGCAGTATCATTCGAAAGTCCAAATAATAACAGTTCCGGAGTTAAGTTTAATGTATACCCTAATATAATCTGCATACATTTCTGCATTTCTGAGAATAATATTGTAAGTTTGGGGCAAGAACAAAACATGTGAATAGTATCTGCTCCTATCAAGGAACACCGATTACAAGAAATACCAGCTGAGCCGCCCCATTTCATTACCTTAACTGGAGTATAGTACAAATCAAACACTATCATATAGTGCTGCGTTCGTGATCTACCGGTAAACAACACAGAATTAGCTAACTCAATTGATTCTTCAAACATTACGGTTTTCCCAAGTTTCAATTCCCATTTTTGTTGCATCAAGGGTAAATCATCCAAGAGAAAAGTCATAAGAATATTATAAAAATAACCAATTTTCCTTTTAGTAAAGAGGCTCTCAATCAGTGGAATCTTTTGTAAAGCTTGTCGATCTCGAGATAGTATTGATTTAAAAAAACGATATATCTGCAGATATTGAAAATAGTCAAATCTCGTGAGATTGAATTTAGTTTGGAGTTCGTCAAATGAAGATATACGATTCTCTGTCCAAAAGTCACCCAAATATACAACACCATTATTGCGCCACTTATACATAGTGGTATCCCTGAATATAGGAGGAAAACATTGCGCTGAATTTAATGGAGTATATCTTGATATTTTTGGAAGACCTACAAGTTTTCTAAGAATTTTCCATGCTTTATATGCTGAAATTACGATCTTAAATTTTATTTTCTTGTAATAACTGTGTTCTATTACTCTTAGGACATGCCCTCTAGCTTTAGTACCTAAGGAGAATTCAATGATCGAAGGGGTATGTGCAAATGATATCGGGGCTTTATTACCAATAATTAAAGGGGATATATATTGTAGTACCGCCGCCAAATAATAAAACAAAAGATGTGGTGTAGCCCAACCACCTCTTGTCTTTGGTAAGGTCATTTTTTTATAAGCTCTTCGTATACCCTTATAACCCCATAAGAATTTCCCTATCATTGTTTCTGTTTGTTTAAAAAAATCTAACGGAAATTCAAGTGGTACTGTTCTAAATAGGTAAATGAATTTTGGTACAATCAGCATTTTTAATATATTGTCCTTCCATATAATGATAAATGTAAACGGTCAATACGTTCCAGCGTCGACTTTGCTTTTTTTAGTACTGGGTTATAATTTATTTTTGGTATATTAATAATTGGAGTAGTCAACTTGATACCTAAATATTTCGCTTCAGTAACTGTGTTCATACGAGGTGGAGGATTTTGGCCTACGAAGAGTATTTGTGTTTTAGAGAGATTTAATTTATATCCTGAGAAAAACCCAAATTCTACTGCCAGTTCCTCTATCCTATTAAAAGCCTTTGCTATATCCTTAGTAACAGCTACCATGTCGTCTGCGTATGCCAATGCTCTATAATTCACTCCTGCTACCTCTACAGGATTTATCTTATCATCCTGGTTTAATTTATTAAGGAAAGTATCAATATAGATGGCAAAAAGGAGTGGGGAAGTTAGGCAGCCCTGACGTGTTCCACGTTGAATAGAAAAAGAGAGAGATTTGTTCAAGCCCTGTTTAACTCTAGATTTCGGATTTTGATATAGAGCTTTCAAAGCTACGATTATACCCTGCCCAAATCCCTTCATATAAAGTAAGTCCCAGAGATAGGGCCAGGCTACCCTATCGAATGCTTTTTCAGCATCCAATAGGGCAATTCCAATTGGTGTGTTAGTACCTTCTGCCCAATCCATCAGTGCGATGATTCTCCGAATATGGTCTGATGTATCTCTATTCGGGATAAAACCATGCTGCCAACGTGACACGATTGTAGATATTATTTGTGATATTCTATAAGCTAAGATTTTTGAATAAACTTTACTGTCGGCATTTATTAAGGAAATTGGCCTATATGATGCCGGGTTCTGGGGATCTTTATCCTTTTTGGGAAATTTCATAATTGTAGATTCACTCCACGAGGACGGTGGATTCCCTCTCTGTGCCTCAAGAAAAGTGATCAGTATATCTTGTTTTATGACATTCCTGAATGTTTTATAGAATTCCAACGGAATACCATCAGGACCCATTGCTTTCCCTAACGCCAGTGATAGTAATGCTTTTTCTATTTCCTCCCAAGAGATATCAGATTCTAAAGCCAATTTTTGAGCATCAGATAGACAAGTAAATTGGAGTGTTCTTCCAAAATTCATTAAAAGATCTGGCGAATAGGTTAGAGAGTCATATTGGTATAATTTAGCATAAAATCAACCGAAGATTTCCAAAATTAATTCAGGTTTATTCTGTAGCTGACCTGTGTCATCGCGTAAAGAATTTATAGTATTATAAACCTCTCTTTGTCTATTTTTTTTGGCCAATAACCTGCCTGACTTCTCACCTAATTCATAAATCTGAGAACGAAAGATTGCCACCTGTTCCGCTAGTTTGGTTGCGAACATTTCATATACTCGTGATTTATGAATAGCTAAATTATTCTCAATATCCGTTGTATCCTGCGACAAAGCTATTGCTGCTGTAAGTTTCTTTTCCCAATCCATAACGTTCTTATAGTTTACTTCAGTTTTTTGTCGATTGATCTTTTGTTTCTTAATAACATAAGACAATGATTCACCGCGAATCCCTGCCTTAAAAGCATTCCAGACATTCTTAACTTGTGCTGTTCCTCTGCTAATTTAAAAAAATTCCTTTATACATTTTGACATAAGTTCCACATATTCAGTATCTAGTAGTAATTTCCTGTCGAAAGTCCAGGGTCTAAACTGAGAAGAAGATAGCGTATCTGTTTTAATTTCAATCATTATTGGATTGTGATCCGAAATAATACGTGGATATAATTCAAATAAGACGTCTTTAATTAATGCAGATTTGATAAGAAAATAATCCAAACGTACAATTTTTTTTTGAGAGAATGAAAAAAAAGTGAACCCTGGATGTTTAGGATTTTTTTCATAAGCGACGTCAGATAATCTATGGTCTAGTAGCAGAGAACGAATTGCTCTAAATGTTTTTTTTTGCCACCTTGATAAGGAGATATACCACATATATTCACGTTATCCTCAGTATGGAGATTTAAATCTCCACAAATAATTAACGACGGTGACCAGGAAGCAAGTTCTAAATTCAAGAAATTTAACACCTCTGGATCGTCTAGATTTGGAGCATATATTGAACAGATTTTCCATAATCTATTATTAATGCTTAATTCCACTATTGCCCACCTACCATATTGGTCAGCCTTACAACGTTTAGAGCACCCTAGACCTCTCCTTATCAAGATTGCCACTCCTTTTGTAGTTGTTCCCTGCCATGTACAAATTAATAAATTCATTCCTAAATCATTATACAAATGTCTATCACTCCACATAATGTGCGATTCTTGGATTCAAAGGATATCTATCTTCATAGTCTGAATAATATGCGCAGCAATCCCCCTTTTTTTTTATTATTTAAGCCACATATATTCCAAGAACATATTCGTAATTTCTCCATCTTATTTGAGAATTAAATCAGGTATCTTCATAGTCTTCACATCTCTGAAACCCTTTATCTATATTTCCTCCACCGACTAGTATCCTCTCCTTATTAAGTTTTCTGAAATTAAACATCTTCGGCTTCTGCACCCATACAATTAGTTTAGTAAGTAAGCAACAAATAAGAAAGTTGACCAACTCAAACACATTATTAGGTTTCCTGACTTTGTTTGCACCCACCCATGCCCCCCCAACCACCCCTGGCTCTGACCTAGCCAGCCCTCCCCCACCCTTTCCCCCTCCCAAACGAGGCATAGGGACTCACTAGTCCCTAAAAGTGATGACATGAGTTGCGCTGGTTGACTCAAGTCTCTCGACTCACCTCTAGTACACTCTTATAACTCAATTTATGACAGCCTTTAACCAACAGAAAGAACACCAGTTATGATTCTGATTTACCAAGAAAGCACCGGTCAATCTAGACATCAAAAACCTGAAACAATGTTATATGAATAAAGAATAGACAAAAATAGCCTCTTTTTATCTAATCACACTATGAAAGGGATTAAGTCCGTTATATTCCTTTGATTTGCTTCAATAACCTTTTTTTCCCAATATAATAAACTCATAGAGAGGCCAAAAGTTCTTTTGCCGCCTTCTCAGATGTAAAGAACTACGAGCGTTCTTTGTGTATTATCTTGAGTTTAGCCGGATTCAATACGAAAGCTTGTGCACCTTTAGATTGAAACAGTGGTATGAGCTGACGGAGTTGCCAGCGTAATTGAACAGTAGTATGACAGTAATCTGGTTGCACAAAAATCTCCAGGCCCTTCCCCTTACGCTTCTTGTTAGGTCTTGCCAGATCATATAGGGCTTCTCTTGCCAAAAAATTGTTTAAAGAAATTAATATTGCTCTTGAAGTACGCTTTGCATCTAGTCGAGCATTCCTTTGAAATGGGAATCTATGGGCTCTCTGTATCTCCGTCTCCCATTTCCACTGATTCAACTCAGGAAAGGCCTCTGTAAATATCTCCGCCACGTATAGACGAACATTTGACCCCTCGTTCCCCTCTGGAATGTCTGTAACTCAGAGATTATTTCGACGTGACCTGTTTTCTAAATCCACGAGCTTCCAATTAATCTCTTCCTTTAAACCTTCCATTGCCATTATCTGAGTTTTTTGCTCGGCCACGATTACTGATATCCTGTTTTCTGTTTCTGTAACTCTAGCTATAGTTTCATTGGATGCTTTGATTACTTTCCTTAAATTGTTTTGGACTTTTTTCACTGCACCTTGCAGTCATAGGTTCTCTGTTCTTGTTTCTTCCCTGTGCTGAAGCATCACTTGGTATAAAACCTCTAAAGTAATTTCTGGAGATTCCGACCCTCCTGAAGCTTGCTTTGATCTTCCTGATGATGTGATCACTGAGATTGACAAGGAAGGGTGTCCATTAGTAGCCTGCATAGTAGCATTGAGTTCTCGTCGGCACCCCACTCAGGTCTATCCAAGGAGTCATTCTCAGATTCATCTTCACTAATAATTTCATTTCTTAAACCATGCCCAAGTTCAGGTAGTGAATTCTCTGTATCACTCAATTCTCTCTCTCCCTCTACACTTTCAGAGTCTAATGCTTGAGATAAGTCTGTCATAGAGTAAAAATTCTCAGCGGAATCAATAGAATCTGTATCTTCAATGGTAATTAAAGGAGTTGGTTCAGTTAGCACTTCATTAATTATGTTGGAGCCTGGAGCTGTGTCAGCTACTCTGGCTGCTAACGGTGTTTTCATTCCATTATCCGCGCTAGTAGTTTTCAAAGACTGTTTATCCTGCTTGTCGCATTGATTACTTATGTTTTTTGACTGCTCTAAGACTATTTTCTTGGAAGCAGGTATTTTTTTAGTGAACATCCCTGGAATCTTAGGGATCACGCCAAGCCTACAACCCCCAGAGTTCACCTGGGTTGTGTCCTCTAATGACTGGGAATTCAGAGAACCTGGTATAACAGCAACCGCTGGGGGGGCTCTAAAGTTACATTCTCAGGGGCTTCCGCATTCGTATTCAACACAGTGCCATTGACCGCCCCCTCCCCCGTTGTTCTCTGACCTCAATCTTGCGCCGCCGCCGTTGTTGCTCGAGTCTTTGGCTTTGATTGCTTGATAGCCGCTCCAATATTCGGGTTTTTTGGAGCCATTTTAAACAATGCTGCTCTATCCCGTCTCCGCGGTCTCTCCCTCGCCGTTTGCTCCATCCTCGTAATCTCTCCCTTGTCCACTCGATTTCGCTCTTCTTGGCGTTTTCGTTGATCTGGGTGTTCGTTGAGAATCTGCCTCCCAGTCTCTGCAGGTGAGCGTGGTGGAGGCGGGCTCGCAGGGGTGAGGCTCAGTCGACTCGGTCGCAGCCAAGACAAGCGGAGCGCTCTTCGATAACAAGTCCACTGATCTAAGCGCATACCGCTCCTTGCTCCGCTAACTGCAATATGCTCCCTCGTTGATTTGCCAGCTTAACCAACACTTAGCGCAGGCTTTCCGCAGGCTTTCCGCAGGTTTTTTCCGGCCGTCGTCTTCTGTAAACGTGAGGCGTTCTGAAGACCTGTGTCCAGTGCTGCTCACTCGGACACTGTTGCATCCGCCATCTTGCCTCTACTACTATATAGGTAAAGTTCTAAGTCGAAAAAGAAGAGAAACTGTGTTAGAAATATTAGGTGATGTGTTTGGAGCACTGATACCAACAGTGGGAATTTCGTTCAATGCAAATAGAATTAGAAAAGTGTCCACAATTGTTGATCGATTATCAATAGACACTGCAGGAGGATTCCTGATGGTGAATACTGAAATGATTGCTATGAGAACTATGGTTTTGCAAAATAGACTTGCTCTTGATATAATTTTAGCAAAAGAGAGAGGAGTCTGTGGAATTTTGAAAGTTCAACATTGTTGTACTTATATCCCAGATAAAAGTCAGAATATTGAAAAATATATTTTAAACATTACAGATTTGCATGGAGAAATTGAACCACTGGAGGTTGAGGGTGTCCTCGAAAAACTGGGTAAAAGGTTAACAGCAAATAAACATTGGTTTCAAGACATAGGTAGTTCAATTATAGGTAAAATACTAATTCCAATAACAGTCATAGTAATAGTGATTTTTATGATAAGATTGTGCTGTATATATAAAGGGAGACAATATTTTAGAAGGTCAATAAAGAAAAGAAATGAAGCACAGCAGGCAAGAATGAGAGAAAAGAATGAAATAGAAATGGAAGAAATAAAGGAAAAAAATTTCAAAGATTCAAAAGAGAAAGATACAAAAGTATAGATGATATTAACAAGAAAGGGAACTGAAACATGTTCAAGTAAATTTTACAATATTTTGGGAGGTATTTGGTGATAAAATCACCAGATGAGGGAATTGATGGAGCGAGGTGGCAAACACATAAGTTTGTGTACCCCTCATGAAATCAATGTCCCATAACCATAACGTTTATTAATTGCATGTTTTGTGAAAATAACCAACCATAGAATAAGATGCACACGTTATTTTTGTTGTTGTTTTTAATTACACACGGGGAATACTAATTTTGCTTACATGTTGCAATAATACTAGCTAATAATGTATTGTTGTTATGTTGTGGACTAATGCATAGCTTTAGTAGAAATAAAATGCTATTTAAATGTGCTTTTGTATTGTGAAAGGAGAGGGTCGATTATGTAAGTATTAAAACACATTTATGTGGCATATTGCTAGGTAACGACTAATGGGAAACATAAGCATGGGGGGAGGTAAACAGAATGGGTTTCATTATTAAAATTAACATGGATTTCTGTTTGTTTTCATGATAGTTCCAAATGAGGCCTGTGAGGCCTAGTGAGAAAATGGCCGCTCTGAGCTACTGCGAGTGGGTATTGATCTGCGCAGGCGCGTCAAAGTTTTCTGCCAGCGCGAGTGAACTGACTGTGCTTGAGGAGGAAGTTCAAGGCTGTATCCCCCGGAACCTAGGATGGGTGCCAAGCCTGAGTGAGTGTAACTCCAAGCCATGGGAAAGAAGGGCAATGTTGCTAAAGTGCAATGTGCCTAGGCCACGGACTGTTTAAACAATGGATGCTTATTAATTTGGCTGAATCATGTGAATAACAAATGCTGTAATGGTGAGGAAGTGCACATCCACCCAAATGTATCCAATCAGAACACAAGATGGTGATGTTAGTTACTTTTCTAGATAGATTAAGTTGAGAATTAGGGTATAAAAACCCCTGGACTTGTAAGGCTGGGGTCGCTTTTTCCTTTTCTATCGGAGATGCTGCCCGTTTGCAGACCGATTCCTGGATGTAAGAATTCTATGGACTTCTTATTTGTTTGCTTTGCAGAACTGTTAGGATAAGATGAGGGTGTTAGTCAGGGATGTTAGGGGAGACTGAATTTGGAATTATCTGTTTCTTTGCTTAAACTTTACTGAATTCTATAATAAAGCGATTTTCTGAGCTCTTAATAAAATGATCATGTTTTTTTTAAATAAAGTTTAAGAATTACTGAATAAAGAATCAATAAATGCGTATTGTCAGACATACTAAAAGATTTCTGTGAATAAAAATTAGAGAAATGAAGAATTAAAACTGGTCTTTGTTTCTTCCTTCGCCTAATTTTCTTTCTAGCAGATCCATTGCCATTATGGTGGTGTGTCTGAATATAAGTGTTTATTATGAAACCATGATAAAACTGTTTTGAACTTTTAGTGTAAATATTAAATAAGTTTTAGACGCTCCACCAAATGTTACAGCATTTCTCCATTGCAATTCACCAGAAGCCTTGAAGCCAAGTGTAAGTGAACAGGGTAAATGCGCAGTGTTATGGGCCCCACTGATGCATGTTTTGAGTGTTTAAAGGTTTCAGGGTAATGGGAGTAATGATTAGAAATAATTTCTGGAGACAGGCTGGAGCACTACAAGTTGTAAAGTAAAGTCAAACATGACTGAATCTAAACGTGTAAATAGTCACCTCAATGTGCAGCTGTTAATTGCTATCCAATAGTGAAAATCAGTTTGTTAAGCTATAATATATCAAGAATGCATTAAGAATCTAAGTGATCTCGCAAGCATACTATTACAAGGCAATAATTAGAGGATGGCAGTACAATAAAAAAAAATAAGCAAAATGGTATCAGCTCAAAGTAAAGAAATGTCTGGTGCATGAAGGTCTATAACTGCGGTTGGAAGTTGCAAAGTATGTCATACCATACCATGTGAATGTTGACCCAAATGTAAGTTCTCAGAAATGTTGAGTTTTACCGGGAAAAAACCATGAAGAGTGTGGTTACATGTGGTTCATGAAAAAAGACAATTCTGCAAAAAGTTGAATACTTTCTTTAAATCTTTAATTTTTTAGTTACTTGGTGAATGTAAGACCTCCCTTAGCCTTTAAATACTATTGTACATTCATTTGGGTATGAAGTATTTGTGAGGTATTTAGGGGGTCATTAGGATGGCGAAGAGACTTGAGTCCGCCCGCCATCGTAGCGGTAACGGAACCGCCCGCCTGTAACGTGGCAGCCCTGCACTCCAAATCAGGATGCAACCGCCACAGTGGCGGGCGCATTCTGCATTTTAACATTGCGGACGGCTGCAGCACCGCTACGGTGTTGAAAAACCCATGTTGTGTATTTCCATCCTAAATGCGACAGGCACCACTCAGTGCCTGCCACCTTGTGCACGGAAATGTATGGGGGTACCATGGGTATCCCCCAGTGCAGCAACAACCCCCCAACAAGGGGGGCCCCCAAACCCAATCCCCACCAGCCAATCCATGGCAGCATTGGTGCCATGGAAAGGCGCCTGGTCACACACATCCTAATATGGCGGACAGTGCCCGCTAGGCACCGCCACCATATTAGTGGCCCTGCTCAGCCCGCCAGGCAATCGGAGCGATTGCCACCGGTGGAAAAGCGGCAGACAAATTTTGCGTCCACCCCGATACCCATTGCATTCTAATATGGCGGTGGGTAAATATCAATGTGATGGCGAGACGATCACCACCGCCGGCCCTGCTCAAAATTGGCATTGACGAAGACTAACGCCGAAACGTGTTTGTTTGACGAATTTAATCGCTAATAAATCCAGAAGGTGGATTTAACCTAATGTGAGTGCTGGTCCTCATTTACCATGTAAAAAGCGTGTAAGGAGATGGATATTTGGCAGTCTTGCCACCGCTGGATCTGGCACCCGTTCGACAGTGCGGAGACCACAGCAAGGACATGGAGCAGAATTACATTTGTTTGATAAAGCCTGCTGTGCAGGCGAAACTCGTCTCTCTTTCAATGCGGGGTCATGGGAGACCTGACTTTGAATAAATAAGCCTTATACCTACATACCTGTTGTACGTGTCTCTTCTTCATTGGAGCAGGATTGTCTTTTTGTATAGGTCTCTGGAGAGGCTGAAGCGCGTAGGGTAATGATGCTGGCTTGCTGTTATTAAAGAGATTGAACTACAAACACTGGTTTGAAATTGTTTAGAAGCTTGGGAGTGCTCGAAGAAAACCAAACACTATTGAATCGCGGCTGGGCTCCGCCGCTCTTCAGATGCTCCGCCATAGAGCGCCCGGGAGCCTTGAAGTGGGCCATGCTTGAGGGGATATACATATATATATATATATATATGTATATGTCGAACACCAGTCCAACCTTTTACTTCAGAAAGAAGGCGCTGACTCCGTGGATACTCAAAGTTAGAAAAGGTTTATTCACCAATTATTTGCTCAGACGCGTTTCGGTGGACAGAACCACCTTTCTCACTACATCAGAACTCAAAATAGTGACATTTATGTCGATCAAGAATGACATGCTAGAACTGGTTTTGCTTGTCATGGCAACCCTGTGACATCACTCTAAAAAAAAACATAGAAGAATTATTTGCCTAGTCACTCTCATAAAGCTTTTCAATAATTTTTTGTACTCCACATTATGTACAAACCTGTACTTCGATTACATACATTTTGTAACCTAATTCATCAGTACATTTCCAGACTTAAAAAGGAAAATTAAAAATTATATGTAAACTCTAGAAAGTGAAAAAAGCAAAAATAACAGCATGTACTTGCACACAGTGAACTATATATACAGTGATCATTTTTGTGCACGTTACATCCAACCTTACAGGTTCTGTCCCTGATGCAAGCGACTTGTATGGTTGAAACGTGCATGTTATTATGTACATATGTGGTTTATGTGGTTTAGTGGGCACTTTCGGTCAGCATCCCCAGCTAATTTATGTCAGGATTCCACGGCGAGAAATCCCCCTGTGTGTTACCTCCTAAGAAGTGATGGAGTTTAGTGTCAGCGCGAAGCCTCTGTCAGGCGTCAGTGTGGTCACAACTTTACTCATCAGTCAGCCGTGAGACCCAAACTAAGTTTATTAACCACGCTAATGCCAAACCATCTCGTACTAGAGTGTACCAATGCCATGTGTATGTTTATAAGTAGTAAACCTGACTGACCCGTGCAACCCAAGTGGGTAGAGGTATCGCTATTCGATTAGAAATTCTGCTAGATGCCTGACTCCCAAAACTCCTGTTATCTTCTGGAGTCTCTGTGTGCCAGTTTTTGTGCCCTAACACAGGTGCTCACACTGTGCAAAGCTAAAAAGTGCAAAGGAAACTTAGGTGATCCTAGTGTAAAAACTTTTGTAAAACTTAATGATCATAAGTGAGCTCTAGATGTTTTCAACAGGGGGGTTAGACTACGCGGGCCAAGCGCCCGAGGGCTAGAGGTGCACATTAAGCGCCTCATCTGAATTTAACCCATTAGGGATTTTAGAGTCGGGAAGAATGATATATCTCGACTCCAGTCTTCTGAGTGCCAACAGACGGTTCCCACCCCTGATGTTCTTGGGGATGCTGTCTATTACAAAGCATGTAAGGTCTTTGGCGTTTCTTGCGTAATGTGAGTTTATATGTCTCACCACAGGATATGTCTGATCATTGTTGGCAATTGCCCTGAGGTGTTTTAGTATACTTACGTGAGCCTGGTGTATCGTACTGCCCACAAACCTGCTCCCACACATGCTTTCAAGTACATATACAGCGTACTCCGTTTTGCACGAGTAGCTGCCCCTGATGTTATAAGGTGTGTGCCTGAATGGAAGTCTGACTGATTGTGTGTTGACGCCATGCCTACAGGCTTTGCACTTGGAGCGTCTGTAGAAGCCCTTCTGTGCTTGTAACCGAGTGGTGCTTGTTAGGGGTGTGGTTGCATTGCACACTAGCTCGCTTCTCATAGACATAGCATTCTTAAACGTGAGTAAAGGACTTTTTTCACACAGAGGACCTACAACTGGGTCATTTAGAACCAGAGGCCCATGTCTGCTCAAGATTTTAGGTAAATTGGCATGGTAGCTGTTATAACCAGTGATTAGCCTCGGTGTGTGGGCTGAGATTGCTTTGGCTTGGTGTGTTTGATGGTCTTTTTGTTCTGGGAACAAAAGGTCTTTCCTGTTCTTGGATGCACATTTTTTCTCAGCATTAGTCAGTGTGGCTTGGTTGTACCCCCTATTCTTGAGTCTTGTGAACAATTTCTCTTTTGACTCCTGCAGATCCACTTCCCTGCGACAGTTTCGGGTCATTCTCAGACATTCAGCATAAGGTATTGATTGTTTAAGTTTAGTCGGGTGGAAGCTCTGGGCGTGTAATATTACATTGCCTGCTGTGGGTTTCCTGTAAGTGCGAGAGTGTATTTTGTTGTTTGCCACAAACAGTTCCAGATCTAATAATTGGATGAACGTTGGGCTGATGGTAATGGTAAAGGTAAGATTTAGGCTATTGTTACTTATTTCAGTTGCAAATCTCAGGGCGCTCTCATTAATCCCCTTCCACAAAATGAATATGTCGTCTATGTATCTATTGTAAATGATTACATTGTCTGTCATGGTGATGTAGAGGGCCTCAGCCAGACCCAATAGTGCAAGGGGTTCGCCCTTCTCTGCAAAAAGTCCTCAGACCAATTGGAAGAAGTTGGCACAGAAACTGGAATAGAAAAAGTAACATTTATTACACCTTATGAGGTGGTGCTACGGTTCAAACAGTACCCTTCGGTATTGCAAGAAGTAGCACCACGAGAAAGCATGGTTTATTTATACCCGCACAGGAGGTCAAAAGAAGACGGTACAAACACAAGAGCGCAGTTTATGTACATATAAGGTAATATCGAGAGGCACAATCGATCAGTGGGAGGAGCTACAGGTTTTGGGGTTCAACAAACACATTCCTATCTGGAACTAATCACTAACAGATGTGGACCCTATTTGACATGCGCGAAAGTAAGGGATGCTAAATACAACTTGTTGCCGAGCAGATTTCAGGCACCGTGGACAGTAAGATAGGACAAAGCACATGGTCGACAAAATGGCTGCCGTGAATACAAATGGAGTTTGCTAAATGTCAAGTTAACGGCTAAAACTAAGAAGTCTTCTGCTAATGCTTAATCTAAACGCTGTTAAACTACAACGGACGACCCTTTCAGCATTAGCTGAAGACATTCACCTTTCTAGGATAATCTAAATACTCATCTTGTATATCTATTCGCATCATATTGGCTACTTCCTTATCTAGTATGTGCTGTGATTTCATTTCTTCAACATTCTCCTTAGTTGGCATACAGGTAGTAATACAAATGGAGCATAACATTGGGCCACAATGAATACACATACATGAGGTAAAAATCACTGCAATTACGATACATAGAATAGTCAATAGTTTCCAACCCCAAGCAGTGATTAGAGCCCAAAACCATCCAGGAAAAGACCAAGTGCCATTCTTTGTATAAAAATCTGTAGCTATCTTATGTAATTTAAAAATTGCATCATATACTGAAGGCGAGTTGTCAGGTTTATATACACAACAACTGCTACCGATAATTTTACATGCTTCTCCTCGATCTGCTAGCATCACATCAAGGACCATCCTATTCTGCAACGCTACAATTCTTGCAACTTGTAACTCTTCAGTAATATTTCCTAGCGCTATAGCAGTCTGATTAGTGACAGCTTCTACAACTCTGGTTAACCTTCTTACTTTTCTGCTGTTCAGTGCAGCACCCACAAAAGAAAACAATCCCAAATTAAAATCAACATATTGTTGCAGACTAGTGTCTGCTTGATCCACTTCATCAGTGCTTATTGCCCTTCTATTTCTATTCAATGAAACATTTTAATACAGTTTAAAATCTCCATTATACAATGCAGGTGCCAAGAAAGCAGGTGGTAATAGAAAAGATACATAACATACACCTGACCAACCAATTGGTAATTGATGATATCCATTACTGCCTCATACTAAATATGTATTATGTGAAGCTAAAAACAAACTATTATTCGCTCCATCTATATTCAATACTGTAATACATTCGCTCACTCCAACTGGAATTCGTCCAGTACTTTGTACACATAAGTCTGCTTTAGTCTTTGTTAGAGTAATTACAAATGGTTAATTTTTTGCAAAATCTCTTGTGTGGGTAAAGACATATGGCATAGAGAAATTGTCCGGTCGACATTCTTCCCATTCCCATATAGTTCCATTGGCTTGAGGATACCCATCTTTGTCCTGATAACATTCTTTATTCAAACGGAAAAGAAGTCCTCCTACTGTAGGTTTCCTAGTCGAGAATAGTAGGGTGTACCAGGCTCGACAAGAGCCATTATGCGAGAAAGGAAGTGGGATAAAAGGGGTTCCTCCTTTCTTTTGATGCGCTGGAATCATACCACATATCCAACAATTAGTGGTGTTGATAGCACTATGTGTGTGGTGCAGCATCTGAACAAACGTATTATTAAGGTAGGACTGGCGGTGTTTCTGTTCATGATATGGAAGAGTAAATTGCTGGTGCTCTTCTGGGACAGGAGTAGTAGCAACAAACAACTCACGAGCAGGGATCATCACTTCAACAGACCAAGCGATCACTGCTATAATTGTCAAAGTAGCAAAGAACCCTAAAACACCAAGAATGTTCTTTTTATTCATTTTAGCAGCAAAATAAACTATTTCTAAAGAAATGAAAAAAAACAAAAAAAAATGAAACTAAGAGCTCTTCTCCCGTGGGTATACTTTGGTTTCTTCACCGAAGATCAAGACGGGTGTCACTACACTAGGCAGGGCTGATCCCCCCCCCCTTGTCATATCGGCATTCAATTTTCTACTACCCAGGGCGGT
Organism: Lissotriton vulgaris; assembly: GCF_964263255.1. NCBI lineage: Eukaryota > Metazoa > Chordata > Amphibia > Caudata > Salamandridae > Lissotriton > Lissotriton vulgaris. The sequence goes on from NC_141694.1 coordinate 660,896,421, forward strand.
TGCTCAACCTGTCTCTGTCAAAACCGTTGATTCTTTTCTTGGCCTCAAGTTGTATCGCGATGCTCCAGGAATTGTCTGGTTCGGGAAGAACTCCGCAGTTTCATTAGGTGACAAAGCTAAACCTTTCTCCGTAGTCCGGATCTCTCGATGATCGGTCAGCACAGCAGGTTCCACCAAGGTCGACAATACCTTGCGACAATGGGTACTATGCACCCAATATTTCTTGTTCATGACTCGAACCGCGGTTCTCGTAGCGAAGAGTACCTGCTCTGGTCCACGCCACCTCGGCTCCAAGCTGCTTGACCTCTCAAACACTTTCACCATGACTTGGTCACCAGGTCGGAGATCATGGCCTTCACCTGTAGATCTGTCGGGGAGTGCTTCTCGAACCTGTTGATGAATAGAAACCAAGCTATCAGTTAACTGTGCCAAATAGTCATTCATTAAGACACAGGGTATATCACATATAGAACTCGGTTTCAGAACTCCCCAGACATTCATGGGCCTTCCAAACACCACCTCATAGGGAGTGAGGCCTGTTCGAGAGTGTGGTACTGATCTAATAGACAACAATGCCAGAGGCAACGCATCTGGCCAAGTCAAAGATGTGGAAGCCTGTATCTTTGCTATTTTCAGCTTCAGAGTAGCATTATACCTTTCCACCAATCATGCTGATTGTGGATGGAACACTGCATGGAACTTTTGTTTAATTCCTAATCCCTTCAGGACATACATAGTAACTTCCCCAACAAAATGAGGTCCATTATCGCTCCATAGGAGTTTGCAAACACCAAATCTAGGAAAGAATTCCTTCAGCAACACTTTAGCAATAGTAATAGCAGTATTATCCTTCGTGGGGTATGCTTTAATCCATTTACTGAAAACACAAACCACCACTAGGACGTACTTCAAATTATTACAACGCTCAAGTTGGATATCGTCCATTTGCAAGACTTCAAAAGGTGCAGTTGGTGTAGCAAATCCTCCAGCTGGAGTTTGTGTCCCTTTTCCTGGATTATATTGCAAACAAATCAAACAAGACTGCACTACTCTCTTAGCTGTGCTAGCAATTTCTGGATGCTCCCAAACTTGCGTAAGCAATTTCGTTATTGATGAAGCTTCAACATGTGCTAGCCCATGTGCCATCTGAACCATAGGTTGTACAAAGGCTAGTGCAGCTTCCACCTATTCATCGGCTTGTTCTGCCAACAACCCTCGTCATCCAACACTCCTTCTGCAGACCATTTTTCACGTTCCTTTACAGAAGCAGATTTCTGTATCTCTCGTACTTCCTGCCTTGCATCATGCCAAGACTCAGCTTGTGACTTCACTACATACATGGAAGTAGTGCTTGTCTGCGTCGCAGTTTCACGTGCCACGTGATCTGCAAAGGCATTACCTTGTCCAATCCTGTCTGTCACTTTCTTATGCGCACTACACTTAACAATAGCTATTTTCTTTGGATATGTCAATACAGTCAAAAGATTATGCACTAAACGTCCGTGCATTATCTGCATTCCGTGAGATTTAAGAAAACCTCTTTCCTTCCAGAGTAGGCCGAAATCATGCGCCACTCCAAAAGCATGGCGGCTATCTGTGTAGATATTCACACATAGGTCTGCACTAAGCTCACATGCTTGTGTCAAAGCTATCAATTCAGCTGCTTGAGCCATTTTCTGTGGTATACGAGCTGTCTCCCCTATTGTTTCAAGCGTGGTGATTGCATACGCAGCTGAGGTCGTAACATCCGGTAATTTCAAACAAGACCCATCAACCCGCAATTCACCATCCACATCTGGAAGGGGTGTATCCTGCAAATCAATGCGACCCTTTGTCTGTTCCTCAGTCAAGAATATGCAATTATGTGTTTCTTGTGACTGAGGCTGAGTCGCTGGATACGGTAACAAAGTAGCTGGGTTTAAAGTTGCACATCTCCTCAGTGTAATATGAGGAGCTAGCAATGTCAGTTCATATCCTGTCAGACGAGCGCTAGTTAAGTGCTGCGTCTTTGTCTGATTTAAAAGGGCATCAACAGCATGAGGTACCAACACTAACAGCTTATGCAACAAAACTATCCCTTCACTCTGTCATATTGACACAGCTGTTGCTGCAACTGAGTGAAAACATCCAGGCAACGCTCGGGCAACAGGATCAAGGACTGCTGAAAAATATGCACAGGGACGTTGCTTATCGCCATGTAACTGAACTAAAACTGCCAATGCGCATCCATCTTTCTCATGCACGTAGAGTGTGAAAGGCTTTGTGTAATCTGGTGTTCCTAGCACTGGTGCTGAACAAAGGGCTTGTCGTAACTGCCGAAAAGCAGTTTAACATTCATCTGACCAGGGAAGGGGTATTGGAGTGTCTTTTGTCAACAATGCTAGCAAGGGTTTAACAATGTATGAAAACCCCAAAATCCATTGTCTACAAAAAGAAGTAAGACCAAGAAATGCACGCACTCCTTTCTGTGTGGTAGGTACTGGAGGATCTAAAATTGCTTGTATGCAATCTGATGTCAATGCACGCCCCTCCTTAGACAAAAGGTGACCTAAGTAGGTTACCTTTGGTCTACAATATTGCAATTTCTTTCGTGACACTTTGTGATGATGTGAAGCAAGGAAAGAAAGCAAAGACAAAGTGCATTTTTCACATTGTTCAGGGGTATCGGCTGCCAACAAAATGTCATCAACATATTGTATGAGAGCCACACCTTCAGGCAAGGCAAAGGAATCAAGCTCTCTTTTCAATGCTTGACTGTATATACTCGGACTCTCTGTATAGCCTTGAGGAACTCTACAAAATCTATACGATCTATTATTCAAAGTAAAACAGAATAGATATCGGCTATCAGGATGAATAGGGATCGAAAAGAAGGCATTCTTCAATTCTATAACAGAGAACGTTGTCGCAGTTGGAGGAACCAAAGTAAGAAGTGTTGTAATGTCAGAAACCACAGGGTATTACAATCTTGTTCACCTCTCTATGGTCTATGATAAACCTGTAGACTCTAGTATCAGTGTCCTTTTTCAGTATCGGGAGGTCGGGCTGTTACAGACATTGAATGGAACTTCCTCAACAACTCCTACTTGAATGAGATCATGCACAATTCGAATGAGTGCTTCTTCACCCTCCTGTGAAATTCTGTATTGAGTCAATCGTGGTAACAGCTCCCTCCTTGACAATAATGTGTACCGGTGGGATAACCATCTGGGCCACATCAGTGTCCGAGGTAGCCCACAGAGGTTTAGGGAGTGAAGCTAAGGCAGTATCCTCTTTAACAAGACAAGCTCTTTCAGGCACAGAGTAATTGTCGTTTAAAATCACACGCACTCCTTCAGGAGAGCATCGTATTGTGGCTCTGAAATACTTGAGCATATCAAGACTCACAATGTTTGGAGAAAGCAAAAATGGACATGGAGCACTAAATTTATCTACATGAAATGCAAGTGTTTGTGACAGTGGGCTAAGGGAAGGTGTTCCATCGAAACCTAGCAAAGTAATAGTTACGCCAGACAGGGGAGCCCTTGGAACCAATTGTTTAGACAAAGCGCTACGAGTAGCTCCTGTATCAACCAGAAACCAATCAGTATTGCCCAAAACATGTGCTGTAACATAGGGACCCGTCTGATCTACTGGAACTTCAACTGATTCCTTACCCCATCCTAGGCAATTCTTTGCATGATCTGAATCGTAAAGGTCCGGTTGCACATAATCAGACATTTGATACTGATTTGGTCTATCAAAGGTGTTAAACCTATCCTGTGTTCGTACATTGGTATCAAATCAAGCACGATCATTTGCGTTTCCTCTAGGCCCTGAGTAGCCAAAAGGATTCCTCATTTGTCCCCATCCTCGTGAGCCCTGTTGAGCATGCAACACTGGACAATCGGCCATCCAGTGGCCAAATTGCTTAATACACACCTTGATTGATAGACAAATTCGCACGAGTATGAGGGGATTAAAAGAACCACATCCGCCTCGATCATAGCCTCCAGAAGGCGGACCATAAACTTGAGCCAACATGACCTTTGTTTTTAAATCTTTAGATTTCTTGTCTTCATTACCTTTCGCTTCTAATTCTTGACGCTCGTAATATTGAGCCATCATTAAAACAGATGCTGGAGAAGATGTAGTCCAAGAACTTTCACTGGCCTTTAAACGGCTAGCTATCCCTGGTAACAAATTCGAAACATATTTGTCGACACACAGACATCTGCATGTATCATCGGTCAGAGACTGACCGCTAAAATCATGAAAAGCTTCTTCGAAACGTGTAAAGAAATCAGAAACCGATTCATCCACCTTTTGTTTGCACGCTGCTAAGACAGTCCAGTCAATCTTTTTAGGGGGGATAACTGTTTTTAAGTTTAGTTAATATGGCTGCAGGGAGATCTAAGATTAACTTATGGGGCTTTTGAGTGGGTTCCCTCTCCACATCCAATTGTTCTAATTCTTTCCATTCTGTGCCAAAAATGGCACAATCATTAATTCTACGAACGGTCCTCCACATATCCGGTATTAATATCAACCCGAAAAATAAATCAATGTCACACAAAGTCAAAGTGCAAGAATTTACAGCGCCTTCAACTTCCTAATAGAAAGTGGCTGGATTTTTACGTGGATCGGGCAATGCTGCTTTAAGCGCCATTACATCTGCCCTATTCCAAGGAGTATACACCCAATTATAAATGAAATAACCCTTAGCATCAGCAGAATCTTTATCATCATTGTCGCCCGTTCCTTTAGGAGGAACATACAAGGGCGCGGCTTCCCGCATGGACTTCATATAGACCGCCATTTGCTTATCTGTTCCGAAGATAGACGACTGCTTTTCTCCGTTCCGAGATTTCCCCGTGGCTTCGTCTGCGAGTTTTTTCTTCTCCTTCAAGTGAACCGCATCAGTTCGTAATTTTACCAACCGTCTAATCGTGTCAGCCACCTGAGAGAAAACAAAAAGATTATCACGCATATTTTTACAATCAGCTGCTACATCATCAGGTTCTAAATCTGGAGAGAATTTCCGAAATAAATCAACGACTTCTGCAGCAAACGTTTCAGTAAAATACAACTGCTCCTTTTCCGTCCATCCCTGTATACTAGTTAAAAGATCGGAAGCAGGATCAGTGCTACGTAATGCTTTATGAGCAGCCTGTCTGATATCAGCTGCACGTGATGCGGACAGCATAGACCGGGTGTCCCGCGCTTTTCGTTGATCCGAGTCCTCACAACCTTTGAACAGAGTAGACGGAACGGCATACGGAGGCGAAGGCCGATCTAGTAACAAAAAATCATCTTGTGGTTTATTAATGACAGGATAGAGAGGTTGTTGGACAGGGTATTGGCCAGATACCTGCAATCTGTGTTCTTTCTCCTCTCTCTCTTTCAGCTCTTTTACTTCTTTCTTTCTCAACTCCAGCGCTTTCTCATACACATTCTTCCACTGCTCTTTCTCAATCAAGGCTTGCTCATGTCTCGCTCGTTCACGCACTTCTTTCTCCCATATACGCAGACATTCAAAGATATCAAGTCTAGACTTCCGCTCAAACATACATCGCTCCACATACTCAATCTTTCGTATATCAAATGACCCATGCATAGGCCAACATAACTCAAGGATCTTTTTTTGTATATTTATTCCATAACGTGCTGTACATTATGGAAGAAAGACCGAATTTGATGTACATATCTCTATTAGGTGTCCCCTCTGGGGGAGCCGGTTGTGATTCTTCGAGTCTAAGTTGGGCCCCAATACAAAATACAAAAGCAGCACATCTTTCGAAGTGCGCTAAAAACAGGCATGCTGAAAATATTGCAAGATATGCACTATTATACACAAAGTGGCACTTAAGGTACTTCTAGTACGTTGCACCGTTCAAATTTGACTCAGTGAAGAAAAATCTCCACATTGCCTTCCAATATGTGTTGCAGCACATATATTTAACAAATCATACAAATACTTATACAAATAAGACTAATCTTTACCAAATACAAATATGCTGCGGTAAGTGTTCCTAAAACTACCTTACCATACAAGGGCATCCAAAACCCATAGTATGTGCCGTAAAACGGCCCTTACCAATCATAGGGTGTCCAGATTCAAACTGCCAAGTTCTAAATTCAACCAAACAGCCATTGCACGGCGAATCGACAGAAGAGATCTCAGTCGAAGACGGGCGCCACCTGGATGGTCAGATCGGAAAGAAGGGAAAAACGCTTTGGTTTGCCAAGACTCGGGTCTCCTCGGGCAATGATTGTCCGTGGCGAGATCCCAATCCTTCGTCGCGACCATTCCTTTGGGCATCCGAGTCGCCGATAAGCCCCACGTGTTGGGCGCCAATTAATGTAGAGGGCCTTAGCCAGTCCCACTAGTGCAAGGGGTTCACCCTTCTCTGCACAAAGTCCTCAGACCAATAGGAAGAAGTTGGCACAGAAACTGGAATAGAAAAAGTAACATTTATTACACCTCATGAGGTGGTGCTACGGTTCAAACAGTACCCTTCTGTATTGTAAGAAGTAGCACCACAAGCTAAGAAAGCATGGTTTATTTATACCTGCACAGGGGCTCAAAAGAAGGCAGTACAAACACAAGAGCGCAGTTTATGTACATATAAGGTAATATCAAGAGGCACAATTGATCAGTGGGAGGAGCTAAAACTTTTGGGGGTCGACAAACACATTCCTATCTGGAACTAATCACTAACAGATGTGGACCCTATTTGACATGCGCGAAAGTAAGGGATGCTAAATATAACTTGTTGCCGGGCAGATTTCAGGCACCGTGGACAGTAAGATAGGACAAAGCACATGGTCGACACGAGGCAGCATGCAGCAAACAAAATGGCTGCTGTGAATACAAAATGTTATAGAAAACAATGGTCCCTATTTTCAGAGGAAGCATCACTTATATACAATAATCATACCCTAAATAGGTAGTATGTCTTTTGCCCAGCCGGACAAGAATTTATTTTGCAAATATATATAAAATTAAATTGTTAGAAACATTCAATGAGAAGTGGGCACAGCCGTGACCCACGAAACAGTGAGCCAACAAAACGAAGCACAGAATGGCCAAAGGGCAAAGCGAAATAAGTCCTATTTGAAAGTTTTAACAGACTAAGATCATTTTCTTATACACCATTGCACATTACAATATTGCATAGTCATATTGCATATGGCGTTTTTTGGTGTCGACGACGTTTCGATGGCACCACTAGATACAGGGCATCATCCTCAGGACAACGTAATATTTCATTGTTGTCTTTATGAATTTACAATTGCACTATGCCTAAATCGCATTACTGTACAATTACATGACGCAGGGGAGAAATTGGGAAAGAAACAAAAAGGAACATGAATTGGTAAACAAGAATACTGTTAGGCATGTAAAAATGTGACTGCTGTGAGTTTAAAATCGGCGAGATGTGTCGAACAACGAGTGGGGGAGGAAGGTTTGGCGTGACTGAGTGCCTTTTGTGCATGGTCAAAGAGGTGAGACCACTCTTTGCTGATCAATCTATACAGAATACACTGTGATAAAGTGAAAGGGAGGATGGCGCAGTCATTGGTATTTTACGGCTGCTGAGAGACCACATCTGGGTTGGTCATGCATTAATTTAAATGCGGATGCAATCTCGTGTCGTGGCGTGAACACTTATGCGTAAGGCGCAGCCGTCAGTGTGTTTAAACAATGACAGGACCACAATCACAGGGTTCATGCATTAGATCGTGTGAGCATAAAGGTGGTACTGAGATAAAAAGTGGATAAAAATGGTGCAGTGATTGGTAGGACACATTTGATAAAGCATGTGTCAAGAACAGAAAGCTAATGAAGTCTCCTGCCGTGATTAGAGCACTAGTAATTATGGCGCAGTGGTCGGTGTGATGGCATAGAAAAGGGATCATGCAATAATATCGAGCTGACACAAGGTCGGAAAGGCAAATTAAAACGTGAAGTAGGTATTAAGACGGGCTTGTGAGAGGATACCTGCAAGTTGAATCTGAAGCGGGCGCGATAGCTCGGGGTCACAAGGGGTGGTTAGCCAGCTGATAGGGATTTAGAGGCGAAGGGAGGACAGAATTACTAACACTCAAGCCATTGTGACGAGGTTTGTGGTACATCCATGGGATGAAAAGCGGGAAAGCTGCAATTACCGTATTAGTTCGGGATTCCACTTGGATAGTCGAGATAGGGATTCCTTACAAGTGCGCAATCGCACAGTCTGAAAAAGAGGGTATTTTTTAAAAATTGCGTTGCAACTAGATTTCCAATTGAGGTGAGCTGGAAATGGTCTCTAGGTCCTGGAATGGGAAGTAACTTACTTCAGGATAAGGAGCTCGATGGCTCGCCCGGTTTCAGGATAGAGGGTGGCAGCCATCTTGGGAAGCCCTGTTGTAGGCAAGGATGGGTGTGGACAGAGAGGAAAGACTGAGGGGTGGGCGTGGAGGCGGAAGAAGGACTGAGGTTCAGTGAGAATTGGAGTGAGAATTGGAGTGGCCATTTTGAAATGGAATACATAGGACAGATGAATGTGGTGAATGGTGATATTCAAGTAGATAGTGAGAGTGAGAGCGACGCAGGTGCCTTAAAATTGCAGTACAATTAATTATTGATTATTATACAGGATTACACGTTAGAGCAGGGAGGTCCAGTCTTCAAGGCGATTAAATCCAGTGCAGAAACTGTTGGTCTTGAGGATCCAGTGCAGTTCCTCTTTGTTAAGTAGCATAGAGACATCTGCTCCCCTAGGTGGAGGTTTGATCAATGTTATCACAGCCCAGATCAAATCTTTTTCAGTGTGTCCTTTCTCTGTGAAATGATCCACGAGGGGGGCGTTCGCCATTTTATTTCACTTTGCCCTTTGGCCATTCTGTGCTTCGTTTTGTTGTCTCACTGTTTCGTGGGTCATGCCTGTGCCCACTTGTCATTGAATGTTTCTAACAATTTAATTTTATATATATTTGCAAAATAAATTCTTGTCCAGCTGGACAAAAGACATACTACCTATTTAGAGTATGATTATTGTATATAAGTGATGCTTCCTCTGAAAATAGGGACCATTGTTTTCTATAACATGATACTGCCCAAGGTCCCTATACTATACCTTTTGGGTTCCCTTGTTTTTTGTAACAGTGAATACAAAATGGAGTCTCTAAATGTCAAGTTAACGGCTAAGACTGAGATGTCTTTTGCTAATGCTTAATCTAATCGTTGTTAAACTACAACAATGGCTTGATGTTGCGTGACCCTAAGTACTTGCTCCTCCCACCAGCCCATGTGCAGGTTCGCATAGCTGGGGGAGAAGCAAGTACCCATGGCCGTACCCTGCATTTGTTTGCAGTGCAGCCTATTGAAAATGAATGTGTTATTAGTGAGGCACCATTCTGTCATTTCCAACAGCATGCAGGTATGTTGATGTAATGTGATAGACCTTTGCCCTAGGTAATGTTGTAAAGCTCGTAGCCCATCAGTTTGACTAATGCTAGTGTATAACAATTGTACATCTAGGGTCATAAATACTTGGGGCCAGATGTAGGTAAATCTTAATTACCGACTCTAAAATACCGAATTTTACCGATTTGGTAATTTAGATTCGGTAAATAAGATGTAGGGAATTATTCGGTGATTCGGTAATTACCACAAGGTATTTACCGATTCAGTAATCGCCATTGATTCCTTAGCGAATCGGTAAATACTGATTCGGTAAAATTACCGAATTGACAAGGGGGACAGGGTGTCACTTTGACACCCTGTTGCACCCCTGATTCAGGCTTGTGGTCCATGTGACACACATACATGCCCTTAGGGCATGTCTGTGTGCCACATGGCACAGGTGTACATGCACATATGTGCATGTACACAGGAATTCGTCATTTACCATGCAATAGTATTACATGGTAAATAACTAATTCTTAGGGGCCTTTGGCACTGTTTGCAGTGCCACCTACATATCGATTTACCGATTCGGTAAAGTTACCTAATCGGTATTTTACAGAATCGGTAAATTTACTGATTCAGTAACTTTATCAATTCTGTCAAATTTAGGCCCCCTGCATCTCAATCACCAAATACCGGTCGGTAGCGGCCGAAATCGGCCATTACCGACCGGTATTTGGTGACCTACATCTGGCCCATAGTTCTCATTCCAGTCAAAGTCATATATTTTTGTTAGGAAATCTCTAGTGTTTTTTATGAAGGCAGGTAATTCTTGGACATATGGCCGTAGCAAAGAGTCAATGAAAATGCTGGTGTTTTCAAAGAGGCTCCCTATTGCCGATATTATTGGTCTGCCAGGTGGTTGTTGTGCTTTCTTATGTACTTTTGGTATCAGATATAGTTGTGGTGTGATGGAATAGTCATTCTTGAGGATATAAAACTCGGGTTTGCTTAGTAGCCCCATTCCTTTCCATCTGTATAGTTCAGTATGGTATCTTTCTTTTATTCCTGCAATGTTCGTTGGGCTAGTGTGGTTGTAGCAATTGTAATCCTGTAGTTGGGATTGTGCTTCTTGGTTGTACATTGACAGCGGCCACAGCACTATGTTTCCCCCCTTATCTGACCATCTCACCACGATGTCAGGTCGGGTATTGATTTTGGCGACAAGGTTGTTGTACTCCAATCTTTAGTTGTGGTTTTTGGTAAGGAAATTCTGGGTGTGATCAGTGACAGGTTTTTGAGATCTCTAATTACATTATCCGAAAATAAATACAGACCTTCTTTGGGTAGTAGTGGCATAAACACTGATTTGGGTTTAAAGGACGTATGTACCGATTGGTATATGTTAAGTCCTGACCTACTTGCAGCATCCCCTGATGATATCTGGTTAGCCATCTCATCTGGATCCAGGGTTATTAGGTCTCTAAGTAGGTTCATATAATTGGTTGTTAGTGGGCCTGCTGCCTCGCTCTCAGCATTATATTCAGTGGTCTTCCTTTGGTTATTGATAAAGTATTTTTGTAGTTTTAATTTACGCACGAATTGGAACAAATCGATCCTGGTCTGTGCGTAATCAAAGTTAGTTTTGGTGCAATATGTAAGTCCCAAAGATAAAATTTCATTTTCTTTTTGGCTTAGTTCCATGTCTCATAGGTTTATGACTGTATTATCAATGTTCTTAGTTTGAGGAGTTATCTGCATTTGTTTCTCCTGTATTGTTTTTTTGTGGCTGTTGTTTTTGTCCCTGTGGTGTCCCCAGCGTCCGTTCTTTCTGCCTCTGCTCTTTGTTGGTTTGGGTTCTGTGACTTTCCTTTTGCCCAGTCTTAGCGCAGTGGCTGTGGACGCAAGCTGAGCATTCGCTCCATCCGTGAAAAAAAAAAATCTTGCACTGGTGTTGGTGCTTTGCGCCTGGGGTTCCCACTCGCATTACTCTCTAGGTCCGACTCTATTTCCAAACTTCATTCAGATTCGCTTTGTCCCACCGTTTTGTTAGTGGCTCCTGCCGTATCTGAGAGTTGTTGACGTCGTAGATTTTCAAACTTCCTTTCGAATGTGTAAATTCTCCCATTTAAGTAATCATTCCTATCTCTCTGGAACTTTATTGCCTTTCTTTCTTTTATGCCATCCTCATATTTTATTACTCGTGTTTGGACTTCCTTCATGCTTTTTTGAATCCCATCTTGATTCTCACGTGATTCCAACTCCTTTATAATTTCAGTGATGCGTTCTAGTAGTTTTTCCCTGTAACTCGCCGCATACTTTATCAAGATATTGAGCATGTTTTGGGAAGACTGGGCACTGTCATCCGCAAAGTCTTGCAGCATTGCGGGGTCAGCATTCTCATATGTTGGTGCCGCGAGTATCCTCAGACCTCTAGGCACGCGCCCCACATTCACGTATCTCTTTAACGACTTGCATTCCCACCATTTAGAGACCTCGTTTTTGCAGAGTCTTGAAATATCAAATGAGCCCCAACCTGATATGCATATGGACCCTTAATTTCAAGGGTTATAAAAGAAATGGATAACCCACTGGAGGAAAAAACACAACATAAACGTTACAATTATTTAAATATTAAAATAATTAAGCGTTCCCCCCTGGAGGGTTCAAAGAGAAATGGGACAATAAAGACGCATGCAAATGCAAACTTTTAAAAAACTGATCCAATAATATTGGTAAATAATTGTACACCAAAAGGTTGGCGAGAGTGCTTAAAAAAGGTTGACAGTTATCTGTTTGCATATATTGATGATGTACTAAAAATTAATTGTACCTAAGCTTGCGATAATCAGGTGACATTTCAGAAGGGACTACATATCCCATAATTCAATGTGTAAAGATTTTCAAATTGAACAGGAAATGATGTAATGACTAATGAATTACAAAAAAAGCTTTACCTGTGGGGAAATCGACTAAGACCAAGGTATAAGGTTATACCGAAACGCGTTGGTTAATCGCCTGTTCCCTGTTTCAAATGGATTTAAAAATTAATTAATAGTGCGAAGATCCAAATCTGCAAAGTGCGACCTTGTTTGTATTTTGGAAACAAGGACGGTGATAATATATATATATATATATATATTATTGAGAAGCCCTGGGAAAGGGGAGACTGTACTCAAAATTCGGAGATAGCAGCATCTATACCCTTACACCTGATAACATCATAACCATGGTATAAAGTGAGTAAATGGGGATTTGTTGAAAGACGCCATTAATAATGGACGTCTATGGCATCGAGACCTCTCTGACACCTAGATATACAGATTTGAGGTTTTATATACCACATTTCGCCTAGCCTTACCGCCTCTTAATGGTGGAATCAATGTGTGTTTATTTATTAATTTTATAAATATTTCTATTAGAATATTAATGTTTTTAAACACAAATATATATATATGAATTTATATCCATTTACCGTGGTTATTTATTATAATATATCAAATTGTTGGCATATATTTATTTATGCTGCTATACCATGTCGAAAAGAAAGAATCGAATGTATTTTTTATGCACTTTTTGCCGAGATTTTATGTGTATAGTCTGAATTCTATCACTATGTTTGACATGACACAGCTGTTTGGAAAGACAAAAGGGCGTTTCATCTAACGTAACGCGTCATGTGATCAAGGTCCAGGTGGGACAGAAACGCGTCATGGCGGCTTTGATGCAGGGTGTTTGAAAATAAAACTGGCACAAAGAACTTTTGGGTCCGCGTGTTCATCTGCTTGCTGGAATAGCTCTTTTGGTGAAGTACGAAAATATATATATATATATATTTATATATATATCAACGCTCCTGTTCCATGAAAGAAGAACGCTTTACTCGGGGGACCCCTTCGGAGATGCTTTATTAACAAGGACGCATTTTGGCGTTCTGCCTTCCTCTACTTGTTTTTAGAATCGGCACCTCCTGTCACAATAGCTCTTATTTAAACAGGTAAGTTCATTGGATGTGGCAAATAAACATACAAAGAGGACTGGTTCCTCCCAGCAGACACTCTTTCCCTCGTGATGTATTCTGGGATTCAGAGTCCGGTAATGTTCATGGGGCACATCAGATCGTCGCATTTTGACTCCATGGCTCTATACTGTTGTTCCCTCTGCATGAGCTGATCCCCCAAGTCTTACTCATTCCATCATCGAGTCCTCTTGCAGCCACACCACAAGAGCACCGCATATCCCATCTCCTCATAGGGCCCCTCGTCCTACCTCAAGGACTCATTGCATTCGGTGCAGAAGCGGGTCAAATGGCCACAGCTCCACCAGTATGGACTACTGTCGGCGTCTGTCGGCGGCGATGCTCAGCTCCCTTGTCGGCGGTGCTATTGCCTATATCTTACAGCTCCAACGTTCCACCGTAAGGCAACAATCACACTCTTGCGGGCGGGTGCAGCTTGTACGGCAGTGGAACCATACACAATATCAACGCTCCTGTTCCATGAAAGAAACACGCTGCACTCGGGGGACCCCTTCGGAGATGCTTTATTAACAAGGACGCGTTTCGCCGTTCTGCCTTCCTCTGCTTGTTTTTAAAATCGGCACCTCAATAGCTCCTATTTAAACAGGTAAGTTCATTGGATGTGGCAAATGAACATACAAAGAGGACTGGTTCCTCAGAGCAGACACTCTTTCCCTTGTGATGTACTCTGGGATTCAGAGTCCGGTAATGTTCATGGGCATATCAGATCGTCGCATTTTGCCTCCATGGCTCAATAATGTTGTTCCCTCTGCATGAGCTTATCCCCCAAGTCTTACTCATAACATCATCGAGTCCTCTAGCAGCCACACCACAAGAGCGCTGCATATCCCATCTCCTAAGGGGGCCCCTCGTCCTACCTCAAGGACTCATTGAATTCGGCGCAGAAGCGGGTCAGATGGCAACAGCTCCACCAGTTTGGACTACTGTCGACGTCTGTCGGCGGCGATGCTCAGCTCCCTTGTCGGCGGTGCAAGTGCCTATATCTCACAGCTCCAAAGTTCCACCGTAAGGCAACAATCACACTCTTGCGGATGGGTGCAGCTTGTATGGCAGTGGAACCATGCACAATATCAACGCTCCTGTTCCATGAAAGAAACACGCTACACTCGGGGGACCCCTCCAGAGATGCTTTATTAACAAGGACGCGTTTCAGCGTTCTGCCTTCCTCTGCTTGTTTTTAAAATCGGCACCTCCTGTCACAATAGCTCTTATTTAAACAGGTAAGTTCAGTGGATGTGGCAAATAAACATACAAAGAGGACTGGTTCCTCGGAGCAGACACTCTTTCCCTCATGATGTATTCTGGGATTCAGAGTCCGGTAATGTTCATGGTTCATATTAGTTCGTCGCATTTTGCCTCCATGGCTCAATACTGTTGTTCCTTCTGCATGAGCTTATCCCCCAAGTCTTACTCATTCCATCATCGAGTCCTCTTGCAGCCACACCACAAGTGTGCCGCATATCCCATCTCCTCCTGGGGCCCCTCGTCCTACCTCAAGGACTCATTGCATTCGGCGCAGAAGCGGGTCAAATGGCCACAGCTCCACCAGTATGGACTACTGTCGACAACTGTCGGCGGCGATGCTCAGCTCCCTTGTCGGCGTTGCAAATGCCTATATCTCACAGCTCCAAAGTTCCACCGTAAGGCAACAATCACACTCTTGCGGACGGGTGCAGCTTGTATGGCAGTGGAACCAGGCACAATATCAACGCTCCTGTTCCATGAAAGAAACACGCTACACTCGGGGGACCCCTCCGGAGATGCTTTATTAACAAGGACGCATTTCAGCGTTCTGCCTTCCTCTGCTTGTTTTTAAAATCGGCACCTCCTGTCACAATAGCTCTTATTTAAACAGGTAAGTTCAGTGGATGTGGCAAATAAACATACAAAGAGGACTGGTTCCTCGGAGCAGACACTCTTTCCCTCATGATGTATTCTGGGATTCAGAGTCCGGTAATGTTCATGGTTCATATCAGATCGTCGCATTTTGCCTCCATTGCTCAATACTGTTGTTCCTTCTGCATGAGCTTATCCCCCAAGTCTTACTCATTCCATCATCGAATCCTCTTGCAGCCACATCACAAGAGCGCCGCATATCCCATCTCCTCACGGGGCCCCTCATCCTACCTCAAGGACTCATTGCATTCGGCGCAGAAGCGGGTCAAATGGCCACAGCTCCACCAGTATGGACTACTGTTGATGTCTGTCGGCGGCGATGCTCAGCTCCCTTGTCGGCGGTGCAATTTCCTATATCTCACAGCTCCAAAGTTCCACCGTAAGGCAACAATCACACTCTTGCGGACGGGTGCAGCTTGTATGGCAGTGCAACCATGCACAATATCAACGCTCCTGTTCCATGAAAGAAACACCCTGCACTCGGGGGACCCCTTCGGAGATGCTTTATTAACAAGGACGTGTTTCGGCGTTCTGCCTTCCTCTGCTTGTTTTTAAAATCCACACCTCCTGTCACATTAGCTCTTATTTAAACAGGTAAGTTCATTGGATGTGGCAAATAAACATACAAAAAGGACTGGTTCCTTGGAGCAGACACTCTTTCCCTCGTGATGTATTCTGGGATTCAGAGTCCGGTAATGTTCATGGGGCATATCAGATCGTCGCATTTTGCCTCCATGGCTCAATACTGTTGTTCCCTCTGCATGAGCTTATCCCCCAAGTCTTACTCATTCCATCATCGAATCCTCTTGCAGCCACACCACAAGAGCGCCGCATATCCCGTCTCCTCACGCGGCCCCCCATCCTACCTCAAGGACTCATTGCATTCGGCGCAGAAGCGGGTCAAATGGCCACAGCTCCACCAGTATGGACTACTGTCGACAACTGTCAGCGGCGATGCTCAGCTCCCTTGTCGGCGGTGCAAATGCCTATATCTCACAGCTCCAAAGTTCCACCATAAGGCAACAATCACACTCTTGCGGACGGGTGCAGCTTGAAAGGCAGTGGAACCATACACAATATCAACGCTCTTGTTCCATGAAAGAAACACGCTGCACTCTGGGGACCCCTTCGGAGATGCTTTATTAACAAGGACGCGTTTCGGCGTTCTGCCTTCCTCTGCTTGTTTTTAAAATCGGCACCTCCTGTCACAATAGCTCTTATTTAAACAGGTAAGTTCATTGGATGTGGCAAATAAACATACAAAGAGGACTGGTTCCTTGGAGCAGACACTCTTTCCCTTGTGATGTATTCTGGGATTCAGAGTCCGGTAATGTTCATGGGTCATATCAGATCGTCGCATTTCGCCTCCATGGCTCAATACTGTTGTTCCTCTCCGCATGAGCTTATCCCTCAAGCCTTACTCATTCCATCATCGAGTCCTCTTGCAGCCACACCACACGCCTGTTCCCTGTTACAAATGGATTTAAAAATAAAGTAATAGTGCGAAGAACCAAATCTGCAAGAGTGCAACCTCGTTTTTCTTTTGAAAACAAGGACAGTGAAAATATATATATTTATATATATATATATATATATATATATATATATATATATATATATATATATATCGGCGACTAAGACAGCAGGCCGAGTCTCTTTTACTCAACGGCTCCGTCATGGAACGAAGAAACGCCCTTTTTCTCGAAAAAGGAATATATTTTACTTGCAGGACAGTTGTAAATTTTCCGGGAAAGTACATTAGCCTGGAATATTATAACATATATGTTTAAAAAAAAATAATGTTCGAAAACAATAAAAAGCGTAATTTTTAGGTCATATGACCAAGCTTTTCATCATTAAAATAACAAAAGTAAAATGAACCAATGAAAAGTTTTATTAACAAGTCACATGACCTGTTATGCTTACGTTACGTGCTGCGCGCCGCGCCTCGGATCACTTCCGGGTGCGCTAACGCGGCGTGTCATATAACGCATTACGCGACAACGTAGGTCAAGAATATAGTCAAAATGTCTCCACCAACCAGCGTTCGGAACACAACCCCTTTCAGCAGTCCAAAAAGTTCTGTTAAATGACAACAGAGGGGACAGGCAACAAGAACCATCAGTCAAAGAGGGGAGGGCAAGTTCTTCTCTTCCGGGTCATGTTGGGGCGCTACCGGAACTGATCGAATTGGTAGTCTACAGTGTTTCTGGATGTTTCAGACTAAAGCTGGCGTCAGCATGAGAGCACTACCATCTCGTAGCTCCGTCGTGGCCATTCCACGAGCAGACATGGCAGCCGCTCCCCACCGGAAGCCTGCAGGAGTCGAGGGCCCCCAAGACTTTTGTAGAATCTTCACGGCTGAGGGGACGCTTTCGAGAATGGAGCCCAAGCCCTAGCAGGCAAGCGTCCGAGTTCCAAGGTGTCCCAGGACCATTTTAGTGGACCAGGCCCAAAACCGAAGAGCCGGCCGCCATTTTAAGAGTCCTGTGGCAGCCGCCTATCGCTGCACCGCAAGAGCGGGAGCAACTTAACTACATGGTGAGCGAGACGCTGTAGTCGCAAGAGCGGGCGCAACTCAGCTGGATGGCCGCCACCTGGGGAGGCCCGTTCACGCCGCCTCCCCCACGCCCTCCCCCGGGCCGCCCCACGCCAATTTTCGGAGCAGCATTGTAGGATACCAAAACCAGTGCGGCAGTTTACTGGACATCACCTGGGTGCCATCCACATCTCAGCGCGTTCTGCTGCCTTGGGACTATTCGCACAACAGACCGCTACTGACGAGGCCTCCCCCCGCACCACCCGGGACGCCCCACGCTGTTTTTCTGAGCTGCATTGTAGGAAACCAAAAACCAGTGCGGCACCCAGGTGACATCACCTGGGTGCCGTCCAGAACTCAGCACGTTGTGCTGCCTTGGGACTATTCGCACAAAAGACAGCTTCTGACCATTGTTGCTTTTTTTTGTCAAAAATGTTTAAATGTTTGTTACAGTTTTTGTTCCGTTCGTTATATTTAAAAGTTAATAAAGTTTTATAATCCTACTTTATTGGAGTGCTATATATTTTTAAAAAATCGGGTGAATGGGGCCTTGAATCGGGTTATTGTCATGTGTGGGCTTTGCAAGTGTACTGCTACAGGATCGGACATTTCAAACTCAAATGCACGTTCTTTTTCTTACCTTTCCGAAGCATGGAGCGCAATAGCAGGCAGAGAAAGGGTGATGCAAGTGTTGAACACTGCCTGGCCTGGCAAGTTGCTGGCAGTGCCCCCCCCCCCCCCGCCCGCTCCTGAAAGAGGACACACACACACACCGCCGCCCCGAGTACTTCACAGATCTTTAAAAGACCATGCGCTTGTTCATGAGGCTTAAATGGTTTATCACCCCTTCTAGAACCCCTGCATCGACCCTCTGACGTTTCCTGGAAGAATTACCACGTAACACAATACCAAGCCTTGTCAGCTGAAACCCCGGAGGAATCGTGGGGCATATTATCAAGGGGGTTTATCTCCGCTTTTTTGGCGTTAAAAGCCAAGAAAGCGGAGATAAAATTATCTCCCTATTACCAAGCTGTCGCTAACACCAGTTAGTGACAGCTAAAAGGAGATAGCGACCATCTTGGGCCCCGCTTTGCATGTCAGTGATATTTATCACTAATGACATGCAAAGTGGGCGTGCCAAGATGTTAGCGACTGGAAACAGTCCCTAACATCGCTATCTCCTATTACCAACTTTTGGAGATATTCGCGCTAAGCGCGAATATCTCCAAAAGCTAACACCTGACCTGAGCAGTTATTAGCCATGTTATCCAATGGGAGGTGGATAACATGGCTAAGAGCATTTTCTCGATAATGCATGAATATCGCTGACTTTTCAGCGATATTCATGCATTGCGGCCGTTTTTTTCGCATTCGCGATAAACCTTGCTAATAGCAAGGTTTATCTGCGATAAAAATCGCCGATGTGCGGCGATAATTTTTGTCTCTAAACAAGTTAGAGACAAAAATTATCGCTAGTTGTTGGTAATATGCCCCCGGGTTTTTGCTTGCAGAAATCGGGAGGCGGGAGAATAGCACTGAAATCAGTAGTCTCACGCCTGAATCGGGAGGGTTGGCATGTCTGGATTCTCTACAGCTGGGGCCATAAACTACATCCGCAGGGCTAGGTGATAGCCTGGGACCAGCCTGGCATCTAAAATGGCTGCCGTGCACGACAAAATTGTGGCATTGGAAAAAAGGCAAGATGGCGCAAACAATGTTTATCAATAAGGATTCATTTATAACAAAATATTTTATCGCACTGACAAATTGGCGGTCAACACTTCCTGATTTCCATCGAATCGAACGTTAACAGACGTCACGCAGCGAAAAAAAAAAAAAGCTCACGCACAGCCGCTGGAAGAGATGTATCAACATATATGAACCTCCTCAGCCACCCTCAGAAAACATAGGGGATTAGGATACATCTCCCGCACCCCCTTATACCTAGTAATTTAATTAAAACGAAGCACAAAATGGCGAATTCCCGTTTCGCTACCAGTTTGCGGCCCGTGAAGCGCTTCTACCGTGAAAAATATATTTTTTTTTATTTTCCCCACGGGACCCTTTAATAACCCCAACAACATTCCTAGGGGGTCAAGAGGGGTATACCTTGCCCCCTTTCATTAAATTCCCCCTTCGTTTTTCACCTCTTCTTCTCTCTCGATCCTACCGAGAGATAAGATGGCGGCCGCTCCGGACTGTTTAGAATGTTGACAGACACCGGGGAGCCAATCAGCTTCGCATCGCAAAGTTCCGTTTCGCGAAAAGTAAGCGGACCGGAGCGCAGCCCGGAGCGCTGTTACAGATATATATCTTGTTTTGAACGTTAATTTCTCAAAATCCACTGGAGCACATATATTGAGACCTAGCAAAGGCACATCGGGCTAACAGTCCCTATAATTTTGCCAAGTTTCGTGCAAATCCATTCAGCCGTTCGAGCTAAAAGTGAGGCCAACCGCCCTATGGAAATTAACATGGGAAAAACGTGTTTTGGGACCCCCCTTTTTTTCTCGGCCCCCCCTTGACGAAACCCCCCCAAATTTTTAGGGGCTGCTCAGAAACAAAATGTGCCATTTTCCTGAGAATTTCAGCCGATTCCATCCACAAACGCCAAAGTTATTAGACATAGAATTTTCAAAAGTTCCATAGACAAATAATCCTAACTATATATACCTACTGGCTATCGCCAGTAGGTAATATATATATATATATATTCACTGATCTTAGGTTTAACACCAGCTATAGTTAGCTGGACATTTTACTCATACAAAACCATTGAAATTCCCACGTTATAGTTAGTTGGACTCACTATAACTCGCGCGCTCGCAATCCACTGCTGAGAATGTCACATATTACATCATTTATGACATGGTCAGTGACATCACTGATGACATCAATGATGACATCTCAAGTGACATCACTGATGACATCGCTGATGACATTTCAAATGACATCACTGATGACATCACTGATGACATCATCCATGTGATAATACGATGCACCTCCTCACACTCTAATCTAACCTTTGATACACCCAGTGTTAAATACAAACTACCATTCCTGAAATTATTGACACACCAATACCAGTAACTACATACGCACTCACTGATTGCTAGGTCTACACACACATCCACTCATTCACCCATACAATCACTCATACATACGGTCACTCATCAATAGAACACTATCATATCCAGTCATATACCTATACAGACACTTACACACCGACACTCATTCACAGAGTTACTCAAACACCTAGTCATTTATGTAGAGAATCAGTCACACTCCCATTTCCACAACTACAAAGTTATACACACTAAACCTTACCTATTCAAATATATAATAACACATACTTACTCTCTTTTACAATCACTGATACAAGTACACATTGAACCATACAGTCACTTACAGAATCACAGGCTCTCATGTATAGTCATTTATACATGGCAACTCTCACATGCACTGTGTTTTACATATGTACCTACTTTGACATGTAGCACTGAGATAGGCATTCACTCACCAACACATCCATGCAGACAGTCAACCCCCCATACAGCTCTTTCCACATGCACTCTTGAACCCATATACCAAGTGAATCAACGGCTCACATACAATAATAATGACTCACTCATCACGTCAGTCATGCACCTACTAAATCCTTCATCCAGACACTCATACACCACTCATTCTTCAATATGTAAATTATTAACTTGAACTTAATTGTATTCTTACTTTTCAGAAACACACAGACACTGGATGATGTCATCAGTGATGTCATCAGTGATGTCATTTGAAATGTCATCAGTGATGTCACTGACCATGTCATGAATGATGTAATATGTGACATCATCAGCAGTGGATTGCGGGCGCGCGAGTTATAGTGAGTCCAACTAACTATAACTTGGGAATTTCAATGGTTTTGTATGAGTAAAATGTCCAGCTAACTATAACTGGTGTTAAACCTATGTTTTTTTCAGTGAATTTCAAAGGTTTTTTAAATGCTAATTCCTAACTATAACAAATGTGAAACCTATGTTTTTTTTAGTGAATTTTAATGGTTTTTTAAATGCTAATTCCTAACTATAACGATTGTGAAACCTCTGGTTTTTTCACTGAATTTCAAAGGTTTTTTAAAAGCTAATTCCTTTCTATATCGAGTTTGTAACCTACAATTTCTTTATTTTTTATTTGCTGTTTTGTGTAAGTATTAATTATTAATAATGTATTTTTGAAATAATATTTTTCCAATGTTTTTTTTTTTTAATCATTTTTTTCCTGGGTGGCTCAGGGTGCGCGCACCGGTAAGCTCCCCCGAGAGCGCACCGAGAGTGCTATTTCTGCATTCGTTAAAAAAAATATGTATGAAAAGTAAATAATAACGCAAGACATTTAGTACCATACTTATAAAAGCAATATTTTTAATTTACGAAATGAAAATGAATTTACATTTCCGTAAAGCTATCAAAACGTCACTCAGGCGCGCTGCGTAAGCGCCCCTGGAAGCGCCTATGTTCACTCCACGTAATCGCCCCCGGAAGCGCCTACGCTCGTGCCACGTAAGCGCCCCCGGAAGGGCTCCGGTGCGCGCAGCGTAAGCCGTCAAGTCATGTGACCTTAAAATAACTGTTTTCATTGGTTGCTAACAGTTTTTTTACAAAGAATGAAATCCCCACCCATTTCCTTCACTTCTTTCTTTCACTTTTGTGACTGAAAGACTTGTTTTTTGCTTTTGGATCTTTCTTGGATTACCATGGCTGCCAGAACATCCAGCAGTGATGATGACAGAGAGTCATTTATTGATGAAGAGGTTCCTCCGCCCCGGGTAAAAGAACACTTCATATGGAAGTTTTTTTCCATTCCACATGATCAAAAAAAAGTAAATGCTCCAAAGGTGGAGTGCCGGATTTGTCATACCGTCCTCTCATGGGGTGACCTCACCAAAAAATATTCATTTGGGAACTCCACTATGATTTGCCACGTCGGGAGGAGGCACCCCCAAAACTTTGCCCGGGAGAGTGTCAGAGCTCTGGCACAAGAGGCTCCCAGGGATGGTGCCTCTACTTCAACCGGAGGACCAACTACATCGGTGAGGGGGCGACCAGTTAAGCTGATCCCTAACATTCAGCCTGCATTTAATGAAGCCGTAATTAAATGCAAAAAATGTGATCAGCTACTTTGTTATGGGGAACAAAGTGTTATGCTCATGGTTCGAGCAATAGACAACCACCACTGCCAACCCCAGTCCTAATTTTGATTATTTTTTTGTGCTCCTGTTGAGCAGTTTCCAATTCCCTGTTTTTGTTTTTGTTGAAAAAAAGGAAAAAAGAAAAAAAAAAGTTATTTTCAGAACTACCTCAAAATTCTCATCAAAGAGCTGTATTCTTAAAAAAATGAAAAAGAGTAACTGAAGTTGAGTGCAGTGAGAGAAGAGAGGAAAATGAGTGAGAAAGCAAAGAAAGGGACTGAAAGAAGGTGAGTGTGGGGAACGAGAGTGAGGAGAAGGAGAGTGAACATGGGGAATGTGGATAAGTGAAGAAAATATAGTAAAAGAACGGTGGTGTGGAAGGGTAAGAAAAGAGCAGTGATTTTTAGGAAAGAGTGGAGATACAGACTGGATCATGTCAATTGAGTGTGAGACAAGGTGAGTAAGGCAGTGAAGAAACAGAGAAAGTGAAAAAAAAGTTAGAGTAGAAGACTGAAGGCCACATTTATGAGGCCATGCGTCACTTTTACGCCGCCGGTGCGTCACTTTTTGTGACGTACCAGTGGTGTAAAAAATGCACCTTGTTGAGTCATATTTACAAAGTGACGCATCAAGGTAGATGCGTCACTTTGTAAACCCCTACGCCACATTATACCTGCACCAGGTGTAATGTATGAAAAGGGGGCGTATTGACACAAGAAAGGGTCGTAGAAGTGACGCAGTGAAATCTATGAGATTTCACTGCGTCACTATTACGACACTGCTGCGTCAAAATCTTGCGCCTGCCTCACAGCAAACGTAAGACTGACGCAGGCCCTTTCACATGGGGCTGGCCCCATATGAAAGGATGCATTGCTGGAGTTGCGTCACTTTTGTGACATACTCCAGCAATGCATCACTTTTACGCTTACAGATACGTCAGAAATACTGACGAATCTGTAACTCCTTGCGACATAATGCGTCATACATTAAATATGACGCATGAGTAGAAGACTGAAGGCCTCATTTATGAGGCCATGCGTCACTTTTATGCCGCTGGTGCGTCACTTTTTGTGACGCACCAGTGGTGTAAAAAATGCACTTTGTTAAGTCATATTTACAAAGTGACGCATCTAGGTAGACTTTGTAAACCCCTGCACCACATTATACCTGCGCCAGGTGTAATGTATGCAAAGGGGGCGTATTGACGCAAGAAAGGGTCGTAGAAGTGACGCAGTGAAATCTATGAGATTTCACTGCGTCACTTTTAGGACACTGTTGCGTCAAAATCTTGCGCCTGCCTCACAGCAGGCGTAAGACTGACGCAAACCCTTTCACATGGGGCTGGCCCCATGTGAAAGGATGCATTGCTTGAATTGCGTCACTTTTGTGACACACTCCAGCAATGCATCCCTTTGAGCTTACAGATACGTCAGAAATACTGACGTATCTCTAACTCCTTGCGACAAAATGCGTCATACATTAAATATGACGCATAAGTAGAAGACTGAAGGCCTCATTTATGAGGCCATCCATCACTTTTACGCCACCAGTGCGTCACTTTTTGTGACGCACCAGTGGTGTAAAAAATGCACCTTGTTGAGTCATATTTACAAAGTGACGCATCTAGGTAAATGCGTCACTTTGTAAATCCCTGCTCCACATTATACCTGCGCCAGGTGTAATGTATGCAAAGGGGGCGTATTGATGCAAGAAAGGGTCGTAGAAGTGACACAGTGAAATCTATGAGATTTCACTGCGTCACTTTTACGACACCGTTGCGTCAAAATCTTGCGCCTTCCTCACAGCAGGCGTAAGACTGACGCAAGCCCTTTCACATGGGGCTGGCCCCATGTGAAAGGATGCATTGCTTGAGTTGCGACACTTTTGTGACACACTCCAGCAAAGCATCACTTTTGCGCTTACAGATACGTCAGAAATACTGACGTATCTGTAACTCCTTGCAACATAATACGTCATACATTAAATATGACGCATGAATAGAAGACTGAAGGCCTCATTTATGAAGCCATGCGTCACTTTTACGCCACCGGTGCGTCACTTTTTGTGACGCACCAGTGGTGTAAAAAATGCACCTTGTTGAGTCATATTTACAAAGTGACGCATCTAGGTAAATGCGTCACTTTGTAAACCCCTGCGCCACATTATACCTGCACCCGGTGTAATGTATGCAAAGGGGGCGTATTGATGCAAGAAAGGGTCGTAGAAGTGACGCAGTGAAATCTATGAAATTTCACTGCGTCACTTTTCTTGCGCCTGCCTCACAGCAGGCGTAAAACTGACGCAGGCCCTTTCACATGGGACTAGCCCCATTTGAAAGGATACATTGCTGGAGTTGCATCATTTTTTGACACACTCCAGCAATGCATCACTTTCCTCTAAACACTCTACTTTATTTTTTTACTCTTTTTTTTCACACTGTTTTTCCCCATGGTGCGCTCAGGGTGCGCGAACCGGAGAGCGTACCCGGGAACGCACCCAGCGTTCAACCCGCGAAAATAGAAAAAAAAAAAAAGGGGGTTTTGCCCTTCAGGGTCATTCTAGGCCCCCCTCAGAAAACCCAGGGGGTCAGGGGGTGTCTACTCCGCCCCCTTTTAATTATTTCCCCCTTTCTTTTTCACCTCTTGTGTCTCGATTCTACTGAGACACAAGATGGCGGACTCTCCGGACTGTTTAGAATGTTGACAGACACCCGACAGCCAATCAGCTTTCCGCTCGCGCACTCCCGTAGCGTGCCGGGTGCGCTCCCCGGTACGCGCACTGGTGAGCGCCCGCAGCGCGCCTATAGATATATATGTGTTTTTGAAGTTCATTTTCTAAAAAACCACTTGAGCAATTTTCACCAAACACAGCAAAGGCACATCTGCATAACAGTCCCTACAATTTTGCCAAGTTTGACGTAATTCCTTTCAGCGGTTCGAGCTGTAGACTTGTCAGACCTTCCTATGGAAATTAACATGGAGAAAACACGTTTTGGGACCCCCCTTTTTTCTCAGTCCCCACTTCTCGAATTCCCCCGAAACTTTAAGGGAAGGAGCGCAGCGGAGCTGGCCAAAATTTTGGAAAACCACACACAAATTCCTCAATCGGCACCAGAGTTATTCCCAATAGAATGTTGCGGATTTCCTATGGTAGCCATTCCTAACTATAACTACCTACTGGCGACCACCAGTAGGTAATATATATATATATATATATATATATATATATATATATATATATATATATATATATATATATATATATATATATATATATATATATATATATATATATATATATATATAAAAGTATATGAGCCCTATTGTTCCTTTGTTGAGATAGTGTTGTTCTTTAAGGTGTGAGGAGATATGGAGTTAAATCATACCCTGAATCACCTGAAACAAAGACTATTCTAAATGAAATAAATTATTTCTACACACATGCAGTGTCTATCAAGGTAATATGTGAACATTTTGTTATAGTGATTAGTGAGTATTTCTCAGATGACAAACCATCCGGATGACATTTTTTTTTATTACCAGTGAGCCATATGTCACTGAAATCACCAACAACCAGGAGAAGTGAAAGGAGGGACTGACAGAAGATGTATCTGTTGTGCGTACTTCCAGGAAAGGCAGCAGGCACATCAGTAAAGCAGCCCCTGGCATTTCAGTTTGCACACAGATAGTGTGCCAGCTGTGTCTGTTGAAGAAAAGGAAGGTTTTGGAGTGAAGTCTTTGAATGCTATGGCACCTGCAATAGGAGGGAAGTGGACAAAGGTATGCAATTCCTTTGCCAACCTTACTTTTCTGCTAGTGACTGTAGCATGGCAATAAACGGGGGCATCCTTCTGTAGATGACTCTCAGTACTTGATGTAAGCACTGAAGCAAGCTTGTCTGTGAGATATGTATGTTGACAGAGCTGATAGCCTGGACAGTTCCAGTGATCTTGAAATGGAGTGAACACAGTATTTTTACAAATGTGTTTCTTTTTTGATGTGATTAGTTGGTGTTGAAATGTGTATAGGAGTTCAGTATAATTACCCCTTGCTTTGAGAGCTGTATTACAAGTGTTGTAAGCCTCTTATTAAAGTTCAACAGGATTGGCTTGAAAAACAAATGGTTAATATAAAAAAACTTGCATTAATATTGCACAGGATTTCCTTCAAAGCTCACAACATTTTGGGATATTAAAACAAATTTATTGTGCTGGTCTGATCTGGAGTACATTTATTACTGTTTTGGATCCTTTTTTTGGCTGTAGTAAGTTTAAAAGTGCAGTTTGTGATTATCAATGCACTAATACATTTGTGCGTGTTTCTCCATCCTCTCCTCTCTTGTCCGCTCCTCTCTGTCCCTCCTGCATTTAATACATAAAAGTATGTGTGCAGATCTATCTGGGCCTGACCAGAATTTAAATTACATTGGAGTAATCTAATTTACATTTACATTTACATTTACATTTAATCAAAGTAATTTTCTGTGATTCTGTGCTACTCTTTGATGTGGAATTACAGCGAATTATGCAATTTCTAATCTTTGCATAATTAACAGTAATTTGGAGGAAACATACTACAGCCAGAACACATTTAGCAGCGTGAGTGACCACTCACACTCACTGTTTTGGTTTTGCTGCACTTAGTGCTGTTTCTTACTGCAAAATGCATCCCCACTGCTATTTTGGACGCGAAGGTGTCTTTTTTCGTTGAGAGAATAGCGCCGGTAGTAAGTTGAGGGAAAGTCTTATCCCTAGAGTACATTTAACGAATTTGAGCAGCTGCTCATGCTCACTATTCATGCTCTGTTGAATTTAGGTCTATCTCTTACCACAAAATGCATTCTTGTACCCATTTTGGAGGTGAGGGAGCATTTTTGCACTAAGAAATACTGCTATTCGCTGTAATACTTTTTTCGCGTAATTCATGTGTAATCTTGCAGAATTGTTAGGTAATTCTGCATTATTACGCTAAGCAGAATTCCGTGAGTTACTTACACCTACCCATAGATATATCCGCAACTAGGGCAGAGATCTCTTCATAGAAATAATAGAAGTGGCGAGTCATAGCCCTTGGCACATGGGTTAGTGAATACGTAATTAGTACTATTGCAGTGCTAGTAAACGTACGACAAAGTACAGTTTATGAATAGACTCCATGGTCCTCATTTATGAGGTTGTGCGTCACTTTTACGCCGCCGGTGCGTCACTTTTTGTGACGCACCAGTGGCGTAAAAAATGCGCCTTGTTGCGCCATATTTACAAAGTAATGCATCTAGGTAGATGCGTCACTTTGTAAACCCCTGCGCCACCTTATACCTGCGCCAGGTATAATGTATGCAAGGGGGGCGTATTAACGCAAGAAAGGGTCATGGAAGTGACGCAGTGAAATCTATGAGATTTCACTGCGTCACTTTTAGGACACCGTTGCATCAAAATCTTGCGACTGCCTCACAGGAGGCATAAGACTGACGTAGACCCTTTCACATGGGGCTTGTCCCATGTGAAAGGACGCATTGCTGGAGTTGCGTCCCTTTTGTGACACACTCCAGCAATGCGTCACTTTTGCGCTTACAGATACGTCAGATATACTGACGTATCTGTAACTCCTTGCGACATGATGCGTCATATATTAAATATGACGCATCAGGAATGTCGCAAGGAGTGCGCACTGAGAAGTGACGCATCGCTGCTTTCACACAGCGGTGCGTCATTTCTCATAAATGAGGCCCCTACTTTTTTCTTTGCCTAGGCAAAGAGGTGCTTTAGGTGATTGGTGATACCGTAGTCCTTGTGACTTAATATTACTAACAAAAAAGTTGTGAAAAGCAATCTCCAACACACTGCAAATACGAACCATAGAAATTCTTCACTTTAAATGCTACGGCTCTTGCGGCCAGTTTAGTTAAAATTTAAAGCAGTACATTTAATACTACTGTCTCATTGTTTTATATAGTCCTTCACATTAATTAATTACAGATCAGAAGCGATTTGCATGTGAACCTTTTATCTCGCTGTCAGCACTCTCACGAGAAAGTGCCTTTTGAGCTTGCGAGAGCCATAACAATTTGCACCTCTACTCCCATGGTAAAGTACTGTGAATGTGTATGTTGATGAGGCACAGCGCAATTCACACTTCCTCTGGCAGCCTCGGTACTATAATTGCACCTCTGCATCAGAGATGGCTGGCTCGAGCCCCAGGTTCCCTATTAGGAATCAGAGCCAGACAATTTGGAAGACACTCTATGTGCGGCATCCTTGCATCCGTACAGTATGTGGAAAGCTGGCAGGTCTGGTTTGTAAACCACTATAAGACCTGGCATCCTCAAGCAAACCAAAACCAAAACTCAGCTCTGTGTCACATTTGTGTGCCAAGCACAGACCCTTGTTTTCCACTTCATTGAAGAGGAACACACTAGCAAACCAAGATTTGCTCATACTCCTCATTGTCATGCTACTTACTCTAGAAGGTTAGGTTCATATACTGCCTTACAGTAGCACAAAGCCTCAATTGTGGTTCTTCAGGGAGAAGCAGTACATGACTAAACAAGCAAATAAGGTCAGCATGGAATGAGCCCAATCCCCTGTCTCTGAATATAGTGCTGTTACAGCTGACCCTTGTCCTCTATGTAACCCTTACAAGGTGAACAGTCAGGATTTCTGTGTGTCAGGAAAGGGGTTGGCTGCACAGGGACTGGGCTGCAATTTTACCTAAGACTGGGTATGTTTTTGAGATAAATGAGTGATTATTATGTTTTTCAGTTTAATAAAGTTGTATTTTGTTTAAGAAAGAGTACAGCATAATATAACAGTATACAAAAAATCAGAACCAATGTGAAGAGACAAGGAGAATGAGATGAAGAGGAGAAGAGGTTCAGATACTGTGAGAAAAGGAAGAGAGGGGAAGAAGAAAATAGGAGGAGAAAAGAAAAGAAAAAGAAAGGGAGAGAGAGAGAGAGAGAAAAGAAGGAAAGGTTAGGAAGGGGAGGGGGATGATAAGAAGTTGACTGAGGTTCTTCTGTGTGAAAGCTGTCTGCAAAAGTGCAGAGTGGTTGTGATGTCATCATGGAATGTTGAGGCTGATTTGAATGAATGATGTGTGTGTGTGAAGAGGTTTAGGGAGGGTGAAATGTATTTGAACACTACAGAGAAGTTGGCATTCAGGTCCCCAGAATAGCCTCCATTTCAAATAGAGTTTTCTTTTACTAACCTTCATGTTACCCTCTTATGAATAAGTTATGAGTGGGGCCCAAGACTCATGAAATTTCACTCAATTTATTGAACTCTAGCTATCATGTTATTTTCAAACTGAGAATCTACCCTGTAATCACAGGGTTACAGGTGAACCAGCAGAATCCTGATTTTAATAGCATTAATAAATAGTTATCCTGACCCTGACAGACCAGGCAGAATGTAGGATAGCATGCATGGGGAGTATGTGTGATGGTGACTGTGCACCCTTTAGATAGCTAGAAACAAGCACCACAGAACAGTGACAACAAAGTCCTACCAATCTCTTAAGTAGATGTCCAAAGGAAGGTTGCTCATTCTGGAAAATGGGCCCAGAGAGGCAGGGGGGCTCGGGGGTTTTACAACCATGCAGTATTACCCCACAACAGTGTTATATTGCATGGCAGTAATTCCCACTCAAGTGGTGTGCTGAAGGCAGTCCAAAGCATGACATATCTTGAAAGTTTGTCAATTTTATACAGACGCATCAGTTTGTGGGTATTCACACATGTCCCCCCTACTGTTTCCCATCATGGAAATATATGGAGATTTGTTCCTTTCAAGGGCTTGAGTAAACTAGTGCAAGGGACAGAAGGGAACTGGAGCACTATCATGGGGGTGTAAATGAAGGAGTGACTGCAAAGGGAAAACAATTACTATCTTGAGCTGCATCATGTATTATTTTGTAAGCTTTCGCATGTTTTTTCTTTAGGAAGCTGAGAGTAGGCCACCTCTCCAGTTCTATATTCAGATTGCATCCTAGGTATATATGCATTGGAAATGTATTTTAACATTGTGTATCTAGCACTTAAAAGCGTAGTTCTTTGGATGCAAGGGAATTAAGAAGAAAAGGAGCCTGCTACTTCTATCACAATTGCACCCTAGTCACACAAGGAGATGAAGCTGCCTCATCGACCTCTCTTTCTATTTCATTGTCCTGCATTCTGCTGGTTCACATTGACAATTATAGTGCTTTTTGGAGGCAGGTTTTCATCCCAGTCTGCATTCTTGGAATTCGTTTTCCACTACTAAAAGTTGCAAAAAGCCATACTATGGTTAGGTTGAATGTCTAAGTCCCGGCAAAACAAAATGTAGGTCAGAAATGACTGTACACTCAGTTGTTTCGCGTGTGCTGTCATTTCTTTTGTGCCAAAAGCTCCATTTTGTAATACCAAATGTTTAGACACTGTTGCAGTACCCAGGCAATGCCCTGATGTGCATGGGGGCATGGGTAATTAACATGAGTTATTCCACTCAAACTACCGAATGTTCCCATTACTGAACCTTATGGAGTAGAAGAAGGAGATATATCCCCAAGAAGTGATTTCCACTTTCTTACTGCACATACTGAGTAGACACATTGGGGGCTATTCGACAATTGTAAGTTAACACTTACACTTGTTAGTAACTTTATCACTTTTGGCTGTTCACCATTAATGAGTATAAAGTTACTCATAAAGGTAAACTTACATGTCCCCACCTGAATTCAGGGAGTAGAGCCTAGTTTAGAGTCCAATACTTACGCTGCAGTAGAGGCTTTCCGGGACATAATGGAGATTCATTACAATGTGACATATGGTGCAATAGACATCCGGACAAACTGGAGGCATACACATGGTACATGGGACTCAACTGTTGGATAGGCACATGTGACACCGGTGGCTGGACAACAGAGATAGAGCATCTTCTGTGTACATACTCTGACCATTCCTCCATTACACTGACCATTAACATACCACCCTCCAAACACTGCACCTTAATGTGGCGACTTTCTCCACTAGCACTCATAGACACAGCATTTGTAGAAGAAATAATAACTTATTTCACAAATAATGAAGGCCTCTGTCACATCGCTCAGGTTGTTATGGGATACGCTTAAGGCTAACATGCGAGGAATATGTATTGCAAAACAACATGATTATATGCAAAGCAGTTGGTCATAGGCTAAATACCAGTTGGACACATTTGAACTGCAGTACGAACTAACACCTACATGAAAACACTGTCAGCCATCCCCACCAAGTTACATGAGTTTATGGAGGAAGCAGGAATAGAAGCAGATAGGGAGGCCAAACACATGTATAGATTCATCACTGCCAGAGCATATGAAAAGCAGGTAGCTCTGACCCTGCTGGTGAGACAGGGCAGGGGCTACTCTATGGTGACACAGCTAAAAAGTGAAGGTGGCACTATTCTAAATGCATCAGAAGTGATTCTACAGGAATTTGTGGACCACTATACCAATCCGAATGCAACATGCACTTCCATACCTGCAGCAGACTATGGAACTTACTTTGACCGCATTATAATAGCTTTGCTTGAGGGCCCTCACCACCTGTTCTTGGGGGCGCCCATAACTCTTGATGAAATCACTGCAGCATCGCTGGTCTTTCCTCAGACAAGTCGCCTGGCAGCGATGGGTTCACAGTTGAATTTTACAAAGCCTTTGAAAATATATTGGAACCTAAAATTCAGCTTTTATTTGCAGATGGGTTGCAGAAAGGTTCAGGAGGCAATCCTAATAACACTGTTAAAACCTGGTAAGTAACCACAGTATCCAGACACTTTACAGGCCACTCTAGCTTATAAACAATGAATCAAAGAGCTTTGCCAAAATCCTCGATAATACAATCTTACTCTTGCTGACCAATGTGGGTTTCCCAGATGAAACAGGTTTCATATCAGGTAGATCCACCTTCCAGAACCTCCAAACTTTATTTGCACTATTGCACCAAATAGATCAAGAACACCAATCAGTGTCAGTCCTAAGGGACACCACCAAGGATTTCCACTCTGTTGAGTGAAGCTACCTATTTTCTGTACTTTGCCGCACAAGTTACCACTATGCTGTCTTACTTAATAAAGCTGTTATAGGCTACCCCTAGGGCCAGAGTGCAAGTAGGTGGTTTGGCACCTGACCCGTTCAAGATCCAATGAGGCACCCAGCAGGTATGTCCCCTATCTCTGCTGCTATATGCCATAGCAACAGACCCCGTGGTCTTTGCTTTTCGGCAGTTGCAAGGGCACAGATGGATTGCAATTTCATCACGCAACTTAATAATATAACTATACACTGATGACATTGTGCTCTACCTGTGCAACCCCCTCTGAAATCTCACCCCTGATATACAAGAGTTTATGCTGTTCAGAATACTTTCAGGAATAATGAGCAACTGGAATAAGTCAGCTCTACTGCCCCTTACACCAGCAATGAATATACAGCTGATTGACCATCCCAACCCCATGGTGCCAGACATCCATATGTATTATCTTGGCATTTGGTCTGGCCACAATAACAAGACCGCAATAACTGAAAACTATGGCACGCCACTTAAACTGTTTGCATGGGGGCTGTGGCAGATTACAGATGCACCTGAAGCAATGCACTTGATACAGACTTTGTACATGTTGCATTGCTCTGCCCGCCCATAGCTAATTACTGAACTAAAATATTCTAGGATCTATCCGAAATGACTGGCCTGGCAGTGACACCATACCCCAAACTGGCCCTTATGGGATGCACAATAAATATACCATGGGTAGGCATGGCTGTGTTGTTGATGGCAAAGAAGAGGGCTGCCTGCAACTGGGGAAAAAACACTCACCTGGTGCAAAAACGGGACTCCATGACCTCTCATACTGTATGGAATAACTAAACACTTATTACCTCCTTCTGCCACTTGGGAGTATTCCAAGAGCCATTTGGGATCTACTGCATGAATACCTGCTGGCACAAGATACCCCTGCACCTGTCGAGTGCTGTGATCCCTAGCAAAAGTGGAGTCCAAACTGTAACATTAATGCCACACCTCCAGTCAGTAAGGTGCCCGGACACTATTTTGGCGCTGGACTTATATCAATGCCGAATGTACTGTTGTGTTCCTTTTTGTTATGTCTGCCCGAGTTCTGAGGTGTTTGTTGGTCTGCTTGGCTGTGGCTTTCTCAGACTAATATTGTCTCTGCTTCACCATCATGATCTACTGCCTACATTTTTTATCGAATACATTGTCTACTAATAGTGCAACGTATTGTCCTGGGATACGTTTAATTTTTTTTTTTTTACTTTATATGTTGAAATCATTAAATAAAACATTTTGAAAAGATATTACTTCCTATTATAAAATATAGGAAAAATATATAAAGGTTATTAAACTTTTAAAAAAAATGGTGCCAATATTTTAATGTTACATATAAATGTAAGTTCACTGAAAATAAATATTTTAAATGAAGAACAAAATAAAAAAGTCACAACATGATTAGCTTATTTTTTATTAAAGATGTAATTGTTTCTAAATATATATTATATGAAATGAAGATTATTTTTCTCAACATTAAAAAATAACCTCACCTAAAGTTTAAAATGTATATTTCTTTTAAGCAGTTAAAAATATTTAAAGTGATGTACATATTATTTTCCAGTTGATTTAATTTATT
Organism: Lissotriton vulgaris; assembly: GCF_964263255.1. Classification (NCBI taxonomy): domain Eukaryota; kingdom Metazoa; phylum Chordata; class Amphibia; order Caudata; family Salamandridae; genus Lissotriton; species Lissotriton vulgaris. Next base: position 660,931,112 of record NC_141694.1, read on the forward strand.
TATTTTTCAGCGAAAGTTATAATAATGATTACATTTAAAAAAACATATCAACATATTTTATATTAAACTAATAATTATTTTATTTAACTATTTTTTAACATTAAATAAAATATATCTAAATTTAAAAAAAGAAAAGTAAGTTAAATTAATGGGATTTTATTTGCGTTCCTGCATTCGTAATTTTCTATGGGAGTGTGTTGCAGTACCAGTGCTGGCCATGTGTGGTGCTGGACTTACTTCAGGTCTCAGCTGGAGTACATTTATGACTGTTGGGGTATTTTTTGGGTTGCACCTATAGAAGTGCAGTTCGTGAATAGCAATTGGCTTACTCTTTTGTGGGTGGGTGCATGTTCTACCCTAAACACCACCCTAACCCTCTTTTACCAACCCTTACTCCTTTCATTGCCCCTTAGTAGTAAGTATTCCCTATTTTCCAGGCATTCTCTCTTATATCTCCCACATTTACTAATAAAGTGTGTAGGCAACTGTACAGAGATCTCAGCAGTTGGGGAGAAAATCTCCACACACACAAAAAAGAAGAGGCAGAAGCGTTGACATCCGCATGTAGGTTAGAGAATAACATTGAACATTTTGTAGTATGTTAATAATACTATTGTGAAGAGGCTCCAAAGTGTGTGGGTGAGTAAGAGTAAGGTCTTAATAATTCAAATGGGGACTGCCATGAGACCCAGGACAGATCCAGTTTCTGACTAGCCACATCTTAAAGGCAGAGCAGGGTTCCCTGGTGATGACCAAGACAAAGAACTTGACTCTGAACCCTGGAACCCATCACCGCTCTTTGAATGCGACCGCAGGAGATGTGTAACAGTGAGTTATGTTAGAACCTGTATCCACCCTCTTGCGCAGATTAAGCCCTCAGATGAGACTGCTGATCTGTCATGGCATAAAGGTACAGACGTACCTTTTATTAATTTTTCAAAGTTTTTAGGTGTGGCTTTATCCAATATCATTTGATTTGACTGAAATTCTATGCATAATATCCTTATTTAAAGGGTTTTCTGCCAGCTCTCTTCTTCCATTGATCGGTTGTTGTGTCATTCCCATTTTGATGCCACCAACTAAAGCATACAGCATCGTTCATTGAGTCAGTCACTGGCTAACTTCACTTTGAATGGCTGCATTTTGTTCTTTCACAAGGAGTACATCCACACACAAGGTAGTTCCCTTAAGTGCCAGTATTTTTTTATTTTACTTTCTAATTACTTTATCTTTGCCTTTGTGTTTGTAAATGTATTGCGACTTATATAGTGCACGTATCACCCGAAGGCATCAAGGTGCTTGCCTTGGGAACCCGTCCTGGCTTTTCCCTGTGAGATAACCCCTACTGGGCATCCTCAAGTTGAAAGCCAGGCATCCCGCAGCGGGTGGGCCACCGTAGTGGAGATTAAGCAGCTATTGCCCAGAGTTGCAGCGTGGGACCCCATGATTAGAATAGGCACCGAGGCGAGAATTATCGAGTCTGTGGACATTTATGGGTTCAGGACCCTGCCGCGTCGGGAATTGAACCCTGGTCCCGGGCCAGACCTCTGCATCAGGGTCTGTCGCTCTAATCAGTGAGCCACACTTCTCCACTGTTTAGGACCTTATGTGATAACAGGATGCTTATGACGACAAAGGCACATTACAGCTTTAACACTTCCAGTCTCCTGAAAATGCTGTTGCAAATTCCTTTTTAAGGAGCCTTTATTTCTCTGACTACTGCAATTTTACAGCATCCCAGATTTGTGCCCATTTTAAACTGTTATAATACACTAACCGAAACATTCAATATAATAGGATGTGACTTCATAACTGTACCATTCTGCAGAACAATATTATCCTGAACTCGGGTTTCACCAACGGTTCTTTAATAAAATGTGCACACGAAGAAAATATGGATTTTTACATGTTAAATTTGAGGTACAGTTGTAATAGTTTTATTTAAACATAGGTGTGAGATGTAATTTGGGGGTTAGTATGCAAATGTTTATGCTGTGACCCTTACTAAAAAACAATAAACTATTGGTGCTTCAGTATCTGAAAATGGAATTATCGATCGATCGATAACGTTATTTCGATTATTCATACCCATAAAATGTCACCTAAAATGTTACATAGATAAAAAGCATTAGTGCATCACCACACATTTTCAGATTCACAATGATGTCTATATTTAAAAAGAAAATCCATACAAGACTTATACAGGTCTGCAAAAACATCATAAATGGGACCACTACGCATGTCTAAAATAACAAGGGATCGTCAGTGCTCAAGTCATAAAATATCATACAACAGTTCATGCAAAAATGTAAGTAAAAGATCCACCTCAAGGAATTCACTCATTTTCAAAATGCATTAGACTTTTGTGGTGTGTCTAAAAATCAAATTCTTATCATAGCATGTTTTTTTTTAATTAACTGTAGTTTACCTGGTTGAGTTCTAACATTTCTAGGCTTAGAACACCGATCACATATAAATAGCCAAAATCTCCTAGTATAAAAAAACTAGACACAAGTGCAAAGGGCTTTTATGCTTTTACTCTAAAACATCATATTCTGACATAGTCCATTATTTTAGGTTGTACCTGACATGCCATGTCACTTGCAATGCAGTACATCCTAGGTATCTAACAATTTCAATTTCTAATATTGTAAAATTTTAATTGATGATATGGTAAATAACCCTTTTAAAGACACAATATTGTTCAAAATGCAATATCTATTTGAATTACATTCAGAAGTTTGTACGTCAGAATCAGCCTTGTACTATGGTACCAAATTGATTCGAAACATTTTTAAACAGAAAAACCAACACAACTTCTTGTTTCAATATTACATACCCCCAAGGCATGATGTCAATCTCTTATTCCCAGAACACGGGCAAAGTGGGGCAATCCAAAGTAGCATTTTACCTCCTATGTGTTTTACAGAAAAATAAAAAGTGCACTTCATTTTCTTCACTCAAGTACCCCATTGGACATAATGAAGACAGGGTGATTTCTTTGGACCATGAGGAAGTAAAACTTGCAAGTAGAATTCCCAATCTGAAATTGATGAACAATGATCTATTGTACGCAGGGGCAATAATGTCCAACAATTCTTCAAATTGAAAAGTACGTTTGATTGATGAAAAAGTATCTATCAACTATTCTGTTGGGGCAGCAGTGCCTCATGCATTTAGCATGGTATTCCAGTATCTTGAGGCCAAAACACACACAGCCCATGCCTGTCCAGCCATGCCATCATATACTCTAATCAAGGGATAGCATGGGACTTGGGATTACTTAAAATATCGCAAAGACACTCTCTATAAGGTTCTATATCCTTTGTTGTGATATATAATTGGCTTTATGTATCAATCATAGCAATTGGCTTCAAGTTCAAGTCTAACCTGAGAGGTAATAGTGGTGACATGATGGGAGTTTCAACAACCATTTACTAAAGAATTCTCCCCTTTCTTGAAGGTACCCATATTGCTGTTTCCTCACAGTTCGGTTCCATAAAGAGCTGTTCCGAGTACTTGCACCTTATACACCTCCAAGGATGGTGATATAGGGTAAGATGAAGCCTGGTTGGCAAATCTACTGATTGCCGCAGCTCTATGTTTAAGTATTAAAGAGATCTCTTCAATTTGGACTTTCCAGTTGTGGGAGTGAGTAAGTCTGTCCCCTAAATAGTCAAATTCAGCAACCCTCTCTAAAATGTCCCTGTTTATTTCTAGCCCATGGTTCTTGAAAAAGAAATCAAAGTTCTCGAAGTGGGAGCATAAACTCATAGGCGTTTTAGATAGAAGGAGAGTATCATCTGCAAATAATAAACCTGGGACGTTTGCCCAGCAAACAGGAAGAGGGTTAATGTCAGAACACAGCCCTTGTGGACTCTTCTTCTGATTGGAATATTCTCTGTAATCTCCCCCATTCACACCATATCTTACTGTGACAAAATTATCCGTATAGAGCTGTTCAATCAAGTGGAGTAGGTAGGGGGAACAACCATTTTGCACAGAACCTTCCACTATTCTCTTCTCGGGATTGAATCAAATGCTGTTCTGTGGTCGACAAATAAGACATATAGAGTGCCTTGCTCTCTGTCTACTGCTTTCTATTTAAAAGTTAGGAAACTTAGCGCCTGGTGAAGTGTACTGATGTTTGCCTTAAACTGGGTGTGCACCTTATTTTCAATTATCCACTCTATGAGTCTTTTGAGGATTTGGTTACTGTATACTTTTTGGATGTTATCTATGAGACTAATTGGATAGTAATTAGATGTTATACTCCTAAATTACTTCTTAAAGATTGGTATGATTTTAGCTCCCTTCCAAGAGGTGGGGGTTGGAGCTCCTGAAGCTATAGTGTTTAGCAGCTTATTTATACATGGTCCCTTTATTGCCGGACCTGAATGGAACATATCTCTGGGAGTTTTATCTAAACCCAAAGCTCTTCCAGGTTTCTATGCAATATTTTGCATTTAGCATCTCTTTCATCATAAATTCTATCTCCTCTGTCTTGTTCATCTCATTCGCTATAGGCATTTTTTTTGCAGTGTGTCATCTGGCTTATCCTCAACTCTGGGTTCAGAGTAGAGGGATGAGAAATGTTCTCCCCACTCCACAGTATCAATGTGGATTTCCGGATTACACAGTCACTGCTCCCTCAATGGGGGACTATATGCCAACATCCCCTTTAATCTTTTGCACTAGCCAATTCTAGTAAATCCTCCCATATTTTATTTTCCCACTTAAGCTTGGCAGATTTAATCGTACATTCTATTAAGCCACTTCTTCCATCCCCTTTTATAGCCATAAAAATGTAGGTTTTGTCTACCTGCAATCTTGGTTAAACCATTCATGTGTCTTAACTGTGTGTTTATTATTATTCCCTTTTTTCTGGAAAAATTGTCTTAGTTAAGAGAATAGTTCTTCATGAGCAGTCACAAATTGAAAGATTGCACAGGCATGGCCCTCTAACGGAGAAAGAGTGTAGCCAAAGTATTGTGGATCGCTTTTATGTTTCTTCTATTATTGGCTAATACAGATAGGGGTGGGGCTTTAAAACTTGTCAGATCTCTAATTGGAGACACTTTTAGTTCTAGTAAAAGGGGATCATGATTCCTCTCTGTCCTTTCAATGACCTTCATATCGGCCATTTCATGCCAAATTCTAAGGTTGAACAAAATATAATCAATACTGCTTGCATAATAACCTCTTCTAAAAGTCGGTTTGGGGCATTGGTCTGATGGAGAGCGGCCACAACAGGCTCCTAAGCCGTGAATCACTGCCATCTCTAACATTTGCTGCATTCATCACCTTCCTCATAGGCTTGAGCTGGAAGGCTAGTCCCCAGATCTATTCCTCCTCTTTAGTCAGTCCTGACATGAGATCATAGGACTTCAATTATAGTGATCTTCACATGACACTAAGATAGTTTATTTCAAATAAAATCACAGATAATTTTGAAGCCGGAGAGATAACTTTTGAAGAGTGTGATTATATATACATTATGAGCCAGGTAGACTGCTCATTATAGTGGGATCAGGTGCTGCTGAGATAACTCCGTGGGTTAATTCTGAGTAAACTATCCCAATCTGTAAAGCAACTTCCTTTTATTTATTTATTGATTTATTTATTTCCTTTCTCTCTTTTTTTTCTTTCTTTCTTTCTTTCTTTCTTTCTTTCTTTCTTTCTTTCTTTCTTTCTTTCTTTCTTTCTTTCTTAAAGGCAAGAGGCTAGCAAGCAATGCAAGACCAATTGTCATTTTTCGTTTTTTGTTAGCCAAGACATTTTGCTTTTACGAAAATTATTTATATAACATTGTTACTTTTAGGGGGTTTCAGCCAGACATCATCCATTAGTCGGTGGTTGGTTCATCGATATTTTTATTCTATCCACTCCAGCACGCATCAAGGGGCAAACCATCTGACCGCTTCAGCCATTAGCTGACTTCACTATAAGTTAAGGCATGCAGCTCTTTTGCAAGCAGTACATCCACACACAAAGTAGTTCCCTTCAGTGCCAGGGAGTACTATGGTGATGTTTGCTTTTTTTGAGACCAAAAAACATTCAGCCTTAGGTAATGCTTTTTTTTAGATTCATGAGGGTCAGGCAGCTTTCCAAACAATGAGGTTTTACAAAAACCATTACAAAACAGGAATTGCCAGAACGCTAGTAGCCAACACCAGATCCATTAGCTTTGCCAATGCTTTTTGAGTATTTGGCTTCTCTTTTCCTGGCTGAACCTGTCCAAAGATGTCAACTTTTTAGAACTCTTATCATCAGGATTTTCCTTTTTATGGATCTGTATTTTTTAGCTGGGGGAAGACGTTTCTCCTCTATCAACCTGTGTGTGTGATAGGCCGCCGACACGGTAAAGCAGTGTCCTTGTTGTCAGTTAGGGATGCCCTGACAACCTGCATGATTTGATTGAGGAATATAATTTGGCTGGCCTTGACTTTGCTTCATGTTTTATGGCCTACCAGGACCCATATCACAGAAAGGGCGCACTTCCCCTGTTTGCGCCACGGCGCACTTTTAAGAAGATATGCAGTGTGCAAACACGGAAAGTGCACCCTATTATGAAGAATGCTCTGCCCTCAGGGCACTCAAGAATTTACGCTGCCCCCCGAGCAGTGCATTTAAGAGAAATATGGAGCAGCTGCTTAAAAGTTACACCAAGCTTCATACAAAGAAGCTGGCCGGGTCAGGCCTACAGCCAATGCAATCGAAGAAACCCGGGGTGTTTAAGATCGAAGGATGGTATCTTGCTTATATTTGCAGACGCCATACGGTGAGATGAGAACAACATTTGTTTTTTTAAATTGCTGCAGGTTTCTCTGTGCAAGCAGCAATCCGCCTGCACTTTCAAGGGGATGTGGAATTCCCATATAAGTGACTGGACTCACCTGCAGAGGGGTGCCTGAGGGGGGCTGTGGGACCCACTTGCATTCCTTGACAGCGCTACCCACAGTGGGCACACTGACAGTGCACCACCTTTTTGTTGCACCATTTCAGTGCGCTTCCTAAGGGCACGTTTGCCTCTTCACCCACTTCGGTTATACCGCATGGGTGCAGAGGCAAAGTGATTCCCTCATTTTTATAGGGCCGCACCCACATGCAAATGAGGGAACACCCTCTATCCATAGCGCTGATGCTACATGTGAACCAGCGATATCTATATTACAGAAGGGGCCGCACCGTACCTAATATTGTTATTAGAAGGTACTTCCAGATAGATGTTCAAGTACTGCCATTTTATTGCAACTGGTAAAACTATGGGCAGACAATATGGCCTCTTTGCCTGAAAGTGTGTAACAACAAGCAAAGTGATATATAAGCAGTAGGTATGTGTGGGCTGATTTGAGAGTGTCTGTTACAGACTTCTCTTGAAGCCCCAGCAGAGTTCAAAGCACTTCTTAAGAAACGAAGAATCCTTTAGAAATTATCTTCCAGGAAAACACACATTTTCCAATATCAAGTGGCTTTCAAAATGCACTCCATATGGTACGCAATTCCCATTATCTGAGTTTCAAAATGAGACACAAACCACTTTCCTAGTGAGCAATCAAGGAAATTGGAAAATGATGTTCTCAAACATTTTTACTTGAAATCCCTCTATAAGCAATTCTACTTTTCAGTGACTCAACATTTGATGTGCAATTACTGTATCGCCCACAGAAAATGTGAACAGTATGGAACAACTTAGAATATGTATGGTGTAATTATATTATGGTTAGAGGTGTGTTTATTTATGCTGGATTCCTAGAGTGGAGTCAAGTTAGAAATGTTGGGACTTCTGAAAACAATGTTGCATTTAAAGATATGGGGCCTTATTTATGAAGGACTTGCGCCGCCGGTGCGTCACTTTTAACATGGGAAAAAGTGACGCATCGGCGGCGCAAGTGCTTCATAAATAAGGCCCATGATGTGGGCCCACGCCAAGATATTTTTTAATTTGATAACATAGACGCTCCTCGTTGTGTCTTACTCCTGGCTTAGGTGGGTATTGCAATTTGATAACCTCCTCTGGTTGAGGCCCTGTCCTATAACACACATACTTACCAAACCAATATTTTGAAAAAAATTGTAACTGAAAGTGATATTTATTTAATAGGGTTGTTATTTTGCAGACCAATTTTTGGTGCAATTTTGTTTCAAACTGTTTTCTTTTGAAAAAAACTTGGCAAAATCATGCCTTTTCAACATTGAATAAGTTGAAAGGAGAAATATTTAGCAACGTCTCTACGTGTACATGCCACATGACAAGAGGCTCCATGTCAGCATTGTTTACCAAAGGGAAACTCCTACAGAAGCAATGGGTTCTGTTTTAGATTTGGGCGGATGGGATTTTCAGCCACAAACATGGTGTATATGCTGTCAGCCTTATTACACGTGCACAATAACATAAGACACTTGTAATACAGATCAAGGGATAATCGTCCCATTTTGATGGAGTATGCCACGAATCAAACTCTGAATAAGACCCATTGTTTCTCAGTTTGCATTTCTTTTAGTAATTATAATCTTCGGCTAAAGGGAACCAGGTTCGAGTCCGGCAGGAAGCTCAAACATCTTGTGATTCTGGGCGAGCAACTTAATCTCCCCGGTCCTAAAAATTAATGTGTCCATCTGTAATGCAACTGGTGCTCATTTAAAGCGCTCTGATACCGTCGGTTCGAGTTCGAGCTCGAGCTATATAAAACTGCAAAAAACAGATGTTTAGGAAAACGGTGGGTTCAATTATCACCTCATGAAAAGACATGGCATTTAATGGGGAGTGCAATAGTACTGACAACCAAGCAAAATGTGTGGTTCTGCCAGAGGTGGGACAGGTGCACATTCCGAGCACCCCTCACACAAAGTGAAATGCGTTGAAATCTCAACTCCTTCCCTACAAAAGTTCCTAAAACGACCATGGCTGAGACTGGTGAATTGCAATATAGGCAGTGGGTAGAAATGTATCCGTTCTGCATTGCAGGGTTGGTACTCCAGTGCACTTGAAACTGATTTCCAAACCTTATCTAACACAAGGGTGGATGTAAGGGGTGGTAACATTTTTAGTTCACTTCCATTGGTGATGTGAGCACGGGTGTGGGGCATGCTGGCCCACCTCAGGAAGCCTTTGCATAGCAGAGCAGGAGACACATGGGTTGTGCTGTAAGTGTCAGCAGGTCCTGGTCAAGGACCAAAAAGGCATGGGACTAAAAAAAGCATTTGTGACTCGAATTTTGCCCAGCCGAAATGTGTGGCTCATCTGTTTTAGATTCCTCTATTCCCACTGCTCATCAGCATCTATGTTCGCCCTCTTTCTCATCTGATTAGATGCTTTGGGTGGGCGTAAAGCACTTTTATAATCTCATGATACTTAGTTCCTCATCAGACTAGACCAATCGGCCTCTGACTGAGAAGAAATGACAGAAAGTTGAGCTGATTTCCGGGCAGCAGTGGATGAATTGCAACTTCCTGAACTTAATCTAGGCAAAACCGAACTTCCAGTAATAAACACGCATGTGAGCGACTGAAATAAAAAGCAAATATGATTGGAGTTCCCATGACTTGAGACTCCTCTCCTTCAGCACATTAACTTGTCACCTTCTCATTTTCTTGAGACTGCACATGTTTAGGAGGATCCTCTTTTTCATACCACAAGACAAACATCCTGCAGTGGCATCTGTATTTCTTTGATCTTGGTTACTCCTGCAATTGTCCCTTTGTAGGACTCCCGGGATATTTAGCAAGAAAGTTGCAGCTTATTCAAAACCCTGCTGTATGTACTGAAAGCCTCCAAATGTCACAAATTTGACCAGATCTCGGAAACACAATGCTACTTACATTGTCTTGCTAATAAACAATATGTGCACTTTAGGGCACCAGGGGCCTATATAATTGTAAAATGTACGCCCGGCGTAATCGTGAAAAATGCGGAGAATCAGGTTGAATGCCCTACCCCCAGGGCAGCTGTGAACTCACTCTGCCCTAGGGGCAGGGCATTCATGTGAAAATACAGAGCAACTGCTTTGAAACCGCTCTGTTTCACAGTGCAGGCAGGGCCCACCTGCACATTTAAAGGGGGTTAGCTGGGTGCAGTGTGCACCCACCTGCAAGGGGATATCTGGGGGGTCCATGGGACGCCCTTTCCCCCATCCAGAGGGCTGCTTTCAGGGGGTGCACTGAAAGTGCTCCACCTTTTAGATGGTGTACTGTCAGTGTGTCTCCTGAGAGCTTCTTTGACTCTACACCCTCATCTGTAATACAGCGCTGGCGCAAAGGCAATGGGATTCCCTCATTTGCATGGGGCCACACACCCATGCAAATGAGGGAACACCCTCTGGAGGAAGCACTGGTGCTGTATGTGCACCAGCGTTTTCAGTATTACAGAAGGAGATGCGCAAGCGTCTGCGGCCCCTTCTGTTATACCAAAGTGCCCCGGGCGTGCAAAGCAGGCGCAAACACCCATTGCACCCCGGGGGCACTTCTATAATACAGCCCCAGGTATTGCACATAGCATCTTCAATGGCCCAAAATGCATGTATTGGTTCCATGCATTCTCAACCACACTATGCACTCTGCTATTTATTGTGTCCTATACAGAGTAGGCGTGCACCAGCAAACCCTCTTTCCACCATTTGACCGGCAGGATCTGGATAGGATAGCCCTTCCTTTGAATATCTGGGGCCGTATTACGCAAAGTGCCCCGGGGATGCAATGGGCATTTGCGCCCACTTTGCGTTCCCCCGGGGCACTTTAGTATCACACAAGGGGCTGCAACCACTTGTGCAGCCCCTTCTGTAATACAGATGGCACTGGCACACATAAAGCACCAGTGCTATCTTTAGGGTGGTATTCCCTCATTTGCATGGGGGTGTGTCCCATGCAAATGAGGGCATTCCTTTGCCTCTGCTCCTACGCCGTATTACAGACGCGGGCGCAGACGCAAAGAAGCTCTCAGCAGGCACACTAAAAGGTGGTGCACTATCACTGTGCCACCTGAGAGCAGCGCTCTGGAGGGGGAAAGGGGGTCCTATGGACCCCCAGACATCCCCTTGCAGGCAGGTGCAGTTGCTGACAACACTCTCCTGCAAGGGGATCTCTAATCCCCTTTAAAGGTGCAGGCAGGTTGCCGCATGCAGTTTTAAAACACGGAGTGGCTTCAAAGCAGCCTCTCTGTTTTTCACATGAATGCGCTACTCCCCATGGCAGTACAAATTCACGGCTGCCCTGAGGGCAGCGTATTCATTATATTATGCTGCATTTTCCTTCACTGCACTGGGCAAACCTTTTAAAAAGTTCTCACAGCGCAACAAAGGAAACTGCGCCACATGTATAATGCAGTCCCAGGTCTTTGGAAAACCATCTCACCTTTAGTCGAGCCTTGAAATCCCTTTTAATCTGTTAAATCTGGCCGTCGTAATCCTTATTGTGGTCCTTATTTTTCCGGCTATTCCTAGTGCCAGGAAAACCTCGGGCGGTAGTGTGCTCTAGAAATAATAAAATCAATTAATACAGAATGCAGTCATTGCCGAAATATTAGGTAGAATTGGTCATTGCAGAGGAGAAAGGCTGCAGAGACATTTTAAGACATGGGAAAAGTTTCTTAGGGCCCCCACCTCCCAAGAGGCCCCTGGGAGACTGAACTTTCCCTCCAGCTCAGTTCTGTGTATGTCATTTCTGAACATAAAATTCGATATTGTTTGGCATCACAGGACTTAAATTGGATAAAAATGGGTAATAAAGTTCCAGGTTGTTCCAAACTGAGCCCCCCCAAATATATTTCCTGCCCGGGGCCCCAAAAATCTATAGATGACACTGTGGCAGGGCCATTTAATTCTGTTGGTTTCAGACAGCGATCTGTCTGGACTGTAGAAGAGGATTAGCGTGAAGCCTTCCAGGTAAACACAATGATCAAACAGTTGGCTTATGAACAGGAGACAATGATGTATGTCTTGCTTGATTGCCTTAAATTAATTGAATAGGGTGAACATTTATTTTTGCCTTTACTTGCCTGACAATGCAGTATGAATAACTTGCAAATAATAAGAACGATGACTGGCATGCAGGAAAATAATCTTTTTTTAAAGTGTGAAATAATAATTTTTGAAAAATGGGTTTTAAAATGCCTGACTGCTTAAACAGTTTTAAGCTCTCTCTGATAGAACTAATGTAGAGTTTATTGGGGTTTATGTAAACCGAAAATTCATTTATAAATGTAAATAACCTTAATGTGTGATTGTTTGATGCACTGCACAAATATCATATACACTATAACTGTAGTTTGCACCACAACCGTTTTTAGGTCTCGCGCCTGCGATTGCAGGCCAAAGGCCTGCAGTCGCAAAGCGAGACTATTGTAATCATTCAGGCTTTCAAGGGCTAAATGGGAGAGGACAAGAGACTGGCACGCGCACGCAGCAGCCTGCCGGAATCGGATCAGGTCACGCGCGTCAACACGCGCTCCGATTCCGGCAGGCTCTTCACAACACATATAAAGCCCCCCCCCCCCCCCCCAGCATACACACACACACGCACGCACACACATACATACACAGAGAACCCCCGGCGCTTACACACACATCCCCTACCTCATCTCGGCTCATCTCGGCGTCTTCGCGCTCCCTTACCCCCGCTCCTCTGGTGCGCGCTCACCACTGGTTTTGATTCCCGCGTCGGCTCCTCTGTGGTGCACGCGCACCACAGGTTTCTATTATGTGTTTATTTAAACAGCCAATCAGGAGGCAGAACTCCTTTAAGACATGCTCCCTCTCTGGTCCGCTATCATTTTAACTGCACGGTGCGTCGTGCACCCCAGCAAAAACGGCAGCATGGGCCAATCACCTTTGTTTTTGCTTATTATTTCCGTAGCTTTTGGTTATGCGCAGCCCACGTCACGTACAGAGACACCCGTGCGAATACTTTAAACGTGACTTGTCTTTCATGTATGCATATCTTGCTCCGGGCACAAAAGGCCCCTTCGTTTTCGGATTTTTAACATTTGCGTTATTATGTGTTTACAAAAGCCCACATGTTGGAAATGTTTTTTTTTGCTTTTCCGAGCAAAGGGCTTTTAGGCTTTCTTTTGCTGTCCATGACAAAGCATTTTTCTTCTGCACTGCAAGCTAACATTTCTTATTGATAGCGGCACGCCTTTCCCCAATGCCTTCACGTTTAATAATAGCAGGCAGCATATTGATATAGCCCGTCTACAGTATATATTTTGTGAATTGTTTTTATTATATTTGTAAAACTACAGCACATAAAGCTGCCACGCTTTGTCTTTGTCGCGTGCGCCACAAAAATGTTACTTTTAATGTGTATGTGGTGCACAAAGCTTTATGTTTACGGCAGCCCGTACCAATCTGCATTCTAACATATTGTATTGCAAATGCGTGTTTTAATAGCGCAAACCGGACGATATCAGGCAGCCCTCCGTTAATCTCTCCCCCACCTCCGTAGCACACACGCCGCAGCCTCTCCTCCGGTTGCAGTCATGCTCCTGCATCTGACCAAGACCCGCCTTTGCCACTTTCAGGCTCGTGACCCGGCCATGGGCGAGGTGGAGGAGAAGGGAGTATCTGTGAACTTCCCGGGGCGAGGATCAGAATAGAAAGCGATTAAAACAAAAAGTACATACACGTCGAAGAGATAGTAATTCATATCAGGTATGTTTTATTTATTAAATTAACATGTTGGCGTAGACGCTGGTATGCCATACCCTTTGCCGCTTCCTCTCCTCATGGTTTTCTAAATCAGCGTGACGCCTGCTGTGCCCCAATGTTCACCCTCCATACCCTTCCTGTGGCTTGTCTTTTTTTCCGACACGATGTTCGCTTTATGGTGTTTCCTGCAGGGCGCCTTTGTTTTCTTTGCTCTGCTGGCCAACTGGTTTAACTTCCTTACAGTTGGTGTTACACTTCAAGCAGCATGTCTTGCTGAATACTATCACAAAGCTTTTTGCAGAAACTGCTGTGTCAACAGCGGTCAAAGGCGAGCTGAACAGAGCTCACCTCTGACCGTTTACATAGTAGTTTTTTTGCTTGAAGATTCTCGACCGTGTTCAGCAACACATGCTGCCAGTCACAGCTTATGTTGCTTCAGACGTCAGCAGCACAGTTCCGGGATTTGTGTGTTCTTGTTGGAACTGGTGCTCATGTACAGTGCTCCAATACCTTCAGGTCGAATTTGAACTCTATTAAACAGCACTTACATCTTCATGAGCAGTCTTTTTATTTTAGAGGCAAGCTGAAGAGAGATCACCTCTGACTGTTGATACAGCAGTTTCTGCTTAAAGCTTCACGACAGTGTTCAGCAAAGCACGCTGCCAGTCAAAGCTTGTGCTGCTTCAGACGTGAGCAGCACAGTTCCGGGATTTGTGTGTCCTTGTTTCTGCGCTCCAATACCTTCAGGTCGAATTTGCACTACATAAAACTGCAGGTGAAAAAAATGCATAAAATTGGCATGCCCACCATTAACATTTCAGGCAGTCACTTCTCGGGTAATTTCTGAAAGTGTTGAAATGTTCTGGTGAAGAAAATAACCGCTTGTTTGTTTAAGCTATAGGTTAGTCCGATTTCCCTTAACACAGTGGTGTCTTAGTTGAGAAACGGCGCATAAATCACATCTTGCATTTAGATTTTAAATAAGTATCTGAGAGTGCAGTTTTGAGACTTATCCAGGGTATGTCCTGTGGTCTGTTGGTGCCAGTGTGGGCTCAGCTGTGCTTTTCCATACAGTCATAAGTGGCGCTCGCCCCTATTTTGAGTCAGTGACCACAGCTATGTTATATCAAGTCCACTATCGTCATAGAAACCCTATGACAATCTGACATCGCTTTTTGAGAACCTTGCACTAAAGGTGTCTTTGATAAACCATCCGATATAAGCCAATACAAATAATACATACTTTAGGCTTTTTAATAAAACAAGCATTGGCAATGCCAATAGGTCGCACATTATTGACCTATTGGCTTTGCCAATATTTTGCTGATGCTGTGTAACATAGGTAAAAAAAATAAGCATTTGCAATGCAAAAGGTCTCGCAACTGCGAGTTTTAGAGCTATTGGTATTGTAAATGACAATGCCTTTATTTTATGTCGTACAAACGAAAACATAAATAAAAGGCATTGTCATTTACAATGCCAATAGTTTAAACTTGCGTAAATGCGAGACCCTTTGCATTGCAAATGCTTGTTATATTAGCCCACGGTTCAGTTGATTCATGAAAGGCAATTTATCAGCGTTCATTTTTTAAACATGCATTTTCAGAATACTAAACATTTTTCTTTTAATTTGACTAAACTGTTGTGAATTTCCAGCACTTGGTTGGTGCAGTGCATAGATGCATGGTGTTCACCTGTCGTGAGAGATGTTCACACCAAGAAAAAGGTCCTGCAGTGCTCGGTGTCACACTAAATTGCCAATTTTTGGTTTAATTATGGTATATAAGTGGTGTGTCAGTGCATTCCTGAGTGGTGGGTAGGGCTCATTATCCCACAGGTAAGTACATTTATTAGCTGGAATGCTACCACCTTAGATTGAAGCAAAAACTTGCTAGTGCAATGAGCATGATTAATAAAAAAACCTATAGGATATTTAGGGCAGATACATTTCACATGTTTATTCTATATTTAGTCTTTATTACTCCTATTTCCTCATTAGTTTTTTAGGTCAAGCCTAGGCAGTGCATGTGCTGTATCTCTGAGACATGCAGTAATTAGTATATGTGGGGAAACTCCACCTATTGGCTTTTTATTGGTTTGTTTGCTTGTCTGCTTCAATCTCTTCATTTTGACAGGTTAATGCGTTTTTTAGTTAGTTTTTTATGTCTTTAGAAATGCCTAATCAGCACCATCATACTACTGTAAACATGCTGCTAGTGGAATGATGCAAATAGAACAATTGATGGACAGAATGCAGAACAATGTCATACATTCAGCCCAGTACAGAGATCTGGGCCCAAATCCATTGTTTTTGCCTAACCGTGCCAATCCATTTTGGACAAAGCCATATGCAAATCAGTCTTCACCCTGGGCCCAATGGGAACAGTCCAGCCCGAACTGCCAGGCCAGGTCCTCCCTGGACTGGAAACGAGCATCCTAGGACTGGTTTTGGGCTTTCAGCCCTCATCATCCAGGATAGCTTGACTCAAGTGCATGGTTTGCACGGAACCCACGTCAGATTCTCGCTGGACTGGATACAAGCATTCTAAAACCAGTTTCTAGCTTTCAGCCCCCATCAGCCAGGATAGCTTGACTCCAGTGCCATGGAGAGCACTGGACCCACGTCTGGGCATACCCGTCCCACTCGGGGTGACAAATGCAAAAACAATTGATGGATAGAATGCAGAACAATTTCACACATTCACCCTAGTACAGAGATCTGGGCCTAAATCAATAGTTTTTTTGCTCACCATGCCATTCGAGTTTGGACCCAGCTATATGCTAATCAGTCTTGACACTGCGCCCAAGGGGAACAGTCCAGCCTGAACTGGCAGGCCAGGTCCTCCCTGAACAGGAAACAAGCATTCTAGGACCGGTTTCGGCCTTTCAGCCCTCATCAGCCAGGATAGCTTGACTCCAGTTGCATGGAGAGCCCGGGACCCACGTCTGATCATACCCATCCCACTCGGGGTGACAAATGCAAAAATAATTGATGGACGGAATGCAGAACAATGTCACACATTCACCCCAGTACAGAGATCTGGGCCTAAATCCATCGTTTTTTGCTCACCATGCCATTCCAGTTTGGACCCACCCATATGCAAATCAGTCTTGACCCTGCGCCCAATTGGAACAGTCCAGCCCAAACTGCCAGGCCAGGTCCTCCCTTGACAGGGAACAAGCATTCTAGGACAGGTTTCGGGCTTTCAGCCTTCATTAGCCAGAATAGCTCGACTCCAGTGGCATGGAGAGCACGGGACACACTTCTGGGCATACCAGTCCCACTCGGGGTGACAAATGCAAAAACAATTGATGGACAGAATGCAGAACAATGTCATTTATACACCCCAGTACAGAGATCTGTGCCTAAATCCATCGTTTTTTTTCTCACCATGCCATTCCAGTTTTTACATAGCCATATGCAAATCAGTCTTGACCCTGCGCCCCATGGGAACAGTCCAGCCCGAACTGCCAGGCCAGGTCCTCCCTAGACTGGAAACTAGCATCCTAGGACTTGTTTCAGGTATTCAGCCCTCAACAGCCAGGATAGCTTGACTTCAGTGTCATTAAGAGCACAGGACCAACGTCTGGGCATACCCATCCTACTAGGGGGTGACAAATGGAAAAAAGAACAATTGATGGTCAGAATGCAGAAGACTGTCATATATTCACCCCAGTACAGAGATCTGGGCGTAAATCCATTGTTTTTTTCTCACCAAGCCATTCCAGTTTGGACACAGCCATATGCAAATCAGTTTTGACCCTGCGCAAATGGGAACAGTCCAGCCCGAACTGCCAGGCCAGGTCCTCCCTGAACAGGAAACAAGCATTCTAGGACGGGTTTCGAGCTTTCAGCCCTCATCAGCCAGGATAGCTTGACTCCAGTTGCATGGAGAGCCCGGGGCCCACGTCTGATCATACCCATCCCACTCGGGGTGACAAATGCAAAAATAATTGATGGACGGAATGCAGAACAATGTCACACATTCACCCCAGTACAGAGATCTGGGCCTAAATCCATTGTTTTTTGCTCACCATGCCATTCCAGTTTGGACCCACCCATATGCAAATCAGTCTTGACCCTGCGCCCAATTGGAACAATCCAGCCCAAACTGCCAGGCCAGGTCCTCCCTTGACAGGGAACAAGCATTCTAGGACAGGTTTCGGGCTTTCAGCCTTCATCAGCCAGAATAGCTTGACTCCAGTGGCATGGAGAGCACGGGACACACGTCTGGGCATACCAGTTCCACTCGGGGTGACAAATGCAAAAACAATTGATGGACAGAATGCAGAACAATGTCATTTATACACCCCAGTACAGAGATCTGGGCCTAAATCCATCGTTTTTTTCTCACCAAGCCATTCCAGTTTGGACACAGCCATATGCAAATCAGTTTTGACCCTGCGCAAATGGGAACAGTCCAGCCCGAACTGCCAGGCCAGGTCCTCCCTGAACAGGAAACAAGCATTCTAGGACGGGTTTCGAGCTTTCAGCCCTCATCAGCCAGGATAGCTTGACTCCAGTTGCATGGAGAGCCCGGGGCCCACGTCTGATCATACCCATCCCACTCGGGGTGACAAATGCAAAAATAATTGATGGACGGAATGCAGAACAATGTCACACATTCACCCCAGTACAGAGATCTGGGCCTAAATCCATTGTTTTTTGCTCACCATGCCATTCCAGTTTGGACCCACCCATATGCAAATCAGTCTTGACCCTGCGCCCAATTGGAACAATCCAGCCCAAACTGCCAGGCCAGGTCCTCCCTTGACAGGGAACAAGCATTCTAGGACAGGTTTCGGGCTTTCAGCTTTCATCAGCCAGAATAGCTTGACTCCAGTGGCATGGAGAGCACGGGACACACGTCTGGGCATACCAGTTCCACTCGGGGTGACAAATGCAAAAACAATTGATGGACAGAATGCAGAACAATGTCATTTATACACCCCAGTACAGAGATCTGGGCCTAAATCCATCGTTTTTTTTCTCACCATGCCATTCCAGTTTTTACATAGCCATATGCAAATCAGTCTTGACCCTGCGCCCCATGGGAACAGTCCAGCCCGAACTGCCAGGCCAGGTCCTCCCTAGACTGGAAACTAGCATCCTAGGACTTGTTTCGGGTATTCAGCCCTCATCAGCCAGGATAGCTTGACTTCAGTGTCATTAAGAGCACAGGACCAACATCTGGGCATACCCGTCCCACTAGGGGGTGACAAATAGAAAAAAGAACAATTGATGGACAGAATGCAGAAGACTGTCATATATTCACCCCAGTACAGAGATCTGAGCGTAAATCCATTGTTTTTTCTCACCATGCCATTCCAGTTTGTACACAGCCATATGCAAATCAGTTTTGACCCTGCGCCCAATAAGAACAGTCCAGCCCGAACTGCCAGGCCAGGTACTCCCTGGACTGGAAACAAGCATCCTAGGACTGGTTTTGGACTCTCAGCCCTCTTCAGCCAGAATAGCTTGACTCCAGTGGCATGGCGAGCACCGGACCCACGTCTGGGCATACCCATCCCCCTCAGGGTGACAAATGCAAAAACAATTCATGGACAGAATGCAATACAATGTCATACATACACTCCAGTACAGATATCTGGGCCTAAATCTATTGTTTTATTGCTCACCATGCCATTCCAGTTTGGACACAGCCATATGAAAAATCAGTCTTGACCCTGCGCCCAATGGGAATGGTCCAGCCCGAACTGTCAGGCCAGGTCCTCCCTGGACTGGAAGCAAACATTCTAGGACCGGTTTCCGGCTTTCAGTACTCATCAGCCTGGATAGCTTAACTCCAGTGACATGGAGACCATGGAGCATGGAGGCATGGCCAGCACAGGACCCACGTCTGGAATGGCATGGTGAGCAAACAAATTATGGATTTAGGCCCAGATCTCTCTACTGGGGCGAATGTATGACATTGTTCTGCATTCTGTCCATCAATTGTTCTTTTTGCATTTGTCACCCTGAATTGGACAGGTATGCCCAGATGTGGGTCCCATGCTCTCCATGCGACTGGAGTCAAGCTGTCCTGGCTGATGAGGGCTGAAAGCCCAAAACTGGCCCTAGGATGCTTCTTTCTAGTTTAGGGAGGACCTGGCCTGGCTGTGCGGGCTGGACTGTTCCCATAGGTGCAAGGTCAAGACTGATTTGCATATGGCTGTGTCCAAACTGGAATGGCATGGTGAGCAAAAAAACAATCGATTTAGGCTCAGATCTCTGTAGTGGGGTGAATGTATTATATTGTTCTACATTCTGTCCATCAATTGCTCTTTTTGCATTTGTCACCCCGAGTTGGGACGGATATGCCCAGACGAGTGTCCAGTGCTCTCCATGCCACTGGAGTTAAGCTAACCTGGCTGATGAGGGCTGAAAGCCCAAAACCTGTCCTAGGATGCTTGTTTCCTGTCTAGGGAGGACCTGGCCTCACAGTTCAGGCTGGACTGTTCCCATAGGGTGCAAGGTCAAGACTGATTTGCATATGGCTGTGTCCAAACTGGAATTGCATGGTTAGCAAAAAAACAATGGCATTAGGCCCAGATCTCTGTACTGGGGTGAATGTATGACGCTCTCTGCATTCTGTCCATCAATTGTTCTTTTTGCATTTCTCACCAAGAGTGGGATGGGTATGCCCAGACGTGGGTCTCGTGCTCTCCATGCCACTGGAGTTAAGCTATCCAGGCTAATGAGGGCTGAAAGCCCCAAACCAGTCCTAGATGCTTGTTTCCTGCCAAGGGAGGACCTGACATGACAGTTTGGGCTGGACTGTTCCCATTGGGTGCAGGGTTAAGACTGATTTGCATATGGCTGTGTCCAAACTGGAATGGCATGGTGAGCAAAAAAACAATCAATTTAGGCTCAGATCTCTGTAGTGGGGTGAATGTATTATATTGTTCTACATTCTGTCCATCAATTGCTCTTTTTGCATTTGTCACCCCGAGTTGGGACGGATATTTCCAGACAAGTGTCCAGTGCTCTCCATGTCACTGGAGTTAAGCTAACCTGGCTGATGAGGGTTGAAAGCCCAAAACCTGTCCTAGGATGCTTGTTTCCTGTCTAGGGGGGACCTGGCCTCACAGTTCAGGCTGGACTGTTCCCATAGGGTGCAAGGTCAAGACGGATTTGCATATGGCTGTGTCCAAACTGGAATGGCATGGTTAGCAAAAAAACAATGGCATTAGGCCCAGATCTCTGTACTGGGGTGAATGTATGACGTTCTTCTGCATTCTGTCCATCAATTGTTCTTTTTGCATTTCTCACCAAGAGTGGGATGGGTATGCCCAGACGTGGGTCTCGTGCTCTCCATGCCACTGGAGTCAAGCTATCCAGGCT
The DNA here is from genome assembly GCF_964263255.1 of Lissotriton vulgaris. Classification (NCBI taxonomy): domain Eukaryota; kingdom Metazoa; phylum Chordata; class Amphibia; order Caudata; family Salamandridae; genus Lissotriton; species Lissotriton vulgaris. Next base: position 660,952,100 of record NC_141694.1, read on the forward strand.
GATGAGGGCTGAAAGCCGCAAACCAGTCCTAGATGCTTGTTTCCTGTCCAGGGAGGGCCTGACCTGACAGTTTGGGCTGGACTGTTCCCATTGGGTGCAGGGTTAAGACTGATTTGCATATGGCTGTGTCCAAACTGGAATGGCATGGTGAGCAATAAAACAATGGATTTAGGCCCATATCTCTGTACTGGAGTGAATGTATGACATTGTTCTGCATTCTGTCCATGAATTGTTTTTGTATTTGTCACGCCTAGTGGGACGGGCATGCCCAGACGTGGGTCCCGTGCAAACCCTGTCACTGGAATCATGCTATCCTGGCTGATGAGGGCTGCAAGCCCCTAACCGGTCCTAGGATGCTTGTTTCCAGTCCGAGGAGGACCTGGCCTGGCAGTTCGGGCTGGACAGTTCCCATTGGGCGCAGGGTCAAGAATGATTTGCATATGGCTGTGTCAAAACTGGAATGGCATGGTGAGCAAAAAAAAGATGTATTTAGGCCCAGATCTCTGTACTGGGGTGATATATATGACATTGTTCTGCCTTCTGTCCATCAATTGTTTTTGCATTTGTCACCCCGAGTGGGACGGCTATGCCCAGACATGTGTTCCGTGCTCTCCATGCCCCTGGAGTCAAGCTATTCTGGCTGATGAGGGATGAAAGCCGAAACCGGTCCTAGAATGCTTGTTTCCTGTCCAGGGAGGACCTGGCCTGGCAGTTTGGGCTGGACTGTTCCCATTGGGCGCAGGGTCAAGACTGACTTGCATATGGCTGGGTCCAAACCGGAATGGCATGGTGAGCAAAAGCAATGGATTTAGGCCCAGATCTCTGTACTGGGGTGAATGTGTGACATTGTTCTGCATTCTGCATTCTGTCCATCAATTGTTTTTGCATTTGTCACCCAGCGTGGGATGGGTATGCCCAGACGTGGGTTCCGTGCAAACCATGCCACTGGAGTCAAGCTATCCTGGCTGATGAGGGCTGAAAGCCCAAAACCAGTCCTAGAATGCTTGTTTCCTGTCCATGCTGGGCCTGGCCTGGCAGTTCGGGCTGGACTGTTCCCATTGGGTGCAGGGTCAATACTGATTTGCATATGACTGGGTCCAAACTGGAATGGCATGGTGAGAAAAAACAATGGATTGTGTGAGCAAAATACAATGGATTACGCCCAGATCTCTGTACTGGGGTGAATGTATGACATTGTTCTGCATTCTGTCCATCAATTGTTCTTCTTGCATTTGTCACCCCAAGTAGGACGGGTATGTCCAGATGTGGGTCCCTTGCTCTCCATGCCACTGGAGTCAAGCTATCCTGGCTGATGATGGCTGAATACCCGTAACAAGTCCTAGTATGCTAGTTTCCAGTCTAGGGAGGACCTGGCCTGGCAGTTCGCGCTGGACTGTTCCCATTGGGCGCAGGGTCAAGATTGATTTGCATATGGCTGTGTCAAAACTCGAATGGCATGGTGAGCAAAAAAAAGATGTATTAGGCACAGATCTCTGTACTGGGGTGATATATATGACATTGTTCTGCATTCTGTCCATCAATTGTTTTTGCATATGTCACCCCGAGTGGGACAGGTATGCCCAGACGTGGGTCCAGTGCTCTCCATGGCACTGGAGTCAAGCTATCCTGGCTGATGAGGGATGAAAGCCGAAACCGTTCCTAGAATGATTGTTTCCTGTCCAGGGAGGACCTGGCCAGGCAGTTTGGGCTGGACTGTTCCCATTGGGCGCAGGGTCAAGACTGATTTGCATATGGCTGGGTCCAAACTGGAATGGCATGATGAGCAAAAGCAATGGATTTAGGCCCAGATCTCTGTACTGGGGTGAATGTGTGACATTGTTCTGCATTCTGCATTCTGTCCATCAATTGTTTTTGCATTTGTCACCCCGAGTGGGATTGGTATGCCCAGACGTGGGTTCCGTGCAAACCATGCCACTGGAGTCAAGCTATCCTGGCTGATGAGGGCTGAAAGCCCCAAACCAGTCCTAGATGCTTGTTTCCTGTCCAGGGAGGACCTGACCTGACAGTTTGGGCTGGACTGTTCCCATTGGGTGCAGGGTTAAGACTGATTTGCATATGGCTGTGTCCAAACTGGAATGGCATGGTGAGCAATAAAACAATGGATTTAGGCCCATATCTCTGTACTGGAGTGAATGTATGACATTGTTCTGCATTCTGTCCATGAATTGTTTTTGTATTTGTCACCCCGAGTGGGACGGGCATGCCCAGACGTGGGTCCCGTGCAAACCCTGCCACTGGAATCATGCTATCCTGGCTGATGAGGGCTGCAAGCCCAAAACCGGTCCTAGGATGCTTGTTTCCAGTCCGAGGAGGACCTGGCCTGGCAGTTCGGGCTGGACAGTTCCCATTGGGCGCAGGGTCAAGAATGATTTGCATATGGCTGTGTCAAAACTGGAATGGCATGGTGAGCAAAAAAAGATGTATTTAGGCCCAGATCTCTGTACTGGGGTGATATATATGACATTGTTCTGCCTTCTGTCCATCAATTGTTTTTGCATTTGTCACCCCGAGTGGGATGGCTATGCCCAGACATGTGTTCCGTGCTCTCCATGCCCCTGGAGTCGAGCTATTCTGGCTGATGAGGGATGAAAGTCGAAACCGGTCCTAGAATGCTTGTTTCCTGTCCAGGGAGGACCTGGCCTGGCAGTTTGGGCTGGACTGTTCCCATTGGGCGCAGGGTCAAGACTGACTTGCATATGGCTGGGTCCAAACCGGAATGGCATGGTGAGCAAAAGCAATGGATTTAGGCCCAGATCTCTGTACTGGGGTGAATGTGTGACATTGTTCTGCATTCTGCATTCTGTCCATCAATTGTTTTTGCATTTGTCACCCAGCGTGGGATGGGTATGCCCAGACGTGGGTTCCGTGCAAACCATGCCACTGGAGTCAAGCTATCCTGGCTGATGAGGGCTGAAAGCCCAAAACCAGTCCTAGAATGCTTGTTTCCTGTCCATGCAGGGCCTGGCCTGGCAGTTCGGGCTGGACTGTTCCCATTGGGTGCAGGGTCAATACTGATTTGCATATGACTGGGTCCAAACTGGAATGGCATGGTGAGAAAAAACAATGGATTTAGGCCCAGATCTCTGTACTTGGGTGAATGTGTGACATTGTTCTGCATTCTGCATTCTGTCCATCAATTGTTCTTTTTGCATTTGTCACCCCAAGTAGGACGGGTATGCCCAGATGTGGGTCCCTTGCTCTCCATGCCACTGGAGTCAAGCTATCCTGGCTGATGATGGCTGAATACCCGTAACAAGTCCTAGTATGCTAGTTTCCAGTCTAGGGAGGACCTGGCCTGGCAGTTCGCGCTGGACTGTTCCCATTGGGTGCAGGGTCAAGAATGATTTGCATATGGCTGTGTCAAAACTCGAATGGCATGGTGAGCAAAAAAAAGATGTATTAGGCACAGATCTCTGTACTGGGGTGATATATATGACATTGTTCTGCATTCTGTCCTTCAATTGTTTTTGCATTTGTCACCCCGAGTGGGACAGGTATGCCCAGACGTGGGTCCAGTGCTCTCCATGGCACTGGAGTCAAGCTATCCTGTCTGATGAGGGATGAAAGCCGAATTCGTTCCTAGAATGATTGTTTCCTGTCCAGGGAGGACCTGGCAAGGCAGTTTGGGCTGGACTGTTCCCATTGGGCGCAGGGTCAAGACTGATTTGCATATGGCTGGGTCCAAACTGGAATGGCATGATGAGCAAAAGCAATGGATTTAGGCCCAGATCTCTGTACTGGGGTGAATGTGTGACATTGTTCTGCATTCTGCATTCTGTCCATCAATTGTTTTTGCATTTGTCACCCCGAGTGGGATGGGTATGCCCAGACGTGGGTTCCGTGCAAACCATGCCACTGGAGTCAAGCTATCCTGGCTGATGAGGGCTGAAAGCCCAAAACCAGTCCTAGAAGGCTTGTTTCCTGTCCAGGGAGGACCTGGCCTGGCAGTTTGGGCTGGACTGTTCCCATTGGGCACAGGGTCAAGACTGATTTGCATATGGCTGGGTCCAAACTGGAATGGCATGATGAGCAAAAGCAATGGATTTAGGCCCAGATCTCTGTACTTGGGTGAATGTGTGACATTGTTCTGCATTCTGCATTCTGTCCATCAATTGTTTTTGCATTTGTCACCCCGAGTGGGATGGGTAAGCCCAGACGTGGATTCCGTGCAAACCATTCCACTGGAGTCAAGCTATCCTGGCTGATGAGGGCTGAAAGCCCAAATCCAGTCCTAGGATGCTTCTTTCCTATCCAGGAGAACCTGGCCTGGCAGTTCGGGCTGGACTGTTCCCATTGGACGCAGGGTCAAGAGTGATTTGCATATGGCTGTGTGAAAACTGGATTGGCATAGTGGAGGAAAAAACGATGGATTTAGGCCCAGATCTCTGTACTGGGGTGAATATATGACATTGTTCTGCATTCTGTCCATCAATTGCTTTTGCATTTGTCACCCGGAGTGGGATGGGTATGCCCAGACATGGGTCCCATGCTCTCCATGCCACTGGAGTCAAGCTATCCTGGCTGATAAGGGCTGAAAGCTCCAAACCGGTCCTAGGATGCTTGTTTAATGTCCAGGGAGGACCTGGCCTGGCACTTTGGGCTGGACTGTTTCTATTGGGCGCAGGGTCAAGACTGATTTGCATATGGCTGGGTCCAAACTGGAATGGCATGATGAGCAAAAGCAATGGATTTAGGCCCATATCTGTACTGGGGTGAATGTGTGACATTGTTCTGAATTCTGCATTCTGTCCATCGATTGTTTTTGCATTTGTCCCCCTGAGTGTGATGGGTATGCCCAGAAGTGGGTTCTGTGCAAATCATGCCACTGGAGTCAAGCTATCTTGGCTGATGAGGGCTGAAAGCCCAAAACCAGTCCTAGGATGCTCGTTTACAGTCCAGGGAGGACCTGGCCTGGCAGTTTGGGCTGGACTGTTCCCATTGGGCGCAGGGTCAAGACTGATTAGCATATGGCTGTGTCCAAACTGGAATGACATGGTGAGAAAAAAACTATAGATTTAGGCCCAGATCTCTGTACTGGGGTGAATTTGTGACATTGTTTTGCATTCTGTCCATGAATTGATTTTGCATTTGTCAGCCCGAGTGGGACGAGTATGCCCAGACGTTGGTCCCATGCTCTCCATACCACTGAAGTAAAGCAATCCTGGCTGATGAGGTCTGAATGCCCGAAACCGGTCCTAGGATGCTTGTTTCCAGTCCAAGGAGGACCCGGCCTGGCAGTACGGGCTGGACTGTTCCCATTGGGCGCAGGGTCAAGACTTATTTGCATATGGCTCGGTCCAAACTGGAATGGCATGATGAGCAAAAGCAATGGATTTCGACCCAGATCGCTGTACTTGGTTGAATGTATGACATTGTTCTGCATTCTGTCCATCAATTGTTTTTGCATTTGTCACCCCAAGTGGGACGGGTATGCCCAGACGTTGGTCCTATGCTCTCCATGCCACTGGAGTAAAGCAATCCTGGCTGATGAGGTCTGAATGCCCGAAACTGGTCCTAGGATGCTTGTTTCCAGTCCAAGGAGGACCCGGCCTGGCAGTTCGGGCTGGACTGTTCCCATTGGGCGCAGGGTCAAGACTTATTTGAATATGGCTCGGTCCAAACTGGAATGGCATGATGAGCAAAAGCAATGGATTTAGACCCAGATCGCTGTACTTGGTTGAATGTATGACATTCTTCTGCATTCTGTCCATCAATTGTTCTTTTTGCATTTGTCACCCCGAGTAGGACGGGTATGCCCAGATGTAGGTTCCGTGCATACCATGCGACTGGAGTGAAGCTATCCTGGCTGATGATGGCTGAATACCCATAACAAGTCCTAGGATGCTAGTTTCTAGTCTAGGGAGGACCTGGCCTGGCAGTTCAGGCTGGACTGTTCCCATGGGGTTGCAGGGTCAAGACTGATTTGCATATGGCTGTGTGAAAACTGGATTGGCATAGTGGGAAAAAAACGATGCATTTAGGCCCAGATCTCTGTACTAGGGTGAATATATGACATTGTTCTGCATTCTGTTCATCAATTGCTTTTACATTTGTCATCCGGAGTGGGATGGGTATGCCCAGACATAGGTCCCATGCTCTCCATGCCACTGGAGTCAAGCTATCCTGGCTGATGAGGACTGAATGCCCCAAACCGGTCCTAGGATGCTTGTTTCCTGTTCAGGGAGGACCTGAACTGGGAGTTCGAGCTGGACTGTTCCCATTGGACGCAGGGTCAAGACTGATTTGCATGTGGCTGTGTCCAAACTCGAATGGCATGGTGAGCAATAAAACAATGGATTTAGGCCCATATCTCTGTACTGGAGTGAATGTATGGCATTGTTCTGCACTCTGTCCATGAACTGTTTATGCATTTGTCACCCCGAGTGTGACGAGTATGCCCAGACGTGGGTCCCGTGCTCACCATGCCACTGGAATCAAGCTATCCTGGCTGATGAGGGCTGAAAGCCCGAAACCAGTTCTAGGATGCTTGTTTCCAGTCCAAGGAGGACCTGGCCTGGCAGTTCGGGCTGGACTGTTCCCATTGGGCGCAGGGTCAATACTGATTTGCATATGGCTGGGTCCAAACTGGAATGGCATGATGAGCAAAAGCAATGGATTTAGGCCCAGATCTCTGTACTGGGGTGAATGATTGACATTGTTCAGCATTCTGTCCATCATTTATTTTTGCATTTGTCACCCTCAAGTGGGATGGGTATGCCCAGACATGGGTCCTGTGCTCTCGGAGCCCCTGGAGTCAAGCTATCCTGGCTGATGAGGGCTGAAAGCCCGAAACCGGTCCTTGAATGCTTGTTTCCTGTTCAGGGAGGACCTGGCCTGGCAGTTCAGGTGGACTGTTACCCTTGGGCGCAGGGTCAAGACTGATATGCATATATCTGGGTCCAAACTGGAATGGCATGGTGAGCAAAAAAACAATGGATTTTAGGCCCAGATCTCTGTACTGGGGTGAATGTGTGATATTGTTCTGCATTCTGTCCATCAATTGTTTCTGCATTTGTCACCCGAATGGTATGGGTATGCCCAGACTTGGGTCCAGTGCTCTCCATGCAACTGGAGTCAAGCTATCCTGGCTGATGGGGGCTGAAAGCCCTAAACCGGTCCTAGAAAGCTTCTTTCAAGTCTAGGGAGGACCTGGCCTGGCAGTTCGGGTGGAGTGTTCCTCTTGGGCGCAGGGTCAAGACTGATCTGCATATATCTGGGTCCAAACTGGAATGGCATGGTGAGCAAAAAAACAATGGATTTTAGGCCCAGATCTCTGTACTGGGGTGAATGTGTGAGATTGTTCTGCATTCTGCCCATCAATTATTTTTGTATTTGTCACCCCAAGTGGGATGGGTATGCCCAGCCATGGGTCCTGTGCTCTCGGAGCCACTGGAGTCAAGCTATCCTGGCTGATGATGGCTAAAAGCCCAAAACCAGTCCTAGGATGCTTTTTTGCAGTCCAGCGAGAATCTGGCTTGGCAATTTGGGCTGGACTGTTCCCATTGGGCCTGGGTCAAGACTGATTTGCATATGGTTGGGTCCGAACTGGAATGGCATGGTGAGCAAAAAAACAATGGATTTAGGCCCAGATCTCGGTACGAGGGTGAATGTATGACATTGTTCCACATTCTGTCCATCAATTGTTAATTGCATTTGTCACCCTGAGTGGGATGGCTATGCCCAGACGTGGGTCCAGTGCTCTACATGCCACAGGAGTCAAGCTATCCTGGCTGATGGGGGCTGAAAGCCCGAAACCGGTCCTAGAAAGCTTCTTTCAAGTCTAGGGAGGACCTGGCCTGGCAGTTCGGGCTGGACTGTTCCCAGTGAGCGCAGGGTCAAGACTGTTTTGCATATGGCTGTGGCCAAACTGGAATGGCATGGTGAGCAATATAACAATGGATTTAGGCCCAGATCTCTGTACTGGAGTGAATGTATGACATTGTGCTCCATTCTGTCCATGAATTGTTTTTGTATTTGTCACCCCGAGTGGGACGGGTATGCCTGGACGTGTGTCCCGTGCAAACCCTGCCACTGGAGTCAAGCTATCCTGGCTGATGAGGGCTGCAAGCCCAAAACCGTTCCTAGGATGCTTGTTTGCAGTCCGAGGCGGACCTGGCCTGCCAGTTCGGGCTGGACAGTTCCCATTGGTCGCAGGGTCAAGAATGATTTGCATATGGCTGTGTCAAAGCTGCAATGGCATGGTGAGCCAAAAAAAGATGGATTTAGGCCCAGATCTCTGTACTGGGGTGACATATATGACATTGTTCTGCTTTCTGTCAATCAAATGTTTTTGCATTTGTCACCCCGAGTGGGATGGGTATGCCCAGAAATGGGTCCCATGCTCTCCATGCCACTGGAGTCAAGCTATTCTGGCTGATGAGTGCTGAAAGCCCGAAACCGGTCCTAGGATGCCTGTTTCCTGTTCAGGGAGGACCTGGCCTGGCAGTTCGGGCAGGACTGTTCCCATTGGACGCAGGGTCAAGACTGATTTGCATATGTCTGGGTCCAAACTGAAATGGCATGGTGAGCAATAAAACAATGGATTTATGCCCATATCTCTGTGCTGGAGTGAATGTAGACATTGTTCTGCATTTTGTCCATGAATTGTTTTTGCATTTGTCACCCCGAGTGGGACGAGTATGCCCAGACATGGGTCCAGTGCTCGCCATGCCACAAGAATCAAGCTATCCTGGCTGATGAGGGCTGAAAGCCGGAATCCGGTCCTAGGATGCTTGATTCCAGTCCAAGGAGGACCCAGCCTGGCAGTTCGGGCTGGACTGTTCCCATTGGGCGCAGGGTCTAGACTGATTTACACATGGCTGGGTCCAAACTGGAATGGCATGATGAGCAAAAGCAATGGATTTAGGCCCAGATCGCTGTACTGGGGTGAAAGTATGACATTGTTCTGCATTCTGTCCAAAAATTGTTTTTGCATTTGTCACCCCGAGTGGGACGGGTATGCCCAGACGTGGGTTCCGTGCAAACCATGCCACTTGAGTCAAGCTATCCTGAATGATGAGAGCTGAATGCCCAAAACCGTTCCTAGAATGCTTGTTTCCTGTTCAGGGAGGACCTGGCCTGGCAGTTCAGGTGGACTGTTCCCCTTGGGCGCAGGGTCAAGACTGATATGCATATATCTGGGTCCAAACTGGAATGGCATGGTGAGCAAAAAAACAATGGATTTTAGGCCCAGATCTCTGTACTGGGGTGAATGTGTGAGATTGTTCTGCATTCTGTCCATCAATTGTTTTTGCATTTGTCACCCCGAATGGGATGGGTATGCCCAGACTTGGGTCCAGTGCTCTCCATGCCACTGGAGTCAAGCTATCCTGGCTGATGGGGGCTGAAAGCCTGAACCCGGTCCTAGAAAGCTTCTTTCAAGTCTAGGGAGGACCTGGCCTGGCCGTTCGGGTGGACTGTTCCTCTTGGGTGCAGGGTCAAGACTGATATGCATATATCTGGGTCCAAACTGGAATGGCATGGTGAGCAAAAAAACAATGGATTTTAGGCCCAGATCTCTGTACTGGGGTGAATGTGTGAGATTGTTCTGCATTCTGTCCATCAATTATTTTTGCATTTGTCACCCCAAGTGGGATGGGTATGCCCAGACATGGGTCCTGTGCTCTCGGAGCCACTGGAGTCAAGCTATCCTGGCTGATGAGGGCTAAAAGCCCGAAACCAGTCCTAGGATGCTTTTTTGCAGTCCAGCGAGAATCTGGCTCGGCAATTCGGGCTGGACTGTTCCCATTGGGCCTGGGTCAAGACTGATTTGCATATGGTTGGGTCCAAACTGGAATGGCATGGTGAGCAAAAAAACTATGGATTTTAGGCCCAGATCTCTGTACTGGGGTAAATGTGTGAGATTGTTCTGCTTTCTGTCAATCAATTGTTTTTGCATTTGTCACCCCGAGTGGGATGGGTATGCCCAGAAATGGGTCCCATGCTCTCCATGCCACTGGAGTCAAGCTATCCTGGCTGATAAGGGCTAAAAGCCCCAAACCGGTCCTAGGATGCTTGTTTCCTGTCCAGGGAGGACCTGGCCTGGCAGTTTGGGCTGGACAGTTTCTATTGGGCGCAGGGTCAGGACTGATTTGCATATGGCTGGGTCCAAACTGGAATGGCATGATGAGCAAAAGCAATGGATTTAGGCCCATATCTGTACTGGGGTGAATGTGTGACATTGTTCTGCATTCTGCATTCTGTCCATCAATTGTTTTTGCATTTGTCACCCTGAGTGGGATGGGTATGCCCAGAAGTGGGTTCTGTGCAAATCATGCCACTGGAGTCAAGCTATCTTGGCTGATGAGGGCTGAAAGCCCAAAACCAGTCCTAGGATGCTCGTTTCCAGTCCAGGGAGGACCTGGCCTGGCAGTTTGGGCTGGACTGTTCCCTTTGGGCGCAGGGTCAAGACTGATTAGCATATGGCTGTGTCCAAACTGGAATTACATGGTGAGAAAAAAAACGATAGATTTAGGCCCAGATCTCTGTACTGGGGTGAATTTGTGACAGTGTTTTGCATTCTGTCCATGAATTGATTTTGCATTTGTCAGCCCGAGTGGGACGAGTATGCCCAGACGTTGGTCCTATGCTCTCCATGCCACTGGAGTAAAGCAATCCTGGCTGATGAGGTCTGAATGCCCGAAACTGGTCCTAGGATAATTGTTTCCAGTCCAAGGAGGACCCGGCCTGGCAGTTCGTGCTGGACTGTTCCCATTGGGCGCAGGGTCAAGACTTATTTGCATATGGCTCGGTCCAAACTGGAATGGCATGATGAGCAAAAGCAATGGATTTAGACCCAGATCGCTGTACTTGGGTGAATGTATGACATTGTTCTGCATTCTGTCCATCAATTGTTTTTGCATTTGTCACCCCAATTGGGACGGGTATGCCCAGACGTGGGTTCCGTGCATACCATGCGACTGGAGTGAAGCTATCCTGGCTGATGAGGGCTGAAAGCCCAAAACCAGTCGTAGGATGCTCGTTTCCAGTCCTGGGAGGACCTGGCCTGGCAGTTCGGGCTGGACTGTTCCCATTGGGCGCAGGCTCAAGACTGATTTGCATATGGCTGTGTCGAAATTGGAATGACATGGTGAGAAAAAAACGATGGATTTACGCCCAGATCTCTGTACTGGGGTGAATATATGACATTGTTCTGCATTCTGTCCATCAATTGTTTTTGCATTTGTCACCCCGAGTGGGACAGGTATGCCCAGACGTTGGTCCCGTGCTCTCCATGCCACTTGAGTCAAGCTATCCTGAATGATGAGAGCTGAATGCCCAAAACCGTTCCTAGAATGCTTGTTTCCTGTCCAGGGAGGGCCTGGACTGGCAGTTCGGGCTGGACTGTTCCAATTGGGTGCAGGGTCAATACTGATTTCATATGACTGGGTCCAAACTGGAATGGCATGGTGAGCGAAAAACAATGGATTGGGCCCAGATCTCTGTACTGGGGTGAATGTATGACATTCTTCTGCATTCTGTCCATCAATTGTTCATTTTGCATTTGTCACCCCGAGTAGGACGGGTATGCCCAGATGTGGGTCCCGTGCTCTCCATGCCACTGAAGTCAAGCTATCCTGGCTGATGATGGCTGAATACCCGTAACAAGTCCTAGGATGCTAGTTTCCAGTCTAGGGAGGACCTGGCCTGGCAGTTCAGGCTGGACTGTTCCCATGGGGCGCAGGGTCAAGACTGATTTGCATATGGCTGTGTGAAAACTGGATTGGCATAGTGGGAAAAAAACGATGGATTTAGGCCCAGATCTCTGTACTGGGGTGAATATATGACATTGTTCTGCATTCTGTCCATCAATTGCTTTTACATTTGTCATCCGGAGTGGGATGGGTATGCTCAGACATAGGTCCCATGCTCTCCATGCCACTGGAGTCAAGCTATCCTGGCTGATGAGGACTGAATGCCCCAAACCGGTCCTAGGATGCTTGTTTCCTGTCCAGGGAGGACCTGAACTGGGAGTTCGAGCTGGACTGTTCCCATTGGACGCAGGGTCAAGACTGATTTGCATGTGGCTGTGTCCAAACTCGAATGGCATGGTGAGCAATAAAACAATGGATTTAGGCCCATATCTCTGTACTGGAGTGAATGTATGACATTGTTCTGCACTCTGTCCATGAACTGTTTATGCATTTGTACCCCAGGGTGACGAGTATGCCCAGACGTGGGTCCCGTGCTCACCATGCCACTGGAATCAAGCTGACCTGGCTGATGAGGGCTGAAAGCCCGAAATCGGTTCTAGGATGCTTGTTTCCAGTCCAAGGAGGACCTGGCCTGGCAGTTCGGGCTGGACTGTTCCCATTGGGCGCAGGGTCAATACTGATTTGCATATGGCTGGGTCCAAACTGGAATGGCATGATGAGCAAAAGCAATGGATTTAGGCCCAGATCTCTGTACTGAGGTGAATGATTGACATTGTTCTGCACTCTGTCCATCATTTATTTTTGCATTTGTCACCCCCAAGTGGGATGGGTATGCCCAGACATGGGTCCTGTGCTCTCCGAGCCACTGGAGTCAAGCTATCCTGGCTGATGAGGGCTGAAAGCCCGAAACCGGTCCTTGAATGCTTGTTTCCTGTTCAGGGAGGACCTGGCCTGGCAGTTCAGGTGGACTGTTACCCTTGGGCGCAGGGTCAAGACTGATATGCATATATCTGGGTCCAAACTGGAATGGCATGGGGAGCAAAAAAACAATGGATTTTAGGCCCAGATCTCTGTACTGGGGTGAATGTGTGATATTGTTCTGCATTCTGTCCATCAATTGTTTCTGCACTTGCCATCCCGAATGGGATGGGTATGCCCAGACTTGGGTCCAGTGCTCTCCATGCCACTGGAGTCAAGCTATCCTGGCTGATGGGGGCTGAAAGCCCGAAACCAGTCCTAGAAAGCTTCTTTCAAGTCTAGGGAGGACCTGGCCTGGCAGTTCGGGTGGAGTGTTCCTCTTGGGCGCAGGGTCAAGACTGATCTGCATATATATGGGTCCAAACTGGAATGGCATGGTGAGCAAAAAAACAATGGATTTTAGGCCCAGATCTCTGTACTGGGGTGAATGTGTGAGATTGTTCTGCATTCTGTCCATCAATTATTTTTGCATTTGTCACCCCAAGTGGGATGGGTATGCCCAGCCATGGGTCCTGTGCTCTCGGAGCCACTGGAGTCAAGCTATCCTGGCTGATGAGGGCTAAAAGCCCGAAACCAGTCCTAGGATGCTTTTTTGCAGTCCAGCGAGAATCTGGCTTGGCAATTTGGGCTGGACTGTTCCCATTGGGCCTGGGTCAAGACTGATTTGCATATGGTTGGGTCCGAACTGGAATGGCATGGTGAGCAAAAAAACAATGGATTTAGGCCCAGATCTCTGTACGAGGGTGAATGTATGACATTGTTCCACATTCTGTCCATCAATTGTTTATTGCATTTGTCACCCTGAGTGGGACGGCTATGCCCAGACGTGGGTCCAGTGCTCTCCATGCCACAGGAGTCAAGCTATCCTGGCTGATGGGGGCTGAAAGCCCGAAACCGGTCCTAGAAACCTTCTTTCAAGTCTAGGGAGAACCTGGCCTGGCAGTTCGGGCTGGACTGTTCCCAGTGGGCGCAGGGTCAAGACTGTTTTGCATATGGCTGTGGCCAAACTGGAATGGCATGGTGAGCAATATAACAATGGATTTAGGCCCAGATCTCTGTACTGGAGTGAATGTATGACATTGTGCTGCATTCTGTCCATGAATTGTTTTTGTATTTGTCACCCCGAGTGGGACGGGTATGCCTGAACGTGTGTCCCGTGCAAACCCTGCCACTGGAGTCAAGTTATCCTGGCTGATGAGGGCTGCAAGCCCAAAACCGTTCCTAGGATGCTTGTTTGCAGTCCGAGGCGGACCTGGCCTGCCAGTTCGGGCTGGACAGTTCCCATTGGTCGCAGGGTCAAGAATGATTTGCATATGGCTGTGTCAAAGCTGCAATGGCATGGTGAGCCAAAAAAAGATGGATTTAGGCCCAGATCTATGTACTGGGGTGACATATATTACATTGTTCTGCTTTCTGTCAATCAATTGTTTTTGCATTTGTCACCCCGAGTGGGATGGGTATGCCCAGAAATGGGTCCCATGCTCTCCATGCCACTGGAGTCAAGCTATTCTGGCTGATGAGTGCTGAAAGCCCGAAACCGGTCCTAGGATGCCTGTTTCCTGTCCAGGGAGGACCTGGCCTGGCAGTTCGGGCAGGACTGTTCCCATTGGACGCAGTGTCAAGACTGCTTTGCATATGTCTGGGTCCAAACGGAAATGGCATGGTGAGCAATAAAACAATGGATATATGCCCATATCTCTGTGCTGGAGTGAATGTAGACATTATTCTGCATTTTGTCCATAAATTGTTTTTGCATTTGTCACCCCGAGTGGGACGAGTATGCCCAGACATGGGTCCCGTGCTCACCATGCCACCAGAATCAAGCTATCCTGGCTGATGAGGGCTGAAAGCCCGAATCCGGTCCTAGGATGCTTGATTCCAGTCCAAGGAGGACCCAGCCTGGCAGTTCGGGCTGGACTGTTCCCATTGGGCGCAGGGTCTCGACTGATTTACACATGGCTGGGTCCAAACTGGAATGGCATGATGAGCAAAAGCAATGGATTTAGGCCCAGATCGCTGTACTGGGGTGAAAGTATGACATTGTTCTGCATTCTGTCCAACAATTGTTTTTGCATTTGTCACCCCGAGTGGGACGGGTATGCCCAGACGTGGGTTCCGTGCAACCATGCCACTGGAGTCAAGCTATCGTGGCCGATGAGGGCTGAAAGCCCAAAACCATCCCTGGATGCTCGTTTCCAGTCCAGGGAGGACCTGGCCTGGCAGTTCGGGCTGGACTGTTCGCATGTGGCACAGGGTCAAGACTGATTTGCATATGGCTGTGTCCAAACTGGAATGACATGATGAGAAAAAACAATGGATTTAGGCCCATATCTCTGTACTGGGGTGAATTTGTGACATTGTTCTGCATTCTGTCCATCAATTGTTTTTGCATTTGTCACCCCGAGTGGGACAGGTATGCCCAGACGTTGGTCCCGTGCTCTCCATGCCACTTGAGTCAAGCTATCGTGAATGAGGAGAGCTGAATGCCCAAAACCGTTCCTAGAATGCTTGTTTCCTGTTCAGGGAGGACCTGGCCTGGCAGTTCAGGTGGACTGTTCCCCTTGGGCGCAGGGTCAAGACTGATATGCATATATCTGGGTCCAAACTGGAATGGCATGGTGAGCAAAAAAAAATGGATTTTATGCCCAGATCTCTGTACTGGGGTGAATGTGTGAGATTGTTCTGCATTCTGTCCATCAATTATTTTTGCATTTGTCACCCCAAGTGGGATGGGTATGCCCAGACATGGGTCCTGTGCTCTTGGAGCCACTGGAGTCAAGCTATCCTGGCTGATGAGGGCTGAAAGCCCGAACCCGGTCCTAGAAAGCTTCTTTCAAGTCTAGGGAGGAACTGGCCTGGCAGTTCGGGTGGACTGTTCCTCTTGGGCGCAGGGTCAAGACTGATATGCATATATCTGGGTCCAAACTGGAATGGCATGGTGAGCAAAAAAAAATGGATTTTATGCCCAGATCTCTGTACTGGGGTGAATGTGTGAGATTGTTCTGCATTCTGTCCATCAATTATTTTTGCATTTGTCACCCCAAGTGGGATGGGTATGCCCAGACATGGGTTCTGTGCTCTCGGAGCCACTGGAGTCAAGCTATCCTGGCTGATGAGGGCTAAAAGCCCGAAACCAGTCCTAGGATGCTTTTTTGCAGTCCAGCAAGAATCTGGCTTGGCAATTCGGGCTGGACTGTTCCCATTGGGCCTGGGTCAACACTTATTTGCATATGGTTGGGTCCAAACTGGAATGGCATGGTGAGCAAAAAAACAATGGATTTTAGGCCCAGATCTCTGTACTGGGGTAAATGTGTGAGATTGTTCTGCTTTCTGTCAATCAATTGTTTTTGCATTTGTCACCCCGAGTGGGATGGGTATGCCCAGAAATGGGTCCCATGCTCTCCATGCCACTGGAGTCAAGCTATTCTGGCTGATGAGGGCTGACAGCCCGAAACCGGTCCTAGGATGCCTGTTTCCTGTCCAGGGAGGACCTGGCCTGGCAGTTCGGGCAGGACTGTTCCCATTGGCACAGGGTCAAGACTGATTTGCATATGTCTGGGTCCAAACTGAAATGGCATGGTGAGCAATAAAACGATGGATTTATGCCCATATCTCTGTGCTGGAGTGAATGTAGACATTGTTCTGCATTTTGTCCATGAATTGTTTTTGCATTTGTCACCCCGAGTGGGACGAGTATGCCCAGACATGGGTACTGTGCTCACCATGCCACCGGAATCAAGCTATCCTGGCTGATGAGGGCTGAAAGCCCGAATCCGGTCCTAGGATGCTTGATTCCAGTCCAAGGAGGACCCAGCCTGGCAGTTCGGGCTGGACTGTTCCCATTGGGCGCAGGGTCAAGACTGATTTACACATGGCTGGGTCCAAACTGTGTTGGGTACTCCCGACTACAGCAAGCCTTTCACATTGTATGTCCATGAGAGAGAGGGATGTGCATTATCGGTTTTGACTCAACAATTTGGCGGGAAGCAACGCCCATGTGCGTACTTTTCGTCAACATTAGAACCTGTGGCTAGACCATTGCCGAGTTTCTTGAGAGCAACTGCAGCAGCGGCTGTTTCGTTTCGACAGTCTGCTGGTTTAGTTATGGACAATACACTAGTGGTTATGGTTCCACTTGCAGTGGATACCTTGTTAAATCGGATGAAGACACAGCACTTGACTAGTGCTCGGTTGTCAGGGTATGAGCTTACGTTGTTAGCAAGCCATGTGCACATCAAGAGGTGCAATACCCTAAATCCGGCTACGTTGTTGCCGATTTCGCTTGAGACAGACGATGATAGCGAAGAGCAACACGACTGCTTCTTGAGAACAGAAGAAGAAACAAAAGGGAGGATAGATTTAAGAGATACTCCTCTTCCTGACTGTAATGATGCTTTGTGGGTTGACGGCTCGTGTTTTAAATTACCAAATGGCGATACCACTGCAGCATATGCCGTGACAACTTTACATACAGTTGTCGAAGCTGCACGTATCCCACACAATTCTGCGCAAGCGGCGGAATTAATTGCACTCACGAGAGCATGTGTGTTGGCGAAAGGGAAACGGGTGAATGTGTATACTGATAGTCAGTATGCATTTGGAGTGGCTCATAGCTTTGGACGATTGTGGCGTGAACGTGGATTTTTGACATCGCATGGGACGAAGATCCAGCATGGGCAGCTGGTGAATGAACCTCTTGAATCTCTTACGTTACCTTTGCAAATAGCGATCGTGAAATGCAGTGCCCATAGAAAGATTACGGATGATGTTGGTCATGGTAATGCGTTTGCGGATGAAGTTGCGAAAGAAACTTCTAGGAATGTGACGAGTCGAATGTATGTTGCGGGTCCAGCGAGATGGGTTCCAGAGAAGAGTATGTGCGAAGACACTATTGAGAGCGTGAAGATTATCCAGAGTGAGGCCACTGAGAAAGAGTTGGATGAATGGAGAGAGAGTAAGGGTAGGTTGGATTCGAATGGTTGTTGGACTGATTTGTCGGAGCATCAAAGATGGTTGCTTCCAAACGCGTATGTGCTTCCAGTTGTTACAATGGCGCATGGATTGGCACACATTAGTGTGAAAGGGATTTGCAAGTTTTTGGCTCCAGTTTGGCAGAATGTGGGAATACCTAGATGTGCAGAGAATTTGGTCAAGAACTGTATGGTGTGTTTGATGCTTAATCCTGGCAAGGGAACTCCAACACCAGCTGGTCATTTTGCTCCTCCTACGTATCCGTTTGAGGCTTTGCAGCTAGATTTTATCCATATGGAAAGATGCAACAACTTAAAGTATGTGTTAGTGGTTGTTTGCTCTTTTTCTAGATGGGTAGAAGCTTACCCCCTTAAGGACAACACTGCTCTGTCCACTGCGAAAGTTTTGATCAAAGAATTCTTTCCAAGGTTTGGTTTGCCGAGAATAATTTGGAGTGATAACGGAAGTGAGTTTGTGGGTCAAGTGATGAAGAGAGTGCGTGATGGTCTCGGAATTAGGCATAAATTCCACACTGCAAATCATCCCCAATCAGCTGGTTTAGTTGAGGGCTATAATGGCACTCTGAAACTTAAGTTGGCCAAAATTCAAGAGAGCACTGGTTTACAATGGCCAGATGCTTTGCCATTAGCACTTTTGTCCACCCGAATGATTGTGCATTCACGAATGGGTTTGAGTCCGTATGAAGTTGTGTTTGGTCGCCCGGCGAATGTTTGGGGCGTACCAAGACAGACGAGGTTTAGCGACCTCGAGTATCCTGTTTTGCTTGATTACTTGCGTGAATTGACAACTAAAATGAGTGTTTTACGCAGGTATATGACTCTCTTCCACAAGCTACAGAAGATCCAGGCCACGCCTTAGAACCTGGCTCGTGGGTCTTTGTCAGGAATTTTCAGCGAACGAAGAACGAGCAGCCCCGCTGGACTGGGCCCTACCAGGTCCTGTTGTCTACGAGATCTGCGGTGCAAGTACGTGGGAAACACCACTGGATACACGGCTCCCACACGAAGAAAGCACCCTTACCTTTGCCGTATGATAAGTGGGTTCAGGATGGTCTCGCAGATTCTGAAACCGAGACAATCCCGAAATTTGCAACGTTCAGTGATGCTCGTTTGATTGGGACTAGCTCAGAACTGGAGAGTGATCGTCTTTTGCAAGCATCAATACCCCCTGCAGATCGATTAGACACTACTGAGCCTCATCTTTTGTTTGCTGATCAAGAGTTACCTGGAAGAAATAGATACAATTTGAGATCGAGAACTAAGGACAAATAAAATTAATAAAGTTGATTTTTTTTTTTACTGTTTGCAGGTTAACTCTCCACCAAGGATCTACGTATTTTTGTTTTTCTGAACTGCCATCCGGTTCTTGCTGCTAGGGTCGCGGTTGCTACCAGTCTTGGGAGTGTAAGCCTGAGACACTAGGTCCTGGGTTCTGTTGGTCTGAGGCAGTCTTCCTGGGTGCAGCAGAGGCACTCTCAAGCAGAATCAACCAACCACCGCGGGCAGCAACTTTAGTTTAGGATGGATTTCTTTGAGTTGGAGAGACCTGTGCAGACACTGACTTTTAGAAAACGCATTTGCAAAATAATGTCGAAGAAATGCTTTTTGATACCATGCATACTTTTACTACTGAGTTTCGTAATTTTCATAGTTGGTTATGTAGCATTTGTTTGTAAAATGACGTCTAATTCCACTGTGCAATCTACACCTTCACCTACTGTTTCCTCTCATTCTTTCCACCCTTTGCCCGAATATGAGGTAGTCAGGCGTAAGGAATTCTCCAATAATTCCTTCATACAGCTTTTGCACCAGCATCAGTTAGTGATCAATACAACGAACTGCTGGATTTGTGGTTTGATGCCTCATACAACCGATAAAGGAATTCCTTATTTGGTCTTGCCCTTTAGTTTGAATGGTTCGATTCGAGCTTATAGAACCATGTTTATATATGCCCACAGTGTTGACCCCTTACGTTCACCGAGTGATAATCCAAAGAATAGTCCTATAGCTAGAGGCATAATCGACATGATTAAAGGGACTAATGCAGTAGAGACTATTCCAAAAGATGAGAGGCAACCATATAGTGGTTGGAACGTAACTGGATATGGAGTTAGTCTGAGTATTAACCAGCGAGCGAAAAGTCCTCTACCGATCTGGATAGTGCCCCATAAGGGCTACTATTGTCTACAGGGCAACGGTAAGAATCCGAAGGCTCAGTTAGGGAAGAGCGTTTGCGCTGAGACTTATGTGTTTCCGTCTCAGTCTTCTCCAGCGTTCTTAGCCGCTAAGGGTACTTACTTTGTTTGCTATGACAAAGCGTATACATGGTTGCCCGCTGACTTCTCGGGCACATGTTTTGTTTCCTTTCTGTTGCCCCCCACTTTTACAGCTGCGGCAGATTACCACAAGACGAGAATTGCTAGAGGTGTCTTTAGTCAAGAAGACAATGCAGGACAAGAATTGAGTGATTTCTTCAAGGGTTTTCTGCCGTTCTGGGGACCCATGGCTAACAGTAGGAATATTCGTCAGCTTACGAGAGTGGTTGAGTCCACCATAGTGGAGACCGCCGGTGCCCTTGGTAACCTGACTGCTGAGCTCCAGTCGGATAGACTTATGACACTTCAGAATAGAGTTGCCCTAGACGTTATTCTGGCAGATCGAGGGGGAGTTTGTAGATTGATTCAATCAAGCTGCTGCGTTTTTATTCCTGACAATGCTCCGTCAGTCCTCCAGGCCATTTCCAAATTGCACAAGATCTCCGATTCTGTCCACCTGGACAAAGGGGATTGGTCTTTGATGGGATGGTTATGGGGATTGATAGCCACTTGGGGTTGGAAGATTCTGATGGTCATTGGTATGGTTTTAGCGATTTTGTTCATGTTTTGTCTCAGTGTACAGTGTGCTCCGGCTATTTGTGGCCTTTGTGCTACTTTGTGCGTACGGAAACCTGTCCAGAGAGAAATGCATAGTAATAAGATGATGCTACAACAGCATATCGATGACTTGATGAATATAGATCCGGATTCAGATTAAAATGGGTATGGGTTTATTGCCTATGATAGGGCAAAAGGAGGGTCTGTGGTTCCGTGGTCCCGAATTGGGTTCGATAGTTCCGAAACCCGATTTATAAAGATTGTCGGAAATGGACGATTTTGGTGTCAACAGACCGCAAATGGCGAGTGTAACGTGTCTGAGTGTTTTCGTATGAATCGATATAGGGGAACACTCTGCATTTGAGGATTTAGTTTGAACCCTCGGGTTCCATCTTGTATGTGGCAGCCATCTTGTGAGTTTGCCCTAACATAGGCCCTATGATCGTGGCCGAACGAGTCCTTGACACGTACGCCTTAGTTGACTTCTGGTTGACCTGGCCGAACTGACTCCTCGCCTGGGGCGAATCCCGCTAAGCCAGTTCCTTGTTCAGCATGAACAGTGGTCCTTAGAGTAACAAACCAATAAAGGAAAGAATAAATATAAACCAAATGGAAATATATTTAGGGGAATTGTCCAGCCGGACGATTTATTTCCCTGATACAAAAATAATATTATAACAAATATAACACTGGGTGTGATAGAAACGGGGCACCGTCCGGTGTCCGACTAACACACTGAAAGAACATAGAACATACACAATAACAGGCAATAGCAAGACATCCGATTAGAGTAAGACATATACCAGACAATCTAAAGTATACACATATGCAAGAAAAATTATATACACATTTGTTGCATTTAGTGTAATGTGTCGACGACGTTTCGAACCATACTTAATGAAGGTTCATCCTCAGGACAGAGGGTAATTGTCTTAAAGTTACACATTTGCGAATATATCACTGGAAGGGAGGTAAATACCATGTAAAAAGGAGAGGAGACAAGGAGACATAAAAAGATAGAGACATGTCATTAAAACATTGCCAAAACTGCGTGCATAGATTGCATGACTCATACCATGCCAAGGTGCAGCCGGCAACGAGATGTGGATCATGCAGAATATGGGCAGTGGAGAACAGTAACGAGGAACTGGGCTAGTGGCGCCGGGTATCTGTGGTCCAGAAAGTGACTGTGGCTAGTGCAGAAAATGGGTACATACATAGCGAAGTGGCAGCGAGCTGACGTGCCAAACAAGCAGTGCACTCAGACATAGTGAGTCAAATGTGAGGATGCGCTTATGTAAAGTTGCGCTTACCAATAGTGTGGCACTCTGAAAGGAAAATTCCTTAAACTTGATAGTTTTGCTTAAAGGCAAATGCCAAAATAAATCTAGTGGGAAGACAAATAATAAAACTATAGTTGCGAAAAGTACTTCCCGATTCAAAGTTGTATCCAGAAAATAATCATACCGTAAAAGAGTGCCCTGGGTACTATGGTCTGTGGAGGGAAGGGCGACATGTGATTAACTATAGCGATAGAGTCGAAGTGAGCATAAACAACACATGTTGTGGGAAGTTTCATCTTACCCGAAAAGGATGGTCACGGTACCATGGTCTGGAAGAAACAACACGGGCGGCATAAGTGCCAATGGTGTCATCATCTTTACTTCTAACAAGTATGCAAGTGGGCCAGGGCCAATCTTACCTGGAAAAACTGGAAGCAAGGCCTCAATGGGGGTTCTTGCTTGCACCGGTGATCAGCGCGGCGTCTCCGTGCAATGCGGGACGCGGAGAGGAGTTCAGGGAAGTCACATGGGCAAGGGGACCAATCAGATAGCGCCGAAACTTGGCGGCCATTTTGGATTGGGGAAATAGACCCATGACGCGGTTTGGTGACGCCGGTAGTCACGTGAAGACTAAGGCACAGCTATGATTCGTAAGCCGGGTGTCGGCCATCTTAGAGTGGCACCCGGCCCATTAAACAGTATACAGGGTAATGGCTAGGTGAGTGATAACAAGTGATAATAAATTCGAGTGAAGGGCGAAGAATTGCATGCCAGTGAGTCACGTTCATTCAGGACAAACCACAAAGCTAGTTTTCCATAATAAATGAATTTCCTGCACATTTCTTACATTTATCATTTACACGTGCACCGAATTAGGTGAAAAAATTAATTATTCAGAACCATTTTGTACAATTATGTTTCAGGCTTAAGTAAGAATCCATGCAGAGGGAGAAAACAGATTGTGTTAAATCAGGGCAGTCCAGTCCTCAGTCCGATTCAACCCTGTATGAAGACTTTTGGTCTTCAAAATCCATCTCAGTTCCTCTTTGTTCATGAGTTGTTGCAGGTTACCCCCTCGGCTCGGGAGTTTTACCAGGCAAATGATAGTCCAATTGAAATCCATTTCTGTATGGGATTGTTCTGTGAAATGCTGTACCAGGGGAACGTTCGCAGTTCTGCATCGTATCCTGCTTCGATGTTGGCACATCCTTGTTCGTGCCTTTTGTGTAGTTTGTCCGATATAGATCATGGAGCAAGGGCAAAACAAAGCATAAATCGCATTGGAGCTATTACAGTTTGAGAATTCTCTACGCTCGTATTTCAAATCTCTGTAAACAAACTCTTTGCCTTCTATAGTGCTCTCACACATTGAGCAATTGCCACATCTTACATGTCCAGTGAGCTTTGGCAAACCCCATAGTGTGTCAATTGTGGTCATTTCTACAGGAGCAGGTAGTGCTGCCCGCACCAGATGATCTTTTAAGTTCTTGGCCTTCTTGAAGGCAAACATCGGTTTCTCCAGTTGCAATTGATCAGCATTCAGCACAGCCCAATGTTTTTTAATGCTTTTGGTAAGTGGGTTGGATATCGGAGAGAAGGTTGTTACACATACCAAACGGTTCTGTGTTTTTTTTGGTTTGGTTTCCAACAAAACTCCCCTCGGACAAAACCATGCTCTTTTTAATGATGTTTTGATTAGTCTGCGGGGGTAACCTCGGGTGCTAAGTTTAGCGCTGAGTAAATGGGCCTCTTTGAAGTAATCTTCTTTTAGGTAACAATTTCTTCTGAGCCTTAGAAATTGTGAGAAGGGTAAGGAATCGCGGAGCGCTCTAGGATGATTACTCTGGTAGCTTAGTAAGGTATTGCGCTCAGTGGGTTTCCTATAGAGGCTAGTGATGAGGACACCTTCTTTCTCCTGTATGTTTAAGTCTAGGAAGGGAATACTAGCCCTGCTCTTGGTAAGAGTGTAGGTGAGGCCGCTACAATTAGAATTGAGCCAGTGTAGAAATGGGGGAAGTAGATCCTCACTCTCCGTCCAAATCATGAAAATGTCATCTATATACCTTTTCCATAGGGCGATGCCACTATGGAAAGGGTTAGACGGGACCAAAATGCGCTCGCATTCAAGGCTATCCATATACAGCACTGCCAGGTTCGGTGCAAAGACAGCCCCCATAGATGTACCCTTGATCTGGCCATAGTACTGGCCATCAAACAAAAAGTAATTCTTCGTGAGGCAAATTTCCAATAGTTGGAGAATAAAAAGAGTAGGAATGAAATGTGGGCTCGGGCGGTTGTTGAGAACTTTTTCAATGACAAACATTGAGTCATTTTGAGGAATATTTGTGTATAATGACTCCACGTCCAGAGTGCAAAGCACATTGGACGTGGGGTCAAATGGATGTTCCTCTATCATGTTAATCATATGGGTACTGTCACGTATGTAACATTGAGTGGCTGGTACGAAATCCTTGATAAAAAAGTCCACAAACAATCCCAAAGGCTCTAGAACTGACCCACAGCCAGAGACAATGGGTCTGCCCGGGGGATGTTCTACACTCTTATGGACCTTCGGGAGTGTGTAAATGACCGGAGTCCGAGGAGCTCTGGCATTGAGGAAAGAATATTCCTTTTTGCTCAGAAACCCTGACTCGAGGCCTTCCTTAGTGACTTGCCGAATTAAGTTTTGAATCTCAACTATTGGGTTCCTCTGGAGTTTAACATAGTGTGAGGGATTGCTCAATTGGCGAAGCACCTCTGTTTTGTATGTATCAAGGTTTTGTAGTACAATTCCACCGCCTTTGTCAGCAGACTTAATAATTAGATCAGACTTTGATTTGAGGCTGAGAAGTGCATGTTTCTCCTCCAAGCTAATATTGTAAGGAATGAAAGTATGCCGCTTCTCAAGGATGGAAAGATCGTGCAGGACAAGTTTCTCGAAGGTCAATATCTCGGGAGGCACCATGTTGCCTACTGGCGAGAAAGTTGAGGGGGGACGGAATGGAGTGTTGGGCGTGAGAACCGGTTTGGGATGGAGTAGGAAGAAAGGAATTTTCCTTTCAGAGTGCCACACTATTGGTAAGCGCAACTTTACATAAGCGCATCCTCACATTTGACTCACTATGTCTGAGTGCACTGCTTGTTTGGCACGTCAGCTCGCTGCCACTTCGCTATGTATGTACCCATTTTCTGCACTAGCCACAGTCACTTTCTGGACCACAGATACCCGGCGCCACTAGCCCAGTTCCTCGTTACTGTTCTCCACTGCCCATATTCTGCATGATCCACATCTCGTTGCCGGCTGCACCTTGGCATGGTATGAGTCATGCAATCTATGCACGCAGTTTTGGCAATGTTTTAATGACATGTCTCTATCTTTTTATGTCTCCTTGTCTCCTTTCCTTTTTACATGGTATTTACCTCCCTTCCAGTGATATATTCGCAAATGTGTAACTTTAAGGCAATTACCCTCTGTCCTGAGGATGAACCTTCATTAAGTATGGTTCGAAACGTCGTCGACACATTACACTAAATGCAACAAATGTGTATATAATTTTTCTTGCATATGTGTATACTTTAGATTGTCTGGTATATGTCTTACTCTAATCGGATGTCTTGCTATTGCCTGTTATTGTGTATGTTCTATGTTCTTTCAGTGTGTTAGTCGGACACCGGACGGTGCCCCGTTTCTATCACACCCAGTGTTATATTTGTTATAATATTATTTTTGTATCAGGGAAATAAATCGTCCGGCTGGACAATTCCCCTAAATATATTTCCATTTGGTTTATATTTATTCTTTCCTTTATTGGTTTGTTACTCTAAGGACCACTGTTCTTGACAATATAGTACCTACCCATGGTCCTTAGCTTATTGCGCCTTGGGTCCCCTTGTTCCTTTAAAATAGTTCCTTGTTCAGCAGCTGGCCTGATAGAGATCAAAGAGCAGGACGAGCCTTGACTTTATGGCACACCGTTCCCACTCCCCTATCTCCTTTCCATCTGTTTCTGCCTTTCCTTTACGACATGTTCATCGATCTGGGTTGAAGGTTTTATGGTGGGTTTGTCCGGCCTGATCGAACAGGAAAATTAGCATATGTGCGATCGTTTTGGTGGGCTGGACAACAGAAAGTGGGATTAACTTTCATTGTCTTGATTCGTTACTTTTTGAAATGCTACTTGTTCATTGGTTAGTTTGTATGCGCCAAATGTAAATTGTGATGTTGCCAGAGGCGTAATTTCGACATAAAAGACCGAGTTTTGTTCATTGAGGTGGTGCAGTCTCTGTCGAACTACCCGTGTGTACTTCGTAGACCTCTGTCCCTGGTTGCAACCAATAAACTTTGGTCTTTGACGTCATCGAGAAGTATCCTGTGTCTCTGTTTGCCAAGACAGGGGAATCCGGGGTCTTTGGGTGTTGCCCTGACACCGCTGGGTTATTGTAATAGTATTGGTTCTGAGAAAACCCAGTACCTCAGTTGTCCACTCCTCATCGTATTTATACAGTGGACACTTTGAATTACCATCTGTGGAACAAGGAAAACTAATGAAAAAAAAACAATATTACATACTAAAAGTAACATACTAGTGTGAAATGTATCTATAATATAGATGGTGTCTGTATTTTCATTAATCGTGCTAAGTGATAGAAGATGTGGCCACACATGCACGTTTCTCATGAGTGACATGGAATGGGTGTATTTAACTTACAAATGCCTCAACTGCTGTAAGTAGGTAGAGAGTAAGCATGGGCGAATTTTGCGAATTCGCAATCCGCGAATTTGCAGATTTGTGAATTCGCAATCCGCAAAATTCGCGAATTTGTGTGAATTTGCGGATTTTTTTTATTTTTACGAGTTCGCGGGGGTTAGCGGGGCACTTTGCGTGTTCGCGGGTGATCGCGAGGCGGTTTGCGTGTTCGCGGGTTTTTTTTTTGCCTGGTTAATCACTGACACCCTCTCGTTTTTTATGCCCATCTGCCCTCTGTACCACTCATTTCTGTGCCCTTCTGCCCTCTGCCCCACTCATTTTTTGTCCCCTTCTGCCCTCTGTCCCACGTTTGTGCCCTTCTGCCCTCAGCCCCACTTAGAGTGGCTCCGGCAAGCTGCCAGCGCCATTCTAAAATACCTACAAATAGCTTCAAAAGGAAGCACTAATAGATAAAGTAAATCAGGTGCTCGAGTTGAAGTTCAAATTAAGTTACACAATCATTAATCACCCCAGGTTTGGGGTGATTAATGACTGTGTAACTGAATTTGAGCAGCACCTGCTTTACTTTATCTATTAGAGCTTCCTGTTGAAGCTGACTTTTGTAACTGTTTTAGAATGGCTCTGGGACCTTGCCGGCGCCATTCTAAAAGAGTTTCAAAAGTCAGCTTGAACTTTTGACCCAAAATCCGTTCCACTCGCGGATTTTGCGGGAAATTCGCGAATCTTGCGGATTGCGAATTTACAGAAAATCCGCAAAATCCGCGAGCGAAACGGATTTTCCGCCCATGCTTAGTTGAGAGAAATATCAAAGGGCAGATTTACTAATAGGTGCAATGCAATGCAAGAAAACAAATTCCTGCGCTGAGTCAAATGGAGAGGGAAGGAA
The DNA here is from genome assembly GCF_964263255.1 of Lissotriton vulgaris. NCBI lineage: Eukaryota > Metazoa > Chordata > Amphibia > Caudata > Salamandridae > Lissotriton > Lissotriton vulgaris. The sequence continues at coordinate 660,979,495 of NC_141694.1, forward strand.
TGCACCTTATCTACTAAAATACAGCGCATTCCTGCTATGCCTCTGCACTGATGTATTGGTATCTACCAAGCGCCTGCCCTGGCAACCCAAAGGTGCTTGTGTTACAGCCAGAATAGTTTTCGAGCAGAAATGATACCTTCCTGAACAAAAACAATCCTCTGAGGCTTTTTCCTCTTTCTACATGTGCTGCATAATAGAGGAAACCCCGTAGAGAATTAAACATATTTGTCTTTGTTACATCTACCCTGGGAAGGCGTACCATCTTGAAACATTCCCATGTTTTTAGCGTTAGTAACTCTGGGATTGGTCCAAGAACCATGGGTGAATGAGTGAAAACACCCAAGCTTCACCCATGGAAAGCCTTCCCAGGGAAGAGTAACACAAGGCAGCAATTTACACTGACTTGAGTTAGTCCAGATTTAAAATGCTATGCAGAGCCATGCCAGGTGACTTTGCATGGCATAGTAAATCCAACGTTAAGGCTTGTGTTGTCTTCGATTCACTTTGCGCAACCAAGGACAATGCAAGCCCTTATTAAATCTGGCCCTTAGTGTGTATGATCTAGCATGGGAAGTACAGCCCACTAACGTTCCTTCCCTGATTGCTCATGATATGTGGAATAGGTTCACCCCTCCTTCCTTATGGAAATTAGGTGTGGGTGTAAGGTTTTTTTTGTCGTCAAAGTTTTGCTAATATTCCAATTGCCTTCATGGTGAAGGTTTCGAAGTTTGCTATTCTCTTATCTGACTAAGATCAATCAACGTGTTTACCTCAATTGCCAGTTTAGTGTTAAATACTTCAGCAAAAATTGTAGGTTAAATCCACAGGAAGTTTTTTTTTTAAATACTTGAAAAATCGCAAACATTATCTTGCAACAAAAGTGGAAACATTTGTCCATTGATTCTGGAGGTGCAAACGTTTTCCTTACTGCTGTACTGACAGCTGATAGATGTATGGCAACATTTTCTCTCACAGTCCATTTGTTTGCAAATATCACGTATTGCTACTTTTTTTAGATTAATTAGCATAAAACAGTTTTCAAACTTGAATTGTGTCTAAATATAGAAATAATTTTAAAATACGTTTTGCCTGGACTTCAAAAGCTTTTCAGAGAATGCTTGTACTCTTTTTTCTGTGCAAACATTCTATTAATTTCCAGTCTTGCATCTGATTTACTTGATTTTGACGCTCAAAAGCATAACACCCTTCTCTGTATACAGTTTTAAATCTTCAAATAATTTAGGGGGGAGGTAGCAGGGGCCCCCAAGGATGTCCTTGGGGGCCAACCACCCATCCTGTTACCTCCAGTAAGTCCCATAAAGCAGGAGTGAAGAGTTCTGATAGCTAGCCATGCCCACCTTCTCCACCACTCTGCAAACGCTCCCCCTGGCTGGTTGAGGGATGAAGTCCCCATCACTGCTGAGGGTCATTAGGGGCCAACTAGCCCACCTGTTACCTCCAGTAAGCCTCACACAGTGGGATTCCTGAGAGGTGGTCGCAGGCCACCTTGTTCAAAGTGGAGCACATGTTTTCTATGGGATGGCAGGAGCAGTGCTCCCACCATTACACAGCAAGCTGCAATGTCCCCGGGGTGGGCTCCCCGGGTGGGGGTCCCCGGGTCAATTTATGGCTCCAGGAAGGTGGCCACATGGCCACCCTTCCATTTTTATAATAGCCCTGGCGAGATGGTGGTCCCCGGAGCAGTGGGGGGCGTGTGTTTCCCCATTTTGGTATTCGACCCCCCGGGAGGTGGTGGTCCCTGGGGCTGCGGGTGGGGCAGATGTCCCTCATTATTCATTTTTCATTATAGCCCTGGGGAAGTGGCAGTCCCCGGAGCTGCAGGGGCTGGCTGGAGCCCCTCCACACATTATAATTGGGATAAAGTCCCGGGGAGGTGGCAGTGCACGAGCTGCGGCGGGCCACATGGCACCCCCACTTCAAACTATTATCCCCAGGGAGGTGGCAGTCCCCAGGGCTGCAGGGGCCCACGCGGGACCCCTCATATTGTTTTGTTATTGCCCCCAGTACCTGTCCCACCCAGGGTCCTAAAGTGAATGAATCGCTGGACCCCGTACTTCATTTAAAAATCAAATTCTGCCAGGTTTGGCTGATCCACCGCAAATCCCGCTGAAAATTACAAAAACAAAAATGCTTTGTTTGGCCCTGGGGGTCCCTGTGTGACCCCTGAACAGGCCTTGGGGTCAGGGTGCTTCTACCCTACCCCCTTTCTTGTTTTTTTTAACCTTCTTGCTTGTGATTTAGTTCAACTCAGTCACAAGATGACTGCCAACACTTCCTGGTTTGAAGTGTTCGCAGTCAACCCTATCTCAGGCAAGAGATTAAGAGGGTTCACAGACCAACCATGGCCACAGTTGTATAGCTTGGAAATCTTTACATTTCTCAGAACCTACTGAATGGATTTACACCATTTACAAAAAGAGTGCTTTCTGGACCAAGACCTACTTTTTTTGGCCAAATTTTGTGTAATTCCATTCAGCAGTGCAGGCTGTAGCCATGTCTAAAGTTTTCTATGTAAATTAACATGGAGAAAAAACGTTTTGGGATCCCTCCTTTTTCTTGGACCCCGCTTGATGGATCACCCCAATCCAACACAACTTCTGAAGTGAGTGGCCCATTAGTATTAAAAATGTTGCGAAGATTCGTCAAACGGTGCCAAAGTTATTGCCAAATCAAAAAACGCTATTCTTTTGGAAATTAGGTCCTAACTATAACTACCTACAGGCAACCGCCAGTAGGTGATATATATATATATATATATATATATATATATATATATATATATATATATATATATATATATATATATATATATATATATATATATATATATATATATATATATATATATATATATATATATATATATATATATATATACACATATGTGCATATATATCTTGCAATTACAACTGGAAAGGGCATTACTATCTGTAGTATTGTATTGCATTTTTTTTTACAATCTGTAAGATTGTATTGTATTTTCTGGGGTGTTTATTGTGTTTACCATGGCTGCAATCTGTGGGAATCCACCACCACAATTTTTCAAGGGCCCAGACCAGCCTAGTGTGAAGTGGTAAAAAAATGATGTCATTCTAAAAACTGTTTGTGTGCTACTAATGGCAATGATTTTAATGCGCAAAGGAAAAAAGCGTTATTATTGATTTTGATGGAATGACTGCAAAAGATATTTTTGAACATCTATCACCCTTTACCAACTCCACACGGAATGGAAGCAGGGAATTTGAATCTGTTCAGGGCCGTCTGAGGCCTGTTTTCCCCACTGCCTGGTCTTCTGTTGGCTGGCTGGGGTGGGACTCGGTCCCCCAGCATTTCTAGTTGTGCTGGAGGCAGGGACAGCCTTCCCGACACCGTAAATGCATTGCAGAACTCCTGCTGCATTGGCACTAAATCTAGCTGCCTAGTGCCAACACAGGCACCCTGCACAATAGTGCAAGGATACCTTTTCCCCTACCTGTACTTTCTCGGGCATACTCTTATATCGCCCTCCAGGAGCCTATACTACATTTTGTGAAGAGCTTCCTAATATTGCTATGAACTATGCTAGTCACTCCCCCAATTTTTCAGTTCTTGGGGACTTCAATATCCATGTGGATAACCCAGATATACCCGCAAGTCAGAATATAACATCTGGACTGGAGGTAATTCAGCTAGTACAAATTGTAAAAGGCCCTACTCACATAGCAGGACATACCCTTGACCATTTGTTCACGAATTTGGTCAATCTTAAATTCGATGAATCTGTAATGGTCCCTTGGTCAGACCACACGTTACTATATTGTCTATGGGCACCCAGGGAGCAGGTAACTCCAGCAACTATTAACAAGAGAGCAGCCCGTATCTGGTCCAAGCTATCGATGGAGGAATGGAGTATGAACCTGAATAAAACAGTGCCAGCCAATAGTAGAGACCCAGAGGTAGCAGACTCCCTCGTTAACAAATGGTTGGAGACCTCACTTGACGCTGCTTTACCTAAAGTGGAAATCTGTCATCATAATGGCATGAATAAAAAGGCCTGGTATACACCTGAACTTAAGGCACTCAAACTAAACTGTAAAAAGCTGGAAAGGAACTGGAGGAAAGACTACTCTATGGATAGTAAAGAACACTACAGATCCGCACTCCGGACTTATAAAAATCAAATAAAAGCAACGCAGTCCAATTACTATCAAGGGAATATAGCTTCAGCTGCAAATTTACCGCAGGAAATGTAAAAAAAATGTAAAACTTTAACTACCCCCCCAGTCCACTTAGGAACTAGCAAAATTCTTTGCATCCAAAGTCATAAACATCTACTCCCTTTTTCAACAGACCGATATATACCACCACCTTTGTCTCGACCTGTAGGGAGTGCCAGACTAGAGGAGTTTAATCCCCTTGACTATCAGACGGTGCAGAAACTCCTCTGTGGCATTAAGTCCGGCTCTCCCGCCGACCCTGCCCCTCCCACCATCCTTATGAAGGTATCAGAGACAGTGATCCCAGTTATCACGGAGTTAATTAACTCCTCCTTAGCAGCAGGTATTGTCCCTTCCTCATGGAAACAAGCGAGAGTGAAGGCTTTACTGAAAAAACCGAACCTGGACCCAGAGGACTGGGCAAATTATCGGCCAATCTCCTTGCAACCAGGAATTAGTAAGGTAGCAGAGAAACATGTAAATTCCGCACTGTCCTCCTTTTTGGAGAAAAATAGCATCTTACACCCTACCCAGATGGGCTTCAGGCGGAAACAGGGTACAGAGACCGCCCTGATTGCAGTGATCGAAGAAGCAAGGAAAATAGTAGATGGAGGAAGTTGTGCTGCTATTGTGCTATTAGATCTGACCGCAGCCTTCGACACTGTTAATCACTCCATTCTGAAGCAAAGACTGAGTGACGTAGGCGTGGATGGTGTTGCACTCAGATGGCTGGATTCCTTCATCACTGGCAGAACTTTTGCTGTCTTTGAGGAGGATGCTATTTCAACCCAAGTCCCTCTGCAGTGCGGTGTCCCCCAGGGCTCCTCCCTCAGCTCCACCATGTTTAGCATCTACATGAGACCTTTGGCTTAGGTGGTGTTGCCCTGGGGAGTACATTTGGTCACCTATGCCGATGACACCCAGTTAATAATGTCACTCTCGGGCCAGGAATCCACCAGTGAAAATCTCTCTTCCTGCCTAGTGGAGGTGTGTAATTGGATGAACACCTCTTTCTTGAAGCTGAATGGCACACAGACAGAGGGCATGATGTTGGGAAACAACCCACCCTTATCAGTTAACGCCTGGTGGCCTAATAATCTTTGCCAGCCCCCTCTGCCCAAGGAACAAATTAAAAGCTTGGGAGTCTGGTTGGACCCCACACTTAGCTTTTGGGTGCAAGCGCGTAAGGTAGCAGCCACCTGCTACGCCCTAATGAGAGTGGTAAGGACGATTCTCAAGCTCCTCCCATTCGAAGCCAGGTGCCTCTTGGTGCAGGCTTTGATATTATCCCGGCTAGATTATGCAAATGCAATCTATCTGGGGGCTCCACAGGGAACGATTAAGATCTTGCAGACGGTTCAAAACTGCGCGGCTAGGCTGCTGCTGGACTTGCCCCGGAGGAGCTCTGCTAAAGCGGCAGTACGTCAACTGCATTGGTTACCGGTGCAACAAAGGATATGGTTCAAGGCAATGACGATTGCACACAAAGCGATGATAACATCTGGACCTACCGTATTGCAACCCCTGTTCCAACCCTACCAGACCCCGCGGACCTTAAGGTCCAGCAGTAGAAATCTTCTTATGGTACCTAAGATAAAAAGAACCCGCTCAGGGGGCAGACGATTCTCCCTACAAACAGCAAAATTCTGGAACCAGCTTCCTGACTCCTTGCGGCTGGAAGCGAATCATCTGAAGTTTAGAAAGCTGCTGAAAACATTTTTGTTTTCATAAGCCGATGAGGACTGACTGGGTTTATCTGAAGTGCTAGGATGCTCACGGGTAGCCATGCGCTATACAAATGCGTAGTCATTCATTCATTCTTTCATATGTGGGAATGATTGCATATGTGCAGGAAGGTGTCCCTCCTCGCACATAAAGAATCAATAATAGCTAATAATATCTTCTATGTGTGCTGCCTTGTGCAGCAAACATTGAAAAAAGTTGCAAATCGTAATTTTTTTTTAATGGTTGTGTATGTGCAGGAAGGAACATCTTGCTGCACATGAACAAACATTAATGGGAATGTGCTGTTTCTATGTGTGTTGCACAATGCAGCACACATACAAACAGGCAAAATTAAGCATTTCTCCTCTTTTCGCCATGCTAAGACCAGGTTTTCCCTGGTCTTCATTTTGGCGCTGCCTCCTATTTATGCCACCCTTGTAAATAGGGGGCATTGTCAAAATCAATGGGTGTTGTGGTGGAACGCCCTTCACAACACGCAACACGCAAACCGAATGACTCAGGTCTGGAATGGTTTCTGGATGACTCGGGTCGGAGGAGTCTGACCGAACAAGTATGATGCATTTGAAAGCATCTGGATACGATTCGGTCGGACTCCCATTGACTTCAAAGGGAGTCTGTGCACTGAACGCGTACACAGGTTCCCATTGACAAAACTGGTAGTTGGGGATAATGGTGCATCCTGTGGTGGGCACCCTGTTGGTGCCTGCCACACTGTGCATGGCTGGGAAGAAACGATCCATGGGTACCCCCACAGAGAGCCACCGGTGAAGGGGGGCCTGCTACAGGCCCCCAGAAACCGATTTTGGACACCTTTTCAAACCGGGCAAAACCAAATTGGAATGGCTTCCTGAATCGGTCATTGTATTTGCTTGCTCAGAAAGTTCATAGAGCTGTACGAGTTGGCTCCAGAAAGGCTCGAGCTCTCTGAATGCCTTTCAGAACCAATTGCTCTGGATCACTTAGGGTAAAACCGAATCTGCTTCGGAGCCCTTCCGACAGAGATTGGAATTGACCCGTAAGTGTAGCATGAAAGGAGGCCTTATTTACAAAGCAGTGTTAAGCCACGTTAATAAGGTGAAGGGTTTATTGCCTCAGGAATGTCGTACAAGTGAAGTTCCTGTGGCAATAGGGGCTTGCAAATATGCTCCTGTGTGTCTACAGGAAACATGGAAAACAGGGTCAATTTTTCTGGATGGGTGCCGATTATTTCAAACCACAGCAGTCCCTTCTTCTATGGGCAGGGTGAAAGGTGGAATTGAGTGGCGGCTGCCTCAGAAAAGAGTTGGTGCGTGGGTGGTGAAAAAATGAATAAAACAAACTTACCCCCACTGTGGCATACCTCTCTAATGTCCTCGCAGGAACCGTAAGCACCCAGGCTCCCGGACTCTCCCAGCCAATCACAATGCTGCATGAGCAGCACCATTATTGGTCTGAGCGGCTTGTTTGCCCACTCAGGCATTGCCTGTGAGCCTGGGTATGTTCTCCATTTGGCTGTACAACTCAGCCCACTGAGGAACAGGGTAAGTGCCCATGACTGCTTGGCTGGCCCAAAAGCACCGGCCAAGCAATCATGTGCACTTAGGGGGGGAGTGCAAACAACTCTCACAGCAGGGAGCCCAGCCTCACTCTGCCTGATCTGGCTCAGAGTCCCGCAAAGAAAAATAAAAGGACAGTAACATTTTGTTATTAGCATTTTATTTTTTATTTTTTCCGCTGCTCGCTGAGGAGTGGGTCGATGCTCATCTGCCTTAGCGGAGGAGCCGTCACTGGTGGAGTTAGGACGCTAACAGCGAACACACTAAGATTAAATGAAAAAAGTTTTTTAGATCTTCTCCTTACTACCAAGGTTTAGGTAAATGGGATTGGTTATCGATTAATTAATACAATATTCATTTTCAAGGAAATATGGCTTTGGTGTTTTGCCTACTGGAAAAATATATTATTGCCATCTATGAAGCACACCAAAAATGTATTAACATGCTGTGTTAACATGTATTAACTGTTGCGAGAATATGACAAAGCCTGTGTGTGGAATAGTAGATGCTGAAGGCGATGCAATTCCCCATTTTTACATAACATACATGGCTTTTTGCTTAATAGGCTTTTAATAACCACGAATCTTGAGGTCATTAATAAGCCTGATCCAACATAGATTTATTCTCAAAGATATTGAAGAGCATGGAGCTTGGCTCTACCTTAGATTGATGTTGGTCTCTGAATGCTTTCATGGGAGAATAACCCAACCAGAAACGATCTTTTCTTTATATAGTGATCATGCAGCCCTTTTTTGCTCTATGGTATGGAAGGTGGGTACTAATCTGTATCAGACAAGGCCCCAAAGCTGATTTTAGCAAGGAAGAACAGCTATTTATTAAAGTGGGAAAAAATTAATAAAGAGAGAGTAGTGTCATCGACAATTATTAAAACAATCAGTGAGGTATTGATATACTTAGATCCGATTTATAACCTGGAAGGTCTAATGTTGGCATTTTTTGAGATACTGGTGGAAGTCAAAAGCAATTCGTTTTGGTCTAATTCTCCTAAGATGATTCTGTTTGCCAGTTGATTTGACACGGCATGATCAAAGACCTTAGGAAACTTGCATGCCGCTCTTAGAATGGCCCAAGAGACGATAGACTTGTGCAATCCTCACGTATGTTTTACAGAGAGGCAAGGAAAGCCAGAATAAGGGGATTTGTCCTAAGTGGCTACCACTAAAAATAGTAGGGATTTTTGGAGAGTGATCAATGATCCCTCCTTAAAGATGATAGCGACTCAACACTAGATACACGGTCGTGAGGAAGCCTGTATGGCTGATTTTGAGCAAATATTTGGGTCTGCTGATGTGCTCTCGGTGTCTCCATCCTATATCTTGCAGGAAGCATATAAGGATACTTTTGTTTTTGTTATGGCAGAGGTGAGGTGTGGAGTGGCCCAATGTAGTGTCACAAAGGACGAGGGTCCGATAGATTTCTTCTTAGACCATCAAGACCTCTGGGCCCCACTTTTGACCAATATTTTTAACGCTATTCGTAAGGTGGTTCCTCCAGCCACATGGAAAAGTACGATAATAATTACCATCTACAAAAGGGGGACAAGTCTTACCCTCCAAATTATAGATCTATCTCTTTGTTAGATACTACTCCAAAACTGATTGAGTGCCTGTTGTTGAATAGCTTAGAGGATTGGGCCAGAGAGAGGAATATCCTGACACCATCTCAGTATGGTTTCCAAAAAGGCCAGGGGACCACAGCTCCATGGTCAAATACACGATGGTGAAGCCTGGACTGATCTACATGGCTATTGTCAGCTGCCTTCGACTGTGCCACCAACTCCAAGTTATGGTTGATTATGGAAGACTTAGGTATTGAGATGGCTATAATTAATTTTAAATGACAGATGTATGCACAAGCGACCGCCTGTGTTTGCTAAGGTAGGGAGGGGAGTACTCAAGTCCTTCATTGATTAAATGGAGCATAAGACAGCCTCGCCCCATTTCTATTTTCAATCTGCACTAATGGCGTGCAGGCAGCCGTGACTGGGTCCATGAAACGTGTGTCAGTTTTTAATGCAGCCCCCTCTCCCAATACTGCTTTACGCAGATAATGCAGAGTTAATGGCAAAAACTGGTGCTGCAAAAACTTTGAGCAGCTTACTCAAAATTAATAAAAAGTCTGGACCTTCATGTTAACAAAGCAAAATAGTTTGAATTAGTGGCAGGGACATGCCCTAATAAAATTTCAGAATTATATATAGAGACATATAGACTGGAAGTGGTGGATACATTTTCCTACCTGGGGGTCTTTTCGACAGAAATCACTCATGGCCAAATAAGGTGGCCAATATTGCTCTTGTTATGGAAAAAAGCATAATGTCCATTTTCATTTTTGTCGAGAAGCTCTGGTCTAAGCATATTGAGGTAATAAATAAGGTATACTCTGCCAAAACCTTTTCTACAGCAATTTATGGAGCAGGGGTATGGGGGATGGTGGTAATAGAACCCTTAAAAAGAGTGGAGGATGGACTTTGTAAAAGGCTACTTGCTCTTCCGCGCAGCTGTTCAAAATATAATTGCCATACTGACCTTGGTGCCCCATATCTTTCTGATGTTGTCCAGTTAGCATCCATATTATTATGGCATTCGACCAGGAGGTGGGACACTGTTAACCTAACCCAAATTATCATCAAGGACTGTCTAACCATAGACCATGTGCATACGATTGCTTGGCTGTGATATATGAAGTGTGCACTGCCAGGGTTGGGATTGCAAGAATAATATGCAAATAAACCCAGTTGTTTGACTATGCCCAAGACTAGAATTAAAGAAATCTTTTAAGTGAAGATTATGCATTAGAGAGAAGAATCAAGTCGCCTAAAATCCCCAGTAAAGCTGTACACCATGGCCCCCCATCAAACAGGTGACAAACCCCCAACATCGTTTCATTTTAGTGGGGTTTTGCATTAAGTGCGGGGATGCACGCGCAGTTCCAGACCACAGAACTGCATCGCATCGTAGGACGCACAGAGCATAATACAGAGGAAAGGCTTTTGATTGATTGCTATAGCATAACAGCATAACTCTACCGCATACCCGCAAGGAAACTCACTTCTTCACCCGCCCTTTGGCGTGGATAGAACTCCCATGTGGTTGCTGTGCCATCTTGTGTGAGGCAGGGTCGGGCTTGCTGACATCAGCGGGCGCCATTTTGAAAGGCGCTCTAGTTGTATGGCAGCTCCTACAGGCCACCATATTTAAGCGGGGGGTGCAAGCGCGCAGCGCCCGCGCTCTGGTGGCGCTCGGTGCCAGTAATGCTGCCCGTTCGGCCAGCACTCGAGGGCGTCTGCTCTATGGCAGAGAACAACTGCTGAGGTTAGGTAAGGCAGAATGCAAAGCGACCCCTGCCCTGACCTGTGTGGGAAAGGCTGGAAAGATCTTTTTTAGGGGACTGATTAATAGCCGGTCCCTTCTTAAACATTCCATTGAGGTATCAGGCCTGATAGAGGATATGGTGCTAGACGCTCTGTTCCTAACGGAGACCTGGACTAATACAGAGTCAGCTGTAAATCTAGGATGTGCTTGTCCTAATGGCTATAAAATTCTTCACAAGCCTAGAACTACGGGTAGAGGAGGAGGCGTGGGGGTGATTTTCAAAGAGGAGCGGGATTTTAGACTCCTGCAGGTAGACGAAGTAAAGGGGATAGAAATGTTGGGGATCTCTCTACACTCTCCTAGGGGGAACCTCCTTACAGGACTGCTGTGCTGTAGACCCCCAGGTGGGACCGCACACTATCAAAAAATGTTTGACACTATCACCAACCTGGCACTGGCACATTCTAATATGATCATTTTAGGAGACTTTAATCTCTGGGAAGATGGGAATGTCAACAGCCTACTGCGTGACCTGAGGCAGACATGCACAAACCCGAATCTCTCCCAGCTGGTGGAAGGTTCAACACATCAGGGGGGACATATCCTTGACTTATTATTTTCCAACCAGTCCACTAATAGGATACTAAATATAGCACCTCAGATCTGGTCTGACCACTATCTTATCCATTTTAGCATTGGAATTCCAATATCTGACCTAGACGCTACTTATTTTGAACCTACGCTGTCCGTAGAAGAAAACTATAAAGTGTTTACTAAAGTACTAAAGACATTCTGGATCAGGTAATCCCTATAAAGTATATAAAAAACAGAAGTGAAATCTCGGCTCCATGGTTTAATGAAGAGCTGAAACAGCTCTGCGTGCTCTGTAAGAAGGCGGAAAGAAAATGGAGAAAATGTTATGGTGAGGATGACAAGAAAGATCTAAGACGGATACAACTGCAATATAAAGAGGAAATCCTCAGGGCTAAGGCAGATTTCTATGCCAGCTCAATTATACATTCGCCTAATGGAACTAAAGCACTTTTTAAAATGATCAAGGACCTTTCCTCCCCCATGTATGTATGGAAAATAAAGTGGTAACCTCCCAATAATTATGTGATGAAATAGATATACATTTTCAGGATAAGATTGCAAATATTGTGAATACCCTGCATGCCAATGATAAAGGTGAACAACTTAATCCTGAACAATGGATTGAGGTAGATCCACAACAGGCTGTATATCTGGATAATTTTCAGGCTCTAACAGAAGCGGCTTTTGACAGCTTGGGAGATAATATATCCTCAGGCTTCCCTCTTGATCCTCTCCCTCATAAAATCTGGAAATCTCTTTGGCGAAATACCTTTCCATGGCCGAGGCAGATATGCAATCAGTCTCTGGAAGAAGGAATGGTCCCGGAGTGCTGGAAATTGGCGGTGGTGTCCCCACTGATTAAAATGCCTTCTCTGGACCCATCAATACTGGCAAATTTCAGACCCATCTCTCTCCTCCCTTATCCGGTGAAGTTATTAGAGAAAGAAGTCAGTTGGTCCCTGTCATGCTTCCTGGAGGAGAATAATTTACTAGATAAAGACCAAACGGCTTCCACCCTGGGCACGGGACCGAGACGGCTCTGACCACTATGCTGGATAATTTGCGTATGAGAGCCGACAACGGGAATGCTACTGTTCTAGTGCTTCTCGATTTGTCTGCCGTATTTGACACGGTGAACCATCCTATGCTAGTGGAAAGACTGAAGAGGATCGGAGTGAAAGGCCGGGCGTTGCAATGGCTTCCATCCTATCCAGAAGGTCGACAGCAGATGGTAACCTTAGCACCATTCGCCTCTGGCAAATCCTCAGTCACCCATGGGGTGCCGCAGGGATCTGCGATCAGCCCTATCCTATTTAATGTCTATCTACAACCCCTGCTTTCCATCATAAAGTAATCCGGGGTCTGTCTAGTCATCTATGCCGACTACACGCAACTAGCCTTCTCCTTGGAAGGGGACCATGCACTATCTCTGGACTCGTTCCAGCAATGCATGCGGCAGACGACTGACTGGCTCAGAAGGAACTCATTGCAATTTAACAGCGGAAAGACTGAGGTAGTGTACTGCTCTGCAGGTAGGATGTCAAGACAATTTCCATCTGATTTTAGACTTACACCAGAGGAGGCACCTCTAACGTCGGTTCGGAAGGTTCGTAATCTGGGGGTGATGTTTGATGATGACCTCCAGATGGAATCACACGCAAGTAAGACCGCCAGCATCTGCTTCGCCCTAATTTGCATGCTACAGAAAATACTCCCCCTACTACCTAAAGAGGCTCGTTCCCTGGGGGTAAGCAGCATTGTGGGAAGCAGGCTGGATTATTGCAACTCCCTATATTTGGGGACCCCTGCATATATTCTCCAAGGATTGCAAAGAATCCAGACTGCGGCAGCCAAATTGGCACTTGGTAGGACACGGCGTTCCTCCACTTCCTTGGCTCTGAGAGAGCTACACTGGCTGCCCATTAGGGAGAGGGTCAATTTCAAAACTCTGTGTATGGTTTTCAGAGCGGTGCATGAGCTAGGTCCCGTTCCCCTTCAGGAAAGGTTTACATGGTATCGCCCCACAAGGCAGCTTCGCTCTTCCAGTACTTGCCTGCTGACGATTCCTCAGTTTAAACGGTCGAGGTTAGGAGGAAGGGCCATTAGTGTGGCTGGCGCACGCTTATGGAATGAACTTCCTCAGAACCTTAGACAAGTCAACTCTCTGTTAGAGTTTTGCAGGAACTTAAAAACCTGGCTTTATCCGACGACCTAAGTTTCGGCTCCTTTATCTCTCTCTGTCGCGACCTACTCCACTCTGGTCATAGTTTTTTGGAATGAAGCGCCAGGCTACCCGTAGGGTGACAGTAGGCGCTATATAAGATCTAAATCAATCAATCAATCAATCAATCATTAACTATATTCCCCTGATGTTGGACTTTTCAAACATATGTACTCATTACATCATTCTCCAGCCTGTCCTTGTGATGGAATGTGAGCTCAGTTGGATTTAAATATATTGTTCTTATGCAGTTTTTAAGATCTACAAAGGAAGATGTTTATGTTCCGTCATTTGCTCAAATACAATTTTAGGCCCTATCACCCAGCCCTTTATTTTATTAAAAAAACTGAGTGATCAATTTTTATTCTATGTAATGGGCTTATTTCTCTGGTCTTCCCTGAATAGCTAATATAGAATGGAGACTTGAGGATAGTAGAGGTGGGTTTATTAATTCATCTGGATGGCACTGTGCACTTTATAAAACTTATGATGATATTCTTTCTTACGTGATGTTATTGTTTTTTATTTATGGTTTTAAATATAGATTTCCCCTTGTCTCTTATTAAGTATCATATATAATATGCATATTTTTTAATGCTGTTGTTATTGTGTGCCTTATATTATTTGGAAACATTGCAAAATAAAGAATCTTGACTGACTGATTGCTTTACGGAAGCTTTATACAGGCTGAAAAAAAGATTTGTGGAACAGCCACACATTGTTTTGGAGAGATTTCATTTTTACATGCATCATCAGTTGATTGATGAACAAGTGGATGCTCATGTTTCTAGTTTGAGAACACTTGCTGCTGATTGCGATTTTGGAGTTCAAGTAGATATTTACATCAGGGACCGATAATAATACTTCTAATAAGAAGGTTCAGGAACAGCTCCTGCGACACCGCAGTCTGATGTTGCAGGAAGCTATCGAGATAGTAAAGTGTACAGAAAGGTCCATTAATTCTTTCAAAACTATTAACGTGGAAAGTATGTCTGGAGGAGTGGCTGCATTAGCGGTTAAGAAGCCAATTATGCCAAAAGGTAAACCGGTTAGGTCAAGTGTACCTAATGTGATAATTAACAAACCGAATGTGACGACCTATGAATCTCTGTGTGTACATTGTGTGTACAATCGTATACGTACCAATTTAGGCATTGTCCAGGGAAAGAGTGGTTCACATGTAGAAAAGTAGGTCATTTTTGTACAGTGTGCTAGAGTAGAGGTAAAAGAGTGGCTGCTATTTTTGAGGATAGTGTGGAAAATGTGGTGGAAGATAACAATGATTTTAAAAATATGGGGGCATATTATCAAGCCCCGAAGATAAACTTGTCGCCGCTTTAGCATCCGTTTTCGGACGGAAATCGGCGATAATTTTATTGCCTAATCAGCAAAGTCACGCTATCGCGTGAATCCTTGCGTTATCGCCCTTTCCCCCAATGCCCATATTTGCATCTCTAATGAGATGCAAAGTGGGCGTTCCTGCCCTGACATAACTGGAGAAATGTCGCTAGGCGACATTTCTCCAATTGCCAATGGGCACGCTAACCTGCAGAGCGACAAGCAAAGTAGCGATAACCTCTGTTATCGCTATTTTCCTTACGCCTGCTTCAAAACTGACTTAGCCATGCTATCCTATGTAGGGTGGATATTGTCGCTAAGTATGCCTTGCCATATCAGCAAGCTTTCGCCAACCCTTGTGTGATTATCGTTTTATTTCCACCGATAATCGCACAATTGACAGCTTGCGCTCTGAATTTTATCGCTTTGGAGATAAGCGTTGCTGATAGCATGCTATCTCCGCGATAAAATTCAGAGCTGGCCGGCGATAATTATCCTTGCGCTAAGAGCGATGAGCGATAATTATTGTATGGCCTTGATGATGTGCCCCATGGTGCTGTGTGTAAAAGACCAGGGAAGGATTCAGGAAGGAGATGTGGGGGCATCGATAGATGCACAAGTAGTGTGTAACACTATAACAGTTACTGTTGTGGACATTGAAACATATGTACCTCCTTTATGTACAATTGTTACTGATTGAAAAGGTTTAAAAGTAATGGCAGACTATGGATCTGCATATGCATTTATTTCAGACTCCTCTCAAGTATATTTAGCAGAAGTAAATTCTGACCACTGTATCCGTGTTTTTTAGTTCAGCAATGCTAATAATATTCGAATTTTCAAATATGTAGAACCAGCGTCCTTAATCCTGGAGTTGAAAAGTGAGGGATTTACTTGGTAATCATTCTAGACAATCAAGTTAATGTTTTGCTGCAGAGATCTTAAACTGCTGGAAATCTGTAACCTATGCATTGATTACAAATATCAAATTAAAGACATCACCTGAACAGCTGAAGCAAAAGGCACATTCTATTTCTCTGGCCGGGCACGTTGAATCATTTGTCACAAATACAATAACTGGTGTTGTGTTATCTGTTTTGCTAAAAGAAAGCTCGGCAAAACAAGAAAATCATTAAAATATAAAGTAGCATTGACAATTTTCTAGATTAACTAAATTAAAGGGCATATCAGCATTTATGCACCTCATTGGAGCCACAGATGAAGAGCTACATTAAATGCGTATGGAATTATTTACCTAACTAAGAAAGATGGTCTAAAGTCGTGCTAAAATGTGGAGCAAGCGGTTTAACTATATTTGTGTTTTGGAATTGTTTTCTGCCGGTCTAAAGGGAGCATTATGTAGTCTGTGTCCTGGAATTATGCAGCAGAGGAGGGCGAAATTATCTGGCAAAGTATAGTAGATTATACCGCAAGAAACTTTAAGTTATGTGGCATTATGCTGCACATTTTGTGATAGTATTTCTTCATTCTTTTGTAATTTCTGAACTTGTTACCACTGTCTGGCCATTAGCCTCATTAGTACCAGTTTAATGCCAAAATATAGAACTAAGCTACAGAAAGGTGAAAAGTCAACCTTTGCAAAGGGCCTTCTACTGCGTTAATACAAGTGTTAGTAATTTTTAAACCATTTGATGTGGCTCAAATGTTTTTTTTTGTTAAAAATCTGCATATTATGCAGCAGATGATGGATTATGAGGCAGATGTGGCAAATACCCAATTGTGAGAAAATCGGCGTGGCTGCACAATCGCATAATTTGCATGATCTCAAATTATGGACAATTGCATAATCGCCCTGCTTATATTTACGGTGGGCTGTAAATCAGCCACTTGCTCATGACTGAATGGATTTGTTGCTTATCTCACTTCCATACTCCTAATTCAATGTATTTCCTCCCTATTTTGTGCTTATTCGATAAGTAATGCACCCCCCCTCCCTCAAGCGCCTTGAGACCCTCTGGGTGAGTAGTGCACTATACAAATTTCTGAACTTGAACTTGAACTGCCCAGGATCATTTCAGTCTTACTGAGTTTTATAGGATGTAGCATCCTTCCACCTATGACGGAAGCCAGACCTTGCAATGCAGTGCCTATAAGGGATTATTTTCTCCCCTCGCTCTCTCTCTCTCTGCTCCCAATCTCTTTTATAAACCTACCCCCTGCCTAATCATTGCTTTCCCTCCCCAGGACTCTTGTACGTTCAGGGGCTGCCCACTGTGCTATTGGCTGATTCGGATGACCATAGATTTGTTGAGGAGAAATGCATTATTTTAAATTCAGTCAACTGTCTAATGCATGTTATCATGGCAGATGTTGGCAGTGCATGTTTAGCTATAGGGGAGATGGGCCGTGGATTCCCTCCTTGGTTGTCACCTACCCAGTCGGCCTTTAGACAGATCTCATTTTGTCTCTCCTTGTTGTCTCTTCCCCTATCCTCCCTTTCTCACCTTCCCTATTCCCTCCCGCCTACGATCCAGTTATTCTGCCCTCCATGTTATTTAAATGTTTCCCATTGAGACCTAGCTATTTGGCCAAAGCCCAGTGGAGCTACTTCATAGCTATTGAGGAGATGGGTTTAGGGACTTCCCCCTCGACCGTCACCTACCCAGCCGGTCTTCGGACAGACTTTCCTTCGTCTTTCTGCAGTATCTCCCTCCCATCCTGTTTTTCTGCGAACCTCTTCCCTTGACACTTGAGACCGAACTACTTTGTCTGATGGCCGATGGAGATATCTGGTTTAGCTATAGGGGAGATGGACAGTGGATTCCCTCCTTGGTCGTCACCTACCCAGTCGGTCTTTATACAGAATTCCTCTCGTCTCTACGGTTGTCTCTTCCCTTATCCTCATGTTCTCACCTCACCTACCCCCACTTCTTTTCTCTCTCCTTTCTCTCCTCTCCTAATGTATTGCTGATTGTTTGATGCAATGTGTAATTGTTGATCTTTTTCTATTATACTGTTAAACCACATTGTTGCACTTCCTTTCGTCCCTCCTGTCGTCTCCTCCTGCATCCTCTCTCTATTTATGGCTCTCCTTCTCCCCTCTCTCAATGTACTGAGACTGATCTTTTTTGTAAGATACCCGATGGAGCTACTTAGTTTAGCTATAGGTGAGATGGGCCGTGGATTCCCTCCTTGGTCTTTACCTACCCAGTCGGTCTTTAGACAGTCTTCTTTTTTCTCCCAGTACTGTCTCTTCCCTTATTCTCCCTTTCTCACCTCCCCTGCCCCCTCCACTACTTTTCTCTCTCCTTTATCTCCTCTCCTAATTGTATTGCTTATTTTTTGGGGGGGGACTTATTGTGTAATTGTTGAACTTTTTATGTTACACTGTTAATTCTCATGTAAAGCGCTCTGATACCACCGGGTCTAGCCAGCGCTATATAAATCTCTTTAAATAGATAAATAAATCTGCTGGTCACTGCTTGCAATACAATATTCAGAGGGCAAAAAGAGGACCGGTACCAGGGCACCACCTCTTCACTATTACTGCAATGCCATTGAGGTGAGCCAGGGTTGACCCTGCCAGTGTCCAACTCTAGTGATTTCTACCTCAGAGACACATGGTTGAATACTGTTCTTTCCAGAGAGAGGTAGAGGATTCTGACCAGCCTGGTCTTTGTGACCAGGTGGCAGCAGTCATCACTTTGCTGCAAAGGAGGGGAGGGCAGCAAGAAAACTGAGCTAGAGCAAGAGGTGGAGAGTGCTGCTGGGATACAGCGGATGTATGACGTGACAACGCATACTGTTAACACGCATACCTTTACAACGCGGTATTTACAACGAATACCGTTACAACTCATAGCGCTTAGAGGTGCTGGATAGTGGTAAGTATAATTTTATATTCCAACTCCAGTCCCCGTGGACACTAGGGAAGGTGTTGGATATAAAATTATACTTATTCCCTATCCTAGAGCGCCCCCCAGCGCAATGCGTTGTAATGGTATGCGTGGTAATGCCTGCGTTCTAATGGTAGTGCGTTGTAAAAATTCCGTTGTAAACGTTGTATACCGGATACAGCTGCACTGAGAAGCTGTTTTAGGGCTAAATAAAACCAGGAGTGGTAGAGATACTGCCTTGAAATGCGATTGTTAGGTGAAGGGGTAGTAAGAGACATATGCTGGAGAGGAATAAGTGCACTTCACCATGCTAATTCTGATTGCTGGAGTCAAGGCATCTATGGGCAGGTTTGCTTTTTCCAATGCTTGGTCCTCATTCTCAAATTGCAAGTGATGATAAACAACCAGATGAAAGGTAGGGTGGCAAAGGACAATTGGGGCTCAGGTGGTGAGAGTTAGACAGATTCACCATCAATGACAAATATGAGGCAGAAGTGAAGAAAGTCAATTTGGGTGAGGAATGAGGTTCTCTGAAATTCTGCCTTGTCTCGTGAGGTCATGGTTCCGTCACGATTTTGGTGATGTTGTACAGTATTTAGTGAGTGCGGCTAATATGAAGTGAGTTCGTCACGTTAACTAGCGAGTTCATTACGCATTCAGAGACTTCGTTTTCGAACATGGGTTCCATTTTATTTGTGATTCCATTTTGTGTTGCCATCACGTAGGCCCGTGGGCCCATGGAGGTAACCGAACGAACGAAGTTGCATGTGCTTCACTGTTCATACACTTATTAACTAGGCTTTTTCTTGACTTTAAGGTGCATTGTAAGAAACTGACCTCGCTAAGCCAATTTCCTTGGTCGATTGTTGTCTGAGATTGCGAACCAAGGTTCAGGACATCGTTAACTTTTAGGTTCCTTACACATGCTTTATCTTGCTCGTTATCTGTCATTGTTTCTTTTCCTATGCTCTTTCATTACATGCATTGTGCTTTCAATTATGGGTTTGTCCGGCTAGTGGAGATTGGATTTGGGACATTCCTAATAATTAACTTGTGGGTTGGGGCAATGTAAACTGAGAGTTTTTGCTATGTGATACTTTGTTTGAGAATGTACCCTATTGGTTAGAATTTTGCGCAATGGGTGTGTACTCGTATTGTGAATTTTGGCATAAAAGTTTCTTGAGTTGTACACCGTGTTGTATTTCTGAGATTACTGTTACTAGCTGCAGCTAATAAATTTGGTCTCTGACGCCACCCAGAAGTATTCCGTGTCTCTGTATACCAAGACAGGTGAATCCGAAGACTTTGGGCGTGCCCCTGGCGCTGCTGGGTTTAGAAACCGGGTTCTTCAACTGGCGCCCAACGTGGGGCGACTTCATGGTACCGGTCCAAGCCTGAAGACCGTGAGGAGCTTCGTGAGGAAATACTGGAGGAGGGCCCCTACTTCATCGACCCCTGCATGTCGACTGTGGACCGAAGGTCTTTACTGTGAGGCTTCCCCTTTCCGACGGCTATGAAGGACTGCTGCCCTGACTGTCGCCCTGTCTTGGACCCGTTTGTGAAGATTTGTAAGGTGAGACGATAGACGGTTTTCTGGTGGCGTGACGACATTTTGGTTAAGTACAAGTGGGTCGCTCCCACGACTTTGTTTGGTTTCTTGGCTTTCTTTGATTTGGTTGTTGCAAGTACCAAAGCCGAGGGGCTCGTATATTTGCGAGTAGATCTTGTTGATAACCCCTTGAAGTTTGAAGCTATATTAGTGAGCTATAAGATGCCTGATGTTAGCAAATTTAGGAAATGGTTTTGTTGTAGTTGTGGAAGGGATTCCCAATTGGAGGACTCGTGTCCAATACCTCCGATTGGAACTCCAACTTATGAGCTCTATTCAAAGCACTGCGTGGGTCCAATTACATATAATGAAGTATGGATCCGCTATACTAGGAAAGATGGTGTCTTATGATGGCCCCAACATGGTAGTTTCGAATCAGAGCTTTTAGATAACCTAGAAGTTGTGCTATTTAGGAAGAAAGCCTGGCCGGCGATGTTTGACTCTTTCCACCTCTGGCGTAAGGAAGCCAGACAGCGAGAAATTAAGCAAGTGCAGAAAGATAGGAAAGAGAAGAATATATCGATTATGCAAGCTGCTAGGCAGTTTAAAGAAGATGAAGAAGATCAATTGAGGTGTCAGATAGAAAACATTGCATGGCCATTGACAAATGTTATCCGGCTTTGCCACTTCTTCTTTCGAATGCGACAAATGACCCTGACAAGGATCCTTTGATGTCGCATTTGTTGAGATTACCACCACCTTATGTGCAGAGTGCTACAGCACCTCCGCAACCCCCAGTTGTTCAACCCCCTGGTGTTGTTCAGCCGCCAGCTGTTCTTCCTCCATTGGCGCAGCCTTCTCTAGGGCCGCCAAATTTGCTACCAATCCTGCCTCAAACTCCTTTGCCTTCTTCTCCTTTGCCTTTGACTCCCTTTTCTACTGACCCTATGTCTTTGTCTCCTCAAAACACTTTGTCTCCTGTTCTTATGTCAACTTCTTCTCCTTCTGCTCGGAAACGGATGTCTGAGACTGTTGTTAGTTTTTTGTCTCCATTCTTTGGGTCACTGAATATGACCCAGGTTTCGGAACGTAAGCAGAGTCGTAGTCAGCTTCCTGGTCCCGAAGAGCGGGCAGTGTTGAATCTCTTGGCTCGTAGATGGGTTTTGAATGCTTCTAGGTATGACTTACAAGCGGTTATGGATGTTTTCCTGCAGTGGGATCCGCCTAAGCAAGGGTATGTTTTTTTTTGATGTGATGTGTACTTTCCTTCGTGAAGAATGGGAAAATATTGAGTTGGGTCTGATTCCGCAGGAAGTGCTTGATGTTCAGTCTGAATTTGCTAAAGGGACGATAGTGGGTCCCGATGTTGAGGAAGCGGTAGAGACGCTTCTTGCGTTTAGGTGTAGACTTTCTTCTCAGTTGTTGTTTGAACCTGATCCTTCTGTTAGGAGGAAAGTGAAGCAGTATCCTATGAGAGAAGTTCCCCCAGTATGGCGTGAAGTGGTAGCTGCTGGTCTGAATAATAATCCCCCAGCTGTTCCAGCGCATTTTCAGCGTGTATGGGTACATGTTCCTTGGAAGAGAGCTGAGGTCTTGGCTCTCAAGCAGACTTCGCCTGACCCCCGTAAGAATCCTGCTGGTTACTACAAGGAATTGTCCCAAACAGTTGATGCGTGTGTTATGAATTTAGCTGATGTGGATATGTTGTTGGGTAATGTAGTTCCACAACCTTTGTGGGCGAAGATCCGTCATGAGGATCATGCACAAGAGTTAGGAGAAACGTGGGTTAACATTGCTGCTGCAGATGGTCGACAGGTAGGATTTGCCAAACCTGAACCTTTAGTTGCAGAATTACTTGGTAGGATTATTAATCTAATGAAAACTTTGATGCCTCCTATGCGAGTGAATTGGGACAAGTTAGCAGCATGCTAACAGAAGAAAGATGAGAGTGTGTCTGATTTCTTCACTAGGTTTGAAGAAACATTCATCGATCACAGTGGTCAGGACAAGGGTACAGAAGGTGGCCAACGATTGTTTGTGGATAAGTTTGTTTTTAATTTGCTTCCCGAACTTTGTAATAAGTTGAAGGACTCTGAGAGTTCATGGGCTGTTTCTTCTTTGGACCAGATATTGGCCAATGCACAATACTACGAGAATAGAGATAAAGATGAGAAGGATGAAGCAGAAAAGAAGACTAAAGAATTGAAGACGAAGGTTCTTTTACAGCAGGCGTATCCGCCTCGCTCGAATCAGCGTCAGCAACCTTCCCAGTTCTAGCAGCCCCCACAGTTCCAGAGATTGTTGCAGAAGCCTGAGTCGATTCCTCCGCGACTTCCGCTAGGTCCTAATCAGTGTGCTTACTGTAGGGAAGAAGGTCACTTCAAGAATAGTTGTCCGGTTTTGCCACAACGTACGAATGGTGTGTCTGGTCAGAGAGGCCGTGGTGGTTTTCAACAAGTATCTAGGGGTAGAGGACATGGTACGTTTTCTCAGAATGAACGTTCCTTTCCCCCTCAGAATTCTATGAATTACTTTGATCAACAGAACGTTCCGTCTGTTCAGTCTACTCAATACTACACGGATGACTATTATGTTGAAGGTGAGAGTGCTGGCTTTAATGATAGCTAGGACAGCCATGGACAAAGGGAGGGAGTAGTGTCATTTCCGTAGTCCAGAGTGGACCTTATGTTGAGGTAATTACATCAGGTGTGTCAGAACCTTTTCTTTTGGATACTGGTGCGGCTAAGAGTTCTATCATGCACTCTAAACTCCCAGGCACACCTTTGTCTGTCTTGACAAATGTCTCGGTAGGATATACTGACGCCCCAGTTCGTAATCCGGTTTCTAGTCCTTTGTCTCTTTCTATTGGTCCTTGTGAATTGGAAGCACCTCTTATTCTAACGACAGGTTGTGGTGAGAATCTGTTGGGTTTGGATTTGTTGAAAAGATTGTATGCAACATTACATTGTTCTCCTTCAGGAGTACATCTTATGTTGGGTAAGAGAGTGATATCTCCGATGTATTTGTCTAAAGATCGGCTTCCACTGGAATTGCGTTCGCTTCCTGATACTTTGTGGGCTACAGGTCCGAATGATGTTGGCCTTTTGCAGATTCCAGCCTATGTTGTTACTCTCAAGTCGAATGCTAAGCTACCTCGCATTCCACAATATAAGATCTCTAGTGATGGTGAGAGAGCTCTTTCAGTGATTATCTATGATTTGGTTGAGAAAGATGTGATTGAAGAAACAAGAGGTAATGTGTGTAACAGTCCTGTTCTGCCTGTCCTTAAGCGTGCTGACTATTCTCAGCCACCTGTGTATCGGTTTGTGATTGACCTTCGAGAGGTCAACAAAATTGTTGTGCCACAGTTTCCTGTTCTTCCGGACATTACTGCCTTATTGACTATGATCCCTGCTTCGGCTGCCTGGTTTTCTGTTATAGATCTGAAGAATGCTTTCTTTAGTATTCCGATTGCTGAAGAAAGTAGAGATATTTTTGGCTTTTCTTTAAGAGGTCGAAGCTTCCGGTTTAAGCGCGCTCCTCAAGGTTATTGTGAGAGTCCCTCCATCTATAGTCAGGCTTTGAAAACTCAGCTTGATGCTTTTGTTTTGCCTCCTGGTGCGACTCTTATCCAGTACCTGGATGATTTGTTGGTCGCTGCTGATGATGAAGAGATTTGTAAAGCAGCTAAGCTTTCTTTGTTGCGACATTTGTCTGACCTTCACCATAAAGTGTCACCTTTGAAGTTGCAATATTGCCGCCAAGAAGTGACCTACTTAGGTCATCTCTTGTCGAAGGAGGGAAGACGATTGACCCCAGAGCGTATTCAAGCGATTGCTCAGATGACTGTGCCATCCACACAAAGAGAGGTGCATACGTTTTTGGGTATCACCTCATATTGCAGGCAGTGGATTCCGAATTTTTCCCTATTGGCGAAACCTTTGTTGGCACTTACCCTTAAGTATACATCGAATCCTATTCCTTGGTCTGACGAATGTCAGAAGAGTTTTTCTGAGTTGCGTGATGCATTGTGTTCTGCTCCGGTGTTGGGTACTCCCGACTACAGTAAGCCTTTCACACTCTATGTACACGAGAGAGAGGGTTGTGCGTTGTCAGTATTGATACAACAATTCGGAGACAAGCAGCGCCCATGTGCGTATTTTTCGTCTACAGTAGCTAGAGCGTTGACGAGTTGTTTGAGGCCTACAGCGGCAGCGGCTGATTCTATCCGACAGTCTGCTGGTTTGGTATTGGATAATATGTTGATTGTGATGGTCCCACATGCAGTAGATACCTTATTGAATAAAATTAGGACTCAGCACCTTACTAGTGCACGTTTGTCAGGTTATGAGTTGACACTTTTGTCTAGTCAGGTGCACATAAAACGGTGCAACACGTTGAATCCAGCTACATTGTTGCCGATTTCTGTAGAGACAGATGCTCAGGAACAGCATGATTGTTTTCTTTGGACAGAGGAGGAAACGAAGGGTAGAATTGATTTGAAAGATACTCCTCTTGAGAAACCAGATGGTACCCTATGGGTAGATGGTTCATGCTTTAAGCTCCCGAATGGCGACTGCAGCATATGCGGTTACGACTTTGCACACGATTGTTGAAACTGCACGTATTGCACAGAATTCAGCTCAATCAGCATGATTTCAATGACGAGAGCGTGTGTATTGTCGAAAGGAAAGAGAGTGAATGTGTATACTGATAGCCAGTATGCATTTGGTGTTGCCCATAGTTTTGGACGTTTATGGAGAGAAAGAGGTTTTATTACCTCTCATGGTACGAAAATTCAACATGGGCAATTGGTAAATGAACTTCTTGAGTCACTTACTTTGCCGAGACACAAGTTGCGATCGTGAAATGCAGTGCACATAGGAAGGTTACAGATGATGTTTGTTGTGGTAATGCGTTTACGGATGAAGTAGCGAGAGAAACGGCGAAAGATGTGATGAGTCGAATGTATGTTGCAGGCCCTGCTAGATGGGTTATGGCAGGAGGAATGTGTGAAGGCACAATAGAAAGTGTGAAATCGATTCAGGCAGAAGCTACTGAGAAAGAATTGAATGTGTGGAGAGAGACTACGGGAATGTTGGATTCGACTGGCTGTTGGGTTGAATTGTCGGAGTGTCAGCAATGGTTGTTGCCTGATGCGTATGTGCTCCCAGTGGTTACAATGGCTCATGGATTGGCTCACATCAGTTCGAAAGGGATATGTAACTTGTTGGCTCCGGTATGGCAGAATGCTGGAATTCCAAAATGTGCTGAGAATTTGGTTAAAAATTGCATGATTTGTTTGATGCATAATCCTGTCAAGGGAACCGCAACTCCTGCTGGTCATTTTGCTCCTCCAACGTATCCGTTTGAGGTGTTGCAGTTGGATTTTATTCACATGGAGAGATGCAACAACCTAAAGTATGTCCTTGTGGTTGTTTGTGCCTTTTCCCGATGGATAGAGGCCTACCCCTTAAAGGTTAATACTGCTTTATCTACAGCTAAGGTTTTGCTGAAGGAATATTTCCCTAGGTATGGTTTGCCGAGAATGGTATGGAGTGACAATGGAAGTGAATTTGTGGGCCAGATTATGAAGAAAGTGTGTGCGGGTTGGGGAATCAAACAGAAATGTCATGCTGCGAATCACCCCCAGTCAGCTTGTTTGGTCGAATGCTACAATGGCACGCTTAAGCTTAAATGGGCCAAGATACAAGCGAACACTGGTCTTACATGGCCCGATGCTTTGCCGTTGGCACTTTTGTCAACAAGGACGACAGTACATTCTCGTGTGGGACTTAGCCCATATGAGATTGTTTTTGGTCAGCCGGCGAATGTTTGGAGTGTGCCGAGGCCGAATGAATATAGCAACATCGAGTATCCTATGTTGGTTGATTACTGACATGACTTGACAGCGAAATTGCGTATTCTTCACCAACAGGTGCACAATACTTTACCTTCAGCTTCTGTGGATCCAGGTCACTCAATACAACCTGGCGATTGGACCTTAATTTGGAATTTCCAGAGGACAAAGAATCTGGAACCGAGATGGGTAGGACCGTTCCAGGTTCTACTTACAACCAGGACTACTGTTAAAGTGTTTGGCAAGAAAAACTGGGTGCATGCCACCCATTGTAAGACGATTCCTTTGCCCTTACCATATGACCAATGGGTGAGGGAGGGAATTGCTGATTCAGAAACTGAAAATGTCCCAAACTTTCTGCCTTTTAGTGATGCATGTTTGACATGGACTCAGTCGAAACGTGCGGATGACAAAGTTTTACAAGAAGCTGTGCCTTCTCAACTGAAGCTTGATACTACCCAATCAGAGTTGCTTTTTAAGGATCAGACGGTGTCTGGTAAAGAACGCTACAATCTGAGATCTAACATGGACAAATAAAATTGAGTTTTTTTGGGAACTATACTCTTTCAGACAAGAAACTTTTTTGTTCTATTTTTCTTTTTTGAGCTACCATCCGAGCTCAGCTGTAGGGTCGCGGTATAAAGACTTAAGGTTGTGAGCTGTGTGGACACAAGGTCAGCAGTTCTGGTTTGTTCTAGGGCGTTCCCTGGACTTACAGACGCACACTTGAGCGAAAAGAAACAACTGCAGCGAACAGCACGGTTAGAGGATGGAGTTTTTTGTAACTGCGAGAGTTGTTGATGAAATGAATTTTAAAATGAGATTCTGTACACTGATGCGTACCAAATGTTTTATAATATTGTGTTCTTTTATGTTTTTAAGTATCACATTAGCTTTTGTGGGTTGGAAAACCCCACTGAATTCTGCACCCACGTCCCAACCTATGCTTTCTTTTTCTACTGTTTGTTCGCACCAATTTTACACGTTGCCTGAAAATGAACAGATAAGGAGATCAGAATTTGTTAACAATTCTTTTATACAGCTGTTGCATCAGCATCAGTTGGTAGTAAGTGCCACTAATTGCTGGGTTTGTGGTCTTATGCCTCATACGACAGATAGAGGTATGCCTTATTTGGTTTTGCCTTTTTCTTTCAATGGGTCTGTATGGGCTTTTCAGACTATGTTTATCTATGCAAATGAGGTATATCCTTTACGTTCCCTGAAAGACAATCCGAGAAATAGTGCCTTGATAAAGGGAATAGTAGATATGATCCGAGATATTGATGCATATAATGCTATCCCTAAGGATGAGGTGCAGGCTTACGTTGGTTGGAACGTGACTGGATATAGTACTAGTCTGACAGAGAAGGAGAGGCGAAAAAGGTCTCCCCCGATTTGGATTGTACCACATCGAGGCCACTTTTGTTTGAAACGTAGTAGTCGAAATCCGAGAGTTCAGTTAGGTAAGAGTGTGTGTGCTCACACCTATGTTTGTAAATGTGTGTGTCTTGTAAAGCGCACTGCTACCCGGAGGCGTCCTGGCGCTATAGACTGCTGGGGAACCCGTCCTGGCTTTCCTTGTGAGATGTTCCCTCCTGGGTATCTCCAAGGTGAAACCAGGCATCCCCGGCGCTTGTGGGGGGCCGTTGTGGAGATGAGGCAAGCTAATGCCCAGAGTTGCCGAGTGTGATCCCTGGTTAGAGTAGGCACCGAGGCGAGAATTATCGAATCTGCTGACCCTGGTTCACGACCCTGCCGCGTCGGGAATTGAACCCTGGTCCCAGGCCGTCCTCCGCTTCCGGGTCTGCCGCCTCTAACCAGTGAGCCACACCACTTCACATGTTTATTCATCCCAGAATTCTCCTCCGTTCGTGCCAGCTAAAGGTACGTATTTTGTTTGTCATGACAGAGCCTACACATGGTTGCCACCTGATTTTTGGGGAACTTTTTATGTGGCATTTTTGCTTCCCCCTACGTATACTGCTACTCCGGACAATCATAGGACAAGATATGGTAGAGGTGTCTTTGATCAGGAAGATACCGCAGCACAAGAAGTAGGAGACTTTTTCAAGGGTTTCCTACCGTTTTGGGGTCCTATGGCCAATAGCTGGAATATACGACACCTTACGAGAGTGGTTGAGGCCACTATCAATGAGACTGCAGGTGCCCTTAGTAATGTCACCACTGAGCTTCAAGCGGATCGTCTTATGACGTTACAAAACCGTATGGTTTTAGACATTATACTTGCAGATAGAGGAGGAGTATGCAAATTGATCCAATCTAGTTGCTGTGTTTTCATACCAGATAATGCCCCTACGGTATACCAGGCCATTTCTAGACTGCATAAGGTTTCCGAGTCTATTCATGTGGATGAAGGAGACTGGTCATTGACTGGATTGTTTTGGGGACCACTGTCCAAATGGGGATGGAAGATTCTGATATTCTTTGGTATGGTTTTAGCTATTCTCTTCTCTTGTTGTCTTTGCATCCAGTGTGCTCCCGCCGTTTGTAGTCTTTGTGCTACCTTGTGTGTGCAGAGACCTGTCTCAAGAGAAGTAGAGAATGGTAGGATGATGCTCCAGCAACATCTTGATGATCTGATGAATATTGATATAGCATTAATAAAACAAGGGTTGTTTGGGTCCCAGGGATAATTTTTTACGACCACTCACCACTATACTCCCCGAAAGTAACTGAACAAAATACAAATAATAGTGGAGGGTCAAAAGAATGAATTTTCTGAAAAAACGACTATGTGTGAGAATCAGTGGCAATAGTCCACTAATCAGGGTACATCATTCGTGGTTATTGAAAAATACCCATCAGTAGCTCTTCCTTGGCGCCCTTTTCATCATATGGGTTCCTTCTAACCATGAAGGATAGTATTTTAGTATGGTCAATGGGGACAGCATAAGGACCAGTGATGGTATAGCTGGGTCACAGGGAGCTTCTGAAAAGCAGTTGGTCAACCTGTTGGTAGCTATTAGGTGAAACTACCAATTTCGCTCGTTTCAATTCTTAGAAACACTGAGGTCTTTAATAAATAATTTTTCCTCATAGTTATCTAATTTTATATATCACTATCCTGCACTTTTTGCACTTTTACACACCCCCTCGCACTGCTTTTCAGAAGCTCCCTGTGACCCAGTTATACCATCACTGGTCCTTATGCTGTCCCCATTGACCATACTAAAATACTATCCTTCATGGTTAGAAGGAACCCATATGATGAAAAGGGCGCCAAGGAAGAGCTACTGATGGGTATTTTTCAATAACCACGAATGATGTACCCTGATTAGTGGACTATTGCCACTGATTCTCACACATAGTCGTTTTTTCAGAAAATTCATTCTTTTGACCCTCCACTATTATTTGTATTTTGAATATTGATATAGACCTAGATTCAGATTAACGTGAGTTTGGGTTATTGCCTACGTAATGGCAAAAGGAGGGTTTGAGGTTCTGTGAAATTCTGCCTTGTCTTGTGAGGTCATGGTTCCGTCACGATTTTGGTGATGTTGTACCGTATTTAGTGAGTGCGGCTAATATGGAGTGAATTTGTCACGTTAACTAGCGAGTTCATTACGCATTCAGAGACTTCGTTTTCGAACATGGGTTCTATTTTATTTGTGACTCCATTTTGTGTTGCCATCACGTAGGCCCGTGGGCCCGTGGAGGTAACCGAACAAACAACGTTGCATGAGCTTCACTGTTCATACACTTATTAACTAGGCTTTTTCTTGACTTTAAGGTGCATTGTAAGAAACTGACCTCGCTAAGCCAATTTCCTTGGTCGATTGTTGTCTGAGATTGTTATGTTATGTTATGTTATGTTATTTGTGTCTTTTATAGCGCTCGGCTGCTCAAAAGAGTGTCCCGGCGCTTTATTGACAGCCTGAAAAAGACAAACACAACACACAGATTAAGAGAGAACGGGGTCAGCAGAATAAAGAAATCTAGGAAGCGAAAAGTCAAGTTTTCAGGCCCTTCCTGAAGGCCAACAAGTTTGAGGTACTGCGCAATGTCAGGGGCAGAGAGTTCCAAAGCTGTGGAGCCCGGGACATAAAGGAACGACCTCCAAAACGGGCCTTCCTCACACGAGGAACAGTGGCAAGAAACATCGACTCTGATCTCCGAGATCGTGAAGGACGATAGAAGACGAGCCTCCTTTGAAGGTATTTAGCCCCTGCGGCATAAAGAGCCTTGCGAGCAAGAGTTAAGGCTTTGAAAACTATCCGCTTCCGGATAGGCAGCCAATGAAGAGACTGCAACAAGCCAGAAACTCTGACTTGCCTATGCAGGCCAAAAATGGCACGCGCTGCCGCGTTCTGGACCACCTGCATCCGTTGCAGGAGATATTCCGGCAGGCCAAGATATAGGACGTTGGAATAGTCCAGTCTTGAACCGATCAAGGCTTGTACCGTAGTCCTCCTGTGGTCCTCAGAAAGCAAAGGGAAAAACTTCCGAAGCATGCGAAGAAGACCAAAACAGGTGCCAGTGAGGGCAAGGATCTGAGATCTTAAAGCCAGGCTTAAAGTCAGATTGCGAACCAAGGTTCAGGACATCGTTAACTTTTAGGTTTCTTACACATGCTTTATCTTGCTCGTTATCTGTCATTGTTTCCTTTCCTAAGCTCTTTCATTACATGCATTGTGCTTTCAATTATGGGTTTGTCCGGCTTGTGGAGATTGGATTTGGGACATTCCTAATAATTAACTTGGGTTGGGGCAATGTAAACTGAGAGTTTTTGCTATGTGATACTTTGTTTGAGAATGTACCCTATTGGTTAGAATTTTGTGCAATGGATGTGTACTCGTATTGTGAATTTTGGCATAAAAAGGGATGTCTTGCCTTACAAAAATTGAACAGTTTCTTGTTACTAGCTGCAGCTAATAAATTTGGTCTCTGACGCCACCCAGAAGTATTCTGTGTCTCTGTATACCAAGACAGTTGAATCCGGAGACTTTGGGCGTGCCCCTGGCGCCGCTGGGTTTAGAAACCCGGTTCTTCAGGAATCCCCATTATTTTGTGGCAATTGGGAAATGTTTGGGGTAGAGGTGGGCAGGTGGCATAACGTGAATCAGGCAATACAAT
The DNA here is from genome assembly GCF_964263255.1 of Lissotriton vulgaris. Classification (NCBI taxonomy): domain Eukaryota; kingdom Metazoa; phylum Chordata; class Amphibia; order Caudata; family Salamandridae; genus Lissotriton; species Lissotriton vulgaris. The sequence continues at coordinate 661,010,841 of NC_141694.1, forward strand.
TATGCCTAATCATTGGAGTGTGAACCCTTTTATGTGACAAGGAGTATTATTGATGTACCTGTCTTTGTGTGTGTGTCTAGTTCTACCCATTTTTACTCTTGAAAGTGCCTGAAAGTGGTTGATTGTGTCGGCCTTTATGTACTTGTCACTCTACATGCATGACCTTGTGTATATACCTAAATTAGTTGTGTCAGTGTATGATGTTGGCTATTTCTGTGTCTGCACCTACTGCTGAGAATCAGAATGTGACTGCTTTTGTGGCGGTGACACTAGGGTGCAGGTACAGACTTTAAGAATGTAAGAAACAAAAATACTGTTGGAAATGCCCCTCATCAGGTGCTTTCCCTTTACTATTTGCGTTTCTCCTTCCCAGTATTCCGCTAATCTGGATGCTAGCCTTAGGACTTGGTACACGTTTGACACTGCCATTCAGTGCCAAAGCGCTGTGCTCATCATATGCATGATTGGCTGATTCAAGTTATCTGTAAGTTTCTTGTCAAGGGGTAAAACATACCCAGGGCATGTATCTCGAATGCTCCCCCTTGTGGCCCCCAGTACTGGTTGGGCATCCACGGAGGTAGCTCATCGATTGGGCCAGAGGTTTACCTTGTTAGGGCCTCTGTGCATGGGTTATTGTTACTCAACTTGCTATTTAAACAGCTGTGTGCCAAACTTCTGAATGTCTCTTGCCATATTGGAGCTCTCCCTGGTGACAGAGTGCGATGTTGGGAAGAGGGAGGGCATGTGTGTTTGGGCATTACATGCAAGGGCCTTGACTGGCACTGGGTGGTATGTTTGATATGGTAGTGCCTGCTTCTCACATTGGGTTATCATGAGAGGGGGTAGGGAAAGGTTATTGAGCAGTATTTCCTACAGAGAGAATAGTAGAAGTATAGTTTGTGGTATCAATGAGTTCATAATGGCGAATCCTCTCTGGTGTTTCCAGAGGGTTCGACATTGCGGTGATGGAAATGTCACTTTAAGAAAGTGGATGTTTTTATGCCCTTTGCTCCGTGTACATGTCAGTTGGGCTCCTAATCCACAACTAGGAGCTAGAGACAGCCCCATCTGAGCATTCCTAATAGAAGGCTTTAAACTAGGGGCTTAATGAAAACTGTGGAGCTCTGACTCTGCGAGGTCTTTCTGTGATGGTTATGGAAGTGGAATTGGCACCTGAATTCCAAGGGGCAGGGTCTTTGCCCCACTAAAGATTGTGATCAAACATCAATGGGTTGGATGACAGACAGGATAACATTTAGAGAGGACCTGTGCATTTCAAAGGTGGTCTTTTGAACTGATAGCATCTTCGAAGGCCATTGTGGTTATAGCTACTGGGGCTCTGGCCTCCGAAAGTAGAGAAGCTTTTGAATTTGGAACGATGCTACACTGGTTTGATGCTGGGACATCGACAAGAGGTATCCTTAGGACAGGAGGGACTGCAACTGGACTATCTGCAGACTTGTTACACTCCAAGAAGAGGAGAATCACTTGGTAGATTTTGCCTGGACATTGCTGGCCTGTAGCTAAGTGGCAACTGTCATGGTCAGGGTTCCAAAGTACTCTCCAACGACTGGTGAGCTGGCCTTTTTTCCACGATATCCCAGGGACACAAAGGATCTCACTGTTTCCATGATATTGTAAGGACCACATTGGGTGTGGTGGAGACAGGTGGAAATGATCGTGGTTGGGACAAGGACAGTCCTAAATATACCATCATCCAGCTGCAGTTGGTAGTAGGAGTACCTGCCGGGCTATGACGTGGGGAGGGGGAGGGTCAGGGTAGGTGGTAGTAAAATATGGATTACGGAAGGTTTACAGGTAAGTAAACATATAAATAAATAAAACGAATTTCGGTGCGTGCACTGCATCACATTTGGGGATGCAGTGCACGCAATATAATTCATTTTATTTATTTATATGTTTACTTACCTGTAAACCTCCGTAATCCATAGTTTCCTACCTCCCACCCTGCCCCTCCCCCTCCCCACGCCACCGCCCAGTAGGTACTCCCACTACCGACTGTGGCTGCCATCATCACGCTGTGTAGAGGAGTGTTCATGTAAAGATCAGCAGCCACCTGCGGTGCAGAAATATGAGGAATTTGAGGTGTGCCGGGGAAGCTTGCAGAGTCCGAAGGTCCTGTGTTTGCAACAAGGGGATCTGTGCTTGCTTGTGCTCCAGGGCGAGGGGTGTCCAAGCAGTTTTAGGGGAACATGAGCCGGGAGCTGGGACTGTTTTCGGCTTCCAGATCAGAAGGACAAACTTGCCTGATGGTATACAGACAGAATATCGAGTTGGAAATGTAGACTTACACAAATATTGAGTTGGAAATATAGTCACAAAGAAATATTGATAGCAAGAATATTGTGATCAAGAATATCGAATTTAAGGTAAGCAATATCGTTTTCAAAAACATAGAAGTCATTAATATGGTTTGCAAAAATAAAGTTGTTTCAAATATCGATTTTTTTATTTAATGCTATGCATTTTAGTCTATATTTTAAATGTATGTGATGTATGTTTTTTTGTATAAGTATTGTTTATGTTTTTTAATATATGTGTTACATTTTTAATAGTTGTCAATTTTATTTTAAGTAAATTTTGCTTTTTTTATTTCCGTAGCGGGTTGAGTGTTTATAAAGGAATAAGGTGGGGAATAATTTAATTATAATAAATTAATGATTATTTTTTATTTAAATAATATTTATTTAATTACGTTTTTATTGCATTAATTACGGGAAATAATGTATTTGTAAATATTTCTTAATTGGTCATTATTATTAATTAATTAATTGGTATTTAATTATGGTAATTGTGTAATTATTTTTAGGTGTGGGTTGTGGGGTTTATAGGGGTAAAGGGTGGGAAGTATATTTTTGATTAATCATTACTTAGCTGTTAAATGTATATTAATTAATTGATTGAAAACTAATTATGGGAATGGTGTAATTAATGTTAGGTGCAGGTTGGAGGGGTTATAAGGGAAAAGGGTGGGACATAATTTATGTTCATGAAATGTCAAGGAAGTAGAATTGTCAAGTCACTGCAAACCTTTCAAAATCCTGAAACATTTCTCGTGCCAAACCGATCATTTAGTATATGCACTTAAATACCCGTGCAATAAATACTACATAGGAAGCACAATACACCCAGCAAAAAAGCGGGTATTGGAACACCTACTGACAAACAATACCCTGTGGCCAGGCATTTTGCCTTGCATCATAAAATTAACAACTGTCTAATCTCTTTTTGTGTCCTTGACAATGTCCCAGCTAGGAAGAGAGGGTAGGACAGAGTGCAGGAGCTCAGGAGATTGGAATCTAAACTGTTTATCAAATACCGCACTATGCAACCTGAAGGTCATAACTGTGATGAGGGCTTAGCGGTACATCTAGGATAAGTTTAACAACCGCTTTTTGACAATGTAGAATTAACTGACCTGTGTGACCTTGATATATGCTACTGCTTTTAATTATTGTTTCGCTCATGATTTTAAATGTTAGTGAGTTGTATGTGTGAAATTGACGGATATGTGATTTATGGTATAATCACTTTAAATTCACCAATTATTGTATTTTTTTACTTTTACAGATTTGTGTGGAGTATAACTAGGAGAGTTTAAAACACATCACCGTCATGACTTCGAGTATAGCACGAATGATACTTGGAATATGATATTTTCTGATAGCGAATACATGAACTTTGCCCACTGGGGCTAGAAAGATAGGAATGTTGTTGATAAACCAGTCACAACAGATTTGTATTGTCTTTAAAATGTGGCAACATTGATATTTTGGGCACTTTTTGATTGGCAGTGATGAAACTGATGCTAATGGGCCCATTACGATGTCGGGCGGATTGCCCCCGCCAGGCTGGCGGTAGCCACCGCCAGCCTGGCGGGGGCAATTCGCCCGACATCCACACTCGTTTTCCCCCTCACCATATTACTATGGCGGGGGGACCTAGGCGGACGGAAAGACCGTCCGCCGCTTTTAGGCCCCGGTCGCCTTGCGGCCGGGGCGGAAAAAGAATAATATGGTGGCAGTGTCTATCAGACACCGCCAGCCATATTATGATGGGCCCAATCTGATGCCTTTCCATGGAAAGTCATGCAGTCTTCACTCTGGGGGCCCCCTGTGGGCCCCCAGAGTGAAGGAGGGGTGTGGGGTGCACACGGGGGGTACCTGTGGTACCCCCCAGCATTTGTATACATGAAGCAGCTGGCACCTCGCGGTGCCTGCCGCTTTGTGTATGCAAATGCATGCATGCATTTTTAACATTGTGGCAGGCGGTGCAGGGAGCACCGGCTGCCACAATGTTAAAAATAAGTGATGCGCCCGCCACTGTGGCGGGCGCATCCTAATGCCAACATCGGGACCCCCGCCCTTAAGGTGGGCGGTCCCTCTTTCTGATGGGATGGCGGGCGGGCAAAGTCTGCCCGCCATCCTAATGAGGCCCTAAGTGTTTGCCCACTTGAGAGTGATTTAATGAGGGTGACCTAAACGGTACCATGAATGCCTTTAACACACTGTTATAATGTTGCCAAATATGCTGCTGACAGTAAGCGCGTAAATCTCTGATTTTGGGCCAGAACAATGCGCAAAGCAAGAAATCTAATATAAGTGTTATCCATTGATGAACTATATTACCCAATGTGTTTTTGATAGATATATAATATTGTTTACAATTGTTTTCAATGGACGATGATCAAATGTATCTGTCTTCTAGCTCTGTTGTTTAAAGCATACCTACAAGTCTGTCTATTATGTTTACACAAGTGGTGGAATCATGTGATGTTTATTTAAATGTTTCAAACACACACACTCACACTCGTGACCAAGAAGGCAAGTCCTTCGAAACGCGTTGAGTGAAGCGTATTTGAATAAACACGCTTTATTGCAAACAGTGGCCTGGAGATTGTTTTTGTGTATGGAACTAAGAAAACAATCTGTTGGAGATATATATATCAAAGCTCCTGCTTGGTCCCACCAATTGAGAGGCACTCAAACAAACAACACGGAGCTCCAAGCTTCAACTCCTTTATTCCAGGTATGGAGGATAACACCCAGCCGATTTCTTTCACAGCCTTAGTCACTGGTGACTGACGCGTTTTGAAAACTCATTTCTTCCTCAGAGGCTGCCAGTGACGAGGATAAAACACAGTCTGGTCCCCGCCTCTTAAGCACATGTAATTGCGTGCCCTGGGTGGGCTGTTTATTATGATGCTGCGCAAGTACTTCTGGGAGTTGGAGTCACTGCGGGAAGTGTGTTCCTTTTGTCATGTTTGAATTCAACTACTGACACATTTAAAACCCACAGATGGGTCTCAGCTGGCAGGCTCCTCCTAAATACTATGTTGTCAGTCCACGTGAAGGGGACCGTTACTCTAATCCCACATGGTCCCCTATAGTTCTGAGCTGGTGCTCTCTCAGTGGCTGAGCTGCCACCAAAAACTCAAAGCTCCTGCTTGGTCCCACCAATTGAGAGGCACTCAAAAAAACAACACAGAAAACTCCTTTACTCCAGGTATGGAGTTTCTACACTGCACTCCAGGTCCCACCTAACTACATATTATGGTCGTTTCTTGACATCTCACAATGAAAATCATATAACGAATGATTGAAACAAAGTCCATCCACGCAGATCTTCTGATCCTCTCACCCTCTAACCCATAGCTGCTCAAGGATCATACACATAAACTAAAATCTGAGGATGGACAACCCTGTGCAATTACCAACTTAGTGGACTGGGATCATAATAAATACATAAAAGGGACCTGCAGAGCTCATCAAAGCTTCCAGTGTGCCAAAAAACATTACCTGCATGCTTATCCCTCCCACTTGTTCACCCTATAAAATGATAATCACATCCTGGTGGTCATCACACACAACATTTAAACATTTCCCAAATAGGATTAAAACAAAGACAACAAATTTCCAGCCACACACCCTACACCTTGTACTGTGGTATTAATGCAGGTAAGTGCTTCAGTGCCCCACACAGGGGTAGTTTACACTTAGTAAACATTACAATATAATACAATAAAATACCTAATGAAGCAGCATATTAGGGTGCACATCTTCAACCTTCCGTGGCGGCGACAATGCTGTCCTGTCCCGGTTACGCTCAGTAGGTTCCTGAGGACCAGGATTTCATATTCATCATTGGTGGTCCTGGTGGTACTGCAAAAGATAAACTACTATTGAGAAGGAAAACAAAGAATCATTGAAAGCATACAGTTGTCTGTTTCTGCAATTAAAAACTTGGCCAACAGATGGTTAAAATATTGTCACTTAGAACTTCCAGTTTTCTTTGGGGGAAGAAGAGTGGTAAATAAAACTGATACTGATTTGGTTCCAGACTAGTGTTTCCATGTGGAGCAGTGAAAAAGTTATAGCCTCCATCATGGGTAGTCACAAAAATATTCCCAGGGGCTAACAAGTATAGTCTGTGGTGTGCCAGAGCGCCTCAATGATGCCAGCAGGATGGGAGTGAGACTTTGGGAGGGGTGTTAGATGGGCATAGGGGAAGCCAAGCATGTTCATGGAGTGGATAGTGACACATAGAGTTATTATGAGGATTTCATTCTATACTGGCCACTAAATGATTCCCCTATCTCTACAATAGTGAAAGATTTGAAAATACTGTTATGCTGTATCTGAATTGTCAACCCTCTATTGCACCTTGCAGTAAGCCTTCCTCTGCTTGCTATCACTACATTGGAAGAGCGAGGTGTGAAAAAGGAGCCAACTTTATTATTTAATTGGAATAAAATAGAATTGCACAATGTGAAACCAGAAACCGAGGGATCAATCCCGGCTTCCTCACTTTGCCACATTGTGTGATCCTAAGCTACAGCGTTATTTCACTTTGCCTCCTCTTTCTTCATTATAATATACAAGAGCACCATGACAATGTGTGCTGTACTGAACATTCTCTTGTGCTTGATTTAATACAGTATAATGTTGTATATTGTATAAAAACAACCCAGGGGACCCATGGAGGTCCACATGACAACTGACTTGCCTCTTAGTTCACTGGTATTGTTGTCAGGGTCGGTTTGCACATTCATTTTTTTAAATGATCACTTAAAGCAAATATTTCTCAATGCACTGATATAATCTGATGTACTACGTTGAAATGCTTCTGCCTGTAAATGTGTGCAAAGACTTTATCATATTTTTGCAGTTTTTTTCAAAGATGTCTTTAAAAATTAACCTGTTGCTAAAGATTAGTGGAGCAGGACACCTTATTTCCTTCTTTTGTTCCATTTCAATTCACGTGTAAATAAATGCTTGCCCATTTATTTAACATCTTTCGGTATGTTAGGGTTCTGTCAAGTAAACAGCAGCCCTTAGACCATACTTTGAGTATCACTTGTATATATGCACACCAATGTCCATTGAGACACCATCCATGGTCTTGACTCCAGGTCATCTTACATTCACAACTTTGTTCAAATATTGATCAATAGGTCCCATCACAATGTTTTTCAAGGTGAAAAGGCACAAGGCATTCAACATGCTGTTTAGCGGCATAACGAAACTTGAGGCCCCCCCCCTGCAAACTACATGGAGGGGGCCCCCCTCCCATTATCCGTGCCAGTCTAGATCTCTCAGGCCAGCGGCCCGCCATCCTGCAGGGGATGCAGGGCTATTGTTACGCCACTGTCACCAATACAGCCGTTATAAGTAACACTGGATGGTGGAGTTAAAGGTTGGGCTTAGTCTGCCCGCAGGCTATCATGGGTGGTGGTCCATTCATTTCAGAGTCAGTCTCTCCCTTTCTGTCAGTTAGTCTCTCACAGTCGCTCTCTGTCAGTTTCTCTCTGCCAGCCAGTCTCTCTCTCTCTCAGTCAGCCAGTCTCTCTCTCAGTCAGTATCTCTCTCTCTCTCTGTCAGTCAGTCAGTCTCTCTCTGTCAATCAGTCTTTCTCTCTCTGTCAGTGTCCCAGTCTCTCTCTCGGTCAGTCTCTCTCGGTCAGTCTCTCTCTGTCAGTCTCTCTCTCAGTCAGTCTCTCTCTCGGTCAGTCTCTCTCTCAATCAGTCTCTCTCTTAGTCGGTCAGTCTCTCTCAGTCAGTCAGTCTGTCAGTCGGTCTCTCTCTCTCTATCAGTCTCTCTATCTCTCTCTTTCTGTCAGTCTGTCAGTCTCTCTCTCTTAGTCAGTCAGTCTCTCTCTCTGTCAGTCTATCTCTCTCCGTCATTCAGTCTCTCTCAGTCAGTCAGTCTCTCCCAGTCAGTCAGTCTGTCATTCGGTCTCTCTCTCTCTGTCAGTCTCTCTCAGTCAGTCCCTCTTTCTGTCAGTCTCTCTGTCAGTCTCTCTCTCGGTCAGTCTCTCTCTCTCTGTCAGTCTCTCTCTCTGTCAGTCTCTCTCTCTGTCAGTCTCTCTCCCTGTCAGTTCTTCTGTCTGTCAGTCTCTCTCTCTCTGTCAGTCTCTCTATCTCTCTCTTTCTGTCAGTCTCTCTCAGTCAGTCAGTCTCTCTCTCAGGCAGTCTCTCTCTCTCTTTCTGTCAGTCAGTCTCTCACAGTTGCTCTCTGTCAGTTTCTCTCCGTAAGCCAGTCTCTCTCTCTCCTAGTCAGCCAGTCTCTCTCTCTCAGTCAGCCAGTCTCTCTCTATCAGTCAGTCTGTCTCTCTCTCTGTCAGTCAGTCAGTCTCTCTCTGTCAGTCAGTCTCTATCTCTGTTAGTCATTCTCTCTCTCTGGGAGAGTCCCAGTCTCTCTCTTGGTCAGTCTCTCTCGGTCAGTCTCTCTCTGTCAGTCTCTCTCTCAGTCAGTCTCTCTCTCAATCAGTCTCTCTCTTAGTCAGTCAGTCTCTCTCTTAGTCAGTCAGTCTCTCTCTGTCAGTCCCTCTCTCTGTCAGTTTCTCTCTCTGTCAGTCTCTCTCTCAGTCTCTCTCGCTCACTCTCTTTCTCTCTGTCAGTCAGTCTTCCAGACAGTCTTTCTCTCCCTCTGTCAGTGTCTCTCAGTCAGACATTCTCTCTCTCTCGCAGTCAGCCAGTCTCTCTCTGTCAGTCTCTCTCAATCAGTCTCTCTCTCTGTCAGTCAGTCTCTCTCTGTGAGTCTCTCTCTCTCAGTGAGTCTCTCTCTGTCAGTCAGTCTCTCTCTTTGTCGGTCAGTCTCTCAGTCTTTCTCTGTCAGTCTCTGTCAGTCTCTCTCTCAGTCAGTCTCTTTCTCTGTCAGTTTCTCTCTCTGTCAGTCTCTCTCTCAGCCAGTCATTCTATTAGTCTCTCTCTCTCTTAGTCTCTCTCTCTGTCAGTCAGTCTCTCTCTCCCAGTCAGTCTCTCTCTCTCTGTCAGTCTCTCTATCTCTCTCTTTCTGTCAGTCTGTCAGTCAGTCAGTCTCTCTCTCTTAGTCAGTCAGTCTCCCTCTCTCTGTCAGTCTATCTCTCTCTGTCATTTAGTCTCTCTCAGTCAGTCAGTCTCTCTCAGTCAGTCAGTCTGTCAGTCGGTCTCTCTCTCTCTGTTAGTCTCTCTCAGTCAGTCCCTCTTTCTGTCATCTCTCTGTCAGTCTCTCTCTCTGTCAGTCTCTCTCTCTCTCTGTCAGTCTCTCTCTCTCTGTCAGTCTGTCTCTCTGTCAGTCTCTCTCCCTGTCAGTTCTTCTGTCTGTCAGTCTCTCTCTCTCTGTCAGTCTCTCTATCTCTCTCTTTCTATCAGTCTCTCTCAGTCAGTCAGTCTCTCTCTTTCTGTCAGCCAGTCTCTCCCTTTCTGTCAGTTAGTCTCTCACAGTCGCTCTCTGTCAGTTTCTCTCAGCCAGCCAGTCTCTCTCTCTCAGTCAGCCAGTCTCTCTCTCAGTCAGTCTCTCTCTCTCTCTGTCAGTCAGTCACTCTCTCTCTGTCAGTCAGTCTCTCTCTCTGTCAGAGTCCCAGTCTCTCTCTCGGTCAGTCTCTCTTGGTCAGTCTCTCTCTGTCAGTCTCTCTCTCAGTCAGTCTCTCTCTCAGTCAGTCTCTCTCTCAATCAGTCTCTCTCTTAGTCGGTCAGTCTCTCTCAGTCAGTCAGTCTGTCAGTCGGTCTCTCTCTCTCTGTCAGTCTCTCTATCTCTCTCTTTCTGTCAGTCTCTCTCTCTTAGTCAGTCAGTCTCTCTCTCTGTCAGTCTATCTCTCTCCGTCATTCAGTCTCTCTCAGTCAGTCAGTCTGTCATTCGATCTCTCTCTCTCTGTCAGTCTCTCTCAGTCAGTCCCTCTTTCTGTCAGTCTCTCTGTCAGTCTCTCTCTCGGTCAGTCTCTCTCTCTCTCAGTTTCTCTCTCTGTCACTCTCTCTCCCTGTCAGTTCTTCTGTCTGTCAGTCTCTCTCTCTCTGTCTGTCAGTCTCTCTATCTCTCTCTTTCTGTCAGTCTCTCTCAGTCAGACAGTCTCTCTCTCAGTCAGTCTCTCTCTCTCTTTCTGTCAGTCAGTCTCTCCCTTTCTGTCAGTTAGTCTCTCACAGTCGCTCTCTGTCAGTTTCTCTCCATAAGCCAGTCTCTCTCTCTCCTAGTCAGCCAGTCTCTCTCTCTCAGTAAGCCAGTCTCTCTCTATCAGTCAGTCTGTCTCTCTCTCTGCCAGTCAGTCAGTCTCTCTCTGTCAGTCAGTCTCTATCTCTGTCAGTCAGTCTCTCTCTCTGGGAGAGTCCCAGTCTCTCTCTCGGTCAGTCTCTCTCGGTCAGTCTCTCTCTGTCAGTCTCTCTCTCAGTCAGTCTCTCTCTCAATCAGTCTCTCTCTTAGTCAGTCAGTCTCTCTCTTAGTCAGTCAGTCTCTCTCTGTTAGTCCCTCTCTCTGTCAGTCCCTCTCTCTGTCAGTCCCTCTCTCTGTCAGTCCCTCTCTCTGTCAGTTTCTCTCTCTGTCAGTCTCTCTCAGTCAGTCATTCTCTCTCTCTCGCAGTCAGCCAGTCTCTCTCTGTCAGTCTCTCTCAGTCAGTCCCTCTCTCTGTCAGTCAGTCTCTCTCTGTGAGTCTCTCTCTCTCAGTGAGTCTCTCTCTGTCAGTCAGTCTCTCTCTTTGTCGGTCAGTCTCTCAGTCTCTCTCTGTCAGTCTCTGTCAGTCTCTCTCTCAGTCAGTCTCTTTCTCTGTCAGTCTCTCTCTCTGTCAGTCTCTCTCTCAGCCAGTCGTTCTATTAGTCTCTCTCTCTCTCTTAGTCTCTCTCTCTGTCAGTCAGTCTCTCTCTCCCAGTCAGTCTCTCTCTCAGTCAGTCATTCTCTCTCTACATCAATCAGTCTCTCTCTATCTCTCTGTCATTTAGTCTCTCTCAGTCAGTCAGTCTCTCTCAGTCAGTCAGTCTGTCAGTCGGTCTCTCTCTCTCTGTTAGTCTCTCTCAGTCAGTCCCTCTTTCTGTCATCTCTCTGTCAGTCTCTCTCTCTGTCAGTCTCTCTCTCTCTCTGTCAGTCTCTCTCTCTCTGTCAGTCTGTCTCTCTGTCAGTCTCTCTCTCTGTCAGTTCTTCTGTCTGTCAGTCTCTCTCTCTCTGTCAGTCTCTCTATCTCTCTCTTTCTGTCAGTCTCTCTCAGTCAGTCAGTCTCTCTCTTTCTGTCAGCCAGTCTCTCCCTTTCTGTCAGTTAGTCTCTCACAGTCGCTCTCTGTCAGTTTCTCTCAGCCAGCCAGTCTCTCTCTCTCAGTCAGCCAGTCTCTCTCTCAGTCAGTCTCTCTCTCTCTCTGTCAGTCAGTCACTCTCTCTCTGTCAGTCAGTCTCTCTCTCTGTAAGAGTCCCAGTCTCTCTCTCGGTCAGTCTCTCTTGGTCAGTCTCTCTCTGTCAGTCTCTCTCTCAGTCAGTCTCTCTCTCAGTCAGTCTCTCTCTCAATCAGTCTCTCTCTTAGTCGGTCAGTCTCTCTCAGTCAGTCAGTCTGTCAGTCGGTCTCTCTCTCTCTGTCAGTCTCTCTATCTCTCTCTTTCTGTCAGTCTCTCTCTCTTAGTCAGTCAGTCTCTCTCTCTGTCAGTCTATCTCTCTCCGTCATTCAGTCTCTCTCAGTCAGTCAGTCTGTCATTCGATCTCTCTCTCTCTGTCAGTCTCTCTCAGTCAGTCCCTCTTTCTGTCAGTCTTTCTGTCAGTCTCTCTCTCGGTCAGTCTCTCTCTCTCTCAGTCTCTCTCTCTGTCACTCTCTCTCCCTGTCAGTTCTTCTGTCTGTCAGTCTCTCTGTCTGTCAGTCTCTCTATCTCTCTCTTTCTGTCAGTCTCTCTCAGTCAGACAGTCTCTCTCTCAGTCAGTCTCTCTCTCTCTTTCTGTCAGTCAGTCTCTCCCTTTCTGTCAGTTAGTCTCTCACAGTCGCTCTCTGTCAGTTTCTCTCCATAAGCCAGTCTCTCTCTCTCCTAGTCAGCCAGTCTCTCTCTCTCAGTAAGCCAGTCTCTCTCTATCAGTCAGTCTGTCTCTCTCTCTGCCAGTCAGTCAGTCTCTCTCTGTCAGTCAGTCTCTATCTCTGTCAGTCAGTCTCTCTCTCTGGGAGAGTCCCAGTCTCTCTCTCGGTCAGTCTCTCTCGGTCAGTCTCTCTCTGTCAGTCTCTCTCTCAGTCAGTCTCTCTCTCAATCAGTCTCTCTCTTAGTCAGTCAGTCTCTCTCTTAGTCAGTCAGTCTCTCTCTGTTAGTCCCTCTCTCTGTCAGTCCCTCTCTCTGTCAGTCCCTCTCTCTGTCAGTCCCTCTCTCTGTCAGTTTCTCTCTCTGTCAGTCTCTCTCAGTCAGTCATTCTCTCTCTCTCGCAGTCAGCCAGTCTCTCTCTGTCAGTCTCTCTCAGTCAGTCTCTCTCTCTGTCAGTCAGTCTCTCTCTGTGAGTCTCTCTCTCTCAGTGAGTCTCTCTCTGTCAGTCAGTCTCTCTCTTTGTCGGTCAGTCTCTCAGTCTCTCTCTGTCAGTCTCTGTCAGTCTCTCTCTCAGTCAGTCTCTTTCTCTGTCAGTCTCTCTCTCTGTCAGTCTCTCTCTCAGCCAGTCATTCTATTAGTCTCTCTCTCTCTCTTAGTCTCTCTCTCTGTCAGTCAGTCTCTCTCTCCCAGTCAGTCTCTCTCTCAGTCAGTCATTCTCTCTCTACATCAATCAGTCTCTCTCTCTCTCTCTCTGTCAGTCTCTCTCTCTCTGTCAGTCTCTCTCGCAGTCAATCAGTCTATCTCTCTCAGTCAGTCAGTCTCTGCCTCTCTCTGTCTCTCTCTCTGTCAGTCAATCTCTCTCTCTGTCAGTTATCATCTCTCTACCTCAGTCAGTCAGTCTCTGTCAGTCAGTCAGTCTCTCTCTCTCTCAGTCAGTTACTCAGCCAGTCAGTCTCTCAGTCAGTCAGTATTTAGTCTCTGAGTCAGCCAGTCAGTCTCTACTCTCTCTTCACTCTCTCTCTCTCCATTCTCTCTCTCCTTCAACTCTGTCCACTCTATCTCCACTGCCCCTCTCTCCACTCTCTCTCCACTGTCTCTCTCTTCACTTTCTCTCTCTCTCCACTGTCTTCCTCCACTCTCTCCACTCTCTCTCTCCACGATCTCTCCCTTCTCTCTCTCTCTTCTCTCTCTACATTCTCTCTCTCTCCACTGTCTTCCCCCACTCTCTCTCTACTCTCTCTCCACTCTCTCTCCACTCTCTCTCTCCACTCTCTCTCTCCTCTCTCTCCATTCTCTCTCTGTCTCTCTCTCTACTCTCTCTCCACTGTCTCCCTCCACTCTCTCCACTCTCTCTCTCCACCCTCTCTCCCTTCTCTCTCTCTCTCTTTACTCTCTCTTCATTCTCTCTCTCCACTCTCACTCCACTGTCTCCCTCCACTCTCTCCACTCTCTCTCTCTCCACTCTCTCTCTCTCCAATCTCTCTCCACTCTCTCTTTCTGCTCACTCTCTCCACTGTCTCTCCACGCTCTCTCCACTCTCTCTCTCTCCACTGTCTATCTCCACTCTCTCTCTCTCTCTCTACTCTCTCTCCACTGTCTCTCTCTCCACTCTCTCTCTCCACTCTCTCTCTCTCTCTCTCTCCACTCTCTCTCCACTCTCTCTTCACTCTCTCTTCACTCTCTCTCTCCACCCTCTCTCTCTCTACTCTCTCTCCACTCTCTCTCTCTACTCTCTCTCTCCACTCTCTCCACTGTCTCTCTCTCCGCTCTCTCCACTCTCTCTCTCTCCACTCTCTCCACTGTCTCCCTCCACTCTCCCTCCACTGTCTCCCTCCACTCTCTCTACTCTCTCTCCACTCTCTCTCTACTCTCTCTCTCTCCACGCTCTCTCTCTTCACTCTCTCCACTCTCTCTACACTCTCTCTTCACTGTCTCTCTCCACTCTGTCTCCACTGTCTCCCCAGCTGCAACATTTTATTTTATTACATCTAGATTTATTATAAATATCCTAAATGATTTACATATATATTTTATATTTCAATATTTTCATTTTTTTTTAAATTAAAAATAAGCTTTAATAATTTCCCTATACTTCCTTGTAGCAAGATCTCCACTACAGTGGTGGAAATCACTACCTACGAGTGAAAAGTTACTAGTAGTTATTTTAGACTCATAAATCCTATTGAAGGAAAGGCCACTAGTGGGTGGAAACATGTAAGTTTACACTTAGGTGTAAATCTACAGTAGGAAATGCTGGACGGCAAAAAGGTTTAGATTTACACCTAGGTGCAGGGGTTTACAGGAGTAAATGCAGGGCTCGAGTTGGGGTACCACGCGTGTGGACGGTGTCCCCCCACTTATTTTACTGGGATCTCGATAACTGGTGCAAATGGAGCCACACATTCACTCTTTGGCCTCTCTGGGGCGAGATCGGAGCTCATTCAGAACGCTGCTCATGCGCTGGCTTCTCTGATGCAATCGCATCTAAGGGGTGAGCGAGGGGAGGCAATGAGTCTGATGGTGCAAGCCACCTTTCGTGACGTCGCTTCCTGTCGTGACAACAGCACCCCCCCTCCCAACCCCCCATACTCCCCCCACTTCCTTTTTTAGGACTTGTGCCCTGAGTAAATGTACATGTGTAAACTTACCGTTGCGAAGAGGCCCCAATGAATTTCACAGCCGCGTGTCTAATTGTCTTAATTGCTCCAACTGCTTCATCGAACCCTACTTAATGGAGATAATTGCTTTGGCTTTTGTGTAGTGAGAAGTTTATAGAATGAAGTAGGCATCTTAAGTTATAGCGCTTTGACTATACCTTTTCAAATGCATTCTGGGCACGGAGTTAAGGGGATTTCATGTGAAAACGTAGGCTAAAAAAATAAGCTGCAAGACATTGAACAAATATTAGTGCTGGCCAAGGAGTCTAAACCTTTCCATCAACTACCAGAGGGGGACTGATGTACACATGAGGGCATTGCACGGAGCTGGCAATGCTGGGCATTGGTGCACAGTGTGATATAGGTGGCATCACTGTACAGGAACTGGCACTGGGCAGGAGTGTTGCAAACATGGGCAGTGTGAGCGGCTGGACTGGTGGCAGACCGAGCGGCAGGCACTGGTGGCAGTGTGAGAGGCTGGGACTGGTGAGAGTGTGAGAGGCTGGCACTGGTGCAGAGTGAGCGGCTGGCACTGGTGGGAAGGGGGAGGGGCTGACACTGGTGGCAGTATGAGAGGCTGGCACTGGTGGCAGAGTGAGAGGCTGGCACTGGTGGCAGAGTGAGAGGGTGGCAGAGTGAAAGGCTGGCACTGGTGGCAGAGTGAGAGCCTGGCACTGGTGGCAGAGTGAGCATCAGGCACTGGTGGCAGAGTGAGCAGCTGGCACTGGTGGCAGAGTGAGAGGCTGGCACTGGTGGCAGAATGGGCGGCAGGCACTGGTGGCAGTATGAGAGGCTGGCACTGGTGGAAGAGTGAGAGGCTGGCACTGGTGGCAGAGTGAGCGGCTGGCACTGGTGGCAGAGTGAGCGGCAGGCACTGGTGGCAGAGTGAGAGGCTGGCACTGGTGCCAGAGTGGGAGGCTGGCACTGGTGGCAGAGTGAGAGGCTGGCACTGGTGATAGAGTGAGCGGCAGGCACTGGTGGCAGTGTGAGAGGCTGGCACTGGTGGCAGTGTGAGAGGCTGGCACTGGTGGCAGAGTGAGCAGCAGGCACTGGTGGCAGAGTGAGCGTCAGGCACTGGTGGCAGAGTGAGAGGCTGGCACTGGTAGCAGAGTGAACGGCAGGCACTGGTGGCAGGGTGAACGGCAGGCAGTGGTTGCACAGTGAGCGGCAGGCACTGGTGGCAGAGTGAGAGGCTGGCACTGGCGACAGAGTGAGTGGCAGGCACTGGTGGCAGAGTGAGCGGCAGGCACTGGTGGCAGTGTGAGCGGCAGGCACTGGCTGCAGAGTGAGCGGCTGGCACTGGTTGCAGAGTGAGAGGCTGGCACTGGTGGCAGAGTGAGAGACTGGCACTGGTGGCAGTGTGAGAGGCTGGCACTGGTGGCAGAGTGAGAGGCTGGCACTGGTGGCAGAGTGAGAGGCTGGCACTGGTGGCAGAGTGAGTGGCTGGCACTTGTGGGAAGTCAGAATAGTTGATAAATGTTAAATGTTGTATACTTGTAAAGCGCACAGCTGCCCCGCTGGGGAACCCGTCCTGGATTTCCCTGTGGGATGGTCCCTACTGGGAATCCCCAAGGTGGAGCCATGCATCCCCGGTGTTGGAGGGGCCGTAGTGGAGATTAGGCAAGCAAATGCCCAGAGTTGCCGAGTGGGACCCCAGATTAGAGTAGGCACCGAGGCGAGAATTGTCGAGTCAGCTGACCCTGGTCCACGACCCTGCCGCGTCGGGAATTGAACCCTGGTCCCGGGCCGACTTCTGCTCCCGGGTCTGCCGCCTCTAACCAGTGAGCCACACCACTCCACTGATACTTCTCAGAGGAGCAGAGCACTGTGGGGAATGCTGTCTCTGGGGCCCCCACCCTTGTTCCGGGCCTGCCTCCAGCTCTGACTGAAGAGAAACAATGTAAGTTGAAACATTGTTTCTCTTCAGTCAGAGGGAGGGGGCGAGCGGCTCAGAGCAGGCTGCAGACAGCCTGCACCTGCTTCATAGGGAGAGAGGCTTGCTTCAGCGCAAGCCTCTCTCACAGCTTCACCGAAGAGCTGAGGGGGGTCGGGGCCCCCTTCATTTACTGAAGCCTGGGGAGCCCCCCCGCACCGCGGGGCCTGCGGGGGCATTTGTTACGCCCCTGATCCTGTTGGAATTCAACACCCACGTTTTTGAAGCTTCCTGGTTATACACATAGCATGTTGGGAATTTGTTATACAAATCACATAACATAGCATGGATTGAACCTAGCAAATTGAAAGCTGGTATTGTTCTTCAGTTTACTTGTAGCATCATTTTGTGAACACTATAACAATATAAATGATTGTGATACAGATGAAAGATGACACATCACTGATGCATCTGACTCCTCTATAGTAGCTTGGCTACTAAGTATATAAAAACTAGGCTTGCACCCTTTTACTTAGCAATGCTTAATTTGTGCCTGTGCTTTCCTGTGCTTGCACCAGCACTAAATTGTCAGCACTGGCTCTAGTGACAGTCCACCACATGGTGGCACTGTCTGAGATGAGCGCAACAGCTGTGTTAATTTAGGCAAATGATGTTAAAAATGAATATCAGCCTCTCATAGCCTTATTATAGCTTTGCGTGGCCTGAAATAGTCTGAATTGTCACACTTGTAGTAGTGTGAATGTTAGGTGTTATGTTGGTACTGTCATTGGCAGCACTGACTGGGGCATTGTCTGGTGCAGGCTCAGAGAAGGGGCCCTGCCACTTCATTTTTTTACAAACTAAGCGCTGGTGGGAATGCTAATGAGACCCGTTAACACTCAGATCTAAGTGATGATGGACCAGTTGAAGGAGATGGAAAAAGACAGATGATGATATAGAACCTGTGGTTTTATTTGCCAGCATTCTCTTCCACAAGGATCCAAACGCAAAGTTGAAGTAGGAGATAGTGGCACCCAGAGAGTGTGCCTGTCCCACTGCTATGTTCCACGGTACACATCTGCAGTGTTTGCAGTTGTATGGCTTTTTTCAGAGGATGATGTCATTAGGTGTAAGTACTGGGTTGTGAAGAGAATTTCAGCATATGAACTGAAAAGATGAAATTTGAATAGCAAAGAACGGGAAAAGTAACCTCTTCTGTGACATCTATGGCAAACTCATTCAAGACATCAGATAAACTTCCAGGCTGTACATCTTTGTGGAAGCATTTGTGGACCCGCTTATGCCTCGTAGATCATCTGAATAGTCTACGTGCAAAATCATGTGTGGGGATGCCTCTCAAAAGCTGAACCCTGTGAAACCTCAAATCAAAGCCATTTCAGATATTGTCTGGAGAGCACGCAGGACTACATGGATGAAGAAGTACATTTAGTTCTGGATCACTTGCTATTGAAGTATAGAGTTGGAGAAAGTGGAATATTGGCCAGAACTAAGCAGGCTACCAACCAAGTATCTATTATGTGCTGCCACCAGTGGCTCCTTAGAGCAGGGGTCTCCAAACCGGTCCTGGAGGGCCGGATCCGTGCCAGATTTTTAAAATTACTACATGTATCTCAATGGGGATATCAAAAAAATCTGGCATGGATCCGGCCCTCCAGGACCGGTTTGGAGACCCCTGCCTTGGAGCATGCACATGTCTATCATCAGTAATAGAAGGCCAAATAAAAGACAAACTGGCCATGCTGGCACTGATAAACCACGTGCAATCAAAGGACTGTTCTGTGCTAGAAGGAACTCCTAAGTGTAGGGGGCTCTCAGATGAAGACATCTTTCACAAAGCTACCTGTGGAGTCTCACACAATGAGTAAATGAACGTCATCCATTATTTTTTCACCACATTTACTGCCCTCTATATGAGCTCTGTATGTTGTATATGAAAAGGTAATTGAACCACAACAAGCCTTTGATAATGTGATGTAAGATGTCATTTTGAGAATTAAGTGCTTTGCTACAACCTACTTCATGTGTACACGTTCCATCAAAACCTTGTGATCTGGTGCAAGATCAACTAAAAAAAGCGTCAGTGGGTGTGCTGTGTTCAAAGACTGTCATTCCCAGAATTTGTTTGTCAAGTTCTATTCTTTACTGAACAAGAATCTGACAGATCAAGAATGACGTGCCACCCATCTACCGAAAGAACATTGATATTACCAGGGTCTACTTTAATCTTAGTTTGGGTCTTCACTGTTATTGTCTGAGGTATCACCCTCTTTATATAAAGAAGAATTCAAATTACAGGTTTAGTTTTCACCCCTTTGATCCATTCGAAACATTCAAACGGGGTGGTCTGAAATACCCTCAAGTAATGCTATTTGTGGGGACAACATTTTATCATCAGGCTGTTGCGCATGAGGTGTCTCAGTTTTCTCGTAGGACGATGTTGCTCTCTTTATTTGTAGGTTATCTACCACGTATATCTTTTTAACACCCCCACCCGCTGCTGTGGAGCTAATGTCTACACGACCGAGTCCAACCCTGACTCGCACACGACAGCCAAACCCTGTTGGCAGCATGCAGTGGAGAGATACTTTGTTAAACTTCATAAAAAGCAATATATTTTAAAACCACCCTCACGTTTCGTTTCATATTTGGTGGACGACAGAGAACTGAAATAAATAACTTAGCAAAAATAGACAACCTGGGTGTAAAATCCTTACAAATTCATAGACAGTGCCAGTTTCCCTCACAATTGTATTAAAACACATTATAAGTATAACGCAACAACTAACGATAGTGTATAAAAGAAAATCAATATATGGCATATACACACAGTATATTATATCAGGGAGCAATTAAATGACATTGGTGCTTACACAAATTACATTGTTTCACTATGGCGATGAGCATGCTATATAAGTCACCCAGTACTGCAGTCCTATTAGTTCTCTTTCTACTATCAACATCTCGTGGTCCTGGGAATGCGAAACAATCACATTATTTTTTAGTTCCGCTAATTAAATTTACAGGCACAGAAAGCATTTGCTCTGAAATGATTCTTACCCGAATAATTTCCACTTGAATCCTTTAGTAATAACCTATTTAAAAGAAATGATGAAAAATGAAAATATGTTTATATTTTATCATCTAGGTTAATCAAAATTCATGCACCTTTTTAAAATGATCATAAACAAGATAGAATGAATTAATCATATCATGTTTGGAAGCGGACATGAATGTGGAGACTTTTTTCGAATAAAGTACAACGCTATTTAATTAAGATATTAGCAATGGCCAAACATTTATAATTGATATTCTAAAAGCAACCAGAAAAGTATAGCCCAAGTACAGTGAAAGCAAGAACTTTTCCCAACAATGCAGGATTATTGATTATGATATAAAATGTTTGGTTTTTAAAATACAAGAAATTCAATAATAAATGCTATGATTCTAAACAAAAATATGTCTAACCTGATAACCGAATGCGGCACTTTAGCTCTCCTAGAATTAAAAAAAAAATACAAATGAAGCACTGATTAATGGGATCATCGTGTCATACGATTTTCATGTCAACTCAAACCCTGAACACAGAACACACATAGGAATGCCTTCTTACATCTTATTTTCTCTTTTGCCTTTTGGTTCAAATTCCTATGATAAAATAATAGTCTTGATAAAAAACGCATGAGCCATCCAGCTTGCCTGATGATGGCTGTTGTAATGGGACGACCGTGTACTAAAAATGTAAGTAAAGTAAGTGTGGATTAATTAAAAGGAATATAAACCTGTGAGAACGCATGTCAAATTGGCATAGTCTAATTGTCTAATTGACGTGCTGCAGAAGGTTCTCCGTAGGCAGGTCCTGGACAAACGCCAGGGTTGGATGACTGAGAGCAATGTGCTCACCCACAAGCTGGGTTTAGGAATAACGTGAGCACAACTGGCCAGATCTTCTGACTTTAACGTATATACCGGAAGATAATCAGTCTGCAACGGGGATCTGCATGTGGCTTTTGCCGACGTCCACGCCTTTGACATGATTCCCAAACCTAAATATTGGGCAGCTCTGGAAGGGATGGTGGTTCCAGTACTCATTCACCGTCTTACTGACAACAATGCACAGGTGAGATTGGCGATATAAAGAGATTTTTTCTTTAAATACTTTATTAGAGTTTGACATAGGCACAAGTAATGCACACATGTTGCATGCCCTACCAGGGGATCCCCAGAATACAATTTTCATCTGTCACACTCCCCCGCATCAAACAATCCAATGTCCAACCTTTAGTGTGTCCACCATGTCCGCAAGATCTTTGAATATTTTTTTGGGGAGTGGCGTGATATATAGATAGGTTCCTCTAATTTGGCAGAGCAATCCATGACTGCCCTCCATTCCTCTAGGGGAGGTGCCTTCTAGTATTTTGCTATACTGGATGAGGCGTAAGCGAGCTGATATGACCAGGGCACGTGGTGACATGCATGCCTTCTTCCATTCTTCCTCATCCAGCAGCCCAGCCACGCTTCCCAAAGTGCCTTCAGGTGCATTAATGTTCATTGGGAAAGATTAACCAGGGCTCTATATATCTGGGAAATGGACCATAAGTAGTCGAACCTTCAGTGGATTACAGTCTGCTAGTGTGGCAAGTTCTTCTCGATACATCAACAAGCTGTAGGTAGCAAAATAAAATTGATTTATGGAGAGAGAATTTAGTTTGGAGAGTAAGTAACGATTTCAAATGATCGCCTTCCCAGACATCTCCCAGCCTTGACACACCTATTTTGTTCCATCCCTTAAGTTGTACCACTCGGTTTAGCCATCGCAGAGAGTGGTTTCCAGTATCACTCAACAGTCCCATCCCATCTGTCATAGTACTTACCTCCAGGCCTCGATCACTGGTCTGGTGATCTCCGGGAGTGTCTAGGGCACTGGTGTCCCATATAAAATGGCCATGATATTGTCCAGGCCGATCAATGAGGCATCCATCCTGAAGGCCATCCCCCCTGCATCCTTTCATTCACCACTAGGGTGTGCGCAGCCCAATAGTAAATACAGATTATGGCTATGATCAGTCGCCCTTCAAATGTAGACCGGACACATTTGTCAGAGGAAATCCTGAGGAGCTTGTTGGCCCATAAATTTAAGAGCTCTGGAATTGATAATTACGATACATTGTTCAGCATAGAGAAGGGGACGTTTGGAGGACATATAGCAGGTGTGGGAGGGCCATCATCTTATACAGGGCATCCCTCTCCATCAAGTTAAGAGGCAGTTTGGTCCATCTGTCCAGGTTCTACTGAATTGTATGGGTGAGAAGTATAAGGTTCAGGCTCCAGGCCATATCTGGCTTCCAGGTCTTGTGAATCCCCAGGTACTGGAAACTCAGATGGTGGACAAGGAGGGGGGGAGGTTAGGCTTCATCTCCCCGATCCCCTCTAAGAGGAACCAAGAGTGACGTAGGCCAGTTCGCCTTCAGTCCGTAGGCTGACTCAAATGTGTCCAGGATAGAGATTAGGCGGGGTCCGATTTCTTCTGGGTGTGCCATAAAGAGAAGGTGCATATTCAAGACAGGAGGTAGGGTGGTTTGACTCAGCCTGTGATAGTTTCCCATTGGCATCCCATCTGAACCAGAACTTCTGCCCGAGTTGAGATCTGATAGGGTGTTGTTAATCTCCTCCACAGTCGGGGGTTTGTCCAGCTCCTCCTTTTCCGTGGGGATAACTTTGGGCACAGGAAAATCAGCAATAAGTGGGGTGCATTCCTCATCCTCCAGGTGTGGAAAGAGGGGAATTTAACAGACCACATTGCCCTTGACAAGGAGGTAAGACAGAGTTGTGTGTTCACACCCACCCTCTTTTCCCTGTATTGCAACACGCTTGTTGACTTCTTCATCTCAAACGATGTCCTTATTTCAACAGGGGGCAAAATTCCAACTTTGCTTTTTAACCCATTACTTATCTCAAGAACACCAATGGCATTTTTCACTGGAATTTTGCATTATGGGTCCTTAGTCAATGGTTTACTGGTACATCTGTATATTCTTACAAAAGCCTAGACGAGCTCACTCAGAATGCACTCCTTCATGCATTCCTGTTCTAATTCCAGTACTTGTTTTTAAGAGTATGGATCTGTGCCTTGAAATATCCGACACCTATAGCCTTTCTCTCGTCCCCTCAACCCCTGCTAACCTTGCATACAGGCCAAGATCCAAGTGGGGCAGCCTCTTTAAGTGAGCTTCGATTAAACACTGTTATTAGCCGAGAGATCCAGTTGGCCAGTGGGCTTGTTTCTGACCACCGGCATCTAAACTAGGAAATATAAACACAGCCACATACCATTATCTACTCTCATTGTATCCTCTGATTGGCTCTGATCCAGCGCTTCTGATTAACAGATGAGTTGAACTGCATTAGTACAATAATGTATTTGCTCTTATAATCCTCTCTAAACAATCCATAGCCACAAAACCCTAGCTCGTACAGAAAGGTGGTGCTTGACAGCAGGTTGAAGTGTCCTAAAATTAACTAATCAATGATATGAAAAACTCTGAAAATAAATCCATGGAACCCAATTAAAAAGCGTTGCGGATCTGCACTTGCAAAGTTACACCCGCGAGTGGGTGCAGATATAAAATACTTTAAGATTCACAAAACGTACCTGAGGTGCAGCTGGAAGACTTTAGCAGTAGGCTTCCAAGCGTATTTCAGGAAAACGTTTGTGAATCGACTTTTTCATAATTTCTTTAGCATATATGTAGGCATAGTTGTATATGTTTAAACAAATCTGCTGAATATCCATCGCTGTTGTAGAATCCTCTTCCCCTACAAACCGACCAGTTTTAGGAATGTTGTCATCCCCTTCAGAACAGGAAACATGATTAACTTACCAACCGTTTCCGGAGTGGAGAGGTGCATAATGCAGGCTCCTGCAGTCTCTGCGGCGCAGGGGAGCCCCACCCCTTTAGGAGGCCCCCATTTATTCCAAGGCCAATGAATATATGTGAGATAAGAGAGACTCATCACATTCTGTAGGGGACACACCATTTGGAGTTAAGCACGGGGGGGGGGGGAGAGGTGGGGGTGGAGTGGTGGGTCATAAATGAGTTTCAGTGTCCCACAAACTCTAGTGTTTTAGGCCCTGCAAGTTTTACCAGGGAATCCAGCCATTTGCACTTATATGTCGGACTTAAATGTAAAAATAACTTTATGAAGATGACCCATAGAATGATGCTATACTTTGGTTCATTGCTCTTCTCAAGTACATTTAGCAGAAGAAATTTTAAACTACTGCATCTTTATGTTTTTTTAATTTTTTTTAATTTCATTAATGCTAGTAATATTAGTATTTTCAAACATGTAACCGTTTTCTCTCACCCGCAGTAAGTCAATATGTAGAACCTGTGCCCTTAATCCTCGAGTTCAAAAGTGAGGGATTTACTTGTTAATGGCTCTAGACAATCAAGTTAATGTTTTGCTGTAGAGATCATAAATTGCTGGAAATCTGTGACCTTTGCATTGATTACAAATATCAAAATACAGGAAATCACCTGAGCAGATAAAGGGAATGGAACTCTGTATTTCTCTGGCAGGGCGCGTTGATTAATTTGTCACAAATACAATAACTGGTGTTGTGTTTTCTGTTTTGCAAAAGGAAGACTTGGCAAAGGAAGAAAATCATTAAAATGTAAAGTAGCCTTGACACTTTTATAGATTAACTAAATAAAACGGCATATTAGCTTTTATGCACCTTATGTGAGCCGCAGAAAAAGGGCTGAATTAAATGCATATGAAATAATTTACCTATGCAAGAAAGATGGTCTAAAGTATTGCTGAAATGTGGTGCAAGCGTTTTACTGAGCTTGTGTTGTGGAAATATTTTCCACCCCAGAGCATTATATAGACTGTGCATGTTTTTTTCTTTCAGAATAACACGTAAAGGGAAGATTTTCAAACTTTTTGCACTGGGTTAGCCTCAACTAGCACAATATGTTTTTGAGGGGATTTACTTTCCAGCACAATCTTGTTTTGCGCAGGAAAGTACCCTTAAAGTCGTACGAAGGGGGGGTTACATGGACATTCCAATTCAACCACCCATACCTCTTATCACAAAACCCTTTCTACAAAGAATTGTAGACCGGGTTATACGCCAAAAGTTAATGCCACTTCATAGGAGACGCTAACAGTACAAATGTTTTTATTTCTCCTTTATTTTCCGACTTTGCATGTGTGCTGCACTATGTGAACTTTTCCCGGCATGATATTTTGTACAGGAAGAGTATCTGTCCTATACAAAACTTGTGCTAGATTCATGCATACATTCTAGCGCTATGGAGCAAAGGTAAATAAGTGGCGCACAGCAGCTGAAATTAGCACTGGCCCTCAGGAAAGGCGAGGAGAGAGCTATATCTCTGTGGATATGGCACATTCCTGCTTCCTCCCAGTCATGCAACGCAGCGCAGCCTCTTTGGTCCATAATTCGAAATCAACCTGAGAGGCGTAGTCCCCCATTATAAAGGAATCATTTTTAGGTCCCAGAGACAGAGGAAGACTTACTGTTTCCAATGCATTCAATATATTCATGGCCACTGGAATTATGCAGCAGGAGAGGGCAAAATTATCCGCACGGGTTAAGTAGAATGTACAGCAAGAAAAGGCAAATTATGTGTAATTATGTTCTACATTTTGTGATAGTATTAATTCATTATTTTGCCATTTTTGTACTTGTTAACACTGTTTAGACATTAGATGTGCCTCATTAGTACCAGCTTAGTGAGAAAATAAAGCAATACACCACAGAAAGGTGACCAGTCAACCTTTGCAAAGGGCCTTCTACTGTGCTGCAACACGTGGCACTGTGTTTTTTGTAACTTTTGAACCATTTGAGCAAGAACCAACATTTGTTTTTTTTTCAAATATGCAAATTATGAGGCAGATGATGGATTATGTGGCACATCTACAATTATGCAAAAATCGTAAGCAGCCACACAATCGCATAATCCAGTGGCCCTGCTTATATTTAGAGTGGCCTGTGGATCAGCCGCTTGCTCATGACTGAATGGCTTTGTTGCTTATCTCATTTCCTTACTCCTAATTCTGTGGATTTCTGTCCTATTTTGTGCTTATCCTGCCTAGGAGCATTCCAGTCTTGTGGTGTTTTTATAGGATGTAGTATCCTTCCACCAGACCTTGCAATGCAGTGCCAATGAGAAACTATTTTCTCCCCACTCTCTCTCTCTATCTCTCCCTGCTCCGGATCTCCTTTTTAAACCGACCCCCCGCCCAACAATTGCTTTCCCTCCCCAGGACTCTCATGCTTTCAGGGGCTGCTCACTGTGCTATTGGCTGATTCTGATGAATATTAGACCAAAGATTTCTTGATGAGAATAAATGATTGAAAATGTACGTAACAGTCTAATTAATTGTATCATGGCAGATATGGGCAGTGCATGTGCCTGCTGGCCATTGCTTGCAATACATTATTCCAATAGTAAAGAGAGGAGAGTTATTAGGGCACCACCTCTTCATTGTTACTGAAATGCCATGGCCATTGGGTGAACCAGGGTTGACGCCGCCAGGGTCCAACTCTAGTGATTTCTGTCTCAGGGACATATGGCTGAATGCTGTTCTCTTCAAAGAGAGGTGGAGGAGTCTGACCAGGCTGGGCTTTGTGACTAGGGTGCAGAAGTCATTGCTTTGTTGCAAAGGAGGGGACGGCAGTCGGAAAACAGAGGCAGAGCAGGAGGGGAGAGTGCCACTGGGACACAGCTGCACTGAGAAGAAGAAGTAGTTCTCAATAGAATCAGGAGTGGGGCACAGTAGGGAATGCTGCCTTGGAATATAATTGTGAGGTGCAGAGGTAGTAAGAGATATGTGCTGAAGAGAGATATGTGCACTTCACCACACAAATTCTGTTTGTTGGAGTCAAGGAACCTATGGGCGGCTTTGCTTTTTCCAATGCTTGGTCCTTATTTTCAGATTGCATGTGGTGATACACAGCCAGACAAATGGGAGGGTGACAAAGGGCAATTGGGGCTCAGGTAGTGAGAGGTAGACAGGCCCACTATCAATTGGTACTATTGGCAGAAGGGAAGACAGACAATGTGGGGGAGGAATATCCAGTCAGTCAAAAGGCTTTTGAGAGTATATGTGAACTTTTTCGTGTTTGCAAAACTGGAACAATGGAAAGTGATACCTTAGGAAAAGAATCTTTCTTTTAAAAAGTGTTGCCACTTTGATCTTTTGCCAGAGTTCCTTGGAGCAACCACATAAAATCACCCACATGGCAAAATTATGCATGATTCATAGATCACCCTACTGTATTAGATCTCCATGGAGAGATGCTGAGACACTCCTCTGTGTTCTCCATTAGTAAATGCCTGATATGCTTCTCTCTTCCACCAAACAGGGATAAGACTCTGCACATGAAGATTCAAGCCTGCGATGCAGCACTGTGCTCTCCTTGAACTTTCTGGACAGAGACACAGATCTCTATGATGACGGTGAGTGAGGCCGACTGTGACAGCACTCTCCTAGGGGAAGCAGGGCTAAGGTACTGCTCTCTGTAAAGAAGTAGTGCTGAGGCACTGCTGTCCAAGAGAATGCAGGATTATATAATGCTATGTGCTCCCCTAGGAGAGGAAAGGTAAAGACACAGGACCAGGGGCTGTATTACAGAAGACTGCTCCAGCGCTAATTGTTGCTTTGCACCAGAGTATGTGCCCGATGGCATTACAGAGGATCGGTCTGTAATGAGCCGCGATGTTGGCACAGACTTTGAATTCTTTGTTTATGTGCGTTTGCGTCTGTGCGCATATTGTATTAGCAAACAGAGGCAAATGCACATAAACACAAACATACTCTGGCGCACAGCGACAATTAGCGCTGGTGCAGTCATCTGTAATATGGCCCCAAATGTACTAAGCACTGGTTGCAAAATACTGGTCACAATTTGTGACCAGTATTTTGTGACCAGTGTGGTAATTTGCAAACCGAACAGTGTACTAATAGGTCAGTTCGCACATTACTGACTGCGGTTTGCAATTCACGCTATCTCATGCTTAATAATGGCTTATTAATTGCAACCCACCAGGAATTGCAGCCATTACAGGGAGAGTGGCCTACTAAAGCAGTAGACAACCTTTTCTGAGATTTCTTTTTAAAAAAACTTTTTTTTTAAATGCAACCAATTTTTTCTTTAAAAGGAATACGGGATGCACTTGAAAAAATATTAAAAGTGTAAGTTTCAGTTTTTTAAGAGAAGATAGCAGTCCATAGAACTACTCACTATTCTCTCTTAAAAAAATGCTTTTGTCAACATTCACAAAAGGGAATTAGTGACTGCTTGGTAAAAGATTAATGTTTTGAGACCAAAATTCGGTCACAAACCATTACTAGATACCCATTTTGTTTCAGTGTTTTGGAGGAACGCTCTAAATATGCTCTTTCCAAATACCAAGCGATACCAAAAGGGATGATGGACGGAGCATTTGAGCAAATCGCTCAACCCCAATCAACTGATCTAGGTTTAATCCATCACCATTCTTTAGCTCACTCCTCTACCCCAGTTGAGACATGGCCATATGCAAATCAGCCTGACCCTGTGCCTCATGGGAACAGTCCAGCCCGAACTGCCAAGCCATGTCTTCCTTGGACCAGAAACAAGCACCCTGGGACCGGTTTCGGATTCATAATCCTCATCAGCCAGGCTATCTTGAATCCAG
Organism: Lissotriton vulgaris; assembly: GCF_964263255.1. Taxonomy (NCBI): domain Eukaryota; kingdom Metazoa; phylum Chordata; class Amphibia; order Caudata; family Salamandridae; genus Lissotriton; species Lissotriton vulgaris. The sequence continues at coordinate 661,039,350 of NC_141694.1, forward strand.
TGGTAGAGTGAGCAAGGGACCCAAGTCTGATAATACCCTGCCAAATTAGGGCAAACAAAGCAATACCAAAGGGGATGATGGACCGAGCGTTTGAGCAAATCAAACACTCACCCCAGTCAACTGATCTGTATTTAATCCATTACCATTCTTTAGCACACTGCACCACCCCAGTTCAGACTTGGCCGTATGCAAATCAGTCTGACCCTGTGCCTCATGGAAACAGTCCAGCCCGAACTGCCAAACCATGTCTTCCCTGGACCGGAAACAAGCATCTTGGGACCGGTTTCGGATTCATAATCCTCATCAGCCAGGCTGTCTTGATTCCAGTGGTAGAGTGAGCAAGGTACCAACGTCTGGGCATACCCTGCCAACTTAGGGCGTACAAAGCGATACCAAAGGGGATGATGGACGTAGCGATAGAGCAAATCAAACACTCACCCACAGTCAACTGATCTGGGTTTAATCCATCACCATTCTTTAGCTCACTCCACCACCCAAGTTCAGACATGGCAATATGCAAATCAGTCTGACGCTGTGTCTCATGGGAACAGTCCAGCCCGGACTGCCAAGCCATGTCTTCCCTGGACCGGAAACAAGCATCCTGGGACCGGTGTCGGATTCATAATCCTCATCACCCAGGATATCTTGAATCCAGTGATAGAGTGAGCAAGGGACCCACGTCTGGGCATACCCTGCCAACTTAGGGCGAACAAAGCGATACCAAAGGGGATTATGGATGGAGCATTCGAGCAAATCAAACACTCACCCCCATTCAACTGATCTGGGTTTAATCCATCACCATTGTTTAGCTCACTTCACCACCCCAGTTCAGACATGGCCATATGCAAATCAGTCTGACCCTGTGCCTCATGGAAATAGTCCAGCCCGAACTGCCCCACATTGGGCGCCATGTTGCAAGGATTTCTGCTCATACATAGAACTGTGCACAGAGACCTAGGAAATTAGTGAATTGTGGTTGGTACTATGGTGGATGATGAATTCAAGTCTGATGTCGTGCATACACAGACATTGGGGGACTGTACCGCCCAGTTGCAGAACATTGTGTTCTGATGCTTACATTGGAGAACGCCGATCCCAGTGTAACTACTCTTATTGTGAGTGACTCTTACTACTGTGTTCAGTCTTACAATGACAATCTGCCCTTTTGGACTCAAAATGATTATCGTGACTCCAAGGGTCGCACAATAAAACATAAAATTATCTGGGTTCCAGTGGTTAAGCTCAAAGAACGACTGCCGCTCGTTTTTGTAATTCATACTCTTGGTCATCAGCGTGTTGGGGTTGTTGGCAACTGTCTCGCAGAAAAGGCTGGAACACAGCAGTAGCAACATTTTGGCTGCTGCGAGCCAAGCAAGATTAGGGCGCCTTTTTCATAGCACACTTGCCATAATTTCATACACTTGGACGCTTCCAGGAATGCAGAGAGATTAGCCGATACAGATGTAATTTACACTTACTGAACGGAAAGGTAATGGGGCCCCCCAAAACAAGCTCAAGAGACCTTCAATAAGTTATAATACATAGTTCCTATATAGGGAGGGTGTTAAAACTAGGCGCTTTATCACCTGTTTGCACTATCATTGTAATATGATTCCTCCTTTTGTATTTTATGGAGTTGTAACTATGCTGACCATATTATTTTTAATCATATGTCTGCTTATGTTGACTATCGATTCGATAAACTTTATTTCGATTCATAAATAACGAATCATAAAAGTGTACACGTGACCGTCCTGCTATCAGCAGAAGCGGCCGCTCCACACGCTGCTCCCAGCCTCCTGGATCTGGTATCGTTAACACTGGGATCCTATCTCACACTCTGCTTGAGCCTGCACAGTTAAAGAAGCGTCTAGTTAGTGCGTAGCGCTAGATTGCCCCGGCCGCCGAGCATTATTGTTTCAATCCGCCGAGGCCATTTACATCGTCAAGCTACCAAAGTGCGCTTGTGCGACAGCAGTTCGTGCACCGTGCTGCCTGAAATAATATTAGTGCCTGCAATTGTATATTCTATTTGCGCCTCCGCCTTGACATCGCGCTCGCCTCCATTGTGCCCCAGTGTTGTTTTAAGACTGCCTGCTTGCTGCCATTTTGTTTGTTGTTGTCCTGCTTCCTTCCCCTGATCTCCACCCTGCCTCCCTGCTGACCCTCCCTCCCACTGATACTGACCTCGCTGCTCCTCCGCGATCGCGCTGTGACCGTCCTGCTATCAGCAGAAGCGGCCGCTCCACACGCTGCTCCCAGCCTCCTGGATCTGGTATCGTTAACACTGAGATCCTATCTCACACTCTGCTTGAGCCTGCACAGTTAAAGAAGTGTCTACTTAGTGTGTAGAGCTAGATTGCCCCGGCCGCCGAGCATTATTGTTTCAATCCGCCGAGGCCATTTACATCGTCAAGCTACCAAAGTGCGCTTGTGCGACAGCAGTTCCTGCACCGTGCTGCCTGAAATAATATTAGTGCCTGCAATTGTATATTCTATTTGCGCCTCCACCTTTGACATCACGCTCGCCTCCATTGTGCCCCAGTGTTGTTTTAAGACTGCCTGCTTGCTGCCATTTTGTTTGTTGTTGTCCTGCCTCCTTCCCCTGATCTCCACCCCGACTCCCTGCTGACCCTCCCTCCCACTGATACTGACCTCGCTGCTCCTCCGCGATCGCGCTGTGACCGTCCTGCTATCAGGAGAAGCGGCCGCTCCACACGCTGCTCCCAGCCTCCTGGATCTGGTATCGTTAACACTGAGATCCTATCTCACACTCTGCTTGAGCCTGCACAGTTAAAGAAGCGTCTAGTTAGTGCGTAGCGCTAGATTGCCCCGGCCGCCGAGCATTATTGTTTCAATCCGCCGAGGCCATTTACATCGTTAAGCTACCAAAGTGCGCTTGTGCGACAGCAGTTTCTGCACCGTGCTGCCTGAAATAATATTAGTGCCTGCAATTGTATATTCTATTTGCGCCTCAGCCTTTGACATCGCGCTCGCCTCCATTGTGCCCCAGTGTTGTTTTAAGACTGCCTGCTTGCTGCCATTTTGTTTGTTGTTGTCCTGCCTCCTTCCCCTGATCTGCACCCCGCCTCCCTGCTGACCCTCCCTCGCCCCTCCCCTTTCACTATCAATTTATGACAGATGCATTTGTGCGCAGCGTTCACGCGCAGCGGTCGCGCCGAAGGTGCGCCAAAGGTAAGCCCGTCTACGCCCGTCCGCGCCTGGACCGCGCCCAGCACCAGACCCCCTGGTCCCCGCAAACCGCACCCCTCTCTCATAACGTATGACGTCGCCACCCTCTTAGCCGTTAACCCCGGACGCACACCACAATGCTACGAAGCCGCCCCAGGACGTACCCACGGTCCCTTCGCCTGCCACTCCTGCAAGTTCACCTGCATCAAAACCCACACCAAATCCACTATCTCCAAACACAGCTCCGACTCTAACCACCTAAAATGCATCCTGCTAAACACCCGCTCGATCCACAAACACGCCACAGAACTCTGGGACCTACTCTACACTGCGTCACCGGACATCGCCTTCCTCACAGAAACTTGGATGAACGCATCATCAGCACCCGACATCGCCATAGCCATCCCGGACACATACAAGATCATCCGAAAAGACCGCACCAACCAAACAGGAGGACGCATCGCCATCGTCCATAAGAACACCATCAGAATCACAACCAGCCTCGACGATAACCTTACAACCGCCGAACACCTACACTTCCAGATCCATACCGACCCCAGGACCACACTTAGAGGCACCCTCATCTACAGACCACCAGGAACCCGTAAACAATTCTGCGAAGACATCACTGACTTCATCAGCCCACATGCACTCCCCTCCGAGAACTACATTCTACTGGGAGACTTCAACTTTCACCTGGAAAAGAAAAACGACTGCAACACCACCACCCTCCTGGACAACCTGGCCAATCTCGGACTGAAACAACTTGTTGACACCCCCACCCACTTAGCCGGACACACGCTCGACCCTATCTTCACCTCCAGCAAACACATCTCCTTTAATCATACCACAGCTCTCCATTGGATGGACCACAGTTGTATTCACTTCAGCTACAAAACTACCATGACCCACAACCCCACACAACCTATTCCTCGAGGAAACTGGAACAAAATCACCACCGACCAAATCATCGCATCACTCAACCAAAACCCTCCAGCCCTCTCATCAGACCCAAACGAAGCTGCCACCCAACTCAAACAATGGATCACTCACAGCGCTGACGAATTAGCACCCCTAAAAAACCACCAGATCAAACAAGGTAGCAAAAAGGCCCCCTAGTTCAACGATGACCTTAAGAATTCCAAGAAACTATGCCGTACCCTCGAAAAAACATGGAGAAAAAACCCAACCACTGACAACCTGACCACCTTCAAGGCAGCCACCCGCAAACACCACCAATTGATCCGATCCACCAAGAAATCAGCTCAACAACGCCCACAACAGCAAGGAACTATTCAACATCGTCAAAGAATTTACCAACCCCACCGCAGCCTCAAACGACATTACTCCCTCCCAAAACCTCTGCGACTCATTATCATCCTTCTTCTACAACAAAATCGCCGACATACATAACAGCTTTAACCTCATAGATGCTATTAAACATTCCTCCCCAGTGCTGCGCTGTCCATTGGAACTAGTGCTGAATGGACGTCCAATGGTCGTGCGCAGCACTGGGGAGGTAGTGCTGCCGTCGGCCAATGCACCGAGGCAGCACTTAAGGGGTTAAGAACATTTCAAAAGAACAGCCCACCCCACCCACATCCAAACCCAAACCGCTCTCTAACAACCTTATCGCCTGGAACCCAATCACCACTGAAGACACCATCCGCCTAATGAATTCCATCCATTCAGGCTCGCCAACCGACCCCTGCCCCCACCACATCTTCAACAAAGCAGACTCCATCATCGCACCCCATCTCCGTGATGTCATCAACTGCTCCTTCAACTCCGCTACCTTCCCAGAAAGCTGGAAACACGCCGAACTCACTGCCCTCCTGAAGAAGCCCACAGCTGACCCCTCTGAACTTAAGAACTACCGCCCCATTTCCCTCCTCCCATTCCCTCCCAAAGTCATTGAGAAAGCCGTCAATAACCAGCTCGCCGCCTTCCTTGAACTCAACAACTCCCTCGACCCCTCACAATCCGGCTTTCGAGCCAAACACAGCACCGAAACCGCCCTCATTGCAGCGACAGATGACATCCGAATGCTACTGGACAACGGAGAAACAGCTGCCCTCATCCTACTCGACCTCTCCGCCGCCTTCGACAGAGTCTGTCACAGCACCCTCATACAACGCCTCTGCAACGTCGGAATACAAGGAAAAGCCCTGGACTGGATCATCTCTTTCCTCGCCGGGAGAACCCAGAGAGTCCGACTCCCCCTGTTCAATTCAGAGGCCACCAAAGTCATCTGCGGAGTCCCACAAGGATCATCACTCAGTCCCACCCTCTTCATCGTTTACATGAGTCCACTCGCATCCATCGCGCGACAATACAACCTCAACATCATATCCTACGCTGACGACACCCAGCTGATCCTTTCCCTCACCAAAGACCCCAACACCAATCTTCATGAAGGCATGAAAGAAGTAGCCGAATGGATGAAAAACAGCCGCCTAAAACTTAACTCAGACAAAACGGAAGTTCTCATCCTAGGATCTTCACCCTCTGCCTGGGACGACTCCTGGTGGCCATCGGCCCTGGGCACAGCACCCATACCCACAGACCACGCACGCAACCTGGGCTTCATCCTAGACTCCTCCCTCTCGATGACCAGACAAGTTAACGTCGTCACATCCTCTTGCTTCAACGTACTCCGTACGCTCAAAAAAATCTTCCGTTGGATCCCCACCGAAACAAGAAAGACGGTCACCCACGCACTGGTCACTAGCCGACTGGACTACGGAAACACCCTCTACGCCGGAACTACAGCAAAATTACAGAAAAAACTCCAACGCATCCAAAATGCATCGGCCAGACTCATATTAGACATCCCTCGCCAAGCTCACATTACCGGCCCCCTGAAAGACCTCCACTGGCTTCCCGTCAACAAGAGAATAACGTTCCGTCTCCTCACCCACGCTCACAAGGCCCTCTACAAACTAGGACCCGAATGCCTCAACACACAACTGTCCTTCTACACACCCACCCGCCAACTAAGATCCTCCAACCAAGCGCTTGCCGCAGTTCTGCGCATCCACAGATCCACCATGGGAGGGAGATCCTTCTCCTACCTGGCGGCCAAGACCTGGAACTCTCTCCCCAATCACCTCCGCCTCACACAGAACCACATTTCCTTCAGAAAGGAGCTTAAAACCTGGTTATTCGATAAATAATGCACCCCCTCCCATAAGCACCTTGAGACCCTATGGGTGAGTAGTGCGCTATACAAATTTCTGAACTTGAACTTACACAAATTTCATAAGACTATTACACAATACACAAATAATTTAAAAAAGACCATACAATTAATTTAGCATCCGTAAACATGTTCTCTATCCAGATTTAAATTTCGGTACATACAGGGTATATTAAGAATAAAATCACATAACTAAACCAATCTATACACTGTTCTACTGAAAGTAAGTCATAAAAGTACATAATGCTGATCAATATCGATTTCTAATTTTGAGCGCTAGTCTGATAAAATTAAGCACAGCACTACATATAGCTGGAGTTGATAAGGACACTAAATATTCAAACCCATCCTTATAACAGTGAGATTCAAGAGTTAACAAAACAGGCTTAATAAATCGATTTCTTGGATCTTTATGCAAATTACAGAAAAGAATACGGTGCAAAGTATTTTGTGAGACTTTGTTATTACAGGGGCAAGGAGGTAGTCTCTCACACCACCCCGCCTGCTTAGGAAAAACAAAAAGAAAATGCAGTGTCTCAAGGCGGAACCTAGTCAGATAAAAACAACATTGGGTATGCATAATGTATGATGGGTAAGGTTGTTGCTGCAGCCTACCCCCTTCATGTATCACACTCTCACTATTTCGCAACATACCCAATCTAGTGCGATAGGCCTGTTTTATTTTTAATTTGGTCTCTTTGCCAACAGCTTCAGGATTTAGGTAGATGTCTCCCAAACCTAGCCTGCGAAAAGTATCCCTGACATATGCTAACCATGGGATCTTCGCAGGATAGTCAAGCTTAATACAGTCCTGCAAAATTTCCTTTGTAAGATTCAGTTCTTCGGAACACCATACCTTACTCCAAAGCAACAGAGGGGAGACACGGATAATGTTGCTCACAAATTCAAGACCCACCTCGGCATGACAAAAGATATTAGAAGTGCCCGGTGGGACAGATAGGAGGCGCTTTATAAATTTATTTTCCATGATTTGTATTTTATTGGGGTTGTGTGTCCCCTAAACGCCCGCACCATATATTGCAACAGGGAGGCATTTAGCTTTATATAAAGTTTTTAATTCTGTAATCGGCTTCTGACCCAACTTGCTTGAGAAGCGGAAAAGGGCCTCTATAGATTGCGTGGTCTTTTGGACACGAGCTGAGATTAAATGGTCCCAACTCAGGGTTTTATTAAATAAATTCCCTAGGTAATTAAAACTATCAACTGTCACAATGGTTGAGTCCTTCACAATAAGCTTTCGAGGTTTAGCACCTTTCGGTCCACAGACCATTGCAAAAGACTTTGTGAAATTGATCCTTAGATCTAAACCTTGCATAAAAGCTTCAAAAGCATTCCAACAGGTTTGCATGCTATTAGTTGTTAGGGTCATTAGAACCGTGTCATCTGCATAAGATAACATCGGTATCCGTTTACCATTTGCCTGAGGGAAATCTGCACCACTTTCCAGCAAGAAGCCTTCAAGACAGCTGGTGTACACCAGAAATAAAAAAGGCGCCAAAATACATCCCTGGCGGACACCTTCGGTCGATGGAATGGACTTTGTCTTCTCCCCTCCCCGGCCGAATCGGATCCGCACTGATGTGGCCGCATGCAGTCTACAGAGAAGAGATACCAACGGTTCTTCAAATCCCATAGACTCCATCGTCGACCACAATTTGTCTCTACATACCGTATCAAAGGCACTGGACAAGTCTATGAAAGCCAAGTGGATATAACCACGTTTGGCCATCATGTACTTGCCCATACTGGGAATCCACAATTAAACCTGTTGATTCCGCCCAGGTTTCCAGGCGAGCCAATATCACCCTTCCCATTAACTTACAGGCTGCGTCTATTAACGATATTGGTCTGTAGCAGATAGGGTCACTTTTATCCCCCTTTTTAAATATCGGTACTACTACTGCCTCTTGCCAGGAGAGTGGGATACGCCCTACTACCACTGCTCTGAATAGTTGTAATAGAAGTGGTACCCAGACCTCAATATTATACTTAAAAAGATCCAAAGGGACTAAATCCGGCCCTGGGGCTTTTAGTGGAGTACCTTTTCTCAAAGCGGCCTCTACCTCTAAAAGGGTCAGTGAAAGACTAAACATATAATCTGATTCCAAGTTAATATCAGCATCCCCTTCATAGCCTGTTTGTAGGATCGCCCCTTTTGGATTAAAAATGTTTCCATAGTGTGCTTCCCAGGTATCCCCTGGTATCTGCACCAACATATTCTCCTTTTCATCACAGCTTAAAAAAGGGCGGTTTATTACCTCCCAAAAGAGCCGACTATCCTTAAGTTCTGAAGCTCTCCCTAAATCGTCCCAGGCCTTTTTCTTTAAAACTTTTTTCCTTTTAGCAATAGTGTCTCTGTACATTTTCCTTGCTTTTCTGACCAGCTCACTATCCCTTGGAACTTGGTGTAGAGCCTTTGTAAGTTTGGTTTGTGCTCTAGAACATTCTGCATCAAACCATTTGCAGCCATTTCCTTTCTTTTTGCCCATAGTTTTTGAAAGGTGGGATGCCACATTACCCAGAAGGGCCTCAAACTTCTTAATTGTTACTTCCGGCTCATTAGTAGGAGTTAAGCAAGCATCTATATTTGCTTTATTTGATTTAAAGATCTCCACCTCTAGTTGATTTGCATCTATTTTATCCCACTTTAGGGTTACCCCCTGATTCCTGCTAAATTCAATTGGCTGAAAAGGGGGCAGTACTCTCTTAAGGGCAGTGCTCAAACTTAAAATTAAAGGATTTTGATCACTTATGGGGTTTGCTTCAATCTGAAAATCATTTACCTGGATATACCTTCTGGAGACCATGATAAAGTCAATGACACTGATCTGGCCCCCTGAACCCTGAAAGGTGGGTATGGCCGGAATTCCACATACTTTGGACATATCCAGGACGCAAAGATCATTGGTCAAGATATTATTTAAAGCTTCCCCTTGTTTTGAATGGTTGAAATGTGCCTATGAATTATCGCTTAAATCAACCAAACCACAGACTCTGGTGCCACTAAGTTTACACAAAGTACAGTTAAAATCACTGACCCACATAATAAAAAGAGGGAATATTGTGTTTGTTACCTTTGCAGTTTCATCATTTAATTTTTCAATAACCAAAGTAGTATGGGTATCAAATATGTTGTAATACCAATTAATTAGGAGGAGAGGTACTGAGAATAAATTAATATTCAAAAGCATTTGGTACCACGGGGAATCCACCAGTGTGACAGTTTTGATCATATTGTATTTCACAGAAATGGCAGTAATAAGACCACCCTTAGCTCTTCAAGCTTGTGACGGTTCAGCATGTACATTAAAGGTTTGATATCCATCCAAGCCATGATCCCCTCTACTCCAGGTATCCTGGAGACAAATTATCTCGAAGGATTCCATAAATATTACCCATACCGAGTCCTCTAGCCTCCGGGAGAGTCCAGCTATGTTCCATGAAATCAAACGGAAAGGGGGCCCCTTCGCCAGACTATCAGCTCTCCCCAAAATTGGTGGTATATTCGGCTGGGTCGCATCACTCTCACTGGTAGCCTGGTGTCTGTAGCCAGAGGAACAAGATCAACCTGTCTCATGATGGTTTTCCCACCTTGAGTTACTATAATATTAGTGTTCTCTATGGCCGGGGGTTCCTTTCCTATTTTTCCAGCAGAAACTCTTCCTCCCCTGGCCATTTATAGGGGAGTAGTCAACAGATCTAAATATGGGTGTGTATTGCTACCCGTCTCTGCCCCAGTTCCAGCTAGTTCATCTCTGTTAATCCTCATTGGACTAGCAACCCTTTCCCTGTCCCTATCTACAGTCCCACTACCAAAGGAGGAAATTTTCCGATGTCAGTCCACCCCCTCCAGACCCATAAGAGGGTTGAATCTGTTGCTTAACGGTAACCAATCCAAGCCATTGATGCCGAAGTGTCTAACCCGTCCAAAATTCTGTGATAGTTGTGGCATGCGAAAAGTCGCAAGGGGGTAGAAATAATCTAAACCCAGGGATTGAATATCTCCTATTCTGGCAAATCTTGGTTCCCTACGTATGTGATCAACAACCCAGGGGTCTCTCAAGTTGACAATTATGCAATCTCCTTCGAGATCCTTTGTGTTATGGCCCAACCATGCCACTCTCCTAACACCAAGGATCTCTGAGTTCACACCCGGCGGTAATCTCCTATTCTTACTAAGCCAAAAAATAACTTTATTGTTTAGCTCTCTATGTGATTCCTGGTAATCGGAATTAATTTCCGGTACCCCTGTTAGAATAATGGTCAAGGGCATAGACTCCGGGGAAGGTTTACACGAGGAAGCCTCTTTCTTGTGATATCTTTGCCCTGGGATACAATGGTTGAAGAGTGTTTAGCCCCATGTTTTAGGTTTTGTCCCTGTTTAGCAGCATCCGCCTTATCTACCTCACTAACTTGGGTCTTTTTACTTACTACACCTTTTTCTCCGGCGGCTGGTTGGATATTTTGAATCACCGGAATTGCGTTTTTCCCCAGATGAACAGCTTTTGGGTGATTTACTATTTCCGAGGATGTGGACGGGGTGGGTCTGACATCTTTTCTATTTAAGCTCTTAGTTAGGGCATCAAGATTTAAGGAATTCCCTTTCGTTGATAGCTCTATTTGTTCTAATTTTTCCTTGATTAACTTCATTCGATTAATCAAGGGTAATATTAGAGATCTTACTAAAACATCCATTTTACCAAGGAGATCCTCATTAGGGGACTGTGATAAAACGGTGTTAATTACAGGGTCAGTTTGGATGGGAGACTGAGCTACAGCCTGTGAGGGCTCCCTCCGGATTTGCATTAACATAGATCTTTTACCACCACCTAGTCTCTTACCACCCCCTTTCTTATTTTTTCTTCCCTGTTTAGGGGTTACAATCATATTTAATCCCCTCGGTGACTGATCATATTCTGTCCGAGGAGCAGGGGGTGGGGGTGTTGGAGTAGATGTTCTATGGCTCAAATCACTAGAAGGTTGAGTAGGCAAAGTGGATCCCAACATGGAGCCAAAACTGGGACCCTCCAACCCTTCCTCCCGTGGGCTAGGAATTGGGCTAGTATCCACCAGAACAAGTGAACTATTTCGCTGAGCTGGTGTTACAGCAGATTCAATCGTACCCAGAGAAGAACGCTTACCAGTTAAGATATCTAGTGACAAGCGTTTTTAGGCAAAGGCTATTTCTTTCTCTAGAATACCAGGGGCCCGTTTAAAAAACTGGTCCAAAGTCCCTGTGACCATACCAGCATTAGTATTCACGGTGACAATTCTATTTATCCCAGAACGTAAAGCCGTGGTCACAAAACAAGAGTTTCCAATTACCCCTAGAAATATGTTCTCACAAGATAAAAGCTACTCTGACACAATAAATGACAGAACATATTAAAATCAGAAAGTCAAGGAGTCAAGGGGTATGGCCCAGCCCCAACCATCCTCGGACGGCCTCAGACGGCCCGCCCTTTGCCCGGGCTTAGCCCCGCGCGCGTCCCGCGGTGGCGTAAGGGGCGTTTCTTATATGGGAGGAGGAGGGGGCGGGAAGAGGCACCAGGTGCGCAAGGTTAACAGCGCACAAAGACCTCTGGGCCTCGCAGTCCCGCACTCCTGTTATCGCCCAGATGGTAATCCCAAGTTAGCAAACCAACAGCAGCTCCAAGTTTGTAGATGGAATGTAGCTTGTGAGTCAGCAGCAGTCCCGGTCAGAATAGGAGCAGGAGATTTAAAAGCACCAATTTAAACGAACGAAAGTGTCAAGTTCTACGACTACGAGCGGCTCCCGCGGAGCGGGGGCCGCGAGTCGTATTTAAGGACAGCAGGCAGAGAACAGGAGGGAGGAGGGGCGGGAAGAGGCACTAGGTGCGCAAGGTTAACAACGCGCAAAGACCTCTGGGCCTCGCAGTCCCGCACTCCCGTTATCGCTCAGATGGTAATCCCAAGTTAGCAAACCAACAGTAGCTCCAAGTTTGTAGATGGAATGTAGCTTGTGAGTCAGCAGCAGTCCCGGTCAGAATAGGAGCAGGAGATTTAAAAGCACCAATTTAAAAGAACGAAAGTGTCAAGCTCCACGACTACGAGTGGCACCCTGTGACTAAAATACTGAGCATAATATCACATTGTAAAATAAATATTTTAACCTTACCCTGTCTCTTATTTTTCTCCTGTTGTGGACTGGTATGAGAGTATAACAAAAGAGTGTTCTCTCTTCCCACCATTCCTAAGTTGGCAGGGTATGCCCAGACGTGGGTCCCTTGCTCACTCTACCACTGGATTCAAGATAACCTGGCTGATGAGGATTGTGAATTCGAAACCGGTCACAGACTGCTTGCTTCCGGTCCAGGGAAAACATGGCTTGGCAGTTCGGGCTGGACTGTTCCCATGAGGCACAGGGTCAGGCTGATTTGCATATGGCCATGTCTGAACTGGGGTGGTGGAGTGAGCTAAAGAATGGTGATGGATTAAACCCAGATCAGTTGACTGGGGGTGAGTGTTTGGTTTGCTCAAATGCTTCATCCATCATCCCCTTTGGTATCGCTTTGTTCGCCCTAAGTTGGCAGCGTATGCCCGGACGTGAGTCCCTTGCTCACTCTACCACTGGATTTAAGATAGCCTGGCTGATGAGGATTATGAATCCGAAACCGGTCCGAGGATGCTTGTTTCCGGTCCAGGGAAGAGATGGCTTTGCAGTTCGGGCTGGACTGTTCCCATGAGGCACAGGGTCAGACTGATTTGCATATGGCCATGTCTGAACTGTCATGGTGGAGTGAGCTAAAGAATGGTGATTGATTAAACCCAGATCAGTTGACTGGGGGTGAGTGTTTCATTTGTTCAAACACTTCGTCCATCATCCCCTTTGGTATCGCTTTGTTCGCCCTAAGTTAGCAGGGTATGCCCAGACATGGGTCCCTTGCTCACTCTACCACTGGATTCAAGATAGCCTGGCTGATTAGGATTATGAATACGAAACAGGTCCCAGGATGCTTGTTTCCGGTCCAGGGAAGACATGGCTTGGCAGTTCGGGCTGGACTGTTCCCTTGAGGTGCAGTGTCAGACTGATTTGCAAATAGCCATGGCTGAACTTGGGTGGTGGAGTGAGCTAAAGAATGGTGATTGATTAAACCCAGATCAGTTGACTGGGGGTGAGTGTTTGATTTGTTCAAACGCTTCGTCCATCATCCCCTTTGGTATCGCTTTGTTCGCCCTAAGTTAGCAGGGTATGCCCAGACATGGGTCCCTTGCTCACTCTACCACTGGATTCAAGATAGCCTGGCTGATTAGGATTATGAATCCGAAACCGGTCCCAGGATGCTTGTTTCCGGTCCAGGGAAGAGATGGCTTTGCAGTTCGGGCTGGACTGTTCCCATGAGGCACAGGGTCAGATTGATTTGCATATGGCCATGTCTGAACTGTCATGGTGGAGTGAGCTAAAGAATGGTGATTGATTAAACCCAGATCAGTTGACTGGGGATGAGTGTTTGATTTGCTCAAACGCTTCATCCATCATCCCCTTTGGTATTGCTTTGTTCGCCCTAAGTTGGCAGGGTATGCCCAGACGTGGGTCCCTCGCTCACTCTACCACTAGATTCAAGATAGCCTGGCTGATTAGGATTATGAATCCGAATCCAGTCCCATGATGCTTGTTTCCAGTCCAGGGAACACATGGCTTGGCAGTTTCGGGCTGGACTGTTCCCATGAGGCACAGGGTCAGACTGATTTGCATATGGCCATGTCTGAACTGGGGTGGGGAGTGAGCTAAAGAATGGTGATGGATTAAACCCAGATCAGTTGACTGGGGGTGAGTGTTTAATTTTCTCGAACGCTTCGTCCATCATCCCCTTTGGTATCGCTTTGTTCGCCCTAAGTTGGCAGGGTATGCCCGGACGTGGGTCCCTTGTTCACTCTACCACTGGATTCAAGATAGCCTGGCTGATGAGGATTATGAATCCGAAACCGGTCCCAGGATGCTTGTTTCCGGTCCAGGGAAGACATGGCTTGGCAGTCCGGGCTGGACTGTTCCCATGAGACACAGCGTCAGACTGATTTGCATATTGCTATGTCTGAACTGGGGTGGTGGAGTGAGCTAAAGATTGGTGATGAATTAAACCGAGATCAGTTTACTGGGGGTGAGTGTTTGATTTGTCCAAACGCTTCATCCATCATCCCCTTTGGTATCGCTTTGTTCGCCCTAAATTGGCAGAGTATGCCCAGACATGGGTCCATTGCTCACTCTACCACTGGATTCAAGATAGCCTGGCTGATGAGGATTATGAATCCGAAACCGGTCCTGGGATGCTTGTTTCCGGTCCAAGGAAGACATGGCTTGGCAGTTCGGGCTGGACTGTTCCCATGAGGCACATTGGCAGACTGATTTGCATATGGCCATGTCTGAACTGGAGTGGTGGAGTGAGCTAAAGAAAGGTGATGGATTAAACACAGATCAGTTGACTGGGGGTGAGTGTTTGATTTGCTCAAACACTTTGTCCATCATCCCCTTTGGTATCGCTTTGTTGGCCCTAAGTTGGCAGGGTATGCCCAGACGTTGGTCCCTTGCTCACTCTACCACTGGATTCAAGATAACCTAGCTGTTGAGGATTATGAATGCGAAACCGGTCCCAGGATGCTTGTTTCCGGTCCAGGGAAGACATGGCTTGGCAGTTCGGGCTGGACTGTTCCCATGAGGCACAGGGTCAGACTGATTTGCATATGGCCATGTCTGAACTACCGTGGTGGAGTGAGCTAAAGAATGGTGATGGATTAAACCCAGATCAGATGACTGGGGGTGAGTGTTTGATGTACTCAAACACTTCGTCCATCATCCCCTTTGGTATCGCTTTTCAAATACCAAGCCAGCTTTTGGTTGTAAACCTAAATTGCCATTTGTTAATGTGTTCGCGAATCACAATTTCGTGTCGTACAGAAGGAACGGCCGTTTTGTGGTCCCAAACACCCTGATTCTGCCAATCTGACTCTTAGGGACCACAGAAAGGCTTTGTACATCTAGACCACAGCTTTTTTTAACACCTTGCGTGCTCATGACGAGCTCAGCTGGTCATGAGGCACGGTGGCGCTGTGCTCATGACGAGCTGAGCTCATCATGACTGGCACAGCGCTCACACGCAGGATAATTCCCCTGCTATGGTGAACCTTCTGTGGAAACGGGCATGGTCATGACGAGCTCAGGTCGTCATGAGCACCGAGCCACTGTGCAGCGTGACGAGCCAAGCTGGTCACAATTACTGTGGCGCTGCACGTGGCCCCCCTGCCCCCAACGCCGCGGGGGAATTAGCCCTGCGGTGAAGGGGTTAAGAAGTCACAGGTGTGAACGTGCTCTCCTAATAGAGGCCGGGTTGTGGCACTGCTTTTTGCAAGGAAACAATTTTATTCACTACTTTTCACTAGGGGTCAGGGTTGAGACACTACTCCCCATAAGGAGGTAGGCAGCACAAGGCACTGCTCTCGGCGATGAGGCTAGGTGAAACAAGGCTCTCTATAACTTCAGTTCATCAGAATAAGGCATAGCAAAAACCACAGCCCTGAAAGTGCAAGGAAGTTGGGGAGGACAAGAAGTCATTGGCTAGGAAGTAGGAGCAGTAAAGAAAAGGGAAGCGGGACAGACAGAAAGAGAAGAGAAAACAGCCCATCATATGCACTGCATTTAAGGTCTTGCTTTACAGATGGAAGGGCATTTCGCCCAATAAAAAAATTTTGAGCAGAAAATGCTCCTAAGTAGGACCAGCACAAAAACAGGGTGAAAAGCCATCGAATTAGGAACATTCATAGAATCTGTAGTTTATAGCGCTGAGTCCAAAAGACGATGTCACCAGTAATCCAATAATGTACAGGATCTGCCACCTGATCTCTAGATTCCACCCAAAGCAGATAATTTATAAAATGGAATTCCCTTGAGACGGGACCAAGCCTCAAGTAGCACTGGTTTGATTGATGCTCTGAACATACTTCTGTTCTGGATCGAACTCTTTCAAGCATCGAGGCTGGCCTAGTTTCAGCATGTTGACAGTCCTTGATGTGATGTTGCCTATGGGATATGTTTGTGTATATGATGGCGAAAAAAAAGAGAACTTCGACCAACATATTGGGCATATCAGAAACCTCTTTCAGAGCAAAGTGTGGGTGGGGACGCATGTGTATCACCAGCTTCCTATAAAAAAATATATAATTAAAAAATGCATGAATAGAATAGTGCATGCATACATACATAGAGGAGCTTTGGGCACGCCTTCTTCATCCATTAGTCTGTTCTAGTCATTCACATTTTGTTTCTTCGCATAACAGCAAACAACATGGGCAATGGGACAGCCCGCTTCGCCAATCTTTCTATTTATTGTGTTTGACACGTGCTTTCAATGATACATTATAATATTAAGCTTGCCTAACCCCGACCTATTGCTTTGCCATTGCTTGCTTACAGACAAGTTTTAGATACGGTCTAAGAGGCTTGCTTGATTTTGCTTAGATCGGTCCACATTTTTTTGGATCGTGTGAGGTTTGTGATGCAAGACACCTTTTAAAAATATTCTTATATCAGTGTGACGTTTTCGTCGGGTAAAGCAGCCTTTTTTTAAGAATCGCGCTGCTTATTAGCTGCTTTGTATTTCTGACAGACTGACTGTGATTCATGCATTCTAACAGGTACAATCTTTTTTATTTCTTAGTATTGAACTCAGTGCTCACAATAAAGATTGATTAATAATTGCTGAAGGCTTGCTTCTTGCTCGCAAGGGCCAGAGGTCATATCAAATGCGGCATTTCCAATTCTGGACAAAATGCCTGCCCACATATGACCTGATGAAATGTGGTATGGGATTTGGAAGACGGGAGAAACTCATCACACCTGATGTTATTACTGCCATGGACCTAAGCCCCTGAGTACCTAGGGACGTGCTTGTTTCCAGCACGAACAAAAAAACCCTGTGTAGCTAATTTACACAAAGTGAGAGAAACAAAATCGTTTTTTTCCTTTTTTTTTTAAACCAAAAAAAATGTCCTTGAATAGCGCACTGGGTTTTAATGCTGGGCAGGTGCGTAAACTAGAATGCACGAGAAAAGATGCAGGGTGCCCAAGCAAATTGCCTAGTTGCCTTCTTTCGTAGTCATCCTTTATCTACATTATGTTTTAGTATCCTTTAAGAGGTTTGTTTTCTTTGTTGATGCTAATTCATGTTCACATCAAATGTTCTCAAAACTGCAGTCTCCAGGCGAGCCACGAGCGTCTTACATCTGTTTTAGATCTGGTGTGTTGTCTCTTGAAGCACCTCCTAATGTGAAACTCAAGCTAAAAGTGTACATAGTGTTCTCTGAAAATGAGTGCTCGCAGCAGCCACCCAGTGTAAATGGAGAATGAACCTGACTGATCTCAGAGACGTGTTTTGAAGCTTTCCTGGAATAGGCAGATGATGCCCATGCATCCCACTCTTATTATATACAATATCAGCTTGCCATACCCTGACAGTATGTGACAGACTAACTAATAGCTCAATGATTAGCGCGGCAGACCCCGATGCAGAGGTCTTGCCCGGGACTGTAAAGTTATCAAGGGTAGTGACAACCTAGGCCGCAGAGTGGGGCCTAACTAAACAATAGTGCAATAACAGACACCAGACACTAGCTTGCAGTTAGGGCCGAAGACCCCGAGGCGGTCTCGCGCCCGTTTATTTATACCTGGGGCGTGACCCGCCCTCAGGCTGCATGCGTGCGTGCGTGCGTGTGTGGACGGGCCGGGTGGCTCCGTCAGTACATCCCTCCAAACCTACAGTTCTTTAGTCCAGGTTATTTTACAGTCTCAGGGCCGCGGAGACCACATACATAGTCCTTTAGTCTCCGACTGGGGGTTGGATTAGGTCGGAGGTTGTATCTGTGGCTCCGTGGCTCCGCAGCGGGCTCCTGGCATTCTGGCTGCGTTGCGGTAGGTGTTCCGCTTTCCGTATGATTGGACGTTCCTCTTTCTGGGTTGGTGCTAGAGTCTGAGGCCGGTCTGGACTCCTGCGCTTCTCGAGCAGGCGGTACCACCAGGGTCCCCGGGGGCGATGGGTATTCGTCGCTTCCTTCTCCATGCTCGGACTCTTCTCTTCTCTCGATGCTCTCTCCAGCAAACCTCTTGAACCACGATACGTTCCTGGTCACCGCCCTTCTACCGTGCGTGGCCGATACCATCGTGCCGTGAATGTTCACGACCTCCCATATCTCTGGCTCAAACGTGGCTTGGTACTTCCAGCTGCGTTGTCGGGTCTTTAGCACTACGCGATCACCGACCGCCAGTGGTCTGACCTTGGCGCTTCGGGTGCGGCTGGC
Source organism: Lissotriton vulgaris (assembly GCF_964263255.1). Taxonomy (NCBI): domain Eukaryota; kingdom Metazoa; phylum Chordata; class Amphibia; order Caudata; family Salamandridae; genus Lissotriton; species Lissotriton vulgaris. The sequence goes on from NC_141694.1 coordinate 661,058,068, forward strand.
TCTTTCATTTGTGTTCCTTCTTCTGTTCTGGGTGGCGTCATGGTCTAGCTCGGGGGCCTTCCAGGCCGGGCATGTCGGTATACAGTCTCGCAGGGTCCTGCGGAACATGACGTGCGCCGGCGCGCACTTGGTGGTGCAGTGTGGGGTTTGACGATAGGCGTTTAGGAACTGGGCCAGGCACTCTTCTGGGGCTTCTCTCTGTTCCACTCCAATCTTCAGGGCTCTGTTCATCGTTCTCATAAACCTCTCGACCTCGTCGTTTGCCTGCGGCCACTGCGGCGTGATTCTTCGGTGGTTGATTCCCCTCCTGCTGAGGTATGCCTTGAAGTCGCTGCCTTGGAAAGGCGGTCCATTGTCCGATTTCACCTCATCGGGGAAGCCCAGCATGGCAAACGTGCGGTCGAGCGCTGGCTTCACATGGGAGAAGGCGGTCGACTGAACTACCTCGACTACTGGGAACTTTGAGCAGGAGTCTATGAGCACCAGAGCTTGTCGCCCATCCGGGAACGACCCGAAGTCCATGCTGATTTTGGACCACGGAGTCTTACACTGGTCTTCCGTGATGACGGGATGTGGCACTGGTTCTTGGCTGGTGATAGCGCACGAGTGACAATTTTTGATTGCAGTCTCCACCGCGCTGTCCATCCCCGGGAACCACACCCGGCCGCGCAGGCGGGCTTTGGTCTTGGCCACTCCTTGGTGCCCTTGGTGGGCGAGGCTTGTGGGTATGACAATAGTAGTGCCTCTCAGCACCACGCCGTGGGGCCCCACGCTTAGTTCACTCTGGGCTCTCCACATTTGCTGCCGGAAAGTCTGTTCTTCTGGCGTGAGCGCTCCGCACCCTTCAAGGAAGCGCTTCCAGGAGTGTTCCTCAAGAGTGGCTTTTACTCTTTTGAGGCATTCATCCTCTCGCGTGGGGGCCCCTATCTCCTCCAGCGTGAGAGCCTTGGGGCAGGCATCTTGAGTCAGGGCCCTAACGAACTCCTCCACGTCTTCTCCATCCGCTGATTCGGATGCGGGAGAGGGTTGCCCCGGATGTCTAGATAAGAAGTCCGCCGGGTTGTCTGCTCCAGGGCGGAAGATGACTTCGAATCGGTATGGTTGGAGCTGAACGGCCCATCTTTCGATTCTGGGTGGGGCCAGCCTGGCGGAGCCTCCGAAGAGCGGCACGAGCGGTTTGTGATCTGTGATGACCTTAAACTCATGACCAAACAAGTACAGGTGAAAGTGTTGGCACGCCCACTTGATCGCGAGTGCCTCCCTTTCGATCTGTGCATATCTCATCTCGGTCGGAGTCAGTGCTCGGCTTGCATACGCTGTGGGTACCCACACTTGACTCTCTGTTTTCTGTAGTAGGACTGCGCCCAGTCCCACCGGGCTGGCGTCCACGACGACCTCTGTTTGCCGGTGCGGTCTGAAATAGGCCATAACCTGGTCGTCTATCAGGGCGTTCTTCACAGCTTGAAACGCGTTGTCCTCCTTCTCTGTCCACAGCCAGGGTTGCCCCGACTTCGTGAGGGTGCGTAGGGGTTCCGAGAGGGACGCCAGATTAGGGATGAACCGACCGCAGTAGGTAGCCATCCCTAGAAAACTGCGGACTTCAGTCACAGAGGTCGGTTTGGGTGCTGCCCGGATGGCGTCCGCTTTCTTCGGGTCTACCTTCAAGCCGTCTCGGGAGAAAATGTATCCAAAGAATTCCACCGATTCGTTATAGAAAGAACATTTCTCCCGGTGCAGGGTGAGGCCGTGTTCCGCCAGTCGGTTGAGCGTGGCTCGGAGGTGACCATGGTGTTCCTCTAAGGTCTTGGAGAAAACGAGGATGTCATCGCTCAGGTTGATGACGCCTGGGAGCCCCGACAGTGTCTCTCTAATTGCGTTTTGAAATACCTCCGCAGCGGAGGAGTCGCCGAAGCTCAGGCGTTTGTACCTGCGTAGGCCAACGTGGGTTGAGAAGGTCGTGATGTTCCTGCTGTCCGGGTGAAGCTCTAGCTGATGATATCCCGCGTTTAAGTCCAGTTTAGAGAACCAGCGAGCCCCATTTAAGTCTGCCACGATGTCGTCCATCGTTGGCGTGAGGTGCCTTTCCCTCTTTTTTTTTTTTTTAAAGTTTTTAAAACCTTTATTATAAAAGAGCACACAGCTATTCAGCCTAACATCCCGGAGGCAAGGCAGCATAGACTCAGGAGGAGAAAAGTGCAAGGTGATACACGACAGAACATTGCAGGTTGTTTTTTATTTTTCAAGAAAGATAACTAAACCAAGAAAAGAAACGCCAAAAGGCGCGTGAGATTGGCAATGGAGCAACAGAGACATAAAGGAGTCGGCTAAGGGCAGGGGGGGACAGGCAGAGAATCGATAAAAAGAATGAATGATAGGATGAAGAGGGGGGGAGGAAAAAAAAGGAGAAGTACAAGCAGTATAAAACAGTTGGTGTCACAGGTTAAGGCGATAAGTGTTCGTCCAGAGGGACAGGTTCCGGCGGCAGGCACACATCTCCCCTGTACGCATTCCATGCCCCCCACACTTTATTCCATGTCTGAGGCCTCCCCCTAGCAACATAGACCGTCTTTTCTCGGAACATGCACCAATCCATGTTGGCTTTCCATTGTACCACCAGGGGGGCTGTAGCAGCACCCCACTTTTGAGCAATATCACGCTTGGCGACCATATTGCCCGTTGTCACCCAACGAGTCTGCGCCGTGTTGTGATCAGATGGTTCCCAAACGTTAAGGAGGCACCTCCGTGCCTCTGCTGCCAACACCACACCAGTCACCTCTCCCATAATCCGGTGCACTCTCGCCCAGTAAGGGGCAATGACGGGGCATTCCCACAGGATATGTAAAAAGAATGCGAGAGCTCCACAGCCTCGACGACATAGGCCATCGGGGGAGAATCCCATGTGTACGAGCCGGGGGCCGGTAACATACACCCGGTGAAGGATTTTGAATTGCACCAATCGGAGACGTGAGGAGATAGCAACCTCCTTAGGGGAGGACACTGCACTCTGCCAGTCCTCATCGTCAAGTTCCAGGCCGTCCGCCATCCATTGGTCTCGCAAGCACAGGAGGAGATCAGTTCGAACATTAATCAATTTCTTATAGGACAGGGAAATAGCACTGGTGCCTTTCCCTCTTAATGGCCTTGTTGGGGAGGCGCATGTCCACACAGAGTCTTATGGCCCCCGGTTGCTTCGGCTTGGGAGCTACCACAAGGGGGGACACCCAGGGGGTGGGCCCTGACACTTTCTCTATTACGCCGAGTTCCTCTAGTTTCTTCAACTCGGCCTCCACCTGCGGACGTAGGTGAAAAGGGACTCTTCGGTGCAGCAGTGCCGTAGGTTTCACCGTATGGTCGATGTGTAGCCTGAACGTTTTTCCTTTCAAGCGGCCCAACCCTTGAAAGAGCGCTGGGAACTCGTCCAACAAAGTCTCTGCATGCCGTTCGTGCACCTGGTTAGCGAAGAATACCAGTTGTAGGTCCTCCGCCGTGTGGCAGCTGAGGAGCGTGCCGCGCTTGCCACCCGTCACGTGGAACTTGGTGTTCACTTCCTGTCCATTGCATGCGACGGTGACATTGATCACGCCGCGTAGGGGTAGCGGGTCGTCGCTGTCGTATGTATATATCCGTGCCTTCGACGGTGACAGTGGTGGTCTGGGGGACAGTTGCTCATACTGTGCATTGTCCATCACATTAACTGATGCTCCGGTATCGATCAGCGCCTTCACCGGGGATCCGTCGATTTGCACCTCGCATCATGGGTGGTGGCCTCCTTCTCGAACCTTCTCGCCCCACGAACGAAACGAAAAACACTTTGTCATCGTCCTCTTCCACTCTGCAGGCCAACTGAGCGGCATCGCTGTCAGCGTCGGGATCCTCCAACGACAGTTGGCGCACACCTTGGGCGACGCCCCTCCCCCATTGTCCAGTTCTGCGAGTGCCGTTGCTTCGACATACTTTGGCGAAGTGGTTCAACTTGCCACAGTTCGAGCAGGTCTTTCCTTTTGCAAAGCACCGCCCTTGCGAGGGGTGATCCATTCCGCAGTTCCCACAAGCCGAGCGCGGCGACATGGGTTGGCGGGACTTCTGGTTAGTCTGGCCGGGTCGCCTCCGGATGGCATCGACCTGTTCCTCTTTCACCACCACCTGTTTCGCTGGCGCGGCGGGCCTGTCGAGTGCCTCTTGCATAGCTTCAGCCCTGGCGTTAGAGAGTTCATGCGACCTTGCTAGGACGAGGATCTCGTCGAGACTGATCCGGGGCTGTCGAAGAATGAGACGCCGCAGTTGGACTGACCTGCAGCCTTGTATGAGTTGTGCCCTGATCTCCAGAGTCCGATCCGGCAGTTCGCAGGACGTAGCCAGCTTGCGAAGCCTTGCATAGTAGACGTCGATGGACTCGCCTTCCACCTGACGGGATTGGCGTAGTTTGAACCATTCGTAGTCGGGGTTGGCGCGTGGGTCATTGAGCGCCGTGAACGCAGCCGTGTAGTCATTCTCGTCACCCCGGTCTGGTAGGGTCTCGAACAGTTCGTACAGCTCATCACCCCCGTAGCACATGAGTAGGGAGCGCTTCACTTTGGCGCCAGTCTCACGCACGCCAACGAAATAGTGTTCCAACCGCCCCAGCCAGAGGCGCCACCACGCAGCCGCCGTGGGCGGGTCAGCCAGCTCGCTGAACGGAGGTAGCGGCGTGGCCATGGCATGGCCAGGCGGGACAGGCGCAGCGTTGGCCGCTGGGATCACCGCCTGTGCGTTGGGAGGGACCACTTGTTGCTGGGCCGGCGGCGGAAGAGCCGCAGGCGCCTGAGGATCCGGGGGCTGAAGAGCCGCGTTGCCGTTGCCGTCCTCGTTCATCTCCTAGTCGTAGAGACACGAGGGCCTCGTGGCGTGTCGAAGTACTTGGAGAGCGGGAAAGACACGTGCCCGTGAGATGCGTGAGAACGCAGGGCGAACCGTGCACTTCCGCGGACCCCGAGCGCGGGGTGGGGCAAGCGTCGGGGGCCGATGCTACCCCCCGGCAGACGCACTTCAGGTGCCCGCTTCTGGTGGCAGCCGACAGCAAGGTGAGGCCTCGAGAGAGACGGTGTGGGAGGCTCACCTGAGCGCCGAGGCAGGCGCGATGAACTGACCTTCGGGTCGACGGGGCTGATCGGGCCCAGGCAGCTGCACCTCCCTCGCGGAAGGCGGCGTAGGCCACAGCCGCAGGCTCGAGCGCAGGCAGCGCGAGCGCGAGCGCGGCGTGCAACGCGCCGCGGGACACCACAGGCGTGTCCGCGGGGGCGAGGCGTGGGTAGAGGACCCGCCTCATCGCCAGTGTAAAGTTATCAAGGGTAGTGACAACCTAGGCCGCAGAGTGGGGCCTAACTAAACAATAGTGCAATAACAGAAACCAGACACTAGCTTGCAGTTAGGGCCGAAGACCCCGAGGCGGTCTCGCGCCCGTTTATTTATACCTGGGGCGTGACCCGCCCTCAGGCTGCATGCGTGCATGCGTGCGTGTGTGGACGGGCCGGGTGGCTCCGTCAGTACAGGGACCAGAGTTCAATTCCCCGCCTCGGCGGGTCTTGGGCTCAAAATTCCATGGACCTGATAATTCTCGCCTCGGTGCCTTTTCCAATCATGGAGTCCCACTCTGCAACTCTGGGCAATAGCTTGCTTAATCACCACAACAGCCCCCACAACGCTAAGGATGCCTGGTCTCCACCTTGGGGGTGCCCAGGAGTGGACCCCTCACAGGGAAAGCCAGGATGGGTTCCACAGCGGTATTCGTACAAGCGCCTTGAGACCCTTGCGGGTGAGTAGTGCGCTATACAAGTATCAATTTATAATTTACAATTTTACCCTGCGAATAGTAGCACAGCATAAGAAGTGGACATTGTAGGCATGGGGTTAGCATTTTTATTTTAGATGGTATGACAATCAGCCACAAGTGAAACCAAGTGCAGACTCTTCAAATTACCCACACACTTCCAAATGAACAAGCCACCGGGTTGAAACTAATAAACAAAGACCAAGTGGTCGTTAGCATACATTTGATATCTATGGCCTTCCTAGAAGAGAAACTTTGAGCCACTCTACAGTGCTCACAGGAATGAAAATATAGTAAGGGGTTTGGACGCTGAGAGCCTGCCAAGGCCTTAGGTTTGAGCCTGCAGGTCTGCAGCTGACATAATATTTTAATGTGGAATAATGGATCCTTGGATAGACGACATAGACCTCGTCCAGGAACAAGAACAGGTCAGGAGACTACGGGCAGATATTGAAAGAAGGATGAGAGTGTGATCCTGGAATGGTTTTGGGAATATGAACAATGGGGCACATTACCAAGGGCCTTATCGCCGCTTTAGCGGGAATTTTTCCCGGCAAAGCGGCTATAATTTTATCGCCCTGTCGCTAACACCAGTTAGCCACAGCTAGTAGGTGATAGCGATCATCTTGGGGCCCACTTTGCATGTCAGCAATAATTATCGCTAATGATATGCAAAGTGGGCGTGCCAAGATGTTAGCGACTGTAAACAGTCGCTAACATCGCTATCTCCTATTACCTACTTTTGGAAATATTCGCGCTAAGCGCGAATATCTCCAAAAGCTAACGCCTGCCCAGAGCAGTTCTTAGCCATGTTAGGTGGATAACATGGCTAAGAGCATTAGCTCGGTAATGCATTAATATCGCTGACTTTTCAGTGATATTCATGCATTTCGGCCGATTTTTATCGCTTAGGAGATAAACCTTGATAATAGCAAGGTTTCTAAGCAATAAAAATTGGCGAAGCACGGCGATAAAATTATAGCCGCTAACCAAGCTTAGCGATAATTATCGCTTATTCTTGGTAATATGCACCAATATGTCGCCAATGATGCACAAGGCGGGACAATTATTTTAGTGAAATAGGTGAGTGGATGTATGAAGACTATTACGGTATGCCTGAAGAATGACTCTAGTAGATGGTCCCCCACTCTGCTCCCACCTTCCCCAGAACAGTGATCCCTTTGCTGCCAACCATGCACTTTGGGAGTCTAAACAAGGATGCAGTTTGAAAACCAGATTAGTTCCTAAATACGGATCTGGCCTGTGGCAGAGTTGTTTACTCTGTAGGGAAATAAGGCCTAGTGTTGTGGCAGATCATTGGAAGTTTGAAGTCTGGTTAAAAAACAGAAACGTTTTAAAAGAGGCAGATTTTAGATTATTAAGGGAGAACTGTTCATTTTATACAGCCAGATGTCACACTGTAGAACGAAGCCCAACAATACAGGCATTTCAATAGTGTATCGCAGTTAGTTTACTTAAAATATAAAACGAAATAAAGGCTCAGAGTTTTATAGTAAACTGTACCGTAAATATACAGCTACTAAAAGAGCAATGTTTAGAGTCTGTAATGTTCAAATTATGCAAGTAGATCCTTTGGGAGGCAATTCAACCAGCCAAGAATGAAGTGCAGTGTTAAAGCAATACACCATGAGTCACCAAGGATTTTAAGTTCATCTTAAAGACCTCGAGGAGGCGTTTATGCGAATCTCAGGAGGGATTTTTGGAGTTCAGTATTCCAGGAGCAGTGCCAGAGAACAAACCTGAGCTGTTTTTGTTTTTTGTTTCTTTAACCTGGGCAATTCTCCCAGTGAAGATTCAGCACTCCGGAGAGAAGACAAAACCCAGCTAGACTGAATTTTCGGCAAGGTATTTGAGGTGTCAGGATTTAAAGCATTAGGCTAAATGCAGAAAACTTTGAATAATCATGTTTGTTTGGAGTCAGTTGAGGGGTGTGAGAATGGAGTGAGGTGGTCAAAACTTTTCATTCCTGTGGTCAGTCTTGGTGTAGCAAAGAGAGTTTTCAGCAGTGGAGCTCGGTTTGTTTTAGGTATTTCAGTCAGTACGGTGTTACCATAATCAAGTCCAAAAAAAAAAAAGTCTTGAGATGAAAATTTTTTCGAAGCCTAATGTGGAATGGAAGAAAGTGGTTCCTGCGCACACGCACGTTTGGTTGATGGTCCGATTGTGCGGACTACATTATCTACTTGTGCAGAATAGAGGTTGAAAAAGAAGGGTAGGATTCAAATTTCTTGTGAAAAAGTTTTTATAAGTCAAAAAATGGACAGTACAGTGAGGGGGTAGCCAGCCGACACGTGTTTCGTCACACCGTGAAGGAGATGTGACTCATCAGGGCTGTAGGGCTACAAGGAGGAGGTATCATGTGGCTGGAGGAGTACGGAGAAAAACGTTTCGTCCGCCTTGAACAAGCTGCGTGGAAACGTGTGGTGAAAATTTGCCGGGTAGAGGCAAAAATAACAGGGCCAGTGGCATCCTGAAAAAGCGGCTGGGTGAGAAGGGTGCACACAGAGTCCGTGCGTCTGACTGCTGAGATGTGGTATGCAGGTAGTGGATCATGTGGAATGGAAGCTTTGATTTTTATTGAGTAGTCCAGTTTATGTTGAACACTCTTTGTTATGGCATTCAAATGAGCTTGGAGATTATTATCTCAAGGTTGTAATGCTTACGAGGATCATTCACAGCAGTAGGTGCTACTAACACCTTATGAGTTTAGCAGAAGGACACCTCCTTAGTGGTTCTAGGGCTTCTGGTATTATTAGGCAGGGGGTTCAGTGCGCGGGGGCTGGTGAGGAGCACTGCAGAAGAGGTCCATTTGCCAGAGATGTCGGTGTGCAGCAGTGGAAATGAAAGAGCTTCATACGTGTGGGATAAGGTACCATAGTGGGGAAAGGATGTGGAGGGTATTTAATACTGGAAGAGCTGTACATAAAAATGGGGTAATCGGGAACCAAGAGCCACAATAACACTCAGAGAGGGGTACCTGGGGGTTGCTACTATGTTACTATGCTTCAGCAGGCCATACACAGAGCCAGGGGTCTTCACGCTCACCCATATCACATGCACCTCAAGCTCTACGACCAGATGCTCTCCATAATGTTAGGGTGCAGATAAAAGGACTTCTGCAGGACTTCGAGCAGATGCCATCCCAATGTTATGTTAATATAACTTTTTAAGCGCACGAATACTCTGAGATGTCTTGGCGCTAAACCTGACCGTAAGCCCTAAGGGTAAGTGAGGGGGAATAATTAATTGAAAAATAACCAAGCTTTCAGGTCTTTTCTGAACGAGGCTATAGAGTTGGCAGCTCTAATGACCACCGGGAGCATATTCCATAGTTTAGCCGTACAATGGCCTATGCTTCGAGCTCCCCAGCTCGGAGTACGAATCCTTCGAACCAACATCAACCTGGCATTGGTGGACCCTAGCTGTCTGCCAGGGTGGTACCAGGAGAAAATACTTTTCAGAGATACTGATTGTATATTATTCAAGGCTTTATATGCTACGCATAGTGCCTCAAACTTAATTTGCTGTGCCACTGGCAGCCAATGAAGTTTCCAGCTGAGCAAAGTGAACACATATTACCCTATGTTAAACACATTGAGAATTAAAATTAAAATAAAACCACAATTGTGTGCCTTGAGAACACTCTGTGGATGCCATATGACACCAGTTATGTAAATGGGGTCTGAGTACGACCGAGGTAGTCATCTGCGCTTCTCACAGAAAATGCTCCCTGGCACTTCCTGCAATTGACCCTGCCTGAGGGTTGGTGCCTCCGACCTTAATACTGGGTCCTGTGTCCACCAAGTGCTTCTAACATCACGTTTTGCTCTCCATGATGGGCACCTGTCCATCTCTCTGCTCCTCAATGGCCATGCCAATACAGTGTTCTCAGTCCCACTCACAATGGAAGGTGCCAATGAGGGTCTCATTGACCCCAGGAATTCACTGCTTCTTCTCTTCAGAAAGCAGCGAGTCAACCCCTTCCTAGATTACAGTATATATTCACTTAGATATAAATAATGGGGAAAAACGATGGCGACCAAACAAAAGGTAGCCTCTAATGGACTCATTTGACCCCACTTGAAGGCTTTCCTGGTGTTGGTGGAAGCAAAATCTTAATCAATTTGGTTTTATTATCTTCTACTGCCATGAGGTTGGAAAATCAGCCACAGCACGGTGGTAGGTTCTTCCTCCTCCACAACCACCTTCCCTTCTCATCAAAGCTTAAAGCCCAGGGAGGACACCAATTGGATGAAAGGAGAGAAGAGCAAATCAAACATACACTTTCAACCTCTTTTTTTGCGATGTGAGGCAAAGACAAATATTAACAATCCTACTGGTGAACCTCGTTGAAGTTTATGGTATAGACAGCATCATGTTGTAAGAACCTTCACGGTCTAATGTGGACATCTGAAGGATCAGCACTCTAGTGTTTTTCTGCGCCTTGCTTGCAGTCTACCCAGCTGATTTCTCACCTCCCACACCATAGCATTCAGAAAGTATTTTTCTGCTGTATTACCCCTTTGTTTCTTGGAATGTTATCCCTTGGGGTGATCAAAAATGCAAATAACACTCAAACATGGTTAAGTTGCATTGACTATAGGTGGGGGGGGGATTGAAATCATAGGGTTCAGGACCCACTGGGGCTATAACGTAATATGGTGTTGTCACCAAAGGTACGTCCATCTACCTGATTGCTTATGCTTTGAATATAATGTGTAGTATTTAGTATTATGTGTGTAGTAAAAGTACTCTAACTTATTAAAAGAAAAAACAGTGACCGGACAATGATTTATTGATTGTTGTGTAACAGTGAGCTGGGGTTACTAGCCAATACCGTGTCCCCTGAGTAGGACTTAGACTGCTATGCTCCGCCATCCTTAGAGAGTGAAGTGGGACAATGAGGTACTCGTTCCTAGTAAAAGACAGCTGTGGACAGTTTTACCTGACCCCTTCTGCAGAGCAGCAACACATTTTTTTGCCTTCCTCTGACTTATTTTGCAGAACTATGTGTACTTCTCCCTACTAACCAGTGGTAACGTGCTCATGATCCATCCTGTAAACATGGTAAAATTTGTCTACACCTTATTTTCACAATACTTTTTCGTGTAAGTCCCTAGTAAATGGTACTATCTGTACTCAGGGCCTGTAAATGAAATGTTACGAGTGGGCAGCTGTACTCATTGTGCCACCCACTAAATTAACCATTTAAAACTTGTCTCAGGCATGTCACTGCAGCGGGTAGTGCAGTTAAACTGCTATTAGCACTGGGCAAAATACACCTTTGAAAGGCCTAAACCTTCCTTTTTATTACTTATAAGTCACACCTAAAGTTGGCCCTAAGTATCATAGTACATGGTATTTAAAAAGTAGGGCATGCAGGTTTAAGTTTTACATGCCATGGCAGTGAAAAACTAATCAAGTCTTTTTTCACTGTTGTAAGGCCTACCTCTCCTATATACTAACACTGGATGACATTATTACACTTAATATGGGTGCTAACTTCAGATTGGGAAAAGATAGAGAAATCATGTTTACACTCAGTAAGGTTGGATTTTAAGTCACTATTCTGAAAATGTCACTCTTAGAAAGTTGGTATTTTTCTGCCTAAACTTAATGTGCCTTTCTGCTGGCATCACGGTTCACATGACTGAACAGCTCTGCTGTTGGAGTTTGTGTATTGCTTTCAGTCATGGGAACGAAGAAGGCCTAAGTGTGAGTTAACTGGGTCTTCCTGACAGGATGGCTGGGGATGAGCTATTACCTGCCCTGTTTACATTTCAGATGTCCCTGTCTACTATACACAAATTAACCTGTCATGTCACTTTTGTCACCCTATACAGTTTTAATCCAGGATCAGGGGAAGGGGAAGAACTGACCACAACCAGTTTTGGGGGTTGGTCAGGGAATTCCCACGTTTTGCACCAGATATAAAAGTAAGACCTTCAGAACCTTACATATAACACTCCAGGGCCTGTGGGAGATTCAAAAGAAGGACTACCCTGCTTCTGCTGGAAGGGCTTCCCTGCCGCTGGAAGGAAGATTGGAGATGCTAGCCTTTACCAAGAGGGAATCCAAAGATCATTTGGCTGACCTCCTACGTAAGCTACTGGGACACAACAAGCTGCCACAGGCATCCCTGCAGCTGCCCAACTCACTAGTACCAACAGAACCTACCTGTACCTGCCTGAGCCCTGCTGCTGGCCTTTGCTGGAGTCAGTCCCGATCCCCAAGAGGTGCCCCCTGTCCCTGAATCCTTGGCTGGCATCCTTGAAAACCCCTCGAGGAAAGGTGGAAATCCTAAAGTTTAGGATCTTAGTTTGGCAGCTGGTGTAGGAACACCTAGAAACATGGAATGACACTCCCAGCCCTGGTGATGAGCCATTGCTCCTGGCCTGAAGTCAACTCCAGGCAGTTCATTAGTGCACCTTAGAATAGCCTTCTTTCTCTACTTCTTACCAGAGAGTGCTGGATGAATATGGTGGCAGGAAAGCCACAAACGGCTTCTAATCTGACCCATGTGCCCCCATAGAGAAGGAGAGTGCAATAACTGATGCACTTGATGAAAGAGCAGGAGCTGCTGAGATATTGCATGCTGAATAAGTGGACAGGAGTCACAGGTAATGCTCATTTACTATTCAATATCTAAGCAATGTCTTTCTTATTAGCGGTCCGGACCAGACCAGTGTATGCTCAGTGCTAAATGATGTGCAGTTTTGAAGTAAGCATGACCCACCCTCCTCCCTGCAGCTGACAGGGAAACACACTTATGTGACCACCTAACTCACGTCGGTTGCAGCGCTTTCACACAGAACCTCCTCCTCTCACAGATCAGGTGTGGCTTTCAGGAGCTTACAATTGGTAGACTTTACAGTGGTGGCTCATACCTAAGGGCATTGGGGCTCTCCCTGAGCGAAGAGGTGTGGTGCAACGGCCAGGGAAGCTGACTTTGTAGGACAGTGCTCATGGTTCGATCCCCGGCTCCGGAAGCAGCTCAGCTCAGCACCATGTGATTCTGGGCAATAGCTCACTTAATTTTCACAATGGCCCCTAGTGTCTTGAAACCGGTAAGGGTGAGTAGTTTGCGCTTTACAAATACGGATTATATTTTTTTTGCCCTCCTTTCCTTCTACTTTCTTGCAATGAATGTGCCTTTGCATGTGATGGCCTGAATGTCTTTGCTGGAAGCGGGGGTCAGGCTGTCATGGAACCATTGAAAAGTATGTATGTGTCTAGTATAAAGGATTTAGTAGGACTTAGCCATATACAGCCCTGCCCTGAAGGCTGCTGTGCCACACACGTACATGTTTGCAGCAGCATTGCTGCTAAAGACAGACCAGGCCTTCCGTACTGCTGAGTGTGGATGTCAGTCATGACCGGTCATCCCTCCCTTTCACTACCCTTTCGTCACATAATCCCTGTGATGAGCTGGGAAAGGGTAGGGTGAAAGCGAGAGGCTACATTACTCATTTGCTTTTCACTAAGGGAAGACAGATGAAAGTATGGTTAACCAGTTGGCTCCAAGTCCATGCACACTTGTAAATAACTTGGAAAGTGGTGGACACTTGTGAGCATGTTTCAGCTACCTGTTCCACCCTGGACTTCAAAGAGACTTCTTGGTCCAAGACAGAGTGAATTGGATGGTTTGATGAGGATGAAGTCCCTCCCACTCCAAAGTAAGCCAGAATGAGAAGACCCAGCCACAGTGGCTTACATATACCAGTGCCAACCAGTGTCAAATGTAAACAAGCATCGGCAATGTCAATAAGACTGGCCAACTAGGCACGTGCCCTGGCTTTATAGAGTAAAATTAAGCGACGTGCACTGAATCACAAGAATCGTACATATGCGGAAGGCTTTTTATGCGAAATTCCTTCTGGTTACTTTTTTTATAAACCTTGCTGCTTTTTTATGAAGCCCAGCTGTCATTTGATAGGGATGCCGCTGCTCTAATCATCTGAGCGGATTGTGTGCTATAAAACTGTCAGTATTTAAAAACACCCCATTATTTTAATCTGTGTCTTGGAAAAATTCGCATATTTTGTCGCTCAGCCTTCTCCTGAACCCACCACCCTGTGAAGCTTTATTTTGTAAAATGGGAAATAATAATCGAAAAAAATCAAAGAGAGCACGGATCCATAACAGTAGTTCTTTATACTCAGTTTCACACGGATTTTCAGTGTCCTGTTTTGTTAAATGCCTCCTTGAAACTTGTTCTTGTAAAATGAAAGTTTCACCTGCGAAATTATATGCAGAGAGATTTCAAATGACTATCCATGAACAGTAAAGGGCGCCTAGAATCCTTAAGCGCTACAGGACCATCAAAATGGTTGTATGTGCTGTAAAAATACACAAATTAACATAAGCAGTAAACCACATCTCATCCCCAGCAATGTGCTCACTATCCTTTTAAACAATAAAAAAACAAGCATTGGCATAGCCAATAGGTCTCACCTTTGGGACCTTCTAGGTATTTAGCCATGCATCACATTATCCTGAGTGCTACAACCTCTACTGTTACTTCACGAACCACTGGTGAACGGGCAAACACAGTCAAGGATGGGCTCCTGTGCCATTTAATAAAAATATGGTAACGTCTTTTCAGAATAAAAAAAAGTGTATTTTTGTAACAACGAAGCTTTGACACTAATAGGCACATGATATCCCTGTATTGAGAAGTACTTTTTAAAGTGTTTTTTTTTCACAAGTGGTAAACTGAACTTATATATCTCGAAGTGCTTTTATATGGGATAATGAAGAAAAGAAGAGCTTTAGTGGAATCAAATATAACAGAGGCACCTTAAACCATAACATTGTAAAAACCCTAAACCCTAAAGCATTACAAACTAAACAATCACATTAATTAAAACGCTTTAAAAAAAATCAGCCAATAAAACGCCTCAAAAACCTATTTAAAATCCATAACATGGAGTAAAGTCAGATATGTAAGTGGTTTGCCAATCAAATGTCAGAGCAGTGGTGGCTTCAAACCAAGAAATAGGCCTGCATTCACAATTTTCAAGTGCTGTTGTGTACTGGGTCATGGATCAACCCAGTGCTCATGGTTCCAGCTCTGCTGCTTCCAGCTGACCCAAACAAACCGGACATCTGGAACGCGTGCACAGCAGCTGGGAACCCCAACCTATGGCGATCAAAGGTCTTTGGGCCACAAATGGCTGGACTGTACTTTTTACCTGAGCAAAGGAACTAAGCCGCTGCCTACGTTGAGGAAGTGGTCGAATGGCAGTCCATGGTAATTTGAAGGGATGAAAGGCTTTGGGCCTCTTGGTTGAGGGCAGTAACCGAACACCCATTCTAGGGATCCGGAGAGAGCACTGATGCAAGAAAGCAGCTTTCTTCTCCGATAAGGGGGCTTATAATAGTGTGAGGGCAGGCAGGTTCGGTGAGGGACCAAGGAACACAGTAAAATGCCAAGAGGGTAAAATAACTTGAATTAGCAAAGCAAGCTGGACACTGGAAGGCGACGGGCCGGTGTGATGTTGCCAAGATACTAGTTAAGTCTCAGACATAAACAAACCTGCATCGAGAGAGAGCTTGGGAAAGGACTTTCCACTACTGAGTCCCCCGAGGCTGATCCATGCCAGATTTTCAGGATTACCACTACGTAAATAACTCAGAATGCAATGTATTGTTCGTTAATTTATCACATGCCGATGCCTACAAAATATGGCACAAACCAAAGCATCGGTTCCCATTGATGAAATGTTGACCAACCTTGCTGCCCATGGGCAAAATTTATGCTCTGCCCATGAGTGCTATGTTTGTCCCGGAGCACTATGCTGAAATCGCCAGTCCCGTCCCCTGACATGGATGTTGTTCAGTGGCACAGCTTCTGACTTTGGAAAATGATACTTGTGTGCCCAATATTAACTTAGGCACTTGTGTTTATGGGAAATGTACTTAACCTCCCTGTCTCCCATGACAATTTGTTGCTGTTATATATATTTCCATGAAGCGCGCTACCTCATTGCAATGTAACTTGCATTGTCCCAATTTCCTGTTCCCGTCCCTACTTCCCATCAGATCCTATTTGATCTACTCAGTTTTCATGTCATTTTATCTGATAGCTGTAGCTTAGGCTTGAGTACTCCTTGTAGACTCAAATATTTCACACAAGCCAAACCTTTTTGATTTGCACACATAATAACAGCGTATTCCCTAAAATAATTAACTGTACTTATTTTATTAGGGGCCCTATTAGTGTACCTGTTTGAGCAGGACACAGCACAACAATAACGGCTTCAGGGAGCTATCAATGCATGAGACTAGTATAGGAAAGTAAAAATAAACGGATGTTGCTACTGTATCCAC
This sequence comes from Lissotriton vulgaris, assembly GCF_964263255.1. Lineage (NCBI taxonomy): Eukaryota > Metazoa > Chordata > Amphibia > Caudata > Salamandridae > Lissotriton > Lissotriton vulgaris. Next base: position 661,074,227 of record NC_141694.1, read on the forward strand.
TGCATGAAGCTGGACGCACAGGATGGAGTGTGGCCGGATACAAAGGGGTCTTTAAACTCTCAGCGGGAGTACGTCTTCAGGGCTAATTAACTTCACAGCATTCCGGTGGCAGGGGTAGGAGGAAAAGAACGGCATTGAAATGTATACACTTGTGGGCAGCGGAGCACCACAAGCATTCTTCTCCAGCGAGTGACTAAGGCTGTGTGGAACATGAGAAGTTTCCTAACTCATTGAGAAATACTATTTATATAGCGTACATCATCAACTGAACTGGGTCAAGGCGCTGAAATAAAATGGAGGTATTACGGTGCAGCTTAATATTGGTCCCTTATCTATCACATGCCGTCCATCACAGTCTACTGAACAGTGTTTCACCAATTATTTTGTTTCTGTGTAGCATGCCCACTCTGGAATGACTAGCATGGCACCTGGAAGGCTAAATCAACACCCCTGCATCTTCGACTGTATCTGTCTGGCCCAGTAGACAAACAAAAGAAGTGTGGGGTGTCGGGATATGGAGGAGGGAACAAGTATGTGCAAACTACAGCCCCTTAAACACAACTACAATGGAGATCAGGTAGAGTCATTCACTCATCCTTAACAAGAGTGTCAGAGAGAACAGAAGGAAATAAGATAAGCAGTATGTGATGCCAGAGATTGCTTTTTTGTTGATGTGCATAAATAAAGCGGTGTGGACTCGCTAAGTGGGTCCATGCAAAGCTCCAGCCGTGACGTGCATAATTATTGGGAAAAGGCGCGGCCTCCCGATGAGTGCCCATGTAACCTTCCGGTCGAGTTCGTGCTATATAAAACTACAAAAAAAAAACGCCTGACCTGCAATAGGCAGATAGGAGGAGGGAAGAGAGGCCATCACATGCCGCTGTACTGTGTGATGGCTGAGGAAAACGTTCTCTGAGTGAAATCGCCAGAAAGAGAGCTAAACACACAAACTACTGATCCAGCTCTTCTAATGAAAAACTGTCTCACAAACGCTACTTATCTCCACAATACTCACCATTAATCATGAATCACTACGAAGGCCCATAAACTAACGAGACAATTTTTGAGCGACTGAATCATGTGACCTAATTAATCAGATCTATTCACAAACTATTTACAAATATATTTACAACTGCAGTTTATCATTTCCTACCATGGATTTAAACATATGTCATTTAATTAAGTCACAAAGGCGAATGGATTAAACTAATGGTAACTAGACCATGAATAAACAAGACCAGCTTGTTGTTTCAAAAATCTAATTTTATTCACTTTATTATTCAAAGAATGAGCATTTTAATTAAGAATTTTTATTTTATTAGCAAATGAAAGCAACATTTTATTAAGGAAATGATTTATTAGACTGACACTTCAAAGGCAAATTAATCAGCATAAATTAAAGCTAAATAAAGTTTCCATTCCCTAAATCTTAACATCCTGTCTAAAACTCGCTTCACCTAGAAAGAATAATCTTTAAAGACTGCTGTCCTTACGTTCGCCAAATGTCCAACAGCACGTCACGCCCTTCAGCATTCAGGAAACAGGAGGAAGAAGCCTTCTCGCCTGATCATGGGGCTAGGTTTTATACCTTTCTAACTAACTAATCTTCTCAATATTGTTCATATTTCTTTGCCATCCAGAGTTCCCATTGGCTGTCTTATGTCAGTCCATATTGTGTCATCACCATTTTCAAACCGAGAACGGGCTTTTCTTTACCCCTATTGTCCTTTGCTTTCGTGTCATTTCGCTTCCTTGTAAAAGTATCTTTTTACTCAAGCTAAAGTTCATGACTTCCTTGCCTTGGCAATCTTGTCGCTTCCTGTCCTTGGAACATTCTCCATGAGCACATTAAGCACAACTTATTCAACAGTATTTTCCTGACAAAATTGTCAACGTGGTAAAGTTTCCACTTCTGTGCAAGGCTCCTTTCTGGACAGGATTCGAAACGCCATCTTTTGTAGGCCTAAGGCCTCCCTCGGAAACTATTATTTAAACAAACAAAAAACATTAATTAATTAGAGAAATTAGACCCATTCTGTTAACCACCCCCTTTGCTAAATATAAACCTGTAATTTATGTTACCTAGCTAAGCACACAAAGCAGCATTTATATCAACCTTCTTCTTTTAGGGCATAAGGATTCTCCACGAGCTTTTGCCACAGAAAAAACATAACATAACATAAGCACACAAATAGGCACATGCCATTAATTAAACAGCCGCATTTAATACTGACAAAGACAATAGACAAGGTTAGTTTATTATTTTCTACACACTTGCAATTGCAACATAGAGCATATAAATTAGTCCCACATGTTTTTTCTGAATGTATGCATTTTTAAAACTAAGTTGATTAATGATTTCAACACATGCTTATTAATACAATTACATTTGGTATGGAAGATTAACTTTGCGAGTTTGAACAAAATTTAATTCATCAGTTCGCTCCATCAACTCCCTCATCTGGTGATTTCATAATCACCAAACTACACCCAAAAATTTCAGCAAAATTTTAATCTTACGAACATGCTTTGAACATACACTGTATTAGTTTTTCTAAACCTTTGATTCAGCAGTTTGTCTACAACTCTCATATTGGGCTCTACGAAACTCTTCTAGTTATATTTCCTTTTCTCGTTCTTTTCTGAGCTTATAAATATTTTTCTTCTCCTTTGCATATTTCTTTCTCTTGTGTATCATGCAACTAATTTTTAACAAAAGTGTCACTATGACTATAACTATTACAGGATAAAGTATTTTACCAATGATTGAACTACCAATCTCTTGAAACCAGTTTCTGATTGCTGCAAATCTTTTACTCAAACATTCTGAAAAAATGTTCATCTTCTAAAGGTTCTATCTCAGTATGTAATTCAGTAATATTTTTGATAAACATCTCTATGCTCTGGATCTTATCTGGAATGTATGTACAGCAATGCTGGACATGTAAAATTCCACAAACTCCTCCCTCTTTTGCAAGCAGAATGTCTAGAGCAAGACGGTTCTGTTCTGCATTACCATTGACCTCATAGCAATGAGTTCTATATCAACTAATCGAAATCCACTTGCAGTATCTGTTGACAATCTGTCCACTATTGTAGACACTTTTCTGATTTTATTTGCATTCAGGGTTATTCCCACCATAGGTATAATTGCACCAAATATATTTCCCATTATTTCTGAAAAACTTTCCCTCCTGAACCTATTCAGGCATTTGCCAATTTCAAATGAACCTTCTGAATTTCTATCTATATGAAAAATCTTTGGAAAAACTAAACCAATATAACAAGTCCCATACCAGTGGTCTGGGAGATTGAAGTAAGCTTTGTTCCCACAAACAAAATAAAATCCAGGGAAAATTGGGTCTTTGCCTCCTTTAAATCCCCACCCTCCTAAGATACGATAGGTATCTTCACATTGACTAGCACCCACAAAATATTTATCAAATTGAGTATTATCTCTCCTTATGCACAAGTTTCCACTAACAGGTCTATCTATGTGTATAGCAACATTTTAATTTCTAACATTAAGCTTTTCATCCTCACTCTGCCAAAACTTAGATTTGGTTTGTTTCAGCATCTCATTTCTTTTATAAATTGCTCTTCTCTCTTCAACCATGTTTAAGAGAGACTTTTCTTCCGTTCTCAATTTGCATGTTAAATTGTTTCTAAAAGCATACTCGTAAGTGAGTTCATTAGTCACTATAAAAAATTCCCTCATCTGTTTAGCATGTTTCAGTTTATTTAGACTATTGTCAATTTTTAAATTTGCAAAACTCTCATCATAATTAGAGTAATAATACTCCAATCGACCTGTCCGATAAAACAAACTAGCTACTACACTACAAGTGATGCCATAAGTAAGAGGAAGCATATTATAAGTTACCCCTTCCGAAACAGAAGCAGGTAGTTTCACACAAATGTAACAATCTTTCACATTCATCACCTTAACATATTCAGATAAAAGTCTAGAAAAGGTATTACTAGAAAAATCACTAACAGATCTATCTTGGCGGATCTCTGGTTTGTGCTCAATGACTTTATTAGTCTTACCTACTACATCATGAATAACTTGATTAGACACAACTTTACTAGTCATATTTGCTTCATACATTTCTTTGTCAATTCCAAAAGGAAAAATGAGAGCTAAAATTAGCCAAACAAAAATTATTAAGATCACACAAATAGAAGACATTTTGCAACATCTTCTTAAAATAGAGCATCTCTAATTGTTGTTAGTATTAGGCATCTTTTACTATGAAACAAGAGCCTTTCAAAAAAAATTAAAAAATTAAAAAATCACTAAATATAATACCCCCTTTTTTACTTTTTTTTTAAATTAAAGAATCCTCTAACAGCTTTTCTTCGACCTTACGTCTCACATCAATGTGTTCTTCCAGCTAACACAATTTCTTCGACCTTGTGTCACCTAACACAATTTCTTTGACCTTATGTCACCTACAACTTTCAACCTTATATGAAAACAAAATTAATCATTATCACTTGTGTCATCTATATCTTCTTGACTACTACTGCTCACTTCCACTACTGGTGGAATGATGATGTAGGTCCATTCAGGTGACTTATATTTTTGATTTGGCTTTAACACCCTCTTTGCTCTACTGCTAATCACTTCTATTTTCTTTCCTGCTTGATTTTTCTTATCTGAATCACTTTTCTTTAACCTGTTCTTTTGATTTATTCACTAATTTGAATTTCAGACTCTCATTCTCATTTGGCCAATTATCTCCTTTTCTTTAGAGTTTCTTCTTTGGCTCAGTTTGATTGCACTCCACTCTCCAAGCTCTTTTTCTTGATCTTTTCACATTGGATTCATCATCACTTTCATCTGTTTCGCTCTCTGTGATATCAGCTTTAGATTCAGTCACTTCTTTACTCGGCAGCTTCACTCTGTTAGGAACATCGGGGCATATTATCAAGGGGGTTTATCTCCGCTTTTTTGGCTTTAAAAGCCAAGAAAGCGGAGATAAAATTATCTCCCTATTACCTAGCTGCCGCTAACACCAGTTAGCGACAGCTAGTAGGAGATAGCGACCATCTTGGGCCCCACTTTGCATGTCAGTGATATTTATCACTAATGAGATGCAAAGTGGGCGTGCCAAGATGTTAGCGACTGAAAACAGTCGCTAACATCGCTATCTCCTATTACCAACTTTTGGAGATATTCGCGTTAAGCGGGAATATCTCCAAAAGCTAACACCTGCCCTGAGCAGTTCTTAGCCATGTTATCCAATGGGAGGTGGATAACATGGCTAAGAGCATTAGCTCGCTAATGCATGAATATCACTGACTTTTCAGCGATATTCATGCTTTGCGGCGATTTTTACCGCATTTGCGTTAAACCTTTGTAATACCAAGGTTTATTTGCGGAAAAAATCGCCGCAGCGCTGCGGTAAATTTTTGTCTCTAACCAAGCAATAGCGATAATTATCGCTATTGCTTGGTAATATGCCCCATCATCCTTATAGCTGGTACTTGGTAATTTGCCTTCTTCTTCAATTATTTCCAATCCACCAGTTTCAGAATTTTCGTTCCTTCTTCCAGAGCTTCCAATCCGCTTTTCAAAACTCTCCTGATCTTGATTCACTTCTTGTTCAGACTCTTTTTCTGCTTTTTTTTCTAGCAGATCTTCATCATTTTCGGAGTCAAGTATCACAATTTCTAAATCTTTTTCATTCAATGCCTCATTCGCATTTGAATCTTCCAGATGTCGACTTCCTTGTCGATCTTCAGGATCTGGATTTCTTTCAGGTTCTTCTTCAGAATCTGAATCAGTTGTTGTATCACCTTCTTCGTCAGGATTCCCAGGTGGTGGTACTCGAATGGTATGACTAGCATGTATCCATCTCTTCAGACCTCTACACTTTACTGCATTTGTTGTGACAAGAATCACCTGTCTTGCCTTCTGCCACCAGGGTACCAGACAATTCCTTCTTCGATGAACCTTTGTCCTCACCCAATCTCGTGGCAATAGATCATGAGCCTGTTGTTTTTCCTTTGTAATACTTCAGTTCCCACCTGATGGAACACAGAAGTCACCACGTCAGAAAGGTATTTGCAGTAGTCCATAATTGCACTATCATTTATACTTAGTACTTTATCAACTGGAACAAATGCTTGTCTCATGACTCTGCCCATCAGTATTTCCTGTGGGCTTAAACCAGTTTTTCTATCTGGAGTACTTCTCAAAGACATCAAAACAAGTGGAAGTGCATAAGTCCACTTCATTCCAGTAGCCAAACACATTTTTGCCAGCCTATTCTTGATTGTACCATTGACTTGCTCAACAACACCTGATGCTTCTGGTCTGTAAGCACAGTGTAGCTTTTGTTTTATACAGAGTGCTTCACAAATCATTTGTAACAGTCTGTTTTCAAAATGTGTGCCATGATCAGGTCTCGTCCGTCACCGGAAATCCATACCTAGGTATGATTTCTCTTAAGAGCAATTTTGCCACAGTAACTGAATCATTATGGCGAGTTGGGAATGCTTCCACCCATCTCGAAAACAGACATATTATCATCAAGACATATCTTAATCTGGTATGGGGAGGCATATCAATGAAATCCATCTGTAACCTGGTAAAAGGACCACCCTCCCGTCCTATGGTTCCCAAGATTACAACTGTTTTTCTGTTCGGATTGATCTGTTGGCAGATCAAGCGTCTCTGGCAAAAAGATTCTGCAACTATTCTGAATTTTGGATTGTACCATGTCTGCCTAAACAACCTGATCATTGAATCTCTTCCTAAATGTCCTGGACCATGATACATTCGTGCAATGTCAGCAATCATGCAGTTTGGCATTACTGGTCTGTCATCTTTGTAAACCCAAATCTCATCTTCTCCTCGCTGTCTCCAACCTTCTTTTAATCATGTGTCTTTTTCCTCATCATCTGCCTCATCTTGTAAATCTTTTACTCCTTGCCATGTCTCAACTACAGATGTTAGCATAAGTGAGTTCAAAACATGTTCATTGTCTTTTTCCCGATTAATGGACATATTATTCTTTGCGCAGAATTTTGCGATTTCATCAGCATATGCATTTCCTTTTGTCATGTAATCGTCTCCCTTTTTATGAGCTGTACATTTTACTACAGCAATTTTCTCTGGTAGCTGAATACCATCGATCAGCCTTTTGATCAATTTTGCATTCCTGATAGGTGTTCCCGCAGAAGTTAAATAACCTCTTTGAGACCAGAGCTGGCCATAGTCATGAACTACGCCATACCCATACTGACTATCAGTCACTATGGTAATTTTCAACCCTTTTGCTCTTTCACATGCACAAATCAAAGCAATCAATTCTGCTATTTGAGCTAAATGATTTCCTTTGAGACAAGAAGCTTCAACCACGTCTGCAACTGTACAGACAGAGTATGCTGCACTCAGAATGCCTTCATCTGTTCTCAAGGATGAACCATCAATAAAAGAAACAAACTCTGATTCAGTTAACGGAACATCTTTAATGTCCTGCCTAGGCTTGGTACAATATTCTAAAACATCCAAGCATTCATGATCAATGTCATTTTTGTTTCTGATTTCTGTCACAGTACCATCAGGTAATAATGTGGAAGGATTTAAATTCACACATCTTGCAATAGAAACGTTATCTGAACCCAGAATAACTTTTTCATATTTTGTCAATCTGTTGCTTGTTAAATGTTGAGTTTTGCTTCTGGTGAGGAGAATCTCAACTCAATGGGGCACATATACTTTAACAGGAAACCCCATTATTATCTCTTCACTTTGTTCCAGACTCACACTAGTTGCAGCTACTGCTTTTTAGCAACCTGGTAATGCTTTAGCAACGGGATCAAGAACAGCTGAGAAATATGCTATTGGATTTCTCAGTTTCCCATGTCTTTGAATCAAAACTGATAATGCACATCCTTCCCTTTCACTGCAATACAGCTCAAATTCCTTTTTGTAGTCTGGCATTCCTAATGCTGGAGCTTCACACAAACTTCTTTTTAACTGCTCAAAAGCCTCTAACTCAGTTTCTGTTAGGGTAATCGGGTCTTTTATATCTGCTTTTGTCAGTCTCTATAATGGTTTAGCAATCACTGAAAATCCACTAATCCATTGACGACAATAACCTACCATTCCTAGAAACATTCTGACTTGTCTCTGTGTTTTTGGAGGTTGCATTGCTTGGATCATTTTTATTCTTTCAATTGTCACTTGTCTAATTCCTTTTGCAATCCTGTGACCAAGATATTTTTCTTCTTGTTTACAAAACTGTAATTTTGCAGGAGACACTTTATGTCCCTCATCTGCCAAATGATTCAAAAGAGTAATGGTATCTGTCACACAGTTGTCTCGTGTTTTTGCAGCTACAAGGAGATCATGAATATACTGCACTATTGTCGATTTTCCAGGAAAACTAGATTTTCCAAGGATTTCTTTAGCAACTGATTAAAAATAGATGGACTTTCTGTATACCCTTGAGGGATACGATACCATGCTAGAATATGCTCTTGGAAGCTGAACGCAAAAATTTGTTGGCTTTCTGGATGCAATGGAACAGTAAAGAATGCATTACAAAGGTCTATAACTGTATACCATTCTGCATCATTCGGAATCTGATATAAAATTACCGCTGGGTTTGGTACAACTGGGCAACATAGTACAACTATTTGATTAACCTTTCTCAGGTCTTGAACAATCCTGAAAGTTCCGTTTGGCTTTTTGATTCCCATAATCGGTGGATTACATGGACTGCTCTCAATTTCTTTCAAAACACCTTGTTTTACAAATTTTTTAATTACAGGTATGACACCTTCAATAACTTCTGCTTTCATTTTATACTGAGGAATGTTTGGAAAATTTGCTCCTTGCCTTACTGTTATTTTTACTGGGTCTACATGTTTCATCAAACCCATTTCGTCTCCAGATAAATCCCAAATTTTAGTATTGGCTGTCTCTTTTTATTCTTCAGGTAAATCATTTTTGTCAAAAGCAGGAAATAATTTACTTTCTTCTGCTTCAACCATTAACATTGTTAATTTATAAAGGCCATCTTCATCTTGAGTTTGGAGCTCAATACCATCCGGTGAGCAATATATTTTACAGTTCATCTTGCAAAGAATGTCCCTTCCTAACAAGTTTACAGGACTACTATCACAGACTACAAATCTATGTTTGTCTTTAAATTTACCAATTTCAACTTTAACTGGTTCTGTCAAATCTGTTTTAATCTGTTGATTAGCTACGCCAACTACTTGGATTGAGTTCCCAGAGAGAGGTAGGTTTTCTATTTCCACTGATCTAACAGTAGAATGGATAGCACCTGTGTCCACTAGAAAAGTGATTTCTACATCATTCACTTTACCATTAACAAACGGACCAGACTGATCTACCTCAAGAGTGGCTCCAAGCACACACTCTTCCTCCTCTCTCAGGCACCGTCATAAGTAATCCTCAGATTCGCTTCCTTCATTTTCTTTCAACCAATATTGTTGAGAAACATTCGACACATTCACTCTTGGCGATCTGTTTACCTGTTCACCTCCGCAGAATCCTGTTTCTGTATTGTATCTCTACACATTTACACAATTTGGAAGTTGTGGTTGTGGAATCTGACTTTGCTGATTCACTATCTGTCGCTGTAGCTGTTGCTGCCGATTTATCTCATTTAACTGTCGCTGTAGCTGTTGCTGCTGATTTTTCTCATTCTGCATCTGTGGATTTAATGATGTATTTTTAAAATTTCTGGGCGGATTCTTACATTCGCGCTTCCAGTGTCCAATTTCGCCACAATTAAAACATGGGAGTTTCTGCTTTAATTCTTCAATATTACCCATAAATTTTGGCCTATTAAAATTACCTTTAAATTTCCCTTGATTCTGGTGAACATTTTTGTTTTCTAAAGTTGCAATTTGTTGTTCAGCGACTTTTACCTGTGCCCACATAGCTTTTTCTTTTAGCTTCTTGTGTTTCGCATCTATCTCATCACTGCAGTATTTTGCTTTTCTCAGAATGTCATCAACCGTGAGTGATTGCCAACCAACTATTCCTGATCTAATCATCTCATCAATTTCAGGTCTCAAGCCATAAAAAAATCTGTATATGAAATGGCTCATATCCTTTTCACTTAATTTCTCGTAACCACTGTATTGTTTAAATACCAGCAGTAATCTTTCATAGAATGAATGTACTGATTCTTTTGGTTCCTGATTTGTTCTGTCTATTTTAACCCAATCTATTTCTTTTGGGGGAATCTTGTTTTTCAACCACACAATTACCTTATCATACAGATTTATAACATCAGGTAAGGTGCACCTGTTACTTTATCTCGAGCAGGTTCTTCTTTGGGCCAATCTATAGAAATTTTACATTCTGTCCAAAGATCTGAAGGAACTACAATGTCAAAGAATCTATCAAGATCAATCCACAGAACTTTTGAAACTTTAATAAATCTCTCTACCTGACTATACAATTCTACAGGTTTTTCTCTCAGTCGAGGAAAATCATTTGTAAACAGTAAAAAGTCATGTCTTGTCTATGGAACATGAACATACCCTCCGCCAGCTATTTCTCTCATAGGAAACTCAGTTGCTATTTCCCCTCTTTCTCTTTTGTCTTCCTCTCTTTTCTTTGTCCATTTCACTCTCCATTTGTTTAATTCACCTAATCTTTTTAGAAACACTATTAATTCTTTTATATGAATTATCCTTCCTGTGGTGTTCATGTTTTCAATATCTTTTTCAGAGAAATCCACTCTGTAATGTTTCTGAATTTTTTTTTGCCTACTCAAATCTATTTCTAATTCAGCAGCCATTTCCTCTAACTGATCATACTTGGTTTTCGTTTTCCATTGTATACTTTTACAAATAAGCAATAATTCATCATCCTGATATAGCTTTAAACTGTCAGGTCCAATTGTACCAATAATCAATTCCTCTAAATCCGCTTTCAATTTTGCAACATCAAGTAATTTAAATTCTGGGGTCTGTGGAGTCTGTCCTTACTTAAGTTGCTGAAAATAAAAAAAAGATTTTCAAATCAAATCTATTTTATTTATGCTCTTTTCTGGAGTTCCAGAATCAGATCCTGCAACAGATGGAGTTTGACCATTTGTAAAACTTTGATTAAAGTCTGGCATCTTTTTCTCTTGGTGAATTTCTGTTAAATCTGAATAATTTTTTTTAGCCACTTTCTGAATTTCTGCATTTAATGGAACAGTCAGAGCATTTGGTATATCCCCACATCTTTCTGTTCCCATTACATTTCTTGGGATTCTATTTCCGTGAACTGGAGTTTCAGCATAATTTCTACTTTCTCCAGATGTACTAGAATTAGTTCTTTTTTCCACTCTCTCAGGAAATTTTGCATTATTCTGATTTAATCTTGGTGGAGTCTCATCATTAATATCTCTAGGAGGTGCACTTGGAGAAGTTCCTGGAGGAATTCTCGGGGTAGACCATGAGCAAACTGGTTGATAAGGTGGCGATTTCGATTTTGTGATATAAATCTCTTCTAAAACTGAATCTTCTAATTCACTATCTTCACCAATATTATTTTTCTTTTCAGTAGTCTTTTGACCTGTTTCCTCACTGAGGGCCAGATGCATCATGCAAAGAAATAGCGATTCCTTAATTGCGATTTTTAAGGAATCGCAAATAAGGACTCGCTATTGGCTATGCATGATGAGGATTGCGAAAAAATTAAGAAATCGCAAAAAATCGCTAAATACAATAGCGATTCCATGTTAAGGAATCGCTATTGTTAAAAAACTCCTATCTCGCATTTAGCGATCCCGCTATTTGCGATATCGCAAATAGCGATATCGCAATTTGCGATTTCGCAAATAGCGGGAGCGTGAAAACTACAGAGTTGCATTGGGAGCAGGCTGATGACATCACAACCAGGAAGTCAATCAGCCCATGCTGCCACCTGTGCACAGAGGAACACAGAGGCAGAAGCTGAGTGCAGGGAAAGAGAGCAGAAGAACACAAACTGCAGTCTGCTCACAGGTGGAGACAGCCATGTCCCAAACAGCTACAGAGGAGGGTGCAGTGGGCAGGAAGCGAAAAATCAAGTTCAGTGAGGGTGAACTTGACCTCCTCATTGAGGAGGTTGCAAACAACCATGAAAAGCTATTTGGGAAGCTCTCCCTTAAAGTGCCAGAGGCAGACAAGAGAAGGATCTGGAACAGGATCAGAGACAAGGTGAATGCTGTGGGGGTCACACACCGCAGCATAGATGACCTGAAGAAACGCTGGTACGACCTGCGCAGTCGTGCCAAGGAGCGGGTAGCGGAAAGGCTGAAGGAGGCGAAGGGGACTGGAGGAGGAGGCCCAACAGTCCCAGACAACACACCCCAGGAGGACATGGTAGAGGGCACAATTGAGCCAGAAGCAGTGGTTGGAGTAACGAACCTGGACACATCTGGGGCGGCCTGTAGCACACAAGGTATGATGCATGACTATCAACAGAACAATGTACATACTGATAGTGCCCAAATGTGAATCAACCTGCAAAATAACAGCCAAAATAGTCCAGCACACATTTAACATTGGGGACACCAATTCATCATGGGACTTGTAGTCAGTAGTACCCAATTGCCTGTTAGAATCCAACACAGTAAGCCCAAATGCTAACAAAAAGCAGTACAGTGATAGATGAGAGACAGTGATTAAGGTTGCTTAACCCATTCAACAAATTAAAATAACATTGCACTGTTTCACATCACAGATGCAGCTGAAGCAAACACTGATGACAGTGATATTGGAGACAGCACACAGCCCAACCAAGAGTCTGCGGTGTCAAAACCTGTGACACCACCACCCAAAGCCAAGGCACCAGCAAAACGCAGGGCCACAGTTACACCACTGCAGCCAATGGAGATAGAACAGGAACAATCTACTGCACCTAGTTCAAGCCGTGAAAGTTCAAGCAACACTACTACACTGCAGGCACATGTCCAGCCAGGAACAAGACGCAGGCCAAGGACCCATACTTGGCCACAGGAAGCAGGAAGTCCCAATCAGTGGGGTGGCGTGGAGTCACAGATGGTGCGGGTGCAGCGCGTGCAAGCGAGGCACATGGGAGCCATCAACCTGCAGATGACAAAAATGAACACTAACATTACTGCAATGGCTGACAGTGAGAGGGAGCTCACAACTGCACTAGTGGAGGCTCACAGGGAACCCAACAACACCCTGCTGGAGGTGGCGCGTGTGATGCAGGAGGGACACACCACACAGAGGAGGAGGCATCGCCAGTTTGTCACATGCATGGACGCCTATACCAGGTCAAACAACAAGATCTGCGCAAGCGTGTCACAGCTGTCACGTTGGTCTGTGGGAATGCAGATAGATATGGCCCATTGTTGTGGGGATGTGTCCAAGGCACTGGGGCAAATTACAACTGCAGTTGAACTGATGCAGGCTAGCACTGGTGTTCAGGGTGATGTCACAGCGGAAGAGGGTAGTGAGGCTTCCAGCCTCAGCAGCATCACTGCGCCCCTCACCACTGTCAGGAGGAGCAGTAGCCGTAGACAGGCACCTCCCGCTGCATCCGGGAATGCAGATGCTGAAGCAGGAGAAAGACATTTGGGTGTGAGAGGGAGGAGACGCTAAACCAAGTCAGAGGGGTGTAAGACTTCATGGTGACGTAACCATGTACAAGACTATCTTTGTGACTGCATTACAAGTCCTTAGTGTGTCTCCTCTGTCCTTCAGTGCATGGAGTTAATGTACTAATGGACACCATTTCTGTTTATTTACACACCCCTACCGCCTGCCGTGGTAATAAATAGTTAACCTTCAAATGCAAATGAGTGTTGTGTGTCATTGTTACATACCTTAGAAATAATGCTGGGTGATGTCTGCACGTTTTCTCTGTCCCTCCGCTGAACTACCAAGATGTGCCCGGCGTGGTTGTGCTGGGGGCTGGTTGCCCTCTGTGTCGGATTCCTCAATGGGGATGCCTCTCCTTGTTGCTATGTTGTGCAACATTGCACATGCCGCAATAATCCTGCAGCAGGTTTCCGGTTGGTACAGCATTGCCCCTCCAGTTTTATGCAGGATGCGAAAGCGACTCTTGAGCAATCCAAATGTCCATTCTATTACATTACGTGTCCTGATGTGGGCTGCATTGTACCTCTGTTGTTGTGGGCTGGCTGGGTTCAGGTATGGAGTCAAGATGTAATGCCTCACCGCGTATGCACTGTCACCTACAGAGTTACAGACAATATGTTAGTGTCAGGTATGCATAGCCATGACCTAAGTCAGTGATGTGTATAGTATTAAACTTACCTAGCAGGTGTCTATTGCCAAAATCTCCCCTGAGCAGACGTGTGTGCAAGCCACTATGGCGGAAGATGTATGAATCGTGAGTGCTTCCAGGGTATTGTGCTACGAGGTTGGTGATGATGTTCTCAGCATTGCACACTGCTTGGACATTGATTGTGTGATATGCTGTCCGGTTGCGAAATATACACTCATTTATGGCAGGGGGACATATGGCTACGTGGGTGCAATCAATGCATCCAATCATGTGTGGGAACCGTGCTACTCTACTTGGTAGAAATTCTGTTTTGTTTGGCTCAATTCCTGTGGGGTGGTGGGGAAGGTGATGTGGTTGTTGATCACAGTCATCATGGCGGCCAGGAAGGATTTGAAGAACCGCAAGAGGGAGCTCTGTGATACCCCTCCTGCTTCTGCCACTATGTCCTGGAAGCTACCTGACGCAAGGAGGTGCAGGCTACATAGCACCTGGACATGAGCAGGTATAGCCTGGGTCCTATGTGTTTGGTGCTGCAATAGTGGGTCCAATTCATCTATTAAGTCCAGTATCATTGCTGCATTCATCCTGTACTTATCATAAATTTGCTCACAAGTCTGTTCTAACAATGTGATGCGCAGACGGAAGATTCTCTCCTGGATTCTCCTTCTGGCCTGGCCTGCTGCAAGTATCCTCCTCCTCCTCACAAAAATGTAGAGTCCTGCCATTGTGGGAGGCCACTAGGGCCTCATGGGTCTGTTTAAATACACCTCTGATGTAAGGCAGGTGAGTGGGAAAATAATTTTTTTTTTACCACCTGATTGTGATTCCCTGTAAACTGCTCTTGCAAAATAGCGAATTTTGACAAAATCGCAATTTGCGATTTTACATGCATAGGATTAGCGATTATATTGCGAAATCGCTATTTGAATATAGCGATTTCGCAATATATTTTGCAGAATCATTGGTTTCTCGCTACTTGCGATTCGCTAATGGGGTTCGGCCTTGTTTCTGCGATTTTATTGCGAAATCGCAATTTTGCGTTTGAGATTTTGCATTTTCCTGCGTTTTCACTTCATGCATGCCGTTTCTTTACTTTGCGATTGCAATTGGTAATTCGCACCAATTGCGATCGCATTTTTGGTTGATGCATCTGGCCCTAAATCTTGCTGGGTACAAACCATTACACATTTCTGCTCGTCTCCAACGACGCATTCTATATTCATGAGTTTCTCGATTAATATCTAATCTAGAGCCTCTTGTTACACCTCTGTTTTCACGTTCTAATTCAAACATCTCATCCTCCCATTCAGCTAAAGCCTCAAATTGTGTAGGTCTACGTTTTGGTACAAGAGTCATAATTTTTTCTCTCAGGTTTTTCAACACCTTTATGTTAAATGACCCATCTTCGGGCAATGCCAATACACCATAATTTGCGGTATATTCCATCCAATTCTCCATTCAAAGGCAAGTATGATAACCATATTCACCTGACATATAAGCTGCGGGTGTTTTGTACTTATGAAGTAATCTTACACCTCGCGTTTCAATTTTCTTGTCATTTTTAAAAATATTCTTCAATTTCTGATACCATGAAAGCTTCTTTTCCTCTTTCATGTAATAATAATCCATGTTTTTAAACAATTCCGCTTACTACAAAAAGATCGTAAATATTTCCTTGTTATTCCGCTACACCAGCCAATCCGTGCACGAAACTCACCAACAAGCCAATCAGGTTAAGTTACATCACTACTCTGCTCAGCCAATAGAATTACTGAATTTCAGAATGAACCAATCAGGTGCAAGTCTGCCTAGTCACATGAGCCAATCAGCGCTTGAATACTGTAACGTATGTTAGCCAATCACAGCGCGATCCCTGTGACGTATGCTGCCGCTGCAGCTTCACTGTCCTCGCTCTGCTCTGACACTGACAACTCCTTCACAAAATATTTTCACAGCGCCATTTTTTACAAAACTCTCAATGGAGTTCAGTTAGTAACTTCACAAAAACAAACCATTTGTCTGTTTCGCTAAAATAAAGCGATAGCTTTCTCAATCATTTAAGTATTCTTTCGCATGAAATAGACAACGCTATTTTCACAGAGTTTTAAATTCGTTGATAAAACAAGTAGCCTTGCCCTACCCTTCTAACACACACAATCATACAGAAAAAATCCCTAACCATTCATACATGAAATTTTGGTAGGACTTTAACCTGCCAATAAAAATCCTCACTCGCCAGTAAGAATAGACGACGCTTCCTTACCCTTCACTCAAGCTTGGATAAATTCTATTACTCTTTTCACAGTGAGTTTTAAAAACAGGACAGGTGTCCCTATACTCAAAAGCTACAATTTCATAGACAATCCTCACTATACATTCTACCTAACACACCTAAGATCCCTAAACATGTGCTGTACGTCCACAACACTTGTGATATATGACAATATCACTATTTTGAAACAGAACAAATGCACTGTGTAACTTCACTTGTCACACTACTCATGCCGGCACAACTAGGAATTTTCACACTGCTGGAAAAAACCTTTCGACTACATGTAACAACTGAACAAACTTAACATGTTTTAGACATATATTCTATGTAATTATCATGTAACAAGTCAGTTACCATAGTAACCGTAACTCTGCTACCACGTAATTGATCCAGCGCTTCTAATGAAAAACTGTCTCACAAACGCTACTTATCTCTACAATACTCACCATTAATCATGAATCCCTACCAAGGCCCATAAACTAACGAGACAATTTTTGAGCGACTGAATCATGTGACCTAATTAATCAGATCTATTCACAAACTATTTACAATTTTTTTTACAACTGCAGTTTATCTTTCTTACCATGGATTTAAACATATGTCATTTAATTAAGTCACAAAGGCGAATGGATTAAACTAATGGTAACTAGACGATGAATAAACAAGACCAGCTTGTTGTTTCAAAAATCTAATTTTATTAACTTTATTATTCAAAGAATGAGCATTTTAATTAAGAATCTTTATTTTATTAGCAAATGAAAGCAACATTTTATTAAGGAAATGATTTATTAGACTGACACTTCAAAGGCAAATTAATCAGCATGAATTAAAGCAAAATAAAGTTTCCATTCCCTAAATCTTAACACCCTGTCTAAAACTCGCTTCACCTAGAAAGAATAATCTTTAAAGACTGCTGTCCTTACGTGCGCCAAATGTCCAACAGCACGTCACGCCCTTCAGCATTCAGGAAACAGGAGGAAGAAGCTTTTCTCGCCAGCTCATGGGGCTAGGTTTTATACCTTTCTAACTAGCTAATCTTCTCAATATTGTTCATATTTCTTTGCCATCCAGACCAGAGTTACCATTGGCTGTCTTATGTCAGTCCATATTGTGTCATCACCATTTTCAAACCGAGAACGGGCTTTTCTTTACCCCTATTGTCCTTTGCTTTCATGTCATTTCGCTTCCTTGTAAAAGTATCTTTTTACTCGAGCTACAGTTCATGACTTCCTTGCCTTGGCAATCTTGCCGCTTCCTGTCCTTGGAACATTCTCCATGAGCACATTAAGCACAACTTATTCAACAGTATTTTCCTGACAAAATTGTCAACATGGTAAAGTTTCCACTTCTGTGGAAGGCTCCTTTCTGGACAGGATTCGAAACGCCATCTTTTGTAGGCCTAAGGCCTCTCTCGGAAACTATTATTTAAATAAACACAAAACATTAATTAATTAGAGAAATGAGACCCATTCTGTTACCCACCCCCTTTGCTAAATATTAACCCCTTAATTTATGTTACCTAGCTAAGCACACAAAGCAGCATTTATATCAACCTTCTTCTTTTAGGGCATAAGGATTCTCCACGAGCTTTTGCCGCAGAAAAGACATACCATAACATAAGCACACAAATAGGCACATGCCATTAATTAAACAGCCGCATTTAATACTGACAAAGACAATAGACAAGGTTAGTTTATTATTTTCCACGCACTTGCTATTGCAACATAGAGCATAAAAATGAGTCCCACATGTTTTTTCTGAATGTATGCATTTTTAAAACTAAGTTGAATAATGATTTCAACACATGCTTATTAATACAATTACATTTGTTATGGAAGTTTAACTTTGCAAGTTTGAACAAAATGCCATTCATCAGCTCGCTACATCACTACAAAAATACACCAATAAGAAGCCAGCATTTCTGAATGCCACAGATAGTAACAAATGGCAATTGAAGGGTTTGCCAAACCCCACAGAAGAGATATAACAGGTCGATCTAAGCTCAACGTAAAAAATACCAAAAATAATGAAAATACATTCTGCAAAGCAGCAGTCCTCGAAATGAATGTATTATGTTTATGAGAGATTCATAGTGATCAGATTTTTTTGCTTAACCTACATCAAAACACATTCTTCCTTTCTCCCGTGCTGTGTAATATAGACTTGCATAATTTGCTATGATCTTGTTCGTTTTAATGCCCCATTGTCACTAGGCTGTGAAATAGCTGTATTAATGGCTCTTAAGCACTGACCTCTACAGCCCCCCATGCTGGAAACTAGGACCTGAATCCTCTAGAAAAATTTCAGCAGCACATGCTCCAACCTTCTGAACTATCTCACATTTAATATATTTTGACTCACTGCAGCACAGCAAGCCTTCCAACTGCGTTGCAGTGCACCAAAAAAAAGGGCTTTCCTGTCCATCTCCCCTGCCATGCGCACAAACAGCAGCTGTGTGCCAACGCATACACCCTCTTGTCATGTTGCAAGGTGCCTGTGTTATGGAGATGATTGTTGTTGTGCAGGAAGGTACACTTTCCTGCACAGAAACAATCATTGATGTAATTTTCTTCATTCTACACGTGCTGCAGGCAGACCATATAGTAAGAGGAAAAAACAAAGAGAAATCAAGGTATTTCTCCTCGTTGTGCCACTCCTACGCCTCCCCTGCGGAGGCGTAAGATTCTGATGCATTCCCAGCTTTACAAAAAGTTGTAAATCTGGGAATGTGTCAGGTTCCATGGATGTTGCATGGGAACAGCCGCAGCAACACCCATGAAGCACCCCTTTCATGCAGAGTAATGCGTGAAAGGGTCCCATATTTGCAAGGCCATGAAAAGTCAAGCAGGGTGACTTTACGTGGCTGTGTAACTATGGGCAAGCTCATTGCACTACCCGTGCATTAAAAAAAAGTGAGGCACCGGCTGCACACTGGATTTGTAAATGAGGCCCCTCATCTCCAACAGCATCTCGTTTGTGGTTTACTGGCTGCTGGATACAGAATATGAAAAGTGAAATAAAGCTATATATCGGTGAGGCCCACCAAGACAGATGTGAGGCAGGGGTCTTAAAACTCTGAAATGAATAATTCTTATTCTGTAATATATGCAGTTTACAGACACATCATTCCCCGACCATCCCAGGCTCTTTCCAGTTAATATGTGGATGTGACATACTCATAAAAAGGGCCAACCTGATAATAAACGGCAAATTAGATAATCGCATTCATATTGACAAAAGCAAAGTAATATTTGCATCGACGCTATTTGCATACAGCCTGCACTCTTGTTATGAAACTATTCACTCTTGTTTAGAGTTAAACACGCTGAAAGAAGTGGATTAGAACTGGCTGGGAAACAGAATTTTAACATTTGTTATGCCTCACACAGACTTTCATATTATACAAGGACATTGTGTGTCCTCCTCTGTATTCCCTAACTCCACAGTGTAAATCCATTTGTAAATGTCGAGCCTTCCCTTGTCCCATCTCGCACATTATTGGATATGAATGTCTAAATTCATCACTCTCACCGTGTGGTAACTTGGAATGTGGCTAGCTGGTGCACAGGCAGCCAGTGGTTCAGATGCAGGGAGATTAGGACAGTACAATGCTGCGACAGATAGATCAAAGCCCCTTCATTTGCAGGAGAGAGGGTTTGACTGACTGTGTCCTCCACCCCATTAAAGGAGATCACCCTCTTGCTTCCTACAAAAGCATCCGTGTTCCCCTGTTTCAGTGTACATTGGTGAAAGGGACACTTCTTCACAAGTTTGATGGATTTTCAGTCTGTATTTTTACAGGTGGATGATATCCTATGCCGACTTGTAACAATACAACGGGATATTCATCAAGTTTATGGAGGAATAATCTCTCATTCAACTCAGCATCAGTCCCTGACAGTTACTTTTGGCCACAGATTGAACGTCATGTTGTCCTGCTTAAACTCAAGTTTGGAATCCTTGAAATATACACACATAAGTACACTCTGGTAACCTTACAGACAGTAGATGTTAACTTTACATACATGTGTAATCAACAACTCCTCGTGTTTTAGAGGCTAAGGGGCATATTTACAAGGGAAGTGGCGGAGTGAGGCGTTAGCCTTCCTGGCTTAACTCCTCACTCCACCACTTCAGAAATGCAGGGCTGCACCACATTTACAAGAATATGATGCAGCCCTGCGTTTCCCCCTGCACTGGCACTACACTTAGCAGCCTAGCGCCAACGCGGGCACCCTTGCACCATAGTGCAAAGGTGTCATGTTTGTGGTGGAGTGAACCATCCGTAAATCAGGCCCATAGTTTCTTATATATAATTTGTAAAAATCTCACCCATTCAAGTTAATAATATATACTCTATGTCCAAACGGGAAATATTTTTCAGAAACGACATTTTTATCAAAGTATTTCTCCCAGATTATATTTTTGACAATGATATGCTGTCATTACAACCTCCAGAACAATATAGGTAATAACGAGATAAAGGAAGGTAAGACGATGAGGAGGGAATTTATAAATCATGGAGCCCAACCCAGTCAGGCAAAGCTCGCTCATACTGATTTAGAGAAACGTCTTTAGCCATGAATGCAAAAAGAACAATTAGTGGCCTTAATGCTGAACAATGTCAAACATGCCCCCCCCCCAGTACAGATATCTGGGCTTAAATCTATCACATTTTTGCTCACCACACCATTCCAATCTGGACCTAGCAATATGCAAATCAGCCTCCACCCTGCTACCCATGGGAACAGTCCAGCCAGAACTGCAAAGCCAAGTCCTCCCTGGACCGGAAATACTTGGGCATACCAGTCCCACTCAGGGTGACAAATGTACAAATAACACTTGATGAATGGAATGCTGAACAACGTCAAACATTCACCCTCAGTACAGAGATTTGGGCCTAAATCCATTGTTTTTTTGCTCACCAAGCCGTTCCAGTTTGAACCCGGCCATATGGAAATCAGTCTCAATTCCAGCCTGACCTGCTAAGCCAGGTCTTCACTGAACTGGAAACAAGCATCCTGGGACTGGTTTCGGGGTATCAACCCTCATCAGCCAGGATAGCTTGAATCCAGTGGCATGGAGAGCACAGGACCCAGGTCTGAGTATACACCTCCTACTCGAGGTGAAAAATGCAAAAAACACAATTGATGGATGGAATGCTGAACAATGTCAAACATTCACCCCCAGTACAGAGGTCTGGCCCAAAATCCATTTGGCTGGAGTGTTTCCAATGGGGAGCAGGGTCACAACTGATTTTCATTTGGCTGGGTCCAAATAGGGGTGGCGTGGTGAGCAAATAAATGATGCATTAAACCCAGATATGTGACTAGGGGTGAATGGTTGATTTATTCAGCATTCCATCCATCATTTGTTCTTTTTGCTATAGCTATAAATGAGGATGTGTATATTGAACATTCTGGTGTTGAGAGAATAAAAGAAAATAATTTAATATAGGTACCTAGCTGCAACTGTCGCAATGTGTTATG
The DNA here is from genome assembly GCF_964263255.1 of Lissotriton vulgaris. NCBI lineage: Eukaryota > Metazoa > Chordata > Amphibia > Caudata > Salamandridae > Lissotriton > Lissotriton vulgaris. The sequence goes on from NC_141694.1 coordinate 661,096,239, forward strand.
CAGCCATTACACAAGACCGATGGTAGTTACCTTCTCTTCATACTTTATCAGCACTCTTAACAATGTTCAGGTTCTAGGTATTGTGGTTAAGAATCAAGATGAATCTTTGCTATATTCAGGCTTATTTTTAAACCTGATGTAATGGAAAAGCTCCACAGATGGCAGAAAAACATAGGAAATCACACCAGCTTTGGAGTAATAGCCTAGTCCCAAGATCTACTTTTTATCCTTTAGCCAAGCTTCTCTATTTCAGGGTTTAATTTCTGTTCTCTGTGGGGCTTTAAGGTCTTCCCTGGGCACCGAAATACAATCAATGCTATCATTTTGGAAATTTCTTAAAGATATCCTTTGAGCTTGTTAGGGCCCCCAGGTATTTTATGGCGGCTGCAGCGTGGTCACGCAGTGGACATGCACAGTGGACATGCACAGCAGGCTTGTCACTGGCACGCTGAAGCACTCCTAAGGCAAGCCCATCTGCACCCGGACATGCCTGGACAGTGCCAGGCATTCTGCTCCACTAGGCTCCCACAGGATAGTCTATTCATCTCTAGAACGTCACACCCTAATGATATCTCTAGCATCTTGCTATGGGTGTGACTACTTTCAAGATTAACTTCTCTTTCGATGTAAGCGGAGTGGCTATGAGATTGGCTTCATGGTACTGCGCTTTAAATTACCCCACCGGGCTACAGAGTACACATTTTTAATTTTGCACTGTTGTTCCTTGGTCAAACACCCCTTGGTCAAACATCACGTTGAGGTGTTTGACCTGATCCAAGATGAAAACCCAGACATTATGTTCCTGACGGAGACCTGGCTTACCTAGAACTCCATGACGGAAGCAGCCCTTGCTCTCTCTCACGGCTATTTCAAGAAAAACCTCAATAGAGTTAGTGGAAAGGACGGAGGAATTGCTTTGATTTTTAGAGAGCAACATATCTGCAGGCTGTCACCAGGCAATATCCTGGATTGTGAAAGTGCCCTTTTTATTATTGATTTGAATAGCAACTTCATGCTATCCAAGCTGTTAATTTACCACCCTCCAGGCCCATACAATGTTTAGAGCGGCACTGGTAAACCTAATGGCCTCTCTGACTATTAAGCCAGACAATTTTAATATAGTAGGCGACTTGAATCTTCAAGTAGTTGTCAGGCAGGGTGGCTGACATCCTAATGTTCATTTTTTTTAGATGACCTTGATGTTTTTCATCTCATGCAACGTGTTGTTGGTGCCACTCTTGTGGCTGGGCACCTCCTGGATTCAGTTTTTTTTAATCTTAATCTTTTGTAGGGATTTACCCGTCTCCCTATGACATGGACGGACCATTTCTTGATCCCTATGTCCATATGTCTGGTAGGCCAGAACCAGTCTTCGTGCCCAGTCCTTAGTTTCAGAGGTCCTTGGCATAAACTTCACCTTCAAAAAATTGGTAGACTTTCTCCAGAAGCGATGCCCGTTGCTGGAACCAAATGATGAAGATGCTAACAACAATGTCCTGGACTGGTTCTACTCTGCGCTAGACACTTTTGTCCCCACAACAGGTCCAGAGCAGTAAAAAGCGAGCTGCACCCTGGTTTACTGAATCTCTGGTATTGGCAAAACAAAACTGTAAGGTTCTGTAATGCTCTTGGAGGCATCATCATAAAACTGTTCAAGAAAAGTATTATATAGAGCTGCTATTAAATTATTTCATAAGTTGATTAACCTCTTAAGCGCTGCTGACGGCCAACGGTCGTCACGAGCGATACCTCCCCAGTGCTGCGCACGACCATTGAACGTCCATTCAGCACTAGTTCCAATGGACAGCACAGCACTGGGGAGGGATATTTGCGAAGCAGCTAAGTTGTTAAGAGATCCAAAGCTCAATATTTTGTCAACGAAATAAAGATTAGCAATAATCCCACTAAAGTAATCTTTTCTCTCCTTAACGGTCTAACTAAACCGGTACTTGCTGTGGATCATATCGAAGTATGCTTCCACTGTGATAAGTTGGCAAGGTATTTTATTAACAAAGAAGAAAACATCTACTCCAGCCTTGTCCCTACTAATATTGACTCCTGTCCAGCTGGTTCATCTGCCACCATGTTACAATGGCTACACTCCCTAACTCCGATGGCCTTTTCAGAGTTGCACATATTATAGAAGAAGGTCAAATTGGGCTCACCTGCCGTCCCTCTCAGGCCGGACCTGTTTCTGAAACTACAGGACTGCCTCTCTACACCCTGTCTTGAATTGATTAATCTTTCATTGACATCGGCATCTGAACCTAGTTCCTGGAAGCACATGAAAGCCATTCCTCTTCTGAAAAACCTGTCTTTGGACACCTAAAAAACGGAAAATGTCCGGTCTATTTTTCTTTTGTCGTTCCGTGCAAAAGTAACAGAGATTCATGTTAATGCCATTCTAACCAACTTCTTAGAAGACAATCACATTCTGGACATTTCCCAGAATGGATTTAGGTCTCAGTCCAGTACTGTGTGGGCTCTTCTTGCAGTCACAGAGAATGTTTGTGGTGTCCCGGATGAAGGCAGTTCCTCAGTACTGATTCTACTCGACCTCAGAGCCGCTTTTGACACTGTCTGTCACAACATCTTGCTCCAGTGCCTGCAAGAGATTGAGGTTGGTGGCTCTGCCCTTACCTGGTTTTCTCTTTCCTTGCCAACTGCTCTTTTCAGGTGCTGTCTCCGCCTTTTAACTGCAACTGGCACACTTTGCACCACGGTGTCACCTATGGATTCCTCCCTGAGCCCCATGCTATTTAACATCAACATTCAGCTTATTAAATCAGGTTGTGAAAGTTCTGGTTTTCGTATTGGTGTCTTATGCTGATGACACCCAGCTTGTGTTTTCTTTTTCTGGAACTCCTTGATCAGATCTGGTTAACATTTCAAAAAAGGTATGAATGCTATTGCAGAATGGATGCAGTTGAATACTAGCAAGTCGGAAATTCTTCTCGTAGGCAGGCAAGTCGATGCCTGGGGAGGCCACTAGGGCCCTCTTCCCTTGGGACTCCTCCTTGTTCCAAGTCTGTGGTTAAGAATCTAGGTGTTTGGCTCGATAATGCCCTAATTTTTGAAGCACATGGGAAAACAGTGGCAGGCACCTGTTTAGGGCTGCTACGTGGCCTCAAACACATTCTGGGTTTCTTTGATCCCACATTCATCTTGTCATTGTCCAGGCTGTTATCATCTCCCTGTTATACTATTGTAACATCATTTTCCTGGGAGTAAATACATCTGTGATTAGAAAGCTACAGTTGGCTCAAAATGCAGCCTCAAGGTTGCTCTTTTCCTTTCCTAAATGCTGCTCAGCTGTAGCTGCTATACGCAAAATACACTGGTTCCAGGTAAATAAGCGTATTCATTTTAAGCCTCTGTGCAAGGCCCATAAGATTTTCTTTTCTCGGGAGGCCTCTATCTTATCCAATTTGCTGACGTATTCCTCCCTCCATGGTCCTTGTGCTCTGCTAGTCATATTTTAGCCTGTGTGCCACGTGTTAGAAGAGCAAAGGCAGGCGTCTGTCCTTTCGCGCTAAAGCTCCTGCCCTCTGGATTGCCCTCTGTCTTCCTTTAAGGCAAATCCAGAGCCACTTGTCCCTTAGGAAATAGCTGAAGACCTGGCTGTTTACCATCTACATTTTCTGCTGGACCTTCTCTATTTCTCTGGGTCTCGCTTTCACAGTTCTGTGCTTTTTTTTGTTTAACTTTATTTTATTGATTTCATTGAAATTCAGAGGCAATGCAAAGCAACAGAAGATCCATCGTAATGATTGATAAGCGATCTGGGCAACCATGTCCGATATGCTAAGCACATAACCTGTGGAGTGCATATGCCCGTGGGTGGTAGCGAGAAGTGGAAAGCGATCCCATACCCTGATTAACAGAAACAACCATAAAAAGGATACCCAAACATGCCCCCTTCCCAAACCTCCCCCCTCCCCAACCAGTGTGTCGGTCTCTCGGAGTGTACATTTTTATATGCTCATCGCTCTCATCGTGTGTCGTCAGCAGACCTATGAGGGTCATTCTCGGCCTCTGTCAAGCGCAGCATACAGAGGTATCTAGGGCAAGTGATTTCATTGAATTCTTTAGAAAGAAGTGTAAGCAGCGGCTGCCAGACTGTTCGGAATGATGCCACTGATTGTGTAAGCGTGGCTTGAATGCGTTCCATTCCCAATGTGAACCATAGTCTATGCAGCCACCCTGTGTGAGTGCGTCGGGTGGTCGTTCCCCAGAGGAACAAGATGTGTTGAGAGGCAGCTTCCATCGCAATGCCCATCTGGCGTCCCAGCAGTGATTTCAAAGGGAAGGTGAGTGTGTTTTGAAGACCAAAAAGGGTATATGCCGGGAATCTGGCGATCTCAGTGTCAAAGGAGCTATCGATTTCATTGAGTACCACTGTCCAATACTCCCTAACTTCTACGCCGTCCCATAACAAGTGAGTCAGGGTGCCCTTTTCCCCGCAACCTCTCCAGCAAGATGTGCTGCGGGTCAGGTTGCCTCTGTTAAGCTGCACAGGGGTAAGGTACCAATATGTAGCTAGCTTCACCGCCATCTCCCTGCCCGCAGCATACCGGGCAGTATGGTTGGCCCTGTAGTAAACCGAACCCCATTTCCGATGTGATAGTGACCTCCCTAACTCCTCCTCCCAGCGTCTCTGCCCCGTCGTGTGGTGTGTCTCAGGGGGGTGGTAAGCATCTTATATAACTCTGTGATAAGACCCTTATCTGATTCTTTCATTATCAGCCATTTTTCAAAGCCAGTCATGTACCTGCTAACTAGTGGGGCTTGCTCGGGTTGTGTGAGCCAGTGCCGGAGCTGAAAGTACTGGAAGAGCTGTGGCGAGATGATATCATATCCCAGGATCAGCTCCGAAAGGGGGAGGAAGCCTTGCAAATCAAAAAGATGACCAGTTGATCGACAGCTAGATCTCCGCCACTGTGGGAATGCATGAGGGACAGTGCCACGCGGGAACTCAGGGTTATCCAAGAGAGGGGTGAGCGGGGAAGGGAAAGTTGTAAGGGCCCATTTAACAGCAACTGTGTCCCATATTCTCAGAATGGTGCGGGTAATAGGAGATTTCTGAAGATAACGCGGCCTGTGTGAGCGGTGGAGGAACAGTATCTTCCACAGACACGTCTGGGCCATGGCCCTGTCCTGAAATAGCCATCTCTTCTCCGATGTTGGTCTGTACCATTCTACTAGATAGCGCAGCTGCGCCGCTTGAAAGTACTATAGGAGATTGGGGATCCCCAGACCGCCCTCGTCCATCCCTTGGTATGCCAGTTGTTTATGTAATCGTGGTCTCTTTACCACCCATATGAAATGCTGGAGGGCGGTTTTTAGGTTCGCGATAGTCCCAGCCAGTGGAAGTACTGGAATGGTTTGAAAAATGTACAGAATCTTGGGAAGGGTCAACATTTTCACCGCCGTTATCCTTCCCAGTAAGGAGAGCGGCTGCTTGGTCCAGCGAGCCAGATCCTTATGGATTTGCGACGTAAGGGTGGTATAGTTGAGGGCAACCGTCTTCTCTGTGGAAGGAGAAAGGGTGATACCTAGATATGAAAGTTGTGGCTGCACCATTAGGCCCACAGTATCCTAGTGTGCCAGGGGTAGAGCTTGCATTCTTGCCCAAGGGCAGAATCAGTGATTTCCCTTTATTCATTCGGAAACCAGACACCTTTCCAAACGAATCCACCTCGTCCAAGAATGCAGGCACCGAGCTCTCTGGATGATCAAGAGCTGCTAGTATGTCATTCGCGTAGAGACCTATAAAATGTGGTTCCCCGCCAAACGCAATACCCCTTATGCACGTATTATTCCGCACCTTTTGTGCCAGTGGTTCGACATGAAGCGCAAACAAGAGGGGGGAGACGGGCAACCCTGCTGTGTACTGCGCTGAATTTCAAAGGAGCTGGAGCGGAGACCACCCAGGCGAACCCGCGCCTGGGGGCGATGATAGCAACTCGCAATCCATGCCTGGAAGTGTTCACCCACTCTGAAATGTGTCTGGACCTTCTGTAAGAAACCCCAATTCACACGGTCAAACGCTTTTTCAGCGTCGATGGCTAGGAGGACCGAGTCTGATTGCTGGAAGTGGGTCTTGTCAACCAGGTGCAGAAATCTTTTAGTATTGTCGCTGCATTGCCGACCCGGGATAAAGCCCGACCGGTCCGGTTCAATAATCCCAGGTAAACAAGACCCAAGTTGCGTGGCCAGCACCCCCGTGAACAGCTTAAGGTCTAGGTTAAGCAATGAGATGGGCCGAAAAGCTCAGCATTGTTTAGTGTCTCTACCTGGTTTGGGCAGCACCACGATCTCTGCCTCCAGCATGTCCTAGGGGATGGAGCCCGGGCCGTGGAATGAGTTAAAAAGCTTAGTTAGTGTCGGGGCAAGCAGCGGGCAGAAGGTTTTATTAAAACCGGCAGAGAAGCCGTCCGGACCGGGCGATTTTAGAGGTCGATGGCGAGATATGGCCGCCACGACCTCTTCAATTCTGATGGGGGCATCTAGTATGTTTGCGCTCGCTGGGGTCAGTGCCGTGGTGGCATCTCTCAGATAAGCGTCGACAGCCGCACCTGGGCCAGTATCAGCGCAGTACAATGAGGCGTAATAGTTGCGAAATGCCTCCGCAATCTGCGCCTCGTCTCTAAGTTCATCCCCGTTTCCGTCTCACAAGGTCTGGATTTTTGAGCGTTGGATCTTTGCCTTCAGTGCACTGGCAAGGAGGCGACCAGTCTTGTTCCCTCCTACATAATAAGTATGGCGCAGGCGGAGGGCCGCATACTCAGCCCTATCAATATCTAAGCCTGCCAGTTGGGCCCTAGCTGCTTTCAGTTGCTTCCAGATTCTGGGAGCTCCAGTTCGACTGTGGACCCACTCCAATTCTACAACCTGGGCCATTAAGGCCTTGCGCTTTACTTTACGGTCCTTAGATTCCGCCGCTGCCAGTGCAATAAGTTTGCTGCGCACCACCGATTTCAGGGCCCCCCACAGTGCCGACGATGGCGTCTCGGGATTATCATTGATTGCTAAGTACTCTGTAATGCACTTGCGGAGTTGCTGGGCCACCTCAGCGCGTTGCAAGCCTCCACCCACCTGGGGGCCGTCTAGCCATGGGGACCTTGAGTGTAAGCTCCACCGCGTCATGATCCGAGATAGCTGCTGGGGTAATGCACACATCTACCATCCGAGCCTCCAGCTCAGAAGAACCTATAAAGTGGTTCAATCTGGCATATGTGCGGTGTACATGAGAGTAATAAGTGTACTGTGACAGTGTTGGGTCTTTAGCTGTCCACAAGTCCACCAGCCCAATTTGCTGGAGACAGTCTTTACCTGCTCCAGAAATAGCCCCTGCACTGCCATACCTGTGCCCTAGCCTATCTTTGTCAGTATCCATTACTAAATTAAGATCCCCCCTAAGAGCAGAAGGGGGTCTGAGGAGCGTAGTGCCTCAGAGAGGGCGTTTCGCAGAAATGGCTCCTGCCCTTCGTCGGTGTGTATAAGGATCCTACTGTCATCTGCTGGCCACCCACCAGTATGCTGTAAGCTAACAATCTGCCTTTGACCTCTCCCACCTTGTCCTTGACCTGTCCTCTAAAGTGTTTAGACACCAGGATCGCAACACCTACTTTTTTCTCCATCGTAGAAGAAAAAAATTGGTGGGGAAATGCACAGGACCTCAATCTATGCCAGTCTTTCGAAAGCAGGTGGGTTTCCTGGATAAAACAAATCTCGGCTCCTGAGCTTTCCAAATAGGAAAGCACTGCCCTCCGCTTAATGGGGTTGTTTAGACCCTTCACATTCAGAGCCAAAAGCCTTAAGGTAGTATCTGACAACATGAAATCAATGGGTTACGCGCGCTAATGGAGTCTAGTGATCGACTACCCTGCCACATGCGGAAGCCCTGTCTCTGCCGACACACTAGTTCCATCCCGATACACTGGATCCCACCCCTGCCCCTTCCCATCCCAGAAAACCCCCATTCCTGAACCCCAAACCCCCCCCAAGCAACAGTGCTCTCCCAAGTCTCCAACACCCCAACGACTTGTCCCACCACCACCCCCTCTTCTCTAACCCAACTTGGCTGGCCCCCCAACCCCAGACACCCCCCAGGCTCCCCCACCCTCCTCTCTAACCCGAACAAGAACATCTCATTGCAATCAAAGTCCCAGACCTATCGAGATACAGTTCAGGTCTGTGGTAGCCTTACGTTGAGGTGCGTGCCGTGGCTGTGGCGACCCTGATGGCCCCCCGCCCGAACCCCCATCGGACCCGTGCGTTACCAATGCAAAGTCATAACCCCCTTTCTTGCTGCATCAGTTCAGTGACGCTGTGTCCTTGGATACTTCCTGGACAGCCGATGCTTGTTCCTGTGCCATTGTTGCTGGGTCTGGTTTAAGATGGGTCTTGGGCGAATGCCTGTGGCCCACTTGCTGCCAGCCGTCGTGTGTGGGCTGCGGTGTTTTCTCCTGTGAAGATCGAAGAGATGCCTCCTGCGTCTGTGGGTCCTCGTCGAGGTCAATGCCCAGCAGGGCACACGTGTCTTGCAGCGACCGGAATTGATGTATGGCCCCATTCCATTTAAAAATCAGCCGAAAGGGGTGACCCCAGGAATAAGGGATCCCTTTGTCGCGCAGGAACGATGTGACTACCTTAAAGGACTTTCTCTTGTGAAGGGTGATAGTTGAGAGGTCCTGGTACAACGCCAACTGGTAACCATGATGGTGGAGAGGCTGTTTCTGGCATGCCTCTCTCCGGATTCGCTCCTTCAGTGGAAAGTCCGGTAGGAAGGCCAAAATGTCAGGTAGGGGGGCAGGCGCGTGGCGCGCCAGACCTACCCTATGCACCCTGTCAATGCAAATTTCAAAGTCATCCGCTTCCCCCAGAATCTCCCGGAACTGGCCCTGGAGGTAGCTGGTGGTATTGTCTCCTTCTGCTTTGGATGGCACTCTCTGGACCCTTATGTTGTTCCTCCGAGAGAAGATCCACCTGTTGTTCACGAAGGCAGAGGACCTCTTGCTGCAATTGTTCTACCTCCTCGCACCGGCTTTGTTCCGTATCTTCTATTGCCACCACTTGTTCCCCCAGACGATCCACGTCGCGGCGCAATTCACAGTGCTCCCCGGCCATATCTTGTTTGAGAGTCAGGAAGTCCTCGCGTAGGGAGTTAAACAGGGTTTCCAGAAAGGATTTAGTGATAGCGGCCCCTCCGTCATCCTGTCCCGTGGTTTCTTTCACTGCTACTGGAGAAGGAGGACCCTTCTCTCCCTTGGGGGCGCCCTTGACCAACATGTCCGTGATGGTGTACCCGCCCCTACGCCCTACATTGACCATGTTGCGCTGTCTGTTCTGGCCCGGGGGGGCCCGAAAAGCTTGTCTCCTCGTGGGAGGGGGGAAGTGCGCTCCGATGATTGCGGGCTCCCTAGAAACTCAAGGACTGCGGGCCAATGCCTGGGCTTCCCAATTGTCCACTCTACCCCACCAGCGTATGGTAGACCCCAGCGTTGTGCTCAATGGACTGTGGGGGTTGTGCGTTGCGGGGACCCCTTCCAAGTCCAACTCATCAGCCAAGCAACGTCGACCAGGGCCCCTTAAGGCACAGAACGCTCAGGTCAGATCTGGCGCAGGTCTCTGTGCATCCCCGGGACCCGGTCACCTCACCAGGGAAGCGCTGTGGGTGCCAGCCATGCACCCCTGTACTCTCTGCGCCGCTCCTCACCTTCCGGGCACTGGTCTCTGTTCGCTGGGCCAATGTGGTCAGCTGGCTGGCTTGTCCCCCTGGGTGCGCCCAAATGGGGCCCCCTTGTTGTGCAGGGTGAGTCACCTCTGTCTCCCACCGGTGGCCTGGACGTAAGCCGACCGGTTTATGTAGGCCCCAAAGCCTGGGGTTTCGATTTTTTCGCTTCCCTCATGAGCGCACACTCCACTGCCGGCCTCCTCCACTGCAGCAATTTACTCCCCGAAGCTCTGCTGCTCCGCAACTTGCCGCTGTCCCTGAACTCCGTAGTATGCAGGAGCATCTCTATGATTGTCCCCCTAGTGCCTCATCGCACCTCCCGCCTTCTTGCAGACAGAAAGTCTTGTGGGGCCGAAAGCACCTCCTGATGCAGGCCCCAAAGCCGGGGGCTCGATTTTCGCACCTCCCCGGGTGGGCGCTCACGCTGGCACAGGCTGCTCCTTCTGCCTCTCAACCCGCCTGTCTGCTGCAGCCGCCGCTCTCCTCCTCGCCGGCCCCCGACCGCAACTCCGGACTAAGCCTCTTCAGATGCCAGGCTCGGGGGAGCTACACGCAGCAGGGGAAGGTCGCTGGTCACCCCTCCTTCCTGGCTGCCATCTCACGCAGCACTCGGTAGAGCCCCACTCCGCGGGGGGAAAGGGTGGCACGGAGGACAGGCGCCGCAGCTTTCGCGCCTCTAGACGAACGGGCACCAGCTGCTCTGGCGCTGCCAGGAACAATGCCCACTTTCAAGGGGGTTATCGTTATTATAGGGGCCTCAACGGGTGTCCGGGCCGAGGAGCTTCACAACCACACGTCCGCTCCGGCCGCCATCTTAGCCACCCACAACCCAGTGATGAAATTAGCACTGAGACGCTCCTTCGCTGAAGCAGGCATGCACTTTACAACTCATATAACATAACATAGAGGCAATTTCATATTCCTACATAGTCATAGATTAATCATTGATTCTTTAATATTAACTTTCTCACATAATAGATAAGCTACATAAGAACATTATTGAGATCACCTAAATATAAAATCTACTTCAGCCTCTGCCAGCATTGATGGTAGGAGTTTGAGTGATCTTAAAAAGCACACTATTTGAGGAAAGCTTTCACACTTTGAAGATACAATTCCTCAAAGTGTAAAAGCTTCCTAGCTAAAATTGCCCCTCAAACGGAAACCAATTTCAGAATGTATTAACAAGCAGGCTTCCTCACCTTTTAACTAATCCGGTTATTCCCCTAGCTGTCTTTCTTGCAGGTTTCATTCTGGATTGTGGCCTAAATTGACCCTTTGAGAAGACGTAAATTATAGTGTGTTATAGATTTTCCTGCCTTATTTATTATTTCTTCGTTGGTGTTTGTGTTTGTGCACTTAAGTTTTTACAGTGAACTACTTACTGTTTCTCACGTATGTTAGTTTTGAAATGGAAACTCCCCTAAAAGAATTGAAGTAGAAAGCAGAAGCCTAGCTGTAAAAACTTCACCCGAATGAGACTTAAGATGATACACAGAGGTAAAGAGGCTACTTTCATTACCAAATATTAGTACAGAGAGCAAACCCTGGTCAGAGTATCTTATCACTTAAAATAACCTCAAGAAAATACAAGATTAGATCTTCAACATCTTAATCACTTTTTTAAATGGCTGAAGTGTATTAGCCATGAGACCAGAGAAGCAGTGGGGTATTAGACAATCTAATACATGCAATATGATAAAACAAATGTAAAATAGCAAAAGTATGGGGGGAGGGGTTGGTAAGATAGCTGATAGGCCAAAACTCAAGAGATCTCCGGCTCCCCAATTACATAATCCTACATCTTCCGGACACTGGCAGTGAAAGTTGTACAAATTCTTCTGAAGAAATGCTGCTTGGAGTGTGGTATAACATTTCCCTCATGCTGCGGACTGGAGACAACTGAGGTGAGCTTCCGCGCACACTCATGTGTGGACCTGAGTGCGGCGAAACCAGGAGCGAGCCGGCAGAGCTGGAGGGGACGCCTTGCCCGGTAACCTGCAGGGCTGATGCCAAAAATGCAAGGTATGAGTCGGGTTGCTGAGGGGAGACCCAGCGTTGAACTGAGAGCCCCAGGGGCACCGAGGGGAGGGCCCAGAAGACCATGGGGACTGTGATGGAAGCCTGCGGGGTGCGATCGGCCTTCTTGCTCCCCTGGGTTCTGGAAAGATTTTAAAGTGCCAGCCAACCCATTGAGCGCTCCTGGCCAGCCAAGTGCGTACAGCACATTTGGGGAGATCTCTTGTGCAGCACAGAGAAAATGACTGTAGCGGCCTCCCAAGCGTTGCACGCGGCCCTAACAGCAGCAAGCCGAGGAGTGGAGCGGTGGCACTGTAGGGCATATGTGGTCCTGAGGGCTGTTGGGCTGCTGGTGTGCCCTGCAGACACGAAGTAGATCACCCAGTGGTGCCCAGGATGAAAGTGTTGACACGCTTAGGTTGGCCTAGAATTGATCCATGAACCTGTGAGGCCTACAATTACGGTTCACAGTGTTTGCTTGACCTGCCTGCTCTCTGAGGGCTCCAAGGGATGTTCCACAGCTGTTTGGGTCCCTGAATGCTGCCTCCCAGATCACACAGCATGCACCTGAGGCTCCATCAGAGGTGAGGAGTGTCACTGCTGGGGTCGGGTAGAAGAAGTAGAGCAACAAGAGGGGCCTGCAGCGATGTGGACGGTGCTGTCACCCTGTGCAGAGGTCTGACCATAAGAGCTGTGTTCTGGAGGTACTGGGTGGCTGGAGGGAGTCCGATTGATCCGTCCTGGTAGATGAGATTGAGCTTCTGAACATGGGGATGAGGTGCCTTTAGGACCTCATTCAGTGTTGGGCTCCTGGGCTTACTCTGATATCAGAGACAGAGAGGGGGGAAGTAAACAGGCTGGTCATAAACCGGCAGATGGTAACCTGAACTGTGCACCAAAGAGATGGTCTGCTCTTGCCTCCGGAGAGCTCGGGTCCGCCGGGAACCGGAAGCTGGTCTGGAGGGGCCACAGTTGGCAGCCAGAGATCTGTAGCCACATGATGACTGGGGGATGCCTACATCTGCGCTGGGAGCTCCCCCTGGGTGTCAGTCTTCAGCTCCTGAAGTAAGAACATTACTACTATAGCTTCCGGGGTCTGCGGAATGATGGAAATACCCTGGGCCCTTGATGGAACTGAAGGTGAACTAATTACTGAACAGGTTAACTCCTATAGGGGTGCAGCCATTTCTTCCCTCGGAGGGTGGCTGCTGTTTACAGGCCAGTCATGGGACAAAAAACAAACAAACAAAGCAAGCCCAGGGCAAAATGATGATGCAATATGCTACACCGTGTCAAACGGTCCAGCGATGTACTTGGCAGTGCCAGGATGTGTTCAACCACTCTCCTGTATGCCATGATGAATCCACACGGCCAGCAATCCTGGATGCCATTCAGAGCTTGAGAGTGGGGCTGGGGGGACAGATAATAGGGATCACAGTGGAGGTGAACCTCCTGCAAGCAGACCTACGAAAAATGTCCAATAAAGTGGTGACAGCAGAAACAAACATACCTACGCTGCATTTAGAGGTCAGCCTCATCAAGAGGCAAGTAACACTCAACACACAAGTCACTTAAGCACTTGAATATAGAGCAGAAGATGCTTAGAGCAGGTCATGGCGGAACAACTTACATCTCCTGGGATTTCCAGAGCGTGCAGAGGGGCAGCCGGTGGAAAAATGTATGACAACTTGGATTTGAGAGACATTGAAACCACCTGGGCTTTCATCTTTCTTTGCGATTGAGCATGTCACAGCCAGGGGCACTGCCTAGGACACTCATCGCAAGAGTGCTGAACTATAAAAATAGAGATGTGATATTAAGATCTGCCAGAGAGAACAAAACCCCACATTTTGAGGGCCGAAATGTTGCAGTACACCTTGACTATACTCATAAAGTGCAAATACGCCTCAAGACATTTCTTTAGAGATTACAGAGGAGGCATTGGCATGATTGGGTATGGCAAAGCTCACTGGGAAAAGGCCCCTGACTGACCAGGAACCATTGATTGCTTCGGCAGGAGAGGCAAAAGCTGTAAGCAATGAACTGGGGGAAAAGGTCACCACATGAGGCATCAACTTCAGGTCGAGTGGTAATCTGCGAAGATGGCACAATGGCGACAACAAACTCTGACACACAACTAGTTGATGAGATGCCGGAGGAGGGCTCAATTGGCGATGAAGGGGAACCAAGCAAGATGCTGAATGCAGAGGAGGCAGTCCCAGACTCTGGCATATGAGAAAAAGACAGGGGCGGCACACGGGTGGTATTCAGAAAAAGTCTGTGGCTGCAGATGCCCTGCATGATGGAAGGAGCGATAGCGCTGAGAAACTAGCACACTTGTGGGCAAAGGTTATGAGCCCCTGTAATTATATTTCCAATGACTCCATGAATAGATGCGTATCTCATCGGCCACATGTATCATTGTTGCCGTTTGCGATTTCTTAATTGCAAAAATTAAGGAATCGCAATTAAGAAATCGCAAACGGCTATGCACCAAGAAATCGCTATTTTTTTTGCGATTTCTTAAATTTCCTTAACTGCGATTCACAATTTGCGATTCGCAATTAAGGAATCCCTTCCCATTGATTCCTATGGGCCTAGAGGCCCATAGGAACGAATGGGAAGTTATTTTCAATTTGCAATTTGCTGGGGGGGGGGGTTCAAAGGACCCCCCCTGCACCCCTGAAATATAACTTTAAGTGCATTTTTCACACACACTTTCAAAAATGCAACGTGATTGCGATTTCTAAAATTGCTAAAAACATGATGCATCCCAATTTTGTCAATTGCATTCGCAAACGGCCGAAAATTACGATTCGCACCGTTTGCGAATGCAATTTACTTTGATGCATGTGGGCCATAGTGTCTTACCAGTGTGACAGAAAAAAGGGAGTAACACTTTCAGTTTGAGATGGGATGGGGTGAAGGCAGATTCTGATCAAAGTGGGACTGTACTGCTTCACGACCCTGTCTATCGATGTTTTTGGGCATGTTTGCGTTACTTCGCCTGGATGGTGGAGGTTACATGAGAAATGTTACATGTTTGTTACAAGGGGATTTTGCCATCTTAGCATGAGGACTTCTAAGCAAATAGGATATCAGAATTTGAAACAAAATGACTGTCACAGCAAAACTATAAACATCTTTCCTGGAATGTGAGAGGACTCGGCATGTGTAATAAATGCTATTGAGTGTTATCACACCTCAAATATCACAGAGCTAGGATACTACTTCTCCAGGAGACCCACTTAACCAAGACAGAAGCCAAAAAGTTTGCAAAAATGGAGGGGAAATACATAGTATGTTACCTATTTGTCATTCTCCAGTGAAGTGTTGGTTTGAATAGCCTCGTGGGCACCATTTGCATTAACCTAAATTGAGGCAGATGTGGAAGGCTACTACATAATGGTTCAGGGTACACTAGCCGGAGAAGATGTGATCATTAATTTGTATGGTCCAAATACTGATGATGACTCCTTTTATCCTACACAGAGAGATGGGATGTCAGCTATGACAGGGATTCATACGTTCTGGGTGGGTGACCTAATTGTGTAGTGCATGGGACTTTGGATTGCCACCCTCCCTGACAGGGTACCAAACCTAGGTTGGCAAATTGTTTGGTAGATGTCATGTCTCAATTGGGGTTTAGTGATGTCAGGAGGGACACTCACCTGGGGTGCTGGGAATATACCTGTCACTCAGCCATGCATGGTACATTTAGTAGGTTGGATGGACTATTGGTGACAATACAGATAGCCACTAGGGTACAGGAGGTAGTACATCCAGCATGATATTTGTCTGATCATACGCAGGTTGCATGTCAATTACAGTGGAGGGGAACCCCAGGTCCCCCTATTCATGGCAATTCCCTTCCGAGATTCTGCAGGACCAGGTGGGTAGGTGACTTTTGCAGAATTCCTGACAGAATATCTTGACATGAACTGCACGACCACCCAGAGTCGAGCGCTGAAATGGGAGGCAATAAAAGTGGTGCTAAGGGGCAGATGTGTGGGTCACTTTTGTGGAGTGTGATGTAACTTACATTATGACCTCCTTCACAAGGAAGAGGCTTTGGCAGTCTTACAGAGGCTGCAGCGGGGTGAAGATCATGGACAGGACTCTGAAACGGAGCTACTGAGGCAGGTGACAGAGACAGGCTTGAACATTACGCATTGAAATCTTGTTGACAACTTTTTCACAGAGAGGGAGACAGGTCGGGACGACTCTTGACTTGAATCCTTCATTGTGGGCTGCCCGCTCCCCTTTGCTTCACCTTAGAAATCTCTGAGGGGGTGAGGCACGAACCCAGAGTGATGTACTGGCGGTGTTTCTGGAGCACTTGGAGCGTGTTTACACCGGCCCAAGTGATACGGACCGAGAGTGAATATCGGACTATCTGACAGGAATACAGATCGCACAGCTGAGAGCAGGTACTGGACGCTCCTCACATTGGAGGAGGCTCAAGGAGTATTGAAGTCCCTTCCACCTGGGAAAATGCCTGGACATGATGACTTCACAGCTGAATTTTACTAGGCCATTAAGACAGAGTTGGATCCTCATCTACTTGAGGTGTACATAGAGGCACTGGATATAAAAGTGCTTCTGACATCCATGCAGGAAGGTACAATTGCAATGATTTAAAAACTCAGAGCTGAGGCATAAGACTCATCCTCCTATTGTCTGATCACGTTAATTAATATTGACATGAAAATCCTTTTTAAAGTCCTCGTACTGTGATTGGGACCAGCGATTGCCAGGCTGGTCCACCTGGACCAGTCTGGGCTCATACCTGCTCAGAACACAACAATGAACATTAGGCAGTTAATGCATGTCATGCATGAAGTAGAGGATAGTGAGGGAGAATTAGCCTTGGTATCCATTGCTATCGCCAAGGCATTTGGCACCGTAAACTGGAAGTACCTACTTGCAGTCCTTGAGGCAATGGGGTTCGGAATACGCTTTAGAGACTCAGTGAGTTTGCTCTATGCTGAGCCCTTGGCCAGGGTTAGGCAGGTTAGTATATGCCCACACCCTGAAGATCAGTAGATGCACACATCAAGGGTGCCCGTTATCACCGCTACTGTTTGCGATAGTGCTGGACCCTTTTACCATAGGGCTCCGACAGGATAAGGCAAGGTGGGGCATCTGAGTGGGAGGGGTGGACCATCTAATCTCTCTTTATGGCAACAATACACTTTTCCATCTGACGGCTCTAAGGGAGTTGCTGCCATTGCACCTGGAGCACTTTGATACTTTTGGAGACATTTCAGGGTTGTGTATTAAACTGAACAAGCCTCTAAAATTGTTTTAGTGTAGGCTGGTGATACAGGACCCCACCACACTCCCATATTTGATATTGCATGGGAAAATGACCAATTTCGCTATTTAGGATTAGTAGTGGCACACACAGTTCAGAAATGGAAACAATATAATATTGACCGTATGCTGGATGGCCTAATTAAGTGGGTGCAATTCTGGAACATACTGTCCCTGTCCCTTGTGGGACAAGTGGCAGTGGCAAAGATGGCGTTCTTGCCAAGCTCCAATTACGCCCTACAGCACTCTTTAGACACGCTGTCAAGGACAGTTTTCAAGCACCTACATTCCTTACTAACGGCTCTGGTGTGGGCGGGAAGTAGGAGAAGAGTGGCCAGACACATTCTTCATTTAACTATGAAGGAGGGTGGGTTACCACTGCCCAATACGAAGCTATACTATGTAGCATCTCAGTTGCAGCATGCAGCACATTAGTTGTCAGATGGGGACAACTGGGAAAAGGATTTATTCGCAGATGACTCTAGAGAAGAAGAGCTGCCGCAATTGCTCCATGGTGGTGGGAGAAGTGACACCCTGGTGCCATATATGATCAAACACATAGCCACATTGGGGGAGTGTGGGTGGGAGTGGTGCTGGGACGGCCCCCTTCTCATGAGAGTTACATTTTTGGGACCTCCCAGCATTCTGTCTGTTGACCACAACTGCGGATGTCAGTGCTTGGAGGGAAGGGGGATGTTTAACTCTGGGGGACCAATTCCCCGAATGAGACATTCCTTATGTTTGAAGCAGCTCAGGAGGCCTTCAGTGTGGGTCAGGGACAGTTCCTATTGTACGCTAGTATCATAGACATGTTTCGGGAAATTTGGCCCACATACCGCAAGGTCCCAACTTCCTCTGACATGTTCCCGCTGAATTTAGCAGGGTGGACACTTAGCTTCCTACCTATATAGGGCCATGATTGCTGATAAGACTAGGACCACTTTTCGGGCTAAGATGGCTTGTGAGGAAGAACTCAGAACACTGCTGAGGACGCACAGTGGAAGGGTATTTGAGAATAGGTCTGGCTGGGGACATGCAGTGCACGGTTCAATCTAGTACATTTCAATTTCAGACATTGCACATGTATCACCCCGGTTCTCCTACAAAGAATAGACCCTACCAAAACAGACAGACGGTGTCAGATCAGACCTGCAACCATCCTTCACCTGGCTTAGTAGGGCACGGGGCACATGCTTTCTGGGACTTAGTCATCCAAAGATTGGAGTATAATGAGGATGTGTCAGTGCACTTAGACCCGGCCACATGTCTATTGGGAATTATCAAAAAACAAAAAGATAGTAAAATGGAGTGGAAATGTATGCAATTGGCTCTGCTGCTGGTGAAAAGGTGGGTTGTCATTTCATGGATGGACCTAAGGCCCTACGAAGCAGGGATGGACGAAGGATGTTAAAGAATGGGCGGTAGCAGAAGAGATGCATCTCCGTCAGTGTACAAAGGACGAACATGCAGCAGAAGATTTGCAAACCTTGGGACTACTCTTTGAGAGGATTGAAGAGGCTAGCGAGGTACATGAAGACAAAATGCATGAGTCTGAGGGTTGAGGAAATACTAACAGCTGTGGGAGGTCGTACATGTATCTGGGGAGAAGGGAAACTAGTTGGTGCTTTCTTTTTTTTAATTTCTTTTTTATTTTATTTTATTCACAGCAGCAAATTACATACATCTTTATATCATCAAAATAATAAAGTATGCATACAATACATCCATGCATACATAAATAAGTAAAAAGCATCTTAGACCAGTAAACAAAATTACCTAAATAACCGATATTCAATACATTTCGAATCAATCCTCATAATATTCACGAAAACCCCGCCAAAGTTTTATACCAATCTGTCTCTTCCTAAGACCTTTAACCGAAAATAACCCCCATTCCAATTTATACAAATTATACATTCGAGCTTTCCATACTTCAAATTTTGTAGGATCTTTCTGAAGCTACTCGGCTGCAATGCTACAGTGCTACAGTCATAGAAAAAAAAAGCAAAAATTGATGTTGATTCAGACCATTCAGAGAACTATATGTAGGCGTCTTACCCAGTAACATCATAGAAGGAGTAATGGTCAAGGGGAGCTTTATAACCAGTGGCAAAAACTTTTCTATATCAGTGATATATCTGCGTAATTTATCACATTTAAAAAAAACATGAATACTGTCTGCGTCAGCCTCCCCGCATCGAAAACATTTCCCCTCATCCCCACTCCCCCACTTAGCCATCCATGCGGGGGTATAATATAAATCAAATAAAGTCTTAAAAAACTGAATTTTCAAATTCGAAGACATCAATAATTCTCTAGACATACTGATAAGTTTCTTGAGCAAAATATCTGATTCTCCCAATCCTTTCATCCATTTCCTTTTATGCCTATCAAGATCATCTGGTCTTCTAGCAAGCAAAAGCTGATATAGAGCTCCAATTTTAAACTGTCGCCTAACCCCCTCTACTACATCATCAGATCACATATTAACCTTGATTCAAAATAAAAAGTCCCTAATTTGCAAAAATTTAAAGAACTGTACTCTGGGAAGATCGTATTGTGAAGCTAGCTCATCAAATGTCTTACATAAACAATCAGAAGAATACAGGTCCCCTAGTTGCCTGATACCTTTCTTCCTCCAAGTTTGCAAAACATTATCCCCAAATATTCCAGGCAAATATTTGAATGCATTCAGGGGAGTATAATATGAAATTTGCCCAAATATCTTTAGTTTTCGGATAGTTTTCCAAACTTTGAATGCACTAATCACTACTTTAAATCATGTACACTTTCAAAATAGCTAGCAATCGGACCTATAAGGACTTCAAAAATTGTAAGTGCCAAGGCATTATTACCCGCTCCCTCCCCAGTGAGTAACACCCGCATTCTCAGTAAAAAGCAAGTTACACAATATAAGGCAAAATCAGGTACCGCAAGGCCCCCTAACTCGTGAGGTAAGGTAATAAATCTCATCGTCCGTCAGGGCTCCATATGAATTTCCCACAAATGGACTGCAAATATTGTAATCTGAAATTTGACACTTCCAAGGGTATCGACCGAATTATTTAAAGGACCCTGGGGAGGACATTCATTTTAATGACATCACAGCGTCCAATTACCGTAAAATTCAAACGATCTCACCAATCCAAAGAGGATTTTTCTTTATGTATGAGTAGGTTCCAATTTGCAATCCATTAACTCAGACATTGAAGCTCTAATCTGTATACCCAAACAGGTCACCTCTCTGACGACCCTTTCGTCTTCCCATAATATACTATCGGAACATAGAATTTGCATTTTTGACTCATTTAATTTCTATCCAGCAACCGAGCCAAATTCTTTGGCTAAGCACTCAATCTCCTTAATCGCCAGGGATGGGTTCACAGTTGTCACTGCTATATTGTCCATGTAAGCAAAAACTGAAAATTGATAATCATACAACGGAAACGGAGGGATACAGATATTATATGCCAATTTTCCTATAAAAGGGTTTATATAAAGGGTGAACAATAGGGGTGAGCAAGGGCAACCCTGTCGGGTTCCCCTAGTTATATTCACTGTGTTAGAAAGCAGCCCCATTACCGAGATCCTAGCAATAGGATCTTTATATAACGCCTGCAATGCTACAATACATTTTTTACCAAATCCAATTTTCTCCAAAAGCTGCCAGAGATAATCCCATTGGACGCGGTCAAACGCTTTCTCCGCGTTCAATAAAATCAATGCTAAGTCCCTCTTTTCAGTCCTTGCGATATCGAAAAGCGTTACAACTTTGTTCACGTGTGCCACCATACCCTGCTTAGGAATAAAACCATGTTGGCTCAGTGAGACGAAGGGCGTTTTAATTCTAGACAAGCGGCTGGCCAAAATTTTAGAATATATTTTGTTATTACTGTTCAATAAAGAAATTGGACGATATGATCCCACTAGTTCTGACCGCTTATCCTTTTTACAAAACACAGCAATCGTAGCAGCTAACCATGACCTAGGTGGATGTCCAGCCTGTGCTGACTGTACAACCTTTAACATCTCTTCTTTAATTAAATGAAAAAACATCCTATAAGCCTCCACCGGAATCCTGTCTGGCCCTGCAACTTTGCCCAGTGCTAAACTTTTCACCGCTACTTCCAGTTCATCCATTGTGATCGGCCATTCAAGTTGCTCCACCAAAGAAGACTCTAATAATTTTAATCCCTCCTCAAAAATACATTCTGTTCCCCAGCAGTTCCCTGTTGTTGCGTATAAAGAGCAGCATAGAATTGTTGAAAAGTTGAGAGTATCTGCTGAGGGTCAGAATGAAGCTCGCCATTCAAATCCCTCAGAGCATGAATATTTCGAGCGGATTCCTTCATTCTAAGTCTCATAGCCAGCCGTTTCCCAATAGCTTCTCCAAATTTGTGACTTTGCTGCTTGAAAGTCAAATACTTCCTGGCGTTCTCAACACTCCAATGCCCCAACACATTAGCCCGATGTTGTTGTTGACAGTGTCGAATAGACCATCCAAAACACTCTGGCCTGAGGCGATACCATTTGTTAAGGCCCCTTCCGCCTCTATCAATGCCTCGTAATATCGTGCTAGCTCCAATTTATGTTATTTTTTGCTGAGCTAGGCTAAAGCTTAAAAATTCCTGCCGAAAACAGACCTTAAAAATATCCCAAACTATGGCAACAGATTCTGTACCGTTATTATTTTCAAAAAAGCCCTTAATCCATTTACCGATATATTCCTGAAATTCTTCATTTAAACACAATTTCCTATCAAATGTAAAATTATTAAATATCGGTCTCTTCTTCCCTAAAGCTAGTTCAAAAGCAATTGGTCCGTGATCTGACGAGACCCTTGGGTAAACCTGAATTGCTGCATCTGTCAGTAATGAGATAGGGGCAAAAAAGAATCTAACCTTACTAATTTTTTATGAGGATGGGAGTAAAAAGTGTAACCGGTATCAACCCCACTTATTTTCCCCCATACATCCACCAACCTGTGATGTAAATAAATGTATAGGCATTTATATAGCGCACTACTTACCCGGAGGGTCCCAAGGCGCTTCGACCGCTGCGAAACCCTTCCTGGCTTCCCTGAGAGATGGTCCCTTAATGGGTAACTCCGGGGTGAGACCAGGTAAGGGTATCTCCGGGGTGAGACCAGGCATCCCCGGCGGTCTGGTGGGGCCGTTAGTGAAGATGAGGCAAGCTAATGCCCAGAGTTGCCGAGTGTCATCGCTGATCAGAGTGGGCACTGAGGCGAGAGAATTATCGAGTCCGCTGACCCTGGTCCAGAAACCTGCCGCGCTGGGAATCGAACCCTGGTCCCGGTCCGTCCTCTGCTCTCGGGTCTGCCGCCTCTAACCAGTGAGCCACACTACTACTGATCACAAAGTAAATTATAAAGTGCTTTAAAAACTTTGGGTTTCTGTCCACTGTATTTATCAGGCCCATCCTGTATCGCTTGATTAGTTAAGTTTATATTTATATCACCATAGATAATCAATGGTTGCGGCCATGAAGCCAATTATCCGATAAAATGGTTGGTGCTTTCTAATGTAATGCTTTGTAACCAGGAGTAATTACTCCTGCTGTATAACACATGTGGGAAGATGGCTATATTGTTAGAAAATGTTACTGGTGCAGAATTTATATAATGTACTGAATGATATAATGAAATAAAATAAATTCTTTAAAATAAATAGCAAAAGTAAAACACCAAAGTTGAGTATATAAATGCCAAAAAGACATAGTTAGTGGTAAAATGTAATTGGTAATCGGGAATATGCAGTAAAGGGACACTTTTTTTTCAGGGAACGTTCGCATTTATCACAGCTTACATTAGCTTAACAGGGAGCAGCTCTAGATTCTGTCAGCTAAAGCCCTGTAAGCATAAAACTAATTGTTAGAAAAAGAGTCTTCAGTCCGTCATGTAGGATCATCTAACTGAGCATGGACAATTAGCATAAATCTACACACAGTAAATCATGCTAATTCTTGTCATGTCAAAATAAACTGCTGAGCTCTTTTGAGAAACAAATGTGTATATCCCAGAAATAGGATGGGCGTTTTATAATTGAAATTTATAAAGGGATCTTTATACAATGCCTCATTAGGAATTACTTTTTAATCATACCACAAGGGATTTGGTGTTCAAATGTAGAAACTGAATATAAATAATCTGAAAAGCTGGTTTCAGTCGACAGCAATTAAGGTCCAATCGTATGTGAGTGGACCATGCAAAGAAATTCCATATATTGAAATTGTGTGACCACCACAGATTTTAACATACCTCTGTATCACATGATTGATAGATGAATGTGACACTTTAAAAAAATATATTTACCAATGATATATTGAAAGGAAAGTGGAACACATACCAATTCATAGTGCAAACGGGTTTGGATATCTTCAAAGAAAACCTGACGTCCAGGGCTAGGCCGAGACAAGGCAACAGCTTTAGGGCACTACCTAATGGTGGTGCTATGTTACCAAAAGGGGCCTGAAAAATAAAGCATGGCATAAATACATGTTTTGTGATGATTTAGCACGGCTGAGATAAAGGTCAAATGCTAACTAACCAGCAGCTACACCACAAAGCGAGGATGGGCATGCATGAATAATAAGCTTACATGAATCCAAAATGTGCTGTGCTGCTTCCGATGCATGATCAATAGGTGAATAATGAAGAAGGCTAGATTGAGCACTTTACCACTGCTAAATGTTAAACATCATGGACTGGAATGCATTGATCAGTTTGATTTTCCATGACCATTTACACCGAGACGAGCAGCATGTCTGGCAGGTTTTACACAGGCCAAGTGCAATTGTAATTTTTTCACAGTGATTGGTACAAATGAAGGCACAACATTGCTTGGTACTGGATAAACATTATTATTCAGGCCCCATTAATTGCCCCCTGTAAATTGGAAGACACATTCTCTCTGTAGCAAACACAAGGATTCCGATTCAGAGCTCCATCCATCATCTCCTTGTGTTTGCTGTGCTCACCACAAGATGTCAGGGAATGCCCAGACGTGGGTGCCTTGCTCACTTTGCCACTGGATTCAAGCTAGCCTGTCTGGAGGGGGATTATAGCCCTGAAACCTGTCCCAGGAAGCTTGTTTCTGGTCAAGAGAAGATCTGGTGTGGCAGTTCGGGCTGGACTGTTCCAATGAGGAGCAGCGTCAAGACTGATTTGCATATACCCCAGGGATGTGTCCTGGCCCCAACTTTTTTCTGCCTCTGTATAAATGGACTAGTTGGTCATTTGCAGAGAGTAAAAGATAATAACGCCCCAAGGTTGGTGACTGGGCGGGTGCCTGCTTTGATGTTTGCAGATGACACTTTGTTGTTATCTAAAACATCAACGGGCATTCAGCGTACCTTGGATGGCTTCGCAGTTTTCTGCAAATTGTGTGGGCTATAGATAAACCTAGATAATACCAAGTTCATGATTTTTAACCCTCCCAAGAAAACTCGCCCCAATCCTCTCTTAAATGGGACATATCTGTAAAGAGTGAAGACCTTCGAGTACTTGGGTATCACCCTGTCCATCCGAAAATTTTGTTTGGGGTCCTCAGACATCTAAGGTGGCCCTTAGGCTGTCTCAAGTGGTGGGGGGAATTTGTAAAGTACATAGAACTTCGGTTTTTAAGCCTGCTGCACCGGTCGTAGAAATTTACAAACTCCAGGCCAGGGCGGCTTCTATGTACGGTGCAGAATTATGGGGTCATAAACGCATAACCAGTCTTGCAAGGGTAGAGCATGTTTTTATGGGAAATCTACTGGGCTTACCAGTGAGTACACCGCGCTTTCCCCTACGCATGGATTTGGGGCTAGAACCTATAGAGGAGGCAGTAGCAGCACGACCGTTGATGTACTGGAAGAGGCTCTGGTCTGTGCCTGAACTTGCTTGCTATAAAGAAGAATTCACAGAGGTATGGGCCGCTTTAAAAACCAAGAACGTCTCGTGGCTCTTACACATTAGGGCACTCTGTGGGCAAATTGGCTTGCTTGAGTTGTGGAGGAACCCTGCAGATAACTGCCCAAGGATAACGAAAGCTGAGCTCCTGCGCTATGTTAGGAACCAGAACCTATTAGCTCTCCAGAGATGTACCACTCTGGGTAGGCTGACGGTGGAGTTCCTTCTAGTAAAAACTGAACCTAGAAAGGAGGAATTCTTGGACCTAACCCCTTCCATGCTGATGACGAACCCCAGCCGTCATGCACTACGGTGCTCGTGTGCTGATGACGGCTGGGGTTCGTCACGGCCCGCCCCTGTTCGTGCTGTTTGCAGCACACCAGGGAAATCGCGGCCGCATCGAAGGGGCTAATCAATCCCACCCTTGCAAGGAAGCTTTACATGCAGCTTAGGATTGGCTGCCTCCTGCTTAGGGCATTTACATGTAAATGGGCTAATGCAGAGAACATTGAATGCCCGGCCTGTAACTATAAGCAAGAAGATTTATACCATGTCCTGTTTTTTTGCCCGCCATACCACACAATTAGGAAATGTTGGCTGGTTCCACTCTGCAGGAATTTAGGTTTTACCCAATGTGCCCAAGCTGCTAGGGATTTAAGATTTGATACCCACCCTCCAATCGTCTTTGCTGTAGCCAGGTTTCTGTTAGGTATGTGGCGTACAAGGAGAAGTTTTCTATAATATTTTTGCTCATCTCTTAATTTTATCAAATGTACCGTATAGCTTGATAACGTTCACTTTTAATTTAATTTCAGCTTCAAGTTTTAACGTATATCTAATTTATTGTTTTAACCTTATTTGTTTTTATGTACCTTTTGTTCTGTGCTTTTATGGTCTCCATTGACCGAAATAAAGTTATCAATGATGATGATGATTTGCATATGGCTGGGTCTGAACTGGAGTGGCGAAGTGAGCTAGAGAACGATGATGGATTCAACCTAGATCTAAAAGTGACTGGGAGTGAGTGTTTGAAAAGTGTTATCGCTCTGTCCATCATCCGTTTGTGCTGACTCACTTTATATGAAAAGGTCAACATGAGTTGATATGTGCTTATGCTCTACAGTATTTGGCCAATCTGGGATATATTTAGTCCATGTCTGTCATTCACCCAGTTTGTGGGTGTTAAGGCTGGGCAGATGAGGCCCAAGAAAAAAAGCATTCTGGGTGCAAGTAATCTTTCTGATCACTGTTGCATAAAATGTGAAAGCACAAACACTCCTATAGTTGATTCAATCTTCATTTAATCAATTTCGTGCTAATTTACACATTTCGTAAATTGTAAACAATTTCCACTATTTCCCAAGTTTATATAAATCCCCAATGCATTTTGAGTTTAGGTACATTTTTCTTCAGGGAGAAGTGGGAATGTACACTCCATGGTCCAAACAAAGAAGGACTAACCAGCCTTATTTCTCAATGTGAATCTAGTCACTTTGCCACATTGCCCGAATGTTACCGCAATCATTATACAAAGATTCTGCACTACTCTTCGACCCTCTTGAAACGGAAAGCATAGCAACATGTTTTAAATTCAAGGATAAGGATTCCTGGAAATCGCACATCTGTTTTCATCTTAGTCCTTAAACAATTTCAAAAACCGTGTACAAAATACAAATAGTTGTTTTTGTTTGTTCACTAAGGTCATTATAACTGCATGATGTGTCCCCAGTCATTTGTCAAACTTTTTGTATTCTCTTGTCAGTTCACCTTGCATGTAATGCAGAATTGAGATAAAAACTGCTTAGAAACTAAACTGAAAAGAAGAAAAGTTCCAGCTCTTCACTAGACCTTCAGTGGCCAAGCGCTTACCTTCTTAATGTAGCTGGCTGTGGCTTGTGGTCAGTCCTGTGTTAACGCATGGGTACGTTGGGCAGTTGCTGGGGGGCCCCATGCAGACCAGAATTTAACACTAATTTTCTGGTAAACATTTTATTCCTGTGAGTAGTTGTGCATGCAGAACCCATTGCACTGCTTTGCCTGTGGACCTATAATGCTGTTAAGACTACCCTGCTCGAGGCTATCCATTATCCAGTGAAGATAGTTTATTTAAATCCTGAGCAAATTCCTTATTTTATGCTAATGCCAGTATGAGGTCATGTGTTTGCTCATCCTGGGCACCATCTTTAAGGCTATTTATTTATGGCTGCTAGGATTGTGTCAACAATTTTTCGAATTAGGCATCATGTTGGAAAGTGTTTCATTATAGATATTATGATAATATTGTATAATGAATCCTATAGTTAAAAAGGATTATGTGTAGTGCTCTGAAAAGAACAATTGTGCAACTTTCTCATGATTTCAAGTGTTTCGGTGTTTTAGATTTCACAAGTGACAACTATAATCCAATTCATAATTCATACCCTTGGAGCACTTTGTGTCCAATTTTTTTATTTATTTATCCAGAACAATTCCCTTAATAATTACCTCTTAATTCTGTTGCCCTTGGTTTGAGCGTAACACCTGTTTAAGTACTTGGAACCTGAGTTGTGATAATGTTGTTGTTTCTCAATGAGGTGTTGTGCTACTCTTGATTTTGTGTTGCTATTTCATACCGTACTCTTGTGTTTCATAATACATGTTTTAATGTTTTCACTCTGATTTGCCCACATACAAAAGTCTGCACCGACTTTTGATAAAATTGACGAAGAACATTGTATCACATGTAAAGGGGTTTTTAAGTGGTAACTTGTTGGCCCTATATGCAAGGTAAGATGTTATTGCAGGATGTACAGTTTTGAACCCGGTACTGTACCCTCATGGGCACTCTCTGGAATTGTGGTATTTTTCTTGTTGCAAAGTTCCTTAGTGGGATAGGAACAACATACTACATAATCAATATTTCCATCTGTGAACAATCAAAGGAAATTTACCTTCCTCTCAATTAAGCAAAACTGCATAACATACAACTCAGATAATTTCAATGAAGTAAAAAGGGATACCCCAAAGAAATACTTCAAAAAGCAGGATAAAACCCTGGCATCCTTGAACTAGACATCTTACTAATTGAAAAAACAAGGAAAAGAACATCAGGCCAGTAATTACACCTAAAACAAAAAACATACAATACACGATTTGCAAATAATGGGCAGTCATAGAAACCGGTGAAAAAAAACATTTGAATTCTAGGTGACTCACTCATTATGTCAAACACCCATATCAGGAATTTGAAGGAGCTTTATAACATGACAAATATTCCAATTTCAGATAGTAGCAATACCATGTAAAACTGTACATCCTGCTATACATCATAAAAGTTGCACGAGTGATGGTATCCAAATCAGGCTTTCAATAAATGTTTATGTTTATTATTCCATTTTGTGTTCTTATAAAAGATAGTTGATTAAGGAAATCAGCACAGTGTAAATAAAACAAGGCAAGGGTCTGCTTCAACATTACATAGAACATGAAACTTTTCAAACACTACTGTAATAACCTCAAGAAAATCACATTGTTAAAAAAACAAGAACGGAATGGTAAAGAGATGTAACATAATAATGAGAATGTAATGATGCTACAAAAGAGTAGTTAGGTAAGGAGAGAAAGCACAAGGATTTGGAAAAGGAATAGAGCAGGTTGTGTGTGGGTCCAGTAGTTGGGAATCCAGCCAGAAATGAGCTTAATGGGTTGAATGGGTGAGAAAATTGGATGTGTTGCATGGGCATGTCAGTTTGAAAGGATCCTGGATCTGAAGGAAACTAAATATGGATATGGGCATTGACATCACATTTTAATCATAAAATAGTTCCTGTTAGGTGAGGCACCAATAAATGACTTCTACAATAATAAATATCAGACTCCCTTGAGACAAAAAGGAGGGGCAGACACCGCAAATGAGTTATGAGGGCACAGAAACATGACTTCCTTGGCTGAATCCACATTTTACACTCATTTTACTCAAACCTTTACATTTTTCTAACCCTCAATTATAGTCCAGGGCGGATTATTGTAAGATCAGTTTGGGCCAACTTTTAAAATTCATGTGATTATCCTGACAACTGGGAACTGACAAGAGGAAATGCTTGGCTATACATCTCGCCAGTTTGGTTTAGTCTAGATTAGGTGAAGGCTTTGAAAGATTATAGATAAACATTTTGAAACCAAAAGTTTGAAAGAACATTTGCTTGAAAGTGAAAAGTGAGAAATTAAAAAACACTTTCATATATTTAGTGCCTGATTTAGATTTCAGTGGATGGGTTACTCTGTCACAACGGTGACGGATACCCCATCCACTGAATTATAGATCCATTAATATCCCATGGGATTTATTTTTCAGCAGACGGGATATCCGTCATCATTGTGACGGAGTAACCTGTCCTCCAAAACCTAAATCAAGCCTAAGTTTTATTTAAAAAAAGGGTATATGCTTCGATTACAGTGAGGATTAGGGATAGGCTAAGGATAAGGGTAACTAACACCAAGTGTTTTGGAAAAGCTGAGTCTTAGGGTAAGACTTAAATTTAGGATGGTGGTAATGATTGGAATATTGTATGGTCGATGATGAGGTTTAGATTTAAGGGGTTTAAAGGATGTTGGTGGGTACATTTTTAGGTTCATATTATAGTTAAAGTTGATTAGGGTTGTTTATAAAATGAGTTATGTGGGGGTTACTGTCATTGTTAGAGTTTGTGCTTAAGGATTAGAGTACTTTTCAGTATGAATGATTACATTTACCAGGAGCATTTACAATTTAAAACAGATGTAATTGTCAAATCTTTTACATTTCAACTATTATAGCATTAGATAGATGACATGTAATTTTAAACTAAATGTTTCATACGTTTTGACTGAAACTTTAGGCTTGTATAACTTTTATTTTTTAACTTCCAACCAATATATAATTGTAATGATTTTTTTTCTCTTCTATATGAATACAGCACTGGCTGAATAAACATTGAAAGGAAGAGCATCAGATAATATAATTAAATAGGAGAAGGAAAAGACTGACACTGATAGCCAGTCTGATGGGGGAGCAGACAGGACCAGTCGGTTTCCTTTAGATGAGATATAGGTGACAAGCGTGCGTTGCTTCAGGTTCACTCTATCTAATTTACTTACTGTTAAAACCAGTATTGGGAGTGCAAACATTGAATACATTTGAGGCATGCATGCTTGGCAAAGGTGACATTTTAATAAACCCTTTCAAACTGCACACAGAGCTTTCAAGGGAAATGCAGACATTAGTGGCAGGAAAACAAAAGAGAGACATTTTAAGTGAGAACAACAGTTCCTTGTATTGGAGAATGGATCTGTGAAAAATACAAAGGTCAAATTCTTATGAAGATGAGCAGAATCATGGTGTCATAGGAAACTCAGACATTGACAATGACTAAGATTTGGAGGGATAATTATTAATTTTCTTTTTTTTAAAGACACATTTTCTGTTGTAAATCTTTTCAGTGGACCATAGCTGCACGGTATGAAGAGATTTTTGGTTTGATCTCAAAACATTTTGCGGGCTCTATTTTAAGTAATTCGTGGCCAGGTAAGGAAGTGCATGGCACAAACACCCTTTCCCACTGTATTAGGAAAGCAGATTTTGGGAGATGGTAATGTGTTTCTAGAAATCTGTGCACTGGAATACTGTTAAACTGGTCCCAGTGCATGTGCTCTGACCTCGAAACATGTCAAAATTGACTGTACACACAATTAGTATATTTACCTTCCCTACAGGTCCCTAGAATATGGAAGAAGGTGTAGACAGGGCCAGCCAGGCAAATGTCACTAGTGGACTGCATCAAGTATTGTGCCACCATTCGAGTGACAGCGTAAAACATGACTTCATCCTGCCAGCAATAATCTGAATGTGCAGGTTTCAAATGATATTTTGACCTGTCATAAAAAAACCTTTTGACTGGTCTAAAGCATCCTCCTAAATATTAGTAAGTCATCCCTAATTAGGTATTAATGCCCACTAAGGCAGGGTGCATGGTATTTCAAAGTCAGACATATGAATGTTTAATGTAAAATATGTCCTTACTGTGGCAAGGCCCCAAAAGCTATTTTCATAGTAGTGGGGTTAGCTTTCCATAGGGTAGCATTGGGAGTTAACATTTAAATTAAATAACGTTATCTCTGCCGATGAACTAGATAAAATGTAATTTTTTTGCATGTTTAATATATTTACTACAAATTCAATTCATTGGTAAAGTCAAATGTATACTAAATATTTCACAAAAGCGCTTTTAAAAAGTCACATTTTGCTTGCCTAAAGACACTTGAAGCCCATTTGATTGAGCTTCCATCTTCAACTGTCACCCAGGAGCTCAATATGTCCTTGATGAGGTGTGAACTTGCTCCCAGAGCTGTAACAAAGGTCTTGGGTGTTGGGAGGTGTTCTCTTTCTCTTTCACAGTGCCCATCTGGGCAGTGCCCAGGATATTAATTATCTTCAAAGAGGCATACTGTCTCAGAAGAAGATGTAGGTAAGGCCTATAGCTGCCCCCCCTCATTTTGCCCGTCTAATCAGTCAGGGCTCAATCCCAGTGGGAGAGTATCTGCTCAAAGAACAGGTTTAGAGTGACCACAGCCTTACTTCAGACTTGGGGCCTCATTACAAGTTTGGCAGTCCATAGGACCGCCAAACCCATGTTGGCGGCCTGACCACTGCCACACTTTGGGCTCACCCACAGTATTACATGTGTGGTGGTCGAATGGCCACAAAACTGCTGCAATTGCTGGGAATTCACGATCCCGCAGCTTGACGGTCAGGCAGAGTAATATGCAGATGATGCCTCTGTGGCACAGCCGAGAAGAGGGTTGAGAGTGCACACCCGTTATTCCACTTTTCATCCTCTGTATTCTTTCACAATGTATCCATGTGCGTGGTTATCCGTGATCTGCCCAAACATGTGCATGTAGAAACATTAAGAAAATGAGGCGAACAGACGCCTCAACCCGGGTGCACAGAGTTGCTTACTTTATCACAAAAGTGCCATACATTTTTCCAGTTTCTCACAGTTTTATTCACATTTAATCCTTTTCTTCTCAATACATATTTGTGGTTACTACAATCTCATGAGATACACTTATACAATGTTTTTTAATGCTGTCAAAATGCCCAATCAGGCCTTGTTCTGGAGCATGGACTGTGCAGTAAGTCATCCTCAAAGGTCAATCTATGTTTACCCAATGCACTTCGTGCCATACCTGGTTCTTCATCAGGGGTGTTAGACCTGACAGCACTGGCGTGAGTCTCCCTTCCATTTTTGATGGATTGCCTCCTCTGTTTTGATATGTTTTTGCTGGTTGTATGTTTTGGGCCCTGTGCCACTGCTAATCAGTGCCACAGTGCAAGTGTTCCCTATGTTAAATTGATATATTAATTGGTTATTCCATGATTGGGCTATTTTATCTACGGTCAGCCCCTAGTACAGTGCACCATGTGTGCCCAGGGCTTGTAGAGTAAATGCTGCTCGTGGGATTGCAGCACTGGTTGTGCCACCCACAGAAGCAGCTTGTAAAGTGTGTCTCAGGACTGACATTGCAAGGCCTAGTGTGTAGTCTACCATGTCGACTTGGCCAAGTGCACCCACTTGCCAGTCCCGAAACCTTCCCTTTTCTTCATATTAGACACCCCTATGGTAGGCCCAAGGGCAGGGTGCATTGTAAGTATAAGGTAGGACATGCTCTGGTGTGTGTAGCATGTTCTAATAGTGAATTACACCTATTTTCGTTTTTCACTATTGAAGGCTACCTGTTCTCATAGGCCAGAATGGGCAGCTAAGATTGTTCCATTCCTACAATCGTAACTGACTCAGGGAACATGGTAGAAATTCGACTTTAGTATGCCTGAACTCAGAACAATAAAATACATCTTTTAGTAAAGTTTCTTTTAATATTCTGTGTTTGCAAATACCACTTTTAGAAAGCAGATATTTGCTTGCCTAACCATTTGAGCCCGCCTCAGCTGACTTGTGTATTCCTTGTTTGGGTTTGTGTGTGGTGACAGGGCTGGGGCAGCCCAGTGGTGAATAGAGAGATCAGCACCCAGATGGGTGGGGGGAGTTGTACCTGGGACCTGAATAGGGCTGGGCCTTCCCTCTACAATGCTGGCTCCACCCCCTGTGGCTTGTCTGATGTCTCTGCCCTGCACTGTGAAAGAAGAGGAGGAATCATGTCAACAGAGTGCTCCAGATCTGTATCTTCCCTCCCCTGTGCCTGGTCCACCTCCTGTGGGGCGTCTGATGTTTCTGCCCTGCACAGTGAAAGGAAGAGAAGAGTCATGTAAACACAGTGCTCAGGAACTGGTTTGAACTAGGCAGAGGCCTCTCTGCCTTCAGAGAACAAAGGATTTTGGGGTATAAATATTGGGACCCAGTCCCACAGACTTTAGATCACTTCTGGAACAAGAAACCTTTCTGCCAAGGAGAAGAACCAAGGAAGCTGCAGGAGTTTGGACTCCCCCTCTGCCAGTGTGCTGTTTGCTGGGTTAGCCAGCAGTGGTTGCTTCATTGCCAAGGGAAAGGAGAAGGAACTTTTAAGGACTTTCATTTATCTACAGAATATTATCCAAGGGCTTGAACTGTGCTTGCCTCCTGCTGAAGTCTCAGGGCCAAAAGACTTCACCTCCAGCTCCCTCCTGAATTTCCTTGCTGGGAATTCTGACTCCAGTCACTTGCGTGCCGCTGGGAGCTGGAAGCGCGACGCACTGAGAGGAAGCGTGTCGCCGCTGCAGCTGAAATCATCGCATCGTTGGAGAAGCGAGCATTCGCCGCATCTCCCTGGAAACGCGTGTTCATCGAAGCTGTATGCTGTCGTATCGCTGAAGAAGCGCGACGCATCGAGAGAGTCGTCATCGCATCACCGGAGAGCACGTCGCAGGGCCTGTTGCGGCTCGAAAGTACAGAGTCGTCGCAAGGCTGTCAGGGTGTCATCACATCATCATCACATCGTCGCATCAAGGGTGCCATCTTCTCGCATCGCAACCGGATTGACGCATCGCATCAAGGCGCCATCTTGCGCATCGCATCGGGCCCGCAGGCCGAGAATCTACGCATCACCTCCGCACCGGTAAGGCTCACGATGAGTCCCCTACTCTGGGCAAGCATTGAGGAAGGACGCAACCATTCCCCCACGGTCACGGAACCAACGCATCTCCCCTTCTGCGAGTCCTTTTGTATACTTTGCGTCCCGCATCTAGGTACTTTGCTGAGAACTTTGTTGCATCTACCAACAACTTGAACTAAGAGACTTTAATCATCTTTTGAGTAACTTTAAGTGTAGTATTGTGGATTTTTGTTGTTTGTGGTCCTGTGTGTAAGTCTATATAAAGAATACCTATTTTTATAAAACCTGTGTTGTGTCCATCTGTAGTGTTATCACTGTATTACTGTGTATATTTACAAATGCTTAACACACTGCCTCTGAGATAAGCCTGTCTGCTTGTGCCAAGCTACCAAGGGGGTGAGCAGGGGTTATTAAGGAGGGTAATCCCCTTATCCTGACTTAGAAGTAAGGGTCCCTATTTGGACAAAGGTGTATACCATTGCCAACTAGAGACCCCCAGATCTAACATTGGCAGTCAGCGGTGAGGATTTGGACTTTGCATTTGTGTTCATATACAGTTATTGGTGTACACTACTAGAGAGTGCAGACCAAACACGACCACGTATTTTTTTTGATAGAATCCTTTTTCCTTGGAACTGTTATTTTTTTCTAAAGACTCCTAATTCTTACCACCATGAGTAAAGCAGCCTCTGTTGCATCTATGGATCTTGATTTTGAGGAAGAGAGGTTGTAAACCTACAATGTGAAACAGCTCAAGTATCTCTGAAGGAAACTGAAAGTTGCTACACCAGGCATTTCTAAAAAGGAAGACTACCAAAAGGCACTGAGGGCCTGGGTAGAAGCCAAAAATGTCCCTGACCTTGTTGTGAAGCCTGTTGGGGATGCAAATGGGCAAATTGATGGGCTAGAATTTCCAGCCAGGGGAGGGGTGCCCAGGGAGCATAGGATGTCATATAACCACATGAAGGAAGCACTGATGACAAGGTATGGGTTAACTCCAGAGCTCTACAGACAGAGGTTCAGGAATCGTAAGAAACTGGAGGGAACCACTTGGGTAGAATATGTGTCTTTCTTTTGCAGGGCTATGGATGGTTGGGTGAGGGGTTGCAATGTTGATAATTTTCAATGATTTGATTGCCAGGGAGCACTTATCTGCTAATTATTTTCCAGAGCTACGCCAGCACCTTATTAATAGCAAGTTGACTAACCCTTGAAAGCTTGTTGAGGAGGCGGACCGCTGGGTCAGTACCAGGGTCCACAAGGGTCTTGTGGGAGACTCCGCTAAAGGTGGGCAGGGTCCCCAGCAGAAGAATTGGGGGGACAAGGGTAAACAAAGGGAGTTCCAAAAAGATCCCCAAAGTAATTCCCAAGGGAACCAGGGTAAGGGTTCCCAGCCTCCCTCTGAAAAGAAGTCAGGACCCCCAACAGGTAAACCTGTTCATAGGGGGCCTGTTACCTGCTTTCAGTGTAAGCAGGTGGGACATCGTTGGTATGATCCCCAGTGTCCTCAGAAAGGACAGTATGTGCCACCCCATGCACCACCCCGTCAGATGGTCATTGTAGCCCTGGGTGGGGAGGAGATGGGTGCCCAAGGTGGGTGGGGTCCCGCAGAAATGTCCCTTGTCTCATGAGGAGATTTTGAGATGGTCCCTAAGACTCAGCTGCCTGATAACACTAAAAAATACAAGCAGTGGGTGACCATCAATGGCCATAGAGTGGAGGCTCTTAGAGACACAGGAGCAAGTATGACAGCTGTCAAGTGTCACTTGGTCTCTTAAGAGCAGGTAGTCACTCCTGCATTCTTCCCAGTTGTTGCTGCTGACAACACAGAGAGCCATTGCAAGGTGGCTCAAGTTCCCTTTGAGTGGGGGAGGTCTCTGGTACTCTTCAAGTAGCTGTGAGGCCATCCGTGCCTGTTGATTGTCTGTTAGGCACTGATTTGGAAAGCTCACCTTGAGCTAAGGTGGAGAAGAAGGCGCATTTGGAGATGTTGGGTCTGCCTGAGTGGGCAATTGTGACCACTCGGTTTATGGCAGCTAAGGTTGTTCAAGAGACCCTGGAGCCTAAAAGTATGGCCCAGGGACCTGCCTTAAAGAGAAGAGGTATGGGGCGCGGGAAACCAGCCTCTATTGTTCCCACGGTCCAGGAGGAGGCAGACCTTGAGAGGGATGCCCTGGAACCCACTGGTGAGCAAGTTTCTGAACTGGGGAACCTACCTTTCCTTTCACAACTCGAGACAACCAATCCCCGCCTACAAAACAACACCGGACCCTCTCCAACCTTTTCCTGTAGTCAGTACCCCCTTTGAACGGGTGAGCATTGACATTGTGGGGCCACTAGACCCCAAGACAGCCATGGGCAACAGGTTTATCCTGATCTTGGTGGACCATGCTACCCGGTACCCGGAAGTCATTCCGGTCAGGACAGTGACGGCCTCCGTGGTGGGACGTGCACTGAAGGGGATCTTCTCCCGTGTGGGGTTCCCCAGAGAGGTTGTGTCTGACCGAGGTCCAAACTTCATTTCCAATTATATGAAGTCTCTGTGGAAGGAGTGTGGTGTTACCTACAAGTTAACCACTCCTTACCACCCCCAAGGTAATGGGCTGGTTGAAAGATGTAACCGGCCCCCTAAGGGAATGATCATGGGTCTTGAAGAACCAATGAGGCGTAAGTGGGACGTTCTCTTGCCATGCCTTCTGTTTGCCTACCGAGAGGTGCCACAAAAGTCTCTAGGGTTCAGTCCCTTTAAGCTTTTGTATGGTCACCCGGTAAGAGGACCTTTGAGTTTGGTAAAGGAAGGCTGGGAGCAATCTCCCAGGAAACCTCCCCAGGATGTATATAGCTACATGCAGGCCTTCAGAAACCAGACCAGGCGTTTCAGGGATCTCGCTCAGGCGAATCTTGAAGCCAGCCAGGAAGAGATGAATCGGTGGTACGATCAGAATGCCATTCTGATTGAGCTTCAGCATGGACAGAAAGCTTGGGTCATACCTCCTGTGGAGCCTTGTGCGCTCCAAGACAGGTGGACTGGTCCATATGAGGTGGTGGAGCGCAAGAGTGATGTCACCTATCTGGTGAACTTGCGGTCTCCAAGGAACCCCTTGAGGGGCCTTCATGTTAACCACCTGAAGCCCCACTTAGAAAGGTCTGAAGTGGGCATGCTCCTAGCAACTGATGAAGGAATGGAGGAGGAGACCGAGCCTCTTCCCGACCTCCTGTCTGCGACAATGCAAGATGGGTCAGTGGATGGTGTCAGCCTCTTTGCCACACTGACCCCTGATCAGCAGCAAGATTGTCGCCAACTGTTGGGGCAATTCTCTGATCTATTTTCCTTGGTTCCTGGTGTCACAGAGTCGTGCGTCCATGACGTGGACTCTGGTGACAGTCCTCCTGTGAAGCACAAGGCTTACATAGTGACTGACAAGGTTAGGGCTTACATTAAGGAGGAAATCTCCAAGATGTTTGCTTTAGGGGTCATTGAGTCCTCCAACAGTCCTTGGGCCAGCCCAGTGGTCTTGGTCCCAAAGGCTGCCTCGCCGGGTACCACACCTGAACTCCGGTTCTGTGTGGAATACAGAGGGCTCAATTCAGTCACCAGGACTGATGCACACCCCATCTCCAGAGCTGATGAGCTCATTGATCGGCTAGAGGCTGCACGGTACCTCAGCATGTTTGATTTGACGTCTGGGTACTGGCAGATCACCTTGACTGATGGGGCTAAGGAGAGGTCTGCATTCTCCACCCTAGATGGGCACTACCAATTCCGGGTTATGCCCTTTGGGATGAAGAATGCCCCTGCCACCTTTTAGAGGTTGGTCAACCAGGTGTTGGCTGGACTGGAGGATTTCAGTGCTGTCTACCTGGATGACATTGCAGTGTTTAGCGCTAGTTGGGAAGAACACTTGCAGCACCTCTGGGAAGTGTTGATGGCACTGAGCAAGGCAGGCCTCATGATCAAGGCAAGTAAGTGTCAGATCGGGCAGGGCTCCGTTGAGTACTTGGGTCACCAGGTAGGAAGCGGCCAGGTGGCGCCCCTACAACCCAAGATAGATACCATCCTGGCATGGGAACCCCCAAAGACTCAGACACAGGTGAGAGCCTTTTTAGGACTCACTGGGTACTACAGGAGGTTTGCCAAAGGATCTGGCAACATTGTTGCACCTTTGACTGAGCTGACTTCCAGAAAGCAGCCCAAGAAAGTGAAATTAACTGACACCCATCAGAAAGCTTTTGATGCCCTGCAGACTGCCATGTGCACAGCACCCGTGCTTCAGGCACCCAACTTCTAAAAATAATTCATTGTACAGACAGACACTTCTGAGCATGGTGTGGGGCTGTTCTATCACAGATTACTGAAGAGGGCTTTGACCAACCTGTAGCCTTCATCAGTAGGAGGTTACTTCCACGGGAACAGAGGTGGAGAGCAATTGAGCGTGAGGCATTTGCTGTGGTCTGGGCACTGAAGAAGTTGAGACCATACTTGTTTGGGACTCACCTCCGGGTTCAGACCAACCACAGGCCCCTCAGATGGCTGATGCAGATAAGGGGTGAGAACCCAAAGTTGTTGAGGTGGTCCATCTCCCTACAGGGTATGGACTTTACAGTGGAACACCGCCCTGGTACAGAACACGCCAACGCTGATGGTCTGTCCAGATTTTTCCGCATTAGTGAAGAGAACTCCCAAGAGGAAGGGTAGTTCTCCCCACATTTCAACTGGAGGGGACATGTGTTAGACCTGACATCATTGGCGTGAGTCTCCGTTCCATTTTTGATGGCCTCCTCTGTTTTGATATGTTTTTGCTGGTTGTATGTTTTGGGCTCTGTGCCATTGCTAATCAGTGCCACAGTGCAAGTGCTCCCTATGTTAAATTGATATACTACTTGGTTATTCCATGATTGGGTTATTTGATCTACTGTCAGCCCCTAGTACAGTGCACCATGTGTGCCCAGGGCTTGTAGAGCAGATGCTGCTGGTGGGCTTGCAGCACTGGTTGTGCCACCCACAGTAGCAGCTTGTAAAGTGTGTCTCAGGCCTGCCATTGCAAGGCCTGTGTGTAGTCTGTGACTACCATGTCGACTTGGCCGAGTGCACCCACTTGCCAGTCCCTAAACCTTCCCTTTGCTTCATATTAGACACCCCTATGGTAGGCCCAAGGGCAGGGTGCATTGTAAGTATAAGGTAGGACATGCTCTGGTGTGTGTAGCATGTTCTAATAGTGAATTACAGCCATTTTAGTTTTTCACTATTGAAGGCTACCTGTTCTCATAGGCCAGAATCGGCAGCTAAGCTTGTTACATTCCTACAATCCTAACTGACTCAGGTAGAAATTCGAGTTTGTCAGTCATATTAGCTTTATTTCGATAAAAACATATCTTAAAAGCTTTCAGTATACAGAGTTAAAAAAAAGCTAAATAATTAATATAATTAAGAGCACCAAAACATTTTCTCATACAGTAGATACACTCTTAATGACCGAATAAGGAAAATTCACCATAATCCATGTACTAAAAATGATTAAGAACGGCGTTAAAAACTCAATTCTACTATATATATTAAAAAATGGGTACAATTACTAAAGTGCAAGTGACGCATAGAGTGTGGAGCAGAAAAGGGTACAGTTTCCATAGTGTAGATAACTCATAGAAGTATCAATAATTATAGAATGGCTTTCAGTGATCTTGTTCTGATGTTCCAAGCCCAGCTCAGGAATTTGGCCAAACATCATGCATACAGTGGTCGTGCATCAGATCTTAATATGCGTAATGCTGCACGGTGACTACGTGTACCGAGCTCCTTGCAGAGTGGTTTGAGCCAACGTTCCCTTGGTGATCTGTAGGCTGGGCATACGAACATGATATGAGCTATTGATTCTGGATTTGCCTCGCAATTCGGGCAGGTGGCTGGTGTATGGTGAGGGGGCTTCCAACGGGCTGTCATATCGCGAGTAGGAAGCTAACCAACGCTGAATGCGAAAAACAGAGCTCGGTTATGGGGTTTTTGGATGACATCTAGATATTGCTCATAACAAGTGGAACTTTTATGTTGCATGAACTCCTCGGATAACCTGCCCAATTTGGGATCGAGAAGGCCCCTAGTGTGAACCCAGGACCAATAGGCCTTCTTGAGTTCTGCTTTTTGGTTGGGCAGTACTATTTGTCCACGTTTCTTTAAGACCAAGGTCATACAACAACGTTTTCAGATCCTTTAACCATTTGATCCAATGCCATCCATTCATGCTCATAAATTCACTAAGCCCTGCAGCATATCTCTCCAATTCTGGGGTACGCCATAGGGGGGCCCACAACAATAGGGGTCGCTGTCTGACCAGGTCACTTAATGCGTTGCATCCAAGATCCTGGAACAAAGGTCTAGTAGGGGACCTTGAGGGCAACCTCATGAGTTCTTTTAAGAATTTGTTTTCTGATTTCGTGATCTGGTCGATATTGGAAAAACCCCAGAGTTCAGCACCGTAAAGGGCTGAGCTCAACCCTCTGGCCTTATATATATCAATTGAAGGAGCAATTGGCCTACTTGTTGACGTGCGGTGCTCTCTAAGGATTGCCCCTGTTACCCTTTTGTGGTTCAGTAGCATTTTTTGTATGTGGCTATTCCAAAGCATAGTTTCAGAAATGCGTATGCCCAAGTAATCAAACGTAATAACCCTCTCTAATGGGACAGAGTTCAATGCAGGTGGGGTCCTAAGGTTCCTTAGGGGATTCAATACTAAGTACTTTGTTTTTTCAGAATTGATGACTAACCCTCTATTATAACAAAACAACTGGAAAGTATCTAGTACACTCTGTAGGCCTACAGGAGTCTTAGAAATAAGGAGGGTATCATAGGCGAACAAGAAGGTGGGGATTTTTTCCCCCGCCGGGGCAGGTGCATCAGATGGAGATTGCTGTAAATGCTCGACCACACCCGTTCACATATAATGAGAACAGGGTGGGGGCTAGGACGCAACCCTGACGAACGCCCCTGTTCACAGATATTCTGTCAGTTTTCTGCCCTTGTGGGCCCCATCTTACTTGGACATAGTTGCCCTCATGGAGACACATCAGGAGATTTAAGATGTTCTTTGGGACTCCCTGTTCAGCAAATACCTGCCATAAACGCCCCCGCGGGACCAGGTCAAAGGCAGTCTTTAGATCTATAAATGCGAGGTAGAGACTGCCATTGCCTATCAGTTCTACCTTCCAATAAAGGAGGATTAGCCTGAATGCCTGCTCGATTGTCCCCGTGCCCACCTTGAAACCTGGCTGGCAGTCGGAGAGGATCCTGTTTTCATCCGACCAATCCAAGATCCTCTCCAACACCACCCTCCCAACCACCTTCTGGACTGAGTCGATTAGGCTTATTGGGCAGTAGTTAGCAGGGTCGTCCCTAGTGCCCTTTTTGTAGATAGGGGCGACCTCTGCTCCCTTCCAGGAATCTGGGACTGGGGAGCCTTTATCGATGGCATTTATTAGAATGGTAATAATGTTCGCCATTCCTTGGGGCCTGCCCGTAGGAGGTCTCCGGGGATGCCATCTAGGCCTGCTGCCTTTGCTGGAACTTTGCGACGAATAACGGCTTCCACTTCCTTTTCCGAAAAAGGGTAGCTGGGTTCGTCCCCCATACTTGATCCCAGATCGGTTAATGTACCTCCCCATGAACCATCCTTGGTGGAAGAATAAAGTTCCAAAAAATGGTCATGCCAAATATGGCTTGGAATGTTACATGTGATTGGTTCGCTAACAGATCGGGTCTTAGATCCAATGAGATTCCAAAATCAGCTAGAATCCTTCGCCAGGCTAGCCGATTTAAGGTCTTGCCAATGCTGCTCTTCCCACTCTTTTTGGCATCGGTCACTACCTTCTTATATTCCTTCCATGCCAGCTGGATCCTAGGGAGGGATTTACTTTTGACTGCCCTTACCAGAGCAGTTTTTTTTCGCCTGCAACCCTTTGTATACCATTTTATGTTGCCATTCGGCGTCTCGCATACTGGACGGAGACCTGATCCAGTAGTGGTACAGAAGAAGCTCCTCAGGGTGCTGACAGTATTTTCGTAGATCTCTGACATTTTATTTGAGGGATCAGGGTCTGTGGAGACCTCTCTCAATGCTCCTAAGGACTCTGCCACAGTTTTACTAATGTCGCCTAGTTTTTTATCATCCAGGAGAATTCTATTCCATTTCATGAACCTGTTGCAATTAGATAGAATCACATCCCTTGTTTGGCTTTGGTGCCCTGTGCCATGATCGGCACAATTGGGCAGCCATGTAGGTTGTAAAGACAAGGACAGGGGATTATGGTTGCTGTCTACTGTTGGTAATATTGCCATATCAATTAGGTGTTGCCACAATTTGAAGTTCAGGAAGATGTAATCGATTCGCGAGGAACAGCCCACCCTATTATAGGTATGTGCCCCTTTTGAATCAGACACTGACCTCCCGTTGGCTGCTCTTAGCCCTTACTCGACCGCTAGGGAATTCAACTGTACAGCCAGTTTGGTCCACCTTTTTATTAGTGGAATACTCAGCACTGGTATGCCCCACCTTGCATAATCCTCCTCGAAGTCCTCGGCAGTGAGAGGCTGAAAAGTACAATTAAAATCTCCTGCTACCAGAATGTGCGAGTCACCGAGGCAGTTGGAGAACTCAGCTTCTAAAGATGCAACTATTGGTGACTCTGCTCCTCCCCTTGTGCCACAAACGTAGATATTAAAAATCTCTAGAATTCTGCCTCCATTGTTCTCCTTCATAGTTAAGCGTAATAGATCGGGGGAGATACAATGGACCTGCTTCACTGAGCAGTCTAAAGATATACTAATCCATGTTAGTAACCCACCGGAGGGGCGCCCTTTCCCTATTAGCACCGGGGCTGCTGGGACATAATAAGACACAAATCCTACTTTATGGAGAATTACCTGGCTCCATGTCTCTTGAAAAATACAAATGGAGTAGTCTTCAATGAAGGTATTCCAATCCAGAAGGGATAGTTTCCTCGAAAGGCCAGCTATATTCCAGCAAAGGAACTTCTAACTTGCGCTATCTGTTTTCGCACGCCTTTCACCTTAAGAAGATCACTCTGGACACTGGTAGATTTTACAGCCAAATTTACAGTACATAAGCCTGTAGTTACCTCTCCGACATCTAAAACCTCCAGAGGAGAAGAACAATACAGGGAGGGCTGGGAAAGTCCATCCCGATTGTTCACACTCTGTGGGGCAATAGCAGTGGCAAGGCCGCTAGACTGGGGAGATAGAACAGATAGAGCAGACTGAGGAGATGGAACAGGGTCACGAATGTAAGTTGTAGGGGGACTAAGAGTTCCCACCAGACAATGGTCTCTAGAGACCCTCTAGAGAGCTCGGTGACATCGCCCCTCATGATGGCGTGACTTGTTGTTGGAGTGCGCCAAAATTGTATGCCTGAAATACCCCGGGGACAGGACCTATACTCCAGAGCCAATAGCCCCTCGGACAAATGTGGGGATATCAATGTAATCTCAATAGTGTTGAAGCGCTGCACTGGATGGGAGTGCCCTATTACCTTCACAATGTCCTCCCTTATTATTGAACAGCAGCCCCTAAAATGTCTAATCCAGTGTGTGACATTATTGCATAAAGAGTCCCCATATTCCCGTCCTACCACCTTGGGTACATTTACCATGTAAACTGTCTGCGTAGGGCGACATGGGCGCCCATCAGAAGGTGCGGCTGGTACTGCAGTGTTTTTTGGTTGTGTCTGAGGTGTAGAGGGAGATGGGGCAGGTCGAACGCTAACTTGTTTTCTACACTGTGCTGTTGTCAACGAACCCCTAGGTGGCCCTTCCCTTTGGGTTGGAATAGGAGATGACAATTGGCTAGATGTAGGGCTTGATCTACCTATTTGTGGGGAGTTTTTTAGCCATGGGTTTGTGGACTGCAAAGCAGATATATTGTTTCAGGGGTCTGTTGTGGCTTTAGTGTTTCTAGTGAAGCTTTTAGATCTACAACTAAGGTTTTTAAGTCCCTCACCTCCGCTGTTAGCGAGCTTATGATTGAA
The DNA here is from genome assembly GCF_964263255.1 of Lissotriton vulgaris. Lineage (NCBI taxonomy): Eukaryota > Metazoa > Chordata > Amphibia > Caudata > Salamandridae > Lissotriton > Lissotriton vulgaris. The sequence continues at coordinate 661,140,319 of NC_141694.1, forward strand.
ATAAGATACGAGGTCCTACTATCTGGGTCCGATTCCCCTTCAGATTGGGGGCCATTCGGGACTTCCGTTGTCCCGTGTGCTACCAAGTTTTTATGAGTGACCGTGTCATCTGCCAAGGCTGCGAACTGGTTGGAGCACACTACGACAGTAGGCTTCAAGTGGCTCGGCCTTTGCTGGTCCAAGGATTGGGGTGGACTCTGAGGGGACGGACTGGTGTCTGAGCTAGGCTGTTTATTGTTTGAGACAGGCAACTTCCGAAACATCTCCGGTATGTGCATGTGTGTAGGCAGTGAGGATTCAACAGAATCTTCTATATGCAATGCATTAATTTGTGAATTAGTTAACAAACTTTCGCAATCATTAACTAAACTTTCTATGCGGTCCATAACTATAACATCAGATTTTGAGTTCTTCTTAGTATTTTTCTTGACCTTCTTGGCTTTTCTCTAGCCTTGCATTGAATTTGCTCCTGACCCAGCCCCTGCCCCCTCCATAGCTTTCCTCTTGCCCATAATAGTGATGCCAAAAGAGCGGTGTGGCGGCAACAGAGTTCTTATATAATTAGTGGGAAACAGTACCTTTCTGAGCAGTCATGGTTTGGTTGTCTGTACGTTGTGGTCCAGAGGCCAAATACCAGGAGTAAGAGGGGTGGCCCTGCCGTGGCTTTTCCTGGCTATTTGAATTTAAAATTTTGAATTTAAAAGTACTTTTAGAGTGCACGTATACCAGCGGTTTCTTGGCGCTGTAACTAACGGGATCTGAGGTTTAAACAGCAGGGAAGACAGAAGGAGCGTTATTCAAAAGACTTCGTGAATAGGTGGGTCTTGAGATGTTTGCGGAATTGTGAGTAGAGGGTAATAGTGCGAAGTTCAAGGGGAAGGGAGTTCCAGAGGGTAGGGGCAAGGGTGGCAAATTTAGAACCTCCCCACTTCTTTCGCCGGAAGCGTGGGATGGTGAGGAGGGACTGGGAAGATGAACGGAGATCCCTGATGGGGGCATACGGGACGATCTCGGAGGAGATGAACGCTGGTGCTAGGCCAAGTCGGGCCAGGAAAGTAATGGATGCGAGCTTGAATTGGATTCTGGCTCGCACGGGGAGCCAGTGTAGGGATTTCAGAAGTGGGGTGGAGTGATGAAATTTAGGAAGATTAAAGGCCAGGCGGGCCGCCTGGTTTTGTATCTGTTGTAGGCAACGCAAACTGTATGCAGGAATACCGGCATACAGGGCGTTCCCATAGTCCAGGCGGGACACCACCATGGCCAGGATGATAAGTTTGAGGGCAGAAAAAGTGAAGAAACGGGACACCCTACGTATAGTGCGCAGTGAGAGGAAAGAAGAAGATACCACAGAGCTAACCTGGGAGTGAAGGGTGAGTTGAGAATTAAGTTTTATGCCTAGTGTTTTGACTGAGGGGGAGGGAACAGGAGAAGGACCAAGAGAAGGAGGCCAAAAGAGAGGGGACCAGGGGCTGGATGAACCACCCGTCAACACCAGCTCGGTTTTATCAGGGTTGAGTTTAAGGTGGTTGTGGTTCATCCAGTCCCTGATATGGAGCATAACAGATTGAAAGTTTAGGACAGCAGCGGGAGAAGAGAGATTGAAGACAAGCTGGAGGTCATCCGCATAATTAAATACGGCGACCTCCATCTGTTGAAGGGAGAAAATCAGGGGGGCAATATAAAGATTAAACAGGAGGGGGGAGAGAGAAGAACCTTGGGGGACCACGCACTGAACTTTCCGGACGTCCGCTGTGAAGTCACCCAGGCGAACGGCCTGGGTCCGGTCACTCAGGAAGGAGGATAACCAGACCAGGGCAGTCCCCCCGATTCCCGCCGCCTTGATACGGGAGAGTAGTATGGTGTGATCCACCGTATCAAAGGCGGCTGAGAGATCAAGGAGCACAAGGGCCTGGTGCTGATTAGTGTCCATACCCTCCCTGAGGGTGTCTAAGACCGACATGACAACGGACTCCGTAGAGTGTGCGGGGCGGAAGCCAGCTTGACGGGGGGCGAGGGCTCCATGCTTCTCCACAAAGGAGCTCAGAGCGCAGGTGACGTGGCGCTCGAGCACCTTGGCCAAAAATGGCAGGAGGGAGATGGGACGGAAATTGGCAGGGACAGAAGGATCTGCCCCAGGTTTTTTCAAAATGGGCACAATTACCGCGGACTTCAAGGGGTTGGGAACTGTGCCTTGAGCAAGAGAGCTTTGAGGAAGTGAAGGGGAGGGTCTGGGCAAGAGACAAAGATATGGCGAAGGATGTGAGCGGGACAGGGGTCAAGCGGGAGCCCGATTTGACCAAGGGCACCAAGGAAGTCAAGCTTTCCCGAGTGATAGGGGGAAGGGTGGTGAGTACGCCCTTGGGGGGGGGGACATTGGGGATCAACAAAAGAGGGGGAAGGGGAAGGGATATTAGCCTTGATGGTGGCAATTTTATGAATAAAATAATTGTTGAGAGAGAGGCAGAGTTCTTCGGACGGGGCTGGTTTGAGGGTAGTTCTGTCTGAGAACGCCAGGTTGTGGACGATGGTAAATATCTCCTTGGACTGGTTTTCCGCGGCTAGGATTTTGGAGGAGAAATATGATGTTTTGGCCTCCAAGATATCTTTTTTATACTGGATAAGGATGTTGGTATATTCCAGTTTCAAAGTGGGGCAGTAGTTTCTCCTCCATGCCCGCTCTGCGCGGCGGACTGTTAGTTTGGTGGCCTTAAGCTCATCATTGAACCACCGATTAGCGTCCTTGTCGCGTTTGGAAGTGATGCGGTTGAGCGGGGCAACGGAGTCGCGGCCATAGGAGAGCCACTGATCTATGGCATCAACCTGGGAGGCGGTGGTGAGGCCCTGAAGAGAGGGGAGAGAGGAGGTGAGAAGGGAGGAGAGATTCTCAAGGTTGACACGGCCCCATGATCGGACCCAGGTGTTTTTGGGCCGGGGGGGCTTGGCTGGGGGGTGAATGGGAAGGAGAAATGAAATTAGGTGATGGTCAGACCAAGAACAAGGAGAAATAGAAAGTGATTCCACAGGGCAGTTCAGGGACCAGATCTGGTCGAGCAGATGACCTTTAATGTGGGTGGGGGAGTGAACATGGGATGTGAAGTTGAGGGAGTGAAGGGTTTCAGAGAATTCCTTCGAGGACGGACATTCGGCGGGGTCGGAGGGCCAAAAATTAAAGTCGCCAAGGAGCAGAATGGAGGAATTGTTGACTGTAATGGTGGCCAGGACCTCCAAGAAGTCGGGGAGGAACTGTAGGGGGGACTGAGGGGGGCGGTAAGTGAGGAAGCAGGTCAGGGGGGGGGAGGTGGAGACTGTGCGGATCACCAGAAATTTGGTAGTCGCAATGACCGGCAGGGATAAAATTTGAAAGGGAAGATCGGTACGTGCGATGACCACCACGCCGCCCCCGGCTCTGCCTGAAGGGCGATCCGCCCTGAGGGCATAGTAGGTGGCCGGTAAGGTGGATAGAAGGGCAGGGAGGGAGTCATCGCAGAACCAGGTCTCAGTTAAGAAGAGAAGATCGGGGGCGTGAAGATCCAGCAGGACCGAGAGTTCATGCGCGTGGGCAACGGCAGACCGGGTATTGAGGTAGAAGGCCGTAAAGGCTTTAGGGGTGGATAAAGGAACAGTGTTGCAAGACATAGGAGAGGTATCAGCTGTAGAGAAAGGACGGAGAGGGGGAGTGGGGGGAGTGAGACCAAGGGAGGAGATGCGAGAACAGATAGAGGCCGAGATGGGCCAAGGGCCCTGGTAGCTACGAAGTAGGCCCGGGGTGTAGGTGATAAGCGGGGCAGAGTGACGTGCCCTTAGTCCCGGCCTGTCGCGGACGGGCGCAGACGGGCTTGCCTTAGGCGCGCCTTCGGCGCGCAAACGTCGCGCCCGCTGCGCTCGTCCGCTGCGCTTCCTACCAAGACACATGATTTATAGCAGTAGGGCAAGATGTTGGAGGGGGTGTGGCCAACAGAGGGGGCGTGTCTCGTTAGCGCGCCGCGCCCTCGAGAATGGCGGCCAAAAGAAGGGAGTCGTTGCAGCGTGTAGCGCTGTTTAAAAGATGCCAAAGAGTACAGGTAGGTGGGGAGAGTAATAGGAACACAATATCACAATAAAGTTCTAAAATCAAAGTTTTGCTCGCTCCCGGCTTTTCACCTCAGGAGTCCAATCGTTAGTGCGGCGCCTAGCGTCGGCGCGCACTATTTATGCAGTCTGGCGAGGGGGCGTGGCCAACAGAGGGGGCGTGTCTCGTTAGCGCGCCGCGCCCTCGAGAATGGCGGCCAAAAGAAGGGAGTCGTTGCAGCGTGTAGCGCTGTTTAAAAGATGCCAAAGAGCATGACGGGCTTGGACGGGCCCGCCCTTGGCCTGGGCTTTGCCCGGCGCGGGCCCGCGCGCTTCCCGCGAAGTGGTAGGCATTCCTGTAAAATAGGCTGTAGGGCATCAGGGAGTGGAGCGCGATGACGGTGCTGCAGGGCTCCTGGGAGAAGGAGTCCCGGTCTGCTCCCTTCCCTCCTCCGCTGGTCAGGGCACAACTTCCAGCAAACAGACCGCTACGAGTCTCTCCCTGTCTTTTCCAAAAAATGAAGCCTGAACTTCAAGCACAGTCTCCCTGGATGTAGCGTGACTTTGCAAACAGCCCCCCCCCCCAAAAAAAAGCACAAGAGGGACCCCCTATGGGAGCTGGGAAAAAGAAGCAGAGGTAAAAACAGAAGTCTTACTTGCAACTATAAGTTGTGCACAATGCAAAGGTCGTTTTCATCTCCCTTCCAATCTCAGCCAAGGAAATCAGACAGTAATTAGGACAGAGATTAACTGCAAGTGTGAACGAGGGGTTGTAGAGGATAACGGATCGCTTTCCACAGACTTTAGATTGTCATATGGATACTTCGTTACATATATTGCGTTAAGTTAGCATGAGTGTATTACATGTCTAAACAGCCATTTTTCCTTCGGCTTCAGTTTTGCGCACGACACCTACTTGTTGTTGTCGCTTTCACCCTAGAAGCGGTGATGTGATTTATTTGAGAATAATATGTTATTACTATGCTATCAGTTTTGCTTGGTACACTTGGTACAACTGTCTGCACACTGAGAGCTGCACACTCTAAGAATAACCTAACACAAGGTTGCTGGGAGGCCTGATCCTCGTACCACATTAGACATAACACAAATAATGTTGATGCCAACATTTGGGCTCTACGCGGGTTTAAGATAGAGTTACAGGGAATGAACGTAGACACTTGGTGCTGCGCATGAAGAGAGCTGGTAGCTGTTGATGTGATCTACTCCTACTGACATTTAGAGGTATGGGTCCGCCCTGCTAAAACCCGAATGAGACCTTCTTAGATATAATATAATATGCTAAATAGGGTGCGCAAAATATAGGTGATATAGATTTCTATAGATTTTGCATTGTAACATGCTATCACCTTTTGCTTACTATGGATTAGTGACTATGCTGATAACTCTGATTTTTATAATATGCATTTTGGTATTATACAAGATACTGCGTTTGAGAACCTTGCATTGAATAATAAATATTTCAAACTTGCACGTGTGTTCTTTGACTCTCAGTTTTGGTTTGAAATGATTATATAACGAAAGAGTGTTCATGTGTTCCGCGATTCCTGAGGTATTCTAAAGATCATGTTCTGGTTTGTCTAAGACATGGATCATTTCATAATGATCCATGAGACACTGTAGCTAGCTAGGTAAGGGGATTTCTGATACTGAGATGAGTTTTGGATCATCCTAACTCACTGAGGTTCTAGATCTCTATGCACAGTTCTGTGAGAGAACGGAAACCCTGCTACATGGCGCCCGTACGTTGTTGGCCTTATATCATGACACTCGAGTAGTATATCATTCAAACCTTAACACCTTCATTCCCGTTTCCGGAAAACGGTGGTGTCGGAAAAACCTACCTATTTTTTAAATAGGTCTTTTCAAGCTTGAATTCTTCTAAAAACGGTTTCTTTGACTTACTACCCAGTTGTGCTACAAAGTGTTCTTTGTCTTTTTTCACTTCCTGTGCTAACATGGCAGTGGACATCCCACAGCATAGCCGCATTGCGGTTCGTGACCACTTGCGGGCATATAATGTCCCTGTGGATGGCTTAGCTGTGGTTCTAGTGGTGAGTGCGGAACATGCGTACCCGTACGAATTGTTTTATTCATGGGTGACATTTCCGGCAGTGGACGCTAATTCTGGTGTGTTCCATTCATACACTGCCTCGGCTGTACCGGTGGCTTATGCTCCGTACAGGGCACTGGAAGTACCTATAGATGTTTGGCAGCACGGAGTTTGGTTTGGTGGCGCCCTACCCCATTCTTTAACCAATCCGAGGTTAGGTCCTTTGTCCATTCCGGGCACAAATTGGCCCCCTTAGGGTGGATTTACTCCTCACCCTAATCGCGCCACTTGTAATGTGGCTGACCTGCGGCGTCTTCATGAAGTCGCGGTTGGTGTGATTAGGGCGCTTGTTCATTACATTGGTCGTAATGTTCATGGCGCAGCCCCCGCAGGTGCGCAGCTTCGAGCGGAACAGTCTGGTTTGAAAATCAGTCCTGTCATGGTGAATTCCGTTATGGGCAAGAAGCCCCAGGATAAGGATGATTTTCCTTTCTGGCTTGCCGAGAAATTCGACCAGCTGGAGGCTGTGTTTCCTAATACGACTCCTGGTGAGAAACACCGGATTCTTACGCTCAGTTTACCGAAAGATTTAGCCCCTGAACTTGTTGACTGTGAGACATGGGGTAAGACTTTTGCAGCGGTTTATTCGAGGTGCTATGGCACCCCGACTGTGTCCAACCTGTCTGCGGTCCTTAAACGTGTTCAAGATGATCACGGACCGGAGTCGGCGGTTGAATTGGGTATGCGTCTGAGTGGCTCCTTTGATGTGGTTTGCGAACTCATCCTTGCGAATGTCAAGGGGGATGCAGTGAACTTTCAGGTGGCCAATGCTCTGGCGTTAGTTCCCGATGCCGATAAACCCCGTCAGTTAGCAAGGATTATTGTGGCGGCTTATAAAATGGTTGGCCGCACTTCTAAGGGTGTAAAGGCTTTTTCTGAAAAGGAGAAGAAACAGCCCCAGGGACAGTCTTCGGAAACGGGTGGACAACCCAAGTCCAAAAAACAAAATTGGCCGAAAAAGCAGAATCAGGGTAAGCAGCAACAACAACAACAGCAGACACAGGTTTCTAGTCCTGCGCCTTCGCTGCCTGCGCAGTCGGATAGAGTTTATGATTTGCGCGATCGCGCAACGATTAAATCGCCTGAAAGATTTCAGGCTTCTGACCAACGCTCTCCTCGTTCCTTTCAGGACTCATCGGCTCCGTCAACCGGTGGTGGAGGGGGCGGCAGGGGCAGGGGTGGCCAGCAAGGACGTGGTCAGCCCCGCCCGCGAAGTGAAGGGGATCAGCGGGACGACTCTACGCCCAAGAGACCGCAGTTTGCCAAGAAGAAGGTCGCAGCCTTAACGGCGCATCGATATGCCCCAGATAGTGAGAACGCGACTTCGGAATCTGACGTGGGCTCTGACCTTGCTGGACAGCGCGGCGGAGATTACCATAGTGAGAGAGGCCCTCCGTCCACTGTTGAAGGTGACAGCGACTGACACTTATGTTGTGATTGAAACGGCTGATACACATGTTGCTCCCCCTGAACGACTTTTTGAAATTGTACCGTTAATAGAAGGTGACATGCAGCGAACTGTAAAAGGGGTATTTTGGGAAAATCTTTCGTCTACGTATGACATTTTACTTTCGGAGGCTGACTGGCCCCCACCTTTTGTTCTCGCAGCTCCGCGAGGGGAGGAGGTGATCCTCCCCAGTTTCGCGCACACTGTATCAAGAGTGGAAGCGCTGCATTTTGCAGAAGAGTGGGCTCTGGCGCTTGCGCCGGCTGTGTACCGAAATCAGTGTGGCTGGGATAAATTATCTCCTAGCCATGAGATTCCTCTACGGTCACAGCCGCAGCCACAACCTCAGTATCCCATACGGCGTGAAGCTAAAGCTTCTGTCGCGGCTATCCTTGAGCAATTGGAATATCAAGGTGTAATTGAAACGTGTGTGTCACCAATGAATAATCCCCTTTTTACTGTGAACAAGCCGGACGGCTCATATCGTCTGGTTTTGGATTACCGGCATTTGAACTCGCATTGCCGTAACTGTGCAGTACAGAATACTCACGGCTCTGCCCTAGTGAATAGTCTTGAGCGTAAACGGTTCAAAACCACGCTTGACATTTCCAATGGTTTTTATGCACACAGATTAGATGGTCTAAGTTCCCAATGGACCAGTTTTACGTGCGGCGGTGTACAAAAAATGTTTAAACGACTCCCAATGGGCTATAAGAATAGTCCTGGAGTGTTTTCCGCCCGCATTGTCTCTCTTTTGGAGAGCTTCGATCCAGTTGCTTGTTCTTATGTGGATGACATTTATCTCACAGACGACGAACTTTGGGAGCATCTGTGTCGAGTAAACAGCATAATTTGTAACTTTGCAGACATGGGTTACAAGTTTAACTTTGCGAAATCACACATTGCGGAGTACACAGTGTTGTTTCTGGGTTATGAACTTAACCACGAAGGAAAGGGGTTGGCTCCTCACTTCCTGGAGAAGTGCGCGCAGTTGCGCTCTCCGACAACGCTGAAAAAATGACAGTCTTTACTGGGTTTTTTAAATTTCGGGAGGACATACATTCCGGAATATGCCCAGCGTATCAAGCCTTTGTATGCCTTGATACAACCATCTTTTTCCAAATCATGCTGGCTGCCTGAGCATTCACACATTCTGCAGTCTTTGCAGGCTGATTTGCTCGCTTCTGACTACTTACAGACTCGTGATAACCAGACCAACCTGGTGAAAAGAATTATCCCTGGGGCGGTGGGTTTCACGTACCTGACTTTTAATGAAGGAGATACAGTACCTATTGCTTACAAGTCACACTTGTACACTTCGGCTGAACTGCGTTTTTCCACTGTGGAGAAAGTTTTAACGGCTGTGCAGATGGCAATTCTTAAGGAACGTGCCCTGTCGCAGGGAAAGCGCATGTTGGTTGTTACCCCGTGCCCTGCCTTGGAGGCAGTCACGAAAGCCAGTGTACCAAATTCTAAAGCTTTGCACCCTCGGTGGATTCAGTGGGCTACATCCTTAACATCCCAGGATGTCACGTTTGTTTTTGACGCCGCTTTACGGTCGCAGGAGTATTTACAGTATGAATTTGTTCATCCGCCTCCTTTAGCGATGCGGCCGTTGGAGGATTTCCATTGTATCATTTACACTGATGGTTCGGCACAGGTTGCGCATGGCTCTAAACATGCCTACTTTTCCGCTTGCGCCATTGTGGTCGGTGCCATGGTGAACGATGAGTTCAAGTCCAGTGTCGTGCACACGCAAACACTAGGAGACTGCACCGCACAATTAGCAGAGCTTCGTGCTCTGATGCTCGCATTGTAGTACGCTGATCCTAGTGTGACGACTTTAATCGTAAGTGATTCTTACTACTGTGTCCAGTCTTACAATGAGAACTTGTTCTTTTGGATTCAGAATGATTTTCGTGATTCCAAAGGTAGCACAATAAAACATAAAATGATCTGGGTCCGAGTGGCAGAACTTAAAGAGAAGCTGCCGCTCGTGTTTGTGATTCATACTCTCGGCCATCAGCGCGTGGGGGTCCACGCTGTTGGAAATTCGCTTGCTGATGAGGCAGCGAAGTCTGCGGTATCAAAGTATTTAGTTGCAGCAGTCACAAGGTCCAAAAGCAAAATAGATGATGACATCTTGGCGGCGGTTGCTGCCACGGAGAAGGGAGGTAAATATCCTGCGGGGTTCCCTTCGAAGTACTCATACCACTTAAGTCCCGATAAGGTTCCTTATGTGAAAATTCCTGAAGTTGGCGAACGTCTAGTTCCCAACTCGGATCGCAGGGCTTCTCTGATTACAGCGGCTCATGAAGGTGTGGCGTCTGCGCATGCGGGCGTCTCAGCCACTGTAACTCAGCTACAACAAAGGTTCTGGTGGCGGGGACTGTACAAACAGTTGCGCGATTATGTCCTTATGTGTGACATTTGCCAGCAGATTAAACCTTCTACTGCTGCGCGTCCGCCTCAGACACAGTTGTACATCTCGAATAAACCGCTTGGTTGCGTTTATTTGGATCACTGCGGTCCTTTTTCTTCTGATACTGCGTTTAAATACATCTTAGTAGCAGTTGACTCATGCACACGCTTTGTGTGGGTATGGCCACATCGAAGCGCTGATTCGCGGACTGTCATTAAGGATTTGCGTGTCTTTGTGGGAATTTTTGCCTGTGGTACTTTCCATTCGGACCAGGGTCCGGCTTTCGCCTCTAAGGCGTACAAGGATGCTATGGTTTCGTTGGGAGTCCAAGTCAAGTTTTCAAGTCCCTACAGGCCCGAGGGCAATAGTGTAGTAGAACGAATGAACCGCGACTTAAAGCAATCTTTGACAGCCCGAGTTATAGGCACTGGTAGAAACTGGCTGGCCCACCTCAATGACGTGCAGCGTGCGCTTAATAATCTCCCTAGAAGGTCTCTGGGTGGGCGGACCCCATACGAAATGCTCTTTGGTATCAAGATGTACGTCCCTGACCTCGATGGTTTAGACTGCCAGGCCCAGGCCGCGGCCTTTGACGTAGATGAACATTGCAATGTTTTACAGGATCTACAAAAGACCAGAGACAGTCTTGCTAAGGAACACTTGCCCTCCACGTCGGATGATGCGTTGCAGATCCCGGTAGTTGGCTGGCTACCCCAAGTTGGAGAACTGGTTCGTGAGAAGATCGATAACAAGAAAGAGTTTGGTCCCTCATATCGAGCACCGGTTCGAGTTCTTGGAGTGAAGGGCACAAGAACAGTCATATTACCACCACTTCCAGGTCGTAAAGAAAACAGATTTATTTCTATTAACAATGTCAAGGCACACAGGGTGGCCGATTCTTCATAGCATGACACCGGCTGTATCCTGTCCTTCCATGGTGAGGCACTCTGTGCTGGCTATTACATCTGGTGCAGAACAGGAGGTGTCGCTTGAGATGCCTGCTATATCCAGTCCTTTATTAAATACTATTCCTGTTACTAACATTGATGAGCTGACCTATGCAGATCCTGCTGATTTATCTATGTCTGATTTACAAGCTCGTTTGGCTAACCAGTCCAGATTCTCTTTTGACTCTGATTCGGAACTTTCAAAGAAACCATCGACTATTGCAAAATATACCACGTTATTTAAAAAACATTTTTTAATTCCACCTTGGACATATGTTTGGCTGATACTATTTTCATTTAATCTTTTTATGTTAATTGGTTTTATGTTTTATTTTTTCCGCCTGATCGATGGCCATTATGTGAAAGAAAGAACAGGAATTCGGTACCTTAATGGAACATTGGCCCCTCTTTCCTCCTCACATTCAGCACACAGACTAAAACGAGACTTAAATACAGTAGAGATTACTGCTTGGCCTGTCCTTGATGGGATTGTGTGGGATGCGGTTAGGTTTCAGATACATGGCCCCACAGAAGTTATTAATGTTCCTAATGTGCTTAGAGTAAACATGGGAGATGTGATTAAACAAAATATTCGTTGTGATGATTGGGATCTTCAGGCCGTGGAAGCATTGTTCTCTGATTTAAAATATTATGTGGCCTTTGATGCTGAGGATTTGTACTTAGATTCTGTCAATTATGGTGATTTGTTTTGTTTTCAACATTATGGGAATCATTTCTTACATAAAACAAGTTCCAGGAGGGTTCCTGTGAATTACACACAGTGGGAACATTGCCCTGCTCCTTTACAAGGGAGCTCTAGTACATTTCTGGGTAAATACTCTTATTTTACAGACTTTAATCAATCACATCCTGAGTCGTTTTATTTTAAAGTGACACAGAAATTCATGTCCAAAGTTAGACTTACCGATACAAAATTATTGTATTCGAAGTCCTTTCTAGACAGGTTAGCTATAGATGGCTATGAGTTATGGAAGGAGGTTATTGACCTTAAATCGGTTTGGGGTACCAAAGATTGGCAGGTACAAGGCACTGAGGCTTTGCATCGTGCATGTCTCATCCCGAATCACATGTTGTTTTTAAATTCTACCATTTCCCAAACAACATGCTTTGGATTGGCTACATCTAAAAAAATGAATACACCTACTATCCCTGATTTGGAAGAATATTCAGGTTGGAATAATTTCACTACATTGTCCATCAGTGGGATACAAGCACTCTTGCACAATTCCTCCTTTAATATTTCCAGTTTTGATCCGGAGGGGTGGCTTTTGTGGCAAAGAAGCTCTGATTCTTGCCAACGTCGTTTTTTGGGTTTGTCTGAAGGTTTTACACACATCAGGCCAGATCCCCGTTTTGAAACAGGTCACACTGTTACTACTTATTCAGTAGGCAAATTGTGTCAGAACTGGTTACAACATTCCACTTTGGCTGCAGTTAAACTACATCTGTCCCAGTTGAATGAGAATATAGAGCTGAATGATTTTATAAAAGGCCCGGCTAAGGGTAGATCTAAGCGCTGGCTTTATGCTGTTTACAATGAAATTTGGAAATTTTCACAGATTGAGGCAGCTAAACGCCTGAGAGCTATTGATCAAGCAAATTTGGAAAAAGTGCTTGCAGTGGTCGATAACAGTATTAACATGCTTTCTTCCAGGATTTACATGTTGGATAATATTGTTTCTTCTGTTGTTGATATTGTGCATGATGAAGTGTCCACGTTATACCATGGTCAAAATCAATTACGCTCTGTAATGCAGTTTGCATGGACCCTACAGACACTTAAGTCTGGTCGAGTTCCCTGGAACTCATTGAACATTTCGTCCCTTTTCGCCCCTTTTAATCTGACTGAAAAGCAACGCATGCTTTCAATGCGTGATGCATCATTTTCTATGTTACATATTGAGAAGCTAGAATCCTTACCTTTCTCTGTTGCTGAAACCACTACTGCCACGTGGCTTATTCATGGATTAATTACATTACCATTTCCCTTATACAAATTTACTAATTGTATGCGGTATATTGCTATAGGACGATATGAACCACTAGGCAATGCATTCCTCCATGAGGCATGGTCGTTACCATACACATACAGATGTCTGAAGGATGGAAAAGAAGTAAATCTTAATGGTGAGGAATGCACACAGTCACCTGACCATTCATTAATATGCAGACACATTCAGTTACACGGTTCTTGTAATCAGGACCGGCCAAATTTAGCATGTGTTTTAAAAGGCACGCCAGTTCCAGCTGTAGTTCCCACATTTACATTATTGACTAATGGTAGTTATTTGCTTTTAAACAACGAAGTATGTTGTGGGTTATTAATTGGTGTGGCTTATGTGGTAACTGTATCAGAGCGTGTGGTGTGTTGCAAAAATGTTCTATACCCACCCACGCATGGGTCTTCAGATGTCTCCATCTGGCCACGGATACCAACCTTGAAGGCGAAGTTCAATGGTTTAAGCAGAATAAGGGCCCTTTTGTCTCAAAAACAACGAGGGGTTGTAGAGGATAACGGATCGCTTTCCACAGACTTTAGATCACTTCTGGAACAAGAAACCTTTTCTGCCAAGGAGAAGACCAAGGAAGCTGCAGGAGTTTCGACTACCCCTCTGCCAGTGTGCTGTTTGCTGGGTTGGCCTGCAGTGGTTGCTTCATTGCCAAGGAAAAGGAGAAGAAACTTTTAAGGACTTTCATTTATCTACAGAATATTCTTCAAGGGCTTGCCTCCTGCTGAAGTCTCAGGGCCAAAAGACTTCACCTCCAGCTCCCTCCTGATTTTTCTCACTGTGAATTCTGACTCCAGTCACTTGCGTGCCACTGAGAGCTGGAAGCGCGACGAACCGAGAGGAAGCGTGTCTCCGCCGCAGCGGAAATCATCGCATCGCCAGAGAAGCGAGCCTTCGCCGCATCTCCCTGGAAGTGTGTGTTCATCGAAGCTGTCTGCTGTTGCGTCACCGGAGGAGCGCGTCGCAGGTGCTGTTGCGGCTCCAATGTACAGAGTCGTCGCAAGGCTGCCAGGGCGTCATCACATCATCATCGCATCGCAGCATCAAGGGAGCCATCTTCTCGCATCGCAACCGGATCGATGCATCGCATCAAGGCCCCATCATGCGCACCGCATCGGGCCCGCAGGCCGAGAATCTTCGCATCACCTCCACACCGGTAAGGCTCACGACGAGTCCCCTACTCTGCGCAAGCATTGAGGAAGGACGCAACCGTTCCCCCGGGTCGCGGAACCGACACATCTCCACTTCTGCGAGTCCTTTTCTATACTTTGCGTCCCGCATCCAGGTACTTTGTTGAAAACGTTGTCGCATCTACCAACAACTTGAACTAAGAGACTTTAATCATCTTTTGAGTAACCTTAAGTGTAGTATAGTGGATTTTTTTTGTTTGTGGTCTTGTGTTTAAGTCTATATAAAGAATACCTATTTTTATAAAACCTGTGTTGTGTCCATTTGTAGTGTTATCACTGTATTACTGTGTAGATTCACAAATGCTTAACACATTGCCTCTGAGATAAGCCTGTCTGCTCATGCCAAGCTACCAAGGGAGTGAGCAGGGGTTATTACCGAGGGTAATCCCCTAATCCTGACTTAGAAGTAAATCTCCCTATTTGGACAAAGGTGAATACCATTGCCAAATAGAGACCCCAGATCTAACAAGGGGTTATATACAAATTAAAACATTCCTGTTAGACTGTAATCAACCAAAACAAAGAATATGGTTTCAAATGTTTAAAAAATACATCCCATCAAAAGTGACTTACTCTGCACTCAACGTCTGCCCTCTGAATTAATTATTAACCATTACCTCGGAACACTCTCTCCCCAACTGCCACAGTACCACATGTTACTCTTATGCATATTCGAAAAATCATCCATTAGTGCACATTGGTTCATCCAAAAAAAACTTCTGCAATATGTTAACCCTCCCGTATAACTTTTTCAAACGAGCACATACCTTAACAAATTGTAATCCTTCTAGTACAACGCCCTTCACTCCACTTAAATGCCTTTATCTAATCCCCACCCCCCGGGCTTAACGAGCATATTATGAGTTGCCTCACTGCCACCCTTTCCATGGTGGTAAGCCAGCCTTGAAAAGAGTGGTGGTGAGGCGCCCTTACAGCTCTGGGCCTGGAGGTTCATGGGGTCCACATATAGTGCCCCACACAATTAGCACCCCCATTCCTGCACAGTGTGGCATGTATGCAATACCATGCAGGAAGGTGCAGGTGGCGCTCTAAGAGCAGCGCTCATCCTATTAGACTCTTCTATGAGCTTGACAGACTGACACTGTCAGACTGCTGCATGACCGCCCTCCAGACCTGGCTTAAACTAGTGATAGCAGACAGTCGCACTACAGGTTTTGTGGCCCTACAGGGGACGGCCCTTTGAACCATCTGCTGTAGGACTGCCAAACTCAGAAATAGGCCCTTAGACTCTTTTCTGTATGTCAGTTTTCCTCAGCTGGCCAAGACTGCAGACTGTAGTCAAAGATGGTTCAATATCATCGATGTCAGTCAGCTGCAGGAATGGATTTGTTTCTGCAGGGAAGAATGCAGTAGGTGCTGCAGTGAATTCAGGTCCACCTGCGATGCACCTTTGGCGGATCGGCTGTCCCAGTCCTGCAACAATTCTCCAGGCAGAAATTTAGCAAAAAGATTTTAAGTCTCATATGTCTCAGTTTAGGCAAAAGGTCTACACTACGACTCAAGCCAAAGATTCCAATACCTCAGGTACTGCACTTGGGTGTCACAACTCACTCCAACAGAGGCCAGCAGCAGGGTCCAGGTCAGGTCAATTTGAAACTGGTCACCTGGGCTCTTTCATGGAAGTGGGCCTCTTTCTGATTTTGTGTCCCTATAGCTTAGCAGGAGATCAGTCAACTGACACTTGGAATCCACTTTGTTGTCCAGGGTGCAAGTTGGAGTTCTGGACTTTTTGGTTCTGTCCAGAGGTGTCAGGGAACAACACCCAAAGACCCCGGAGTTCCACCTGCCTTGGTGCACAAATGAACAGAAACACGGGCTTCTCGATGGTGGCGTCAAAGACCAAAGGTTTATTACTGCAGGGACACAGAAGTCACAGAAACTACGCATGGGCAGTAACTAGGAGCCTGTTCGATTTGTACAAAGAGGGTTGCTCCTTATATACTAAATTTTAAGCTGGGGGCAAATTCTTTACATGTAATACATTCCCAAAACCTTTGTGTCTAAAACAATAAATATTTGGCGTTACACAGGAACCGTCGATAATATCTGAGGCCAAACATTACGAAGAGAGGGGTTCCCACTAGTTTGTCACAATTCCCTGTCAATATTGCATTCAGGATCCGGACCGCCTCATCGTAAAGTTCGTTACCTCCCCCTAATAAAGATTCAGCAGGAAAGAATCAGAGCCAGGTGTGGAAGATAGAAAAGTGGGATAAGGGATGTTTGTGGGTTGTAAATGGGCAAGGCTACCGGCTTCGGCCGCCTAATCATGATCAGGACAATGGACACGGAGACCAGTTTGGCAGGACTGGCCTCGGGCAGAGGAGGCAGCCTTTGTCGAGTCATGCAGCTACAGCGTGAACTGGTTTAAGGTGCACGTGTCAAAAAAGAAGGTGAATCTCCGGCTAAGGTTACGTGTCCTTAATCGAAATGAAGTGATCAGAGGTTATTGCGTATGTGAGGGCAAGAAACACAAAATGGCGGCCATCATCTAAAATGGATGCCGTGGGTAGATCAGAAATGTGTTTATAAAAGGAGTGCTCTTGCTCGTAGCGTAGCGAAAACACCAGGATATACTAAATGGATCATTTGCGGTTCGCTGATACCAATATTATGTATTTCCGACAATGTTGAAAACACGGGTTCAAATCGTCACGGAACCTCAGACCCTCCTTTTGCCCTTACATAGGCAATTACTCAGTCTATATCAGAATCTAATTCTATGCTCATCAGGTCAGTGACATGCTGTTGTATCATCATCCTTTCTCGTGTCTTTTCTCCAAACGCAGGTGGTTTTCTAAAACAAGTTGCAGCACAAAGACTACACAGAGCAGGACCACACTGGATAATCAGACAACATGAGAATAGGAATACTAAGATGACACCAATGACCATCAGAACCTTCCATCCCCACGCTGATATCAGAGTCCAAAACCACTCCATGAAGGACCAGTTTCCCTTGTCTACATGTATGGAGTCGGAAATCTTATGTAGCTTAGAGATCGCCTCATAGACTGTTGGCGCGTTATTAGGAATAAAGACACAGCAGCTCGATTGGATCATTCTGCATACCCCACCTCGATCTGCAAGTATAACGTCTAGAACCATACGGTTCTGCAACGTCATGAGTCTATCTGCCTGAAGCTCAGCTGTCAAATTGCTAAGGGCACCAGCAGTTTCGGTAATAGTAGATTCAACTACCCGTGTTAGCTGACGTATGTTTCTACTATTGGCCATAGGCCCCCAGAACGGAAGGAAGCCTTTGAAAAAGTCTCCAGCTTCCTGACCAGCAGTATCTTCTTTGCTGAAGACACCTCTCGCTACTCTGGTTCTGTGGTAATCAGATGAAGCAGTGTATGTCGGAGGCAACAATCGAGCAATATAACATGATCCTGAAAAGTCGGCAGGCAACCATGTATAAGCTCTATCTTGACAGATGAAGTAGGTACCCCTAGCAGTAAGAAAGGCAGGGGAAGAGTTAGCCGGAAACACATAAGTCTCTACGCACTCACTCCTCCCTAGCTGAGCCCTCGGATTTCTCCCATTACCTTGCAGACAGACTTGACCTCGGTGAGGTACGACCCAGATTGGAGTTGAGCTTTTACGCTTGCTTTCTCCTAAACTAAGGCGATACTCTGAAGTATTCCAACTTAAATACACTCGCAATTCGTCTCTAGGGTATGATGGAGTATTATTGACGTCCTTGACCATGTCAATAATTCCCTGGACTAAGGCTTTGTTGGCAGAGTTATATTTAGTGGAACGCGGTGGACGTGGAGGATAGGTTTCAAGGGCATAAGCAAAAATGGTTTGGAGGGCCTGAAATGATCCATTGTAGCTGAAAGGCAAAACCAGATAGGGAATACCTTTATCCATAGTGTGGGGTATCAAGCCACACACCCAGCAGTCTGTAGTGTTAACTACCAGTTGGTGTTGGTGTAAGAGCTGTACAAAAGTGTTGTTAATAAACTCTGAGCGTCGAGCTTGCTCATGTTCAGGAAACGAATGAAAAGAGTGTATAGAAGAAACAGTAGAAGTAGCAGGATCAAGGGGAGGTATTGTAGTAACTGGCACAAAAATCAAATTTATACTGAAGACGATTCCACCCACCAACGTCATAAAAATAATCAAAAATGTAATGACACATTGCATCAAAAAGCATTTGCTATGAAGAATTCTATAAAGTCTGTTTCTGCGAACATAAATCACATTTTCTTGTTGCAGCGCAGGAAGCTCCATCTTCTACAATCCGCTCGCGACCACTGATGATGTGTACGTAGGTGAAAATGCCTCTATCAGCCCTGGGAGTTCCCAGAACCAACAGAAAGATCGACCTTGTGTCAGACCCCTGCAAATTCAACTAGGCACACAGCCACGACCCTACGGCTACCCAGACGGCAAGGCAATTTTAAAAACAATAAACAATAGCAAACTTCCTGGCTGAAGGCAAAAGCTCAATATATCAAAATCACAAAATGCAGTTGCCTGCTTTATTTGTCCATTTTACGGCTTCTTAAGTTATATCTCTTTTTCGCAGGTATTGTCTGATCGGCAAATAGTGTATCACTAGCAGCTGTTGCAGTGTTTAAGTTCGCAGATGGCAAAGTTTCTTCTGATGCTGGAGGCAAATGTTCAGTGTTCAAAGGAGTTTTTTTCAGGAGGAGAGTCAGGTTTTAGAGTGTCAGTAATCAATTCGGCATCGCTGAAAGAGATGAATTTCGGTGTGCTTTCAGATTCGGAGGCACCAATTCCCTTCTTCACCCAGTCGTCGTAAGGGAGCGGCAAAGGGACACGCTTAACGTGGGAGGCGTGTACCCAGTGCTTGCGGCCAGCTACACGAACTGCTGTCCTTGTTGCAAGTAGGATTTGGAAGGGCCCCACAAATCTCGGCTGAAGGTTCTTCGTCCTCGCGAAGTTCTTGATGACAACGAAGTCTCCCGGTTTCAGCTGATGCCCTGGACTCTCCGGAGGCTTTGGCAATGCATCGAAAACCTGTTGATGAATAAGACTCAATTTAGCAGTCAAGTCGTAAAGGTAGTCTATCAACATAGGATATTCTATGGAGCAAAATTCTTTAGGCCTTGGCACACCCCAGATATTTGCCGGGCGGCCAAAAATTATCTCATAAGGACTGAGTCCCACCCTAGAATGTACAGTTGCTCTCGTTGATAGCAAAGCCAAAGGAAGTGCGTCTGGCCAGGCTAAACCTGTGGATGCTTGTATTTTAGCCATTTTCAGCTTGAGGGTGCCATTGTAACCCTCCACTAAACCAGCAGACTGGGGATGGTTTGCACTGTGGAATTTCTGTTTCAACCCTAGGCCGGCACACACACTCTGCATAACTTTCCCTATAAACTCACTTCCGTTATCTGACCATACAATCCGTGGCATTCCGTACCTAGGGAAATATTCTTTGAGAAGGATTTTGGCAGTTGATAGGGCAGTATTGTCCTTTAGTGGATATGCTTCGATCCACCTGGAAAAAACACAAACTACCACCAGGACATACTTCAAATTATTGCAGCGCTCCATGTGAATGAAGTCTAACTGAATCACTTCAAAGGGGCAGGAAGGGGGAGCGAAATGACCAGCTGGAGTTGGAGTTCCCTTGCCAGGATTATGCATCAGGCATACCATACAATTTTTCACCACTCTCTCTGCACACTTACTGATTCCCTCATTCTTCCAGACCGGAGCCAACATCTTACAGATCCCTTTAGAACTTATATGCGCTACTCCATGCGCCATCGTCACTACTGCAAACACATACGCATCGGGCAACATCCAACGCTGCTGTTCCGTCAAATCAATCCAACATCCATTCGAATCCAACTTGCCCGTACTTTCTCTCCATACACGTTTCTCTTCCTCAGTTGCTTCTTTCTGAATCTCTTTCACACTTTCCATAGTATCCTCGCACATTCCAGACTCAGCAATCCATCTTGCAGACGTAGCAACATACATTCTGCTCATCGTGTCTCTAGCTGTCTGTTTAGCAATTTCATCAGCAAAAGCATTCCCACGACCAACATCATCCGTGATTGCTTTATGAGCACTGCACTTCACAATCGCAACTTCAGTCGGTAAGGTTAGAGATTCCAACAAGTCATTAACTAGCTGGCCATGTTGGATCTTAGTCCCATGGGACGTAATGAAACCTCTTTCTCTCCACAACCGGCCAAAACTATGGGCCACGCCAAATGCGTACTGACTATCTGTAAACACATTCACTCTCTTTCCCTCCGCTAAAACACACGCTCTTGTTAGAGCTATTAATTCTGCAGCTTGGGCAGAATTCTGACTCACTCTTGCAGTCTCCACAATCGTCTTCAAAGTCGTTACTGCATAAGCAGCAGTCACATCACCATTCTCCAATTTAAAACATGACCCGTCCACATACAGCGTACCATCTGGATCGGATAGCGGAGTATCCTTTAGGTCGATGCGTCCTTTTGTCTCTTCCTCCGTTTTAAAACAACAATCATGTGGCTCGGAATCACTCGACTCTAGATCAGTCGGCAACAGCGTTGCTGGATTCAATACATTACATCTTTTGATCTGAATATGACTCGCTAGTAATGTCAGCTCGTATCCAGATAATCTCGCACTGGTAAGGTGTTGTGTCTTCGTTCGATTCATGAGTGTATCCACTGCATGAGGAACCATGACCACTAGCATGTTGTTCATCACCAAACCAGCAGATTGTCGAATGGAAGCCGCAGCTGCCGCTGTAGCTCTCAAACAACTAGGCAACGCTCTAGCTACCGGGTCTAATGTTGATGAAAAATACGCACAAGGGCGTTGTTTATCACCAAACTTCTGTGTCAGAACACTCAACGCGCAACCTTCCCTTTCATGAACATAGAGCGTGAATGGCTTACTGTAATCAGGTGTACCCAATACAGGAGCTGAACACAAGGCTTTTCGTAATTCAGTAAAACTCTCTTGACATTCATCAGACCATGGTACCGGACTCGGAACATTTTTTCCAGTCAAGGCTACCAATGGTTTTGCTAAAAGAGAAAAATTTGGGATCCACTGCCTACAGTAAGAGGTAATACCTAGAAAGGCACGTACTTCTCTCTGTGTGCGAGGAACACTCATTTGTGTAATTGCTTTTATTCTCTCTGGGGTCAACTTCCTTCCCTCCTTTGACAAGAGATGACCTAGGTAGGTCACTTCTTGGCAGCAGTATTGCAATTTGGAAGGAGACACCTTGTGATTCAAATTAGACAAATGATGCAATAAGGAAATTGTAGCTGCTTTGCAAGTTTCCTTGTCATCAGCAGCCACTAAAAGATCGTCTACATACTGTACTAGAGCAGAACCTGGAGGAAGGACAAAGGAATCTAACTGACTTTTCAGTGCTTGACTGTAAATGGATGGGCTCTCACAATAGCCTTGTGGAGCGCGTTTAAATCTGAAACTTCGACCTCCTAGACAGAAGCCGAAAATATCTCTGCTTTCCTCGGCTATCGGAATGCTGAAAAAGGCATTCTTCAAGTCGATGACTGAGAACCAAGTAGCTGTAGCAGGAATCAGTGTTAACAAAGCAGTAATGTCTGGAACTACAGGAAACTGCGGAATTACAATCTTATTAACTTCTCTAAGGTCTATGACAAACCTATAAACTGGAGGCTTTGTAGGATTAGTTCGTTTCAAAATTGGCAGTACAGGACTGTTGCAGACATTTCCTCTCGTTTCTTCGACTACACCTTTCTTAATCAAATCTTGCACAATCAATAAAAGTGCACACTCACCTTCACTAGATATTTTGTATTGAGGAATTCTTGGAAATTTCACGTTTGCTTTCAAAGTCACTACATATGGTGGTATTTCTAAGAGACCTACATCATTAGGACCAGTCGCCCAAAGAGAATCAGGGAGTGAACGCAGCTCTGGCGGGAGTGCATCCATTGACAAGTACATCGGAGAAGTGATATCTTTACCCAATGTAAGCTGTACTCCTTCCGGAGAACAGTACAATGTCGCATATAGTCGTTTTAACAAATCTAAACCAAGCAGATTTTCATTACAACCTGTCGTCAAAATCAGAGGTGCTTTCAAGTGACATGGTCCAACAGAAATAGACAAAGGACCAGATATTGGGTTGTAAACAGGGGCGCCTGAAAAACCTACGGAAACATTTGTTGAGCCGGACAAAGGTGCGCCAGGGAGTTTCGCATGAATGATTGAACTTTTTGCGGCACCAGTATCCAACAGAAACGGTTCGACTACACCTGATGTTGCTACTGCGACATAAGGCCCACTCTGATCCACTGGAACTGATACTACTCCCTCTCTCTGTCCATGGCTGTCCTAGTACCTATTTTGCTGAAAACCCTCATCTACTTCACAATAGTCCTCAACAAGATATTGTTGAGATCTGTTTTGCTGAGTGGATTGTCCATTTCGTTGATCAAAGTGATTGGAAGGACGATCATTCGTTTGTGGAGGCATAGCACCTCGTCCTCGACCTCTAGAATTTTGTACGAAACCACCACGACCTCTTTGAGCTGCTGCTGCATTATTTTGTGCTAAGATCGGACATTCATTTTTATAGTGACCCTCTTTCTTACAGTACGCACACTGGTTCCACTGATATTGAGGTCTCGATGCACTATAATCTGTCCTTTGGTATGAACCTTGCTGTGTATTACTCTGATTTGTGCGAGGCGGATACGCCTGCTGTAAAAGAACTTTAGTTTTTAAATCTTTCGTTTTCTTTTCTGATTTCTCCTTTTCCTCTTTATCCCTGTTTTCGTAGTACTGTGCAGTCGCAAGTATTTGCGCAGTTGTGGAAACAGCCCACGCACTTTCTGAATCTTTTAGTTTATTGCATAATTCAGGTAACAAATTATGCACAAATTTATCGACAAATAGTCTTTGTCCTCCTTCTGTACTCATGTCCTGACCACTATGATCTACAAAAGTCTCTTCAAACCTCGTGAAGAAGTCGGAGACACTTTCGTCTTTCTTCTGCCTGCATGCTGATAACTTGTCCCAATTAACACGTAATGCGGGCATCAGAGTCTTCATTAGATCAATTATTCTACCTGGTAGATTAGCAATTAGGGGTTCGGGTTTTGCACCACCTACTTGTTGACCATCCGCTGCAGTGATAGCTGCCCAGTCACCACCTAGGGCAACTTGATGATCCTCTCTACGAATCTTAGCCCACACTGGTTGCGGAACCACATTACCAAATAACATATCGATGTCGGCTAAGTTCATTATACAAGCCTCAACTGTCTGTGTTAATTCCTTGTAATATCCAGCAGGATTTTTACGCGGGTCTGGCAAGGCCTGTTTCACTGCTAATACTTCAGCTCGCTTCCATGGAATGTGTATCCACACTCTCTGGAATTGCGCTGGAGCACCTGCAATACCTGCATTATCATCACGTGCCACTGCTTCGCGCCAGATTGGAGGAACTTCCCTCATAGGATATTGGCGACTTAGCTTCATTTTTCCTCTTTCTAAATCTCTCGGCGAACGAAGAGATGGATCATTCCTAAAACTTAAAATAAGTTCCATCGCTTCTTTTATATTATCACCCACTATCATTCCTGCAGCAAAGTCTTTCTGAACCTTAATCAAATCTTCTAAATTTGATTCAACATCATCGTCTTCTATCTCCTCACGTAACAACGAGCACATCTCGTCAAAGACATACCGTTGCGTTGGTTCTTTCCACTGCATAAAGGTGTCTAGCACATCTCTCGTACTATATCTCCTACTCTTCGAAATCCATCTGAGAGCCGTGGAATCTAAAATTCCCCGTTCTTCAATACTCGGAAGCTGACTACGTCTTTGAACAGAATCAGAAGTAGGAGTCTTGATTAAAGTTTTATAGAAAGGAGACAGCATATTAGTAACAGAATCAGTGATCCTTCGACGAACAGAAAGTGGAGTCAGCACACTCGCAGACGTGGAGAACACAGTAGAGGTAGGAATAGATAGCGGAACAGTAGGAGTATCGAGAAAAATAGTTTGTGGAGTAGTAGGTACAGAAGCTGGCAATTCAGGAAGAGGAGGAGCTGTAGGAACATTCACATTCATCACAGGAGGTACGGGAACTTGATTCTGAGGGACAGGAGCAGGAACACCAGGTTGTCCAGCAACCGGCAATTGAACATTCGGGACAAGTGGAGCCGTAGCACCTTGTGCATACGGTGGAGGTGACCGTAACAGGTAAGATAACAGAGGATCGTTTTCGGAATCCTCCAGTATTTTAGCTGTTTTCGATGGCAAGGCAGGATAGCACTTGTCAATCGCTAAGTTATGTTCTCTAATGGCTACATCTATGGCCTTCTCACACTCGTTAGCCTGCAACTGTTTAGCCGCTTGCTCTAGAGTCAACTCTTCTTGTTCTTTCTGTTCTTTCTTTAACCTTTTCATTTCTCTCTGTTTGGATTCCTTTCGCCAATAACGGAAAGAATCAAACATTGCCGGCCGGGCTTTCTTCCTAAACAATTTCGCTTCTAAGTTGTCGAGAATCTCGGGTTCAAAACTACCATGTAATGGCCAACTAAGGACACCATCGTCTTTACAGTAACGTACCCACACCTCATTATAAGATATAGGACCCACACCGTGTTTACAATATAAGTCATATAGGGGAGTCCCAATAGGAGGAACCAGACATGAGTCCTCCAATTGTGAGTCACTGTTGCAACTAAAACACGACAACATTTTCCGACTTACCATTTTTAGTCCGGACCACAAAACAAACAAAACACAAAACAAATATGTGCACTCGAACCAAGAACTTAGGCCTACCAAAACGAACTGATGTATCGATACCCAAACTAAACCAAATAGATTATCGTAACTAGAACAACCAGTGATAATCTTACAAAACCAAACCAAACCAAGAACCGATCAAGGATTTTAACAATCCTCACAAAGTAACCAGCTAGCTATCACTAAATACTTAACTGAGGCACTGAAGACGTCACCAAGGAGAAACCCGTCACGTTTCGCTGTACTAAGGACTGCACCTCGGGTCCAAGACAGGGCGACGGTCAAGGCAACGGCCCACTGCAGCCGTCCTGAACGGGAACCCTCGTGGAAGAGAACTTCGGGCCACTTTTGCGATATGCCGGGATCGATGAAGTGGGGCGCCTCCCTCAGGAATCTTCACACGAAGCTTCTCGAACTCTTCAGGCTTTTGGACCGGTACCGAATGACGTCGCCCCACGTTGGGCGCCAATTGGAGTTCTGGACTTTTTGGTTCTGTCCAGAGGTGTCAGGGAACAACACCCAAAGACCCCGGAGTTCCACCTGCCTTGGTGCACAAATGAACAGAAACACGGGCTTCTCGATGGTGGCGTCAAAGACCAAAGGTTTATTACTGCAGGGACACAGAAGTCACAGAAACTACGCATGGGCAGTAACTAGGAGCCTGTTCGATTTGTACAAAGAGGGTTGCTCCTTATATACTAAATTTTAAGCTGGGGGCAAATTCTTTACATGTAATACATTCCCAAAACCTTTGTGTCTAAAACAATAAATATTTGGCGTTACACAGGAACCGTCGATAATATCTGAGGCCAAACATTACGAAGAGAGGGGTTCCCACTAGTTTGTCACAATTCCCTGTCAATATTGCATTCAGGATCCGGACCGCCTCATCGTAAAGTTCGTTACCTCCCCCTAATAAAGATTCAGCAGGAAAGAATCAGAGCCAGGTGTGGAAGATAGAAAAGTGGGATAAGGGATGTTTGTGGGTTGTAAATGGGCAAGGCTACCGGCTTCGGCCGCCTAATCATGATCAGGACAATGGACACGGAGACCAGTTTGGCAGGACTGGCCTCGGGCAGAGGAGGCAGCCTTTGTCGAGTCATGCAGCTACAGCGTGAACTGGTTTAAGGTGCACGTGTCAAAAAAGAAGGTGAATCTCCGGCTAAGGTTACGTGTCCTTAATCGAAATGAAGTGATCAGAGGTTATTGCGTATGTGAGGGCAAGAAACACAAAATGGCGGCCATCATCTAAAATGGATGCCGTGGGTAGATCAGAAATGTGTTTATAAAAGGAGTGCTCTTGCTCGTAGCGTAGCGAAAACACCAGGATATACTAAATGGATCATTTGCGGTTCGCTGATACCAATATTATGTATTTCCGACAATGTTGAAAACACGGGTTCAAATCGTCACGGAACCTCAAAGTGAGAGCAGGTCCTGCCCTTAGGGTTCTCCTCACAGGAACATCAGCAGGAGTGGTCCTTCTTTGTCTTCCACATGTCCTGTTGTATTTTCAAGAAGGCGCTCTGTGGTGCCTCATTTATGCCTAACACTAACCTGTGGGTGGATGTGACTTCCGGCCCGTTCCTAACCAATAGGTAGAAGGTTCCCAGGTGTAGCTTACCCACATTTGCTGCAGTTTCTCTATGTTCTACTGCAAACAGTCCCACAGTGTCCCTCTCTACCTAAAACAAAGATGGCAGAACAGCCCATCCCTCAATCAAGCCATCAATCAAACAACATTTCTAAAGCGCAACACTGCCACCCTTTGGGTATCTGTAGTACTTTGTTATATCCTGAGTTCAATGCTATTCATGCTCTGCCTGTAGAATTTTATTATGATGACATGTTACAGAATTTTATGAGTCAAATGTGCACAGTTGACTGGGCTGAGCAGCATACTGGCTGCTCCTGGTGGGGTCTAGATCTGGTACATACTTTTGCAACACTACATACTTTTGCAACATCACCTAGAAAATATCTATTGAAATTAAAAACATAAACATATTTATATCTGTTTTTCAAGTCAAGCTTTTTGGTTGGAAATGAAAATATGGCTTTCATACATTGAAAAATGTACACCATCAGGACGATGTAAAGTTCATTGCCATGTTTCATATATAAATGAAAAATGGAAGGGGGCATGGCCAAGATGGCGACGAGTGCAGACGTGCTGTAAATAGCTCTGCATTAGGTGCATCAAATGATCCTGAAATATATGCCTTAAAGCCTACTTTACAAGCCATCCACAGCAGTATGTTGCCACAGACGGTAGTGATAATCCATCGCACGTTGTACATACTGGCTCAGGAGCTGAGAGGGTGAGACCAACGAGGCGACAGACCAGCGATTTGGAGATCGGCTGTGCAGGGTCCAGCCTCGCGCAATCCACTGCTGGAGGGAGGAACCGCGATCGCATGCACCAGTGAGGGTCTGCTAGGGGTGGAGGCCTTGGTGATCTGAAAACACTGGTATCTGGGTAGTGCGAGCAAGGCTGTTGAGGCAGTGACTCACCAACACTGCGACCTATTGGACGTGGCCTAGGCTGACATTGCCTATGGCCGTAATCTGACGCTGCGCTAAGCTGCATCAACGAGCGTTCACTCAGGGCAGCCTCATCGGCTCAGGCACATCTGTGTTCTGGGCGGGGAGGCGGGGCGATAGATGGAGATGCCACACTGGGAGCAGAGAGCTGCCCGCCCTGGCGATGCAGAGGATACACACGGACCACCGGAGGATGGTGAAGGAGGGCCTGGACACCTGGCAGGCTTCTGCATTGTAACCTGCGACCACTGTGGAGCCCGAGTGCCTCCCTGCTAGGGTACACATAGGATGTGAGTGCAGGGGCCGCAGCTGAGGTGAATATGTTAATCGCCTGTTGCCCTGCACTGCACCGAATGTGAAGGTGGTGCAGTGGACGAGCTGTGTGAATACTTTGCTCGTTTTGAAAGTGCACCAGGACAGGTTTCCCTCTGCTGCTAGGTACCTGGAGGCGGGATGTTGCTTAGAATCCCATAGAGAAGCCTCAGCAGAGCTCCATTGTCTCAACCTGCCATTTGACTGCTGCTTGTCCCGGGGGTGAGGAGAGTGGTGTCAAGCACACACACAGAACCCTTGCCCCCGCTGCCCCAGACGTTGGGTGCAAAAAGGTTCTTAATGTGCCTATGAAAGCCAGAAGGTGACTTGGACTGTAGTATGGGGCATATGTGTGCGGCGGCTCTATCATTTGATATCTTAGGCATGGCCCTGACACCTATAGTTATCCCAGAGAGCTTCTTTGTAGGAAGCCTGGGTGGACAATGTTGCGTGCAGGCTGATGGCAACCGTAACACCAATATCAACCGATTACTGGGCGACAATAATAGTCCCTCGCCACAGAGACATTGTACAATTAATATCTTAAGTTCAAGTGTCACTCAGTGCCCAAGGTTGCATGCACACTATTAGGCGAATAACACATAATGGCACTCCTGAATGATTGTCCTCCTGGTCCCTTTTCTGGCACTACACCCTTAGCCATTGGCCTTGGGACCGACCACGTCATAACCGGACGAGATACTTATAAACCGCTGATGGTGCTGATCCCTTCAGAAATCTCCTAACAAGCTCAGTGCTCCCTGGAGATTACTACCACCACGATAAGAGGTTCTCCGCCTCCCATGCAGAGGCTATCAGGGAAATGCCAGCCCTACACACACCTGAATAAAAGAGAGACATCCACAGTGCTCCAGAGGGACCATTAACACCAGTGATATTCCCTGTGTATTCCATACCTCAATATACAGCCATGCAATGGAAAAACTAAAAACAGATAATTTGCACTCACAGATGCCCATGGCACCTAATGCAGAGACCCTTGCGCAAACAACTCGCATTGATTCGACGAGTTAATTGAGCCGATACTAGATATCAAGTCCACACTGGGTCCCAAAATAGACTCGCTCTGTACCGAAATAGGATTCCTATGCAAGGATCACAAGAAACTTAAGGACAGAGAAGAGGAATCAGGCTTGGCATTGTCAAACATACGACCCGCTAGGTCAACAGCCACAGACCAGACCAGGTCCCTCCCAAAAGAGGTGGAATATCTGAAGAGCCAGGTGGAGGATCAGGAGAGTAGATCTCTGAGAAACAACGTTTGCATAGTGGGCCTCCCGTAATGGATAGAAGGACAAAGCATGGAGCTGTACCTGGAGATATTGTTCGCCATGGATGTCCTCGATGGCAAATTCTCCAGATTTTTCTCAGTTCAACGGGCACACAGAGTGCCGAGTGCCCTCCCCATGTCCGGTCAACCCCCCTAGACCTGTGATCGCCAGATTATTCAATTATTCAATTATTCAATTATCAGGATAGGGACCATATCCTTCAAGATACAAGGGCCCGTAGCCTGTGGCAAATCAAAAACGATACAGTCTACATTTACTCGGACTTCATGTTGACGGTGCAAGGCCACAGATCTTCTTATATGGAAGTAAAAACATGCCTCCGCAAGCATGAAATCCAATACTCGCTGCAATACCCTACTAAGTTGTGCATCCAGCATAATGGCAACAGTGTCCTTTGCTCCACTCCCAAAGAGGGTTGGTCCTGGATGGACCAGGATGGGTTCGCACATACCCCTGGTACACTCTTGTCAGACTCTCATCAACCATGGTGAACTGCAGGCAAGCTCAGATTTGGCGGCAGAGGGCGAGCACCGTGCCCATCCAAAATCCAGGCAGCAATGAAACAGGGACAAGGTATTAAACAGGTGAAACACCTTGGCACATCCACCCCCCCCTC
Source organism: Lissotriton vulgaris (assembly GCF_964263255.1). Taxonomy (NCBI): domain Eukaryota; kingdom Metazoa; phylum Chordata; class Amphibia; order Caudata; family Salamandridae; genus Lissotriton; species Lissotriton vulgaris. Next base: position 661,170,085 of record NC_141694.1, read on the forward strand.
ATTATCTGAATTTGAGTCGGAAGCAATTATAGACCAAACACTTCAGCTCACAGACACACAAAAAGCAGCACTGATTGAGGAGGGTCCGAAAGTCACCCCGGAAACAGCCGATGAGCTTGGGTGACCTCCTGCTGAGCAACTCAAAACTCCCCTTCAGCAGAACACGAATACACCATCAACGCAGGAATCAAGATAATGGACAGTGTGTGCAACATCCGTTGGATTACACCACAACCATGGCAGGCACGAATTGTTAACCTCTTCGGTGCTGATGACGAGCCCAGCTCGTCATTATTCACAATGAAGCTGTGCTCATGACGAGCTGGGCTCGTCATAGCGGCTCTCCACCACCCACGAGCAATTGATTCCCCGCCTGGGCTGGCGAATCAATCAGTGGGGGGACTCGTAACGAGCCCAGCTCGTCATGAGTACAGCTCCATTATGACTCATGATGAGCTGAGCTTGTCATGTGCACCGCAGTGCTGTGCTTACCCCCCTGCCCCTTTCTGCACCCTGGGGGAATTACCCCCGCAGCGAAGGGGCTAAGGCGGCCCTTATGCAGTTGGCAACAAAGAATAGCTGTGCCTTCACGCATGATAAGTGGCTGGTAAAGCATCCATATGTTTTTTTCTTTTCTTTTCTCTCTGCTCATTTGATATTCCCTCTTTACAAGCTATCTTTAGAGGAACAATTCCTCTTTTGTCCTTCATTTACCTTTATTATAGTTTTTTTGTTCGATTGCATTTCCATGCAGATGGCCTATTGCCCGTTGGCAAGTTGGCCCGGGTTGGGGAGTTGGGTATTACAAATGTTTATTGAGTTCTGTCTGTTCCGTTATATCACACAACATGCAAATGACGCACAAGTTAGCCACACCAACATCAAGGGGGTAGTCACAGAGCAACACACTGTCCGTCTTTGGGAGCAGTCGGGGTCAAGTGCGTTTTTCACTCTCAGGTACTGGCACAAATGACAACAGGCAATAATTATCCTCTGACAACTTGGAATGTTCGAGGCCTAGCTGGCCCGGGAGCGCAATCCATTGCCCAGTCACAACATGTGAAGAACTTGATCAACAATATGAAAGTCACTGAAGCTTGGAGCAATGCACATCCCACATCAAGCATTTACTCACACTATTCCAAAATACACAACCTCCTCACCAGGTATACTGCTCTGAGAATGTCATAACAAGGGTATCACAGGCGAAGTATTTAGCTTGCACAATATCAGATCATAGTCTGCTACAACTGCAATTGTCATGGCGAATGCAAAAAACTAGCATCCGGATATGACGCCTCCCTTTGGAGGCACTCAAAGATGCACACTCTATTGATGCATACCTACAAACAAACACAGGCTCTGCCCTACATACCAGCATTGAATGGAACGCATTCAAGACTGTTCTCCATGGATTACTGGATTAAGGCAGTTTACGGCTCTCCTATGGCACTCACGAAAGAGCTCCAATGCCGCGAGTTGGAAACCAAGCTGTGCGAACAACTCTCCCCCACAGACTCAAATATTGCTCATGTATTGGCCAAGGCTCACTTAGCATACAAGGAGATTCCATACAGCCTATGCACCTTAGACTATAGGCAATACCTAGCCCAACAACATAAGGAGGGAGACGGAGGTGGGCAAGGTTCTGGCTTGGTCGGTAATACACACCTCTGATGGCCTTTTGGTGAATATGCAAAAAAGGTGCAATGATTATTTCTCTACAAAGCTCCCGACCTTGATGATCTCCTGCTCACGCAACAGTTATTGTCCCAAGTTAACCTCCAACAGATAATGCAAGACCAATATGAATTGCTAGAGACCCCTATCTCTGCAGACAAAGTTTCTGACACAACAAAACAATTAGCCGCGGGCAAGGCCCCAGGGGCAAATGGATAGCCTTCGGAATTCTATTCAACATACTCTGAACAACTGAGCCCAAGGATATGTGCAGTATATGGGGAGGTATTTGAGTGGGGGGAGCTACCGCCTTCACTGAGGGAAGCGGTGCTAGTCTTCTTGCCAAAACCAGGCAGAGACCCACTCCAAATGGGTTCTTACCGCCTACAATTACTACTGAACTCGAATTACAATATCCTGGGCAAGATATTTGCCAACAAGTTAGTGGATGCAGTGCAAACACTGATGCACAATGACCAGAATGGGTTCATCTGAGCGAAAAACACTGGCTTGAACTTACGCTGGCTTTTTAAATTGCTAGAGTGGACCTGAACAGAAACAGACTTGCCAGAGATAGTGGTACTAGATATTGAGAAAACATATTTATTGACACACTGTATTGGCAGGCTTTTGGCATGGGCCCTCATGAGGATATTGTATTCAAAACCGCAGGCCAGAGTCAAGACGGGCCACATTGTCTCTTACTCTTTCAACATAGAGCGAGGTACTAGACAGGGATGCCCCATATCGCCCATCATTTTCATTCTGGCGGTTGAGCCTTTGGCTTGTAGACTATGTTGTCGCGTTCTAGACTGGGGTATTTGCATGTATGAGCAGTGGCACATTGTCTTTCTTTACGCAGATGATGCAGTAGTCTATCAGCGAGGTCGTTATACAGTTCTGCAAGAACTAATGAAACTCCTAGATGACCATGCCCGAATATCTGGCCTAAGAGTTAACTGGTCTAAATCAGTTGTATTCCCTAAGAGACCCCTGGCCTTGGAACAGAGATATGACTTACCTAATACTCCACTCACTTGGGCTTAAAACACCTTTAAATATCTGGGGGTACAAATCTCCCACTCTCAGACAGATATGATCGAGTGTAATCTGGGAAAGGCACTCACCAGAGCCCGAGCTGCTCTTCCATTCTGTATGAGTTTGGCTTGGAGGCGTATTTCTATCTCCACTGCCCCGGTTCTTTAAAGACCTACAATCATTCCTGGTGTCTCTGATTTGGGGTGGCTCTAGACCCAGGGTGGCACTTTAGAAATTATACCTGTCTATATCTGAGGGGGGATTGGGAGCACCAGATTACGAACACTAATATGCGGCCTCACAATTTCAATGGCCCATGAGCTGCAACCTAGCTGAGTTAGACTCTTTGGGTCGATTCACAGAACTAATCTGAGACAAAATCCTAAACATACTACTTTTGTAATTCACAGAATATCTTAAATTATGATTTTGTCTTAAATTATGATTTTGTCTTAAGTTAGGATTTTGTCTATAGGATTTTGTCTTAAGTTAGGATTTTGTCTTAAGACCAAAACTTAAGACAAACTTAAGTTTATCTTAGAACAAGTGCAAGATAGAAAATACTTACTATTTCCGAACATTAGTGTCCATAGTATGATGTAATAGTTTGAAGAAATGCTTTTAATTTAACAGGATCATCTATAGCTGTTGTGGTGCCTTCATATGTAATTTTGCACATGAATGAATGAAGGATGCTGTATCATAAGGTCAGCTGTCTCATTTCAGGTTTTAAAGAAAGGAACTCCTTTTGTCTGGCATTTTCGTAGTGGAAATGTTATAGGAAATTAATATATTGTAGCCAGACAAGACAAGACCACATTTCTTTAGCAACTTTTAAGACGCGAAGAAGGTCTGTTATTTCAAAAATTTGCATAATGATTTCTCTAGGTTTGGGAGAGTGAGGTTTCAAACCACCCATATGATGAACACACTAGATCTTAAGAGGAGTGGTAAGAAGTCTAAGAAGCTCTGGTAGAAATTTCTTCTGGAACTCAAGTAGATCAGGACCCTCATGAGCATCTGGCAGACCATAAAAGCAATCTGAAGATTGTTGCAATGATTCCTGGATTCAAGATCTTCCATACAGAGTTTTGAGTTTTAGAAATTCCTACTCAAGTAGAGAACTAACACGTTGCTTCTTTTAGATGACTTTACTCTCCATTAAAATCCATCCATCCTCAATTTGTTGAAGTTTTTCATTTTCTTTTTTGGCACACATAAAAGTTTTTGCCCTCTCACCTAATTAAGAATGGTGTCCAGAACTGGATTTTGAGAGGACATAATAGGTGATGGAGCGTCATGTGTTGCTGACTTCGGTTTTGTGCTAGATATGGTGGCTTTAGCAGTTGCAAGGAGGTCACTGGCCATCTTTACACAGTGTGTGATGAATGATCTTAGCGGAATTTGTCCTGCCCATATAATATAGCAAAAGTAGGTTAAAGGCATAAAATATATGGTAAAAAACATAAAACCGGAGGCTAGCAGTGACCCAGTTGTAAATGATCTTGCTTAGCTAGCCAAATATATGATAAGTAGACTCACAACAACAACATATTGTAAGGTACCATGAAATCATCAGAAAAAAGTCACCATAGAAGATAGGTCATATGAAACAGGTATGTTTTGAGGTAAAAAGGAAAGAGAAGTTGAGCAGGCTTACATAGTTCTTCATATTATATAGAGAATTGTACCAGCAATAATAGAACATACCCAGAGATCACGGCTAAGCATTCAGGCCATACCTTCAAGCAATTATATAAGAGAAGGACAGGCAGCCATGAGTCTGTCACAGTGCGAGACGTGGAAACATGAAGTGTTGTGATAATCAAGTTATTCATTAAGATGGGTAAGAAGAGAAACATAGGAAATGAGATAAATGCACTGACAAAATGGCGACCACTCATAATAGTACCAGGAATCACTGCTGCAGCACTGATATATAAAGGAGGTATGTCGAGGAGGCAACCAGGAGACTGTCACCATGTTAAACTTGGGAGGAGGAAGTGTAATAGTATACCAGCCATTCCTGAAGATATTGTAGAGGAAAAACTCCATAAATGGAAGTTCAAGTTCAAGTTCGGGCATTTGTATAGCGCACTGCTCACCCAGAGGGTCTCAAGGCGCTTGGGGAAGGGGTTCATTATTTGTCGAATAGCCAGGTTTTGAGATCCTTTGTGAAGGAGATGTGGTTTTGAGTAAGGCGGAGGTGAGTGGGGAGTGAGTTCCAGGTCTTGGCGGCAAGGAAGGAGAAGGATCTGCCGCCCATGGTGGATTTTCGGATGCGCGGGACAGTGGCAAGGGCTTGATTGGACGATCTTAGTTGGCGGGTGGGTTTATAGAAGGACAGGCGAGTGTTGAGGCATTCGGGTCCTAGATTGAAGAGGGCCTTATGTGCCTGGGTGAGAAGGCGGAATGTAATTCTTTTGTTGACGGGAAGCCAGTGGAGGTCTCTTAGGTGTTCGGTGATGTGATCTTGGCGAGGGAGGTGTAATATGAGTCTCGCTGATGCGTTCTGGATGCGTTGGAGTTTTTTCTGTAATTTTGCTGTGATTCCGGCGTATAGTGTGTTACCATAATCCAGTCGACTCGTGACCAGTGCGTGGGTGACAGTCTTTCTTGTCTCGAGGGGGATCCAACGGAAGATCTTTTTGAGAATGCAAAGTACGTTGAAGCAAGAGGATGAGACTGCCTTGACTTGTCTGGACATTGAGAGAGAGGAGTCTAGGATGAAGCCAAGGTTGCGTGCCTGGTCTGTGGGTGTGGGTGCTGATCCCAGAGCGGAAGGCCACCAAGAGTCGTCCCAAGCAGAGGGGGAAGATCCTAGGATGAGCACTTCCGTTTTGTCTGAGTTGAGTTTTAGGCGGCTGTGTTTCATCCATTCGGCTACTTCTTTCATGCCTTCATGAAGATTGGTTTTGGCGGTGTTAGGGTCTTTGGTGAGGGAGAGGATTAACTGAGTGTTGTCGGCGTAAGAGATGATGTTGAGGTTGTGTTGACGTGCGATGGAGGCAAGTGGACTCATGTAGACGTTGAAGAGGGTGGGACTGAGTGAAGATCCTTGTGGTACGCCGCAGATGACTTCAGTGGCCTCGGAGTTGAATGGGGGAAGTCGGACTCTTTGAGTTCTCCCAGCGAGGAACAAGATGATCTAGTCCAAGGCTTTTCCTTGTATTCCGATGTTGCTGAGGCGTTGTATAAGGGTACTGTGGCAGACTGTGTCGAAAGCGGCGGAGAGGTCGAGTAGAATGAGGGCCACTGTTTCACCGTTGTCCAGTAGTGTTCGGATGTCCTCAGTGGCTGCAATGAGGCAGTTTCGGTGCTGTGTTTGGCTCGGAATCCGGATTGAGAAGTGTCAAGGGAGTTGTTGGATTCAAGGAAGGCGGCAAGCTGGCTGTTGCTGGCTTTCTCGATGACTTTGGCCGGAAATGGGAGGAGGGATATGGGTCGGTAGTTTTTTAGTTCAGAGGGGTCTGCTGTGGGTTTCTTCAAAAGGGCGCTGAGTTCGGCATGTTTCCAGCTTTCTGGAAAGATGGCAGAGTTGAACGAGCAGTTGATGATATCACGGAGATGGGGTGCGATGATGGAGTCCGCTTTGTTGAAGATGTGGTGGGGGCAGGGGTTGGTTGAGGAGCCAGTGTGGATTGAGTTCATTAGGCGGATGGTGTCTTCAGTGGTGATTGGGTTCCAGGCGCTAAGGATGTTAGTTGGCGGAGTAGGATCTGAGGGGGGTGGGGAGGGTTGAACGTTGGGAGTGTTCTTGAAGCTGTTGTGGATTTCGGCAATTTTGTTGTAGAAGAAGGAGGATAGCGCATCGTAGAGGTCTTGTGAGGGAGTGATGTCGTTGGATGCTGCGGTGGGGTTGGTGAATTCTTTGACGATGTTGAAAAGTTCCTTGCTGTTGTGAGTGTTGTTGTCGAGACGATCCTTGAATGCTGATTTCTTGGCGGAACGAATCAGTTGGTGGTGTTTGCGGGTTGCTGCCTTGAGGGTGGACATGTTGTCTGTGGTCGGGTTTTTTCTCCATGTTTTCTCCAGGGTGCGGCATAATTTCTTGGATTTTTTAAGGTCATCATTGAACCAGGGAGCTTTTTTGCTGGCTGATTTTATCTGGTGCTTTTTCAGGGGTGCTAATTCGTCAGCACTGTGGGTAATCCATTGCTTGAGATTGGTGGCCGCTTGGTTTGGGTCCAATGAGAGGGTGGGAGGGTTGTGGTTGAGTGATGTGAGGAGTTGGTCGGAAGTGATTCTGTTCCAGTTTCTCCGAAGGATAGGTTTTGGACGGTTGTGGGTCATGGTGGTTTTGTAGCTGAAGTGAACACAGCTGTGGTCCGTCCAGTGGAGGGCTGTGGTGCGATCGAAGGAGATGTACTTGCTGGAGGTGAAGATGGGGTCGAGCGTGTGTCCAGCTACATGGGTGGGGGTGTCAACAAGTTGTTTGAGTTCGAGATTGGCCAGGTTGTCCAGAAGGGTGGTGGTGTTGCTGTCGTGTTTGTTTTCAAGGTGGTAATTGAAGTCTCCTAGAAGAATATAGTTCTCGGAGGCGAGGGCATGTGGGCTGATGAAGTCTGTGATGTCATCGCTGAATTGAGTGCGGGTGCCTGGAGGCCTGTAGATGAGGGTGCCTCTAAGTGTGGTCCTAGTGTCGGTGTGGATCTGAAAGTGTAGATGTTCGGCGGTTGTAAGATTATCATCGGAGCTGGTCGTGATTTTGATGGTGTTCTTATGGACGATGGCGATGCCTACTCCTGTTTGGTTGGAGTGGTCTTTGCAGGTAATCTTGTAAGCGTCCGGTATGGCTATGGCGATATCGGGTGCTGATGATGTGTTCATCCATGTTTCTGTCAGGAAGGCGATGTCCGGTGACGCATTGTCGAGAAGGTCCCAGAGTTCCGTTGCGTGTCTGTGTACCGAGCAGGTGTTGACCAGGATGCACTTCAGGTGGTTGGAGTCGGGGCTGTGTATGAAGGAAGTGGGTTTGGTGAGGGTCCTGATGCTGTTGAACTTGCAAAGGAGGCAGGCGAATGGGCCATGGGAACGTCCTGGGGTAGCTTCGCAGCATTGAGGAGTGCGTCCGGGGTTGAGCGCGAGAAGAGTAGCAGCATCATAGGTGAATCTAGTGGGCTGGGTACGGTGGGGACCAGGGGGTCTGGTGCTGGGCGCGGTCCAGGCGTGGACGGGCGTAGACGGGCTTACCTTTGGCGCACCTCCGGCGCGCTTGGGGCGCGATCGCTGCGCGTTATTGCTGCGCGAAAATGCATCTGACATAAGCGGATCGTAGAGGGGGAGGGGCGAGGGAGGAGCAGCTGGGAGGCGGGGCGGAGATCAGGGCAGGGAGGCACAAACAACAACAAGACACAAAATGGCAGTCAGCCCAAAATCAAAAACGGGTTGGGGCACACTATGAGCATAAAAACGCTATCACTAAGTCAGTGGAACCGGCACAAGGCACAATCAGGCACAAAAATTCAATGCACAGGCAGCACAATTAATCAGAGCGTAGCAGCGCGTTTTGGCAGACTAGCGCCGCGATATTATGCTAATGAGCGCTCGTGAAATCGGCAGAGCAGCGCAAAACAGTAGAGCAATTAATTAAGGCGATCTGGCACAACGACCAATGCAGTATTATTCAATGCAGGCAGAAATCTGGCAGGCTTGTGGGTGCTACGATACCAAACACAGTCTCGCAGGGCAGGGAGTAGCATGGAGGAGCGACCGCATCCGATGGAATCAGTTGATACGCTGACAAATGGTGCCCCGTGCTACTTACCAGAATCACCACAGCATCTCCGGGCTACAAAAGACAAGCGTGAAGAAGACAGCCAAAGGACTATCATGCAAAGAAATTCAGGCAGGGCCTCAAGGAATGCCTTGAAGCATGTTGCATTGCTGAAAGTTGGCTAAATTACACTGAGAAGCTCCACCGAGCACCAGAGCTCAAAGAACTGTTGCCATCTTGGTTGTCGCACAAGCCATGCTCATGGAAGACAATTTATGATCGTGAAGAAATTCTGCCTTGTTTTCGTCATTGAGTCTTTTCAAACTTAGTAGCATTCACAGTTGATCACTTCCACTTTTGTCTCTGGTAAATATTTGAGAACACAAAATGTGTGTTTGTAAACATGGACATTAAGATGGAAAATATCTCCTATAACTCAATTTCCAATCTAACTCAAGTTAAGTGTCCTATATCATTGCTACCACAGTGGATAACCATAAAGAGGGAATGGTCACAAATACTAGCAGAGAAAAGTAGAGGGAGTAACTGATTTAATTCCAAATCTCTTTTGCGAGTCCATGTACGTATAACTCCTTTCAAACCTAAATCATTTTGAACACCTAATATCTTAGCATGGTGTCTGGCCCAATAAATTAAACTGTGCCAAACTAGCCAGACCCTAACAATCTTGCACATACAATAAAAAGGAACACAGAAGCAGACAAACAAATATATAAAGAGTTAGATGATTGGCCATTACGAAACTGCATTACACCAAAAACAGAATTTTGAAATGAAGACAGCTATTGGTTTGAATACAATTTTGGGTGCTAATGTAGCACAGTGAGAAATTGGGTTACTGGTTGAGGGAGGTGAATCCCTACTCAAGCAGTAGCCGCAATCCTTGTCAGGGTTTAATGGCAAGCAAATTAGCCTGTGCTCAACCCCCTACTAGATTGGCACAGAGCAGTCAGGCTTAACTTAGAGGCAATGTGCAAAGTATTTGGCCAGCAATTCACACAATAACAAAATGAAACAGAACACAAGAAGAGTCCCACACCAATTAAAAAAATAGAGTAACATTTAATAAATTATTAAACACCAAAATTACCAACATCCCAACATTAGACCCAGAAATTTGCAATTTTCGAGATTTAAGTAAGTGGCAACTCTGGTTACCTGGTCAGATTAGACCGGGACAAAGTTGAACGTTCAGCCCTGCTACGATGAAGTGCAGACTGGCTACAGGGACCCATTTAGGGCCACTGAACAAAGTACCCTAAATCCTGGTTGCAGTGCAATGCGGAGACCCGCAATGAGGATGCAACAGAGAGTAAGCAATACCCTGGGGTGAGGATGTGATGCATAGCAACGTTTCCAGGGAGTTGCAAGGCGGTAATTCGAGGTCCTGCTTCCTCATTGAAGATGCCCCTGACAAGGGGCTTGTGATGCAGTCTTCGATTGAAGATGCGTTACATAGCATCCAGTTCCTGAGAAGATGCAGAGCTTGCAATACGGGGTTCTGCAACATCATTGAGAAAACTGCTAAATAGGGGCATGCAATGAGAAGGCCTGTGTCTACGATGTATCGCTCAGCCGCGGTTCAAATGGGCAGCAATGTGAAGTCCTGCATATGGGGTGCATTATGCAGCAGTTCAGGTGTGGAGTTTTGTGAGGCAGGAGCTGTAGTTTCTCCTGGAACTAAAGCTGAGCTGGCAGGGCTCCTTCAGGTCCATTTCTAAGGGTCCTGGACTGGGGTGCCACGACTTGTGAGGGTAGGACTCACAGCAGACAGAGTCCAGGTGCTGGGTTTAAGGTGGTTGGAGCTTTTTGTCCTTGAGGCTCTGTTCAGGAGGCCATACAACTAGCCTTTGGAGTTACTGTGGTAGTCCTGGTTATAAGATGCAGGTTCAGTCCTTTTTATTGGTCAGCAGGCAGTAGGGCAGAAAAACAACAGAGTAGAAATCCTTTTTGCAGAGCAGCAAAGCAGTCATTCTGAGTCATCAACAGATCCTGGGGCCAGATGTACATAGGCTCAGGATTACGATCACCTAATAGCGAATTTGTGCGATTTGCTTTTAGCAAACTGCAAACAGCTATGTACAACAGTGTGTTTTACACTGTTTGCAATTCCCAGTGGGTTTCAAATTTACCTACCTCATTAATATTCATGAGGTAGGTTTCTGTATGCGACCCATTGGGAAATGCTAAAATCACAGGGATGGTGGTCTGCTGGGGTCAGCAGACCACCATGTCTGTGATTGCTTTTAAATAAAGCAACATTCTTATTAAAAATACAGCCTCTTATCTTTAAAGGAAAACAGGATGTGTTAGAATGTTTTTTTAAGGTTTTCTTTTCAAAATTTAAGAGTAGGCAGTAGTCCGTGGGACCACTGAATACTCTTAAAAAATATTTTCACAACCACTCACAAAGGGGAAGGTGACCCTTCAGGATTCCTTCACGTTTGAAATGGGTTACCACCTACTTGAAGTAGGCTGTAAAATGCGAGAGCATTTTGGTCGCAAACCATTCACATATACCACTGCAAGTCGCTATTAGAAAGGGACACCCTTAACATGGCCCTTCCTAATACCGAATCGCTAACCCATTTTGCGATTCAATAATAGATTACCAAATTGCAAAACAGGGTATCGTACATAGAAAAAAGGCTTATTTTCCAGTCTACAAATTGGGCCATCTGTGACCTGAAAACATTTATTTACATCTGGCCCCAGAGGTGTACTGAGTGCTGGGTATAAGGATCCATTATTTATACCTGGTGCCCACTTTGAAGTCGGAGAAGTTTCTGGAGGTTTCCACCCCCAGAGGGGCTTAGAATTTTCTGCCTCCCTGCCCCTGGCCCCAGTATATCTGGGGCCACAATATACTACTAGCAAACCCTTTGTGAGTGTGTTCAAGCAGAGCCTTTGTGATATGTGAATGTGGTGTGTAATAGCTTCTCACCCTCATCAAGTCAGAAGTGGCTCCTCCTGACAACACCTATGGCCCTTTGTTTCACTGTCTGGGAACAATATACACAATGACCAACTGTCAGCTGCAGCTAGTCATGTGACCCAGTAAATGGTTGCAGGTGCTAAATGGTTCTGACAAGTAAATGACAACTTTCTAAAAGTGACACTTTCAGAATTGTGACTTAAAATCCAACTTTACAATTAAAGAGGACGTTCAATTATAATTATTTAAACACCAAACTTGATATTCCTACCTGCTCCCAATTAAAAGTTATCACGTATTAAATGTAATAAGTTAACCCAATGTTATCCTAAGCAAGATGTAGGCCTTGCAGTAATGAAAAACAAATGTAAGGGGTTTTTACTACCAGGACATGTAAAAGTTAAAGGTACACGTACCACATTTTGAATACACTGTACCCTGCCCTCTGGGCTTTTTATGGCCTACCATAGGGGGCACCTATATGCATTAAAAAGGAAGGTTTAGGCCTGGCAAAAGGCTTATTTTACCAGGCCAAAATGGCAGTGGAAATTGCATGCACAGGCTGCAGTGGCAGGCCTGAGACATGATTATAGAGCAACTGGAGTGGGTGGTACAATAAGTGCTGAATGCACACTAGTCAACAACAACACAACTGCCAATACTGGGTATTGTTCAATCAATTTTAGAATAAACCTGTATGAAAAAAACATAAAGGTCCGTTTTTTAGTTTACGTCACTAGTTTGTTTATTTATTTGAACACTAGTGGGAAAAAAAATGTTTCTTATATTTTCATTAGAAACCAATGTTTGGTGTATATACAAAAAACCAGTACAATAACATATTTACAATTGATTCATAATATACAAAAAACAATTTACTAACAACTTTTAGACACATCCAAACTTGCACACTGGCCAAAACATTCATCCATCTACATTCATCCAACACAAACAGTACAAATCCTAAAGGTCCAATGTCAAAAAAAGGGGAAAAATCTGTGTATCAATTTCTTTAGATGTACATATATACAATTTTCACATTTTAATGTTTTTTTCTTTTTTTTAAAAAAGATATTTGCACCTTTTTTAATTGAACCTATTTAAAGAAATTATTTCAATTTTTGACAAAACGACCACACAACCGGTCGACGCGTTTCGAACTCCCCAGTATGGAGTTCTCCTCAGGACCAACAATCTACAATGACAAACAGACATGTTTTTAGAACTTATAACCTTGGGAGTCCATTCTCAAAATTACAGTTACAACTCCCATCCCTAGCTCTGCACATACCTTAATGTGGTGAAAAAACGCACTCGAAGAGTAGATGGAATTGAAACGATAGACAACTGTAAACAGGGAGACATGACATACATTTATGTATTTGTTCTAGATTTCTAAACTAATATGCTCAGACTATGATCATTTCAGGAAGGCAAAAGGGCTTACCTTAGACAAGAATTAATAATTGCATTGTCTGTGGAGAAAGTAAGACACTTATAAGAATTTGCAACAGTAGCCCGATGTTCGCCAAAATGTGTACACCTTCCTATTCCGCTCACCGTTCTTTAGAAGATTTGACTTCGTAATAAATTGTCAGCGTGCGTGTGATTCAATCACCCGAGTCCAGCAACAGCAAGCCGGGTTCCAAGGTTACTAATGTTGAAAAGCTCAGCAGTATCCCCTTATCTTGCCCCCGAGGTGTTCGCTTACCAAAGTTTCCGGAAGTCCACCTTCGGAATCAAGTTTCCTGGTGTGCATGGACGGTCTTGAACAACCGGCACTGTTATTGGCCAACGTTGCGATCACGGGATCGCGGTCTCCTTGTAATTCTCAAAGAAATTTTAAAGTGATAGTGCCCGGGAATGATTAGTTTCAACAATACTTTATTGGTCATATACTTGTAACAGTTTTATATACTGACAGATACACCCGTTCGTCCAGAGCCCACTATCTTCCAATGCAAGCAAAGTATGAACTGTCACAAGCGCCGTAAACAAATTATTTACCTACGCCAAAGTGGAACATAAAATAAACAAGGGGAAATGTATTGATGATATTTATATGTCCTTGGAAACCAAATAGCCACAGGTCAGGGGACCTCCGAATCATTATCAGAAGTGGGTTAAATTAATTGGATCTCATACAGTAGAGATCAACGTATGTACAATAACCCTGGGCGTAGTTTGCGGAGCCGCACTCCGCGGAGCTACGCGAAGACGCACTTGCACTCTGCGACCTACGCGTAGCTCCGCAGACATGCGTAGTTGCTTGCTAGACCCGTTCGCGTGCCGTTTTTCGTCTTCGGGAGCACGGTGCGCGTGTTCGGGGCGCTGCCTGCATGCTCGGGATGGCTAGCGCGCTAGTTACCCAAGAGGTTTGTCACGCCCGCTTGCGTTCCCTTATTTCCTGTTCCGGGTCACAAGTAACGTGTTCGGGTTATGCAAGACATGTTCGGGAACTCGATCTTACCAACAAGCATCCTCGCGCGTCCTTATGACGCTATTGCGCACCCAAATGACGTTATCGCGTTCGCACAGTCGCACGGGATTGTGCGGGAGGGTTTACAAACATGGTGGCACACGCGACCGGGAAAAAGCGAACGCAGATCCAAGGTAAGCCATTGCCGCGCACGCGATAATGTTATTCAGTGCGCGAGAACTACGCTACGCACCGGATCGCGGAGTAATCGACAGCTACGCGTTCTCCGCGGAACGCGGAGTTGCCGAAACTCCGCAAACTCCGCGAACGGAGCGTAGTTCTTCGCCCAGGGTTAATGTACACCACTTTTTGTACATTTGCAGATTTGAATTGAAGAAAAACATCCCCAAATGCAAATGCTGAGGATACATAAGTGTATAAAAGATTTAGCCATCACCCCTCACGATTTCCGAGATTTCATTCAGTCCTGTAGTGGCGGTGTTAAACTTCATTATAAGCATGGCCTCTCGTTTATTCAATCTTTCCTCTATGTTTCCTCCTCGGGTATCACTCTCAATTTTAGAAATTACGGTCCATTGCAGATCTTCTTCCTTATGATGATAAGTATTCCAATGCTGCACTAACGGTGCATTTGGTGTCTCCTTTCTAAGTCTGGATTTGTGTTGCGTTATCCGATGTCGGATTTCCTGCGTTGTCCTCCCTATGTACAGCTTGGGACAAGGACATGTGACTCCATAGACCACATTTTTGGTGAGGCAATTGGTAAATGTGTTGTGCTTCCAATGTTTCCCATTGAAGGTGAATACTGACCCTTCTTTAGTTTGTGAACAACATAGACAGTTGCCACACTTGTGATGTCCCTGAATCGGGGGAAGCCCCAACATTCCTCTAATTGATGTTTTTTCCGCCTGGGGCAATGCTGCCCTGATAATATGTTGTGCAATATTTCTTTCCTTTTTAAAAGCGAAGAGTGGGATTTCGTTAAGTTCACTGTTAAGGTCCTTAACTAAATGCCAGTTTTGGGTTATCATTCTTCGCTGCATATTGGCATGGGAACTGAAGGTAGACACGCAAACAATTCTTGTTTGTTCTAAATGTGTCTTCTTCTGCAACAAGGTTTCCCGTGGTATCCACCATACACGTTTTAACGTGTGCGTGTGCTTTAACAATTTTTTTGGGTATCCTCTGGAGGTTAACTTAAATACCAGTTCATTTGCATGGTGAAAGTATTCCTCCCTATTGAAACAATTTCTCCTGATCCGAAGAAATTGCCCAAAAGGGAGGTTATCCTTCAAACTTCTAGGGTGATGGCTTGTATAATGCAAGGCCTTATTCCGGTCAGTGGGTTTTCTGAATAGTGTTGTTCCCAATGTGCCTTCTGATGCATATACTTTTATGTCCAAAAATGTAATGGTCTTATTGGATGAGCAATGACTGAATTTTTTATCCTCCGTCCTGTTGTTAATCCAAACCATGAATTCCTCCAATTTTTCTTGTGTTCCTGACCAGATGATGAAAACGTCATCAATAAATCGAAGATATTTTGTGATATATTCAAAGTATGGATTGTCATTGTAAATAAACTTCCTTTCATACAGTCCCATGAACAATATCGGCAATTCCGGCGCAAAGGGGCAGCCCATGGCCACTCCCTTTGTCTGGAAGTAAAAGTCCTTATCAAACAAAATTTTTGTAGGGCACATTTGGCAAGCTGTATGATAAATGAAGTGGGTACTTGTGTAGGTTGCTCCCTTTGATCAAGAAAATAGGTAAGGGTTTCCAGAGCTTGGTCTTGGGGTATCTGGGTGTATAATGAAGTTACATCCATAGTAACCAAGAGCTGTGTTGTTTCCTCGAATGGTACTGATGTTATCTGGTTCCAAAAATCTGTAGTATTCCGCAAATGTGCCGGTACATTTGCCACCAATGGTTTTAGAAAAAAATCAATATATTTTGAGACTGGCTCAATCAAAGATGCACACCCCGATATTATTGGGCGGCCTAGTGGATTATTTGGATCCTTATGAAGTTTAGGTAATACATAAAATAAAGGTGTCCTTGGGTATTTGTTTTACAGGAATGAAAATTCCTTTGGGCCAAGAAACCCACTGTCAAAAACTTCCTGAATAATAGAAAAGAGTTCCTTTTGTCTGATAGATTGTAATTTTCCGGTTATAGAATGTCCTAATTTATGTTGTGAATATGTTAGCCTAATGTGTCTAACCAATATGCAGTTACAGCCTATTATTCATGTGCTGCAACCCACTGAGCTATTTTTGTAATATGCAAGCTTCAGTTGGATAGAATTGTTTCTGTAATGGTTAAGCTTTTGTCTTATTTTTGCCTTCTAAGTTAGAAGACTTGTTGTAGTACATTGCCTTCTATCTGTTAGGTTCCCATTATTGACATTTTTGTATACTTTCCTATAAGAGAGAGAAGCTTGTCTATGACAGACAGATTTCTGATGCTGACATTTGCTCTGCAGCTCCAATGTCTCATGGTACAGTTTTCCCCCCTCCCATATGAGCAGAAAGTCCATGTTTCAGCATTTCTTGCCTCGAGCTAGTTTTGCAGACTGTTTCCATGCCCTGCAGTAGCAGAGCTTCGGCTCTGTGGCCTTGAGGGGTGATAACAGTGTTGCCTTCGCAGGTGCAGATGCCTCATGTATGAGTTCATTGTTCACCCTCTGCTGAGCCCAGTACTTTTCCAGTCTGGGCGTGGTTTTACTCTGCCATGCTATGTGATAATGTATTGCTGTGATGAGAGGAGTCAGTCCTCTCGATGCACTCCCTAGGGTGTAGACCTGACAGGGCCCATCTGCAGATGAATATTATGGCCAATAAAATATATTTCTAATTCTTCTCCACTGCCTGGCTGGCTTATTATATGAGAATGATAGATGAGTGAGGTAAGTCGCTCAGGTGGATTTGAGCCACTCTTATCAGATGGCGCCCGAATAGGGACTCCGCGATAAGGATCTTTCTCACCCGTAGGTGGGTAGCAGAAGGCCGGGGACCCTCTGGTCCGCACGGTGGGTCTGGGTACCCACTTTGATGCCGAGATTGGTTCTCGCAGCGCTGCCCCACCCTGCTGATCAGGAGAGGTCCCGGTTCATGATCCTGCGCCGGGGTCCAGAAGGCGGAACTCTGGAGCTGACCGTGTTGGTCCCAGCAGCCGGCGGTGGAGAACAGTGGATGTCGGGTTCCACGAACAGGAGGTGAGTGGTCCGACTGGTTATTGAAGGAGCTAGGGTGCTCCAGGGACTAGTGTGTCCCCAGTGGTTAAGAGACCGGTGTGTCTCCAGTGGTAAAGGAGCCGGTGCGCTCCTGGGGCTAGTGTGCTCCGGGGAACTCAGAGTACGAGTGGTGCTCTGACAGACTTAACGGAGGTTGGGGGAACATTTGTTTGTGGTCATCTGATCGGGTGGTACTGTGGTGGAGGCGTGGCTCATTGCGGGTAGGCTCCGAAACTCACCCTGAAACCCTAGGGTGGTGGTTCAGCGGGAGTGGGTCCTGGGTCAAAGTGCGGAGCGATCTGTAGTGCCACCCGGGTGGCGGATGTGTCCTCCATCCTCAGGTTCTCCAGGACTTGGTCGACGGGCCTTGTCCCGTTATGGTAACACGTGTTTGGCAGGGACTTAATGCATAGGATGTATGTGCGTGGGCGAATGTAAGTGGTTGTGCGTGGAGATAGTTGCTTGGTCTTTGTGTCCGGGTATGTGTGGGTTCTTTGGCGGTATCTGATTGAGTGAGTTTGGTGGTGTTTGATTGAGGGTGCAAGATGCCGCGTTTCAGTAAGTTGCAATGTTTTAGGTGTTGCTGCAGTTCAACTGATATCAGATTGGCCGAGAGCCAACCCGTTCCTGTAAAAGACTCTTTTAATTCTGAGATGTATGTGAATATGGATTTATCCTGATTTTGTTTAATATTTTTGATGCAGTTAAGATAGATTACTTGCAGGAGAGACTGTTTGCTATGCACAGCTGTCAGAGCATGTTTAATTCCCTAAGGTTGTGGCAGAAAGAGGTTCAGCAAAGACAGATGAGAGGACTTATGATAGCCCAGAATATGGACAGATCAACAGTTTAGTTTTAAAGGAAGACAAAATGTGTACATTTGGAATTTGCAGGGTGTTCCCATTTAAATGTGCTTGTAATGGCTCAGGGGGGCAATGTGAGCAGTGAATAAGAGGATTGGGTATGTATTTCATGTAATATGTTTGATTTGGTTATAATTGGTTTGGTTTGAGAGCAGTCTGTGGGTTGCCTTTTGTTTGGGTAAATGTTTGTTTGAATGAAGTGAGTGCATCTTTTTGCATGAGTTAGATTGTCTGGTCCTTGTGAGCTACCTGAGATGGTTGTGCCTGGCTATCAGTGTGTTTTTCATGTAGTTTAAAAGTGCATGGAGGGCTGTGCTCTATGGAAAAGAATTTGGTTTCTTTCATCCCCTTAATTTGTGAACAGTAGAAGATAAAGAAAAGAATAAGGATTTGATTACCAGTAATTAGAATGTATATTAATAAGAATTTAGAAAGAGTGTAAAGTTAGAAGGAAGTAAAAAAAAACAAGAGAAATTTATTTTTTAAAATAGGGCATGTCGAAAGAGTTGGGAAAGACTTATTGGCTTTGTCAGCGCCAGAATGATGAGCACAGAGTGCGAAGCAGATTTGGCCTTGGTGATGAATGCCAGGGGGCCAGGGAGGCAGGCTAGCAGTCCAGAATTTTTAGCTCTTGGAAGATGGTAAGAGTGAAATGCATTTTCTGAACGGCAAAAGAGGCCTCCAAAGGGGGTGGAGAGCTGGAGTTGTTTAGTTAGTTTTAAAATGACATGTTGAGTGGATGTGTTTCAGTCCACAATAAAATAAAAGGGATTCTAGAACTCTGGGCTGGGAAGGTTTAGAATGACAGTGTGTGAATTCTATTCCGTTCTGGAAGGGTTAAATAGAAAAAGAGAGAATGTGGGCAGGGCTATTGTGGAAGATTATGTAGAATGGAAATATAGATGCTTGCAAAGCAGGGCAACTTCCCTACCCCTCCCAATGAGAGAGGGAGAAGGGAGGGGGGATAGACAAGCAGAGCAGCGGTGACCTTGGGTGATAACAGCATTCCAATGGGTTCGCAGAGCACAGACAGAAGATTATGGGAGGGGGCTAGGAGGCCCAGCTATTGGCACGGACAGGCAGAGATACACAGTTGGAGCCATGTGAATTGTGAATTTGGAGCGAGTCTGCATAATTATTAGTGCAAACTGCTGGTTTAGACTAAAGTATAATGCAGTTGTTCAGAACACATATGATTTAGTATCAGGAACAAAATTATGAATAATTTTCAACAGGTTATTCCATTTGGACATAGAGAATTACACTTTAAAATGGCCTAGTCTGAGAAAAGAAGGATTGTTTTGAGAAAAATTAATTTACTAGATATGTTAGTGAGTTTTTCAGATGCAATAGTATAAGAACATGTTACCTAGTACTCCTATTGTTTGAATAGTATTCAGAATAAGTGATTGATTTGTGTGCAGTTTAAAGGCAAGAAGAAAAAGAGATTTATTGGTTGTCTGTTGTGTCCATTTTTGTTGTTGAATTTTTTTGTTTCACTGTTGGTCCATGTCATGGTATACAGGTTTTCTATTTAAATAAATATTGAGTTGGGGGGTCTCTGATTGGCATACTGATTAGTGTTTTTGCTAGTGGATCCCTAGTGGAGAGAACTGATCATGCGAGGGTAGGTATCTAATATTTATTGTGTTGCTCATAAGAGTGGTCTGGTGGGAATGTATATATGTGTGTATATATTGGATTTGTATAACGGTCTTTGTATGAGTTTGTCCATGGGACACCATTGCAGTGGGCCCAGTGCCCTACCCGCTGAGTAGAGGTGCAGAGTGTGTTTGTGCAAATGTCAAAATGTTAACATAACACAGTTAGAGCTGTGATTTTACCCAGAAGTAAGATGCATTTTTTTGTTTAAAGATGAGAAAGTGCATTGGTTATAAAAAAAAGGCCCATTTAAACAGGGTAAGATGTCTGTGCAGAAAAAGATTTGGTACCTTTAATAACAAGAATAAAAGGTTTACGCACAGTATGGAACTTTCTGGTTCATGACAATTGAAAGCTGTGAAAGTAAATGTATATCTTTTTCTCTTTTTGATGCTGCCTTAAATGTTATTATAGGATAGTCATGTGATTTTCAATGCTGCTACATGTTTTGTCCTTTTGGCTGGAGGTTGGGGGCTCGTCCTGTCTAAGACAGCAGACAGGGTTTTTTTTTTTTTTAAGAAGAGAACTTGGGGTTCTCTTTATATTGAAAGGATGTTAGGGTGTAAATGAGCTCCAAGCATAGGTTTTAAAGTAAGTATTTGTATAAGGTATTTTTACTAAGTGGTTGCCTTTCTGTCCAATATTTTGTGTGTTGTTGTTTTTTTCTTTTGTGATTTGATTTGTTTAGTTTCAGTGCAATGGGAAATATTATTATCTCTGTGTTATGGTGAGTATTGATGCAACTTTGTGTTAGACAGATTACATGTGCACTGAAACCGCATGATGCATGACATGCATGAGAAAGATATAGTCCTTTGAGTAACTAATATTGTGTTTTTCTTTTTGTGGCTTTTGTGTTTGGTATATGTATTACTGCGTATTATTTTATGTTATACGCATGTAAATATTGTGTGTTTTATGTTTTCTTTGGCTTATTGTGCATTGTGGTAGGTATGCTGATCGATCTTAAGGCTGACAAATTAAGGAGGCCAGCATACTGGGTTTTGGGCTGCAGTTTCACTGTGCATGAAATGCATGGCATTGTGTTGTGTGTCACAGCTCCTTTGCATGTGTTGCTGGGATTTGTCTATGCTTTCTGTGCTTAGCACAGCCAGTATACCTGCTGCCTTGGTATGCTTGTTTCTGTTTTGTATTGTTTTGACAATTCTATTTTGGATACTAGTACAAGCTCCTCTGTGGGGAATTTGTTCTGGTCCCTAAATTTCACAGACAACACTTTAGCAGTGTATGTCTATTTTGTTAAATGGGATAGAAAAAAAAAAGAAGAAGAGTTCTACGGTGTACTCATGGTGTTGTGTCACAAGCCTGACCATTACCGAAGTAATTTTTGTTCTTTTATGGATTTCCCTTTTGCCGCCATTTCCCTAATGAATGTCGCATAGTGCCTGGTTATGGGGGATTTTTACCATTTCCTTGTCCTTACTCCTTCATGGGAATAAAAGGCCTCAAAAGAAGTAGTGTGTTTTGTAATAGATGAATAATTATAATGAATCCTCGATATTAATAGGCACACACATCATTTTATGGCAATTACATTTGTACATGTGCTAAAAGATGTTCTAGCCCTCTCAAAAGTGCTCCTACAATTTTGTTTATGCCCAGTGCTACACCCGGGGGTTGATGGTTTTGACTGAAGTGAAATATGTTTCAGATTTCCTTCTGTCAAAAATGAGGGAGGAAGCTAGCTCCCCGCTAGCTCTCCTATAAATTAGGACTAGGTAACATGTATATTGCTCCCTCCTCTTCTGTTGGGTAATAACACCATTATTGTAGTCGTGCGAGTACATTGCTAGTTCTTTATTAGCTAGTCTGTGAAAATTAACTGATAGTCTTTATTAGAGAAGATGCCCCAGACTAATGTTTCCTTATTTGACCTTAGAAGGGAACAATAGTTCTGTACTTTTTTTTCTTGTTTCACATTCCTAGGTAACGACATCATTATTGTGCAGCACTGAGTAAAGGTGCACAGGTATCACAAGTCTCTTATCTTTAGCCTGTATAGTTGAGCTGGCATGGTCTACATAGTGAAAAAGGTGAAAGATGCTTGTGTGATCCTCAGCAAAATATCCTCAGCAAAATATTTTTTCTGATTAAATTATAGCTTTGTAGAAGTTAGTTTCCTGCTGCTTCCCATAGTATGTGAGCATGGTCATGAGCAAAAAAATAAATAAATAAATAAATTAATAAAGTTGTTTTGAGTAAAAAAAGAGAATATTAGAAGTGTTTGATGTTTTGCACAACAGTGAAGGTTCACAAAGTAGACGCTGTGTGCATGCTATAGGAATAGCGGTTTGAAATTCCCTTTTTGAGGGTTCTCAAGTGAAAATGCGGGAATACAACATGTCTGTTTTGTTTTATTTTTTCTCTTCTCTTACAATTAATGCATACGTCCGACCACAGGTAATACAGTGGAAAAGTCAAATATGTAATGTATTACCTATTGTTAGCACAAATTTATTGATAGGCCTGAGATGTTTTTTTTCATTCCAATTCACACCGCCTAGCAAATGTTTGGGGTGTCCCGAGACCAAATTGTTTTGACCCTTTGTTGACAGACTATTTGTATGCTTTGACTAAAGATCTTCATTCCCTTAATCAGCAGGTAGCAGACACACTGAAGCCGCAACCGGAGGGGCCTGGGCACACCATCCAACATGAGGACTGCGTCGACATCCGAAGATACCAGCGGAAGTCTTACTTTGAGCCGAGGCAGGTGCTGCTTGCCACCCAAACCGCACTCAGGATCCGGGGTCATAAGTCGTGCACCCATGCTAGCCGTGTAAAGAGGGTCCCGCTTCTGTTGCCCTATGATGAGTGGGTGATGAAGGGCGTCGCTGATGACAAATACGCTTCTGAGATGCTTTATTGAGAGGTGAGGAGCCTGATCAAAAGGAGAAGAGGCCGGCTCTGATTGCTAGTGGTGAGGTCTCTCTTGATCACAGTGAGCAAATATCAGCGGATAAGTCCCCTGCCATTGAGCTCCCCATTCTGTTCACAGATCCAGAGGTGCGAGGGAGCACTCAATACAATTTGTGGCCCAAGAAAGGAGAGCAGGGCACCAGAAGAAGGGCTGAGTAAGGGAAGTAGGGAAGGACTAAAGAAAGTGTTAGGGATGGACTGCTGGAAGAGCCCTGGTGCACTGTTGAGACATTGTCAGGTGGGACACTAGGATTGCGCCTGGGCCCAGATTAAGTGCTCCTCTGAGTCATGAAGCTGTGCGACTCCATCGCGGGAGTTAGGGAATGAACAATAGAAGCCTGCCTGTGAGGCTTTAACGGACACAGGGAGAAGATCCCTTGAAGGGAGAAGATCCCCTCTGGTTGGCCTCAGTGTGAACTGTTTTTCCCCTAGTTTACTTTAGGAAAATGAGTCCCTTTGAATGTTCTTTTTCCCCAGGAGGAGCAGCCTCTGCGGCTCCTTGTCCAGATGCCCCTGCCCATATTTGGTTCACATGGTCTACAAATTTAATATTGTGCTTGTTTGTATCCTAACTATTGCTTTCATATTTCTCTTTAGAGAATTAGTTTCTTATTGCTTGGCGCATACCCTCATGAGTACCATTCCAACACCACATGAGAGTGACCCTAGTTCCTCACGAGGAGGAATCCTGGGAAGTTCATTAGGATGATGTAGTATTCCATTATTGCACCAGACACATGTTACTTATAGTACTGCCGATTATTGGGTGTGTGGGTCATTGCCTTCAAACACACAAGGGGGAAAAAATGTTGCTTCTATTCTTGCCCTATGGAAGTAGCTGTAAGGGGTAGTACACTTTGAGTAGTCTAGTAAAAAAAGATTTCTCAGCCTAATAAAGATAACTTCATGGATGTTAGATACAGGTCCTCGCTGATAATGCAAATGAACACTGAGTATATGGTTCAATAGGGTGTTTTCTCTGATAATGATAGTTTGATATTATTTGCATTAATTCCTGCTCATGACTTGAACTGTGATGTCTTTTTAAGTTGTCCGATCATGACATAGTGTTATAGAGCAATGGTACCCCGAGAGCATATGCTTAAATCAGTCAAAAAGGAGGGTGCCTCACACCCAGAGAATAATCATTGTTTTAGTAGGTATTGCAGGGGTTGTTCTTTTACTTGTTGCCTCTGCACTTCCTGTCCTATAGTATGCTGCACTACTTCTATGATCATGCTCATCCTAGTATTTCCTTTCCCGACCTTTGATTGATGAGTGATGCCGTCCCCGTTCTCTCCTTTAGAATTGTACAGTCCCTCCTTTGAGCAATAAAGGCTGCACTTATGTTAGCCACATTAGGCTAAAAGGAGGGTCTGATAGATTGTAATTTTCCTGTTACAGAATGTCCTAATTTATGTTGTGAATATGTTAGCCTAATGTGTCTAACCAATATGCAGTTACAGCCTATTATTCATGTGCTGCAACCCACTGAGCTATTTTTGTAATATGCAAGCTTCAGTTGGATAGAATTGTTTCTGTAATGGTTAAGCTTTTGTCTTATTTTTGCCTTCTAAGTTAGAAGACTTGTTGTAGTACATTGCCTTCTATCTGTTAGGTTCCCATTATTGATATTTTTGTATACTTTCCTATAAGAGAGAGAAGCTTGTCTATAACAGACAGATTTCTGATGCTGACATTTGCTCTGCAGCTCCAATGTCTCATGGTACAGTTTTCCCCCCTCCCTTATGAGCAGAAAGTCCCTGTTTCAGCATTTCTTGCCTCGAGCTAGTTTTGCAGACTGTTTCCATGCCCTGCAGTAGCAGAGCTTCGGCTCTGTAGCCTTGAGGGGTGATAACAGTGTTGCCTTCGCAGGTGCAGATGCCTCATGTATGAGTTCATTGTTCACCCTCTGCTGAGCCCAGTACTTTTCTAGTCTGGGCGTGGTTTTACTCTGCCATGCTATGTGATAATGTATTGCTGTGATGAGAGGAGTCAGTCCTCTCGATGCACTCCCTAGGGTGTAGACCTGACAGGGCCCATCTGCAGATGAATATTATGGCCAATAAAATATATTTCTAATTCTTCTCCACTGCCTGGCTGGATTATTATATGAGAATGATAGATGAGTGAGGTAAGTCGCTCAGGTGGATTTGAGCCACTCTTATCAGTAAGTCATCCACTGGATTTTTGTTAATCAACCTATAGCATCTGGGGTCACTCAGTTGATGTTTCACCTCGTCCTTGTATTTATTTAAGTCCCAAAGGACTATTGCGTCGCCTTTATCGGCCTCCTTAATCACCAGAGAATGATCATTTTTTTGTGAAAAGATTGCGTCCTTCTCCTTTTTAGATATGTTATATTTAACATAATGTTTTTTATTTTCTAGGGATGATATTCCTGATAGTAATGTTTTTTCAAACGCAATCACCTCCTTTGGGATTTTAGAGCCTGGTGGAATGAATGAAGATTAGTACGGAGGCCCGTTACCTCTGTGGATGTTTGGGGAGGTGAGTCCGCAAAGAATGTTTTTAGCCTAATTTTTCTACAAAATTCCAGAGCTTCTACTTTCATTTTTGTAAAGTCCGTGGGGAGAACCGGGACATATGATAGTCCCTTCCTTAGAATCGATATTTCTGTTGATGTTAAATTCTGGTTGGATAAATTAAATACAGGTGATTGGTCTAACTCCTGTAATATTGATGACGTGTCCGCATTTCCCATGGCTGATTGTTTTGGCGGTTGCGGCCCCTGCCTCTCCTTTGGCCTCTTGATAAAAAAAGTTGAGATGTCTGTGGTTGGTTCTGTTGATTACCTCTAGGGTTTTGATTTTGATTCCCTCTTGTATCACACTAGTGGCATTGAAATTACAGGCCCTGGGTTCATGTAGTAACACTTTACTAGAGAATTAGAAGTACATTAAATATGCCAGTTGAGTTTAAGCCAATGTTAATGTGTTTATAGGTGAGAGCACAAGCACTTTAGCATCGTTTAGCAGTGGTACAGTTGCAGAATTTTAAGGCCAGCAAAAACAAAGTCAGAAAAAACAGGAGGTTATACAACAACAAGTTGGTGGAAAGCCACACTAAGGATGTCAGGTAAAAGAAGCACAATATTACCAAAAACCAAAATGAGGCAAGAAAATAAGCTAGGTATTAGAAAGGCATTTGAAACAGACATTTCTGGTCAAATGACAATGAAAATCGACAGAAAACTAGATACAAAAAAAAATGAACAAGTAAAGCATTATGTGATGCTTTAATAACGCAAAGAGGACTATAAACATAGCCAAAATACTACTACATACATCCATAGAGACTCTGCAGACTATTGGAAAGCAATAGAGATCTTTTTCTTCTTCAAAGATATAACAGAGAACTTAAATAGTATACCTTATCACCTCCATCTATATATTTTTACTGAAACAGGTACATGTGTAATGGATCTGTATGGCTGTATAGGGACTTGATACTTATTAGTTGTTAGATATTTAATTCAGGAGATATGTCATTATGTGACCTGGCATGGGTGATTACATTTGTAAATATTGTTGTCTTCTATGCTTGTACATATATTAAATTACTTACTTATATGTATTGACAGTTGGACTTGCATAGCATCTATGTTTTTTGTTACAGTCCAATTGATTTGCTTTCACCTCTTGTTTCATTTTGATTACTATGATCATCTTGAACTGCAAATTCTCTAAATGACGACATAGTAGTGTAACAGAAACAGTGGTTTTATCTGAAAACACATAAAAAGGAAAACGATGATGGATTGACTTTGGGTTATGTTTATTTTAAAACAATCAGATATCACTGTAATCTATTTTTAACTTATCATCTAGAATGAAGCCTCCTTAAGGCACATGTTTAATTTACCTTTCACTTACCGTTTATCTCTACATGAATTACAATTAAATATTTCTGATACCTGACAAAATATGATTAACATTAGTAGAAGCTGCTTATCTTTTGGGACATTTGTTTAGGATTTTCTCCGGATTTTGTTTTCTTTAACAAGGTGAACACTACCAACCAAAGCTACTGTCTGAAGAGGAAACAGGAGGACAACAAAGGTAAAAAATAAGGCTGTTAGGGAGGCCACTGGTGGGCTATGACAAGCTCATGATGGATGATCATATCTCTCTCTCCTGTAACAATAACAGTGTGGCAGAGGAGGCAGTATGTGCCTGTACTGCCATATTTCTCTACTATATTGCGATTCTGCCTCAAAATTTGTATTGGCACAATGGTACCAGGTGCAAGTAATGCTGGAGGTATACATGCACAGAGTGTGGTTGGAGGTGCTGATGGTGCATAAATAGCTAGAGGTGCTATTGGAGGGGCAGATGCAGTGGGAGGTGGTGGAGGTGCTGATGGAACAGTCAAAGGTGTTGCAGTAACAGAAGCGGTGACCACTGCCGATCTTCCTGCTTTGTACTCTAAAATCTCCTTCTGACCCCCAATTTCCACATTTGCCAGCCTGGTAAAATGAATTCTCTGCAGGTGTTTTCTAATTCCTATGGTACAGAAGGGGTATTGTTTAATGTTCCCCAGGGACTAGATTACATTAACTATAACTCATGCACACTCTACTCACAAATTATGCTATGATTTAGCATGCCCTAAGTGATGTGACATGAAAAGGTATAAATAGCACATTGGGAAGATGCGAGTTATAGTTAATGTAGTTTACAACACTGTGTATGAAGGTGCAGGATTTATAGTCATTTTTGGGTGGGGCTCACAATAGAACTTTAACTTTGGTTCTGCATAGAAATAATGAATGAGGTTTTCCTAACTAGAACTAATAGTAAACCCTTGTGCTGTTTTCATTTACAGATATATATGTAGATGCAAAGCCTCTAAGAACAGCCCCAGATCCATCAACACATTTTTAACCTGCACCACACCTTTCTGCGTCCACTGTTTAGTCTGCCCATGTAAAAAGTGTTATGTGGGCAGTACTATACATCCAGTGAAATGTAGAATTCCCGAACGTGCCAGGGCTATTGAGAAGAAGAATTTCTCATTTCCCGTGGCAAGACACTTTGCTAGATTTCCCCAAAGTAGTAGAAATCTTTTGTGATTTTACTGCCAGGATCAAGTTCCACCACACAAACAGGGAGGTAACAGAGAGATAAAGCTGGGCAAACTTGAGTCTAGATTTATAATTGACTTGCAGGCCAAATCCCCGCTACGATTAAATACAAAAGAGGAATTAGCAATTCATCTGGGGTAGAAGGATACAGTACTGTGTTTTCAAATGTGGCACTCACTGTGTTTCTTTTGCCTCTTAATTATTTTAAAAAGGCTAATTATGCTCACAAAGATGTTCTCTCATGTTTTATCGAATGGTCATATAGACTGCTAATGTTCTCTTATGTACCATGAATTTTCGTATATATTGTTGACACATTGTGCCATGAAGTACAGTATGTAATTTGTGCACTGGGAGGTCATTTTTATCTCTTTTTTGGCCCATACAGGGCTCAATTCTGTTTGAATGCTGGTTTTGGAAATGCCATCTGTTCGTGCATTATAACAACAATGAAAGCATCATCTCACACTGGCTGTTTTCTACATAAGTGTGAAAAATTAATTACTACTCTGACTGTGATGAACTCAAACAGTCTGGTTAATTTATTCTCCAATTACAGGGTCTGGTGCCTCCAGAGAAGCTTTGGATCAGCCTGTCTTCTGTTCTTGATCTGGTCGACTGTCATTCACACTCTGGTTCAATACATGATAGCATGCAGCAATGGGTCAGCACCCTTCAGCCATTGGCTTAATTTCCCAGTGTATGACAATCTCTGTATGATCACATTGCACATGTGAATGGAAATCAGTGCACTTCAGAATAAGGGCGGATGGGACAATCCTTTAGTTTTCTCCTTTTATAGGCCCCTTTTATCTTTTCCATTCTGCTTTTTACAGCAGCTGCTGTCATTATGAGCATGATTATAAGGTCCCCAGAAAGTTACAATATGTGCTGTACTTCCTGTTACTAAACACTCTAAAATTATGAGTTTGTGGGAAAATACCAACCCCCTGCTACACCCAAGTAATATTGGCAGGTCCAACCAGTTGATATTTATCAAGGAAAAGGGCTTCACAAATATGAAAATATAGGTGCAGTAAGCAGCAGCCTCTGCATTTTGTTATCTATTTTTGTAAGTTCAAATTATAATTGTAATGATGCACCTGATAAATCACATTTCCCACCAATAATACCCGTAGGTTTTTCAAACTCAGCTACCAATGAAAATCAACTCTTTAGTTCAGTACTAATGTTGTCACAAAATACAAAGCCTCTGCAACACCCTTGGTGAAGAACTAAGGGGCATATTCACAAGGAGCTATCACCGAATTAACTGCACTTTATCGCAGCCAAAATCATGATAAATTTACCCCACCATTCACAAACAGGTGCTAACAGCCCACAGCACCAGTATTCCTTCGGTAGCAGCCACAAAAAACATCGCCACAGAGGACCTCCGCAACTATCGCTAATGAGATGCAGAGTAGGCGGACCTGTCCACAAAGCCACAACAACACCACACCTCAACATTCACAACAACCAGACAGATCAGTGATAAGAACACAAAACACGCAATAAGGCGAGTTAGCAGCAGGAAATTTACACCAGCTCTGACCTGGTGTAGAGTCGGACAGCAGTCTTCACCACAGTAGGGAGCCCAGCCCAGGGCATCATCAGAAGGGCAACAGATTCCATGGAGCAACTGAACATGCAGCCCGGACACCCAAGAGGGCCACAACACCCACCCGGCACCCCCCACGGACCACCACAGAGGCAGCGTAGACAAAAACAGCAGCCCCCCAGGAAACGCACCTGCCTCACAGGCACAACATCTGACAATGTCACTTTCCACTACAGGCTGAAAGGGATAACCATCCTATGCATCCTGGCCGTCCTCGCCCAACAGGCCAACTGTACCAACACAGCGGACAACCAACATCCCTCCATACACCAAGTTGCTGGCTGTGCTACACCAGTTGGCCCCTGGCACACACCAACCAACACCAGCCAGAGTCTGTAGAGTATCACAGCCAGCCAGATCCAAGTCCCCCACACCTGTCCTGGACATCACCATCACCCTGGCACCTCAGGCATGTACGGCCAACACAATGCGCAGGAACCGCTGGAGACCAAGCAAGGACATTACACCGTAGCCGGATGCATGCACGCGTTGGGGGCAATCTGCTGCACACATGTCCCACCTGTGCCCCCAAGTGACACAGCACACCATTGGCACAACATCACTTAAGCTCACTGTATGTAGCGACTGCAAAAATCACACTCTCATTTAGCTGCACAAAATAAAAATAGCAACATGAAAACGCCAGACAGACGTTTACTCACAACACGATGTCGGGATTCCTCTGCAGCAAATTTCTGATGGTCTCTTTAGATTGACAACAAAGATGTGAATAATAGACACAAAGTCATCCAAGTGCAGTCTGAACTCGCTACTCAGTTTTCCTTTAAATCGTACACAACAGTAGCTCGACTTAAAATGTAAATACTTCCTAGGCAGTAACTCTTACATTCCCAAATTGTTCATCAGCTGATAAACGCCCTTCGCACTTCACCGAGGCTCGATTTTATGCCCCCGAACAACCAACCAACTTCAAAACTACTGAAGACCACAGCAGATTTTAAGCTCTTGAATTACGCTTATCTAGCACACCTGGGTATCAGGGCGACCGATGGCAAGGTCACTGATGGGGTTCTTCCTTTTTGTGCCAGACAACGTTTGAAACATTCATACAGTTAAAAGTCGTTTACCTCGAAATTGATCTTTTCCACAATGTACTTTTATTGTCCAGTTGCACTTCCTTCACCTTTTACTTCACAGTTTCACTCTTTTTCTTTTAAAATTTGCACGCTTTGATTCTTCTTCACAGTGATCACCAAATGTCGCCAAATGAAGTAATCAGAAAGAAGCTGGAATAGATTTTTAAGTTACTTTATTAAGTTATGATCTTAAGTTATAAGTTATAACGACAACCCTATCAGGAGCAGCTGTCTTGCTGCTCAGCCCTCACCCAACTGACATTCATAACACACTAACATTCCAATCAACCAACATTCCACAAGTCATACTTACAAGCTGAGCAGCAGGAAGATATAAGATACAACAATGCACATGTCACACATCGATGTGCAGGCAACATCAGAACACTGTGGGACCTACACCAATGTTGCCTCCAAATACACAGCCAGTGTGCATGATCCCTTCACCCTCTGACATTCCATCAGCAACCAGCATTCCCGGACCAAGGGAAATGCACAGCCCCTTGGCAAGTTCCCAATTAACACCCCACTCACCTCAACTCCACAACTATGCAATCCACAACTCTGGCAATGCACACGTCACATATTCACAACCAACATGCACAACAACATACCCACCCATCAGACACGATACAATAACTTACAATGGTAACCTGGGCAAGCCGTGAACCTGACCAATCAACGGCATGGCAACTCAGCCACATAATAGATGAATGTGGGGAGAGGAGGCAACCAGGCATGTGTGAAGGATGCAGTAGAACCATGATTGGGAAAGTACACAATGCCAAGAGTGGCGGAGAAGTGCAGGACAGACCTCAGTATGCAGAACACACCTATATACACGGTGACATACACATCTGGTGTATGGAGTATAGTGGACAGTGGACGCAACCATGTCACCCCAGCCATTGGGGATCCTTGTGGACATGTTGCCTGTTATGCCCCCATAAGTGTTAGCAGAGTGGGATGGCCCGGCGGACGCCAGGCCAGCGTAGGGGTGTGAATAAAAAGCACATAGCCCTGGGAGTGGTCCTCTTCCGAAAGCCCAACGTCTTTGCTAGGGTGGCGCCTCCCGGCCTGCCACGAGGCTGACGCATCCTCATTAGCACAGTTGCCGGAGAACTTGTGCTCCTGCCATACCCTTGCCCGCTGGACCACGAACCCGTCAGTCCTGACCCTACGCACCCAGGCCACACTGATCAACATGTGTCAAGGGGGGCCCACCATGTTCCTGTGTAAGCTCCAAGCCAGAGTACTGTGACCTGGCCATCCTTTCAGACCAGCGCTGCCCCCCCAACGCTGGCCCACCTTACTCCTTCCTCGTTGACATATTCTACAGGCCTCCTCTGCGGCCCAGTGTGTCCTGGCTCCTGAATGGCAGTGACCCCAAATCAGGGACAGTGGCCACACCACCAGACTCCCTTCGATCCGTGAGGCATAGTTCCATATGCGCATCTTCCGACAAGTGGTGGCACTAACCCTGTTCAGCGCCAGCTGGTGACACGTGGATGAGGGACCAGGACTACCATGCGGACCCGTAGGACTCACACCCAGCACCTAGTCGTGATCCACGAATGGCAGAGTCCACACTAGTGGTCGCACGGAGAGGAGTAAGAGGAAGATGCATCTTAGTCTGGACGAAAGTCGGGTCACAGTCATGGAGGGGACCGAATACGTGGTGCCATTAAACCTGAATTACACAGGCCGGTGGGGCCACCAACCTATGATGGGGATACTCAGTGAATAGCCCATGCTGACTTCTACCTCCGGCCTACAATGCTCTCAGCCTAGGCCGCGCTCAAGTAGGTCACAGATTCGGAACTGAACATTGAGTATGCAAAGGCAGATTACATATCATTGCACGCAAGGAGAGGCATAAGAGGTTGATGCCTTGCATCTTGGCGGACAGAAAAGCATCATCGTTACAGAGGTGTTCGTACACTACAGACAACTGCCTTGGTGTCACTAGCGATGTGCATCGCGAGCCAACAACACGTGGCTGTGGGTCACTGCTGACCGCTGCCTCCGGCCTACACTGTGGTCCAGTAGGTCACAGAGTCATGATTCAGTAATGCCAGAGTTCATATCAGTGTACCGGCATCATCGCAGACTGCACCCCCACTCAGCCCCAGTGCCACTAAGTCTGTTCCCCGACATTCATGGTCACTCTCTGGTCGAACTGTGGTAGAGTCTGAGCCTATGGACTGGGGGCAGTTTTCATCCTTATGTAGCTGATACAGAATTGGTGGTGGAAACGGGGCTGTCGCATTACACTCCTCCATTTGCTGCTTCCGGATAAAATTAAACCTTTCGTCGTCTTGCCCTGGAGGACACCTTCCACTGTCCCCCGAAACATACACCTCAGACAGTGATGGTGACCCGCTCAGGTTGCATGGCCCATCTGACTGCACCACAAGTCACCGTCCTCTGGCTGGGTGCCTGTGCTGGCTTCAGTGCATCCGGGGCCTCTAATTCTGTGATGGTTCTGTCTGGGATCCCTTCTCTGGAGACATTAGCTGGCCCCTGAGGCGTAGGCCTTGGGGTCATCAACGCCATTACTCTGTGGCCTTGCCATGTACGCAGCCTCCGGGCCCAAATGCGTCCCACCTCGGCTCACACACCAAAGCGAGTACAGACTGGCCTGGACAAAGCATCACCACAGGAGGCACACGCCACAGCCGCAAGGACCACCTCCAAAATCCATCTGCCAGAGTTAAAGCGGTGGTCCTGACAAACTTCGGAGTTGCTCAGGCCTGTCGTGGATGCCATCATCGGCCTGATACCCTGCTCAGCACTTGCCAGTGACTCAGTGCACCGCAGGCCATTGTCCGTCGCTGATTTTGGTGTGTGCTGTGGAGCGGTTGCGCAGGTATGTCACCTCAAACAGTGTGGGGGCCCTGAGACGTTGATTGGGAAGATGGTGCAGGCCTAACACACCCCACTGCATCTGCATCAGGAATATATCGAAGGGACACAATCCGAGACTTTTTCTTCACATGAGCGCGCTCAGCTCTAGGGTCCAAAGCCCAGTGCACTGCAACTCATGGACACTTCTATTTGCATGTTGGCTGTCCGTAGGACTTTCTCCTGGTCACTCAATGTTGCTCAGCAGTTGACTCTGTATTGCATGTGTTTTCTGTTTCCGTTGCACTGGTGTCCAATGTTCAAGTGGTTACCAGCACCAGACATTCCGTGTGGAATGGCTTACACTCACCCCACAAACATCCAGCACAGGCGTCACTGTACATGTGGCCCTGCCAATAAAGGAGCCGGGCACATGTGCCTGTAGCCAGTTCAACATGATATCTGCGTGTGTCCCTGTGGTCTTGCAATATGCATGTGGGCCCTGGGCCCTACGACATTACACTGTGCTGCGTACATCTGATGCAGACATGTCACTGCAGGCAGCCAGTTGGAGTTTGGACATGTAGCTTTGTTGTCACCCACTCAATTTGTAAGGGGAGTGGCCAGTGCAATCGTATGCACAGCCAACATGGATGTGTGACTGCTATTTGCACGTCTGTGGCCGTGGTTCTGTGCTGTGAATGTGCATCTGCATGTGTCTCAGTGGCAGTGTGGATCTCCTTAGTGGGGTGTGGGTGGGCCCTGAAGGGTGATAGATGTGTCCTGGTTCACATTCCATGGGTTTGGACCCCACCAACACCTGTTGGGCCACCTCCTTTTGGCGTGCTGACATATGGCATTGGGGTGCCATGTGTGGGTGGGTGAAGTGTCGTGAGCCATCTGTGCTTCCTGCTGTGAGGTCTGTTTCAGGCTCGTTGTTCATCCCTGAGTTGCTTGGCTGGCCAGGTCCTCGTTGGGGGTTGCGTGAGATATATGGGCTGTTGTAGGGCATCGGTGTCTGTGGTGTGGTGGTCCTTACTGGCATCCCTGATGTGTTGTGTTCTGTGCTCTGCTGGAGGTGTTGTGTGCTCCGTTTGTGATGTGAAGGGGAGGTGAATGTGGCATTTGTGTTGACATATGTGTTGGCGCATAGTTCTGGTTTGCATGCGGACTTTTTGGCAATGAGCATTGTGACTGTTTGGGGGTTGCTGGATTCTTCTGCTGGACAACGTACTTTTGGACTACATGACGAATATGAGGTCGTATATGCGTACATTTCCATTTCAATGTTTCTGGCACTGTCAGATGTAGTGGGCATGTTTCTGAACATGTGCCGAGCCAGTTGTGTCCTCTGTTCTGCAGTGTTGGCTATACGCATTGTTCCACGTTGTCTTCAATGTGGCTGTGCTGTTTGTGCTATGTATGTGTGCTGCAGTGTGCCAAGGGGATCTGGGACATTATCCTGAGTATTTGTGGGTGTGCAGTGTACTACACCATGTTATGTTATGTTAGTATGAATTTGTAGAGCACACGTTCACCCTGGGTTTTCTTGGCGCAGTGTACCGTTGGGGAACCCGTCCTGGCTTTCCCTGTGAGATGGTCCCTATTGGGCATCCCCAAGGTGAAGCCAGGCATCCCCGGCAGCCGTTGTGGAGATTAAGCAAGCTATTGCCCAGAGTTGCAGCATGGGACCCATGATTAGAGAGGCACCAAAGCGAGATTTATCGAGCCCGCTGACATTGGTTCCGTACCCTGCCGCGTCGGGAATTGAACCCTGGTCCCGGGCCGACCTCTGCTTCTGGGTCTGCGCCTCTAACCGGTGAGCCACACTTCTCCATGTATGCTATTGTGCTCATCTCCCCAGTCCCTGTTTGTGGCACTCCCAGTTGATGTTGTGTCAGGTCCTCTCAAGCTTCTGCACTCTGTCTGCAATCCAGGTGGTCTGGTAGTGGGTCAGTTGCTGGTAGTGTTCTGTCACCACCGTGAAGATGGTTTTGTTTTCCTGCAGTTTGCACCCCGTATTCCTCCCCCTTTTCTCCTTGGCTTTCACCGACCCCGTTGTTCCTTGCTGGTAGTCTGTGGAGGTTGTGGGGGTCGAGTTTGCCTCTGCGCTGTGTCAGGGTGCATCCATGTTGCTATGTGTTTTGGCTTGTTTCTTGTGTATTTTTTCTGCGGTTTTTATGGTGAGTTAAGTATACGATTTTTATGAGTAACTGAGAAGTGTGGATACTTTCCTCTGTTTATTCCCTAAAGGTAAACAAACTGCTTCGGTCGTCATTCTGACCTTCACAACAAAGAGTAGCACTAGCATATTTATGCACAACTGCTATTTCAACAAGCATTGACAAAGCCAATAAATCTTGCTTAGACAAAGACACCGAAACAGAAAACACTAAAAGAAGCTGTGAATATTTTTAGCTAATGAGGAAACCCTAGAGTTTTTAAATGGTTCTAAACGTGGGTTAGACTATTTTCCAGCAGGCTTGTGAATATGCTTTTGATGCATAAATGATTAACTATGTTATAGTTGCTGAAGTGCTATTGAACTGATTAATTTTGTTATGGTTACTGAAGTGCTATTAAGTATTTTACATAGCGAAACATGTTAGCTAAAAATATTCATTTTGTGTTTATAGAGGCCCCTGACGAAGAGAATTTAATTTCTTGAAATGCATTGGGCTACCAAAATAAAATCATGGCATTCCCGGTTATTGTTTGGAATACTCTTTTCTTAGATTGACATATGATTTTGTTTGGGTAGTTTTTCTCCCACAATTGTTCCGACAGTTTAGCCGAATGGGCCTCAAAAGCCTCCTTAGTAGAGCAATTCCTTTTGAGCCTAAGGAACTGGCCAAAGGGCAAGTTGTTTCTGAGTGCTCTTGGGTGACAGCTCTCATAGCTTAGGAGTGCATTCTTTGACATGGGCTTCCTGTACAATTCTGAGGTAAGGCCTTCTGCATTAGCCAAAATAGTAAGGTCTAGGAAGGGTAGATGGCTTTTACTGAATTCGACCGTAAATTTCAAATAGATGTTGCATGAATTCAACCATTGATGAAAATCCATAAGATCCGACTCTGAACCTCGCCAAACCACAAAGATGTTATCTATGTATTGCTTCCAGACTCGGAGCGATACATAGTAGGGGTTGTTATGGTTGAGAACCTTGGTCTGCTCAAATACATGAACGTAGAGGTTCGCTAAACTAGGAGCGAAGACACTACCCATGCTAGTACCAGATGTTTGAAGGTAGGTAGTGTCTTCGAATTTGAAATAATTCTCCTTCATTGCTAGTTCAGCTAGGTTCATGATAAACACCAGTTCCATTTAGGCCTTACCTCAGAATTGTACAGGAAGCCCATGTCAAGGAATGCACTCTAAGCTATGAGAGCTGACACCCAAGAGCACTCAGAAACAACTAGCCCTTTGGCCAGTTCCTTAGGCTCAAAGTTCTATTACTTGTAACACTAATTAATATTTTATTTTATTATTTGTATGTAAATTAATGGCACAATATATTGGGGTAATGTACTTTACTAATTAGTTCTTGCAGTGTTTTTCTGTAACCTTACATTTTGGGGATGCACACCCAAGGACAGATTGCTCCAGTTACTAACACACCTAGGCACACATCAGTGCAGCAACTCACACAACCAGGTACACACAGACAGAGATACTAACAGACACAGGCTCACACTTATAGAGTCACTGACACACCTATATACACATTAAGATAGTCACTGACACCCCCAACTACACACTGTTACAGCCGCTGACACATCCAACCAAACACTAATTCATCCAATAACTCACCCAGGCATACACTGATGTATACACTGACATACTCAGGGACATAGCAATGTAGACACTGACACACCCAGGCATACAACAATGCAGACACTAAGACAGCCAGGCAAACATTAATGCATTGGATAGCACACCCAGGCATACATTGATACATACAGTGACACACCCAGGGACATAGCAATACAGACACTGACACACTGAACCATACAGCAATGCTGACAGTGACACAGCCAGTCAAACGTTATTGCATCCAATTCAGGCACGCACATACATTGATGCACGCAGAGACTTATCAATGCAGACAGTACCAAACACAGGCATACAGCAATGCAGCCATTGACACACCAAGCCAAATAGTAATGCATCCAATAACACAATCAGGCACATACTGATACACACATTGACACACCCAGGTACTTTCAATCCACACACTAACACACAAACACAGGCATACATCAATGCAGACACTGACACACCCAGCCAAATAATAATGTATCCAATAACACACCTAGGCACACTCTCATGCACACACTGACACACCCAGAGACATAACAATGCAGACTATGTCATACCTAGGCATAGAACAAGACAGACACCGACAGATCCAGCCAAACACTAATACATCCAGTAAGACATCCAGGCATACACGCAGGGATACACTGACACACCGAGCAACTTATCAGTGCAGACACTGACACACTCAGACATATATAGCAATACCTCCTCCAAACACAAAATGCATCCAATAACACACCTACACATACACTGACAGACACACTGACACACCAAGGGACATAACAATGCAGACACTGACAATTCTGGGCATACAGCAATGCAGACATTGACACAGCCAGCCAAACATTTATGCATCCAGTAACACACCCAGGCATACATTGACACACCCAGGGACATACCAATGCAAACACTGACAAGCCCAGGGCTACAGCAATGCAGACACTGACACACTCAGCTAAACAGTAATGCATGTACTAGCACACCCAGGCACATACAGATGGAGACACTGACCCAGGGACTTGTCAATGTACACACTAACATACCCAGGCATACTGTAATGCATACACTGACACAGCTAGCCAAACATTAATGCATCTAATAGCACAGCCAGGCAAACACTGACAGATACACTGACACACCCAGGGACATACCAATGAAAACACTGATACACCCAGGCATACAGCAATTCAGACCCAGCACAGCCAGCCAAACATGAATGCATCCAACAACAAATCAAGGCATACACTGACACATACACTCACTATCCCAGGGACCTACCTCAGGGACATACCTATGCAGACACTGACAAACCAAGGCATGCAGCAATTCAGACAATGACACACTCAGCCAAACAGCATGGCATCCAATGACACACTCAAGCACACACTGATGCATATGCTAACACACTGAGGCACTCACTAATGCATACACTAACACATACACTAACACATCTAGATACTCCCTCATGCACATACTGATACACTCACTCTCACAGTGACATGATCACTGACTCATTAGCACACAGAGTTGGCACTTTGTTTGAGTAGATGGTGGTTCTAACAAGAAAAATCTTTATCTACAAGGGTTTTTAACAGTTTTTTAATTTTTTTCTCGGTCTTGTGTTAACAAAAAGTAAAGAAAGCTGTTAAAGTGGTTTGGATAGAAAAATACAAAGTAGCAACTGGATTAACCCTTCAATAACTATTTTGCAGTCTTTGAATGCCAAAAAAAACTAACAGCAATGCTTCTTCACTGTTTCCAAGAATGCACCCACAGAAGACATTTTTACAGTGACGAGCATGTGGCATTTTTTGCAGTGAGTAACTGTGTCAGTCAATTACTCACAGGCAGATGGTATTGCAAGGAGTGCTGCGGGAGATGGTTCTCCTAAGGCTGCTATAGAGGTTGACTGCGCCATTGTACCTGCTTTCTCATGCATCTTCTGGTTCTACACCCTCTCATGAATTGTTTGCTTCCACATAGAACTTGTCCCATGCGAATATTTCTTTGCAGTGGATCTGAAAAACTGCTTGCCACAAATGTTTCACTTGACAAATGTTGCTGATGTTTTCTTTCCTCCAGAATATATAGTGAAGTGCTTCCACACATTACTTTCTACTCTGCAAGGTGGTGTGTCTTCTTCTTCAGCCTCAAGAAGTTGTGACTCCTCTTCTTGGATGGACAATGTAGCTTCAGATACTGTCTAAAAGTCCTCCTTCTAGAGACTTCCCTGGAGAAGTAACTGTTTTTGGGTGTGGTCCTAATGCATCCATGTGGAAGGGTGAGATCCTAATGCATCCAATCAGAAGGTAAGGTTTGAGTGTGTTATCACATGAATTTGCAGTTCTGGTGTGTGAATTTGCGAGTCAGCAAAACTGGTAAAATAAGTACATTTTTGGAAAAACAGATATAATATGGTTTATATACAATTATATATATGTTCACACTGATGTTTTAATGACAATGGAGGGGTGTACATATGCTCAGTAATTTGTTAAGTTTTTTTTTTCAAACCAACAGGTTTGCAGATTTGTTTCGATCACATGAGCGACTATAAAAACATAGATTAGCAGACTGTCTAGGTTTTTTAACGTACCGCGGTACCTCAAAAATATACATTTTTTTAATTATTCCATTTCATTAAAAACTTTTTTTACTTTACATTAACTATATATGAGATTTTTATAATTTTAAATGGATAAAAAGAGTATTTGCAAAATAAGAATATCTATAGTATTAGAAAAAACGTAATTAATAAACATATAAAAATAAAAATATTTTGTAATACCCTTAGGGCCAGAGGTAGGTAATCTCAATTTACCTATTCTTAAATACCGAATTTTACTGATTCAGTATTTAGGAATAGGTAAATGAGATGTAGATAATTTTGGGGTAAAAATTACCAAATCGATAAGATTTGGTAATTAAGAATCGGTATTTACCGATTCGGTATTTACCGAATCGGTAAATACCAATTCAATAATTCCCATTCTTTCCTATGGGCCTGGAGGCCCATAGGAATGAATAAGAATTACAGATTTGGTAAATACTGATTCGGTAAATACCGAATCGGAAAATACCGAATCCGTAATAGGGGCAAACGTTTCAAGGGTGGCAGGGTGTCACATTGACACCCTGTTGCACCCCTGAATAGTGCATGGGTGCACATGTGGCACACATGCATGTATGTCTGCCACGTAGCACAGAATAAAAAGCAAAAAATTGCTTTTTAAGAGGCATTCGTTATTTACCACCAACTCCCTTGAGTGCTCCCTACATTTTAGATTCGGTAATTAACTGAATCGGTATTTTAAGAATTCGGTAATTTACCGATTTCTTAAATTACCAATTCGGTAAATTACCGAATCCTGAAATGTGGCCTCCTACATCTGAAAAGCCTAATACCGGTCGGTAACGGCCGAAATTCAGTAATTTTGGCTGTTACCGACCGGTAGTAGGCTTTCTACATCTGGCCCTTAGTATTAAAAATAAACCTACAAATTAACTAAAAAAGTAAACATTAGTAGGAGATAATGTCTTACAAATACAATTTAAAAAACCTTGGGAATTCCCTGGAAAAGTAAAAGCTAACAGGGACATTAATGTTAAGGAGTAATGTTAAAAATACCTTAGAAATTCACTGAAAAAACAAATGTTGCAGTGGTGTAATAGTTAGGTTCACATCTCACTTGTACAACGCCAGTGAAATTCAGCAGTTATATTTACCAGAGCTAACTATAACTTAAACCCCACAATGCACTGCTTATGACCTCACATATTACATCACTCATGACATGGTCAGTGACATCACTGATCACATCATTGATGGCATCACTAATGACATTGTCCACAGAACCACTCACACTTCTATAAAACGTCTCCTACATCCAGTCGTATACCCATACAACCACTCACACACCCATTCTCTGACCCATACAAGTAGTCACAGTCACTCATCATATAGCCACTCACACACCCACTTACTCATACAGCCACTCACACAACCACTCACTCACCCATGTAGCTACTCTTCAACCAGTCACTCACCATTCAGCCACAAACTCACCAATACAGTCACACTCACCCATACAGCTAATCATACACCTACTTATTCACGTATACAGTCACTCACGCACCCACTCACTGACCCATAGTCTCTCAACACAGCTACTCACTCAACCATATAAGAACTCACACACTCATTCACACACCCATTTAACCAGTTGCATACCCATTCACA
Source organism: Lissotriton vulgaris (assembly GCF_964263255.1). Taxonomy (NCBI): domain Eukaryota; kingdom Metazoa; phylum Chordata; class Amphibia; order Caudata; family Salamandridae; genus Lissotriton; species Lissotriton vulgaris. Next base: position 661,211,343 of record NC_141694.1, read on the forward strand.
CATCCACTCCCACATCAGCTCACTCACCCATACAGTCATTCACACAGACATTCACTCTCCAATTCAGCCACTCACTGCTGCCACGCTCTGAAAGGTGCACAAATCCAGCCATTGAGCCGTTCTTTATCCAAGCTACTTCGCTCCTTCCTAATCGGAACGGACATATGTCCATCCTGCTGCCCTAACTACGCACTGACAATACTACCGTCCATTGAGACGCCGCAATTTACGTAGTACCTATGAAGAAACCATTCACTACTGTGACTAGTGGCTTAGTGTAACCAATGGTTTAGACAACAAACCAAATCTAGTGTGGCTACACACTTCATGGAAAATCATCATACTGTGGCGCAATTGAAATTTTTGGTCCTTGAAATTGTCGAAAAAAAGGAAGGAAGAGACAACAATAAGTTTCTATTACAAAGGGAAACTTCATGGATTTATCACCTACAATCACACAAACCTTTCGGTCTCAATGACCGTATTGAACTAAGTTGCTTCCTGTAAAATACCCGGCCGGGTATATAAGGACACATTCACATTGTGCGAGTTTACTGAGATATTCATGTACTCATTGTGTTTATTTTAATATCACCCGCTTTTGATAATGTTTTTGCCACTTATCCATAACCTCACACTTTTCATTCCTTGATGATTCTGCTAACCGACGTCACATTGTTTGTTTCCCCAACCTCACGTTCATTCCATTTGCCCATTCCAACATGGCCCCCACTGTCAACACAACTTGGTCCCTTGTTGATCTCCATGTCCGCCCATCCCACTTCGTGTTTATATTGAGTCAATTTCACCCGTGAGCCGTTACTTCAACCCGGCGACTTCGAGTTGCAGTCAACCACCTGGAGACTTTCACTAGTCCCCCCACGGAATCCCGCATCGGTAAGCCCATAAGCTGTGCCCTGTTAGCAAGCTTCCGCTCACATTAACCCTCGCTCCTCGAGCGTTCCTCTAACTGTTTGTGTTTACATTTTGTTCCGCTCCAGCACCGCATTACAGCCCCGTTTACACGTGAGCGTTCATCATTTGTTTACCCCAGCACTTCCATCGTTCACTCGTTTCCTTTTCTGGGTGCGCCAATTATTTCCTGACACTCCTGAACTACCCCGGTATGGTCAACTATCCCATATTATTTTTTTGGTCACTTATATACCTTTCTGCACAGTCTTTTGTTTGTCTTTGAATTCACACTTTGGAATTCACACTTTGGGAAATGTTTGTTTTGAATATGTTATCATTTGGTAATGTAACCATGATACCAATATAGATCGTTCTCATTTTTCAGTGCTCCTTGAGAAAGGGTAATGGACCCGAAATGCATTGGAGCGACGATGATTTTGTGTAGAGTCTAATGAATTGGATGCAAATAATCCACTGATGAACTTTTGAAAAACAATCAACTCTTATTGAATAAATTCATAAAATTAAATGGAGTCTACCTATTTGTGAACCAGAGGGAGTGCCCAAATACTGGGATGTGCGCATTGTCAATGTTCACACACATTTAAAGTCATATTTTTGGCGTAAACGGACGGTTACGCCACCAGTTGGAGCACCTTTAAACCCCAAAACGTATTTTTGAAGATTTAATTATACTTTCCTACTAACAACGCTGTGCATTGCCCACCATATCTTTTTTTCATATCTTTAGACAACAATTGTCATTCCGTGTCCTGATGATGATGCCCTAGATTAAAATACGGCATCGAAACGTCGTCCACTTCTGAACCCCCAAATGCAATATATGACTGAAATATTAATAATTGCAGTGGTGTGTTGTAATGGAATTTAAAATCTGTAACAACTGACTGAAAGTATACAGATGCAACTTTTGCTTTGCCTTTTTGGCCACCAGTTCTTTGTTGTCTTGTCCTGTATTGTAAAGGTCACGGCTGTGTCCCCCTTGACACTAAATGGTTCTCCCATTTTTTCAAAGTATTCTCCTAAATTGATTGAAAATAAATTTCTTGTCCGGCTGGACAAAAATCATTTCACCTATCAAGTGTATGATCATTGTCTTCACAGATCATTGTTTCCATTTATAGGGACCACTGTCTTATAGAATATAATACTGCCCAAGGTCCCTTTTGGCATCCCTTTCGGGTTCCCTTGTGTTTATGTAAAAAAAAAAACTAAAAAAAAAAACTCACTTAACCAAACACCCACTCAGACAGCCACTCACTCACACACCCATACAACCACTTAGACACCTAGTCACTCAATCATACAGCCATTCAGACACCAACTCACTACCCATACAACCACTGGCACCCACTTACTCACCAATACAGCCACTCACAGAGCCACTCACTCACCCACAGTTACTCACACACTCACTTATATATCCATACAGCCACTCACACTCACACACATATTCAGCTACTCAGATGCCCACTTACACACAGAAATACACAGTCACACAGCCACTGACATTGTTATATTTCAGAGTTAGACACATGTTGTGAAGAAGCTTATTTTTTACATTGCCCTAGAAAATAACATTCTGCTGTGAAATTTTGTACACATTTGCATGCACACCAATTTTGGGTTAGTTTATCTGAAATTACTTTATTTACACAACCAGCTTTGCATGACATGATCACGATGCCTTAGACATCATGTACTAGGCCTCTCTAAGCACTGGGTACAAAAGTCATCCTATCTTTATCCACGAGGCGACAATGCTATCTACCTAGCCATAACATCCCTAATCTAATGCGCACATCGAGAGGCTGCCTTTTATTATCAATTAGAGGTATCCTGATAGATTGGTAGAGGTGGCTCTTCTGCTAACAATGAGGGTCTGTGCATGCTGAGAATCCACCACGTGCCGGTCTGACATTCCATGAGGGGAGTCCAACTCGAGGCCAAGACAGGGTCCTTCATTCTCTCCCATCAGGTAATGGGTTTGGACCGGCCCATGGGGGTATCCTTGGCTCTACACCTACACACATTCTAGGAACACTTAGAGGAGGGTTTAGATAGTACAAGCACAATAGATTACTATTTCCCTTGATCTTAACTCGAGTAAGACGAAGGTCATACTTTTTGGGAAGTCTCATTCAATTTGGTCCGCTGACTGGTGGCCAGCTCAACTTGGATTGCCCGACACCTAGAAAATTGGTTAAACATCTGGGTGACTATTTGGACGATAATCTCTCTATGAATGAACATGTTAAAACCATCTCTGTAACCTGTTTTGGTTTGATGTGCATACTTAAGAAGGCTTTTTATTGGGCTCCTCTGGATGCTAGGAAAACCCTGGTCTAGGCGTTAATAGTGAGCCACCTGGACTATGGGAATTCCCTGATAGTCGTAATGAATGAAGGCCTTTTTGCCAGACTTTTGGTGGTTCAGAAAACGGCTGCCCGCTTGTCTGTAATCTTCCTCCGCGATCTCCATCTGAACCTGTATTACGCTCCCTTGATTGCCTTACCATAAAAAAGTGTGAACTCTTCAAACTTATGTGCTTGGTTGTTAAATAACTACATGGAAAAGGACCATGTTTGAATTCTAAAATCTGATACTTCTGGACACATTGTTTTTGCACTTTCTAAGTATCTGTTAGCAATGTGGTTTAAGCGACTGCATTTACCCGCAAATGACTGTTAAGTTGTAAATACTCATAAGATTGTTTTACTGCCAATACGTGTATTATACTTTGCATGAACTTTGTTATTTACTGTGTCCATCCAAATGAATTCTATCCATAATCTCCGTTCAAATCATGTTTTATTGTGTACTCTTTTATGGCAAATACAGCCGAAATAAAGAATTTATGATGATGATAGTCGTAATGAATGAAGGTCTTTTTACCAGACTTTTGGTGGTTCAGAACACGGCTGCCCGCCTTGTCTGTAATCTTCCTCCACGATCTCCATCTGAACCTGTATTACGCTCCCTTGATTGCCTTACCATAAAAAAGTGTGCACTCTTCAAACTTATGTGCTTGGTTGTTAAATAACCACAAGGAAAGGGACCATGTTATCTTAAAAATAAACTGCAGCCTTATATCCTGGTTTGCAGGATCAGATCCAGCGAGCTTCTACTAATATTCCCTAAACGTATCCAAACAGCCAGATCTAGTAGCTGCTGCTTTTCTTTCTTGGCCCCCAAAAACTGGAATTCTCGTTCTAGCTCAGACCTAATCCTTTCCAAGAAGTTCCTGAAAACATGGTTGTTTGATCTTTAATCACCATATGGAACTGTGACCTGCATTTGATGGCTTCGGCGCCGAGATATTTCTTCGGGGATGATTTATGTGCCTAATAAATATAATATAATACAATTTACGCTAGATTACTTCCTTGTTTATATGCCTACATACATACAATTTTTTAGCACCATAGTAGAAATTCATGCTTTTGGTGCTTTTAATCATGTTTGTCTGCTTCTGTCTACTGATCATTGCAGCACACGTATTTTATGCAAGAATAACGTTGGTTCAATAAATATTATTAAAAACGTCCCACTGAGTATTTTGTGTATATTTCTATGAGAATAAGTGAGCATGAGTGACTGAACGAAAGGTTCTGTACAGTTTCCACAATTCCTGAGTAATCAGGGTTGTCAAGTTCAGTGGTTGCCAGAGTGCATTCACTCCCTTGTAAGGTTAGGGGTGCTAATGGTAGCACAGGGAGCTAGCTGGTCCATAGGCCAACATATCTGCGGGGGTGTCTGGGAGCATTCTTGACACTAAGCCCTTAGTTTATGTTATCAAAACAATGAGCAGGTCCTACAGATTGGTAGGAACTACACGACAGCATAGTATATGTTAGAAATAGTATAATTTATTAGTTGTAGTGGTACAGGGAAGTAAGTGTCACTTTATGATTGTGTGGTGGTTAGTGGTAAAGGGAGGTAAGCGTAATTTTCAGATTCAGTGGTGGGCAGAGGAGAAGGAAAGTAAGAGTAATTTTAGGTTTTTGGGGTGATTATTGCTAAAGGGAGGTAAAGTTAAACTTAGGATTCAGGAGTGGGCAGTGATAACGAGAGGTAGAATTTCAGGTTTTAAGAATGGGTTGTGGTAAAGGGAGAAAATGGTGATTTTAGGGTTTAATGGTAGGCAGAGGTAAAGGGAGGTAAGGATAATTTTAGACTTTTGGGGTGGTAAATGGAGGATAGAAGTAAATTAAAAACATTACAAAACAATGGGGTAACCCAAACAGCCGAAGGACTTGGGTACAATACAATACAGACAAAAAAAGTTCCTGATGGTAAAGTTCAAAAATACAAAGGCCATATGAATTAAATTAATGTATCTTGATCCGCAAAAAATATCAATTACTCCAATCATGGGGAAAGGCGTTCCCTCAGGAGACTTTAATACTTTGTATCACATGGGAGCCTAACTGCTGATTAATACTGAAATGGCTCTCTCACCCTGAAACATACAGATCTGTATTTTCACACTGAACTTGATTGAAATCATATCTTCAGGCCGTATTTCTGCAATTGGATGTATTGTTCTTCCAGTATCTAGAGGAGGATTCCTACAGACGAAGAGCCCCTGGGCCTGCAATGAGCTCACAAGTTACCAGTCTGTGCTTTGATTGGCCCGTACACTACTCGAGTTTTCCCCCTCTTTCATTTCATTATGTCCTGATGAAGACCAGCATTTAAGGTTCAAACTGCCCCCTAACCTCGGGTTGCAACCTGGACAATCTCCATTTTCAGCCTGGTTTGAACCCAATATCCGGAAAGAGTCAGTGTACTGACTTAGGCAGTCACCTCTATTTTATGCATGTGGATTCAGCCATTTGACATCTTCAGAGAGGAGTTCTGCAGTGGCCCGCGAGCGCTTCTGATTTCATTCTAATTGTCTACTGTTTTGATTTTTCTTTACCTCCAACCACGTTTACATGAGCACATTTCTGAGCACTCTTCTTGCACATAATGGAGCAACCATTGTGTATAAAATATGTGTGTATATTACTGATTTCCAATACAATTTGAATTGTTTTTACATTTATTTGTGTCTTTTTAGTTCTATGTCCTCGTATTCTTTACCCTCCCCAATGTTTGGAGGAATTGATCCCTTCTGCAAGATTAAGGTATGTTAATGGATTTCGTATACTCTTTGTGTTTTTGAACTTTTCTGTCTGGAACATTTTGTTGTGTGTAATAAATTAAAAACATAGCAGGTTTGTGGAGGTTTCTCCCAAAAGGAAAAAAATATATTAATGCATGTAGATGGGTTTGGGGGTTTCATCCCCCAAAATATTGTGAATTAGGTTTCCCTTAATTTACGAATACTATCCATGCGTAGAAGAGACATGCATGGTTATAAAGGCATTTGTGTGGCTGCATGGACAAGGCATGCTTGATAAAGACATATGTTGTAACGTCATACATCTGCTGACTGGGTGTCGCCTTTGCCTCCAGATAGAAATTAAAATGATCTAAGTTGGTTTTCACTTCACAATTTTCTACTTCTGTTGAATTTGTAAACAATGTGATGAAATCAAAATGGCAGTTAAATGAGACGCAAATTAATAGTCTGCATAAATGTAACGCTACATAACATTAAGAAATGCTCAGTAAAACTGCATTTCAAAACTTTACAGTGCAGCAACTAAACTGCACACAAGCAATCACTCACTGGGGCATATTACCAAGATTAAGCGAACACGGTTAGCGGCAATATCATTATCGCCGAGCTCCGACGATTTTTAACGCGGATAAACCTTGCTATTATCAAGGTTTATCTCAAAAGCGATAAAAATCGTCCAAAATGCATGAATATCGCTGACAAGTCAGTGATATTCATGCATTACCGAGCTAATGCTCTTAGCCATGTTATCCACCTACCATTGGATAACATGGACTGCTCTGGGCAGGCGTTAGCTTTTGGAGATATTCGCGCTTAGCACGAATATTTCCAAAGTACGCCTTTGAAGGTAATAGGATATAGCGATGTTAGCGACTGTTTACAGTTGCTAACATCTTGGCACGCCCACTTTGCATGTCATTAGCGATAAATATCGCTGACATGCAAAATGGGCCCCAAGATGATCGCTATCTCCGACTAGCTGTCGCTAACTGGTGTTAGCGACAGCTAGGTAATAGGGCAATAAAATTATCGCCGCTTTAGCTGGAAAAATTCCCGCTAAAGCGGTGATAAGGCCCTTGGCAATATGCCCCACTGTGTAATCAAGAATAAGCGAAACGAGGATTGTGTTTCTGATAGCAAACTTATTAAACGTATACTGTACCTTATAATTGCTGCCTCAGATACTGAAAATGCTATGATTTCACGAGTCAGCTACACAACAAAAAGGGAACAAACAGAATAAAGAGCTCACCACTCCCTAAGTGGACTAATCTCACTGCTGCAGAAAAGAAATGGTACTATTCCTCAGTACAATGGCAAACCTCTACCTCAAGAATAGCAGTTCCAATCAACAATTGCTGATGAATGTGATGAATAGCTGACGGGTTTAAGATCAATGTTCCCCTCAGTATTGATTGCTTGAGCTCTGCAAGACAGCCATGGGTCTCTATGACAGACCTATAAGAACAGATGGAGGAAATCAGGGTAGTGCCTTATCAAAAAACTTAAGCCAGAGCTAAAATGTAATCATGAGTGAGCTTTTTTGCGCAGTGGGTTTTAAAGCGTGGCATGTTCTATCACCAATATCAGTTCACACTTAATCAGTTTGCAAAAGCGATGCTTCCTCCAAGGTATTCAAGGAATAGAATTGTAATCATGCCACAGTGCTATGCGTTATCTTTTCTGAATCATTCGCCTATAACACCTTATCTAGTAACGCCCCATAGTCGGTTTTTCAAATAATTGCATTGATCCACGTAGAACGAGTTTGACATTTCTTGAACAAGGTTTGAGATGTGAGGTATTTATTATATTTAAAGATTCATTAGTTTGAAAGATAACATGGTCTTTCAAGTGGAGCCATACTATAATTTTTACATGTGCCTTCCACATACACAAAGACGATTTGCAGAAAACGTTATTTTACATGAATATAAGTAGAATTTAATTAGCAGAAAAAAATTAAAAAGAGGAAAGTGTTGTACGTAGGTGGATTTCTGTCCACATAGCTATACTTGAGGGTAAATATGTATTTTGAAAGTCGAACAGACATGTAAGTAGCACTGAACAGCTCAATAACTGAGTGCACTGATGAGAAATGTGATAGCAACAACTTTCTTTATGTTTTTTGACCCTCGTTCACAGGTTTGGATTTGTAACGTGGACGCAATTTGCCCAATAGCCAGAGGATTCGATATGAGCCCTTGGTAACACTTTACCTTTGTGGTAAAGCAAAGTTAGAACACTTTGCTCCTTGTTAAGGTGTGTGAAATTTCTCAGATTCCACCAACTTTGCACCAGGTGAATTTCAGACAGCCAGGCCTGTTGAAAGTGATTATTTTTTGCGGCATAGTGTCAGCCTAGATAGGCTTGTGCATATTGCCGCAGGGAACTGTTCAAAGCTGACTCTCAAGTTCCAAGCTTTTGGTAATTGGTGTAATGTGTAAGAAATTGGAGTCTTAGTTGAAGTTGGTGAGAACCCACTTCAAGAACTAAACACAATCCATGTCAGTGTGAACCATTAAAGTCACTAAATAAACCTATGCTTAAGTCCCTCATGGCTTAGCACAGAAATCAGGCTTAACTTAGAGGCAATGTGTAAAGTATTAATGCTGTACTCAAACAGTACCCATACAACAAGAAAAATCCCAATACCAATTAGGAAACTTAGAGTAAATTTCAATAAATAAAATTACATCAAAACAAAAAAAATCGAATATGCAGAACTGGAGATATGATTTTTTAAACCTAGAATTAAAAATTGTGCTGATAAGCACAAAGCAACAACAGTGGGCATCGGGTCATTCTAAACTGGGTCAAAGACAAAAATGAAGGCTGACATCAATGGAGTTGGATACATGGACCAGGTTTGTCCCGGTAAAAAGTTTACCTTCTGACTTAAAAACTTTTAAGGAGTAAAATGGTCATCGACAAGTTGCCAGTGGGGCAAACTGCAAGCTGGGTCCAAGGAGGGTCTCGACGACAGCTGGCAGCAGAAGTACAGATTTCCCAGTGTGGCCATTGAGGAAGGCTGGAAAGCTCCACACTGGTGAAGTCTGGAGCCTGTACCCAGAAAGGCCTTAGCATCGATCATCTTCGACACTGCATCAGCGTGAGTGAAGCCCTCTACATTCAGACTTGGAAACTTTTCAGAAAGTCAGATCTCCTTCAGAAGGGCAAACCAGCAAATTTAGCCTGACTGGCAATTTAACGTCAACATCTGTGACTTCGGTTCTCCAGGCAGAAAGCTGGCACAGCGTTTCTAGGTCCCATTTCTTGAAGTTTGCGGACAGGAGAAGTGCACTTGAACACCAGCCAAGGATCCAGGACTTGTGAGCGCCACTTAGGGGTTAGGACTTTCTCCAGAAGAGGCCAGCAACAGGGTCCAGGGAAGTCCAGTTGAAACTGCTCAGCTGGGTAATTGCAGGGAGAGAGGCAGCTGGAAGCTTGTTTTGTCCCGGTAGCTCAAACAGAAGGTCTGACTACTGGCCCATGGAGTCCCTTTTGCGGTCCTGCTTTAAAGGTGAGGAGGCCCAGTCTTCTGTGAAGTTGTTCACACAGCAGAGCAGCCCTTCTTCTGATTTCTTACAGGTCCAGGAGTTTTGTGAGGAGGCTACTGGGCATGTGTTATTTATGTCCAATGCCAACCTGTGGGTGGGGGAAAATCCTGGCCTCTCCTTAGCCTCTCCTTAGCCAATGAGGAAAGAATTCCCAGGGGTGACCCTCCCTATTTTTGCAGCACTTCTTGTGTGTTTTACTAAAAAGTTCCCCACAGTACCCCGCTTTCTCAAAATCCAATATGGCAGAACATTTCTTCCCCTGGTCAGACCTCCCTATTTCCTGCCAGAGGTAAGGCTAAGATAACGGGCAAGTCCAACCTTGTGGTCACTCTAAACCAGTTCTGGGGCAACCCCCACACTCACAATGGTTTTAGGCTCAATGTGTCTATAAAGACATATGAGAGTAAGACCTAGGTGAGAGCTACTTCTACTAATGTCCGGGGAGGCAGTTGTTGATTCTCAGGAAGGGGCTGGGCATTGCCCAGGTCATCCTGCTCAAGGAAGAAAAACACCTCGAAACACCCAAATCCTTTGTCCACTGTCTGGGAGCAATCCACTTCTCACCACAGGGCATCTCACCACAGGGCAGCCATTTACTTTTGGTAGGAAAATAGCAACTTCTAAAAATGTAATTTCCAAAACAGTAATATAAAATCTGATTTGATCAGTAAGTTGGATTTCAAATTTCTATTAAAATAAGTCACTGAATTCATTTTCCTGCTACCTGAATTGAAATTGAGCACTATATGTTGTGTAGCCAAGTGCTTTCCTATGGGAGAGCCAGCCTTGTCATACTAAAAAATGGGATATCCAAGCCCTGCATGTTCATGTACCTTGCCCTATGGGCATTTACAGCTTAACTTAGGGGTGGTGTGTAAGTATTCAAAAGAAAGGTTAATGCCTGGCAGAAGGCTTTTTTCCCGATAGAAATGTCAGTTTAATCCTGCACACCAAGCCTCCAGGGCCAGGCTTGAAGATTTGCTTTACAGTGCTACTTTATTGTTATTGAGTGGCTCAATGAGTGCTGCAGCCCACTAGTAGCATTTAATTAGCATACCCTAGGTACATGTGCTATAATAAATCTAGGGATATATAAGTAAATTAAATATGCCAACTAGTGATATGCTAATTCTAACATGTTTAGAGAGAAGAGCACAACCACTTAACAGGAGCAACGTGTGCAGCATCCTATGTCCAGCAAAAATGGGTTCAGCAAAAGAAGGAAACATTTAGGACTCCCAAGCAATTGATGGTCATTTCCAACATAGGGAGACAACAATGACTAACATTAGAGGTAATGAATTCACCCACAACAACTTAATGCTTCCCCTAGCCTGCCCATCAGTGGGTAAACAGCTGCTACTTGGCATTCACAGTAGCAGCACTCATTTCCCAGGTTAATGTAAGTCCCATGACTTTGAGATCATACAATTTCACTAACATCCCTTACGGACATCTATGTTGCATAAAAAATTATGATGCTTTCAGAAACTTTCTTTGCTTTATTATATGTTTTATTTATTTATGGTTTATTTATTGTCAGTGAAAGTAGAATTGAGTAGACCAGTAAAGTATTTCAATTATAGCTGAAATGTTCACTATACTTTAGAAGCCTCAGCTTGTTGTAGTCTCTATAGTTTTCTAGAGAGAGCACAGCAGTTGGTTCCTTGATGTTCATTCATTGTATTAAAAATGTTCGACATGCACTTTTAAGTTTTAAATGTCATGGTAGTGAAAAACTTTTAGATTTATTTTTCACTATTGCAAGACCTACCACTTCCATTAGATAACGTTTTGGGTTGCCTTATTAAATTACATAAGTGATGACTTTGTTTGGGAGCAGATAGGAATATCATGTTTGGGATCTGAGGGATTAGAATGTAAACCTCTCTTTAATGGTAAAGACAGATTTTAAGTCACAATTCTGGAGATGCCACTTTTAGAAAGTTGGACTTTTCTTATGCTAACTATCTGATGCCTTTAGCATGCTTCCTGGGTCATGGACATAGGTGTAGTTGGCATTTGGCATTTGTGCATTCCTCTCAGGCAGTTTCAAAATAGAGGGTCTGGTGTGTTGGCAGGATGGGCCATCCTGCCTTGATGGGGGGTGGAGCTGTCACCTATGACAGCACTGGCCAACCACATTCACAAAGAACTTCACACTAGTCTATTGTGCCCCCAGATAGACTGGAACCAGGACAGGGAGGCAGGACATTCCCAACACTTCTGTGGTACAAAAACTCCAGACTCTTCTTTCACTTCACCTGGGGCACAAGCTATAAAAATGGGACCCTCAGAGCCACTCTTCAGTACACTCTTAGGCATGTGGATACTGCAGAAGAAGAGTGGCCCTGCAGCCAAAGGACTCCACTGCCCAGCTGTCTGAGAAGGAAGACTGGACCTGCACCCTGCATCCAAGGCTAAAGTGATTTCACGGGTCAGCTTACCTCAGGTTCTGAGCTACAGGGACACAACAAGCTCCAGAGGCCTCTCTGCAACTGCCCAGCTGGCCAGCTGCAACTGGTAACTAGACTTGCTTGAGCCCTGCTGGCCTTTGTTGGAATGAGATCCCAATCCCCAATAAGTGCCTCCCTGACCCTGGACCTTTGGGGGGCAGCAGTTGAGCTCCTCCTTGAAGAAAAAGAAAACTCCTGAAGTTTTGGCCTCTTGAAGATCACGAACAGGCCTATTCATGCCAAGTGCCAACTGCAAAAGTGAAGCTCCGGTGAGCCAAACTCTTCGTGCTACAGTGACCGCTAGCAATGACCAGCAAAACGAGATCTGCACTTTGCGATACAGCATTGACAGCACATGGTGAATGAAAATGGGAAGCTCCAGCAGCGACCGTCCGTAACACCTGATAGTTTCTGCGTGCTGTAAAGAAGACAGTCCATGATGCCTGGCCTGCTCTTCGTGCTACAGTGTTGACCCTCTGCAACACTCTCCCTGCTCATTGTGGGCTCCTACATAATGAACTAGACTTGTTACACTGCACTTTAAAAGGAATCTTCTTCCGCAGGACAAACCTGGTCCATCTATTCGGCTGGTGCTCCATCACAGTTGGCTTGAACTTCTGACCTTTAGTCAGTCTCTCACGACCACAGATAATAATAAGTGGCACTTTGTGCCTTTAGGCTCTGTACTTACCTTAAATCTTTAAAAATGCATATCTCCACTTCTACAGATTAATTCACTTTTATTCTATTTTTCTAAATTTGTGTGAGATTGTTTTGCGTTGTGTTTTTAGTTTATTACTGTTTGGTATAAATATTTACATATTTACTCTAAGATAAGCCTGACTGCTTTTGTGCCAGAGGGTTAAGCACAGGTTAATTTAGTCACGTTTTGTGGTTCACCCTGACAGAGATTGTGGCTGTTGCTTGAGTAGAGTTTCACCCCCCTAAAACCAATAACCCAATTATCACATAGACCATTTCTGTCTCATCTACACAAGGACACTATGAAGCTGTTGTCTGTCACTGGCTCAATGTTCTGAACTCCTTGCTACTCGACTCAATAACTGATCTTCTTAAAATGAGCTATGCTATCCCTTCCCTTAAAACCCTGATACTGACCCTGAACTTTCAGAAAGTTGTCAACCGATATCATCATGTGTTGCTTTTATTAGAGAAGCACCTAAAGAGATGCCTTGGTGGACAGTTACAAGAAAACTACAACAGGTTATCATTCTTTGAATGTCTTTCAGTCAGAATTCAGATCATGCCATTAGGTATATTTTGTTTATATTTATGATAGGTTGCAAATCATTGACCAAGGTGACTTTTGCCTCCTTATGTTAGTTGATCTTTCTGCAGCATTTTGCATGCTCAACCATGACATCTTTTTGTATAAACTAAGAGAAATAGTGAGCTCTGATGCTATTGCCTTCAAGTCGTTTATCACACCTTCAAACAAAACCAACTAAATTAAAATTGCAATCTCAATTTCAACAACTATTCCAGTTCCATTCAGGGTACCTCAATGTTCATCTTTGCCCCCTTCCTCTGTGTCCTTTGTGTTGAATCACTCAGCAATCAGGTACACAAACTTAGGGCCCGATTCACAGAATGAACTTAAGACTGAATCCTAAACTTACTACTATTTTAGTATTCACAGAATGTACTTACTACTTTTGGCATTCACAGAATGAACTTACTACTTTTGGTATTCACAGAAGTTAGGATTTTGTCTTAAGTCTGTCTTAAGTCTGTCTTAAGTCTGTCTTAAGACAAACTTAAGACAAAATCCTAACTTCTGTGAATACCAAAAGTAGTAAGTTCATTCTGTGAATGCCAAAAGTAGTAAGTACATTCTGTGAATTCCAAAAGTAGTAAGTACATTCTGTGAATACCAAAATAGTAGTAAGTTTAGGATTCAGTATAAAGTTCATTCTGTGAATTGGGCCCCCAGACACTCCTTCCATCTGTATGCTGATAGCGTGCAGCTTAACCTGAGGATCATTGGTGACAGCTGTCTTTATACCTCAACCATGTGTCTTTACGAGATAAAGCCTGGATATCTCGAATTTAACCTAAATTCAACACCCAACAAATCCTAAATTCCCCTGCATCTTGTATAAACAAAGCCCTTAACTCCAAAAATGAATGGGTTGATATCCCAACAGAAAATATACACTTTGCAACCGCCTTGAAGGCGGTCACATCCTAATTGTGAAAGCGGAAACGGCAGCTCCTTTTCGGGCGTTCTTTTTCCTCTACGTCCGACCGACATTGTGACTAGGCCCAAAGTGTAAAAATAATTGAGGAGATTTACACTTCAGGTATGATGGAGGGTCAAGGTGAGCTCACACATACCCATTCTGCAGGACGCTGCACCTTATTTAGACAAACGTGACAGATGTACCATCTGCTGTATTACGATTTCCATAGGATATAATGGGATCATAAAATGGTGGATGTGATCTCCAACACGTTTGTGATGGAGTATTCCCCTCTGCCAAGATCTAAAATAGGCCCATAGTGTCTGTTCTGTGGGAGTGCTCTTCAGATGGATGCAGGGTACAGCACCTTCAAAACCAGGTATTGAATGGGGCACAGGCATGCACTGAATTTACTAATGATTGCTGCAATATATTTATCAATTGCTTTGTTAAAGTTTAATTTAGAGGTTGTTTACATAAGATATGTTTTATATTTTATGTGTTGTTTGTGTTTGGCGCAAATGATTTGCATAAACAGGACCAATACTTTATGTTATTGAATATGCTGCTGTAGTAGGAACACATAGGGATGTTTCTAGGTTTGCATTTCATACATTGGGGTGCTGGTGGTGTTCTCAAATTGTAACTACAGGTAATGAGAGGTGATGAAATGTTGAACTGTTTGACAGTCACTTGGAAGGGCTCTCAACATGAACTGGACTTCCTTCTATCAGTGGCGGAGCTATATGTATCTCCTCTTAAGTACCTCTAGAAAAGATTGTAAAAGTGAAATTTCTTCAAAGCAGTATTTAAAACTGTTTGTTTGAACAGGTTTACATCCACAAATTGCATGCATCAAATCTCTATCTGCTATATTCATTTACAATCCTGGTTATAAATTTTCCTTAGATTAAATTTTACTTACTTCCATCATTATTTTTCTAAATGCATCTTTACGTGTCACCTACCTTCAGCCTGCCTCTTCTATTTAAATTTCACCCATGTCTGTCTGAAGCTCTTTTTGGAAACTCAAACTACTATCTATTAATTCCAGTAAGCATTTGCTTTCCACATATCCTCCTCTAATGATAACACCTAAGTCACTTATTATCACAAACAAACTAATTCATTAAGGGGTTTCCTTAAGTGTGCACGAATAACCTAAATAACTAATGGATTGACCCCTAACTTTGGTCTCCTGGCTGGCATGAGATTTGCAAAAAAGCACTTTAATGCTTCATTAGGGGTATTAAGCACTATATAAATACAATTTAAACTTAAACTAAACCTAAACTTTTAGTAGTCCTTTTGTACTGTTTGTTTCTTCCATCTTCTCTTTGTTACCTCTTTCACTCAGAGTACTGGTCACTCGCATAGCATGTTTGCCTTGTGATCAGTATTTAATACCCTCTACTGAACTCATTACTATATATACAAGTGTTATTTAAACTTTCTAATAATTTGTCTATTAAATCCTTTAAACTTTTTTGTTAATTTGACACTTTAGATGGTGTATTTTTCATTATTGATAAAGCTTGAGCAGCTTTTTTTTCATCTCTTGTTAAATGCATGGATGCCAAACGAGAAAGTCATTAGTGTCTTTCTGTTGATAACAACAAAATGTTGGTTAAGGGACTACAAGTGCTGAGGATTCTATTTTTAAGGGACTTTTTAACATCTTATATTTCTCTTTAGGGAACTGTACAGTCCAAATGCAGAAATCAGAGTCTTTTGCTAATTAGGCCAGTCATATGCAGAGTTGCTTTGTTAGGACTCCCTCGGTAGATGCAGAATCAAGCTGTTTGCTTTTTTTTGGTATAGAACTAACAAATATAGCTATTTGGTAACATGTTATTGAATTGCAATTTGTGTTTATTACTTCATACGGAATCGATATTTGGAAGTGGCGTGTTTATGGTGCCCCTTTTCAATACTGATTCAGAATGGAATGTACTCCTTTTTTGCAGCTAAAACCCAGTCACAAAATATTCATATTTAACAGACTAAACAAATGTAGTGGTAAGCCATTCACAACCGGGAATGTTGAAAAAATATTTTTTCAGCAGACAGAAGTTTCATGGACCACTGCCTACTCTTTAAAAATGTTAATTACAATGTTTATGTTTTTTTAAACACACCCGTTAACTTCAAGGAATATGGGTTACATTTGAAAACAAATTACTTTATTCAAAAGTAATCACAGACACTATCTTTGTGATGTGGTGATTAATAGTGGGTCACAATTTGCGACCTACCTCATTAATATTCATGAGGTATGTAAAATTGCAACCCACTATGAATTAGGTTTTTGCAACTTTAATTATTAGTATATAAGACGGTTCACACAAGCAGAATGGAATCAATAAAACTTGGTGCACAATTTGTATTCACTTTAACCGAATCCATTGTTAATACATCTAGACTCATGTTACCAGATTTATGGTTTTCCTCTAATAAATAAATATATTCTAGGAGTCCTGGGGCTCAATGCACTAGAGTTTCCTTTAAGAAAGTCGTTGCATATTGTGCACTAACTTTATGCAAATGGTCCTATATACTATTAGGTCGGTTCGCAAAATGACCCTTCACAAGAGGTTGTAGAATGACCTGCCTAATGAGCCACAGACAGATCTCAATTTGAGTAGCCCTGTTATTGTCTGCAAACACAGGGATGGTGACTTGCAAGGAACAGCAGATCATCATCCCTATGTTTGCATTCCCAAATGTGGAACTTTTTGCTTTTTAAAGAAGCCTAACTTCCTTAAACGTAAAGGTGCTGTTTTAAAACAATAAAAGTTTATACTTTAGGGAAAATATTAGGGAGAGCAGGAAATGGTCCCATGAACCAAAATGATTCCAAAAGGGGAATCAGTTACACCTCCTTTGAGAAGTCAGTAACTGGTCAATGGGTTGTAAGACTGGAATTGCTGTTTAAAACCACTGAAACATGCCATACTGAATCACATTTTGGAGAAACATCCCTCTCATGGTCCCTCCAAATTTTTATTTGGTATTGGCCACAACAAGTTGTATAATTTTTCTGACTGACTGTAAAATTGGGTTTTTGGGTTTGTGCATTGGACATAGCCACTATGCAGTTGCACACCATGGTTTGTGAATCGCATGGTTTGCAATCGCAAAATGACTTCGTAAATCTGGCCGCTCCACTCAGTTTGTTTCCAATTAGCCAGTTTGATTAATGCACCTGACAGCAGTAATTGGTAGCGGAAAATGGCATAACTAGAAACATGTTATCTTGCCAACATAGAGGTAGAGAGGAACCCTATTCATGATATGTCAAGCTCAAACATGTATGTCTTGTGCATTCAGAGATTAAAAACACCCTTGCTGCTTTAACATGTTGTTGCTGTGTCCTTGTCTTTTTCATTCTGTTATATGAGATAGGAGGCACAACCTATAGCTTCAGATGTCCAACTGAGAGGTACTTAGATTAACCTAACTTAATCCAGTGAGTGTAAAACAAAGGATTTTGGGATTTATCAATAAGAAGCTGTGCCTAGAGGTTTTATCATGCTTGTGTAAGATGTGCCCATCTTTTCTGAATACAGATTTACTATATATGGCCTACGATCGAGGGCATTACACATTTAGTTACAAGCGAAGATCAGCATCCTAGAAATCACCCTGTGCATGTAAGACTTTACCCTTCAAATGCCTCTATGAAAAAAGTGAGCATTATGGAATAATCTGTTCTTAAGAAAACTGTAGATTAAATAGAGAAGAGGTATAGTGGGGAATTTGCATTGATAGTTGTGTAATAAATCATCGTTAAAATAAAACACATGGAGGATTTCAATGTTTTGCTCTTTCAAAAATAGGATGGTTTTATGTTCTCTCTAATGTCTCATAATTCAGCTTTTACTCACTGGCAAAATAATATGAAGCTTTGTGCTCGATATACATAAAACAGCGTGCGTCTAGAGAATATGGCTATGTATGAGGAGATAAACAGGATGTTATGCGTGTTGATTTATTCATACTCTGTAATATATGTGTCTGTTTAATGTTGGTGGTATAGATAGTCCTTTCTGTAAGGTAGTTTTCAAATAACTTTTTGTATAAATGTATATTTTAGAATGGATAATTTTCTGATTGAACACACCCTGAAGAAAGTCGTATCTGTCGAACAAAACATGTTCAATTGATTGGAGCATTGAATTACGTTAAATATAAGGAAAGTAGAGTTATTTACCGACACAGCACTGACAAAAGTGATGGTAAATTGAAGAACTGTGCATTGATAGCAGGTGCCTTTCTCATGTGTGAATTTGTGTAGCTTCTTTGCTGCCATCATGGTTTTGGGGACTGTGTATTTTTATTGCTTGCACATCTAATTTGTAAAATGTTGGCATATGTATTGTGGCAGTTGTTTCAAGAATGTATCTAGCTGTGCAAGGCATTATTAAAAATGAGGGCCATTGGGGGGCGTGGTTTCGGTGCCTATCAAGATGGCCGCCTGAGGTTTCCGCTCTGTGACATCAGGACTGGATTCAAACTCTCTGGTGCGTTTCCTGCCTTATTCTTCAATGGATCTTGCCCGCATCCTGCACCAGAACATGAAGTGCTTTTGGTGAGGTGGTTTTCGTAGTTTGAGAAGACGTGCTTCACCTTGTTTTGTTAACCGCGCTGCTCTCCTCACAGCGTCCGCTATTTCGAGCGTGCCTGATGTGCATGAATAGCTAATGCAGGCGGCAACATGGTGATAGCATTTCTCATGCCTTTTTTCCTGGGAAAGTTTGACCTCTCTACTGCACTCGGTATCAGACTCAGGTTTTAATTTTCTCTGAAATAGTCATGTAAATCCTGTTTTGAGATATTCTTAACTGAATGGCTCGTTATTTCCTGTGTCCAGCGTTCTTGCCTTATTTACTTGGGCCTACAATACTTTCAGACTTAAGAAGTCCTACCTGCTCTCCCTTCAGGATTACATGGCGATCTTAGCTGTTAATTTCTGTACCTTTATGCATCACGTCTCCTGCTGCCTCATTATTGCACCCTATTCCTCATGATGACAGCCAGTTTATGAGCATGCCCCATCAGAATGCCTCTTAAATGTAAATAATGATGCACTACATGCACCTACATTTTCTGCTTCTTGTTAATGTGTTATTTCAGCATGTGCACCTCCTCTTGCAACTAAGGACGTTACTGGTTATATGCTAGGTGCCCTTGGAATGAATGTG
The DNA here is from genome assembly GCF_964263255.1 of Lissotriton vulgaris. NCBI lineage: Eukaryota > Metazoa > Chordata > Amphibia > Caudata > Salamandridae > Lissotriton > Lissotriton vulgaris. The sequence goes on from NC_141694.1 coordinate 661,230,834, forward strand.
AACCTTTATTTTAGCATAAATATGCACGTCGCTTTCTTCTTCTCCAAGTGAGGATACTGTTGTATCTGCAGTGTAACTCTTGTCTACAATCCACTTTTCAATCTCCATCAAAAGATTTCTCAATGCCTGCGACCTGCATACTTCTTGGTCAATCTAACATTCGAAGAAGCCCTAGCCTTTCTTGACTTCTTCTGACTGAATTGGAATTTCTGCTACCCTCTTTAATAGTTCTGCCGCATTTCCTTTATTGCTCTGTAGTTTTCTTGATGAACTGAAATATTTTTAAATACTTTTGACACTGAGCTCGGATTTTTTTATGGGAAGACTTCGTAAACCAAACTTTGTCTTTGTCTCAACGGGAACTGCTCCTCTGGAATCACCTCTAGCTTCTTCGTCATTAGCCTCTCCTACCATAAATCAAATGGCTGGAGTAGCCTCTAACCGCTCCTCCTCAACACAACTTGCCCCAAGCAAGTCTTCTCCACCTATCTCTTCATCTAAGAGCTTGAAGCAAGATCCTCCATCTCCTGATAAGGCATCATCTCCTATTTCCATTTAACTGCTTTTAGAGGAAATACGCACTTTGCGCCCATTTGTAGAGGCGACCAATAACAAAATGCAATTTCTTGAGGATAAATGGTCGACTATGGAAAACAGGGTGACATCAATGGAACAACAAGTCTCAGAGATACAGGTTAATTCTCAACGCATTTCCTCTGGAAAAAAACAGTTCTCACCCTTCAACATCACACTGAGGATTTAGAAAATAGAAACAGGAGGAAAAATCTACGTATATATGGTCTGCCGGAATCCTTAGAGGGTGACGACCCTGTCACGTTCTTCACTACCTTTCTTCCGTAGCTTCTGGAAATGCCACCTACTACTTCTCTCAACATCCAAAGAGCTCATAGACTTGGTCCTCGTTTATCTTCTTCATCAGCTCCAGCCAAACCAAGAGGTGTAATCATTCTTTCTTTTCTTCTCCCAGTCTTATCCGCAGCTCGAACAAAGTGTCAAATCTCCTGGCTAGGTCAGAGGGTCTTTTTGTCTCAAGATGTCTCCACCGCTACTGGATCTCGAAGAAAAGAATTCCTGAATCTCCGTGCTCCTCTTAGATCTTTTGGTGTCAGATTTGGATTATTCCATCCATGTATTTTTAAAGTGACACTCCAAAACCAAACATGGACCTTTCAAGACCCTGCGGAACTTAAAAACTTTATTCGCATTCACACTACCATGGATACTACTACTAATTCTTTCACTGGCTGATAATTTAATTTCCTTACAGAATTTTCGCTGATCTTACCACCTTTTGTATTTCCTTAGGTTCTGCATTAGTTCTGCTACCTGATATTTCTTAAATGGTTGTACTAATGTCTTTTGTGTTGATTACCTCTTCTTAGTAATAGCTCATTTAAGATAGCATACGTTTCTCAAGTTTATCATGTTTCTTGTTGCGCGTTAGCTGGTCATAGTAATGTTCTTTACGTTGTTTATCTCTCTTAGTATTTGCTCATGTTAGATATGCTTTGCTCACATTTATCTTATTTCTGGTTGTATGTTAACTGGTCGAGCTTTTCTTTATGTATCATTCTAATGTCATTGTCCTTTTTGTCTATTCACAGAGAACTATCTATTTCCCTTCAACCCACATGATTCCCTCCCTATTCTCTTCTCGTCCTCATGCAGTCTGGACTCCCAATGTTGGGAGGCTCGTCTTGACATGCGACACCATTGTCCTGTTGTCCCTTTTCTTGTCCCCTTCAGGTATGTTTTTTCTCAGTCATCCTTTTTCGATATGTACTGTCTCTTCTTGTCCTTTCTCTCTATTTCCCTTTCCCTTTTATCCCTCCCTTTATCTCTCTTCTACTGGTCATAATTATCTTTTTTTTCCCCAGGTTAACGTCTTCTCATTTTCCGTATGAGTTTCTCAACTGTTTCTTCTCCTGTCCCTTCTCCTTTCTCGCTTTTTCCCTTTTCCGCCTATATTCTTTTCATCTTTCGTTATTATCATTGATTCTTCTATTATTGCAAACTTTGTTTCGTCTAATTTTTTAATGTTTTTACGTTCAGAGTAATTTCTTGGAATGTAAAGGGTTTCATCAGTCCAATTAAAAGACAGAAAATCCACTCTCACCTAGCTACTTGCTATCCAGATATTGCCGTTTTGCAAGAAACCCACCTTATATAAACTGAATCACTTAACCCCTTCCATGCTCATGACGGAACGGTTCCGTCATGAGCGTCGGTTGAGCTGTGCTCATGACGGAACGGTTCCGTCATGAGCCGATAGGCTCTTTAGAACCTTCAGCACAGCGCGAAAATTTGCGCCGCGCTGAAGGGGTTAAACTAAAAAGAGGCTGGGTGGGTATGGTTTTATTTTCTCCATCCACGAATAAAAAAAAAATGGTGTTGTCATTCTATGCCATAATAAATTGAAGTGTAAAGGCTTATCACAAAATATGACAGATGGTAGATGGGTATTAGCTAAATTATTAATTAATTATGTTCAGTTAACTCTTTTTAATATTTATGGTCCTACACAGTCTGACTGTTCTTTCTGGCCTTTGATTACGCAAAAATGTATTTAATTTTGTGATGGTCTCTTTATTCAAGGTGGTGACTGCAACCAAATTGTAGACTCTTTTCTGGATCGCATATCTACTGTCCGTTTTATTCCCAATAAATCCCACAAGCACTTCCTCAACACTATTTCTCATTCGCACCTCATTGACTCTTGGCGACTTTCTCATCCTGATACTCTTGACTACTCTTTTTTTTCTCCTCCTCATGCTTCCCTGTCTTGTCTAGATTACATTTTTTGTCTCAATCTTTATCTCAAAATTTACTCTCCTCCTCTATTGAACCTAAAGTTATCTCTGATCATGCTCCAATTGTGATTGATTTTGATTTACTCCCTCCACATCCAAAATCTTTCCGTTGGCGCTTTAACAATTCTCTTTTTACTGATCCTTCATTCTCCTCCGCTTGTCGCTCCTTTGTTAATTAATTCTTTCTTCTTAACTGAGACCCTAACACTTCACCTTATTTTCTTTGGGATTCTTTTAAAGCTACTGCGCAAGGTTTTATTATTGACTTTGTTTCTAGGGGGAAAAAAACGGTTTCTTTAGAAACGGAAAACTGAATTAGCTCATATTAAGCTTTTGGAACATGAATTTCATACATCCTCACAAAAATCCATATCCCCAGAATTGATATGAGCCAAACTTGAGTTTATCAAAGCTTCTACTGACAATGCTTCCTCAATTCTCCTCCGAAGCTGCGTGCTTTATTATGGAGGTCGTAACAATGCAGGAAAACTTTTAGCAAATTACCTTAAAACGCGTACAGAACGTACACTTATTGATTCGATGTATTCCTCCGACAATTCTCTTCTATGTAAAGATCAGGAAATTTTTGATGAATTTAAACTTTTTTATCAAACCCTCTACACACCAGAATCTCCTCCCACTCCCTCTCTTATTCAATCCTATTTTGAAAGACTTCCTTCCCCCTCCACTTCTCATCTTAACCTTCCTGATCTTGATTGTGATCTTTCTCTTGATGAACTTTCCAAATCTTTAAATACCCTTACCAAAGGGAAAACCCCTGGACCAGATGGTTTTTCTGTTGAATTCTACCTCCATTTTTCTGACCTATTACTCCCTAAACTTTTAAATCTTTTTAACTCTTTTTATTCAGCTGGTAAGGCAGAAGGCACTTTTCAAGAGGCTACTATCTGCCTCATTCCTAAAGATGGTCGTGATCCTCAATTTTGTAAAACATATTTCCCGATTTCTTTAGTTAATGTTGACTAAATTATTTGCAAAACTTCTTGTTCTGCGTTTAGATCCCATCATGCCCCATCTTATTGGTAAAGAACAATGTGGTTTTATTAAGGGTAGACTCACTTCTGATAATTCTCGTTTCTTTCTCAACGTTTTAAATAAAGTCCCCTCGCTTTCTGTTCCTCTGGCAGCTATCCCTGTTGACGTGGAGAAAGCTTTTGATAGAGTAGACTTGTCCTTTTTGTTTTCGGCGTTGCGCTGGCATGGTTTTGGTCCTAAATTCATATCACTTATTTCCCTGTTGTACTCTGCCCCTAAAGCTTCGGTCTTGGTTAATGGTCAAGTGTTATCTTCTTTTCCTCTCCAACGTGGTGTTCATCAAGGTTGTCCCTTATCTCAGCTTCTCTTTGTTCTAGCCCTCGAACCCTTCCTGACTTCCATTCATAGAAATGATTCTATTTCCGGTTTCCCTTATGATGATCATCAATTGGAACTCTCTGCATATGCAGATGATATTCTCTTATTCATGTCTGATCCTAAAACATCTATTCCCCCTTCACTTCTTGAATTTGATTCCTTTTCCAGGTTCCTGGCTACAAGATCAATTCCGATTCTCCCTCTCACAAAATGTTTTCTTCCGCATCTCTTTGACTGGATTTGCTTGGAATAACTTAAAAATAAAATATCTAGGCATATGGTTCTCCAACTCCATTACCTCTTCCATTAAACTGAATATGTCTGCTGCTCTATCTCAAATTGAGAAATCACTTTTATCTTGGAACCCTCTTTTTCACTCCTGGTGGGGCCGGTTGGATTTGATTCGGATGATGATTGCTCCAATTTTAATTTATATCCTTTCCATGCTTCCCGTTCACATCCCCTCTATCTATTTTAAACGTTTTGATTCGTGACTCTCTAAAATTCTCTGGCAGAATAAAAAATCCAGAATTTCCTTATCTTGTCTTCGAAAGTCAAGATCTAATGGTGGTGTGAACTTCCCGAATTTTCGCCTTTATCACAAGTCCTTCTCCTTGCGTCATGCCTCTAGATGGCTTATTTTAGAAGTCTCCCCCTTGCCTCCTCTTTGGCTTGACATTGAACGAACTTTATTACTACCTTTTTCCTTCAAAGAAGTTATTTGCTTTTCTGCTAAAACTTCTCATACTTCCCTACCTCTCTTTAGACATACCTGTTCACTCTTGAAACTGTTGATACATCCCACTACCATTTCCCGTGAATGCTTTCTGGACTCTTCCATTTGGTATAATTCACTTATCCTCCTCAACAATAGACCCATATTTTGGAAAGTGTGGAGGTTAAAGGGTATTTTATGGGTCAAGCAACTTTTTGATGGAACATCACCTTGCTCCTTTCCCCTCCTTCAATCCTTATTTCATTCTCATCGTTCCTATTTACAGAAATTTACAACTCTTATGGTGCTTATTCTTGATGCTTATTATTCCCTCACTCTCTCATCTTCATATGATGTCCAGAATCCTCTTCTCAAAATACTTCTTACTCTTCCCAAAGGCTCCCTTATATACAATTTTTTTGTAGCTCCCAATCCAGATTGCGCTACATCCAAACTGGAAATTTCTTGGGAATCGGATCTAGGATGTGAATGGCCTATCGGTTTTTGGGATAAACTTTGGTCTAGATCTTCTGCTCTGCATCTCTTACTCAATCTATGTTTTTCCGTTATCACCTGCCTCCCTTGCATGTTTTTCTTCCGCTACTGACTCTAATTGGTGGACTTGTGGCTCTTCTAATGCCGACCTCTTTCACCTTCTCTTTCTTTGTCATTCAGTCTTCGAATTTTGGGTGAAGGTTTGGTCTTACATTTCTCGCCTGTTTACAATTTCGACTCCTTATTCTATACCTCTCCTCTTAGCTGGAAGCCTCTTTGATTCTTTAGATCTTTCATCCCATGAACATGGCCTTTTTGACCTAATGCTTGCTTTGGCCTTTCAACATATCTCCTTTAACTGGAAAACACTCACAAAACTTTCAATACAACATTGGTGGAATGCCCTCTGTCACTTTCCTAGACTTGATGTTGCATTTGCCTCCTCCTGCAAACTATTCATGAATAGGGATCTTTTTTGGTTGCCCCTAACTATTTATCTAGACAACATTGTTTTGCTTAATACTTCTTATGTATCTTTGGAAAACTTCAAACCGCCTTGAATGTTTATCTCTGTTTTTCATTATTTACCATGTTTAACTTAGTTATATATTTACCTGTTGGACAATTTATTCTTACTCATTTACAGTACTTAATCTAACCTGCTTGATCTCTGTTTTATCTCTTGTACTATAATTTCAATCAATCAATCAATCAATTCAATCTTTATTTCGATCTATTAGATCATAAAAGATATACAGACAGTAAAAATCATTATAATATAAGCAGATCAATAAAACGTTGATTATAAAAATTGGACTACAGCATATGAGTCAATTCATCATCAAATAAGCTTAAAATCAGTAATAGGCTTACGTTATTAAGAATTAAGAATCCACCTCCGCCTTCAAGAGGCGGGTGCGAATAAACCACATTGCTGTTAGATACTTTGCCACTGCGAAAACAATTGGGGGTGACACATCAGTTTTTAAAATTCTATACGCTTGGAGGAACTGTCTGAAGCCCGGATTTTTAAGGAGGGGGACAAGCCAATATTTCCTGATTCCTTGGTAAGCTTTACAAAAGAGAACCAAATGTAAGTCATTTTCTTGGGAATGCGCACATGCCGGGCAGTGCTCTGTGGTCGGGGGGGAGGGAGACCAAGAACTAGTAAATGACCTGAGAGGTAGTGTACCATATCTCCACTGCAGAAATAACTTTCTGGTTAGCATAGGGGTCATGCAATCCAGAACACATTCCAGGAAGTAAAAGTCTTTGCTTTGAATAAATAAGTTTGTTAAGGATCCCTCACGCGTGGTATCCATAGCAGTAGTCAGCTTTCGATCATAGTAAGCTTTTGACAATACTTTGCGTGGAATCCTGCTACTTGCGTTTGTCGGATCAGTCCAAAGTTCTGATAAGTCCAGGCTCTCGCATGAGCTTTTTATGTAGCTAAGCCATGGGATGTTAGTGGCATTTGATAAGATCAAAAACTCCCAGAGCTCAGTCCTATAGTTAATAAGTTCTTGGCTGCTCCATAAACGTCGCCACAAAGTTAGTGGTTTAAGTCCCAGTTCTTCTGCAATTGGCCTAATTCCCAGGTCTAATCTCAGGGGGAGTAGCGGAGTACTTGGTGGTAGAGCTACCAGCTGCCTGATGAATTTGTTTTCCATAATCGTCAGGTTTTTGGCAGAAGTGTGACCCCACAGTTCACCCCCATATGTAACTGCCCCCGTACCTTCCCTTTATATAAAACCCACAAACTGCTTTTATTCTATTCTTCAAGATGTCAGCCAATTTTGTTGCTATGCTGTTAAATTTGAATTCTATCTATAAAATGCTGATGTCTTTATGTTTTAGTCAATTTTCTATTAAAGCTTTTCAAACATAAGGGCCACACCTTCCAATAATCATTTTCCTGCTCAAGAATGTCCCTTCCTGGGATATCCTAGAAAAGGAAATGCTGGCTGTACAGACTGCATCTACCCATATTACCACTAGATGCCTGAGATTGTAGCAGTTGTGTACAGTGTGGGTGGGATCATGCAGCGTGCATGGTGCTGGGAGGCGGGGTTGCACAAGCTGTGAATGATATGGTGCCGATTGGCTGCCCAGAAATGTTAGTGGGTTTAGGAGGGAGGACAGTTTGGACGGTGTCCATTGGAACCAGTCAATTACTGCATTGAGTAGACATTAGTGGAAACGGGAAGATGCCCTGTGACAGAAAATCTCTGCTTTTTTTAAGTACAAAGCTTCACGTAGTTTAAAAATAATATGTGAACTTGTGGGTATTCGGCAGTATGCAACTTTCCACACACCCTACATATGAAGTAGTTCTATGTTTGAAGAGTATGGAAGAATGTAAAACCACTTTTAAATGCAATAAGGTAAGAGGGATTTTGATGGAAATACATACCACGATTTTCGTTGATGTTAAGTTCTAGTTGTCTCTACAGTGCAGTGCACTAGGGTCAGGTGGTGTCTCTAGGGTGCAGTGCGGTGAGTTTTTGTCTGTGCATTGCAGTGTGGTGGGGTTGTGTCTTTAGGTTGCAGTGCAGTATGGTGAGTGTATGTCTGGTGCAGTGAAGGGGGTCAGGCGGTGTCTCTAAGGTGCAGTGCAGTGTGGTAAGTGTGTGGCTCCAGGGTGCACTGCAGTGTAGTCAGGTTGTGACTCTAGGGTGCCGTGCAGCGTTTTAAGTGTGTGTCTCTAGGGTGCAGTGAAGTGTGGTGAGATTGCATCTCGAAGGCGCAGTGCAGAGTGGTGAGTGTGTGTCTCTAGGGTGCAGTGCAGTGAGGTTCTGTCTCTAGGTCGCAGTGCGGTATGGTGAGTGTGTGCCTCTAAGGTGCAGTGTAGGGGTCATGCTGTGTCTCTAGGGTGTAGTGCAGTGTGGTAAGGTTGTGTCTCCAGGGTGCACTGCAGTGTAGTCAGGTTGTGTCTCTAGGGTGCAGTGCAGTGTGTTAAGTGTGTGTCCATAGGGTGCAGTGCAGTGTGGTGAGGTTGTGTCTCTAGGGCACAGTGCAGTGCGGTGAGTTTGTGTCTCAAGAGTGCATTGCAGTGTGGTGGGTTGTGTCTTTAGGTTGCAGTGCAGTATGGTGAGTGTGTGTCTGGTGCAGTGAAGGGGGTCAGGCTGTGTCTCTAAGGTGCAGTGCAGTGTGGTAAGTGTATGGCTCCAGGGAGCACTGCATTGTAGTCAGGTTGTGTCTCTAGGATGCAGTTCAGCGTTTTAAGTGTGTGTCTCTAGGGTGCAGTGAAGTGTGGTGAGATTGCATCTCCAAGGCGCAGTGCAGAGTGGTGAGTGTGTGTCTCGAAGGTGCAGTGCAGTGAGGTTCTGTCTCTAGGTCGCAGTGCAGTATGGTGAGTGTGTGTCTCTAAGGTGCAGTGCAGGGGTCAGGCTGTGTTTCTAGCATGAAGTACAGTGTGGTAAGTGTGTTTCTCCAGGGTGCACTGCAGTGTAGTCAGGTTGTGTCTCTAGGGTGCAGTGCAGTGTGTTAAGTGGGTGTCTCTAGGGTGCAGTGCAGATTGGTGAGTGTGTGTTTCTAGGGTGCAGTGTGGTGAGGTTCTGTCTCTAGGTCGCACTGCTGTATTGTGAGTGAGTGTCTCTAAGATGCAGTGCAGTGTTCTCAGGTTGTGTCTGTAGGGCGCAGTTCAGCGTGGTCAGGTTGTGTCTCTAGGGTGTAGTGTGGTAAGGTGTGGTCTCTAGGGTGCAGTGCAGTTGGGTATTGTCTCTATGGCGAAGTGCTGGGTTGGACATTTTAACAGGCACAGCATGGTAAATGTCTCTGTAAAATGCAGTGTTGTGTTGTTGCTGCTGTCCTTAGGGTGCACTGGAGTGGAGTGAATTAGTGCCCATAACAAATAGTGAAGTGTGATAGGTCAGTGTCCTTAGGGTGCACTGATATATGATCTTAGAGTTCCTAAAATGCAGTTCAGTGCAGTGGATTAGTGTACTAACGATCTAGTGTGGTTGATTAATGACCCAGTGATGTTTATGGCACACTTTGCACTGGTAAAGAGAGCATAGCTCTATTTAGTCAAGAAAAAATAACATATATGCACATGCTCAGAAAAAAATTCTATTTTGGCTATTTACACATGCACTCGCATTGAGTGCTTCTTGTTGTACATCAATTGCACTGGCAGTGATTAGGCGATTTATTCAAATTAAACTGACCGAAAAAAAATATTTGAAAAGGTACATGCAGTTGCAATAAAGAGTGCTGTCTTTGAATATCTCAGCACATTTCAGTATTGTGGCAAAATTATCGACAGCCCAAGGGAATACCTACAGCAGTACATTAGAAACGGATAAAATAAAAGAGAGATCATAGAGTAGGGTGCAGCTGGACACAGTGCAGGATAAAGATAAACAAAGGACTTGATAAAAAAAAAGGGGTTAAAGCCGAAAAAGAGTATACTTTCTGAAGGTACGTCTGGAAAGATTTTGCGAATTCCCATCTGAGCCAAGCAATGGCTTTGCCACATGTACAGGGATGTATTGTGTACAGTTGCACTTGTGAAAATGCCATTGCAGTATAGCAATTACTTTTTTTCATTCCCTTTCACCACAGTTCCAACAGTGTTGGCAGTCTTCAGAGCCCAATCCCTCATAGAAAGGGCTTTAATCCTGCCATTGATATGAATGACCCTCAAACGATTCCAGTATGGAACTAGGGGGCAGATGTATCAAGATTCCATTTTGGGATTTTTAAGGAATCGCTATTTAGAAATCGCAAAATGGGATGTATGTAAAAAATCGCTATTTTTTAGCGATTTCTTAATCTTCCTTATTTGCGAATTCGCAATTTGTGAATTCGCAATTAAGGAATAATTTCCCATTCATTCCTATGGGCCAGGAGGCCCATAGGAGTGATTGTGAAATGAATCTCAATTTGCGATTCGCAATTAGCTAATCGCAAATTGAGAATAATTTCAAGGGTGCAGGGGTGTCTCAAGGACACCCTGCTGCACCCCTGAAATGTACATGTGTGTGCATATGGCGCACATACATGCCCTATGGGCATGTGTGTGCATCACATGCCACCTTCAAAAATGCCAAATTGTGCATTTTCAAAAGAATTTGCAAATTAACATCAACTACAAGTTGGTGTTAATTTGCGATTTCTTAACCAAAATTCGCAATTGAAAAATGCTACATACATAGCATTTAAGGAATCACAAAATTGCGATTACTTAAATGCTATGGCAAAATAAGGAATCGCAAATTTTTGCCATTCCGTAATTTGCGATTTTTTGATGCATGCCAAAACATGCAAATAGACCGTTTGCGATTCGCAAAGGACGAAATTCTGCGAATTTCGGCCTTTGCGATTCGCAAATGGCTTGATACATCTAGGCCTAGATCAGAATCAAAGTGAATACCTATATTATGGATTTTCCCAATCTCTCCAGTCCATCCCTGCCCTGGAACCCCCCACGTCCCCTGGAGTAGGATATGTACACACCTAAAATTACACCATTGTGAGATCATATGAAGCATGTTTAAAATCCTTAACGTGTACATTCTGGGTCGGTGCACACCCAACGTAAATTTGTATGCGTAAAACACGGCCTTTGTACTTGTAAGTAGAATTTACACACCGAAATGGTTAAGTGAATGTGTTCCCTAGACTGTACACCTTTAACAATAGTTCATTTTTCTTCAGGCAGGCCTAAAGAGAAATCTGTAGGATAGCACCTTGAATTCTACAACTCCTTTCATTGTAACTTGCAGAAACAATAATGTCATTGTTGAAAACTGCAGTGGGGTTTGAAGTAAGTGCCCTCATAACAAATAATGAACAGGAAGACTGAAAGTTCTTGGCCAATGATGTGTAAAATTCTCTTCCTCAAAAGTATGCTTATTTCTTTCAAATACACCAGGCTATAACAGTTATCACTTGGTCTTTTCATCATGGAATTGAATTCACAGCATCAAAGTGAATGATGTTTTCTTGTAAGTGTCTGTTTGTGTCTCTATGTGATGAGGGCGGGGCCTTAATGCTTACTCAGAAAGTAGCACTTTGTGGTTCAAAGTCTTTTCAGCTGTAATTCACATCAAAGGTTTTGATTGAAATAGGGATGGATTTAGGTGTGAGAATACCACATAGTAATTTACTCGACAGTTTTAATGACATACATCCAGCTTCAAACATTGCTCACAACTTTTACAGTAACTTTTTCTTAAAACATCTCTAATCACCGCATAACTTAAGAACAACTTAATTTTTAAAACTCATCGTGCCAACACTTTGGAACAAGGTAGGAGTCCTGAACATATTTGCTCGGTTAATTTATTTTAATACTCCTCCTCCTTTCGTACAGCAAACACGTGGTTAACCTGTGGCCTAAAATAATGTTTCTGGTTGGAATTCTTGCATCATAAATCCGACTAGACCGAGTTATTTTCTAAGGAATATGGAATAACCACTCAGGACTTTGTTTTCAAGGTAAAATTGCACTTGGAATTCCCAGTTCCCAGGATGTCTGGGGAGGGGCAGGCTGAAGACTGGTGCCCGAGCAATGGTACACCATGCCATAGGAGAGTATCTGGTGGGGGACAAGCACACTGCCTGATCCTCATTTGACTTTTCCAGAATTTTCAGCTGCTAAAATCAGTTTCGATGCTCACACATCCAGGAAATTAGGTGGAGGAACTGGGACAGTTGAACCAGGCGCATTGGTATCCCACCTTCAGATATGTCTCAGTCTGACTCGTAATCGGGGCCCTATACATAAATAAGATGTAACTGCTCCTAAAAAAAGCTTTGTGAAGGGGGCTCCCAGGGCTCGAGTCGGGGTACTACGTGGGCGTACGGCGTCGCCCCACTTATTTTACCGGGGGGTACGCCATCCCCCCCTGCCAAACAGCTGGACTTCACTCTTTGGTCTCTCTGGGACGAGGAGCTCGGCACCTTCTGTGGCGTCACTTCCTGTCGTGATGTCACTTCCTGTGACAGCGTCCAACCACTTCTTTTTTTAGGACTTGTATCCTGGCTCCAATATATAATTTCAGTCTTGTGCTTATATTTTGAATGTGAGCATCTTTCACTTTAGAAGAACCTATTTCCGAGTTCATTTGAGAAACAAACAACTATATGCAGCCATTTTTGATGCGATATATTTAGTGGGCTCCTGAAACGTCATAATAAAGATGTGCTTCAAACCCAACAAAAGGGTCAATGAGAAGAATCTAAGCTTTTGTGGTTCAAAGTTCAGACCTGCCTTAAAGGAAAAAAAGCAATCTGCTATTCCTGGTAGTGGCCATAATGCTTACAAATAATTCATACATAATCAGAGATTGCATCCAGTTTATTCCAAATTCAAGAGGAAAAACTGTCCTTCTGATCTGAAGCAAAGGTGGCAATTTGCATGTGTCACACATTTGCATTCAGTCCACGAAAAGCTTGTGTCTGTCAGCATAAAACAGCAGGAGTCTCCCGTACATTTCATTTAGGAATTACACTTGGCCAGATAATAAGAAATGTAATCTTTAGAAAAAAAATAAGATAACGAAATGGTTGTGTGATGGACAGGACCTTCAGACCTGAGCCTTCTCTACATAATCAGCTTTCATGAAAATTCCTGTGGGAAACAAAATGAAAGCATTATTCCAAGATCAGAAAAGTCAACGAGAGTGGGCCTCTAGAAAACATAAAATCGGCTACTTCTATATTTTTTTTGTCTGGCTTTTTAAAATATTTACAAAACATGAACTTCTGTTCCACCTCAACGAATACTGTGTAGTTTAAATGATTCCAAAGGACAATTGCATTTGTAAACATTTTTCGTCACAATTTTTGATTCTTGTAGTTTTATTTTTGTAAATACTTTTGAAATTGCATGTTAAAATAGTAGAAAGTGCTTTCAAGAAGACGTGTTGTACTGCAGGGGAAGATACACAGATTTTATTTTATACTATGGTCAAAATGTTTAAAATAAATTTGTAAATCTATATTTCTATATCTACGGAATGGGTTTGAGTGGAGAGGTGTGTGGCAGCGGCCAGTGCAGCTGACTTCGGAGTACAAGGGTCACTGTTCGATCCCCAGCTGCTGCGGCAGCTCCGCTCAGCACCATGTGACTCTGGGCAATAGCTCACTTAATTTCCCCAGCGCTTTGAGACCCGTAAGGGTGAGTAGTTTGTGCTTTACAAAAATATACAGATTTACTTCTACATTTGCGTGTTGAGGTATTTTTTGTTTTTTAAGTTTCAAAGGGTCCTTTGCATTTCTAGACAACTTTTGTGATTTCGCATTTATTTTACTGAAAATACATTAAAATGCCTAAAATGTACAAATGTGCATGCAATGTCTCCAATAAGTTTAAATAAAATGAGTTTTTGTATGCTTAGAAAATAATTTTCTTCACACTCAAATTTGGAGTGCCCTACTTTCTCATTGTCATCCTTGACACTAATTAGTTGTTCCCTTAAATAGCAATACATTTTAGACTCTATGCAGGGTGGGAATTGTTCTGCAAAAAGCTTATGATTACACACAAATATATTGTTGGACCTGTCCCTCTATACAGGGCCACTGTCAACCATTTTGTCTTTACACTTCACTTTTTTGCTGAATTGCTTTTGCTGGCCTTAGTACTCTGTGCCCTTTACTACTGCTAGCCAGTGCTAAAGTGTGTGTGCTCTCTCCTTAAACATGGTAGAAATGGCTTATACATTATTGCCATTTTCAATTTACTTATCATTCCCTGGTAAAGTGGCACTATATGTGTCCAGGGCCAGTAAATGAAATGCTACTAGTGTACCTGTCACACTGTTTTTGCCACCCACTTAAATAGCCCTTTAAAGATGTCTCAGCCTGACATTACCCCTGGGGTTGGCCCTAGACAGCCCAGAGGCAAAGTTGGACATGCTCTTTTAAGTTCCACATACCCTGGTAGTGAAAAACTCCTGAAGTTCCTATTTCACTACTGTAAGGCCTACCTCTGCCATAGGATCATTTTGGAATTACCTTTTTACATTTTACAAGTATCATTTCCAATTCAGAATCAGTAACTAGGTCATGTTTGGTGTCTCTGGAATCCAAATTTTAATATCCTAACTTATGGTGAAATCAGATTTTAAATAAAAAAATTAAATGCAGCCTTTAGAAAATACATTTAAAGGGGGTTGGTCCCTTAAAGGCAGCTAGAGTTGGCTTCTTTTACAGTGTAAACTAAACAAAGGCTCTAGCTGTCTAATTTCTGTGATAAATCAACATAATGGACCAATTTTTTAAATTTTTATTAGCCCTTGCGTTTTATTCAAAAGTTTTATTTAAACAATTTGAACTTTTGGGCAGTTTTCAAGAATGTCATCAATGGACCACATTTTTCAATTTGGAAAACATATACACACAGAACTGTGAGATATATTGGACTATTACAAGTACTCAAAACAAAAAACAAGGACAACAAATAACAATAGCGTGTGTAAAAACTGAATCACCACGTAAATCAACACAAATCATAAAACCATTTCTTTGGTTAGTCATCTGATCAGAAATGTCATAACACGGTGGAGATTAGAAAGAACTAATTTTGTACAACCAATCCTGCCAGTGTACAACATAGGGTTCCGTTAGTTATAAATATATAGTACAGAGGAATAGTCTTTACTGCTGGTATTGAGTACTTGTAATAGTCCAATATGTCTCACAGTTCTGTGTGTATATGCTTTCAAAAATGAAAAATGTGGTCCGTTGATGACATGCTCGAAAACTGCCTTAAAGTTCAAATTGATTAAGAAACCATGTGAATAAAATGCAAGGGCTGATTAAAATTTTATGTTTTGGTCCATTATGTTGAGTTATCACAGATATTAGACAGTTAGAGCCTTTGTTTAGTTTACACTTTTAGAAAGAAGGCATTTTCCTGCCTTAGCCATTTAGTGCCTGTACCCTGTTTCTCGTCACGTGATTAGGTGTAGCTGACAGTTGGGCTTTGTGTATTCCTCCTAGACAGCCAAACACAATATGGAGCTTAGGTGTGCTTGGATGTGGCCATCACTGACAGGATGGGAGGGAGGAGCTGGGCACAGCCCAACATACACCTGAATAGGCCGTGTCCAGCCTCCGCACAAAGGCCTGCATACCCCCTGTAGTTAGTCTGGAGCCAGCAAAGAGAACGCAGGATGCCTGGGGACTTGAAAGGAAAATCTCTAGAAGCTTCTCACCTAATTCAGAGGTACAACTGGATATAAAAACTGGACCTCAGACACTATCATGTTCGTACACTTCTTGCCCTATGGATATGCACTTATACGTTTCAGATGCCCTGGTAGTGAAAAATGTTTACATCACTTTTTTGCATTACTGCAAGGCCTACATCTCCCATAGGATAACATTGAAGTTACCTTATTACCTTTTATAAGTGCACTCTGAGAGTGTATACTCTGCCAGGAAGAAGGACTGCTGTGCTTCTGAAAAAAAGTCACTATGCTGCACTTCATCTTTGAAGGAACTGCTGCCATGGTGTGCTGACCTTCTGCCCACTATCCTCTTACCTGGGGAAGACGAACAGGACCTGAAACTTCATTTTGAATTCAGGACTCCAGAGTGATTTCAGGGGGTAATCTGCTGGCCTCCTGATTTGAGCCTCAGGGACATAAAAGGCTCTCCTGAATTCTGCACCAGATCCTGGGCCCAGCTGCAGTAAGGTCTTGACCCCCAAGTGATGCCTTGATGTGGCTCATCAGACACATAATTGGCTCAATGGCGCTCAAATTATGCTTTTAGGATGTTTGAGACACAAATGGGCCAGTTTGCACAGAGACCTCATCGCTCACACACCAAATCAGTGCATAGCTTCATCTGTCCACCTCTTTGCACAACAGTATTGACCACTCAAGGGGACCGTCACCGCGAAGCCCCAGCAACACCTGTCCATGACGCCGGTCGGCTCTTCGTGTTACAACGACAGCTTCCCTTGGCACTCTCCCTGCTCCTCAGGGCCCTCTTCAACAGAACTCTTGGCAAAGACCTGAGAAGGTAATCCTCAGGGGTCCCAACCTGGTGACTGTATGACTGTATCTGACTTGAACCCCATCTCGATGGGCCTGAAAGTGTGACTTTGACCCAATCCAGCACAATACCAGATGTCTCGAAGTGGCGCTCAGTGCTTTCTAATGCTTTTTCACTAAATTCTTTAAAAATTCATATCTCTGGTTCTACTGATTGGATTTTTGTAGTTTGGGTCTTGTTTTAATTATTCAAAATGTGGGTATGTTTTGTGGTGTTTTCACTGTTTTACAGTTTGAAGTGTTGCACAAATACTTTACACATTTCCTCCAGTTTAAGCCTTACTGTTCTGTGCCAAGCCACCAGGGGGTTGAGCACAGGTTAATTTGGGGTTTGCTTGTGCCTTACCATGACAAGGTTTGTGGTTGCTGATTGACCAGGACTCGCACCCCAGTCAACCAACAACCAAATTCCTCACATATATGTTTGTGGCTGTTTACCTACTCTGGCAAGTAGAAACACCACAAATTGAACCGGAAGCTGCTTTACTCACACTGAAAGATCCACAGAATTATCTGCCCATAAATCCATTTACAAGTGACAATGCACTTGCTATTTCTCACTGCAGTGAGTGCGCACTCATACGTGATGGTCTTTGTGTAGTTGTTATTTATCTTTGTAAATATATGTCAATCAGGGGAGGGTCTGTTGATGCTCTGATGACATAAACTGGAGAAATTAAAAGAACAATATTGTGGTAGTGTCAGAAAGATCTTTAGTCTCCTTGTAATGTAGTACATGTAGTACATCCCCGGTATGATAATGCATGATAGAACCTACAAAAATGAGTAGCTTTATTTTCGAGTGTTCACTCATTTAGCAGGCGCAAATGCGTTGCTGTGTTATGGTATGTTGTATGTATTTTATGGTGCCAAAACAGAAGGAATTCAGGTACTTTTTAGTCAGTGGGAAGGTCAAAGCAGCAAATCAGGCTGGAATGTGGTTGTCCTGAATTTAATTACAAGCTGTTTACAAAACACGATTAGAGCATAGTGCCTGATACCTTGTACATTCAGTATCTTCCTAAATGCTAAAATACTTTTGGATTTGCCAGTGCTTGTTTTGTTTTGTCATCGTTTTACTAAAGCTGCCTGGCCCTCATTAAGCTAAAAATAAATTGGCTAAACTCCAAAATATTTTTATACGTCAAAAGCACACACAGCCACAATATTCCACAAACAATAGTGAGCTACTTTGTAAGTGCATGTGCTCCAATTGAAAGGGCAGAATACTGGCACTCACAGTTAAATTAGCTAATGGCTGAAGTGGACGGACCCATTGTGCCATGCATTATGCTATAGTGGGTGGACGAAAAATGGGATTGACACAATAACTGACCAATGGATGAAGAGATATTTAAATGAAACATAGGGGTACATGTACCAAATTGTAATGCAGCGCAGCCTCCAGCGAGGCTGCGCTGCATTGCGCGACAGGGAAGGTGCAGGAGAGCGCAATATTGGCAAAGATATGGCTCTCTCCACATCTAGCGCTACAGCACTAGGGTGTCTGTGTGTGAGTCTAACATAGGATTTGTACAAGAAGGGTACCATTCTTGTACAAATAATATGCCTAGACACGAGTGAAAGCTTTTCCCACTTTTTATGCGCGCTGCAGAGTGCATCATGCATGCAAAGTTGGAAAAGGAAGGAGAAATTAAAGCATTTCCTCTTCCTTACGCCTAGTTTAAAAGGGCGCAGTTTTCTCATGCTGAACCCAATCTACTGTGTTTAGTAAATTGGGTTTAGCATGAGAAACCTTGGGTGCTTGCATGAGAATGCCCATGCACCACCCTTGTCACGCCCCCATGGCTAAAGTTATGCAAAGTAGCGCTATGCACTGCTTGTTACTTTTACATTATTTCCAGCGCTGAACAAGTTTAGCGCTAGAAAGTAAATTAGGAAACAAAGATTTTGAGCCATTTTGTGACGCAAACAAGGCACAAAAACTTAGTAAATCTCCCCCATATAATTTTAGTAACATCAAATGTGCATTCTGTCACTTCACTATATCCCCATCATGTCTCTCCTTCCCTTCTTTTGAAAGACTTATTACTGCCTAAATAACAATGACATTACACATCCCTTAAAATCAGGTTCCACCAAGTGTACTTCACTTAAACTACTCTTACCTATTTCTAACTTTAGAACGTCTGCAAATTAGAACCATTTATCTCCTCCATTCTCATTCTAATTAATTTGTCAGCTGCCTCTGACAGAGTAATTTATTTCACATTGTTGATGACATTCCTCCAGCTTCAAACCTTGCCAACGTCTTTTACAGTGTACTTTTCTTAAAACATCTCTAATCACGTCATAACTTCAGAACAATTTAATCTTAAAAACTCTGCCTGCCAACACTTTAGAAGAAGGTTGGAGTCCTGACCATATTTGCTCAGTTAATTTATCCTAATACTCATCCTCCTTTCTTACAGTAAACATGTAGTTCACCTTACGCCTTCACAGCCTCTACAATTGCCTACGTTCATTTCAAAACAAGCACTGGCAAAATCAATATATCTAGCTTTTAACTTAAAGTTCATCTTCATTGATTGCATGTGTGGTGGTCTGTATTCGAGATTGGGAGATTGGGAATGATTCAATAATTGGATAAACAGAGACAGCATTGCCTGCATGATTTATTTAATGGATGAATGATTCAGTGAAGAGTGGGTGCATGAATTGATGCTAGATACATGGGTGCATGAATCAATGACGCGGGTTACTAGGGCAGACTCAAGGTTGCAAAAGTTCTGTGGAGGAAGCAGTGTGAGAGAAGGACAGTGTACAGATGAGTCAGTGAATTAGTGAGTAGATGAGTGGATGTATGAAGTTATGGGTGCATGAATGAAGCACAGTCTGTTACTACAGGCATAGTGTGTCAAGGTCAATGGCAATGTGTGGGAAGGAACAGTGTGGGCGCAAATATTATTGCAATGAGGGTCAGAGAGACAATGTATTGAGTGCTATACGTTGACTGGAGTTCCTACTGCGGATGGGAAACAAGCCAGGGAGTGGAAACGAATGCATGTGAACTGCCTGTTTCTCTGTACAGTTCCCCCTTCCTGGTTGGTCCATCTGTGCTCCAACCCCTCTTTGCGATTACTGTGCACCTCAACCCACTGTCCATGCACAGCCTTTTCATTGCTGTTTGTGTGTGTATGTACCTCCTACTTGCCCCCTGCCAGTTTCCCACTCTTATTGTTTTTCTTTGTACAGCATGCCAGTACAGCTATCCTGTAAAACTGTCTATCTCCTGTCTGCCATTCTATAGCTTCACCTCCACTGAATAGCTTCCCAACTGTCCCAGTATACCCCTCCCTACCTTACTTGTCTCTTTACAGCTGTTAGTGTTCCTTTGTTGGGCAATGCAAAATATAGAGCACCCCTTAACGTTTGATCACTTTAGAGCCCCTTAATGTTTATCATTTTGTAGCAGGACTCTGCCTTTCACCAATACAGAAATGCTCATGAATAATTTAGTGAGGCTGAACACATGTTGGACGGTGTTGTAGAGCATTGCTTTTAACTTGTCAATATTGTAGTAGTGATATATACTTGGCTCAGGGTTCACATAGCCACCTACTAATTCTGAGCTGGAGTGCCAGTGAGAAAAAGGACACTGTTTTGCCTGAACTCCAGTAGATGAGACTCAGATACCCCAAATGAGGGTCACATGAGAGCTATGCAAGACACATCTTGTTTGGTCATGTGACAGGACTGAACAAAAGCCTACACGGACAAAAAATCAGACAAGATAGAAAGAAATATCAGTGCCTGATCTTCCAACTGACGTATGTGTAAGCACTGGTTAGAATGATTGCTCCGAACGGCCAGAGTAGGAAATTGCTCCTTGCAGCAGGATACCAGCTGCTGAGAGTATGAACAGGGATGAACGTGGACAGTGGAGACACCCCAACTTGAAACCCCCTTGCAGCAGGACATTTAAGTGACTGCTGGGGGTTGCTGCTGACAATTGCAATTGTATTTATATAGCACTTACTACCCCTGACGAGGTGTTGTATCGCCTTTCGTCAAGTAGCACCTGTTCTGGAACCCGTAAAGGATTAGCACTGGATCAGTATTGGGTAATATGGGTTTTTGAGAGGTGGACATGCATATTTGTTAGTTGTATTGAGCAGGAAAATGGAGGCATAGAAGCGGGGAGAGTCTATAAAGTGTTATTTGGGAGATCATAGTAGTAAGATGAGTTGGGATGAGTAGAAGGAGAGATAGAGGAGAGAGTCTCTAGAAACGGAATAGGGAGATAATAGAAGTAAAATGAGTTTGTGATGAGTCAAAATAGGGATACATGAGGGAAGAATTTAGAAATGGTTGTTTTGGAGATAATAGTAGTAACATGAGGTTTGAGGTGAGCCAAGGAGGGAGGAGTCTAGAAAGGGTTATTTTGGGGAACATAGTAGTAGAATGAGGTTTGCAATGAATCAGAGAGTCGAGGTAGAGGATACACTGAGAGAGATTTAGGGTGAAACAGAGTAGTGTATTAGAGAGATTCAAACGCTTTGTCTTCTACAGTAAGAATACAGTATTAATGACTTGGATACATTACTACCTAGAAAGGGTATACATGTATAAAGAAGATAACATAACAAGATTTACATTTGTATTGTATAAACCCAGACTTTCAAGTGTTGCTGTATTTAAAACAAATGTATTTGTGCATTTGTATATCTATTTTTTTATTTATTTTTTATTTTATCTTTTCCTCAATATTTCAATAGTGAAGCACTTGTAGATAAAATAGGTATGATAATATTTTCATATTGTGATAGATAAAGACCGATAAGCATCTAATCAAATAAATTATATAAAAACTATGTAGTGACCTATAAACATGTTAACCATAGAATTACATACATATATATTTAACCATAATTAATGCGTACATTTGTTTGCGTACATATGGTTATTATTTAATAACCATAGTTATTATACATATTTATGCAAATAAATACACATATCTAAATACATACATATATTCAAATTATACATGTTTACATACACAGTGATATGCTGTTTATTACTGTTCGACTATTGTGGTTATGTAGACAAGAGCCAACTTCTGTGTAATCTTCTGAAGATAAGATAGCTATTCAAAGCTCTTATGTTTGAGGCTAAAGAATTCCATGGTTTGGCTGCTTGTACAGAGAAAGATGTACCCCCTATGTTTTCTTTCTTGTATGGTCAGATTTTAAGATGAGTTTCCAATCTTGATGCGAGGTTAAAGACATGCCAAGCAGAATTACTCCCAGCAAAGGACACTGGGGACAATGTTTTTACTTTGTAACAAAAGAAAGACTATGGGACATTACCTAAGAATGGCTACCCTAAAGAATTCTGAAGGTGTGGGCTCTTTAAGGTAAACTTACTTTCCAGCCACATTGGAGGAGTTTTCCACAGTGGTCTTTCAAAGAGGATAGTAAGGTTTTGGCCAGAGTAAGGTTTTAGCCACATCTATCAAACGTAACTTTCTAAAAGTGGAATATTGTCATACTATTTACAGAGTAAAATTTCACAAGCTGCAACACTGACATGTGGTTATTGAACACCCTTGCCTACTAAGGATCCAAGCATTACTGGCAGAGTGATCTTTAACTCCCTAATCCACTGATCCCAATGGATCTTCAAGTGTTTGTCCAGCTTGGTAACTAATTCCCTGCTAATGGAATTTCACCATTAATTGGTATTTGACCCATTCTCTTCTCACTAAACACAACCTCCATTGAAGACACTGGGGCACATTTATAGCTAATTGGTAATGGGACATCTCCCAATAGTTTGTGGATATTTCATCCTCCCAACTATTGGTTACCACGCTCTAATCATCAGTGGAAACCACTGTGTAACTTCGTAAAAAATATAATGAGATTGCTAACCTTTACATGCATGATCTTATTTTGCCGATTGATTCCTACTGTTAATTTATTTTCACAAACTTGAGGGAATGTGCTCAGATTTTCTCACAATTTCATGTAATAGGCAGAAGTGAAATCGTATGCATTTACACTCCTCTAATTATTATCAAACAAGGCCAGCAACATGAATTAATTCATGAAACTGAACTTCAGTGCTGCATTTCATAAATGTATTACCTTCGATTAAATGAAATGTTCCTTCTTCATAAAAGAAATAACACAAGGTAGTCAGATATACAAAACCTTGACTACAGATGTCAGCTGACTAATCAAAATGTTGAGATTCGGGGTTAAAAAAACCAGGCCAAACAAAGGATACAGACTAAAGATAGAGAATACAAAGATTGGATACATTTCCCCATATATTTTTAAGAGGTGCATCAGGGAAACATGCTACTATCCCCAATTGTAATTTGTGCCTATTTTAAGTCTAGATTTTGATAGTGATAAACAATATCAGGTCCTGTATCCTGTCTTTCCTCATTATGTTACTCTTTGAACAGGTCATGAGTACTGTAAAGGTGGCAAGAACCTTTAGTGCACCTTTCGTGTACATAGTGAAATGTATGTGAGTGGCCAGTTATTCACTCGATAACGCGAATCGAATGTAACTTGCCCCTGAGCATTTGGAGGAATCACAGAGTTTAGCTATGTGGAGCACAGAATAGCTTAAAAGCTAGCTGTTATCATGATTGACCAGTCCATGCATGAAGGAAAGGTTAATGTTACTGATATAGGAAGTTGCCACGTTTATTAGGATAGGAAATGTGGGACTGCAAAAAAGTAATTCATAGATACTATAGGGCATATTTATAAGAACTGACGCAATGCTGCATTGTGGCAGCTTTGCGTCTGAGAAACGTGGTCTGCTTTGTGTCACTTCTGTGCAACATGGCTGCGCTGTATTTATGGTAGAGCGCACCATGTCACAAGAACCGAAGATGTGTTAAAAACTCCAATGCAGAGGTGGGAAGAGCAATGCAAAGTGTTGTAACGCAACTGCTCTTACGTGATGTAAATTTGATTTGCATGTTGTAAAGAACCTTTAAGTGTCGCAAATCATCTTTGTGTCACCATTCATTGTATGTTGGGAAGCTTTGCAAAGCGACACATTAAAATCAACAGCACTTCCATACACCAAAATAACAGGGAAAAATGGAGGGCAACAACAGCATCCCCAGCCAAGATGACCAAACAGCAGCCCAGGGGAAGAGAAAGAGTAATTTCAGTGAGGAGGAGACCCACATATTAACAGCTGGGAAGACAAAGAACAAACAACTTCTATTCCTTACCTTCAAATTGTCATTAAGAACGAAGGAAGCCATTTAGCAACCCATAGTGGATAAAATCAACAGTGTAGTCAAAACAAAAAGGTCAATGGTTGTGGTATTGGGTTCCCAAGGCCTACATGCTCCGCAGAATACCCACTTACACCAAAAGAACTGTTGGCACGGAAACTGAAAAGTACAAAAGACAAGTTTATTAAGACCCCATGGGGTGGTGGTACATTCCTACAGCACCCTTCGGTAATGCAAGAAGTATCACACCGAACGTTGGTGCGAGTCCTTCTTTTATACAATTTACAGGCAATAAAAAGGTAGGCGGTACATGGTTACAGAGTTTTAGGTACATATATGGTCATTTTTGGAACACAGCCAACTCATGGGAGTGGTTACGACTCCACTGGTCAGTTTGGCGGAACATTCCTGAGGGGTGACTGGTCAGTTGGAACTGCGCATGTACAGGCTTGACCGTTACTAAAAAAAGCCTGTTGCTGGGCAAAACTCGAGTGGTCAGCGGCACGGACAAAGGACTAAAGAGCATGCTGACCACGAGGCCGCTCATTCCCTAAAATGGCCACCGTAACATACAAAATGGCGTTTTCCAATAAGGCCAAGTAAAGGGAAATAACGTGTAGCAAAGCCAAACGCTAACCCAGTCATTTGCCAAATTACGACAGACGACCCTTTTAGCGTTTAGCTGAAGCTACCTCATAGTGGACGTAGTCGGGATACTCATCTTCAATATCAATTGACATAATTTGAGCCACTTCTTTATGAAGCATCAATTCATTTTGGGCAAGAGCTCGTCTAGATGGAATACAAGCTGATAAACACATAGAACATAATGCAGGGCCACATTGTATACATAAACACAAGAAGAATAATACCCCAACTATAATACATAAGATTGTCAGTAGCTTCCAGCCCCATGTACTAAGCATTGACCAGAACCACCCCGAAAGGGTCCATGTACCATTGTCCGGGTGTATTTCAGCAGCGATTTTGTGCAGTTTTGATATAGCATCATATACAGATGGTGAGTTGTCAGGCACGTAAACACAGCAGCTACTTCCGATAATTCTACATGCCCCCCCTCGATCGGCTAGAACTACATCAAGAACCATTCGGTTCTGAAGCGTAACAATTCTAGATATTTGAAGCTCTTCTGTTATATTCCCCAATGCAAAAGCGGTATCATTAGCTACAGCCTCAACAACACGGGTCAGTCGTCGTATTTTCCGACTGTTCAGAGCAGCCCCCACAAAGGAAAACAAACCCAAATTGAAATCTACATATTGTTGTAGTGCAGTATCGGTTTGGTCAATGTCTTCCAGGACTACAGCACGTTTAACTCTATTTAACACAAAGTCATGGTACAGTATATAGTCATTATGGTACATGGGTGGGGCAATGAATACAGGGGGCAATACAAAAGAGATATAACATGTACCTAGCCATCCTAACGGGAGCTGATGATAACCTTTATTACCACAGATGAAATATGTATTTCGGGATACCACAAATGATATGCCATTCGGACTGTCAAATGTAAGTGTGGTGTTACATTCGCTTTTTCCAACCGGGATAGTACCTTTATTTCGTATACAAAGATCTGCCTTAGTATCAATGACATTAATAACATGAGAACTGGACATTTTAATGTTCCTTTGGTTACTGTAAACCCGGGGTGCAGATACATTATCGGGGCGGTACTCCTCCCATTCAAAACGAGTACCTTCAGCTTGCGGATAGCCATTCCGGTCATGGTAACATATTTTATTCAAACGGAACAGCACCCCCCCTTTTGTTGGCCAGCGCAAAGTGAATAGAAGAGTATACCAAGCATTGCAGGAACCATTATGGGAAAACGGGAGTGGGATGAGCGGCGTGCCCCCTTTCTTCTGATGCCCAGGCAACATCCCACACACCCAACAGTTAGAAGTGTTCGTCATATTGTGAGTATGATGCAAGATTTGAATGAAGCTATTGTTCAAGTAAGTCTGTCGTGCCGTTCTTCATGATAGGGTAAGATGAAATTAAAATGTTCAGATGGAGCCGGGGTAGTTGGCAGCAAATGTTCTCGTACAGGCACCACAAGTTCTACTACCCAGGCTATCACTGCTATCACCACAATTGTCAATACGAACAAAATAGCACCAAGAATTCTCTTGTCTCGTGATGCAGAAGACGCCATAGTTCAAAGAGTTCACAATGTCTCAAATACACAACTAAAAAATAAAAACGTTAGTGCTGAGCTCCGAGGTAGCCGTTGTTTTCTTCTCCGGGGTCAAGACTGGTGTCACTACTCTTGGCAGAACTGATCCCCCCCCCTTGAGATTCCCGGCTTCCGTTTCACAAACCCCAGAGCGGTAACCAACCAGTCTCGCACCAAAAAAAAATCTTCTTCCTATCGTGGCCGCAGATTGTAGCGCTGTCGTCCAGAAACGGTGTGGTCCGGGAAGGCTCCCTCAGATTCGACCGACGTCACAGCTGGGCTCTTTTCTTCGTCCAAGATATCTCTGTAGTCGGACAGCACAGTAGGATTCACCAGGTCCGGAGAGACGCCACGGCAGTGAGTTGAATGCACCCACCGCTTCCTGTTGGTCACTCGCACAGCCGTTGGAGTCGCAAGCAGGACTTGCTCGGGGCCACGCCACCTCGGTTCCAAGCTGTTCGCTCTCTCAAACGACTTAATCATCACGTAGTCGCCAGGACGAAGATTGTGAGCCTCTCCAATGGAATTGTCAGGGAGCGCTTCTCGAACCTGTTGGTGAATAGAAAGTAAATAATTTTTTCATCGTGCCAAATAATCGTTCATCATTATACAAGGCACATCATGTAACAATCGCGGCTTAGGAACTCCCCATATATTCATAGGCCTTCCAAACACCACTTCATACGGTGTGAGGCCAGTTCGAGAGTGAGGCACTGATCTAATAGAGAGTAATGCTAGCGGCAAAGCGTCCGGCCACTTCAATGACGTGGACGCCACAATCTTAGCCAATTTTAGTTTCACGTGGCATTGTACCGCTCGACAAGACCTGCTGACTGAGGATGGAACACAGCATGAAACTTTTGCTGAATCCCCAATCACTTTAGCACATACTCCACAATTTTCCCAACAAAATGAGGACCATTATCGCTCCACAAAAATTTGCAAACTCCAAATCGAGGGAAGTACTCTTTGAGCAGAACCTTAGCTGTTGTCAAAGCTGTATTATCTTTCGTGGGGAAGGCCTCAACCCATTTGCCAAAGGCACACACCACCACTAAGACATACTTAAGGTTATTGCAATGCTCAAGCTGGATGTAATCCATTTGAAGTACCTCGAATGGTGCAGAAGGTGGAACAAACCCTCCTTTCGGAGTATGCGTCCCTTTTGCAGGATTGTGCTGTAAACATATCAAACAGGTCTGCACTACTCTCTTAGCAGTATTGGCAATCCCAGGATGCTCCCAAACTCGTGTTAACAATCGAGTGATTGCAAGAGTTCCAACATGTGCCAACCCATGTGTCATCTGGACCATCGCTTGCAAGTAAGCTGCAGGCAATTTCCATCGTTCCATGTCCTTGCTCCTCCAGCAACCCTCATCGTCCAACACCCCTTCTGCTGCCCATGTTACAAGTTCCGCTTCAGTCGCTGATTTTTGGATGTCTAGTATCTCTGCTCTAGCATCATGCCATCGTTCGGCCTGCGACTTCACTACATACATGGGGGAATCATTTCGGGACATAGCTGTTTGTCTTGCTATACTGTCTGCAAAAGCATTGCCTTGTCCCACTTTGTCAGTGACCTTTTTGTGTGCACTGCATTTGATTATCGCTACTTTCTTTGGACAAAGCAACGCGTTTAGGAGATCACGCACTAGTTCTCCGTGCATAATGTGTACTCCATGAGAGGTCAAAAACCCAGGCTCTCTCCAGAGTAAGCCGAAGTCATGCGCTACTCCGAAGGCGTACCGGCTGTCTGTGTAGATGTTCACGCATAAGCCAGCACTTAATTCGCAGGCTCTTGTCAAAGCTATCAGCTCCGCTGCTTGGGCCGATTTCTGGGGTATTCGTGCTGTTTCTACCACTGTCTTATGCGTCGTGATCGCATATGCTGCAGAAGTCGTGCCATCTGGCAGCCTCAAACACGATCCATCAACCCACAGTTCCCCATCCACATCTGGAAGTGGCATATCCTGTAAGTCGACACGACCCTTTGTTTGTTCCTCGGTCAGGAAAACACAATCATGATGTTTTTCCTCCTGGCCCTCTTCAACCGGATAAGGCAATAAAGTGGCAGGGTTCAGAGTAGCACATCTTTTCAGTGTGATATGTGGCGCCAGGAGTGTGAGCTCATATCAGGTTAAACGTGCGCTCGTAAGATACTGAGTTTTTGTTTGATTTAACAGGGCATCTACTGCATGGGGAACTAGCACCAACAATTTATGCGACAAAACTATTCCCTCACTTTGCCGTATAGCTACTGCTGTTGCTGCAACTGCTCGGAAACACCCAGGTAACCCTCGTGCTACAGGATCAAGGATGGCTGAAAAATACGCGCATGGTCTCTGCTTATCCCCGTGTGCCTGCACTAACACTGATAACGCGCACCCATCTTTCTCGTGCACGTACAATGTGAAGATCTTTGTGTAATCTGGTGTACCTAACACGGGTTCAGAGCAAAGGGCCTGTCTCAATTGTTCAAAAGCATTTTGACATTCATCTGTCCATTCAAGGGGCATTGGTGTAGTTTTGGACAGTAGCGCTAACAAAGGTTTTAAAATGTGTGAAAACCCCATGATCCACTGTCTACAAAAGGACGTTAGTCCTATGAAGGCGCGTACATCTCTCTGAGTGCGGGGGACTGGCGTATCTAAAATCGCTTGAATTCGATCTGATGTTAATGCACGCCCCTCCTTAGACAAAAGATGACCGAGGTAGGTCACCTTGGGTCTACAGTATTGTAGCTTTTTCTTGGAGACTTTATGGTTGTTCTGAGCCAAAAAGGAAAGCAAAGCAAGTGTACTCTCCTCACATTGTGCATAAGTGTCTGCAGCCAATAGGAGATCATCAACATACTGTATAAGAGCCACTCCGGATTGTAATTCAAAAGAGTCAAGCTGTCTTTTTAAAGCCTGGCTATAGATGCTGGGACTCTCAGTGTAACCTTGAGGAACACGACAAAATCTATACGATTTATTATTTAACGTGAAGCCAAATAGGTATCTGCTGTCGGAATGAATGGAAATGGAAAAGAATGCATTCTTAAGGTCGATAACAAAAAAGGTCGTCGCTGTTGGGGGGACCAATGTAAGCAATGTCGTGATGTCAGACACCACCGGGTATTGGGGAATGACAATTTTGTTAATTTCTCTCAAATCAATAATAAATCGATAGACCTTGTCGTCAGTGTCTTTCTTAAGGATCGGAAGAATAGGGCTGTTACAGACATTGTAAGGAACTTCCTCCACTACTCCTGCAATGATCAAATCCTGAACGATATGCGTCAGAGCAATTTCACCTTCCCTAGAGATCTTATACTGTGGTACACGTGGCAAAAGTACTCCCTCCTTAACAGTGATTCGAATAGGTGGAATAAGCATCTGTCCCACATCCGTATCTGATGTCGCCCATAACGTGTGTGGGAGAGAGGCTAAAGCTTCAATTTCCTTCATTGTACAAAATCTGTCTGAATCTGGGTAATTGTCGTTCAAAATAACCCGCACTCCTTCAGGAGCGCAACGTATCGTTGCTCGAAAGTATTTGAGCAAATCAATGCCCATAATATTATCTGGAGTGTGAGGTGACAACAAAAATGGACAAAAGCTGAATTTGTCAATACAAAGTGCAAGAGGTTGTGATAATGGGCTAGGAGAGGGTGTGCCATCAAACCCTGTACATGTTATCGTTTCGCCAGACAGGGGAGCCCTTGGAACCAAGTTTTTGGACAAAGCACTACGAGTAGCTCCTGTGTCAACTAAAAACTGATCAGTAGAACCCAAAATGCCCGCTGATACGTATGGACCTCTTTGATTTACTGGCACTTCAACTGATTCCGTACCCCATCCTACACAATCCTATGCATGCACATAATCCTGATGCTCCACATTCTCACCCTCCGATATCTGATATTGATTCCGTCTATCAAAGGTATTTCGTTCGTCCTGACCACGACCCCTCGCTTCAAACCTACCACGATCACTTCCGCCACCTCTCGCTCCTGAATAACTATTCCGTGACCTTCCACCACCTCGACCACGCTGGCTACGTTGCTCGCGAAGTACCGGACAATCTTCAGCCCAATGCCCGAACTCTTTACAATATGCACATTGGTCCTCAGCAATGTCAGTACGACCGTACGACGCATTACCCCCTCCTCGCCTGCCTCTATCATTCCCTCTAGATTGCGCACCGCGAACCTGTGCCAACATCACCTTCGTTTTCAATTCCTTCGTTTTCTTATCAACACTTTCTTTAGCCTCTAATTCCTGCCGCTCATAATACTGAGCCACAGTTAACAAAGACGCAGGGGTCGCCGTGGTCCAGGAACTTTCACTTGTTTTTAACCGTTTTGCAATCTCCAGTAGGAGATTAGCCATATACTTATCAACAAACAGATGCCTACCCGTATCATCTGTTAACGATTGACCACTGTAATCATGAAACGCTTCTTCGAAACGTGTAAAGAAATCAGATACCGATTCGTCTGGCTCTGTTTGCACGAAGCTAGCATAGTCCAATCAATCTTTTTAGGAGGAACAAGCGTTTTTAGTTTGTTCAAAATAGCCGCTGGGAGTTCTAAAATTAAATCACATGGTTTGCATGCAGGTTCCCTGTCTAAGTCAGCCTGGCTTATTTCCTTCCAAGTTGCCCCAAACATCGCTTGATCATTAGTCTTACGAATCGACCTCCATATATCAGGCGGAAGGATTAACCCAAAGAAAAGATCTATATCAACAAGAGTCATAACACAAGAGGAAATGGCCCCCTCCACCCCTTCATAGAATGCGGCCGGATTCTTACGGAGATCAGGTAAAGCATTTTTCAATGCCATAACATCTGCTCTATTCCAAGGCGTATACACCCAATTATATACAAAATACCCCTTTGAATTTGCCGACGTTTTATCATCATCTGTACCGTCCCCTTTAGGGGGAACATACAAAGGTGCAGCTTCACGCATAGGCATAACATGCACTTTAGAATTCTTATCTGAGCCCCGGATAGAACGCTCTTTGGACTGCTCCGCCGACCCCGGCGCGGACTCCTTGTCTGCTTTTCGTGCTTCCCGCAATCTGGACGCCTCATCCCGTAGCTGGAGCAGTCGCGTGAAAAAGTCATCTGCATCTGCAAGAACAAATACACCTTTACTCAAATTCTCACGATGGACCGACATATCCTTAGGTTCTAAGTCCTCTGAATGTCTACGGAATCGAGTAATAACTTCATCTGCAAGAGTATTCAAAAAACACATCAATTCTCGTTCTGTCCACTTATTCTTTTCAGCTACAACTTCTGACACAGTTATCTGATTCAGATTTAGCTTCCTAGCAAAACTACGCAAATCCGCGGCTCTCTGAGCAGATAACCTGACACTCGACTTATCCGTCTTATCCGACTTATCCTGTTCTTCATCACCAGAATCCTCAGTCGGGCCGTAGGCTGAACGTACGGAGGCGGAGATCGATCTAATAACGAAAAATCATCAATTTCATTATTAAGGACAGGGTAAAGCGGACGTCGAATAGGAAATTGACCGGTCGTTTGCAAATTACGTTCCCGTGCCTCCCTCTCTTTCTTCTCCTGCGCCTCCTTCTCCTCAAGCTGTAAAGCTTTATCTCGAGCAGCCTTGCGCTGCCCTTTGTCCGCCAAGGCAACCTCACGCTTCATACGTTCACGCACCGCTTTCTCCCACATTCGCACACAATCAAACATATCCTGTCTAGACCTGCGCTGAAACAAACATTGCTCCACAAACTGAACCTTTCGCAAATCAAACGACCCATGTAGTGGCCATTGCAACTCGGTTCTAGTGTATTTATGCCATAATTTACTGTACAGTATAGGGGGAAGGCCAAATTTCACATACATCTCACGATTAGGTGTTCCCTCTGGGGAGCCGGCTGAGATTCTGTTAATCTATATGTGGTACCATTTCCAAGACAGCACATCGCTCAGAGTGTGCTTAAAACAGGCATGTTCAAAAAGTACCACGAAAACGTGATACCGTAAAAATGGCACTTACAGTACTTCACACAAATGTGCCGCTCAAAGTACGAACAAAGTTAGAGAAACATCTCTACATGCCTGCCTATGTGAAGTACACTACACATATATTCAAAGTTCACAAAGCAAAATGTTAGCTAACTCAAATCGTAGTCACAATCATAGAACTTCAGTTAGCGTCCGTAGACTACCTTACCGATCACAAATCTTACCCAATCTCAAATATCCAGATTCCAACTGCCAAGGTCTTTGATCGAATCAGCCAAACGGGCACTGTACAGCAACGCAGACGAACAGGATCTCAGTCGGAGACCGGCGCCACCTGGAAGGTCAGATCAGAAGGAAGGGAAGAAAACACTGTGGGTGCCAAGACTCGGGTCACTCAGTGGCAGCGTACGCGTCCATGGCGAGTTGTCAATCCTTCGTCACGACCTCTCCTTCGGACATCCAAGTCGCCGATGAGTCCCTTCGTGGTCGCCAATTTGTGGTATTGGGTTCCCAAGGCCTACATGCTCCGCAGAATACCCACTTACACCAAAAGAACTGTTGGCACGGAAACTGAAAAGTACAAAAGACAAGTTTATTAAGACCCCATGGGGTGGTGGTACATTCCTACAGCACCCTTCGGTAATGCAAGAAGTATCACACCGAACGTTGGTGCGAGTCCTTCTGTTATACAATTTACAGGCAATAAAAAGGTAGGCGGTACATGGTTACAGAGTTTTAGGTACATAAATGGTCATTTTTGGAACACAGCCAACTCATGGGAGTGGTTACGACTCCACTGGTCAGTTTGGCGGAACATTCCTGAGGGGTGACTGGTCAGTTGGAACTGCGCATGTACAGGCTTGACCGTTACTAAAAATAGCCTGTTGCTGGGCAAAACTTGAGTGGTCAGCGGCACGGACAAAGGACTAAAGAGCATGCTGACCAAGAGGCCGCTCATTCCCTAAAATGGCCACCGTAACATACAAAATGGCGTTTTCGAATAAGGCCAAGTAAAGGGAAATAACGTGTAGCAAAGCCAAACGCTAACCCAGTCATTTGCCAAATTACGACATGGTGGAGTGCAAGAAGAAGTAGCATTACTACAGGTACAGGACCAAAGATTAACTGGCCAGGATCCTTAGGCAAGCCATGGGGGCCAGATGAGGCCACCTGATTTTAAGGAGGAATTCGACCCATTGAAGGAGCAGGTGGTGTTGTTCAACCCAACAGAGTTAGCGGCAGGAGATTCTCGACAGGACAGTGCTGCAGTTGAGGACCAGTAAGAGCTACAGGGTAGATGAAAACAATTGAATATATGGGTTAAACTGCCATGCAGGGCAGTGCAGCAAGACACTTTGATACATTGTGTTGTGTGCAAGTAAAAAGGCAGGTATATCTCACATATTCACTCCTCCATCACATAACTGATTTTATTGGTCAGTCACGTTTATTTTTGTCCAGCTCTGCCAAGTTTCTCTTGTGTGTGATGTGTTTCCCCAGTCCAGGATGTCCTCTGAATCCTGGGACTTGTATTGTAATCTACAACT
Organism: Lissotriton vulgaris; assembly: GCF_964263255.1. NCBI lineage: Eukaryota > Metazoa > Chordata > Amphibia > Caudata > Salamandridae > Lissotriton > Lissotriton vulgaris. The sequence goes on from NC_141694.1 coordinate 661,264,230, forward strand.
TGATTGACTAGGACTACAAGTCCCACAACACATAAGAAAACACCTAGACTAGAGCAGCACATCAGGCATAGACCTTGGAAACTTTGCAGATATGTCAGTGCCAATGCAGGCCCCCTTGCACCATGAAGCCAGTGTACTTGTCTTGGGGCTAGGCAGCCAAATGCGGAATGTAATTTAATGCAACATAGTATTGTTTCCCAGAGATTAATTTATCACACATGAGGGTCTCCAGGTGCTGAGTATGTGCAGGCTCTAGAAGTAAGATCACAAGAAAATCAGTGTGTACAATCACTAGCACTAAACCATATTGCACACAGCTGTACCGATGTGCTGGGTGGGGTTTCACAGGTGTTGGCAGCCATTCTACCTCCTGTTTTGCTCAAATGGATATTATGGGTGGAAGTGATTGCAAGTGATGTACAGCTGAGGTGCATTATTGTTTATTGGATTGGAAGCATAGATGGGGTGTGACCTATGTGGGCTTCTGGTAGTGTAGTGCCTTGTAGGTGTGGCTGAGCATATTGAAATGGCAGTGTGTCTTAATGGGGAGCTATTGTATCTTAAGGAGGTGAGGTGTGATGTGTGTGACGCAAGGTAGGCTGAGTTATAGTCTGGCATTGCTTTGTTTGATACTTGTGTAGCAGCTGTGCAGAGATACGTGGTAGAAGACCTTGGTGTACTGCAGTCAACATTAAATGAGGGCATGAGTGATGGTCTCACAAGTGTCAGGAGGGTTGTACGGCAATACAACACAGGCTTTTACCCCGCATGCCATTACAACGCAGTTTTTACAATGCAAGTCGTTGCAACGACTTGTGTTGGGGGTCGCCGGATAGTGGAATAGTTTAATTTTCTATTCCAACTCCAGCCCACGTTGATAGTAGGGAAGGTGTTGGATAGAAATGAAACTATTCCCTATCCTATAGTGCCCTCCAGTGCAAGTCGTTGTAACGACTTGCGTTGTAATAGCAGCGTTGTAATTGCAGTGCGGGGTAATGCCCGCGTTGTTATGGATGTTTCCCGTCAAGAGGGAGCCATAAGAAGAAAAGTCTGACTAGGCTAAATATGTGAAAGGAGGTGGAGGTGAAACAGGGAATTGTGGTGAAGTCTGTGTGAAATAGGAATCCACTATGAGGGTCAGTTTTCTGGGATGGTTGGAGGAGGTGTTCTAGCCTAGTCTTGTGGCAATCAAGATATACATGTTGCTGAATATCCACATTACTATCTGGTGGGGTTCAGTATAAGCCATTACTCTCACATACAGGTAGACATGTTGGTCAATGGCATAATGTAACAAATATTGGTGGTGTTGGTGTCTCCTTAGAGTGAATGTATGATCTGGGTATCATCAGTTTGTGAGATAAAGTATAGTCCAAGGGTCTACATGATGATTGTCAGAGGAGTCATGTACAAGTACACATGAGTGGGACTGAGTGAAGATATTTGCGGGACTCCGCAGATTATAATCTTGGGTCCCGAGGAAATTGAGTGAGCTTGACCTGTTTGATAGTTCCAAGTGTGAAATGGCTATTCCCTGCAGAGATGCTTCTCATTATCTACTGTTGTGGGCTCTGGAGATGACTTTGTGTGTGTGTGTGTGTGTGTGCTAGGAAACAACAGGATTCCACAAAATAAGCAAAGTATGATAGATACATGTCCTTCCCATTTCTGCAGTGTAGTAAGGTTGCTTACTGGGTAGAGATGTGTCTCAAATATGACCGCTACAATATTGGACAAAACTGCATTCAACACAGTACATCAAGCCAGAGTGGTGTGTTGTACAGAGTAAAAGGCACAGTGCAGGATAATATGTAACACATAAACAACAACATTACTTGATCAGTGCTGGGACACTAACTGATGGCTAGAGGGCAGGCCCGGACTGGCTGTTGTGGGCACCGGGCAATCCCCTGGTAGGCCGCATGGGTGTGGGCCAGTTTTGGGCCCCTGGGGGCCGTTTTTGTTACAGGGCAGTTTTTGCAGCATAGCTGCAAATACGGCCCTGTAACAAAATCAGCCAAAAACCGGCTCTGGCAAAGAGCGCGGTCGCACCCACAAAGCTCCCGAGGGGAGGGGGGGCCAGCCGAGCACTTTGCCAGGGCCGGTTTTGGTTCCCAGTCCGGCCCTGCTACAGGGGATGCAGCCACCCTTGTGACATGGTGCAAAGGTCTCCGAAGTATGTGCCAAGAAGCTAACGTCACATCAGTGTAGCCACACACCAGAAAAGCAATGTATAATGTGAAATGAGGCCCTTACCTGCATTCACTCTTTCATGCGGGACAGGTCAGAAAGCTACCTAGCTGTGTATCATTGTGTGCCATTACATAAATATGCCCCCTTGTTCATACAGCTGTTATGTGAACAATGCAAAGGTATTACCATGTTAAAGGCAACAATAGTGTACGTGGGTCTCAAAATCAGTCTGATTGCCACCAAATTCATCTATGTATACATCTGTCATGGATCCTTAGTGATATACTTCTATCTCTTCCCAGAGGGACAAACAATACCTTCAGTAGAGAAACCTGTTGGTAGAAAAAACACAAATGGATTCCCTGAGCACAAAGTACATGTATCAGTGAGTATTACAGATAAAATCTATTCACAAATAATTGTCCATATCGGTGCATCCAAAATGTGAAAAAATCCTTATTTTATTCTCAGTCCATAGGTGTTCATGAAGACTTGTAGATACAGCAGTACAATCTTGATACAGTACACAACAGCCAAACGCCAACACGTGTTTCGTCAGGGGGAATTACCCAATGACTTCTTCAGGGCCTTATTTATTCACACTTTTAGTGCCATACAGTCACGATCATGTCAGAGACCTTTATTTTTAATTCTCCTTAAATCGGTATCAACTGTTCCCAAAACACTGTCTTCATGAATATATTTTGGTAAATAACGCCTGGCAATATCAGCCTTCACCCTGTGGAACCATCCTTAGTATCTCGGGTTCTACGACCAGAAGCGTGTATCCGATTCTGTTTCCAATCCGGCATGTACTTTGTGCTCTGGGAATCCATTTGTGTTTTTTCTACTGTGACGGAATTACGTTGTAATTGCTGTCTTTCGACAGCGTTAGGTGGTAGCTGTCTTTGGTTCCCTTGATGCCTCTTTAAAACAATTCTCTCTTTACCATTTGCCACATGGACTATGCACTGTTAAAACCTCACCATCTGTTGCTTTAACCTGTTGGTAATTCTATCCTTGCCCCCATGGATAGTGACACCTTTTCACAATTTTTGGATTCTTTTGAATCTTCTTCCCCAGTCGTGGCAAGCAAAAATGATATTGCAGGGGCTCCAGAGGCTGTATAATCCCAGCTGAGGACTATGCTGACCCCCACGCTGAATTGCAAGGGCGAGTCTTATGAGTCAGGGAGCAAATGGCTGATGAGGTGCTGGTGGGTATGGCTACCATAGCAGGCATCCTAGAAGGAGTTTGTAAGTGTCTGAGCCCTAATAATGGTGTCAAAAAGGCTATTACAGACACCTACTCTTGGTATCATGTGATTGATGAGCCCCTAAATGGCATCACTGGTGTCACGATACAGAGGGCTCAACAACAGTCCTCTACATCCGACACCGGTAAAGTTGCCACACAGCTGGAGACCATCCGTAACATCATGGAATCCCTGGAGTGCAAGTTGGACTTCTACAATGAGTGCCCTCAATAGCAACGTTGTTGCTTTGCTAGCAACCAACCAGACACTTGCCAAGGATTGCCAGGCTGCCATACTGGCACAGACAAATGTTGTTATGGACATGGGAGCTATAGTGTCTGCCCTGATGTGTGTATGCATCAGGAACCTACCATACAAACACCACCAACTGCAGGGGATGCACAATTTCCATCAGAGGAGAAAAATGTGGAGTTCCCAGGTTTCTGTTGGCAATCTGCCCGATAACATTTGTCAGTACCTCCTTGCCAGTTTCCTAGAGGTCCTGTGTTTGACATCATTGCACCTCCTTTGTCACTTAGTTCTGTATGGTTTGTTTGTGCTTCTGTTGATCTTATCCACTTGAGAATTTTGAAACAACCCGACCTTCCCTAATGGAATTTGTACCTCCACACTGAAATACTCCTCACCTCAAAATGTTGCATGACATTTCTCCCAAATAGACTCTCTCTGGTCATCTAAGCTCTCATTAACTGTTGGTGTTGCCCAAAATTGTACTATTGTACTCTTAAAAATCATTGTGAGGGACCTACAATCTTGAATACAAATTACTCTTAAACGCCAATTTTTTTTCTAACTCACAAATAGTATTGCGTGTATTTTTTTGCTGAACGGACAGCATGAACCATAGTGAAAGCATAGCATCCTTACCCACATTTTTGTACCTCTAGAAGAGTGAGCTGAAGTCAATTGCACCTGCTGTCTTGGGATGTGCACCTACACCAATTACTCCACTGCAATGGTATGATGAAAGTGTTGTCTACCAATGGAACGTCAGAGTGTAATAACAAACTGCAGTTACTGGAAAATAACATACAGTGAGAATCTGTTTCTAATCACACAAATCCTTACCAGCTATGAATGGGATATGTGAGGCCATAACACTGTTCCACTCATCCACATAAATGTACCTCAGTGAGCATGACAACTTGATCATCCTCAAATGATAACCTCACTGCTTACACTGAAAAGATTCTACAGTACAGAAACCTGCATGGTTTTAATATTAATAGGCAGACACTCATGGCCATATTTATTTCTCAGGACTTATCATTATACCTCTGCCACAAAAGGATACAAAAGACCCATCCAATGCCTTGAATGTCAGCAACCAAGAAATTCAAGGCTCATGTTGGGAACCTGTGTCAACTGAAAAATGGTCACGAATTGCTACACTGGTATAAGTAGGGAACATGTGTTCCTCTGTCCATGAAAGGCCTAATATATGTTAAGTGTGAGTCCAACCACACATTGCATATTTTTCACATTGTCAGTGCCAGACCACAGAATGCAAAAACAATGCAACACCTCCCCAGGGGGGCAGGACATGGACGATTTATGGGCATGAAACTTTGAAAGTAGTTAACCAAGGTGAGCTGCATGAAATGCCACACTTAGCAAGTATTCAATGCCAATGATGATTGAGATTCTCCAGGAAGGTGTGGATACAATCATAATTTGGAATCAGTCAACAACAATTTCACACTTGAACAATTGTGCAAGGGTGTGTATCCCAGTGTAGCCAGGGAACTGAAATCTGTAGTGAAAAAACTATTCAACCTATACCTGCCCTATCACTTTCACACAGAGTGCTACAATAGGAGACTATCTGTATTGTGCTGTGTGTAAAATCACCAAATATGGCCCACGTACAGTGTTTAAAGTATGGAAAAGGGTCCATACTTGACACAAATGTGAGGGAGACTGACAGCTGTCCATAGGCCTTTGAAAAAGCAACACATACCTTCAAAGACTGCTGGTCAAGAGATGCATCATGCGCCCAGCTCAACTTACTCAATCGTACTAACTCGTACATATGAAATGATGACAAACTAGTGAAAGAGAAGTAATCTAATCGTACAAAAACAATATAAACTACCTACACCTACCTACCCTACACTAACTAATCTTAACACTAGCTTACACTATCTTCACTTATCTAAAACCACCTACACCTGCCTAGCCAACACTAGCTAAGTTTAACACTAGCCTACACTATGTTAACTTGTCTTAAACTATCTTAGGCAACACACACACAACAAGATAAAAATCAACCCCTCACTCCCCTTAATACACATAGATGGGTGGAATACAAACAACAACTACACCTAAACATATACTACCTATACATGTACATGTAAACCTAAACAAATATAAATATGTGTAGGTTTCGCCTGCACAGCTCTTGTGCTGTGCTTGTGAAATCTATTGTATGTAATATAAATCTTAAAGGGGCTTACATCCTGCCCTTACTATTAAGTTTTCGGTGTGCTTTCCTCTCACTTTTCTTACTTTTCTTCCATTTCTATTGCTTGTAGCATACTATTTCCGGTTGTTCTTGTGTGTTTATCTTATCCGTTTCTGTGGCCCAAGAACTCATTTTCATCCGTGAACTTATTTGTTATTTACAAGCGAGCACTCTCGTCCTCCTCCCACTCTTAGCTATGTTTCTATTACTTAGAGATCGGCACCCGTGCTTACTTTCCCCTATGCTCCTTTGAGTTTATTTTTTTCTCCCATGCAGGTTGCTACTATGCGTAAATACCTTTCTCATTCATGTGTGTTATTGATGTGCACGTGACTTGGTGCATTCCTTTTTTGCCCACGTACGTTGTTAGTGTGCGTGCACATGTATTCCTTTCTCTCCCATGTGGGGTGTTGTGCCTGCTCGCGCGCTACTCTGTGTAGTTGCTGTCACCATGTTTTTGCCCACTGACTTCCTGCCCTCCTGATGTCTCCTCTGGTTTGCTTCTCTATGTTGCACAGGCAGATCTAGGGGTGTACTCCAATCGCCAGTGATCCAGTCCTGGTTTCCGTTGTCCCTGGTGCACTCACTGCACAGGGTGCTGCTGGGTAGGCTGGCCTGATGGGGAGGAGAAGGCAGTGCTTGATGGCGGGCAGGGGCCCGGGCTACACAATCCACTCCTCAGCGCTCAGTGCAATGCCCAGCAGCATGTTAAACTTAGCCGTAGGTGACTACAGATGCTACACAATATGCAGCCCATGGTGCAACAAACAGGCTTGGGCTACAGGGGCACAGTCTGTTTACAGCGACCTTTTATGGCATGCACATACATCCGGAGATAAGGATGTGGCTTTCACTGGGGCAGCAGGTGTATTAGCGCTGGCGCTCAGAGGCCTCAGGGCCCAATGAAGCCTGATTATTGTTGTACTTTTTGATTTTAACAGCAGTTACTGGTGGCAGTTTCCTTCCACGAGGGTCTGTGACACCTTGACTAAGCTGCTGGCCAGAATCCCACGTGAGTCACCAGCTCAATGCCCAGCAAGATTACAATTTGTCCCCATAGGAGTCACTTAAATACTTTTTATAAATTCTTAATTGGTCACAACAGTGATCTATCATTCAAAAAATGCAAGGAAAATACAGTATTTACTGTTATTTATTCTTTATAGATTATTTTCTTTATCAAAAACATACAAAATGGCAACATAACTACTACTCTGTGTACTGATTTCGTTTCTAGTAGTATATAACACCTTTTGTTTTTTAACATGGAAAAACAAAATACCATGTAGAGAGGAATTTATCTCAATAAACTTCATTCATTGTAACAACACAAGAGAGTGGTACAAATGACAACAAAACGGTGTTGGGCATCGACGTTTCGGTCCCTCGTCGGTTTATAAAATCCATAGGACCATCATCAGGACAAGTTGCACAAATATATCTACAAATACATGCAAAAATCAATAACACACTCCTTGCATACTAGGTATCGTCTAGTCACCCAAAGGGAAAACAAACTAACAACATGCACCCTACGTGTGACTAAAAAGTGTACAAACAACACCAAACCCAAGCGTAACAACCAGTGCACTGTGATGTTCTTACTACCTACGCAAAATTTAAAAAGGTCTTACCAAAGACCTCCAGCCAGAGGTTCTAAGCCCTAAAAGGACAATAATGTCCGAATATCTAAAAAATAAAGTAAATACCAGTGTAAGGCTTGTATCAAAGCATAAATCAATCTGTGCATGGAATGAAACACCTGAACACTATACTCACAAAAACAGCTTCAGTCAGTCAATCGGGTTATTTCATAAAAATATGCAAGGCACAGTGATACTCAACCTTAGCACAGCACAAGTGGTCTGAATTGGCTGATCGACTGCCGTGCTGCAGTTTAAGAGCTTCTCAATGGCTCACTTATTCACGCAATTACCTGCAGCTTGCAATCCCGGACCAATGCCAGAATGCGGCAGCCCACTTCCCCAGGTCACCTTTCACAGGTCTGTGCCGTAGGAAAAGTGAGTGCTTGGCAAATGGTTGGGGAGGACTTGATCTGTTGTAAAGCTAGCTGCATGGGCGCACTGGCTGGATAACAAGGAGCTTGCTCTGTTTAGCGCTCACTGCTTTTCAATTATATTCTTCTGTTTATTTCGATTAAGTGTTCACATAGACACCTCTGCCCCCCACTGTTGATTCTCGTGGATCAGTCATTTCCGATCTGCAGATGGAGAGGGAGTAAGCATGTGAATTTTTGAGGTCCAAATAGGGACATGTCCCAAGAATTTTGGTTAAAGTAACGAAGGGATGCTGCACCCCAATTCAACAAGACCGTCGGAAAGTACGTCCTTGATGCATAATAAATATACTCTGTCAGTGCCATGAGGCACTACATCTCTGAAGTCTCACTTCAGGTGTCCACTATGTAGTAATGTTCTTTACACAGCTGGATCTTGAGCACTCCTAGGGTGCTGCTGTTCTTAATTTTCATGGGTCTCCTAGGTCGCTATTGGGCAAGTACAACTGAGGAGCATCCAAATCCTATTTGCACAGCAGTAGGTCTCACCACACTGGGATTTGCACAGCCAACCTTTACATAGATCATCAATTTACTGCCTTGGCAAAATAGACTTGTTCCAAAAAAACATACATTCTTCTTAATCGAATGCAGAGCAGCCATGTTGTGGGTATGAAACCAGAAGCATCAGGCTGCAGCCAGTTCAGTTACTGAGCAGTGCATCAAGGCAGCACACGCTATTGTGTTTATGGTTTTGTACTCCAAGAGTAACAAGGAGTATCTTCAAAACAGCTGGGCTCTGAAGGCTGTACTTAGGTTGTCATTCACATGGCATTGATCTATCCTTTTCATTATGGATTTCCACCTGGCTACAGGTTTTATTTACATAACTTTTAAAGGTGATCCATTTGTCTTTTGAATATATTTTCTGCCCTGATTAACAACATCTGGTACATTTAACTTCATTTAAAATTTGACTATACATGCCAGAAACACCACCCCTGAAGAAACACAACAGGATAAGTCCACCTCCATAGACACCAGAAGTAGTGAAGCTATGGGAAATTCTATTGTTTTAGCAAGGTGGGGGTTAACTGGTGTCACAGAGGCATTAGTCACAGAACACTACACAGGGAGCCGCATTTCACAATGTTCTGATTTATGACACACCTGATTAATCACCCTTTTACTAACTAGAGCTGTATGCCCCTTCAGAATTAGCATAACTTTCTCCTCTGTGTGTAAATAGCCACCTCAGGGCAGGCATAAAATACACGCTTGAATAAAGAAATTGAAGAGGAAGATGGCGGCCGGTCGGGAGCTCCGAGCTCACCGAAAACGAAACTGAACACAAATCCTACTTTCCATTTATTTCACTGAAACGGAACATGCGGTTATGAAATACGCGCAAAGATGATCTACCTGGGGTATCGTGAAGCTTCCTGATTACCCAAAAAAAAACGACCCAGTATGCAGGTTCGCCCTCACACGTTGACCTCCGGAGTAAGCGGGACGGCGTGCACCGGGACCAGGGCGGCGGCATTGGATGTGAGCAAAGTCTGCCGGAAGGCGCTGGGAAGAATACCTTTCCTCTTCCGGGGGAATCTCGGCAGTAGCAGCGAAGTAGGAAACAGCAGCAGCTTAGGGACAGCGAAACTAACAAACTTGTCATATTTACATGTAAAGAAAGGAAGACACCTCCAAACTGACAAGAACGGGAACGTATCCCACAGGTACAAATCTAGTGGTCCACTTTCGGAAAACGCAATAGCAGAGAAGAAATCTGACCCAGAGAGGCGACGAAACCCCTTCACTATCCTAGAGGAGCCCAAGTACCAAAAACGACCTGAAAGGGAGACCCTGCTGTCATCTGAAATCGGAGCAAATCATCAAGAACTAAACCCCCACCAGGAAACCCGGGACGAGAGAACAATCTACACGTCCATGAGCAAGGTACAGGGGGGGGAAGGAGGCGAAAGGGCTGCTGCTCCAGACCTGATTGCTGGGTGTGAACAATTCAACCTTGAGGGTGGAAGCGAGGTGGTGAGGGGGAGTGAGAGGATAGAGAACGAAACAGCGGACAGACTAGACACCCCAGAAATTAGAAAGGCTGAGGGGGTAGCGGTATGAAAAACCACAATGAGAATGGTAGCAGAGTAAACTCCTCCTACTGCCTCAGAAATAGACAATTTTCAAAACAAAACATCTCGCCCTTAAAACAGACCATGGCTCCCAGGGGCACAAAAAGAAAACAGAGAGGGTCTTCTAACCTCAAAAGTTTATCGCAAAACATAAAAACTAGAGCGGCAAAAGCTAAAGAACAGGGAAAACCTCAACCGGAACAGAGGATTAAAGTAACTCCCTCCTTAAGATCCTTCTTTAAAGTCCAGCAACTGGTTCAGTCAGAGGCAGTAGTACTACTCAACAAGACAATTGTGAACCTTGAATTCCAACCTCAGACAACACAGTAAACACAACTCTTTTAATGGATGAGGGAGTGGGACTGCCAAATTCAGGATACAAGCCACAGATCATAAGTAAGCCCGCACGTATGGGAGAAATCCCACACGCAGCTCCACGATTGGATTCAACAATGAGCTCCAACACACCCCACATAACAGAACCTCCTATACAGCTTTCAAGTGATCCAGGAAATGACTCCTCCACTGTTAATCAGACCGAAAAACTAATGGATAAATTCATGGATAAAATGATGGGAGAAATGAGGGAGAGATTTACAGTGTCGGAAACCAACCAGAATAAAATACATGAAGTGTGCGAGAGTTTAGACCAGAAACTAAATGAACTGGGAGAAAGAGTCACTGCGGTCGAGTCCGCAGTAGAGACGCTTACCATAAAAGTGGACATAAATCAAAAGGATATGAGATCACTAAAAAAAGAAAAACTAGAATCGTTAGAAAATCAAGCAAGAAAAAACAACTTAAGAATATTAAACGTTCCAGAAAATCTGGAAGGGACGGACAATAAAAAGTTTATCATCTCCCTGCTAGAAGAATTTTTTCCATGGACTAAAGAGAACAATCTGATGGAGGATATTCAAAGGGTCCATAGAGATCCCTTTGGAAAGAGCAAAGAAAGGAGGACACCAAGAAAAATCTTAATTAATTTTAAGACTTACACACTAAAAGAGAACATTTTAAGTGAAGCTTTAAAAAATGGAACACTGAAAAAAGATAACTGGTCTTTTAGAATCCGCTCCGACATGTCCAAAGCAACCCAGGAAAGACAGTGGGAACTGGGGCAGTTCATGCAAGAATTAAAGTCCCTCAGGGCCACAGTACAAATGAAGGTCCCCGCAGCCCTCCAGATTACGTGGCGGAACAAAATGCACAATATTAGAGACCCCAAAGAGGTAGAAAATTTCATAGAACAGATCAAGGACCAACTACGAACGGAGAAATAAAAAATATATATATATATTAGAAAAGGGAAAGTGACCATTTAATCTCAGTGAAATAGGAGCTCGAAATGGGCGAAAATACCGCCCAGAAAGAAGAAGGGAGGCTTCTTCAGGGTGGGCAAAATTAAACGCCCAAAAAAATATCATCACAAAGTAAAACCAGACCACGGGTGGGGAGCAAACTAGGGAAAAAAAGGAAAAAATTTCCTCTTTAATTAAAATAAAAGTAGTTTTCGGGAAACAAAATACTCAAACCGGCCGAAAATATCACCCAAAAAAAAATTAAAAATAAATTACGACAAATCAGAAAAAAATTAATGTTCTGTCTTGGAATGTTAACGGACTCAGAACAGTTAATAGAAGGAGTAGAATCCTCGAATATTTGAAGGAAGCCGACACTGAAATTATCATACTGCAAAAGACACACCTTATAAGCACCGAGTGGGATCAAATAGTGAAAAAATTAAACTGGGTGGACACATGTATATGCACCAAACAAGATTGTAATATTAAAGGAGTAGCAATCATCATCAAAAAATCACTTAAAGCCAAGATCGAATACAAGGCAGTGGATAGCAAGGGAAGATGGGCTGTAGCCAAAGTAAGAATAAATAATAATATGCTATCTATAGTCGCCTACTACGGCCCAAATCTGGATGATCCGACTCCTCTTCAAAAACTTTATTCAGAGCTTTTTTCCACCACTGCCCCAATAATACTTGGCAGCGATTTTAACATCTTACTCGATCCCAAAACGGATAGATCCCCCCCTCACAAACATGTAAACCTACCCAAAATGAGGGAATGGATAGGAAATTATAAAAAAGATCTGGATTTGATAGAAATATGGAAACAAAAGGGAGACAACAGACAGCCATTTACATACCACAACAAAAAACTGGGACACAGATCCAGAATTGATTTCTTTTTGTTAGATAAGAGCTTACTAGGTAGCCTTAGAAGCATTGAGCATATACCAGCCCACCTATCTGACCACTCTGCAGTTCAATTAAAACCTCTAATGACAAATAATAACACAATACCCAGGTGGACAGTTGATCGGACTCTATTGTCTGATCCAAAATGCATAGATGAATTAACAAAATCTTCTGCAAACTTCTTTGAGGACAATCAAGTCGGCACGTCTAAACAAATTACCTGGGACACCTATAAGGCGGTTACTAGGGGGAAGTTGATACATCTGGGAGCTCATAAGTTTAAAATCAAGAAACAGGAAATTATAACTATGGAAAATTACATTAAACGTATGAAAGAACAAATTGCGACAGGAAGCCTCTTAGAAACGAAGGAAACATTAGAAAAAAAGAACCAAGAACTTAAGGAGAGATTAACCGACTACCTGGAGAACATAGTAAGGAAAAAATGGGAAGCAAGCAAACTGTCAAACCATGAATATGGGGAAGGATGCGGAAAAATGCTGGTGTGGAGAACTAAAATAGATCAAACAAGAAATAAAATATCTTGTATTCAGAACCATAACCAAATTACATCAAGTTCTGACGACTCCGTAATAATGCAGGAGTTTACAACCTTTTTTTCTAACCTGTACAAAGAGGATATAATTTCAACCGAAGATCAGATTGGAAACTATTTAGACGCCGTCCCACTCCCATCGTTAACAGAAGAGGAGAAAAAAGAGTTAAATAGTGACATTAGGGCCAGGCGCTCAATTGGCTGTGCTCCTTCCTGTCCGATAGATCGTTTGCTGTGGTCGAGGATAATGTATCCTCCCCCCAAATGGGTCTACAGTGTGGTGTTCCCCAGGGCTCCTCCCTCAGCCCAACCTTATTTAACATATACATGAGGCCATTGGCTGAGGTGGTACTGCCCTGGGGGGTCCAACTGGTGACATACGCAGACGATACCCAGCTCATCATCTCCCTGACCTCCCAAGCCGCCCCGTTTGCAAATCTTGCCACCTGTCTGGATAAGATCTATGACTGGATGGACAAATCCTTCCTAAAGTTAAATGGCGCAAAAACGGAGGTGATGATGCTGGGATACAACCCACCCACCACGGTGGAAAGTTGGTGGCCTTCTAGACTTGGCCAGTCTCCTCTACCAAAAGAAAAAATTAAAAGCTTGGGGGTCTGGCTAGACCCTGCTCTTAATTTTGCAGTACAGGCACGGAGGGTTGCAGGTACCTGCCTTGCCAACATCAGGCTACTGAGGAAAATTATTAGGCTTCTTCCCTTCGAAGCTAGGAAGATCCTGGTGCAAGCGTTGATCCTGACACGATTGGATTACGCCAACGCACTATATCTCGGTGCACCACTAGGGACAATCAAAACTTTACAGACAGTACAAAACTGTGCAGCACGATTGTTGCTGAATGTCCCGCGCAGATCATCCGTTAAGCCTGGTCTGCGCCAGCTTCACTGGTTACCAGTGAAACAGAGAGTGGAATTCAAAGCTCTGACTATGGTACATAAGGCAGTGAATAAAACTGGACCTGTGCTCATTCAATCCATGTTCTGCCTATATGCTCCCAAGCGGACCCTGAGATCCACCAACAAAAATCTGTTAGCGGTCCCCAAGACAAGGAGAGTGCGTACAGGAGGGAGACGTTTTTCCCTACATGCCACAAAACTTTGGAATTCGCTTCCTGAAGCAATTAGAATGGAAACAAATCATTTAAGATTCAGAAAATTGTTAAAGACCTTCCTGTTTGTCTGAATCTCGGAGTCTGAAAGAGTTAAAAGCGCTGGGATGCCCTCGGGTAGCCATGCGCTATACAAGTGCGTAATTCAATTCATAATTCATTCATTACACCAGAAGAAGTGAGAGCAGCCGTAAAAGACCTGAAAAGAGGTAAAGCTGCTGGACCTGACGCATCACCTAACGAATTCTATTTAGCATTGAAGGAATCTGTGGTAGATCAACTAACAGAACTAATAAACACAATTTACATTGATCATGAAAAGATTCCTGATTCATGGAATTATGCGACGATTAGCATCATTTTAAAACCCGGAAAAAACCCTAAGCTCTGTGAATCCTATAGACCCATTTCACTGTTAAATTGTGACTATAAAATCTTCATGCAAGTCATAGCAAAAGAGGCTATCTATAGTAATATCAAAATTGATCAACCTCGACCAGAAAGGATTTATAAAAGGAAGACAAATTCATGAAATAACACATGAACTGTTCGCAACAATAGACATAGCCATCTGCGAAAAAATGCAGCTCACCATAATCACGTTTGATGTAGCCAAAGCATTTGACAGAGTTAACTGGGCCTTCTTAAACCAAGCTATCAATAAATACAACCTAGGGGAAAATTTTGGCTACATGAAAGGGGAAATATACAAAAAAACAAGATCAAAAATGCTAATTAACGGAAGTCTCACCAACAACATTGAAATACAAAGAGGCACAAGACAAGGGTGCCCGTTATCTCCCTTACTTTCTAACCTTTATATTGAGCCACTTGCATGTTCCCTGAGAAATCATTCCTCAATATCTCCTTTTGCATATCAAAACTGGTCAAAAAAAGTAGCACTTTATGCGGATGATTCGATGATATTCACAGATAACTTTGAAAACTCCACCGATGCAATAGAGGACACAATAGTTAAATTTGGCAATATGTCAGACTACTTAACAAACCAAACGAAAACTGAGGCTATGAGCTGGAATACACACCCCAACACCCCATACTCTAGAAATAATATAAAATACTTCGGGATAACTCTGACTAAAGATCTAGAAAAAATCCCTCAATTGAACCTGAACTGAGTCCTTGTAGAAACAAGGAGACTTCTTAAATAGTGGGATAGGCTACCCTTAAGCTTCCTGGGAAGATCCAACATTATAAAAATGTCAATCATACCCACATTTACATATCTTTTTAATACCATACATCTGGATTTCCAAAAAGATGCACTAAAAAAAATCCAGGGTGAGCTAGCCAGCTTCATTTGGTCATCCAAAAGTACAAGGATTGCTTTGAACAAATTAAGGAGGAAAAAAGAGCAAGGAGGAATAGCTAGTCCAGATATATTCAAATATTACAGGGTATTCGAATTTAAGAACCTGTTAAGGAAATATCAATCCTACCCAGTTTTTCTACAGAGTATGACAGGCAAGTTGGACCATTTTTTATAAAAGTTTGGCCATCCAAAATAATAATAAAAAAAACTAAAGATTTTATACAATGCTGCAAAATTATGTTATCAAATAAGGGATACAGTAAATATACCGTATTACAGCATCATGGCCCCAATATGGGACTCCCCTGGTACACCAGACTGTTTAAAAGATTCTCTAGCCTTACCACTAAAAGCTGCTAGAATCGAAAACTGGGGGCAACTCGTGATAGACAACTCCATATTCACGTGGGAGCAATTACTCTTATCCACTAAATCAGCTTCATCTAAATTTAAATATTATCAGTTGACCAGCTGGGCCAAATCCCTTACGGAAAAAAAAATGGGCTACGAAGATCTTGAGAAGGAAATATTAAAACCCACACCAATAAAAAAGGAAATATCTAGATGGTACTGGGCTCTCATAGTGGCAGGAGAGGAAGACTGTCCAGTTCCTGAAACAACATGGAGGAAAGATATGCCTGGGTTTGATCTACAATCTTACTGGCAAACATCTCTAGAAAAATGCTGGTCTACCGTAAAACCAGCCACCTTGAAAAGGAACCACTTGCTCACAATTCATAGGGCATACTGGACTCCAAAAAGATTATCGAAATTTAAAGGAACAATCACAAAATCTTGCCCCAAATGTGGAATGGAGAAAGCGGACGATATCCATATGTTCCAGAAATGCCCCCTACTCATCTCCTTTTGGCACAAAGTTGGTAAGACGATATCCATGGTGTTGGGACATCAAATAGATGTAAGTATTACCCTTATTATCTTTGGAATTCAATTCACTAATGATATAGATTCAAGTAAGTTGACCAAAAAGAGGAAAGGCTTTTGTTTGTGTTAATACTACTAGCAAGGAGAGAGATCTGTATAAATTGGGTTAAACCAGCACCTCCTATACACACACATTGGCTAAACTCCATATTAAAAACTAAGGGGCAGATTTATGTTAACTGGCGCATCCCGAGGGATGCGCCAGTTAACATGCGCCACAGTGCGCCACAGCTACGCCACCCATGGTGCGCCGCATTTATGATGCGGCGCACCATGGGGCAAAAACGGCACAGATGCGTCACGCATCTGTGCCGTAAAAGTGACGCATTGCTGGAGTTGCGTCGCAAGCGCGACGCAGCTCCAGCAATGCTCTGGGGGGACCTATTCTTTCAATGCTGCCTCAAGCCTTACGCCTGCTTCAAGCAGGCGCAGGGTTTTGACGCAGCATTGCCCTGAAAGTGACTAAGTGAAATCTCATAGATTTCACTCAGCCACTTTCAGGAGGCGTTCCTGCGCAGGAACGCCCCCCCCTGCGCAGGAACGCCTCCTCATGGCGCAGTGCTGTACAACGTGACGCATCTCCTAGATGCGTCACGTTGTAAATAGGGCGCAGGGATGCGCCACGTTTCCGCGCCGTTGCGTCACGCAACGGCGGCGTAAACGTGGCGCAAGCCCTTCATAAATCTGCCCCTAACAAACTTGATAGGAAAGGGAAAACTGGCAAATAATCAAACTTCTGGGAAATATGGGAACAGTACTTCCAAATAGTTAACTAATATCTTTAGTATGATTCCGGAAACTAAATCCGATGATTAAAGCGATGGCAATAATTCAGGCGGAATTTATTCTCTGCCGAGTAGCCAGGATGGCTAGCTCCTCCCCCCTCACAAAATAGAATTATTGAAAATGATAAAGGATAAAGGAGAAATCTGTTTGGATCCCACACCTAAAGGGATACTCCGCAAACAAACGCGGGAAACATGGGGCAGTGACGGGATAGACAATTGGAACAACAGACTCCCGAAACTCCTTACACATACAATCGCAAAATGAGGATAAAAAAAAATACATATATATAAAAAAAAAAATACACGCACTACAAAGGTCGAAGGAAAACTTTGTTCAGTTCAGGTAGGCAAAAAGCAGAGAATTTGTAGGAAAACTGCACATTTATCACCATGTTCCCCACACTTACTCCACATTTTAACTGCACACCTCAACACACTTAACAGCCTAATTGTAGTTCAAACACATGCTCCGTCGCCTACCGACATCTGTGCAGCAGCCAAAATAACCCACTGTGCTATCTTACTGGGACTGGCACTTACAACCAAGGAATACAACCACATCTCCAGAGAAACTATGTTAGTGCACTGCCCAACTTTTTTATTCAGTTTTTTTATTTAAACCTATTGACTTAAGATCATATCAGACCCTGCAGAAGCCTAATTATTTCACTATTGATGGGTTTGCAAATTGTAGGCGGGTGGGCTCTAGTTCTTACTTGTGTGAGCATGCACACAGATCCTGCTGCTGGGACATTGGCCAACCGAGTGATCTTATTAGAGTGTAGGTCCTTCTTGCCACTATATACAGAACTCGAGAGCAGATGCACTGATCGGCTAAGTTATCTTATTGAGTTTAAATCGGCTGATTGTATGCATACCCTGGAACAGAGATATTAGCCAACTATACAGGCTGTGGAGTCAGTGACGTAGATGCCGTTAAGGAACTTTACTACAGTAAGTTAACAAGGATAGGAACCCGTGTCCTGCAAAATCGACACATAGATTGTCAGTCACACACACTTCAGCAGCAAGGTTTTTTGTTTTGCACTGAGTGGAACCTGTGACTCCTTACATACAGGTCACCGCAGAAGGCGCTTCAACCCACTGAGCTGCTTTATTCAAACCAGCCCGGTCTGCTAAAGATTTGGGCAGTTTCTTACCCTGTTTCTGCAGTCATGGGGTCTCCAGACCCTTTGGTCCATGATTTTACAAAACGTCTACCCGCCTATTTACAAGCCCCTTGCACCACCGGTACGTCACTTTTACTAATATTAAAAGTGATGCACCAGCAGCACAAGGGGCTAGTAAATTAGCCCCCCGGAGCCTGGCGCCTACACAAACCTGGAGCGCAAAGAGACTGCAGATACCCAACAAACGTTTGATTGAAAAATTGGGTTCCAATCCTGTGGATGGATTTACACAGCGTGAAGCACAAGCAAGAACATTACATGATTCTCAGTTTCATATATGTACCCTTTAAGAGAATTTTAACCCCTTGCCTGTGGTCGGAATTCCGCTCCTGTGCGGCACATTCCAATTGCGGGCGTGGTCGTGATGGCTCCCGGCCGTCATCAGCACACGAGCACTGTGTGCCATGACGGACGGGAGCCTTCACCAGCATGCAAGGGGTTAAAGCTCTAGTAATTTATTTATTGTACACGTCGCTTCTTTAAACTATTACAGGTGGTGTTTACCCACACAAACCCTTGGAACCAGCCACCAAGTTGCTTCAAGAGCCACTTCTTACACGGCTGCAGGTCTGGCACACCTTTGCTTTCTTCTGCTGCTTCCTCTGAGGTGCAACATACATTTTTCATAGGCGAAACCTATTGGCTTTGCCAATGCTTGTTTTGTTCATGGTTTTCAATTTTGTATTTTTTAATTTTTGTATTTTTTAAACACACTAAACATCAAACCCCACCCACTTAAAAATCTAACAGTATAAAAATTAACTTAAAAACTACTACCTACTAAAATACTTAACTACACCATACTTATACTGAGTGGTTCATTTGTTACAAAAATAAGTGCTGGTGCTCTCGTCAGAAGGCAGCTTACACCAGCCCATTTCCTCAGTTAGTGCCACCATAAAACAAAACCAACTGCTAACAATGAAAGTGGGGAGAGGATGTGGCATACTGGCCAGGTTCAAGTCTTGGCGTCGGCTCAACATCCTGAGATTCTGGGTACATCACTTATCTCCCTGTACCTACCATGAATAAATGTGTCCTTAACTGGTGCTCATGAAAAGCGCCGCTACAGATGATTGAATACCAGTGCTGAGCCCTGAAACCACCGCTCATATTAGGCACTGCCTATACTAAACCCTAACTAACACCTTGACTAATAACAACAAAAAATAAACCATCATATTAAAAACAGGGAAAAGGAATGTCCAGAGGCAGGGTCTCAAATTTGCGCAGAAATGCACTCCATAGCCTCCTGTAAGGTGAACATAACTTCTCAGAGGCTAGCCTATTCCTGTTCAATGACATGCATCCTCCTGTGTAGCCTTTGGCAGGTGTGGGAATCCTGCCCCATGTGGTTGGCTGCTGTGAGGCAGTAGATGGTCCTGCTGTGTGCTGTGTTTGGACCGGCTGCTGCTGTTGGTCACCCTCCAGACATTTGGACCCACCAGATTGTATTGTGTCTGTCTGCCTTCCTGGCAACCAATGCAGTTTCCTGATGGCATCTCTTGCCGATTCATATTTGGGAATTTTGAAAATGAAACGAGAAGCAGCGTTTTGCAAAATCTGTAGTCCTTTATAAGACCTGATGCAAGAGTAAGGTAGAGACTATTTCAGTAGTCAATCCTTGTGAGGACCATGGTTACTGTTTTTAGACGTTCAGGAGGCAGAAATGTTTTGATATTTTATAAGCATTAAGGAGCAGAAAAAGGCAGATGTAATTTTATTAACTTGGTTCTTGAATTTCAGTTTGCTGTCTACCAAGAATCCTAAGTTCTTTAGTTTAGTTGAATGTGTAGGCAGTGAGTCCAACTCTGAAGGCCACCCGTCCGGTGTCCAAAGAGAGGGTTTTTTGCTGAAAATGATGACCTCAGTTTTTGAGGCATTCAATTTCAGGTAGTTGCAATCCATCCAGTTGCTCACCTTACTCATGCATAAGCTGAAAGCTTCAACCGGTTGCTTTCAAAGTTTGCTAGTGACACCACAATTTGGGTGTTGTCCGCGTAAGACACTAAGGTAAAGCCAGAGTCTTCAATAATTGACGCAAGCGGAGTAACATAGGGTTAAATATAGTTGGGCTTAATGCCGATCCCTGGGGGACTCCACAGGGCAAGGAAAACTGCCTGGAAACACATTTGCCCATTGTCACATTATGTTGTCTATTTGCCATAAATGATTTCAGGAGATCCTACGCTGTGCACCCAATCCCCAGGCCTCGCATACTGTCTGCCAGAATCTCATGGCTTATCGTATCAAAGGCAGAGGAGAGATCCAGCAAGATCAGTGCTGCCATCTCCCCTCTGTGTTATAATTTTTCCTAAAACCATGTTGTGTGTTGTCCAGAAAAGAGTTTTCCTCTATTTATTCTGAGATCTGTTGATTCATAAATTTCTCTGCCAACTTGGCATTCAAAAGGGAGTCTCGAAATAGGGCGATAGTTGTTGGGGTCCATGGTGTTCAAATTATCTTTTTTTAAGAGGGTGAGAATTGAGGTAAGTTTCCACTGGGAGGGGAAGATCCCTTCGGTAAACATGTTATCAAAGATTTGTCCCAGGTATTGTGCCACTTGAGCAGGTATCATATGCATTATAAAAACTCATGATAATGTGTCAATAGGAAATTAGACACGTGGTCCAGATATGGACACTTTTGGTGTTGCATTTGTATCACACAACTGGGATGAAATTTGCTCATGAACAAATGAGAAACGTGATTGGGTAAGCAGGTTTTATGCTTCTGCATTGCATTAATCATCTAGAGTTACACAAGAAAATGCACATTGTTGTCTTTTCTTACTCAGTGTCAAGTAGCCAATACATAGATGGAGGGTAGCTGGCTACCTCCTGCAAAACATAACTGTAGTACACTTCACCAATTTACCCACAAGAAATACCAGAAATCTGACATATAGCTTCTGGTATACAGTCGGAGCAATACCATGATGACCTTTACATAACCAAATGTCTGTACACTCATTCTTCCAGGGCTGTTTTTGTCATGTAAAAAGGACAATGCATCTCAGGAGTGTGTATATGCATGCTGGAGTACTCATCTGCACTAGCACTTTGTGGGATCTAATGCAGGAAACCTTGCACCGTGATGGAACAGTGACTGCGTTGGTGCAAGGCCGTCTAACTTACCCCACCAGTGAGAATATACAGGACATGAGTTGGGCATTTCAATGCCAATCCACATGCAGACTAGTGCACTTGTCCATCTGACCACACCATGCTAATGAGGCTTTACAAAAATTACATTTGCACAATGTTTTCCAAAATAGACACATTGCACTGAGAAATTAATCCTGACATCCAATTTAGATCTGCAAAGCCATATGACCAGAACCCTGCCAAGTAGAAACCTACACACAATGTGCATCAGTCAGGCAGTCTGCTAATGATTTGTACAACACTGCAGTTAAAGAGAGTAGCAAGCCTACATCCCTCCAGCCTTTATGGCATCAGCGGAATTGCTCCTCTGTCACTCAATTTCGCATAGGTATGACATGGACTAGTCTGTGGGAGGTTCAAGTACCCCTGAGGCCGGATTACAAAATCAATATCTTAGGTTAAGTTAAGTAAATTGTGGTTTATACATACTTATGATAATGTAGTAATACTCTTACAGAATCACATGTTGAGATGTTATTTGTCCTGTGTCATGGGTCAAATCCATGATTTAGAAAAACCTTGCCCTATCACTACAACATTCACAGAATCTATAATTG
This sequence comes from Lissotriton vulgaris, assembly GCF_964263255.1. Classification (NCBI taxonomy): domain Eukaryota; kingdom Metazoa; phylum Chordata; class Amphibia; order Caudata; family Salamandridae; genus Lissotriton; species Lissotriton vulgaris. Next base: position 661,286,204 of record NC_141694.1, read on the forward strand.
GAAAAATGGTTTGATTGTGATGGCTACCCTGCTGACACTGTCCCATATGATTTAACAATTTGACTTTTGATTTTACACACAGCTCCAGAGACAGGTATGGGTCACCAAACATTTTGAGTGTTGATCAGCAGGAATCTTTACCCACACCTATAGTCGTTCACACTGAAATTATGTAGCAGGAGAGGTTAAATGTATGCAGCATGTTTGAGCATAGTATGTTGAAAGATAAAGCAATGTATGCGGTATATCGACACACATTTGCTGAAATCAGATATCATGATACTATCATGTTTACACTTGGTAACACTGTATGTCTGGGTAAATTTCTTCAACTCAGCAGCACCAGTGTCATACACAGATATGGACATAGGCAACAAAACCATGTCCAGATAAGCTTAGCCTAGCTTATTCTACTTTGCTGCTACATCCTTTAGAATATTGTTTGCTATGTTTGTGAAGTGTTGTATGAAAAATGTTGATTGTGTTGAACATCTGCCAATTTAGCGCCAGATGATGGTTCATGTGCTAAATGCATTAAAACTATAGCCAAGGAAACATCACCACAGTTGCGAAAGATGCATGAATCCTGTCAGCCTGCGTACATTGGTCCTACATGTACATTGACATAGATCCTTGTCAATTTAACATTATTCTGTGGACAGTTTAAGTTGTGTTGGTACTCTGACTGTAATTTGGTTGCAGGTGATTGATACATCCTTATACACACAGTAAGTAAGTTAAAGGGTTCTAGAGAGCAAATGCCCGAGGCATCTTTGCGCTAACATCTAAAAAGGTAGTCATAAAGATGGAAACCTATTTGGCAAGATAGAAGGAGAAGAGCCACGTTGTGAGCTGTTTCTTTAATAGTAGCAGATTGGACTGAGCTCTGAGTTGAAAGGTCAGTGAGTTCCACAGTTTGCAGGCAGAGAAGGAAAATCTCCTTCCGCCCCATCGAACCTTGTTGATTCTGGGTGTAGCCACAATTTTAGTTGAACTGAATCTGAAGGTTGAAATTGGTAAGGTGTTAGTGAAAAGTCTTTTTGAACTAGTTGGGCTGCCTTTGTGAAGTGCTTAGTGAACCAGGCAGAGAGCTTTTAACTTAACCCACTAATGAACTGGAAGCCAATGAAGGTTGATGATGTTTGGCAAGACCATGATGAATTTTGGAATATTCATGAGCGGACGAGCTGCAGCATTTTGAAGGGTGTGGAGTTTCATCACAATGTTGTAACTATCATGGATCGCACACCAACCTTACAGAGCTACAACCCTGGACCCATTATACTTACTGCTTGCATTGAGATCCCGGAAGGTGTCACCTTCTCCTGGGTATATGGGAAATGTCCAGCTAAAAGACAAATATTTGAACATTGCATTGTAAATAGTGCAGCTACACACGGCCTAAATTCAATTATAAGTACTATGACACCCCAGTGTTTTGAAATATTCAACATGCTTGACACACACATCTATACATTATATGAACATGCAATGCAGTTAGTCACCTTACATGGCAGAGCTGGCTCGATGTTGAAGCTCAGAGATATCTAACATCATCATCTTGAAGCATGCCTCAGGCATGTGATGTTTTCTGTACTGCTGGACAGCATCATCTCAGGCCCTCTTGCACCTTGACACGAGTGGGAAGCCATTAGCCCTAGGAAGATCAAAGTAGGGCTGTGGTGGAACAGGACAGGTATACACTGTTTGTAACATTGTAAGGACCATCTCAGAATTTTCATGGCGCTGGTTCAAAAAATGTTGACTAGCAGCAATGCATTCTACCTTGCAACATGGTGCAAGGGTTCTGCCTCATAAGAAGTTTTGTATGTTTTGTCCTGGAAGGGCCACCTTTCTGCACAAAAAAAATTGCCAGAGGCCTTTTCAACTGTCTTGTCTGCTACACAATGCGGCACACATAAAACGTTTAATGTAATAGAAGATTGAAAGCATATTTCCTCCTTACCCACCAAAGGTTTTCAAACTGCTCAATCGCATATGTAAAATCAAGTATTGATTCTAAATCCTTGCATATTCAATGTAAACAACCACCACAACCCATCAAACAGTCCCCTGGAGCAGGGTACAGGAGCGCGGTAATTGCCCCAGCATTGTATTACACTAGATGTATGTACCCACTTCGAGGCAGCCCAAATGGCATTGTGTTGCTTACATAATAGGACTTTAATGTTTGCATTGCACTTGAAGAAATTAGTCTGGTGCAAAATCAAGCCACCACATTAAATAATCTGCCCCTTTTATGTTTAAACTTTTGGATAAATGAGATAGTAACATTACTATACAATTTTTGGAAAGGTGTTGTTTCGTAAGTATGACTTGCTACTTGGCAGCTGTTGCATCACAATTTGTGACACAATGCTGGTGCAAGCCCCTCATAAATATGCCCCTAGATTCTTAACAATCCCTTGGCAAATACATATTTGCTTGCAGTAGTACTGGGATGATAATCAATTATATACCTGTACAATTCACATTAAAAATGCTCTTCTTTTGACAAGCAACAAATGCTAATTTAAAACACAACTTCAAATGGTATGCTTCATGCTTTAAACTTTGCAGACAAGTATACAATCTAAGCCTCTTTTCTGAATAAAGCAATCCAGCTGGATGATCATTTGAGACCAATTTAATCCAATTATGCAAGGCCGGAGCCAGCTTGAGAGTCCAGTCTGTACAATGAATTCTGGTATCTTGACACATGATGTTGAAATCACTGTTAAAAGCACTTGAAATTCCTCAGAAAATATGTGTAAAATCAGCAAAAAAGACTCAGGAGTATTGCCTATTTTCTGAACATATAATCAAGAATTCTACTCTAAACAGATGATCTGGAGAAAAATAAAATTACATATTTTAGAAGGCCTCCTATGTTTACAGCTGTTCTAAAATTTGAATCCCATAAAATAAATGTATGAAGACAGATGTTGGAATAGGTTAAAGCTTCCATATCAATTGTTAGCCTCTTTACAACCATTTGTGAGTTTAATATATCTTGGGAATCCATTGCACCATAGACAAGATGAACTGTTCCATTCTAAGTATTTCTGCAGTTTTCTATAACATGAACATGTGCCAATGATACTAGAGTGCTTGACATTAGAGCCAGAGAACACAACACAAAATATTGAACAAAATATACTAAATGAGCTGGATTTAAGGTAAGAGCAGACAGAACAAAAGTAAGTCAAAGGTACAAAGTCCTGAGGTACTGAGAGTTTCTCGTGTCAAGGAAGCTGAGTGCATCATCAGCAACTTGTAGAAGTGTGGTCTTTGTCACAATCTTGTCTGAAAACAGATTGAAAATTGTCCCAAAGATTGCCTGTTTTTTGTGGAAGTAAATTTGGGAGGCTACACAGCTTTCTATCACCTTCCCTAGGAAAGGTAAACCCATTACAAGGTGAAAGTTGTTGAGAACATTGGGCTTAGTTAAAGGGTTTTTTAAAAAGAGGCAGGTCTTGTCCAGTTTTCAAAGTCAGAAAACACATCTTGCCTACATAACGAACTCACTAAGGAGGTACACTATCCCCCTGCGGCGGGTCAGCGAGGGCTCAGTCGACCAGAGAAGGGCACATACAGACTGGCCCACGTGGTGGGGGTCGGTGCCTGGGGCGAGAGAGTGTGGGGGAGAGCCGCTGGCGTGAAAGGCGGCCCCAGGAAGACAGCACGCCTAGAAACAGCAGCAGGAGAGTTGCGGATCCTTAATTTTGCAGACTGGAGTGGATGGGCCGAATCTGCTGACATCAGGGCTTCCTACCCAAGAGGCACATATACAGGGCTGCCTTAAAGTGATATCCTGCGGGGTCCCTGCTGGGTGTACCGTGTGGGAGGCCAAACATACAAAGTCCACGGTATGAGTGACTGAGAAGTGTGAGACGGGAAGAACCCATAGTACCGGTGTGGACAAGACAAGAACTATACCAGGTAACGGCCCACAGTCATTCATCATTTTTCAGCACAATATATAGACACTACCCAATCACAGACTGGCTCCTGAGCAAAGGGTGTATTGAGAGAGTGACCCAACACAAACGTCCCTGGAACCTACATTGACACCCACAGGGGAGTAGCGCTACCCTGATGCCATCACGCTTGCGAGTATGCCCAGAGTCAAGCCAGGGACGTGCACAAGTGACCCACGGGGATTGTGTGCTTGTGCATGGCTGTGCGTATGATGGTGTGGACATGTACCCGGGTATTTTTGTACTAGAGCATATGATTCTACGTGTGCTCGTGTTGGTGCGCGCAGATATTTCTGTATGTATGCTTATGTCTGTGCGTGTGATAGTGTGGCATGTACTTGAGTGTTTTTTTACACTAGAGCATGGAATTGTATGTGTGCTTGTGCGTGTGGATGCTTCTGTATGCGTGCTTGTGTGCGCCCTCTGTTCCCGTATGAGTGCACGTGCATTTGTGTGTGCTTGTGCATGTCTGTGCGCGTGATGGTGTGTGTGTGCATGTACCTGTGTGTACGTCCTTGGGTATTTTTGCTCTGGAGCTTGTGATTATATGTGTGCTTGTGTTTTTAGTAGTTTCTACATGTGTGCTTGTGTGTGTGTGTGTCTGTGCGTGTATGAGTGTGTGAGAGCATTTGTGTGTGCTTGTGCATGTCTGTGCATGTGATGGTGTTTGCGTGTGCATGTACTTGGGGGTTTTTGTACTAGAGCATGGGATTTTGTGTACTTGTGTTTTGAGATGTCCCTGTCTATGTGCTTGTGTATGTGCGTATGTGCGCACGCCGCATGTGAGAGTGTGTGCCCACATATGTATGTGCTTGTGCGTTTCTGTGCATGTGTTGGTATGTGCACGCTGGATTTGTTATTCTCTGGTAGCCGCTGTCCTGGAAATTAACTCTAACTGCCAGATGCCTGACCCTAAGATGGCCACCAGTGTACATCATTGTCTCCAGCCTGACCCCAAGATGGCTTCCATAGTGGTTCCCTCCTCGTTGTATTACTTCCCAACGACAACAATTGGACATTGATCCCTATCCCATAACCTGCTTACACATCAGGGCTTGGAAACTGTGGAACTTACCCCAGACTGTAGAGACCAAGCGATTTGGCTGATTCCCTGATTCCCGGTGGAGCAACCATATAGCTAAAGAGGAGATGGGTTTGGACTCCCCCACCCAAACGCCCCCACCACTCCCCCCCCTGCCATCACCTACCCAGCCGGACCTTGGGCAGATTTTCCCCTCGTCTCTACGTGCTGTCTTCCTCCTACCCCTTTACCCTATCCCCTTACCCTTCCTTGCGCCATTCACATTGTCCCCTTTGTTCTTTAAATGCTTTTCTTGATACTTATGTAATTTTTAACTGATGTAAATTGCAACATTATTGTTCCTCATGTAAAGCGCTCTGATTCCTTCAAGTCTAGCCAGCGCTATATAGTAACTCATTAATTTAAATGTGTTCCCATTTCGTACGCTTTCTCTCTTTGTCTACTTCCCTAGCTCCTATCCCCTCTACCCTGAATCTCTCACCTTGCCTGCTTGTCTGCCTAGCCCCCTGTCCTTTGTGCCCTTTGACTAAGCAATCCTTCTCCCCTTGTTGGGGAAAGATCCAATATTTATACTCTGGAGTCTCAGAAAACCCGCTGAGAGAGTCCACTGCGCCAAGGGAGCCACTCACAGCTGAGGTATGGTATGGCACCCCTTGACAAAGCACTCCCTCTCCCCTTTTTGGGGAAGGATCCAGTATGTAGGCCTTGGAGTCTCAGAGACCACTCTGAGAGAGTCCACTGCGTAAAGGGAACCTCCCACAACAGAGATGGAGAAGTGATACCACTTCCCCTGGGATCACAGCTTACTGGACTTTGGACGTTGCTTTGACTCGTCTACCGGCTTGTGTCCCCGTCGCCCTTCCCCTCCTCTTTTCCATGCTGTGTCCGTCATCCTCCTCTTCTTTTTCCTCCTCATTACCCCTCCCCTGAATCTTTAACCTTGCCTGCTTTTCCCCTTACGTATTTGTGCTTGTTTTATCTCGACCTTACAAGTAACTATGTTGCCATGCTCTAATAACTGTGTAACCTTTGTAACGCTGTAACCTGTAACTATGATCTGATTCTCATGTGAAGCACTCTGATACCTCCGGGTCTAGCCAGTGCTATATAAAACATTTAAAATAAAATAAATAAATAAATAGCAAATGTTTGTCCAGGTCTATATTAATATTACCAGGCACTGCGTTACTGAAGTGGCTTGAAAGTTTAACTTTGATAAAAACTTTGAGTTGCTCAGTCTCAAAGGTTTCTTTAAAATGAGACCAGATCATCTGAAGTTTCAGGGTTAATGTGCTGTTGACCAGAGGTTCAGAGGAAGAAGCAAGTGAGAGCAGAATGGACTTTAGATTATCAGCAATGAATTTCATAAAGTCTCCACTTTGGAATTTTGTGATGTTGGTCAAACCGATAGTGGTCAGACTATTTGCATGATTAACTATTTAAAGCAAATGTTTGGTTGAGTTTTGGAGGTATCCAATAGTAATTTGATATGTGAGGATTTTGACATTAAAATTAGATTTATGAAGTTTCTTCAGGCCACCCTAAACTGAACAAGATTCCAGTGAGAGGGTTTTTTCCAAGTGTTCTTAAGAAACATGATTTTCTTGCCCCATATATACTTTCAAGTACCAAGAGACAGTTTTTTGACTTTTTCATTTTGCTTTTTTAGAAGAGTGCCTCTTTCAATTAGATTTTGCTTGCATTTTTTATCAGTAACTTTGGCAGCATTCATATTTTGTTGGGATCCTTTAGAAAGAAGAATGATTGGGCCTTGCTTGTGTGTTGATGTGTTATGAAAATGTGGTCCTTGACTGGACTTGTGGAAATATATCATTAGGAAACCTAATGTTTCAAGTGTTTGCGATAAAGTCAACCACAAGTACACTATAAGATATATACACCCTAGAAAAACATAATTCATTAGCTAATCAACAATGCATATGTACAAAGTACACCCACACATATTTCTCAATTTGTAAATACCTTCACCTCAAAACATGATATTGTATGTACACATGACCGTCATCCTTAAACTCGTTTTTTTTCAATGTCTCTAGACTCTGTGTATAAACACTACAATTTGTAAATACTCTCCCCACAACGCACAATATCAGAATTGTATATACACGTGATCATCCTCCTTAAGTGTACATACATTCTCATGTATATATTGTACCTTGACTATTCATGCCATATTGTTTTGTATATACGCCGTCAATTAATCGTTCGGCCAGATTATGTTTGTTATAATGTATCACGTGCGAAATATACCACAACAGTATAACATATTGCTCCAAATCATCAGATACGTATTTCTTTTTGTAAGTCAAACTTTGTATGTAATTTATGTTACTTGTAAATGTTCAGCTTACATGTATATATTTTGCCTACTAAATCATCAGATACATATTTCATTTTGTAAGTCAATCAATATCCTTTGTAAATTTTCACCTTGTATTTATATTTTATCCACTAAATGCTATATACGGCTTCTAAATTATGCAAGTAATGAGATGGGAAGAGGAGATTGAAAACTTTATGTGAAGTCATTTTTGAAGCAAGTTTCAGTAAGGTCAGGCATGTCCACGTTAAGTTCAATAATAATGTCATAAATCTCCAAATGATGCTTAATTGCTTAGAGGCACTACTCTACATCAGACAACTCAGGTAAGTGTAGGTAAGTTTAGAAAAGGTGCTGGTGGTTAAAAAGGTACTTGAATAATGTTAGTATGTGCAATCTTTTTAGAGGATGGACAATAACAAACTGATCTTTAGTTGGTGATAGTCTAGATAAGAAAGTCAATAATGGTTTTTCAAGAACAGAGCTTGGAACCATATCTTTAGGTCAATGGAATGAGATAGTTGATTGTGTATGGAGATCAATTTTTCCTGCAAGTTGAAGACGAGTACTCGTTTGTACCGAGATGGGGATAAAGTTTGTCTCATTGTGAGATTAATTGGTCAATCCGTTCAGGTTGTGGGTCCAGTCTGATGTGATGAGCTTGCTTAGAAGTTAGGAGTGTTTTTCATCCTTTGATTGAATCATGATCTTGCAAAAATAGTTAAGTTTTGCTCATACACTATAATAACAACAGAAGAGATAGTCAGAACCATATGAAGTCTATTCACCCACAGGGCTGTGTTGAAAATGAATAGTTGTAGGTCTGTTTTGTGGTTTCCCCTATGGGTGCACTTAAATTCATCAATTCATCAGCTATCAATTTCAGGAACTTCTCTAAAAATATTTTTTTTCATGTTTTTGGTTGCATACTTGTGGAGATTAGGGAGATAAATTATTTTAAAAAAGGTAGGTCTAATTTGGTCAGTTGTTTGCAAAAGCAAGACAAGATCAGAGTGTGCCATCTTTAAAATTCTGAACGAACATTGCTGGACTGGAGGGAGGTACAGCTGTCAGGAAATGCTTAATTGGTTTACAGTGAAAAGCAGCATGGAAATATGAATACATCTTAGAGAATGATATTATAATGGAGAGGTGTTAATAAAAGCTGGTTGTGAACTTCGTGGACCCAAACATTCTAAGCAGGCCCCCAACAGGCAATTAGTAAATGCTATAAAGTTATGTTACTACAAATTAAAACTAACATGAAATGCAACTGACAGAGTGAAAAACACCAACAAGGCTACAGCATTTTTGTCTGGTCATAGAGGGGAGCAGAATAAGTTGGGAGTAAACTTTGCAGTTTTACGTAAGCTAGCAATAAGGATGTGGCTCTATGTTTACCCCTCTAAGGTCAACAAAGTTGAGCAGAAGCCAATCCTGTTTTTTTATTAATGATGACCCAGATAGTATGAAGGAAAACAACTGTAATGTATTTACATATATCATCTCTAAAAGCATTCTTTCTTGAGGTCAGCTAGGTGAGGAGGACAAATGGATGGCTGTAGGCCCTGGTAGAGCAAACAGCAACATGGGGCAGATTTCACGACAAATCCGGCAAGTCTATGAGTAGCAAGCAGGAGCTTTTCGAAGTAACTAAGAAAGATACGTAAGGAGCAGAACTCAGCACAGAAAAACACCATTACACCACTGTAACCCCAGGACAATCAAAGAGGGAGTCAATGGGTCTTAATGCCAGGAATGGCCTGATGTCTGCCAGGGATGTCATCGGGCTCCCATGTACTGCAGGTGTCAATAAACCACAGTAGACTTACCTGCCACAGGCTGTTGTAAAACCAACAAAGGCTGATGAGAAGACACTTGCATGAGAGCGCGACAAAGAGTCCGCTTATGGGAGGCAATTTGATCTCCTAGCGCAACCCAGGGAAACAGGGAATAGACTAGGAAACTTGGATGGAGCTGAGATACAGGTTCAAGCTAAAGCTCTGTACAAAGGAGATTTGCACCTCCAGAGAGTAGGGGCCATGATGAAGTGGCATTACTTACCCTGTCTGGGTGTCACAGCTCACTACGAGTTGGTGCCATTTTGATGACGCGTGGTGCGAGCCATAAGGATTCCTGAGCTCGGAATGCAGGAGAAAACTCTGGGTGTGCTCCAAGTCTCCAGACCTCAATACCTGCTTGCATCAGCTCTCACAGCAATAGTGAGATTCCTCACACTCACAACATACATTTGGGTCATAGCAGCTAGCCAACCACTGCATTTGGAAGAAACTGCAGCACAAATGCAAGTCACATGATGAAAGTTGCAAGATAAACCGCTAAGAGAAGAGATTTATGCTAAAATGTAGCCAGTCAGTCGATAGTTGTTCCATACAACGGTGGGTTCTATGGGGCAATTGAGATCTCCCTTTCTGGTATTTACTTTTATTATTCCATTTTACTTGGAAGTTCTATTGAAGTACAAATATGGTGCAGAGGAGTAGGCATTAAGCTCATTCATCATACATTTCTGAAGTACTCAGAAATAATAGGCCCAGGCTTTGCATCATCAACACTTTTATCAGTGAGTGGATCTCTTTTTGACTTTGCAAAGACAACCAAAAACGTATTAAACAAAATCCTGCAAATGTGTTCAATGCTTGGCTAGATTTACTAAATAATAAACAAGGAATTGAACCAAGGGAAAACCTAGAATAAAGTCAAAAAGCTATCCCCTTGGGAGCAAATATTTAGCCACAAACACTACTTATCACATACACCACCAACAATTCTCATTCAACCAGGGTGGACCAAACCCAAACATGCAAGTTACATGAACTAAAGAATCAAATCGGTGCAAAAATGTATAGTAATAATTTTTACTTATTCTTACAATTTATTAAAATAATATCAATACATATAATACCCAATTACACAGTTAAAAATCATACATTTCAAAGACAGATTTAATATTCAAATATATCATTCAAATTTAAAAACAAATTGTTAAACCTCACACCCTTGGCGTGGTTTTTCCCTATCTTTTTGCCTCTGCCTCCTGTATTTTTGATGCTGTGCTGGATTTCGTTTTTGCTGGTTTAGATGCTTTGGACACTTTGCCACTGCTGATCAGTGCCAGAGTGTAAGTGCTTCCTATATAAATTATCATATTGATTGGATGTACCTGATTGGCATATTTGTATCACCATGAAGTCCCTAGTAAAGTGCACTGTGTGTGCCAGGGCTGGTGATGACAGATGCTACTAATGTGCCCGCAGCGCTGATTGCACCACCCACATAGGTAGCCCTAAAAAGGTGTCTCAGGCCTGCCACCGCAGTGCCTGTGTGCAGTCAGTGGACTGCCATGTCCGCCTGGCCAGTGTCCCCACTGGCTGGGCCTAACCCTTCCCTATCTGTGCACATCAGTCACCCCTAAGGAAGGCTCAAGGTACCCCCCTGGGCAGGGTGCAGTGTATAGTTAAGGTAGAGCATGTACTAGTATAGGTAACATGCTCTGGTAGTGAGCAGCAGCCATTTTGTGTGCTCACTGCTGCAAGGTTATCTTGCTCCATAGACTAACATGGGGGAGGCTGGTCCCAATGGATTTCAGCCTATCTTCCCATAGGAACAAGATGGGACATAAGTGATTGATATCCCTGAACTCAGAATTTAATAACACATCTTTTAGGAAAGGATGTTTTTAAATTCTGTGTTTGAGAACAGTACTTTTAGAAAGTGGCTGTTCTCTTGTCTAACCTTTCTGTGTGCCTGGGCCTTCTTGTGGATTGACTGTCTGCTTTGAGGGTGACAGGGGCTGGGGAGCCCCCAGGAGGTTGTCTGAGTCAGCCCATGGTTGATTGACTGCATCTGCAACTAGAGTGGTGGGAGGAGATAGCACCTGGGAGTGAATAGGGCCGTACCTGCCTGCCACAATGCTGGCTCCACCTCCTGCTGGGTGACTGTCACCTCTTCCCCTCACACTGAAAAGAAGGAAGAAGCCAGGAAGCACAAGTGCTCCAGCAACACCCAGAACTGGTTTAGACCGGGCTCAGGGCCCACTTGCACAAAGACTTCAAAGTCATTTAGGGGTATAAGAGAAAGACCCCAGACAACAGAAAATCAGATTCTACAATCAAGAGGAACCTCTGCTGGAAGAAGGACCGCTGAAGAACTGAAGGAAGATTACCTTGCTGTGTGCTTTAAGGGCTGACCTGTTCTGCTGTTCAACTGAAGCTAAAGAGAAGAAGGGACTTTGCTGTGTGCTGTGACCCTGCCTGCTTGACCTAAAAAGACTTTGCTGTGTGCTGTGTCTTCAAACTGAATCTCCAAGGGCCTGAGAAGAGCTGGCCTCCTGTTTTGCAACCTAGGGACAGAAAGGTTGCCAAGGACTACAAAACTCTGCTGTGTCCCATGAAGCTGCTGTGAGTTGAAGAGATCGTGGGCCGCTGTGTGCCAACGGCAGGAGGTTCGACCCGTTTGGCCTGTGTGGCGCTGGCTGCTCTCTAATCTGAGTGAGAGCGCTGCGCTTCTTATTGCCGCCAGCCCGGGAGCTCCAAGAAGGCCGAGATTGTGCTTAGCCCCCCGACACTGTGCCCACCAGCATCATCCTGCTGTGAGCGCTCCCAGCCGTGCCTCTAGCTGTGTGTCCGAGGCCGGGGGCATGGAAGGGGGCATCGGACGAGATCCGCCTGCCTGCAATTCTTCGCCGCGGCCCGGGGGCCTGAAATTGGTTAAGAGCCGCTGTCCCCGCTCTGACACCGCCTAACAACGAAACGAAGGGGCCGTGACCTGATTGGCCATTCCTCGGCAGGAGCAGCGCTCTGATTGGCCATTGCTGTGGGCCTGTCCCCGAGAGCCGCGCTCCAATTGGCCGAGTCGCCCCGCAGAAGCTGCATGTATGTACAAGGGGCCTGTCCAGGAGCCGCGCTGCGAGTGGCTGACTCCTGGAAGCTGTTGACGGCGTCAACGGGGGCTCGTCGAGGGAGCCGCGCACTGATTGGTGTGCCGCCCGTGTCCATCGCGGAGAGCCGCCGCTGCCAAGGAAATCTCCCTGCCAGCTCCGGAACATCGCGTGCCTGCTGCCTGTCCCGAGTGTGGTGAGTCTTTCACCGAAGAGTCCCCACTGTTGTGGGGGCACTGTTGAGAGCACGATAGAGGCGGCAGGAAGCGCTGAGAATGCGGGGGAACCGGGAACTACCGCCCAGAGTGAAATTTTGCTGATTAGAGCGGGTAAGACAGCCAGAGAGGAGCGCTACAGTGCAGTAGCGCTAAAACAATCACAGAGTCAGTTTACCAGTGATGTCAGCCTACAAACTTGTTCTTGTGATTGGTGATAGTTTAAAGAGACTTGAGACTGTTTACATTAGGAACTTCCTAACAATTTAGGTGCAACCATCCAGATTACGTGCAACCTTTGGTGAAAGAGCAATCACCTTGTAACTGTTTATTTTTACTGCTGCAACTAGATAAAGCTATATTTTTATATATACTTACCTGTGTGGTCTCAGTTTGTGGTGGATTTGGGGTCATTGTTCGTTTTAAGTGCAAATATTGAACACATTGCCTTGGGGATAAGCCTGTCTGCTCGTGCCAAGCTACCTAGGGGGTGAGCAGGGGTTATTTACAGTGTGTATTCCTTCACCCTGACTAGAAGCAAGGGTCCCTACTTGGCCAAAGGTACTTACCTCTGCCAACTAGAGACCCCCAGATCTAACACAAATAATCACAATGATCAATACAAGTTAAAAACCACATCAAGAAGTGGGACAAATAAGCAGCAAGAAAAATGTTTTCAGATCAAGAAGACATCACAATAGTCAGACAAACAGATGAATACAATTTAAATGCACACAGCTAGAGCAGCAAATTCCTGTTAGATATTAATCATAAAGTATTGCATTTGTCATTGATCCGTCATGTATTCTAACACAATGCATCGAGGCATTTTGGTAGGTCCAACATTATATTTCCCCCACATTCTTCAGGAAAGCAAAATTCTTCCCACCTCGTTTCAATAATTCACCAAATGAGAGTACTCCCAGGCTCAGGTGTACTAAAGAGACGCAGACTATAATCCTCACCATACAAGGCTTATTAAAAGTTAGAAAATCCCTCTTGCTTCTCAAAATGGCATACAAGCTCTCATGAGGTAACTTAACATGTGGTTGGTTGTAGTACCTGCCAGGCTGTGTCTGCTTATTTTGTTTATTGGGGTACAGAAGGTGTGTAGTCATTCAGTGAGAGTGAGAAACAGGAAAATGACATAGAGGGCAATCAAAGAGCTGTTCCCATTCAAGGAGGTCTGAGAAGAAGTTTGTCCCTCAGTATTCAAGGCCAGTTTCTAGGGAAATCTGTGATTATAGAAGTCCATGTCAGGGAAAGGGAGTGAATACACACAGGGCTCTTTCCCTCGGAGGTGAGAGGAATAAGTCATCCAAGGACGAGACAGATCAATAATTCAAATAAAGGTGAAGCTTTTACCTGAAGCACTATTTCAAGAAAAAAAGCACTTATCTTTGCTGACTCATCCTTCGATATCACAGCACGTTTGACGCATTCCATTGAAATATGTCAAGGATATATTCACTGCCTCACTATACCATATTCTAAGCATAAGATCAAGTGCTTAGGTCAACCCCAACCCCTATTCAAAATGAGAGATTTCTGTCACTGCTCCAGTATCAAAGGTAGTGCCAAACCTCCAAAGAGGGGCACACCTGGGTGATAATAAACGCTGCCACTTTATTTGGAGAACAACACTATAGATGTGATTACCCTTGTCTCTAAGCAAAAGGATTATGTTAGTTGGGGCCAGATGCACTAATCATTTTTATGGTCCCAAACATTCTGATTCAGCGTTTACAACTCTAGAGATGCTTTTTCACCTGCACTAACTTTACTTTAAGAGTCAGAAAACAGTTTATGGCTCATACAATAAAATTGCGAATGGATACTGCATGGGGTGTGTTCTAGGCATACCTTCTAAATATAGAATCAGGACACTATGGGGCATATTACCAACAAGTAGCGATATTTATCGCTAAATAGGCTTAGCACCGATTTTTTTATCGCTGAGCATCACCGGAATTTATCACTGAGGTAACGTGCTATTGGCAACGTTTATCTCCAAAGCGATACATTTTCCAGCGATAGCCGTGAAATGCGTGAATATCGCTGAGAATACAGCAATATTCACGCATTAGTGAAAACATTTTCTTAGCCATGTTATCCATCTCCCATTGGATAACATGGCTAAGAACTGGTCTGGGCAGGTGTTAGTATTTGGAGATATTCGCGCTTAGCGCAAATATTTCCATCGCTACACCTGCCTTGCTAATTGGCGATAGCGATGTTAGCGACTGTTTTCAGTCGCTAACAGTTTGGGTACGCCCACTTTGCATGTCATTAGCGATAAATATCGCTAACATGCAAAGCGGGTCCCAAACCGCTCGCTATCACCTAAAAGCTGTCGCTAGCTGCTGTTAGCGACAGCTTGCTAATAGGGCGATAGAATTATCGCCGCTTAGCGGCCAAAAACGGCTGCTAAAGCGGCAGAAATTCCCTATCGCCACCCTTGATAATATGCCCCTCTGTATCTATATTTGTGACCGAAATCCTGTCACAAAACATTGAAAACTTACAAATACCTAGAAGGAAGTGACAACACATCCACAAAAGAGAATGAGACCCTCTGGGCCTCCTTCCCACCTGTGAATTTAAAAGAAACCTTGTTGGGGAACAAGCAGTGGTCCAGTGAGCACTGCAACTCTCCCACAAAATGAGCTTGTTATCTACAATGCAGCCCTGTTTCTTTGAAGAAAGGGATTGCCGTTAAAACAAAAATTGTCTTTATTTAAAAGTGATCTCAGATATGATGCTGTGCTTGCTCAAGCAGGCGCCATCCCCTTGATAGCCTGCACTCAAAGTGAGTTGCAATTAGTGACCTACCTCACTAGTATTCACGAGGTAGGCTGGATAGCGACCCTTTACAATTCTCAACTTTAAGAATTGATTATCTATTACTACATAGCACTGACGTAACAAAACTTGAGGGGGGGCCCATACAAGGGACGTGGAGAAGGCCTCTCTGGACTCTTTAAGGAGCTCTCCAGGCAGAATACTGTGTTGGGGGGCCCCCTGGAACTTGCGCCGCCCCTGCACCCCAGGGCTGCAGGGCCTGTGTTACGCCACTGCTACATAGGTCAGCTCATAAAAGTCTTACTTGTCGCAATATCTGAATAGCATTTTGTGACCAGTTATTCGTACACTGCCCCAAGATTTGGTATGGATATTAATGTGAAAGTTTTTATTATTTTGTCTTTTATTCATTTATATACTTTTATGTTACTGAACAGTATTGAATAAGAGTATTACTGACTGACTGACTGGTAACAATATCAGAACTGTTTCCTAAATATTGTACAATAGTGGGTATTTGGATGTTTTTGGTAATTCACCCAAGTTAAACATCATCACACTGATTGACTGATATGGAGCAAGTTCAAACTTTCCCGTATTAAGCAGATTTATGTTTGCTCAAAAACAAACATTTTAACATGCAATTAAATTTGTAAATTGTGCAAGAATGAGACAACACATCTGCAGCATGGTGCCGCCATTAAGAGGCAATGCACATAAACATGCACATCAGAATATGAGCCTCACGGTTGATACATGTTCATTGTTACATATTGCAACAGCATGGAAACAACAACTCTTACTTCCGTGAAAACCACCAAAAGACTAAATACAGCACAGTTGTCACAGGTAGTAGAAGCCCTATCAGGAAAACAAGTTATTAACCACCAATCGAACAAGTGTATTTCTTGATAGGTTGTCTTATAGATAAGAACACATGGCATGACTTAAATCTGGGTGTTCATGAAAATGCATCTCATTTCAGGAATCCACTGTAAAATCTAATAAGAATTTCGCTGTAGAAACACGATCTTCATAAGGCATAGGTGTCTTCGATACTATTACCAGTGTGCAAGATTTGCGGGCTATTTATAAGATATATCAGTAAATCTACACTTGTTTTTTCGAAATTGTAAAGGTTTATAGGTTTCAGGAGGAAGCCTGCAACTTTAGCAGATTTTCAAGCGCTTCCTAAACAAGCATTTGCAATGCAATCGGTCTCGCCTTTGGGACCTTATATCTATCTAAGCTATGCAGCACATTAGCCTGGGCGCTGAAACATCTGCTGTTCTTTAACATGGAGGGAAAGTAAGCACTAAGCTGCATGACACGCCAGGTATGGGAAAACATAGAGAGACATATTGCCTTTCAGCAGGAAAGGGTATAGTCCAAAGGTCTGTTTTTAATATATAATATCAGGGTCTTGGGTGTCATATACCTGAAAGTACAAGGTTTGAAAAAAAAATATTAACGTCTTCGGGTGCTCGTGGAAGACAATTTCTATGGACTGGAATCTAGAGAATGCTAAAGTGAGTCTGGTATTTTACTAACCTCTGCTGGTCGTTTGCTATCAAGAATGTTAAATATAGGCAGTTGCCAGAAAAATAAAAAAAATAAGTCCCTCAGCAGAAGGCAATTCTGGTATTTTATTGACCTCTACTGGTCATTTTCTATCAAGACAGTTAAATAGAGGCAGTTGAACAAGCAGAAAGCAATTCTGGTATTGCAGAAGGCAATTCTGGTATTTTACTGACCTCTACTGGCCGTTTTCTATCAAGACAGTTAAATAGAGGTAGTTGAACAGAAAAAAAGTCCCTAAGTGGAAGCAGACAAGTCCTGGGGCTGATCTCCACAGCCTATAAAGCACATACACATGTAAGTATATACTAAAATATATACAAGAGGTCTTGAATGCTCGACTTAAAAACTTTTTGTGAATTACCATTTATTTATTTTATTTTATATATTTTGGAATTTTATAAAGCGCTTAGTTACGCTCTCCGGCGTGTCCCTGCGCTGAGACTGAGTGTGTGGAGGGGAAAACAATTTAAGGCAGTGCTAGGCGAAACAGGTGTGTTTTGAGGGCTCTACGGAATTTGGCCTCAGAGGGTTCAAGGCGTAATTCGGTCGGTAGAAGGTTCCAATTCATGGCTGCAAGAAGTCTGAACGATCTGCCTCCCATACGGGCTCTACGGATTTTTGGGAGTGTGACCAGGCCAGTGCCAGAAGATCTAAGCATCCGCTCAGATCTGTAGGGAGTGATAAGACAGTTTAGGGGGGCAGGGGCTCTACCTCCCAAGATGCGATGGCAAATGCATAGGGCTTTAAATTTGATCCTTTCACGGATCTGCAGCCAATGAAGGGACTTTAGAGCATCTTTAGAAGAAGTTCTCCTAGGAAGCCTTAGCGCCAGCCGGGCTGTCGCATTCTGCAATACTTGGAGACGGTTGAGACTGCTGACCGTACTACCCAAGTAAAGAAGGTTGGCATAGTCGAGTCTCGATGTAACCAAGGCGTGCACAAGGGTCTGTCTGTCATCAACAGGGAGCAAGTCCATGACCTTACGTAAGGTCTTAAGTATCCCAAAGCACATTCCCACTACCTGATTAATCTGGGGCGCAAATGACAGTTCGGGGTCAAATAGTACCCCAAGATTTTTGGCCTGTTGACATGGCACAGGAGTAGGGCCCAGGCAGTCCGGCCACCATCCTGAGGACCACACAGATGGACCCCCCCCCACCACGAGCACCTCAGTCTTGGAGCCATTCAACTTCAGGCAGTTGTTTGACATCCAGGAGGCTAGCTCCTGCATGCAGGCACTGAAGTTGGCGGCCGCAATTCCGGGCGCCCGCGATAGGGAGATTGCCATCTGCGTGTCGTCCGCGTAAGATACGAGTTGGATGTCATATCTTTCCACAATAGTGGCTACAGGAGAGGCGTAAAGGTTGAACACGCGAAAGCATTTCTGAATGTGCAGATGTAACAGAGTTCACAACTGAGTACAAGAGAATGCCTAAAATGCCTTTTTCTTTTTTCAGTCATGGGAAGAGATGTTCCCTTCCCCTTCATTCACTTTGAAGGGGTGTGCATGTATGCTTCTGAGAATACATAAACTTTCAGGGAATACCTGCCCAAAAACTCACACTTCCCGACCACTAGCTTGAATCAATGTCACAATATTGTGGTAAAAAATATGGCTAACAGAAATATTGTGTCAAAAATATCATTTACCACAATATTGTGCTCCGTTCCTCATATTGGTAAGTTCAAAAATATTGGAAAGAAAATATCTATGCCTTTAACATTGTCAAAAATAAGACAGAAATATCAATTCTGCAATATAAGTAGTGTTTAAAGTAGCTAGATGGTAAATACACACAAGCAGTTTTTTATGTGTGCTAACATTACTATAAACATTAAAATTAATTTGAAAATAAAAACTCATAAATTATATAAAAAATTAAACAAAATAATGGTACAGAATCTATAAAAAAAATATTATGAAAACTATTGGAGTCTAAGAATAATCAATACACTATTCTCACTCCAGTTTTTGAAATACTAGGTAAAGTTTTGGACTTTTGAGGGCTTAGATTTACTATTCCTACTCTGGTCACCACAATAATAGCAAGTGTTGGACTCCTAAGGAGTTAGATTTACTATAACTACACCAGGAGCCTCCATCCTTTACACTAACAAGAACTACTTCTATTCAATGGAAATCCTCTAGTGCTACTAATATTATTAGTGTTGTACATATCAGACAGGATCACATTAGTGACTACCATTTGCAAGATTACCAGCTGTGATCACCTCAGTGGTGGATTGCCAGCAGTAATGTAAAAAGGGCTTAGACAATTTGGAATGCCTCAAAAAGAGTAATATATAGCAGCTACATCTGCAATGCCCCCAGGCACCAAGGTAATAATATTAGTATGAAGTCTCCAGTTGCTGTATTATTCATCATTCTAATATCATTGTTAAATATATTTTGGAAATTATGGGTTCTGAAAATACACACATTTTCATATCAAATACACAGTTTCAAATGTTAATATCAATATGATAATTTTACCAAAGAAAACTTCCAATTTAGTAGACTGGACTGCACACATGAGACCAGCATCTTTCCCAATGACTGGAAATGCGCAGAAGTCGGACCCCTACTCAAGAAGCCATCAGCAGATCCCACAGACCTAAAAAAAAAAACGATCTCCCTCCTCCCCTTTGTGGGCAAGTCACTGAGAAGACAATCAACATCCAGCTAACGAAATTCATAGAAGAAAACTCCATCCTCAACCACTCCCAATCCGGGTTCCTCAACAACCACAGCTTGGAGACCATTCTACTCGCTGCCACAGATGACATTTGCATCCTCCTCGACCAACGACACACCACATCCCTGATCATTCTCGACGTCTCTGCAGCCCGCGACACACTCACCGCCAGACTCCACAAAGCCGGCATTCAGGGAATCGCCCTCGACTGGCTCTGATCCTTCCTCACCGGCAGAACCCAAAGAATCAGACTTCCACACTTCTTCTCCAAACCCATAAAAATCAAGGATTGTCGCTCAGCCCCACGCTCTTCAACATCTACCCCCTTGCCGCCATCATAAGACAGCACAGACTCAACATGGTATCCTACACAGGCAACAACCAGTTCATCCTATACCTCATCCAAAGACCCCATCACCACCAGACTCAAGTTCCAGGAAGAAATGAAAGACGACGCATCCTGCATGAACAGCAACTGGCTAAAGCTCAACTCGGTGAAGACAGAGGTCCTCATTTGGACCATACCCCTCTGCATGGGACAACGTCTGGTTGCCCACCGCCCTCAGCAACCCCCCCCACAGACAACGCCTGAAACCTCAGTATTGTACTCGACTCCTCCCTCTCTATGACCCGACAGGTCAACACCCTGCGCATCCTCTGAAAAACGTTCAAATGAATCTCAACCGATTCAAGGAAGACCGTCACCCAGGCACTCATAACCAGCAGACTGGACTCCAGAAATGCCCTCTACGCCGGGATCAACAAGTCTCTGCTCCATAAACTCCAGACAATACAGAACACCGCAGCCAGATTTGTCCACTGCATCCCTCGACACGAACACGTCACCCAGCACCTGCATAATTTCCATGGCTCCCCATCAAGAAACAAGTAACCTTCAAGATACTCACCCAGGCCTACAAATGCATGCACAACACCGTACCCCAATAACTCAATGATAGAATCTCATTCCACGTACCCAAGAGGAACCTTCGGTCTGCCAACCTCGCCCACGCCAAGCCCCGCGCATCTTCAGAGTAAGAACGAGTGGAAGATCCTTCTCCTACATCGCGGCCAAGACTTACAACGAGCTGCCGATCAACATCAGGGGCACCCCCACCCTGCACATCTTCAGGAAGACCCTCAAGACCTGGCTCTTCGACTGACCAGAGCTGCCACCCCCCCTCCCAGCGCCTTGAGCCCCTCATGGGTGAGTACTGAGCTTACAATTTCCCAGATTGATTGATTGGTTGATTGGATTCATGAGGGATGACATTTACTAATCTCACTCCAAACAGGGCATCAATGGGGGAAATCATTGGATTTTGGAGGAGTAAAATGTACTATTCCCACTGCATACAGCAGAACAGAAGGGAAAGTGTTGTACTTTGGAGGGATCAACTTTAATAGATGGGACAGTACTTACACATTACATACAAGAGTAACCCCAAGAATGTAGAAAAATGTTAAACTTTAATATAAAAAATATGAATTAATAAAAAAAATATATTTATCAAACAAACTAAAAACAATGATTCAATTTACATAGTTTGCATTAAAGAAAAAAATATCAATTCATAAATAATTGCTTTTCAAATAGTTAAATAACTTCCAACCCTGTATCTGTACAAACATAGAAGCCTGCACCAAAACTATAACTAAGAAAATAAGTACTCCATAACTCACATATTTCAAATACAGTACATATTTAATTAAACATTAATAATAAATGCAATTAATTATTACCTAATTAACTTACACCCTAGTACCCTACACACCTAGACTACTCAACTAAAATAAAATTAAAGTGAATAGGTTAGCAAATAATAATTAAAAGTTGGGTTGTGTATGGGAGGAACATGACTGAGGGTTGAGCCCGGTCACAGTGAGCTCCAAGGTGACCGAACTTAATAGCCTCAGGATATTGAACACTATCACCCCTCTATGAAATGACATATGGACATTCAACATTTGGATTACACCTTGCAATGCTGCATTTTTTTCTTGCCCCCCCCCCCAATTTTTCATGGCACTTACCCCAGATGCAGCAGTCTACCACCTTGCCCCATCCTAATTATGCTGCAGCCAAGCTGAGGCAGCGCAGATTCCCTTCTGGGGTTCGCCTGACAGCGTCCGCACAGGCTCGCTAACTTCCATGACCTACAACATGCCATGCTCACATATGAGCAGATGTGGCGGTGGTGTGGGAGCTACTGCAGATTCAAAATTGTTCTCCCTCTGATCTGGTGTCAGCTGGTAAAGACTATGGGCCTTTTTATGATGTCGGGTGAATTTGCCTCCGCTCAACAACGTCTCGGACATGGGACTGACTGACACTCGGTCGGTGGTCCCGACCGAGCCATTAAGATGTGACTGAACTATGTTCATTTGCCTTCCTTCATTTTATAATGGGAGCATGCATTTGGGCCATAAACCAGCCAGAATGCATGCTCCCATTGTAAAATAGGAGGTGCAGTTCATCATGCACCCATGGAAGGCACCTCAAGGTGCCTGCCAAGGGGTGCCGGGATCAACAGGGGGACCCCTTTGGCCTCCAAGCAAAGGACTTGCAACGCAAGGGGGCCTTGCTGGGGCCCCCAAATGAGAGTACCGACAGCCTTTCTGTGTTGGAAAGGCTGGCATGGAAAGGCTTAGAAAGCCGCATTCTGACTGGTTGCACAGCTCCGAGAGGCTGTCCGAAACCAGCTGGAATGACTGGTCAGATTCCTTTCCGACAGACTCCATTGTAATGAGACGGTCAGAAAGGAATACGGCCGGCATATTACGATGCAGTTACACAGGCTCCGTTCAAGGGTTGGAGCCTTTTACGACCGCATCGTAATTGGCCACTTAGTGGTGTACAGGCTCAGTAGTTTCCATTACTATCTCCAACCAAGCTAAGGACTAGGTACAGGTATGGAACCTTTTGTGGCTTGAGAGGAGAAACTTGTAGGGCTCATCCTATTATTTATGGGGGGAAATATTGCAACTAGGGAGAGCCCCAGAATATGGTGGCGCTCTATGTCTCCAGCCCCATTAAGGCAAATGCTTCATTTAAAGAATTGTCGCATAACAGATACACCTACTTGTCCTCAAGGTCTAAGGAATACAGTCCTTTGGTTTATGGAAATAAGAGGAGGTCTGTGACAACTGCAGTACCAGAAGTCAAAGCTTCACAAAGGGTTCTTATATTTAGCCATGGGGCAAGGAAACCAAGGCAAAAGAAGCTGGCTAGAGCACCCCATAGAAGATACTATCCTTCTCTAAACCTTTTCTTTAAGATTATGGAGAAGCATTTTAAGGAAATCAGAGAAAACCCCTAGAGAGAAAGCACAGATCAGCCCCCTTTATGCCAGATGCAACAGCTGGGAGAGATGGTGGGCCATTTGGAGAGGTAGCAGGTTTGTCTCCTCAAGCTCCCTCCCTGGTGCCAGTCGAACCATCAAGCAGATATCAAGTTTTGTCTGAGCCTCCACCCTCAGATCCGGTGAGCTTTAACTTGGAACCCCATCTGGTACCATCAAGCCAGTATCCGAGAGGGCCTTGCTGGGAATTGTTGAGATTATTGGGCCTCTTGAGATCGAAAGCCCCTTAGTAGCAGAACTATTTTTGTCCCTCAAGTCCCCCATTATGCAGAGATTTGAGATATTGGAACAAAATAATATAGAGATGCAAGGGGTATGCCATACTCTAGGAGACAAACTGGACAAGTTAGCGCAGCATGCTGACATCTTAGAGGAAAGAATGGACTACGTAAACTTAGATGTCACCAAGAATTCACAACGGATTAAAGCCTTACAATCGCTGAACGAGCAGCTGAAAGATGACTTTGAGGGGTTAGAGATGCATTCAAGGAAGAATAATCTGAGAATCTTGAATATTACAAATTGGATAGAAGGTCCTGTTCTAAAAGCTTGCATTATATAATCTTCAGGGAAGGTTTCATTAAGGCAGGCCAGATCCTAATCTGTAGATTGACATTCAGATGATACACAGAGACCTCTTTAAGCAGAATCCTAACTGTAAAACTCCAAGGAAGATCTTGGTGAATTTTCAGATGTATGTGTTAAAGGAGAAGATCCTCTCAGCTACCATAAAGGTAAAATCACTGCTGTACGAGAATTTTATGTATCAGATCAGGTCAGATGTTGAGAGACTAACACCACAAAGGCAGTGAGAACTAGGTGGGAAAAGGGAGGAGCTAAGGGCTCTTAGAGCCTCAGTCTAGTTCAAAGTCCCGGCCATGTTTCAAGCCATGTGGCAGAATGAAAGGATAGAAAAAATATAAGGAGGCCCCCTATTGATAATTATATGGGACCCGGGGGAAATTAGTGAAAAAATACGGGGTGTCCCACTCTTACAGGCCTGAAGACCTATTGTGCAGTGGTAATACCATTTGTACCTCTGTGTATTGTAAGATCTAAAGAGACCCAGGGTAAACTCTTCTCGTGGTATTTAGGACAAAAGGCAGCGAACAATTGATGTGTAGCTAGTGCACAGAAAATGAATATGTGTAGCAGAGATGCTAGCAATTGTAACAATGTCTGTTATCAATACAAAATGACAGTAAAATAAACTTTTACAGATAAATTTTGGTAAAAAAGTGTACACATTATATTGTTATTACATGCAGTCTAAATCATTTGATGATACTAAAAACAACGATAAAAACAACCATAAGGGTAATCACTCAACATATTATTGTGCAATTCATCCAAATTAAAACATAATACATTAAAATAAGAATCACAAGTTTAGTCGACGCAGCGTTTTGGTTTTTCTATATATAGCACATTCTTCAGGACTGATTCTTAAGATAAAAATCGTTATTAATGAACCCACTTAAATTTGGTGGTACAGTACGCCTCAGTCTTGTACGATCTGTTGGTTTCTGATGCTTCCTTTGCGGGAAATATCTTAGTTAGTTAACTAGTTAGTTAACTTTCTGGCCTTCCACACTGTGCGAGGGAGCCACCGTAATATGTAGGATTTGGAGCTTCCTTATGGTGCTTTTATGGTAAGGGCAAGCCGCTGCCGTCAATGACCCCTACATCGAGATCGGCACAGAAAGGTTCAGGGGATGACCTCCCGTTCTGTTTGTTATGCCCACTTCAATCTGCGTATATACTTTCAGCCTCCCTGCTCCTGCTCATCACAGCGTCGCCGGTTCTGTCTTCAATTCTTGATGGCGGTTTTGGTCCTATTTTGGAAAATTCAGTTTAATGCCACCTACTCACTGAATAAAGAGATTACTCCCTCATGGAAGAGGCAACCTTGGTTGTGATTCTAAAGCCAACAAAGAATTCCAAGATGGCAGATTCCTATAGACCGATCTCACTACTGAACTGCAATTATAAGATCTTTGCTGGGTTGCTGGGTTAATAACTAAGAGACTATCCTCGGTCATTCACTAAGTCATCCACCCAGATCAAAAGGATTTTATAGCAGGCAGATATTTCCATGAGTTAACACACCACCCTCATAGGTACTATTGACCTGGTGGTGACACATAATGCCCCTCTCATGATAGTACCATTGATGCTGCAAAAGCATTTAACGAGGTCAAGTGAACCTAGAAGGTGTTGAAGGGCAAAGGAGTCAGCAACACCTTGATGAGGTGAAAATAGATGCGCTATGTACCCCTTATGGCCCAGGTTCTGATAAAATGCAAACTTACCCACCCCTTTGAGATTCAATGAGGCACGAGTCAAGGATGTCCACTCTCACCATTAGTATTTAATCTTTATATAGAGCTGTTAGCTCAGCTGATCTGCTTAGATTGGTCAATGCTCTCTTGTGAGTGTGCAGGTTTTTTAATTAGGCTCACTCTCTTTGAAGATGATTTAATCTTATACACTACAAATCCAGAACACTTGATTTCAAGGTTTGAGCAGCATGCAGTGGCTTTTGGGGATATTTTGGGAAATTAATAAATAGAGGTAAAACTGAGGTAATGGCTTGGCTGAGGATAGATTCTGTCCCTTATTTGAAAGACGAGATCAGATACTTGGGAATCGTAGTAACGCATCTAGAAGAACGTCTGGGGACCAGTATGGTCAAACTTAGTGAGATGATTGAGAGATTGTTAGGGAGAAGGGTAAACCTCCTCCTCACCATCTATGGCAAAGTAAGTGTGATCAAAATGACCATCTTCCAAAAAGTGACTTTCTATCTTTCTATATAATTCAGTCCTGCGCACATTTCCATCTAATCAGATTAAAAAGTTGCAAGGAAGGGTCTTTAGCTTTATATGGGCAGCCGAAGGCGCAAGTAACTCCTGAAAAAACTTAGTAGAACATTAAAAAGGGAGGACTTTTGCTTCCAGTCTTGAAGATTTACTGCTAGGCATTTCAATTTAAACACTCCAGACAACTAGTGAGACCTCCAGATTAATCACATCTGGGCCTTTTGTTTTCTGTTATGCTGACCCCCAAAAGCTCTGAAAAATTTCTCTATAAGTTTAGAGATCCAAACATTTTTCAGTAAGTAAGGCTAAAAGAACCACCCTTGGCTGCACTTAAGGTTTGGGTGTATGTAAGAAAGGCACTACTACACGGATGTTGCTCCAATTTGGGACTACTCTGGGACCTCCGGGATAAACTTAGCCACCAAATTAAAAATTGAAATTTTAGCACCTGAGGGGGCGTGAGGTGCAAGGATATCCCCATTGAGTGGCATACCCTCTGGTATCTAACTGTGGGGCAAAATCCACAAGTTCAAGTACTTGCAGCTTTGCTCTTGGTGGTCTGCCCAGGGATTAGCTAACATCGACTGAGGAGAACATGAAGCCCTATTACGGAAAGATAAGCAGATCAAAAAGGAAGTATCGTTCTGGTACTGGTACTTAGTGGCTGCGGAGGATAAGAAAAATGCAGACCTGCATCGAATCTGGAGAAGAGACCTGCCACAGCTCGCTGTTGATGAACTCTGAGAAGCATCTATGAGCTTTCTCTATAAAACTAGAAAACCAACTCTTTACTCTCCATAGGGCTGATTGGATGCCACAGAGGCTGTACCAGGTAACTTCAAGCTCTAAAAGGTGTGGCACAATGGGAGCAGACAATTAACACATATTTGTGGATTGTGTGAGGTTGCAACCCTACTGGGCGATGGTCAGTGGGCACCTGAAGGAAAACTTAGGCCATGAAGTCAAGGCAAGCCATTCTTGCTATTCTTTGACATAATTAACTTCCCGAACCTATACTCCTACAAACCTAGCATCCCTCAACTAAAATAAAAGTAAAATGAATCAGAATTCCATAATTTAAATACTTAGAAATCAATTAAATAATTAATTAACAATTAGTAACACATTGTTAATTAATTCGTTCTTAATTAACTTCCCATCCTGCACCCCTACAAACCTGGTAGCCCACAACTAAGATATAAGTAAAATAAATAGCTGTTCCATAAATGATATAACTAAAACTCAATTAAGTAATTAGTTAACAATTAGTTGTTAATTGATCATTAATTTACTTCGCACCCCAGCAAACCTAACAGCCACAAATAATATATATAAAAAATCAATCAGAATAACATCATTTACATAATAAATATCAATCAAAAAATATAATTAAATGTGTTAAATAATGCTTAATTCATTATTATCTAATTAACTTTCCACCCTATCCCCCTACAAACTTAACAACCCGCTAGAACACTATAGCTTACAATTAGAAATTAAATAAGACATTTTAAATCACTTAAAATGACAAGCTATATTTTAAAAATAAATAATATCATTTATATAAGGAATAGTAACAAATAAAATTAATATATCAACTACAACACATTCACATAGTTAAAACATATATTTTTAACACTATATTGGTAAAAATGATATTAAAAGCATCAATATAATTTCAAATGATATTACTTGCCTCCAAAAAATATATTCTTGTCAACATTTGTGCATCACAATATTTGTGTGTCATGATGTTTTATTTTCCAATAGTTCTGTCTCCCAATATTTTTAACTCAATAATTTTGTCCAAACTCCCTAGCTGCCTCTAGAAAGACATGTATTGACAAAAAGATCTTTTCAGAAGCAGATCCAATTATGAGTGTAAAATCAACTTTTGTGCATTGTGTGCTGTTTGGATGCGTAAGCTATACTTACATGCTCAAATAGATTTGTGAATCAGGTAGTCTGTATTTTGTTCTTTAAAAATACAGCAGTGGTCCAATGAAGTTATGTGGGTTGTAGCTTTCTGTGTATATATGCAGCAATGCATTTCACTGACATGTTAAATTAATACAAACAGCATCAAGTATGAGTGTAAATATAGATTAATGTTTGAATCTGTGGCACATTGGTTATGATGATTCTACAAGGTTTCCTGCATGCAAAGAGGTATGTGAGTCACCATCTTTTAAAGTAGCATTAATGCAACAGAGTAGGTCATGAGGTTATGATTTCGGTCCTTAATATATGTTTGGTGGATTTTTGTGTGTGGTACCATAGATAACTCTGCGCTAAAGCCCGGGAATTAACCTTTTGTACCCAGAATGTGGAATAATCATCCAGACCCAAACATTCCAGGTCATTTGCCACAGTTTTGATTTGATACACTGGTGTTTTCTACCTCCTGAGAGCAAGCATAAGATGTCAGTGTGAGTTCCAGGGTGGCAGTCTGTCTGGGATCAGGAAATCAGGTCGGAGGAGCGTAGTTGGCTCCCATGGTATACAATAGTTTATTTTTTTGCATAGTTATTTAAAACCGTTGCAATACAAATTTCCTAAAAGCAGTTAAAACATCTATTATAAAACACTTTAAAAATATCATGAAAGGAGAAACTCAGCAATACAGGATAAAAAACATAGTTCAGAGCGCCGGTCTCTCTGTAATAGGCTTTCATCCTGTTCAGCCCTATGCCGTGTTTATCCTGTGTGCTCGACCCTGATCTCTCTCTTGCTGAGTAATGTCACACTGGTGTTAGGCTGTTATGTTCCATAAGGTGCTAATTGGTCCTATTGTACGTCTGCTGTTCGGCTTGCGTCTTTGATGATTTCTACCCGTTTTGGCATTTTCTCTTCAGCCACTCTCAAGAACTTCACAAATATGGTATACAGTAGGGCACGGGAAGGAGGGCTGGGCTATGCTCCTGCCACAACCTTAACCCCTGCTCCAGTAGCAGTTTCATCAGGTGTGGAATCCAGTTCCAGTGAAACTGCACCCGTAATTATCGGTCTAGAGACCCAGACCTGCCTGTTCTGTAATTGGCCATGGCAATAATCCACCAGAGTCACTGCTCTGAGTCAGATACCACAGTTCATATTGAGTATCTTAGAGTTGGTTGGCAGCAGAAATTACTCTAGTAGATGAAGTGGATAGTCCTCTATTTTCAGCAATCTAACTCAGCCAAGAATCCTCCCATGAAATTACTTCCACCATAGGGATATTGCAGTAGAGGTTAATCTGCAAGAGTATTTTACATCCGAGAACCATGTTCAAAGAAAGAATTTAGCACATCCTCCTTAATCAAAGGATTTTCGGATATGTTAATGGCCTCCAAACTGGTCATTAACATCAATGTCTGAATTATAAACAGGAAAATATCCTTCAGATATGTTGAAAATTAGAACAAATATTATTATTTTTCTACTTAAGCAGATCATATTTACATATTTTTAAAGAGTAGACCATAAAACATAACTGCAGACATGAAAGAACAAGCATAGGTAAACCTAAAAGATCTGGATTTTTGCATAGCTACAGTACCTCAGGTCATTACTAGATGTCCATCCCAAGTCATAAGCAACAGCTTAAAGACTTTAGCAAGGTTTCAGTGCTCCAAGACTTTATTAGATATCCTTCTTGAGTCAGAGCCACCCACTTGAAGACTTCACAAAGATCCAGTACCTCAAGTCTTTGCTAGATGACCCTCTTAAACAGATGCAACTGCTTTAGATGTCCACGATAAAGCTAAGGGTGTGTAACTTCAACATGTACATTTGCATATACACTTTTGCTTGTTTTCCATAAGACTAATCAAAATGCATAATTGGTTTATGATAGTGAGGTAATATTTCAGATTTCACTAAATCTCTTGATATTTATCAAACTTGAGTCATGACACCCTTCCTTACTGTGATACTAAACATGATTGGCAAATGAAAGTACCTTCAAACATCTAATATTGGGGGACTATTTTTTTTATATGGATTTATTTAAATGTATAAGCCTTTTGGCCAATGTCAGGGCGAGTGAGCACTGTTTTGATGTCTTGTCAATGGCCTGTCAAGAACCCAGAGACCCTTTGGTTGCTGGATCTTCATTTCTAAGGCCTGTCTTTGGTGAGATTGTATGAAGTTGTTGACATAAGGGGACTGACCTCGGGGGTAAACCTGCCATTCCCAATTTGTGAAGGCTAGAACTTCATTCCATGTCATGTTTGTGGCAGGGCTGTGCTATTCTGAGAAAGATAAGTTGAGAGGGAACACCTGCACCACATATAGTGTATCTGACCCTGGGAAGAAGAGACTGGCTTCGGATTCCCAGCTTGACTCTGAATATCCTTAGAAACAGAAACGTTACGCGCCGATTGTTGGTGTTAGAAGCACCTTTCCTTAGATGCTTGCATTTGGCCATAATTGCTGCTGCAAGGCAATAAGTGGGGGGCTTACTATAATTTTAAAAATTGTTGCTATATTGTTTTGAATACTTTGGGAACAGTTTGGAACCATTCACTTACCCGCACATTAAATAAAACCTTGCATTTCACCTCGCTACTTGAGGGGGAGCCAGGGTAAACAGCACCTCCTCCAGCGCCATCTTGGTCAGCGCTCTAGTGGCTGGCCGGCTCGCAATCAACTCACTATTTAGGAGGGGCCGGAGGCGCGCCAGAGACAAGCCCATCTGTGCCGGTCTGCGCCCGTCTGTGCCCGTCTGTGCACCGGTCGTGCCTAGTGCCAGCAACGCTGCCCGTTCGGAAAAGGGCAGGATTAGTTATTCTAAGGAACTGCTGCTTAGAATTGTTAAGTGGGAAGTGGGAGGGGAACATCATGTGGCTTTGCCTCAGGCAAGTGCTGTCTTAACATATGGCCTGATTAACAGCAGATCAGTGGTAAAACATTATCAGGAAGTGTCAAGTTTGCTAGAAGACATGGACCTGGACGTTTTATTTTATCACAGAGACCTGGACTAGCACTGACTCATCTGTTGAGCTGGGCTTTGCTTTGCCTGTCCAGGAAGATATAAGACATATCACAAACCTAGGGCCTCTGGATGAGGCGGGGGGGGGGTCGGAGTAATATTTAAGGAAAGATGGAACTTTGCACCTCTACAGGTAGATGAAGTTGCTGGGATTGAGCTATTGAGCTTCACATTGCAGGAGTGGAAAGGAAGATTACTAACCAGCATGGTCTGCTATTGACCTCCAGGCTCAGACACTCAGTATCAGGCACTGATGGATACTATTGCTGCTCTCACTTTGTCACACTCCAGAATGCTGTTCTTAGGAGACTTTAACCTATGGGAAAATGGACCCACTGGAGTCATCTGAGGGATCTGAGAGATACTTGCGAGAATCTCAGCCTAAACAGCTAGTACAAGAACCAACCCATTTAGGAGGACACGTGCTGGATCTTGTGTTCGCAAATCAGTCTATACGGAGGTGATTGATATTCTGCCCCAAAACTGGACTGACCATTCATTAATCCACTTTAGGATCACTATACCCAATAAAAACTGTTCAGCAAAGGGTTAAACTAGATAAAAATAGCACAGACCGAATATCCCCCAATCAGGCCTTCTTTGTTTCTGATGATTCAGTGGATAAGAATGATCAAATCTACTGTAATCATATTACGGATATCTCAGACAGGCATATCCCCATGAAAAGAATAAAGAACAGAAGGAAACCTTCAGCCCCTTGGTTTAGCGAGGAGCAGAAACTAGCGGGCTACATGCCGACAGGCTGAAAGAAGGTGGAGAAGGTCCTATTTAGAATCAAATAGGAAACAATTGAAGCTAGTGCAGGCTCAATATAAGATGACTATAGCCAAGTCTAAAGCACTCTTTTATGCCAGTTCAGTTCTACAAGCGCTTAACATTATAAGAGATCTCTCCAGCCCTGTGTGTATGGGCAATAAAGTGGTTGCATCCCAGAACCTCTGCGATGAAATCGCTGCCTTCTTCAATGAAAAGAACGCCAAAATTGTTGGAGGCTTTAATCCTGATAATACGAGCAGCCAGGGGACACTATCCGAGATATTAGCAGAGGAATCCTGGGCAGAAACATCAATGGAGCGCTTTCAACCACTCACTGAAGAGCTCTTTAACAGTGTTGCTCAGAGTGTTCCTCAGGGTCTCTCCTAGACCCACTACCCCATAAGATCTGGAAGAAGATCGGGCCAGAAGTATTCCCCTGGTTGCAACAGATCTGTCGCCAATCCTTGGAAAAAGGTGCGGTCCCGGAGGTATGGAAACAGGCAGTGGTCGCCCCCCTGCTCAAGAAGCCCTATCTGGACCTAACGAATCCAGCTAAATTTAGGCCTATATCTCTCCTGCCTTATCCTATAGAAATCCTGGAAAAGGTGGTTAGCAAGTCCCTCTCAAGCTATCTTGTAGTTAATCACCTACTGGATGGGGATCAGTTTGGCTTCCGCCCAGGCAACGGGACGGAAACCGCCTAGGCAACTGTAACGGACAACCTACGAATGCGAGCTGACAATGGCAACTTATCTGTATTAGTGCTGCTGGATATGTCGGCCGCATTCGATACAGTAAGCCATGCAGTGTTGATAGGCAGGTTGGAGAGACTGGGTGTGAAAGGCTGTGCCCTGAAATGGCTATAATCATATCTTTCAGAAAGACAACAGGTGGTAACCATGACACTGTTCGCCTCATCGAAGTCGCTAGTGCGTCATGGAATGCCACAAGGTTCGGCAATAAGCCCCATTCTGTTCACTGTATATCTCCGCCCCTTAATCCCTATTATAAAATCATTTGAGATAGATCTGGTCAATTATGGCGACGACACCCAACTGGTGTTTTAACTGGAAGGGAAGCACACAGTGTCACTGGACACCTTCCAGGGATGAATGCGTTGAGTTTCTGGCTGGCTCAAAGTAAACTCTTTGCAGTTTAACAGGGGGAAAACTGAGGTGGTATACTGCTCGGCCGCCAAAATGTTACAGCTTTTACCGTGCGAGTTCAGACTTACCCCAGAGGATGACCCCTGACACCTGTCAAAAATGATTACAACCTGGGTGACCTGGGTGTCCTGGTTGATGAAGACCTTCAAATGCTATCACAGGCTAATAAAACAATCAGTACGTGCTTTGCCACGCTGAAAGCGCTCCGCCAGATCCTTCCTCTGCTGCCTAATGAGGCCAGCACACTGGTGGTGAGGAGTATAATTCTGAGTAGGCTGGACTATTGTAACTCCCTGCATTTGGGAACTCCACAATATATCCTGCAGGGGTTGCAAAGAGTCCAGTCTATAGCTGCAATACTGGCACTTAACAGACAACGCAGCTCATCTACTACACTGGCCCTGAGAGATCTCCACTGGCTGCCCATTAGGGACAGGGTCAGCTTTAAATCCCTATGCATAGTTTACTGAGCAGTGCATAGTACTGGCCCTCTTTCTATGAAAGAGAGATTTACTTGGTACAGGCCCACCAGAGTTCTCCGCTCCTCTAGCGCAAATCTAGTAATGACTACCAGATTTCAGAAATCTCAGATGGGAGCCAGGGCTTTTGGCACAGTAGCATCATGCCTTTGGAATGAGCTACCTCAAAGCATCAGAAAAGCCAGCGTTTTTCTTTGCTTCAGAAAGTGCCTGAAGACTTGGTTATTTCCCAGAAATGAGAGTAATACATTCCACTAACAATCAGGCCCGTCTCTGTTGAGTCCATCTGTTCAGGTTACAGCGCCAGGATACCCCTAGGGTGACAGTCTGCGCTATATAAGAACGGAAATACAATACAGGTACCAAATTGATGCCCAGTTGCTCAGGAAACATGGGGAAAGACTGTGCAGAAGGCACATTGCAGTGGTGGACTAGAGGTGAAAGGGAAATGTCTCAGAGGAACACACTCAATTGTTTATAACAGGTGAATCCCATCAATGCACACTACATCCCAAGCCCGAGACCTCTGTCTCATGTCTCCACCCAGGCAGCAGGGTTATCCCTGGGTGTCCGTCAAATCCTATATCATGGGAGGACAGAGTCTACATGCCATTAACCCCCTGTAGGGGTGAGAGAACGAACCAGCCCATCCCCAAAGTCTGGGGACAAGCAATGAGCTGTCCACATAGGAGAGACACATTCTGCATGTCCCCTTGTGCAGACCCATCCCAAATAAAAAGAATAGATGATAGACGGAATGCTGAACAAATCAAACATTCACCCCCAGTAACAGATCTGGGTTAAATCCAGCGTTTATTTGCTTACCACATAATTTTAGTTTGGACCCATCCATATGCAAATCCAGAAAGTTCCATCTTGGGACTGATTTCTGGGTAGCACCCTTCATCAGCCAGGTTAGCTTGAATCCAGTGGCCTTGCGAGCATGGGACCCTCTTTAGGGCACACCCTTCCCACTTAAGGCAGTATATGCAAAAAGAACAGATGATGGGCAAATGCTGAATAAATCAAACATTTACCCGTCACAGATCTCAGCTTAAATCTATAATTTTATTTTGCTCACCACGCCATTCTAGTTTGGACCAAGCCATATGCAAATCTGTTGTGACTCTGCCCCCTGTGGGAACAGTTCAGCCTGAACTGCCAGGCCAGGTCTTCCTTGGACCAGAAACAAGCATCCTGGGATCAGTTTCGGAGTATCACCACTCATCAGCCAGGCTAACTTGAATCTGTTGGAATAGCAAGCACAGGACCCACATCTGGGCATCCTCTTCCCATTAAGGGAGACAAATGTAAAAAGAGCAGACAATGGACAGAATGCTAAACACATCTTATCCAGTGGAGTCTGCCACTTCTTTCAGCCACAAAAGCCACAAAGACTCAACACATATGGAAGAGACATAGTGCAATCCACAGAAGCAGAGGCTAAAGCTCTATCACAGAGACTATGCAGATCAAGCACATTAGACTCAGAGCAGCACAGGAAAGAGCACAGGAAAGAGGGAGTCAGCAGGCCTGTATCACAGCCCTGAGGACAACTGTCAGCATCCCAACACGGGGAGGGCAAAAGCATAAATAGCTGCTGTCTATGGGTAAATGGTAAAATAAAAAATGAGAAACCATATTGGAGGAAACCAAATTATGGAAAATCAATTTTAAGTAAGGTCAATTTTAAGGCAATACAAATAAATAATAAATTAAAGGAAACATTTAAAAGGAAAGCTAATTCTAAGGAAAAATCCAAAATACATTTAAACATAGGTGGAGTTTAGGGTTAGTTAGGGATTTGTGGAGTTTAAGGTGGTGAGGCTTTTTAAGGTTCACAGATTAGTGGCATTTAGGAATGAAGAGGCATTTTATAATAATGGGAGGGGGTATATTAGGCTTGGTGTGGGGATTTTAGGTGGGAGGGTTGGATGATGTTTAGGGATTGTGAGGGTGTCAGGGGTGGTTGGTGTTTGGTGTTTAGGGGTGGTAAGGGATCAGCAAATTAAAATCATCACAAGTAATTGTTTGGCTGGGTCAAAGATATAAACCTGAAATATTGTCCCCTGAAGTAAAACACTGAAATAAACACCTCAGAAAAATGTTTATGAATTTAAGACCTGCATCTATTGCATTTATACCTTAAAAAACATGCAAAAGCAAATTTTGAAAGCAGTGACATTCTATGAATTGGTTTCTATAAAAAGATAAATGCCATTCATCCTGCAATTTTCCATTAAACTGTTTAGGTGAAATAGTCTCTTAATAATGGAGTTTCAGGAAATTGTTTTTCTATGAAATCACCTATAAGCCGTTAACTGAAAATATTCATAAATATATGGATTTTTCATCATTATGGCTATCCCTTTACCCACTCCTATTGAAAGAGGTCTGAAACAATCAACTAAGAAAGCAGAAATTTTTCAATATTGTCAAATGGGAAAACAGTTTTTTTGCCTAGAGGAATGTAGGTTACTAAAAGTAAATGACTACTCTGCTCTGCAAATATAGTGTAATTTGTGGGATTTAGGCACCTAGCTATGTTCAGAGGGTAGGAACGTAAAAGCTGGTTTATCCCTACTATGTAAACATTTTTAATTTGAAAATCTTCACCAACATGTTATTGATTCAAGAACACCCCTAATTGTTACCCCAAGGTATAAAGAAAACGTTTTTTATGATGTGCAGTGTTTATGATCACACAGGAAAAATGAAAAGAAATGAATTAATAGAAAACCTACAACATTTCATAACAGATCCAGCATCCCTATTCTTAGTAGGTAATTTTTATTGTATACTAAATACTCAAGATAGAATGGCTTCATGTTTCAAATATTAAATCCAAACCATTTTAACTCCTTCACTGAAGATTTGTAGGTCGCATGTATCAGGAAATTGGCATGCTATATGAGGCATCTAATGTCTATGGCGCACATCAATCAGGCTTTTGATGCGGTTTTAGTACTGAATCTGTACCTAATAAAGTCCTTAACCAGATCCAATTTTTGTAAAAAAAAAAACAGTGCTTTTTTCATCCTTTTACTCCTGTCTGCTACCTTCAACAGACACTCCTATCATGTTCTCATACAAAGCGGTTGTAATTAAAGGAAGTCCTGGAGCCAGGTATATTAATTAAGCTTAGTTCCAAGTTCAGTTTCTAGTAAATAGGTAAAGATGACAAAAGCCCCACACAGGAGCAGCCTCCCTGCTGCTCAGCCTGCATCCACCAACTGCCACTCCACACATCTCCAAACCCCAAGCATCCCGTGACATCACACACATCCAACATTCCAAACATCATCAAGTACACAAGCACTCACTCTGGCTGAGCAGTAGGGAAGAGACAAGTAAGTTATAACAAAAGCCTAAAGAATGTTTGCTTAGGAAGCCATGTCCTAGATTAGTTTCCATCCTTCCTTTCCAAAGGACCTCAAGCAGTATTCCTTTTCACCTTCAACTCAAAAATCGGACCTGTGGTGTTCCCAAGGCTCTATGTAAAACCCACCTTTTAATTTTTCATGTGGACCTGCTCCTTGCTATCATTTATTCTTTCGGATTCATATTGTTTGCCTTAGACAATTATACTCAGCATATCACCAGGCTGCAAGGTTATCTTTCTTCCCTCAAAGTGAGTTTTAGAATCTGTATGGCTGAAATCGCAAGCTGCCTGCAGCTTAACCTTTTGACCTTAAACTCATCCAAAATGGATGTTTTGGTATTTGGAGATGAATCAGCCTGGGACGCAGAGTAGCGGCCAATTTCCATTGGCCCCTGCCCCCCACAACTATGAGAAATCTTGGTATAATTTTCAACACAAGCTTTTCTTTCCAGGAGTATATTTCTCAGTTAGTTTCCTCCTTTATGTTCTTGTTAAGAGTTGTGAAGAAAGACCTTCCTTTCAAGTCTAAAGACTGCTGGAAGACTATAATCCAAAAATCAGACTTATTAAGACTTGATTTTTGCAGTTCAGTCTTCCCAGGTCTATCTCAAAAACAAATGCACAAATAGCAGGTTATTCAAAATGCAGCTGCTCCTTTGTTGTTACAATCAGGAAATTCGGTCCCATCTTCCATCACTTACGTAACCTACATTGGTTAATAGTTAGTAAAAGATGCTTCTTGAAAATCTTGTGCTTTTCTTTTTGGTTAATGCCATATCAGGTCTCTGCATAAATTAGAGACATGTTTCTGAAATATATTCAATTACAGTCTTTGAGACCCGCTTCAGCTAATCTCCTTTTCGTACCCAATGAAGGAGACCAAAAACTAGTAGACATTTGTTCCAATTTCTCAAAGTCTCCCTTTAGAACATGCACCACCTATCCCTCTCATAAACAGCCCATTAGTTTTCCTTCAGAAAGTACTTGAAAGCGTCCTTGTTTTCTCCCTAAATCCTCTGTCGAGTACACAAACTACTGTTTCCACCTGCCTTTTTCCAGGACATCCATTCTGGATATCAGTTTGCTTTAAAAAATCAATCAATTAAGTAAGTCATCCAAAACATTTAGGGGCAGATGTATCAACGGGATTTTTAGTTGCAAACGCTGCGATTTGCAAAAAGCAGCGTTTGCGACTAAAAATAAGGAAAACTGGATGTATGAAGGAAATGGCATCGCAAAATTAAGGAATCGCAAAATTTGTGATTCCTTAACTTTGCGCCAGCATTTAAGGAATCGCAAAAAGCGGTTTCTTAAATGCTATGTGAGAAACATTTAAGTTTTGCAAATTCACCCTAAAAAATCGCAAATTACCACCAACTTCAAGTTGGTGTTAATTTGCGATTTCTTTCACAAATGCACTTTTTGGCATTTGTGAAGGTGCCATGTGGCCCTCATACATGCCCTTAGGGCATGTATGTGCGCCATATGTGCACACATGTAAAATTCAGGGGTGCAGCAGGGTGTCCTCAAGACACCCATGCACCCTTGAAATTATTCTCAATTTGTGATTCTCAAATTGTGAATCACAAATTGAGAATAACTTCCCAATCACTCCTAGGGGCCTCCTGGCCCATAGAAATGAATGAGAAATTATTCCTTAATTGCGATTTCGCAATTTGCAAATCGCAATTTACGATTATTAAGAAATCGCTAAAAAATTGTGTTTTTCTACATACATCCCAAATTGCAATTCTCAAATAGCGATTTCTAAAAAATCGCTATTTGAGAATCGCTAATGATGGTGATGATACATATGCCCCTTAATTACCTTATATCCAATTTTTCCTTACAAGTGTTGTTTTCTACTTGTAATCGCTAAGAGCACAGGTTTCACATGGATATCAGGGCATGGGAACACCACTTCTCAAATTGGCTTCACATTTGTTACTCAAACTATAAAGGGTCTGATTATGAGTCTGATGGTCCACGGACTGCCAGGCGCAAGTGGCGCAGAAAGACAGTCCAGCCACCGCTGCCGCAAATTCTTAGAATTTCCATTGACTATCCCTCAGGCAAACCCATGGGTAATATCAATAGTGTTTCATTGGTTACTCAGATATGAAATGATGCTTTTTGGTGCTGGGGATGTTTCAGGGTTCACTTACTTGCAGGATTGGTCAGTGTTGGTGGGGTGTCTTTAGATTGTTTATGTATTGTTTGAGCCAGTTAATATATGTACCATAACCAAACTATTATTTCAGGCACTTTATTGCTCAAAGTGGAAGATTTAACTAGTAAGCCATTTAAACTAATGACATAGAATGTGAGACGGTTAAACAACCCTAGGAAAATTCAATAGAATCTAGTATTATGCGAGTGGCATACCTAAATATATTTTCCAAATGTAGAATGGCTGAGAGAAGGGTGACACATCGCTTTAAGGCCTCTTTATCCTCCTGCTCCTCCCGGGTAGCTATCCTCATCAATTGGGGAAAATAAGTTTGCCCAGTCACATCAATATTAGGTGACAAGTGAAGATACATCATAGTTCAGGGTCATTTGCAGGGTAGACATTTTATATAAGGGAAAACATATGGCCCCAACATTGATAGCCCACAATTTGTTAAAGAAGTTTGACACCATACACGGGCCAGACTGGGAAAAGAAACCGGCCCTGGCACACTGTCAGCCAGCCCCCCTGGGGTGAGGGGGAGTGCAGCAAAGCAGTGTGCGAGGGCCGGTTTTTGCCGATTTTGTTACTGGGGGCCAATATTGCCGACCCCCGGTAACAAAGAAACGGCCCCCCAGGGGTCCAAAATCGGCCCCCACCCTAGCGGCCCTCCGGGGAAACGCCCGGTGCCCGCTATGGCCAGTCCGGCCCTGACCATACATTGTCATTTAATTCTAAGGCTCTCTTATTGGTTGGTGATGTCAAGATGGTGCTGAATACTACCTGAAACAGGCCATCGGGGCCAATTAGGGGTGCCTCAAACACTGCTACACTACTGTATGATGGTAGCCATAAAGAACTCAGTCAAAACAAAAAAGATAGCCAATGACTTAACCTCCACAATGAGAGAAAAACAATGTTTTTCTTAAGATCCCTCACCCACCAGGGTTAGCCTTGGTGGCATGCTTCATCATTGGGGTACTTCCCGATCCTGCTGCGGATTGAGGCGTGCTTAGACCAGATGGATTATGTGGGAGAACATTTTAGTTTTTTGTCTTTGATGAAGATGTGATTGTGTG
Organism: Lissotriton vulgaris; assembly: GCF_964263255.1. Classification (NCBI taxonomy): domain Eukaryota; kingdom Metazoa; phylum Chordata; class Amphibia; order Caudata; family Salamandridae; genus Lissotriton; species Lissotriton vulgaris. The sequence goes on from NC_141694.1 coordinate 661,325,970, forward strand.
GTAGGGTGTAGTGGAGTATGAGTGCTATATAACATTAAAATTACCTGGCTAGTGAGTCATCTCTATTTTATTCCTGCCCTAGTCGGTAAGATTAAAAATCAGTGAAAAGAGAAAGTTGTGAAAAGGATATCAATAAATCTATTCCCTTCTTATACGGTCAATATGTTTCGAGCCCTGACCCTACTGACTCTTCTTCAGGACCTAAGGAAATCAGTTCGTAACTGTACCACTCCTCACAGAAAATACTCTATAGGAATATATCGAGTAGCAAGCCATGCCAATCATACAACCTAAATACTTTTTTGTTCATTGAAACACATCACTGCATTCCTGTAAAAAAAGGTGGGGAGAGTTTAAAAATATCAGCCATGGCTGACACACATCAATGTCCAAGTTAGTGAGTATACGAAGCACCTGTGTGTCATGATGTTTTCAAAAATGCCCACAAAAATTTGAAATAATAGCGAGTAGTGCGAGACAAACCTAAAGCTCATTTGAGTAACAAAATGAGTTACAATAAAAACAACACACATATATATAACGTACACTTTAGACACCCTACTGGTGTGTCATGATCCAGAGGGGGCCTGTAGTCAAACTCTGGAAAAAAAAATGGAGGTAGAGAAAGCCATAGAGAATGATTTTTAGTCTATTTTATATTAACGGAGGATCAATTATTAGAGTTGTTGAGTTGTGCGCTACTAGGGGAGAAACGCTTTGTACCACTAAGGTGCGAGGCATTCAGAGCACTTACTTCGTCAAGGCCGCCCTCTGTTGATTACACCTGAATCTGGCTTCCCGGGGACTGCATCTTGCTTATGCATGTCTCGGGTAAGTTTTATGAGCCAGCTCATCGCAGATCACTTCTGCTTTTGTGTCTAAAAAAGAGCAAGACCGCTTGTATACTTATCTTAGGGTTGTCTTTTTAGATCAAGATCCAAACCATTTTGGCAGTAAAAAATTGACATATTTTCTGTAGGATAGAGACAGAAATGAATTGAAAAAACAGGAAAAAAGAAAAGAAACCAGATCTCTTGCAGTAATGAATACTCGCTGTGTCGTAATATAGAAAACTATAAGCACGTATTATTCACGAAGGGCAGGCCAGCCGTGGAGAACTTACTCATAAGCCTATGGGTAGCTAGACTACTGATGTGCCTTCGAAAACAATTACCTTGTGTATGGCCCCCATGTTTGTAACAAAATATATCCATGTTGGGAGGGATAGAGTATTTCTATATACTCCATGGGAGGATTCATGATAGTAATAATAGAAAAAGGAATAAATGAAGAAAAAATTAAAAAAATTAGAAAATGAAACAATGAATAATTACAAATGAGCAGTGTCATCTCAGCAGAGGATTTCTGTGATAGTGTCATAATGTGCGAGTCTATGCTACTCATGTTATTTCAAAAGATCCTCGAAAAGGATTCTCACCCATATAGCTAAAATTCGTATGGAGTGGCTTGCTAGTGTTCCCAATGTCATATTTTCATCGATAGTGAGTTTTAGAGCTGTACATTTTTAAGAGAAATTGGCCCCAATGAATATTATCGTTGAGGTCCCGGGTGTCTATTTTGAGTTTGAACAGCCAGGTCTATTTCTTGGCTATCTTTTTTGTTTTGACTGGGTTCTTTATTTTTTCACAAATTGTATATTTGAGGAGGGCGAACCCAGGTACACCGCTTCCTCCCTCTCTACCTTTGATATGATAGCAGTCATATTCATGACCTTATAGATGTTTGGTGACAACCCACATCTTGTAAGAAGGAGACTTTCTCATCCACTGTGTACAACATGTGGTCCAAGCTCTTTAACTATGCACCAGATATACTTGCTCATGGAAATCTATGTGAGACACCTGGCAAGAACATTGTCAGATCATTCTCCAGAATGAGTCATGATAAATGCAGCTCCTCCTCCACCCAAGAGCATGCAAATGAGACGCCACACATGAAGCTCTGTAATGCATGCATTTGTACTTAAAAGTGCAACTGTTAACTGCACACACTGTGTACTAAACTTTATTACCACACCCAACTGATTACATCATTCTCCTACAGAGTCCATCAGGGACCAGAAGAATACTGCTGTTCATATTCACAAGACACTACATCTCCCTTTGTTAAATAAAAAGTAAAATTATTACATATATACATTATCACTTTTCAATGAGTCATCAAGGTGCTTGAGCCACTCTTCCAGATCTTGTGAAGTGCAGCTGATTAGGCATAGTAGAGAGGCCTACCTCAGAATGCAGAGGCAGGTGTATGAGTTGGGCTCTCTTGACTCTAAGGTGGACATGTCTCACTTTTAACATCAGGAGCCAATGAACATTGAGACAGTAGCTTCAAATGTGACAAATGTCTGGTGATGGACTTTCCAGGAAGTCACCATGTGTTCTTTGCTTGTCACAACCGTTAGTAGGTCAGCATCAAACGGAGCATCAATCTTGTGGTGTTTCTATTTTTGTTTGAGCAGTAACCAGTCTCCTGCCTAAAAACTTCTTGGACTTGTGAAAGGAATATGTTGAATGGATCTCGTCAACATATGTTGACATATTAGAGGTCCATTGTTGCAATTTTGTTCCCATGGCTGTCCCAAAAATTAAGGTGGCAGGGCTGTCTCCTATCATGAAATGTGGAGTGTACCTGAAAGCACAAAGACCTGAATTTAAAGCCGACTTGAGGTTACTTCCTTCGAGTGCATCACACTAAACTACTCTCTTTAGGGTCTCCATCAATTGCTCGACAATGCCATGCACCCGAGGCCACAGAGGTGTACTTTTCTGATGTTTACCATTCATGTTGGTGAGAAAGTCCTTAAACTTCCGCTAATAAAAGCAGGGTCATTGTCAGACTTAAGAATGGAGAAGCACTTGATGATAGGTTTTCCAGAAGGGGAAATCGTGAGTACTCAACAATGACTACCATGAGATGATGTCCATTATTGAGCAGTCCAAATGAATTAACAACAATCCTCTCTCACACTTGCTTCAGAAGGGCAGTTGTTTTGGGAGTTGAGCAGTTACACTAATGACAAACCTTTAATTCTCTTTCAATTCTTTCATCCTGGTGAGGAAACCCCACTTGTGTGCTAGTTCCATAACATGTTGTCCCAGACTCTTGAGAATGGCAATTCTCGAAACTCATGCTATCATGCCTTCCTGAGAAAGTTCCTCTCTCACATTTTTGAATTTTCGATATTCAAAGTCATCCATAGGAGACCGAGCAAGTTTCCTCAAGGATTGCAGTACAATAATGTCCTTGTAGGCAAGCATATCTCAATCAGTGTTCATAGCAGCAACAATGTGTTCCACAGATATGGCTGCAGGTGTGCTTGACTTGACTATGAAGTTAATATATGCCTCAGGCGCACTAGACGTTTTATTGTTACACTGCAATGGTACTCATGAAAAATAGTCAGCAGAATTTTGATCTTTTCCTAGCCTGTGTGCAATAGTTTAATCTTATTCTTGCAGTAACAACCTCCAACCCTTGATGCGAGGGGTCTTTGATGCCTGTGTGCATATTTCATTTATGGCAAAAGTACCTGTAATTTTAAACTAGAATGTTATAGTGTCTGTGTTCTAACATTAATTTTTTTATTTTGTATTTTTAATTTTTTTATTAGTTCAGTTCAAAACCAAATACAAAATACGATGGGGCACAGAGGGACAAACCTTACATTTGGACTTATTGTACAAATAAACAAAAAAAGGAAAAAGTAATACAATAAAAGATACAATACCATCATAAAGGATCGGATATATAGTCACTCTAACGAGCCCAAATAATCAATCATTGCCTGCCAAATTTTGATCCCCCTTTGCCTTTTCCTAGGGGATTTAATACGATACAGTTTATATTCTAAATAAAAAACATTATAAAACTTTGCCCTCCACATCTCATATACTGGTGCTTCCGGTTTCAGCCACGTTGAAGAAATTCATAGGCGAGCTACGCCCATAGCCATAAATAATAGATATCTATTTTTCTAATATCCTAGAAAAAAAATCAATGTCATTAGATAAACCAAACATAATCAACTCTCTGGAGATTACCACATCACAATTTAAAATATATGATAGTAATTGTTCAACAGATGTAAAAAATGGTTTTAACACTGAGCAGTCAGAAAAAATGTGTACAATATCTGCCATACCAGATTGACACCTAAAGCATTTCCCATTATAGGCATTGCCCCGTTTCAGCATTTTAGCCGGTGTGTGATAAAGATTAAATAAAGTTTTGTAGTGCTGCGATTGTAAATTAGAAGACAAAATAATTTTAGCAGCCATATTGATAGAATCTTGAAAGGGTATTATAGGAATACCCAATCTAATACACCATTTAGACTCCTGTAACCCCATATCGTCCTGCTGTATATTCAACAAATAATTATATAGAGTCCCAATCCGTGATGGCTTTTTTAGAATTTCCAGAAAATCATTAGGACATAGAGGTAAGATACTTTGGTGTTTAAAGATGAAATCACATAGTTGTAAATACTTAAAAAAGTCATGCTGAGAAACAGTGTATTTGTCTTTCAACTCATGAAATGTGGCCATTATACCATCTTTAAACATAGAACCAAGACACACAATACCTTTCTCCCCCCATGTACGCATCTTACAATCCCAAAATATTGGAGGAAGCAATTCTACAGAGTCGCATGGAGTATATAAATTAATTCGTCCCAAAGAGATAATTTTCCGAGTCGAGCGCCATCCTTTGAAGGCCGCTAATGCTAATTTGAATTTGGTTCTTTTATAATAGCTTGGTTCTAAAAAACGAAGCAACATTTGTCGTGATTGAGGACCAAGTAGAAGAGAGAAAATATCAGGGCTCTCAAATACGGGTGGAGTCCCCCCGATCACAGAACATTTAAGGTTTTGCAGGAGACAAGCCAGATAATATAATGCAAAATTTGGAACGTCCCACCCACCGCGCAAAAGTGGAAGTGTCATAAATTAGGAAGCCCTGCGTGGAGATTTCCAACCCCATAAAAAACTATCAGCTGTAGCTTGCAGTTTCCTCAATTGTATAGCAGACAACTCCAATGGTACCGACCGAAAATAATAAAGTACTTTAGGCAAAATAGACATTTTTAAAACATTGCGTCTCCCAACCAACGACAAATGTAGACATTCAAATTTTTCTAGCTGATTTTTAACAGATTGCAGTATATCTGTCCAATTCATCATAACCAGCTCTTGAAGCGACAGCCTAATTTTAATACCAAGGTATTTAGCCTCGGGAGTAACACGACAGTCATTGTGACAGAGTCCTGTAGAGCAGATGACCTGGGTTTTCAATGTGTTAAGTTTGTATCCTGACACGTTACCGAACTCTTGTGTTAGATTTTCTATCTCAAGTAGGGCTGATTCTGGATCAGATGATATAACAGCAACATCATTGGCGTATGCTAGCACATGTATACTGCCCCCAGGCAACACCATAGATTGTATACGCTGAGATGTCGCCAGCATCTGTAAAAGTGGTTCAATATACATAGCAAACAATAATGGCGAGCATGGGCAGCCCTGCCGTTTACCCCGAGTAATATTAACACATGCTGATTCCTGGCCTGACAAACAGATATTAGCCCTGGGGCGTCTATACATAACTTGTATAGCGTGTAAAAATTGGGGTCCAAACCCCATTTTAACCATAATTGCCCATAAAAATACCCACGCGATGCGATTGACCGCTTTTTCAGCGTCTAAAAACACCAATCCAACGTTCTTATGAGTTACCGCAGCATAGTCCAAAACTGCGATAACGCGGTGTATATGGTTGATCGTACCCCGACCAGGGAGAAAGCCATGTTGTTGATCAGAAACTAGTGTAGGTACGACCTGAATCAGCTGGTTCGCAAGAATTTTAGAATATAATTTCGCATCTACATTGATGAGTGAAATAGGTCGATAAGACCCTGGGAGAAGCAGGGGCTTGTCTTTCTTTTTAAATACAATTATACTTGCATCATCCCACGATGGAGGGGGGTCTCCTGTTTGAGCGGCAATAAATGTCGCCAACATATCTAATTTAATAATAGGAAATAGCAAATGATATATCTCTAAAATGAGTTTATCGGGGCCAGAGGCTTTCCCAAGAGCCAAGTCCTTAAGTGCAATCTCAAGCTCTTGCATTGTAATAGGCTCTTCTAGCTCTTCTTTATATATGGAGTCCAGCTGAGGTAAGTCGAATCTATCGACAAACTAATCAATCGAATCTAAATAAAGGTCTTCTTGAGTATAAAGTTCCATATAATAATCGTGAAATACCTGAAGAATACCCTCAGATGACTCAACTAGAACGCCTTGGCAATTTTCTATAGACGCTATATGCTGCGCAGTCTGACGCCCACGCATTCTTTGGGCTACACATCTCACCACAGTCTCCCCATACTCATATCTCTCCGCGCGATAGATTTTATATTGTGGCTCCAGACCCCATTAATCTTTGCCTTACATCTTGCAACTTTATCTTGTGATGCGCTACTATCCCGATGCATGCTAATATCCAGTATCAATTCCCGCTCTGCATTTGATAAATCAAGCAGAAGTTGCACAGTTATGTTTTTTTGTTTACGTTGTAAAGTCCACCCATAACTATATGTTTCCCCACGTAACCCCGCCTTGAAGCAGTCCCATACCATTGCATGAGAGGCAGAGCCCCTATTACAATCCAAAAATGGCTGTGCCCAATCTAAAACTTGGCGCACATAGGTTTCATCCGAGAGAAGTTTCTTATTAAATGAAAATGCCCGTTGCATACGCTGGATTTTAAGCAAAGGCATGTCTATGACGACCGGGGCATGATCAGATGTGATACGTGGTATTACAGACATCCGAGCACCAGCCGCGAGATAACTAGGTATAAAAATGTAGTCTAGCCGCACAAATTTTTAATGGGGGAGGAAAAAAAAGTAAAGCCCGGATTCCTTGGATTTGCCAAGGGCCACCCGTCTACCAGCCCATGTTGAAGCAATAATTGCCGTAACTCTCTAAATACCTTCGGCTTCCTACCCACATAGCCGCTAAAGTTAGAGTCCCAGACAGCATAATACTCTTCATACGATATGGACTGTACTTTATAACCAGTATTACTATTGTAGCAGTACCTTTCTTATGCTTTAGAAAGAAGACTGTTCAACAAATACTTTTTATTGAAAACTCCCGTCTCTCTATTTTCTCAGCACCTCTGGTGAAACGAAGCATGCACGATTAACTGAGTAAAATAGCTATCTATTGTTTCTGCGACTCTAGAGATTGATTTCTTGTTCTTGGGAAACAAAGTTGTCATGTTTATGCGGTTGTCAGAGACTAATCCCTTCTTTTGTATTCGAGAAAGTTTCTAGTGACCTCTGAGCTAGCTGGCACTCACAATTAAGTTTAATATATTCGATAGAGACCCAGTCGATCTAAGTCCTACGTCAAATCTATAGTATATGTTATTCCAATGCGCAGAGCCTATTGGGAATATAGGAACTACACTACATTGGATAGTAGGTGGGTACAAATACTATTCCCACTCCTACGAGTGGAACAGTAGGGAAAGTGTTGAATAGCGGGACACTAAAAATTACTATTCCCACTTCAGTGAGAGAAACAGTAGAGAAAATGTTGGTTAGCGGGTGGCTAAAAAAATTATTATTCCCACTCCAGTGAGTGGAACAGTAGGGAAGTGTTGGATAGTGGGAATATAAAAATTACTATTCCCACTCCAATAAGTGGAACAGTAGGGAAAGTGTGGGATAGCGGGAGGATAAAAATGACTATTCCCACTCCAATGAGTGGAACTGTAGGAAATGTGTTGGATAGCAGGAGAATAAAAATTACTATTCCTTCTCCAGTGAATGTAACAGTAGAGAAAGTGTTGGATAGCGGGTGGGTAAAAATTACTATTACCACTGCAGTGAGTGGAACAGTAGGGAAAGTGTTGGATAGTGGGAGGGTAAAAATTACTATTCCCACTCCAGTGAGTGGAACAGTAGGGAAAGTGTTGGATAGCGGGAGGGTAAACATTACTATTCCCACTCCAATGAGTGGAAAAGTAGGGAAAGTGATGGATAGCGGGAGGGTAAAAATTACTATTCCCACTGCTACGAGTGGAAAAGTAGAGAAAGTATTGGATAGCGTGGAGGAATCATTTAGTAGACCCAGTCCTACAATTTAATTAAAATGAATCAAAAAATAATTAATTATTTAAATTTAATTTACCTCCTACTATTTTCTACTATAAACGTCACCTCCAATGATCTAAAATATTAATACATTAACATAATTAATTAACATTTAATTAATTAGCTAGTCACAAAAAATAATAACAATATCTAAATTAATTACCACAATTAACAGTATAAAATAACTTTGATTACATATAATATAAATATTATTAAAAATGTATTTTCAATTAATTTAATGCACCCCATACTCCCCTATAAACACTCAACACACTCCTCCAAAAATGAGCATAATTAACATACTAATACATTAGTAATTAATAATTAATATGTAATTAATTGCTAATTAATAAACATTTACACAATTTACATAGTTATCAATTAATTAAACACTTTTATTAATATGTTTTAAATATGTATGAATGAATTATTTAACCTAATTACCAATAATATTATTTACCATAAAATTATTAATGAATTAATTGTTATTTTTTTTAATTTACATTAAATTACTTCCCACACTATTTACTTTAAACACACAACCAACTATGGAACTAATATACTCAAAAATTGATTACCAATATTAATTATTAACCATAACATTATTAATGAATAAATTATTATTTTTTATAATTTAAATTAAATTACTTCCCACCCAATTCCCCTATGAACCCCAAAACCACTACAGAACTAATATAGGCAAAAGTTAATTAACATAAAATGTATTATCTTATAAAAATTGTAAAATACATAAAAAAAATATTATATACTTTTAACACATATACTAACATATAATACACTTAAAAATAATCGATATAATGACATTCTATATAATGACATTCGATAAAATGACGTTGGATATAATGACATTCAATATTACTTATCTATATGTCGATAATATTTCCAACTGTATTATGTCTATTCTATTTTCTGTCCTCTATATATTTTTGATTCGATATTGTCTCCTTTGATGTCTTTAATTCTTTTTTTGGATGTTTACTCATGGGGCCAGAGAAGGGCTCCAAATTTATAATATATCAATATGCTTTCTTACATAGTATAAAAATATGCATTCTTTCGCAGCTTCCCCTTATTTTGCCACAAGACAGCCCCATATTCTATTAAGTATAAAGAACACTCTGACTTTGTTGCCCTGATGATTATAAATGATCCTTGGTTTGAGGGTTCTTCTTACCTCCAAGTGCAGGATACTAATGCATTTTCAACAAAGTACTTGATCACATATGATAGTAATTTATATTATAGGATTTCTAAGCTCTTTTTGTTGTCCCTAATTTTCTTTTGCCCATTTTCACATGGCTTCCTCCATCATGACTCAGACTGCAAAATCACATTACAATATATGGTCCTATCAGGATAAGCTAGGATTGATTTTCTCACGTGAGGTGCAGGGAACTACAAGGTTGAAAAGGAATCACTATATTGCACTCATTGTTTTTTATTTTAAAAGACTTCTTCAAAATAAAAGACAGTTTAAGTCTCTTGTGTGGACTCTGATGACCCTTTTATGATGGTGGAACGGCCGCCCCCATTTCACTAAAAGCATGCCCCACATTGTGATGATATCTCACCATAGTGCAAAAGCAACGCATATGCGGTGGCATTGTGCATGATGATGCGGCGTGTGTGCACAGTGCCCTAACAACACCCTTGCCAGTTGAAAAGGGCCTCTCCACCTCAGTGTGAGTATCCATTCCAGATCTACATAGACAGGTAGGCAACAGACAGGGACCTTTTTAGCAGACAAGTAAGTGCTTGAACATATACCCATATTTCAGCCAAAGTGTTTTTATTCAGGTTGTTTGCACAGGAGTCGTCTCTCTGGGCATAACGATGGGACAAGGCTCCCTTTAGGACACAGGCAAGTTTGAAAAAGATTACTACACTCACAAATTAAGGCATGGTTTATGTTTTCATTTATAACATGCTTCTAAGTGAAATGTGCATGATATGTCTAAGCAAAAGATCTACAATTGATTTTAGAAAAAAATTGTAATTCTTGTGCTTTTCTCTCTCTCTACATTCTAAATACTAGAACTGTGCTGCATTGCCAACTTCAAGACCAGGGTTAGTTGTAGTTTTTTCAAAAACTTTTTTGAGATGGCACTGGGGGGCACATTAGTATGGAGGGCGGACTTTGCCCGCCCGCCATACCAGTGGGAAATGGGACCCGCCGCTAAGGGTGCGGCGGTCCCGTACATCCCATTAGGATGGGCCCGCCACACTAGCGGGCACATCCTGCATTTTGAACATTGCGGTGGGCGGTGCTGAAAGCACCGCCCGGTGCAATGCCAAAAATGCATGTTGTGCTTTTCAATGCACAACGTGACAGGCACCGCACGGTGCCTGCCACGTTGTACATTGAAATGCAGGGGGGAACCATAGGTACCCCCCCATGTGCACCCCCCACCCTCCTAGAGTCCCTGGCGGCCCGCAATGGAAAGGCATTTCCAAAGCCACATTGTAATATGGCTGGCGGTGTCTTTCAGACACGCCACCATATTGAACCATTTCCGCCAGGTCGACATGTTGACCGGGCAGAAAAGCGGCGGACGGTCGATCCGTCTGCCGCAGATGCGCAGCCATTGTAATATGTTTCTGCAAGGATGGCGGGTGGATCGCCCCGCTTGTCCGGCAGTGACTACCGTCCGCCATCCTAATGACCCCCTTAGTATAGGTCCTGAAAAATTGCTATTTTTTCCTTTTAGGCACTACAAAAGGCAAGAAACATGTTGACCTAGATTATATCCTAGGGAACATTGTTTCCTCAAGACCACACTTGTTTTAAACCTTAACAAAGGCCTCCAAGGGTTAAAACACTTTATAGGGGTGCTTTAGTTCCTTTTAAGCCAGTCTCACTCATCATTTTGGCTAATCGACTCTACACATGGAGTCCTTTAACATGGACTTTCAGGTTAAATATGAAAGATCTCTGGCAAAGAGCCTTCTTGATGGGCCCGTAGGGCATTGCAGGGCCATCTCTACGAGGAGCATATGTCTAATGAGGAAGCGTGCCACTAATTTGGTAAATAAAATGTAATGTTGTGTCTGACCCTAGTGAGGTCAATTGTAAATGGTCCGGAAATGCCATAGTAGTACTACCCCTCTTAACGGAATTACCAGTACCATACATTTTTTTATTATATTTATATTATATGTAATCAAAGTTAGTTTTTGCAGTCAATTGAGTTTTTTTTTCTTTTTATCTCAGAGAGTCAGCCTTTCAGAAGGTGAAATGTCCAAATGAAACACTCCTGGGCCAAGGTGTTCCCATGTTCCTTCTAATCATGATAGGGCCATTAACTTTTAAAGCTAGCCCTACTGAGATCACCAGGGCATACATAGTCTTCTGTGAATCTGTCTGGTAGGTATATGATAATGAATTGATGATCTTATTTAGAGTTTGAGAGGAAGTGAAAATTGTGTAACTACTGGAGTAAGCTCTAATTAAGGGATACAATCCACAGGCTGAATTTCGATCACCATAGAGATATTGTTGTTCAGGTAATTCATCCAGTAGATTCTACTTCATATATAAAGTTTCCTCCAGAAAAGGGGAAGTTTTTCAGTTGGCTCCAAACTCTAAATGAGGTCCCTAGTGTTTGATGTGCATTTTTCATCATTTAAAAGTAATTTAAATTGTGAAGTTCTTTGCCAACTATGGGTCCCAGATCCCATCTTCACCTCATTCTTACTGTAATATAAATCAGTGGGAATTATGCTTAGCCACTGGGGTTTGCCTAAACATGGAGTATAGGGTTTCAATAACCTTTACTAATTACCCGATAACAAATGGGCAGTAGCATCCTCGACCCCTCCCTCTCCATGTCTAAACAGGTCAACAGCGTCTCCTCCTCCAGCTACAACACCCTCTGCATGCTCTGAAGGATCTACAAGCGGATCCCCACCGAAACAAGAATGGTGACTCAGGCCCTCGTCAGCAGCAGACTGGACTACGGCAACGCACTCTACACAGGAATCCCAGCCAAACAACTACGAAGACTACAACGCATCCAAAAAAGCCTCCGCCCGACTGATCGTCAACGTCCCCCGCCGCAGCCACATCACCCCCCACCTGAGAGACCTACACTGGCTCCCAGTCGACAAGAGGATCACCTTCAAGCTCCTCACCCACGCACACAAAGCACTCCACAACAGACCATCCTACCTGAACAGCAGACTCAGCTTCTACACCCCCACCCGCCAGCTCCGCTCCGCCAGCATCGCCCTCGCCGCTGTTCCCCACATCCAATGACCAACCTCCGGCGGCAGATCCTTCTCCTACCTCACCGCCGAAACCTGGAACACCCTCCCTATTCACCTACGGCAGACCCAAGACCTACTCGCCTTCAGAAGACTCCTCAAGACCTGGCTCTTCGAGCAGTACCAGCACCCCCTCCCCTCAGCGCCTTGAGACCCTTACTGGTAAGTAGCACGCTTTACAATTACTCTGATTGATTGATTGATTGATTAACATCACCCCGCTAGTGCCCAACACCTTCCCCAAGTTGGTTTAGTTTGGAGTGGGAATAGTTAATGTCACCTCTTTAGTGCCCAACAATTTCTATGAGTTGGTTAAGATTGGAGTGGGAATAGTAAATGTCAACCCTTTAGTGTCCAGCACCTTCCCCAAGTTGGTTTATATTGGAGTGGAATAATTAATGTCACCCCTGACTGTCCAACACCTTCATCAGTATGGTTAGATTGGAGTGGGAATAGTGAATGTCACCCCTTTTGTGTCCAACATCTTCCCCAAATTGGTTTAGATTGCAGTGGGAATAGTAAATGTCACCTCTTTAGTGTCCTTCCTAAATATGGCTAGACTGGATTGGGAAGAGTAAATGTCAACTTTTAGTGTCCCACACAATCTATGAGTTGGTTTAGATTGGAATGAGAATAGTAAATGTACACTGTTTATTATCCAGAACCTTCTTCAAGGTTTTTTTGCATTGGAGGAGGAATAGCAAATGTCAATCTAAATATCAATCTTTTAGTTATAAAATTATTACAACATTTAGTATAATAAAAAGGTGTCACACATATTTTTCAATTTTTATTTTTTCACAATTTTTATATATTGTTCTTTTTAACATTTTGCTAAATATATTTTTTCATAAATAATTTCTTTTTACTTGAAAAAATACAAAACTCATATTTTATACATATTTGTATAATGTATATTTTTCCATGTAATTTAACATTGAATATATTTTTTACATATTTCAACCCTTAAAAAACCTATTTAGCAATCTTTAATTAGTATATATTAAATAAGGGTGTATATTTTAAGGAAAAATTGAATTTATACTTTACAAATGTTGTCACATTTTATACACTTTTGTTTTAATACTTAATAAACATTTCTAATATATTTCTCATTGATTTAAATGGAGACATAGTCTTTTTTTAGCTTCATTTGCCAACCATTTTTGTAATGCTGTCTTGTATTTTGCAGTCTATTGGTGTTGTTTTGGGTCTTTTTCCAGGAACCAAATCATGGGTAGGTGCTGCTGTTCACTGGATTGTGTTAGGGTTTTGAGGGGAGTAAGAATCTAGGATGTTTTTTTTAAAGTTGGGTAAAATGTTGTTTGGTACTGTTAGAAATGGGGTTCTCTAGTTGGCAACGGTATACACCTTTGATCAAATAGGGACCCTTGCTCCTAAGTCAGGGAAAGGGGATTACACTACTGGATAACCCCTGATCACCCCCTTGGTAGCTTGGCACGAGCAGACAGGCTTATCTCAGAGGCAGTGTGTTAAGCATGTGTGAACACATTTACTAATACAGTGAAAACACTACAGATGGACACAACACAGGTTTTATAAAAAATAAGTATTCTTTATATAGACTTATCATAAGACCATAAACAACAAAAATCCACAATACTGTCCTCAATAAAAATTCTTCAAGATGGTTGAAATAGTTCAAAAATAGGTTATTCACTTAAAAATAGTCTTTAGCAACAAATAACCCCAACTGGAGTTATCACGACGTCAAGGTCAAAGAAATGCCAAAGTACGGCGCCAAGGTGCGCGGGGTCGGGCCCGGAGTCAAAACAGACCCACAAAGAACAGTACCTTGGAAAAGCGAAAACAAAGACAGCTCACGGCGTCGGGGAGGTGCGGTGTCCTTGGCGCGGTGCGGCATCGGTTCCTTGCTTTGGGGGAAATGATGCGTCGGGACCTGGATGCTTGCGCAGGCAGGAGAGGCGTCGGTTCCTGACCAGAGAGGGGGTGACGTCAAAATGGCGGCGAAACCATGGTTCCGTACGATGTCACGATGTCGATGAATGCAGCAAGCGTCGGGCTGGCGTCGCAAGTTGGAGCAGCGCTCACGGCTATGACAGGCTTATGATGGTGTTCGCTGGCGTCGATGTGGCACGGTGGCCAGCGTCGGGTCTACGTTGCAAGTTGGAGCCGCGCTCACAGCTTCGATGCAGATGACGGTGTCGCTCGCCGGCATCAGTGTTGCAGAATTCCTTCTGTAGCACCTAGAACAGCACGTTCCAGATGCAGACAAACAGAAGGGGTGAAGACTGGCATCCCTGAGACTTCGGTCAGGAGGCAAACTCAAATCAAGCCCTTTGAGTGCTAGTCTGCAAGATGATGAAAGTTCTTTAAAAGTTCCTTCTCCTTTTCTTATCAATAAAGAAACCACTGCAGGTCAACCCAGCAACATGGCACACTGGCGGGAGGCAGTCCAAACTCCTGCAGCATCCTTGGTTCTTCTCCTTGGCAAAAGGTTTGTATTGTTCCCAGAAGTTATCTAAAGTCTTGGGGTCTGAGTCCCCATATGTATACTACTATTCTCTTTGTTCTGTGAAGGCCTCTAGTCCAAATCAGTTTTGGTCAGTCCTGGGGAAGTTTGTTGACAAGACTCCATCTTTCCTTTCACAGTGTAGGCCAGGGACATCAGACACACCACAGGAGGTGGAGACAGCATTGTTGAGGGAAGGCACAGCCCTATTCAGGTCCCAGGTGCAACTCCTCCCACCCATCTACATGCAGGTCTCTCTATTCAGCCCTGTGCTGACTCACCCTGTCTCCTAGAATCCCCCAGCCCCTGTCACTCAAACTCCAGACAAGGAATACACAACCTAGCAGAGGCAAGCATGGACAGTTAGGCAAGAAAATTCCTACTTTCTAAAAGTGGAATTTTCAAACACAGAATGTTAAAACCAACTTCACTAAAAGATGTACTTTATCGTTCTGAGTTCAGGCATACTAAATTCAAATTTCTACCTAGTTCCCCGAGTCAGTTAGGATTATATGGTGTAATAATCAAACTGCCAATTCTGGCCTATGGGGAACAGGTAGCCTTGCAATAGTGAAAAATGGAAATGGCTGTAATTCACCATTAGGACATGCCTCACACACCAGGGCTTGTCCTACCTTATCCTTACAATGAACCCTGTCCGTAGGCCCACCATAGGGGTGTCTGATATGAAGAAAAGGGAAGGTTTAGGGACTGCAAGTGGGTGCACTTGCCAAGTCAACATGGCAGTCACAGACTGCACACAGGCCCTGCAATGGCAGGCCAGAGACACACTTTACAAGCTGCTTCTGTGGGTGGCACAACCAGTGCTGCAAGCCCACCAGCAGCATTTTATTTACAAGCCCTGGACACACATGGTGCACTGTACTAGAGTCTGACAAGTAAATCAAATAACCCAATCATGGAGTCACTAATCAATACATCAATTTAACATAGGAAGCACTTGCACTGTGGCACCGAATAGCAGTGGCACAGTACCCAAAGCATCTAACCAGCAAAACAGATCAAAAACAGAGGAGGCAATCAGTAAAAAATGGAAGGGAGACTCACGCCAATTATACCAGGTTTAACAGGTACTTAAATGTAAATTTAGATGTGTTTTTATAAGTGTGTTTCAGTATTTTTTTGTATTTTTTTTTTACAATGTATTACTAATTATGTTTTGGTGAATAAGGGCCTTGTTATGATGTGGTTCGGACAACAACCAATACCTTGTTGGTTTCAGTCCGAATTGCATCTACTTCTGCGGTCCAACCGATGCATTATGATGCGTGCAGTTGGATGCAGCAGTCAAAGGGACTGACCGCGCCTTCCAATTGGCTCATGGTTGGTCCGAAACTCCTCATAATCCTGTAATGATTACGTTTCTGCTGTCTGGATTATCATGTTGGTTTCCGATAGCCTTTCCATTACAGCCTTTACGACATGAAAGGGCTGTCGGAAAGCAACATTTGGGCCCCTAGCAGGGTCCTCTGTATCTGGGCCCCCCGAACATCCCTTCACTGTGTGGCAGGTAGGCCTGGGCGGAAAACTACACTATGCTTGCGTAGTTTACACAACTATGAGCTACGCTTATTGCACGTAGCACAGTGTAAAAACGCATAGCATAGTTATAATTTTTTGCTCGCTCGCGGTCCTCAACATCATATTGGTGACAGCGAGTGAGCAAAATGACATCCCAGCGAGTCTTTTTCCTCGTTTGTGATCAGCAACATCAAGTTGATGATCGCGAGCGCCGAAAATTAACCTCCCAGCGAGATTCTCAACGCGGGGGGGTCAGGTTTCTCATTGCGAATGGTCGCGTATGCTCGCGACCGCTCGCGATGGGAAACTACCAGTCTGCGTTGAGAAAGCTGCCGCTCGAGCGGCAGAAAATGACACCTTGCACTGTACAAGATGCTGTTTGCAATAATTGCACAGTGCGGACAAGCATCCTGCACTGTGCAATTATTGCGAACAGCATTTCCCTACCGTACTACGCAGTTTGCGCAGTGCTACGCGTAGCTCGCGTAGTGTGAAGTGCACTTTCCATAGCTACGTGTAGCGCTACTATGCAAACTACGCCCAGGTTTAGTGGCAGACACCATGAGGGTTGCTCACAAACATTCCGCCCGCAGCACAATCTCCCATTGAGAAATTGGAGTTTACGGCCACCCTATGGGCCTCATTATGATGAGCATCATTTCGATTTTGGGTGGGAAGTCTACAGCCGACACTGGCTTGGGAACGGGACCGACAAACTTGCGGTCGGTGGTTCCTACCGCCAGATTATGTTGTGACCGAACTATATTTGGTCGGAGTCCAATTTTTCCCTAAAGGAGCTTATGCTCCACCTAACAACCAAATGTAACACAGGCTATTTAGCTTGTTCAAGGTTAATGATTACTTTTTGGAGGTAGAAGTTATTTGTTTGCTGTTTGATATAATTTCGGAGTTCAGAATAGGTACTGCTTTGTTTATTTGAGAGTATGCTGATATTCACCATGTGTGGTATAAATTTGAATGAATGATTTATGACACATTTTAAAGGTTACATCCATCATTCAGGTTTGGCATTGGGTAATTTCATTCAGTTGTTTGCAGAAGATATTAAGGGCTGCATTACGAGTCTGGCGGAATTGTGAGGGTGCAGCAGTGGCGGTCTCCGGCCACTCTAATATGACCAGGTCAGTCGGGCCACCCTCGGACCAAAGCAAATTCCAGGGAAAAGACATCCCTGGCAGTTACACAGGGATCTTGAGGTCGCAATATGCTTGGCGGGGCTGCTGCAGCCCGATGAGCATATTATGAGTTTCCTTACAGCCACACTTTTCATGGTGGTGCGACTGCCTTGAAAAGTGTGGCATGAGGAACCAAAGGGGGCCCTACAGGACTTTGTGTGCCTCTGTCCTATGGGGTGCATGCAGGGGGGCACATGTTGTGCCCCCATGTGTACATAGACCCCAGTACCTGCATAGCATGGACTGCAGCAGTCCATACTGTCCAGTTACTGATTTTGATGTTCCCATTGCGGCACCTATTTCATAGGCACTGCTGTGGTAATGCCAAAGAACAGTTTGCCAGACAGAAGAAAACTCCTAATCTGGTGGTTGGCGTGGGCCTACTCCTGCACCACCAAACTCATAATAAGGCACAAGGGTTTGTTTTCTGTTCTTTAGATTGACAGAAAAACTGAAGGGCTCCTCATTATGAGTACCTGTCAAACCAGACCATCATGGATACTGCAGCATAGATTTGCATCATTCCTTTACAGGCTTAAATCAATGGAAAATATTTTAGCAGAGTATTTCACTTTGGTATATCTATGTTTAAAGTGTCTGAGATTGTTTGTTTGCTATATGTTTCTTTGTATTAACATTCTGGATCATAGGCTGCTAATCATCCTGTATTCTGTGGCATTGTGCTGTCTGGGGACTAGAATTTCCAAGCCCCAGAGCCATCTGCTGTAGAAAACCACGTTTTGAAATTTAACCAGATTGGTTAAGGAAAATTGTAATTGCTTAGTGGAACAATCTTTGATAGAGCGAATAGGTTTGGCTCTTGTATTAAACATGCACGAAGAGGTACACAACAAACAGGTACAAATGCACAGATAGATCATAACACATGCCACTTTCAAAGAACAAGCATCTGGTTTCACCATGGATTGAACTTTGGATTGTGTTGGGTGTGCTTTTTCTTTGGATGATGCTGGTAATAACTTTGGGAATGCTGATATATGGAAGATATGTTAAAAAAGGACACAACAAGTAAGAACATCAGCTTACTACTCAAACCACACAAATCATCTCATCGTGAACAAAGAGACTTGTCATCAGTGAACATCACAGCCGTTCCTATACCTGGTGATATAGCTTGGGACAGAACTGATTATGACATTTTTGGCCCGGCAGAGCTGTTGAAGATTCCGCATCAGTTCAAGATTTCCTTGAATGACTTTGTTTAATCTAGTACCTTTTCTGATGATTGGGACTTCGATTAGAAGGTTCATCAGACTATGAACAAATGTACAGTTATAATCACTATGGTCATCATTTCTTGCACAAATTTGCAAACCCTAGAAATGTATTGATATATAACCAATAGGAACATTGTCCTATTCCACCAAAGGGTAGCTCAAAAACATTTTTGGGAACATTTCCATACTTTTCAGGTTTTAATACTTCCAATCTATGATGGACCCAATGTTGCACATTGGCAAAACATTCACTTCAGTCACAGATCTGGGTTTAATATAAGTATGGGCACAAACTCCATTCCGCTCGTGGAATTTGCAGATTTTCGGCAATTTCGCGATCCGCGAATCTCGTGAAATTGCCGAAAAATCCGCAAATCTGCTCCGGGCGGAAATTTTTTTTTTTTGCACATGCCCAAGTTGAAGCTCAAATCCAGTAACGTTCAGCCCAAAACATTAGTGAGCACGGTTGAGGCTAGGCAGGTGTGCTTCCTCCCTATATCTACGGCCTAAAATTACATGTAATCCTTGATGGAGGTCTTTGCATCTACAAGTTTCTCGAGCGCAATCCCCGTGTACTTCCTGTGACCAGGAGGATACTTCCTTCTCATCTGCTGCTCTGATCGGTCTCTGACCCTTTATAAACAAGAGGCACGTGAACTTGCATGGAAGCCCCACCCGTTTGGCCCCGCCCCACACACACTAGGGTATGCAATTTTTCCTGCCCTTTCCTCACTATGATGGACAGCTCACACGAGGGACCTTGGTGCCTTTCGGCGTGCTGGCACAATTACAGACACACGTGGTCACTGGAGACAACTCTTCTGGCCCTTTACGCAGCTGTAGTGTAGCAAAATCACTACACATTTAACCAACGAGCCAGTAGAAAGTACTCCAGTTGAGTAGAGGTATGGCACAACACAGTGGCATCTTCGTGGATGAATATGCAGGCAGGATTCATTCTGGCACGATGCTCCTGTCAGAAAAATTAAACCTCAACAGGAAGCACTTACAGATAAAGCAGGTGCCCGAGTTGAAGCTCAAATTCAGTCACGCATTATAATCAGCCCAAACAACTAGCAAGCACGGTCTAGGCTAGGCAGGTGTGCTTCTTCCCTATATCTACCACCTACAATTAGATGTAATCCTTGATGGAGGTCTTTGCATCAACAAGTTTCTCGAGCGCAATCCCTGTGTCCTTCCTCTGACCAGGAGGCTGCTTCCTTGTCATGTGCTGCTCTGATCGGTCTCTAACCCTTTATAAACAAGAGGCATGTGAACTCGCATGGAAGCCCCACCCATTTGGCCCCGCCCCACACACACTAGGGTATGCAACGTCTTCCCGCCCTTTCCTCACTATGATGGACAGCTCACTCGAGGGACCAGCGCCTTTCGGTGCGGTAGCAAAATTACAGCCACGTGGTCACTGGAGACAACTCTTCTGGCCCTTTCCGCAGCAATAGTGTAGCAAAAGCACTATAAATTTACCCAACGAGGTAGCATTTACTGATTAGCCAGTAGAAAGTACTCCAGTTGAGTAGAGGTATGGCACAACACGGTGGCATCTTCATGGATAAATATCCAGGCAGGATTCATTCTGGCACGATGCTCCTGTCACAAAAATTAAACCTCGACAGGATGCACTTACAGATATAAATAAAGCATGTGCCTGAGTTGAAGCTCAAATTCAGTAACGCATTATAATCAGCCCAAACAACTAGTGAGCACGGTCTAGGCTAGGCAGGTGTGCTTCCTCCCCATATCTACCACCTACAATTAGATGTAATCCTAGATGGAGGTCTTTGCATCCACAAGTTTCTCGAGCGCTATCCCTGTGTACTTCCTGTGACCAGCCCAAACAACTAGTGAGCATGGTCGAGACTAGGCAGGTGTGCTTCCTCCCCATATCTACCGCCTACAATTAGATGCAATCCTTGATGAAGGTCTTTGCATCCACGAGTTTCTCGAGCGCAATCCCTGTGTACTTGCAGTGGCCAGGAGGCTGCTTTCTTCTCATCTGCTGCTCTGATCGGTCTCTGATCCTTTATAAACAAGAGGCATGTGAACTTGCATGGAAGCCCCGCCTGTTTGGCCCAGCCCCACTCACTAGGGTATGCAACGTCTTTGTGCCCTTTTCTCACTATGATGGACAGCTCACTCGAGGGACCTCGGCTTCTTTTGGTGCGGTGGCAAAGATACAGACACGTGGTCACATATATTAGTGCAAATCCCGCGAACTCGCAGATTTTTTTGCCATTACGCGGGATTTCGCGGACCGCAAATCTGCAAAATTTGCCCATACTTAGTTTAATCCATCGTTATTTTGCTCACCATGCCACCACAGTTCAGACATGGCCATATGCAAATCAGGCTTGACCCTGTACCTCATGGGAACAGGCCAGCCCGAACTGCCAAGTCATGTCTTCCCTGGACCGGAATCAAGCATCCTAGGACTGGTTTCTGGCTATCAGCCGTCATCAGCCAGGATAGCTTAACTCCAGTCGTGTAGTAAGCACGGGACCCATGTCTGGGCATACCCTTCCCACATAGGGCGAACAGCAAAACACACAAGATGATGGACGGAATGTTGCACATTGGCAAAATATTCACCCCCAGTCACAGATCTGGGTTTAATCCATCGTTATTTTGCTCACCACGCCAGCCCAGTTCAGACATGGCCATATGCAAATCAGTCTAGACCCTGTGCCTCATGGGAACAGTTCAGCCCGAACTGCCAAGCCATGTCTTCCCTGGACCGGAATCAAGCATCCTAGGACCGGTGTCTGGCTATCAGCAGTCATCAGCCAGGATAGCTTGAATCCACTGGCGTAGTGAGCAAGGGTCCCATGTGTGGGCATACACTTCCCGCATAGGGCAAACAGCAAAACACACAAGATGATGGACGGAATGTTGCACTTTGGCAAAACATTCACACCAGTCACATATCTGGGTTTAAGCCATCGTTATTTTGCTCACTACGCCTCCCCAGTTCAGACATGACCATATGCAAATCAGTCTTGACCCTGTGCCTCATGGGAACATTCCAGCCCGAACTGCCAAGCCATGACTTCCCTGGACCGGAATCAAGCATCCTAGGACCGGTTTCTGGCTAACCCAGCAGTTTGGAGGGCCTGAAGGAAGTTCTGACAGTGTGTCAAGTGTTGTTCCCAGGTGGGGCTGAAAATAATGATATCAACGAGGTATGCAGATGCATACCCTTGATGTTCAAAATCCATTAAGCGCTGAAAAGTGGCGAGTGCCCCATGCAGGCCAAATGGTAGATTCATAAATTCGTACAAGCTGGTTGATGTTGAGAAGGGTGTTTTATGTCTATCCTGTACAGAAAGGGGAACTTGCCAGTAACCTTTGGTCAAATCCAAGGTCGTAATATATCTGGCTTCGTCCAATTGTTCAACTAGTTCATCTACTTGTGGTAAGGGGTAGGAATCGAACTAGGTGATCGAATTCACTGCACTAAAGTCAATACAGAATCTTAAAGTACCGTCGGGTTTTGGAACCAAGACAATAGGCGAGAACCACTCGCTCTTGGAGGGTGTTATAATGCAGGAAGTAAGCATGTTTCGTACTTCATTTTCAACGGCTGCTTGTCGGGCTGCTGGGATCCTATAGGGTCTTTGTCTTATGACTTTCCGGGGTACAGAAGGGATGGAATGTTCAACTAGGGAGGTCTGCCGGGGTTATCAGAGAAGATGTCAGAGAAGGAGGAAAGTAAAGTGTCTAGGGTCGCCCTTTGGACTTTTTGTAGGTCCCTATTTATATCGAGTAGGGGTAGAGTGGATTTGGTACTTATCATGACCATGTTGGGTTTAGGGAGGGGACCCAGCCATTTCTTTAACAGATTTATGTGGAAGATCTGTGTTTTATTTCTGGAATGGTGAAGTTTGTATGTTGTGAGCCCCAATTTCTCTATTATATCATAGGGTTCCTTCCATTCAGACTGACCCTTGGGGAGAGAGGAGGGTAACAACCCCAGGACCCAATCATGGATTTGTAGATGTAGCCACTTTTTGCCTTTATCATAGAAAACCTATTGCTTCCGCTGAGCTTTCTCCAGGTTGCTATGTGCGAACTCCCGTAATTTGGACAATCTCGTTCTTAATCCTCTGGAATAGTCAAGTAATGCTTGGGTTTCCTCCAGGGTCTCCTTTTCCCAAGCTTTCTTGGTCATCTCGAGGAGAGTACGAGGCTGTCTTCCGTATGGGAGTTCGATCGGAGAGCAGCCCAGACTGCTCTGTTTTTGGCAGCAGATGACAATCAGGGCCAAAGGCAGTAACGCATCCCAATCTGCTCCTTCAGCCGTCATGATCTTTTTTAGAGTTAATTTTATCGTGCCGTTATATCGTTCACACAATCCGTCTGTTTGAGGGTGGTAAATGGATGTTCCTATTAGGGATATATCTAAACTCTTGCACACCTGACCCATCAAATGTGAGACGAATGGTGTGCCCTGATCTCTGAGGATTTTGCGGGGAAATCCTACCTGCGAGAAGAGGTCCATCATGTTCTCACATATAGTCACAGTGTTTGGTGTTCGTAAAGGAAAAGCCTCAGGGTATCTGGGTGGCATAGTCGATCATGACAAGCGCATATTGATTGCCCTTTCGGGATTTAGGCAAAGGACCATTAGGGTCCACACCTATGCAATCAAACGGTTTCCCCATGATCGGTAAGGGCTGTAAAGGGGCGGCCAGGGCCGATAGGGGGTTTTCTGCTGGCACACTTCACATTCCTGGCAATATTTGGCAATTTGTGCGTGGATGCCTGGCCAATAAAAATGTTCCATGAAGGTCTGGCTGTTTTTATGTGTACCAGTATGTCCTGCTAGGAGGTGGGCATGCGCAAAAACATAACCTGTTCTCTAAATGTTTGGGGGACCAGAAGTTGGGGGGAAACAGTCGGACTACTTTTTCTACATAGCAGATTGTTTTCTTTTAGGAAAGCTGGATGGGTAGTAATAGGAAGATTCACCTGCTGCTATGCTACTTGGAGAAAAGGGTCTTTCTTTGGGCATTATGGAAGTTTTTATCCCCGTGCCATGGGGCCTGATTAAGAAAAACAGGGTTCTTGTGAGTATAATTATTAACCTTCATACTAAGGCATTTCATAAACTCAGGATGGTCGATTCCTAATATGAGTTTCTCGGGTAAATTTGGCAGGACCCCAACGATGGCCTGGAGATTCCTCCCGTCGGGCATTCTGACTTTTATGGAAGCAGCTGGGTATATTTTAATGTCCCCATGTACGCACCCCATGTGTATTTGGCGTTGGGTCATAATATTCTGGGGTTTGACCAGGGAACTCTGGACAACTGATTGTCGGTACCCTGAGTCTAACAGAGCTCTGATGTGTACCCCATCTATGAGCAAACTAACATAGAATCCTGTACCCATTTCTTCAGTGTATAGTACATGGTGGGAAAGGTAGTTAACATCCATAGGTTCTTCAGTGTTCCGTTTCTGGGGACAGAAGTGGGCTATATGTCCCCATGCACCGCATTCAAAACACTGAGGTCCTTTCGTAGTAGGCGCTATGGGTTTTGATGGACGTATCTAAACAACTTCAACCGGGGGTTTGTCTTGTTTGCCAGTTGAGGGAGGCAATTTATTTTTTCTCCATCCCATGTGGAGGTTCTTGGTTGTGCCCTAGAATAGGTAGTGAAAATTGCAAAAAACACAGTTGATGGACAGAATGTAGAACAATGTCATACATTCACCCCAGTACAAGGATCTAGGCCTAAATCCATCGTTTTTTTGCACTCCACACCACCCTGGGTTAGACACTGGCTATATGCAAATCAGCTCTGACCCTGTGCCCCATGGGAACAGTCTAGTCCGAACTACCAAGCCATGTCTTTCCCAGACCGGAATCAAGCATCCAAGGACCGGTTTCTGGCTATCAGCCTGGATAGCTTGACTCCAGTGGTGTGGAGAGCCTGGGACTCACGTCTGAGTATACCCAGCACACTCGGGGTGAAAATTGCAAAAAACACAGTTGATGGACAGAATGTAGAACAATGTCATACATTCACCCCAGTACAAGGATCTGGGCCTAAATCCATCATTTTATTGCACTCCACACCACCCTGGGTTAGACACTGGCTATATGCAAATCAGCTCTGACCCTGTGCCGCATGGGAACAGTCCAGTCCGAACTCCCAAGCCATGTCTTTCCCAGACCGGAATCAAGCATCCAAGGACTGGTTTCTGGCTATCAGCCTTCATTCAGCCTGGATAGCTTGACTCCAGTGGTGTGGAGAGCCTGGGACTCACGTCTGAGTATACCCAGCACACTCGGGGTGAAAATTGCAAAAAACACAGTTGATGGACAGAATGTAGAACAATGTCATACATTCACCCCAGTACAAGGATCTGGGCCTAAATCCATCGTTTTTTTGCACTCCACACCACCCTGGGTTAGACACTGGCTATATGCAAATCAGCTCTGACCCTGTGCCCCATGGGAACAGTCCAGTCCGAACTACCAAGCCATGTCTTTCCCAGACCGGAATCAAGCATCCAAGGACCAGTTTCTGGCTATCAGCCTTCATTCAGCCTGGATAGCTTGACTCCAGTGGTGTGGAGAGCATGGGACTCACGTCTGAGTATACCCAGCACACTCGGGGTGAAAATTGCAAAAAACACAGTTGATGGACAGAATGTAGAACAATGTCATACATTCACCCCAGTACAAGGATCTGGGCCTAAATCCATCGTTTTTTTTGCACTCCACACCACCCTGGGTTAGACACTGGCTATATGCAAATCAGCTCTGACCCTGTGCCCCATGGGAACAGTCCAGTCCGAACTACCAAGCCATGTCTTTCTCAGACCGGAATCAAGCATCCAAGGACCGGTTTCTGGCTATCAGCCTTCATTCAGCCTGGATAGCTTGACTCCAGTGGTGTGGAGAGCCTGGGACTCACGTCTGAGTATACCCAGCACACTCGGGTGAAAATTGCAAAAAACACAGTTGATGGACAGAATGTAGAACAATGTCATACATTCACCCCAG
The DNA here is from genome assembly GCF_964263255.1 of Lissotriton vulgaris. Taxonomy (NCBI): domain Eukaryota; kingdom Metazoa; phylum Chordata; class Amphibia; order Caudata; family Salamandridae; genus Lissotriton; species Lissotriton vulgaris. The sequence goes on from NC_141694.1 coordinate 661,351,944, forward strand.
TACAAGGATCTGGGCCTAAATCCATCGTTTTTTTGCACTCCACACCACCCTGGGTTAGACACTGGCTATATGCAAATCAGCTCTGACCCTGTGCCCCATGGGAACAGTCCAGTCCGAACTACCAAGCCATGTCTTTCCCAGACCAGAATCAAGCATCCAAGGACCGGTTTCTGGCTATCAGCCTTCATTCAGCCTGAATAGCTTGACTCCAGTGGTGTGGAGAGCCTGGGACTCACGTCTGAGTATACCCAGCACACTCGGGGTGAAAATTGCAAAAAACACAGTTGATGGACAGAATGTAGAACAATGTCATACATTCACCCCAGTACAAGGATCTGGGCCTAAATCCATCGTTTTTTTGCACTCCACACCACCCTGGGTTAGACACTGGCTATATGCAAATCAGCTCTGACCCTGTGCCCCATGGGAACAGTCCAGTCCGAACTACCAAGCCATCTCCACATGGCTTGGTAGTTCATGGATTTCTTGGAAAACCAGCTTAAGCCGGTAGGGACTTCCCCTTGCTTGAATATTGATTTCTCCAAGAACTCAGTTACTTTACAATGAATAACTATTCCCCAGGAGTTCATTCATGACGTTCATATGCTTGACTTTACGTCAAACATGGCATTCCTAAACACCTTCAAGGTATAAATATACCTTCACTTGCTATAGTAAAGCACGGTGGTTCAGGGAAGTTTGGCGACCTACTTGCCCGACGCAGCTCGCTACAGCAAGTGCCGAAGGAATCAGACTCTCCAGCTGACGCATTGATCAGGAATCTGCCCTCCTCTGCTGAGAAATCCAGCTCCAGTGTTTCTGAGTCACTTTGCGGGATGTCGGGAAATCGAGTCCCGAGACAGAGTTACCAGACCTCCTTCATTCTAGAAAGGTATGGAGATGATTAGAACCTAAAGAAACCTTAGGTAGATTCTTGGCAAAAGCTAAACCTATGCTAAAGACAATACTTACTTCTTCCCTGGTACTAGACCTAGGTTAGGTACATTGGGGTAGGCCTATTTTGGAAAGCACCAGTTGAGTATTTTAGTCTATGTTATTTATGTATGTATTTTTATATGGCTTAGAAACCATGCAATGCTATTACAGTATTATTTTATAATACTATTCTTGCTGTACGCATTATACTTTGCCTTCTGTCTAACAATTGTAGCAGTTCACCTCTCTTGCATGAGAAAGAAGACTGTTCAATAAACCTTTTATTGAAAACGCCCGTCTCACTATTTCTCTGCAACTCTGTAGAAACAAAGCATGCACGATTGACTGAGTGAACTAGTTATCTATTGTTTCCACGACTCTGAGAGATATGTTCTTATTCTTGGGGAAATAAAGTTGTAATATACAAGATGTGCTGGGGGAAATCACAGATAGGACGTGGAGGAAAAGTCTATAGTCTTTTGCGACACTGGAGCTTGGTGTTTCTAACTGCTATAGGAGGATTTGTGCACACTTACCCGATATCAAGTACTTAGCCTAGTTCTTCCTCCTGACTGATGTTCAAAGAAGATCTTAGAGTTTTGACCCAGGGAGTTGCAGGGGGTCTGGAGTAGCTGTAGAGGAGGAAGACACCGAGGGAGCTGGAGCCACGAAACCACCGGTTCACTATGGATATGAATGAGCCTGGATCTAATCTTGGTTCCAGCAATGTTTCTTCAGGTGAGTGGAAAGGTAAAGCTTGTCTGCAAAGAGTATAGGCCAAGTAAAGACTCAGTGGTCAGACGGGGTTTATACACCCTTTCAAAGGTTCCAAGGAAACAGCTAGGGTATATGTGGAAAGTGGGGCACATGGGGTGCATGGGCTTCTGGAAAGATCTTGATCTTTGGAGAAAAAGACGTGTGAATGCATTCGCTTTGACCTTAAAGGAAGAGCAGGTGCAATGTGAGCATCAGAACCAACAACAAGAAATTAATGTACCGTTCTTGTTCGAACATGCATGATGGAAAATAACACCAGGCCCTAGTAACTTGGAGTGCAAGGCATTCCATTGGCTCATGGGATACTGAGGGAAGCTTGCAAAGACACAAAGGGAAAACACTCCAAGGCCTTAGCAACCAACGAGTGCAAGGAGCTCTGTGGGTTCACAGGTCTTGGAGTGGGGGATCAAGTGCATGAAAATTACAGGGTTATGGGGGCAGATGAATGCAGAGGTGCAAATCCAATGGAATCACAGTCTCTGAGGGAGATTGGTAGGGACATAATTGCATGTTATACAATGCCACAGAAATAATACAGCATGAGCCATGTACGCTAGGCTCAATACACAGCGGGCACATATGGGGATCATAACAGTGGAGGTTGTGACAGAGAGAGAGCAGGAGGGGTTTGTGATAATTATTTTTTAATTCAGAATCAGTTATTTTTTTGTTTAAGTATTACTTACTTGGTTATTTAGTTGTAGAGATGTATATTTTCTTTTATAGTTTTTGGTGCGAGCAATTAACAAAGTTTCCTCCTCTTGGAGCATTTGCTATTTTTCGAGTATTTATTTGCTTTAATTGGTATGCCTTTTTATAATGTTTGGATAATTCTTTGTGTGGTTTTATTGGTTAAACTTATTTATAGTGTTATTTTGTTGACTGGTTTAGTTTTGTTTCATTTTTTTTTATCAATATAGGGCCTGATTATGTGTTTGGCGCAGCAGAGCTGGCACAATGCCGCCTTCGCTGCCCCAAAGACCTGCAAGGCCGGCGACTGTATTACGACTTGGAACTGCACAACTCATATTCTGGTTGGCAGTCTTATGGCCTTCCTCATGGCAGTGCCTTGAACACAGGCACCGCAATTGGAATGGCCATAAAGTTCCAGAAGGCATGGACGGTGATGTCCTGACTGTGCTGGAAATTGTGGAGGTATAGACAGGGGGCACATGTTGAGCCCCCTGAATGTATCCCCATGGCAGGTGGCCATAGGGACCCTGCAGGGCCCCCTTTGTTCCTCTACCGCCAGCCTTTTCATGCTGGGGTTCCCGACATGAAATTCTGGCAGTGGACAAACTATTTGTTGAACAGGACTGCACCAGTCCCCACCATCCTAAACATGTTGTGGCACAGCAGCGCCACTGCCTGGGAACAGCGGTTCACTAGTGCAGCCCACAGTCCACCTCCATCATGACTTTGTAAGCTGTGATACGGCGGACCTCCACAACTGTGCCACCCTGAGTTCGGCAGTCTTGCGACCACCAGTCTCGTAATCAGGGCCTTAGTCTTTGTTTGGCAAAAGCTAATTTATTTTTTATTTATGTAGCATCATTTTTAGTTGTTTTAAATAAATATACATGTATTTATTTTTATATTTCAGAATATGTATTTTTGTTTGTGTATTAATGTTTAAAGTTAATAATCAGTAGTATGATGATTTTGGAGTGAATGTTTAATTTTTTGTTGGCGTAATATATTTTAATTTAATATTTGATATTAGCAATAAGGGGATGTTGCAAGGATCCTGGTCATACACAGAACAATGCACAGAGACCTAGGACATCAGTAAATTGTGGTGTACTAGAAACTCACCTTAGTACCTAGAAATACCCAAACCAGCTAGCATCAGTGTCACATTAGCTCTTCGTCCTATAGCAAAGTAACCAATGATTAGACAACCTAGAACATACAACTTAGGACTGGTGGGAAGTGAGAACACTCTTGTGTTATACTCTCATACCAGTCCACAACAGGAGTAAAGAAGAGACACGGTAAGGTTAAAATATGTATTCTAACGACGTGATCTCATGTGTAGTATCTTAGCAAATATAAGCAGACATATGAATAAAAATAATATGGTCAGCATGGTTACAATTCCATAAAATACAAAAGGAGAAATCATATTACAATGATGGTGAAAACAGGTCCTATAGCGCCTAGTTTTAACACCCTCCCTATATAGGAACTACGTATTATAAACTATAGAAGATCTCTTAGGCTTGTGTGGGGGACCCCATTACCTTTTCGCTCAGTAAGAGTTAATTACATCTGGATCAGCAAAGGCTCTCTGCATCCCTGGAAACGGAAATCTTCCAAGTGTCTGAAATCATGGCTAGTGTGTGATAATTAGGGCGCCAGAATCTTACTTGGCTCACAGCTGCCAAAATGTTGTGTCTAGAAAACGTTACCCAAACATGTCGAAAAACAACTAACATGTTTTGATAACCTAGACGGCTTTAGCACTCATTGTGCAGACTAGTGGCGTGATGTAAGTGTAGAGCTGTCGAAAACAAACCTTTTCTCATGTGTAGACCTTTGTGCAGTGTCGTGTGCAAAAGCAGCAAACGGTAAAATGGCGTTTAAATTCTAAGAAGCCATGCTAACATAAGATGCACGCAAAGAAGGCCCTAGGCCATACAACAGGGCCTAATGCAATGTCGGTTGGAGTTTCCTCCCACCGACACCATGGCAGAAATGGGACTAACTGACCTCCAGTCGGCGGTCCTGACCGGCTAATTATGATGCAACCACACATGGTGCGGTTGCATTCCCACATTTCCTTAAACCGGCCATAGCACAAGCTCCCATAGGGAAATGGGAAGTTGTGTTAATCCCTGCACCCCGTGGCAGGTACCTCAAGGTGCCTGCCACAAGGCACAGGGATCAACAACAGCCCCCAACCGGAGGCCAAAAACAGAAGAGGATGCTGCTTGAGGGCCCCCAAACATGCTTTCCGACAGGCTTTCCATGTTGGAAAGCCCGGCATGGAGAGCCTTCTGGAAACCGTGCATCATAATCTGGACGGCGTGAACCCGTCCTTGAACCTGTCGCAAGCCAGTCGGAATGACTGTTAGGTTTCAATTCTAACCGGCTGTACTGTAATCAGCTGGTCGTAAAGCCTCCGACCTAAGGTTCGAGGTTGTAATAGGCCAATATGTGTATGATTATTGGAAGTAGAGGGTTTGTGTTAAAATCATTTCTTTGGTGTTAATTTTTTGTTTTTATTAGGGATTTTTATGATAATTTGGTAGTCGATATTGTGGAAATATATATTTGTGACATGATATATGTTTATTGGTGACAATATTTGTATTTCTGATGTTTTTGTTATCGAAATTTGAAAAAATTGTTTTAACATTGAAATTTGTTTGCTCAATATTATTAGTTAATTAGTTATGTAAACGGAGGCAATATTTTTGTTCTCAATATTACAATTCTGATATTTGTACTTCTCGATATTTGTTGGATTGATAATATATCAGTGAACCCCAAATCGGCAGGCACCACAGCCACAACTTTGACAAATTAAAATAAAAAAGACCAAGCACTGAGGAATGCTGACACTCCTCATTTGCTTACAACTGTTTAGAAAATAATGGTGAAGCCAAACACCTACATTGTTCGAACACAATCCAACAAAAAATGCCATTTAATCAGCCAGCATCACCAGAACTAAGCCTACAATTCATAGACAAAGTACCTAACAATAAAATATTAAAAAATATTAAAAAGGCGCAAGTGCCTGTCACAGCTTCCTACCCCTAATGAGCAGCTCATTTAACAAAAATATCTAAAATGCTACAAATGGTATCCGAGTTTTCAAAAACAAATGGGAGAGGAGCTGCCAACAAAGCATGGATTAATTCCGAAAGTCCTAATCAATAATGGACAACATGAAGCATGGCAGAAAGAGGAAATTGTTACTGTGTACAGTAATGGCAGTGCTTTTTTTCTCAATTATTCTGTTGAATTAAATCTGGGTAGAGTAGTTTTTGAAATATCAATGTATCATTTGCGAAAATGCTCGTAGTTCGTCTTAAAAAATGTAGCCACACACCTTTCCAAAAATCAAAAGTTTGTAAAACATTTCACACATCTATCTAGATTATGTAAGTTTTTTTTTTGCAAGTATGCTTGTAAAGGAAATGTTAGTAAATATCGTTTTCGTACGAAACTGTTTCTACTATTATAATATCATTCGAAAAAAAATCTTTTTTTAGCTGTAGATTCTTTCTTTCTATTTTTTCTTTCTTTCTTTCTTTCTTTCTTTCTTTCTTTCTTTCTTTCTTTCTTTCTTTCTTCTGCAGTTTGCAGGAAAATGTACCCATTAAACTGATAAAGCAGGCAAAGGGAATGAAAAGAGTTAACTTCTCAAGCTTTGTGAACAGCGACAAATCAAAATCTTTGTAACCATGTTTCAAGTACAATAAATTACTCCTACCCTCGATTAAAGGCAGGTCAAGCGCTGCCTCTTTCTGTTGTAAATAATGGCTCTGATGTCAAGCCTGACCCTGGTGGAAAACAGTGGCTGAACCTTTATACGCCCTTTAAAAGAGTCCCTTTGTGAATATGTAGCCTTCTCTATCACACCCCACAAGGATGTAATTATGTAAAAAAAAAGATTCTCATGTCATTTTAACCTGTGAACAGAACTGGAAAGTGTTTGTTTATATTGTTAGAAGATATCTAATAATTAGCATATGAGCAATGCTGTATTTATAATGAATTTTACGAGTTCAATGGATTACCCAATATATATAAAGTGCACTAAAATGATATGGCAAATTAGGCTGAGCTAGCAAAGGCACAGAAGTGCGTCCTTTGAAGTATTTTCAAGTGTGTCCTTTGTAAAACGCAGCTACAGGCCTTTCTCAAACCATAGCAAACGTGGCTTAGCGTTCGATGAATCATGCAGCCAACGCATTCTCTCTTAAAATTTGAGATAACTTTGCCCATTAAATAGCGAAATAACAGAAACACTTTGAATTCTAGACTGTTGTCCGCTACTTCATTATGCTTTTACAGCTCATTCTAAAATAGCTCAGCTTTGCAACAATTCATAAGAAACGTTAAAAGCGACTTTGAAGAAGAAGAGATGCGTGAGCCAACAGGTACTTAGATGCGTAGCAAAATATCTGAGGGACAGGGCATGCGGATTCGTGGGGTAAAAAGAAGGGGCATATTACCAAGGGCCCTTATCGCCCCTTTAGCGGGACTTTTTCGCGCTAAAACGGCGATAATTTGATCGCCCTATTACCAAGCTGTCGCTAACACCAGTTAGCGACAGCTAATAGGCGATAGCGAGCATCTTGGGGTCCGCTTTGCATGTCAGCGACATTTATCGCTAATGACATGCAAAGTGGGCGTGCCAAGATGTTAGCAACTGAAAACAGTTGCTAACATCGCTATCTCCTATTACCTACAAAGGCGTAGTTTTAAAAATATTCGCGCTAAGCGCGAATATCTCCAAAAGCTAACACCTGCCCAGAGCAGTTCTTAGCCATGTTATCCAATGGGAGGTAGATAACATGGCTAAGAGCATTGTCATGATAATGTGTGAATATCGCTGTATTTCCAGCGTCATTCACGCATTTCGAATGATTTTTATTGTTTCTGAGATAAACCTTGATGATAGCAAGGTATCTCAGCGATAAAAATCGTCGTAGCGCGGCGATAAAATGATTCCCGCTAACCCTGCTCAGTGATAAATATCGCTATTTTTAGGTAATATGCCCCGAAATTTTTACTTTCATCCTACATTAGTTTTCATGTCACCTGTTTTCGGTGGTTCATAACTCAAACCTCTCCCACTGAAAATAGAAGTACTACAGAGGTGGCATAATCTTACCTTCCAGTTAAATTACAAAATTCAAACCTCCTTTGGATATAATTCTTTTAGAGATTAAATAGCTATTTGCATGATAAGGTAAGCACAGTATTGGCAGCGAGATACTGTAACACCAATAGCATTAGGCTTGGGCGTAGTTCGCCCCAAAAACTCTGTTGTTCTAAGCAGAGTTACGCAAGCAGGGAAGTGTGATACTGTAACGTCTTGGCGGCCACAGATACGCAGACACAGGGAACACTGTCGGACCTCTTTTATTGCACATCTGTTCCTTCTCCCATTCATCGGCTAACTGCCGTCCCTATCCCTGGCTCCTCCCTTTCCGCCCGCCTTCGTCTTTCCCTGGGGCAGGTCCTAGTGCCCTTCTGTGTGTGCTCACGTCACTACATCTCCCCCTTCTGTAAAGAAAAACAAGAACCTAACAATGCATCAACATCTAGTCATTCACGTCGCTGAAGATCGACATTTACAGTTCTTCAATGAGGCGAGACAGCTTTCTAATTGTCCGTCTGGGGTGCAACTGAAGATCAGGAGTACCTCCCTCAGGTTCATCAGGAGTCTGCATCACTACCTGACTGCTGCTGACCGGCGGCTCAGAATCATTGTCCTCAGAGATTGGTTCAGTCAGTAGTTCTTTTACGCTCGGACTGCACTTCTTAAAGTGTGTCACATTCCTGGTGACTCTTCTTCCATCCATTTCCGCGGTGATCATGGTTCCTTTCTGTTTCCGAATCTTCAGCGGGGTCTCATGATACTTGCAATCAGTCTTTCTCTGCTGCTCTTGCCATACCAGCACCCAGTCTCCTTCACGAATTTCCGCATGAGAGGCTATTCGACGTTCGTCCGCATATCCTTTCATCTTCTCCTTCTTTAACTTGTCCACAGCTGCAATTTCCCCGTGATCAGAATCAGGATACAGCGTACTCGCAGGAAGGTTCATCATGGGCAGTGTGCTGCGCACTGGCCTGCCTAGCATGAGGGTGGCCGGACACTTGCCTGTTGTGAAATGAGGCCTGTTTCTGTATGCACTTAACACTTCATTGATCGCTGTTTGTATGTTCTTTCGAGTGAGCTCTATCTGCTGAATGGCTTTCTTGACCGTGGCCATGAAGCTTCAACCTTCCCATTTGCCTGCGGCCAGAGTGGTGTAATTTTCCGATGCTTGAAATTTAAGTATTGGGCGAAGTCAGCAAAGTCTTGGCTATTGAATAAAGTCCCATTGTCAGATTTTACCACTTGGGGAATGCCGCATGCAGCGAAGACTTCATCTAGAATTGGTATGGCGCTGGATGCTTTGGTGGATGTGCAGAGTTGTGCAATGGGGAATCTGGAATATTCATCCATGATGACAAGGACATATTGCCCCGACTTGAATGACCCAAAGAAATCAACTGCAAAGTGTTGCCAGACGCCATCCGGCAGTAGAGACATTTGCAGCGGTGCAGGAGGATCAGGACGGCTCACTAGCTGACATTGTGGGCAATCTTTCAATGTTTCAACCATGAGATCCAGCGTCGGAAACCAGACCCGCTCTCGCAGTGCTCTTTTCGTGGCTACTATGCCCCGGTGACCTTCATGGGCTAGGTTGATGACCCCTTGTCTTAGCTGTTTTGGAATCACAATTTGAGTGTCTCTTAGGATGAGCCCGTTTGCCGCTATTGACAGTTCGTCATGGACGTGCTTGAACGCGGACATCTCTTGGTCATTGCTCTGATCGGCTTCTCCCTTGGCTTCTGAGTGTCGCTAGCCATTCCTCTGTATGCGGCGTTTGACTCCATGCAGGGTGACATCGGACTGTGTGGCCTCACAAATCGCTTCTAGCGGAACAGCAGGGGGTCTAGCCTGATCCACTACGAAATGTATGTACTCGTCCGCAATCGACCGTTTGGACCTGCTGGTCAGGTTTGGGTGTCTGGACTTGTAGTCGGTGAGGTTTGCCGCCTTCCCCGGCTTATGTACAATGGTGTACGTGTATTCTTGCAGCCTAAGGCTCCATCTCTCTATTCGGGTGGCATCTTGGCTCGAGGATTTCCAAAAATAGTGATCAAAGCTTGATGGTCAGTGACCAAGGTGAAATGCTTCCCTAAGATGAAAATATGGAAGGTTTCGCAGGCCCAGACTACAGCTAGACTTTCCTTTTCTGGTTGTGAGTATGCCCTCTCCGTGTCTGTTAGACTCCGACTGGCGTATGCCACGATGTGACGTTGGTCGTCGTCTTTGTCATATTGCGCTAGAATAGCTCCTAGCCCCACAGGACTTGCGTCCACCGTTATTTCTGTCTTCTTTTTTGGATTGAAGTAGGCCATGTTTCTAGCAGACTCCACTGCTTTCTTAATGTCTCTGAAGGCAAGTTCACATTGTGTGGACCACTGAAATGGCTGCCCCTGTTTAGTGAGAGTTCTCAGGGGGTAATTTATTGTGGTGTAGTCTTGTATGTACCTAGAGCAGTAACTGGCCATGCCCAAGAACGAACGCACGTCTCCAACGTCACCTGGGCTCGGGGTATCATTGAGTGCGGCTACTTTATCAGGATCAGTCTTCATGCCTTTTCCAGAGAAGACGTGCCCGAAGAATTTCAGCGTTGGATTATGAAATTCACATTTGTCCTGATTGATCGTGAGGTTGGCTTCCATCAGGGCATGGCAAACCCGATCCAGCGCTGTGTCATGCTCTTGAGTGGTGGCCCCATATACCAGGATATCATCACTATAGTTCAATACATGGGGAATATGATGGATTGTTCTCCGAATTGCTTCCTGAAAAATTTTGGCGGCCGATGACACCCCAAAGCTGAGTCTTTTGTATCTGAAAAGCCCCAAATGTGTTGAAAATGTAGTGATGTATCGAGACCGCTCATGCAACTCCAGTTGGTGGTATTATTTGTTAAAGTCCAACTTTGAAAATATTTTGGCTCCATTAAGTGACTCAATCATGTCACTAATGTGGGGGCCTGGGTGCCTCTCCCTCTCTATCGCGGTGTTAGGTGCTCTCATGTCCACACATATCTCCTTTCTTTGGAACTACTACAACCGGGGAGACCCAGGGTGTTGGTCCATCTGTTCTCTCAATGATGTCGGCCTCGAGTAAGTCTTGGAGCTCCGTCTCCACGGCTTCTTGCAAGTAAAACAGGATTTTTCTGTGGTGTTGGGCCACTGGCGTGATTTGCTCATTGATGTGGAGTCTAATTTGGCAGTTTTTCATCTTCCCAAGACCTTGAAAAAGCTTAGGGAATTTCTGAGTGATGTCTAGTTTGTCGTCAACTTTATATAATATGTCCACAAGTCTTAGCCGTTCTGCTGTGGGCAAACTCAATAGGCAGTCCACCTCAGGCCCGTCAATTACATGGATGTAAGCTTGGATGGTGCGATCTTGATATGATAGATCGGTCAGAAACTTCCCAAGGCAGGGGAGTGGCTTCTTTGACATCCACGTGTATACTAGCACATGGGCATTGATCAATTTGGGTGGTGTCCTCATTCTTTGATATTCAGCTACTGGTATATAATTGAGAGACGCTCCGCTGTCCAGCACAAACTTGGCATGGTGAGAACCAGTTTTGATGTCAAGTCGTGGATATTCCTTTAGACGGTCAGGATCTGCTACAAGGCATATGTATTCGTCCCTGTCTTGTGAGATGGGTGACAGGGATATGGACTCTCTTGATGAGGACCGTCGTGACTGATACGTTCGGCGAGAGTGACAGCTTGAGTGTGACGACCCGGTGGATGAGTCTATCATGTACTGCTCTGGCATGGTGACGGCTGCTTAAGGGATGGAACTGCCTGGTGGGCTCATGTTGGTCCTCATTGTGAGGGGTTCCGCACACGCTTTCGAAGTGATTGTCTCTTCCTCACTTCCGGCATCTTTGACCTAGAGCTGGGCACGTGTCTGCATGTGGGAAATCATAGCCGCATCTGTAAAACTTAAGTTGTCGTTTTGATCTTTTCTTGATGCGACTTGAACTTCGGCGCCGACAGCTTGAGGGATTATGCTGTTTTTTGGATCTGGAGGAGCGAGCTTGTGGTGGGGAGCGTCTATGCATTTGTTGAGACTGCTTTCTATAAGCTTCTCACATTTATCGCTTCTCCCGGCCTCCATTTTCTTCTCATGTTCATCGGCTTGATCATTGACTCTCGTCATTTTTTCAATCTCATCTAATGAGTAACTCTTCTTTAGTATTTTGCGCCTCAAAATTTCCGACAAGCAGCCTTCTATAATTCTCAATCTGAGTGCATCTTCCGTGGAAAAAGTGTCAAAGTCACAGTATCTTGCTAAGCGTCTCAGACGTGTGATAAATACACTCATTTGTACACCTTTCTTTTGTGACGCCAGGTTGAAAGTATATCGCTCATAATCGACCTTTTTTTGTGTAGGAACTTGCGGTTGAGCGTTTCACAGACATCAGCGTATGAAGCAGCGGACGCAGCAGGCAACTCTTTTATGATCTGTCCAACTTCCTTGCTTACTAGGTTCCTGAGAGCGATCAGTTGCTGTCCAGCTTCAGTCGCATGGGACCCCTTCATGAAGTCTGTGAAATCTTCTAGCCATTCTTGCGACCGAAGACCCATACCTCCACCAGATTCAAGAGTGAGGGGCTCCAGAGGGCGCAAGAACGACACTCCCAACACACCCATGGGACTGGGTTCAGCATTTTCCTGACGAGATCCAGACATCGTGGGATCCATTTAATCAGTCACGCACTGACGACTCTCTGCTGATGGTTCCCTTGCTTGGACTTGCCACTGCCTATATGTATTTATTTTGACTTTACAGTAAATGCACCAATGTCCCTTGATTGCAAACTCCACTTGTATTTGTCTTTTTACTCTATATTTTTATTTTGACTTTGCCCATGCTTGTTTAATCGTCTTACTGTAGTCGCCAATGCTTGTTTACTTCATCCCTTGCAATCGCCAATGCTTGTTATTTGTTGCCTTGCAATCACCAATGCTTGTTATTCGTTTCCTTGCACTCGCCAATGCTTGTTTCTTTGTCACCGTGTATTTACCAGTGCTTGATGGCTTTTGGGCTCTCTGCTTGACCCCAAAATGGCCACTGATGATCCCTGACAGGGGATTGGACGAGGATACCTGACTCCAAGATAGCCGCGCGAGAGTCTCGTGCAAGCCGAGATTTGGCCTTTTTCAGCCGGGGGCACGATAATTTCACCACAACTCCCCAGCCACGATCGCCAGTGTCAGCAGGCTCTCACCCTCTCATAGAGGCACCGTCGCAGGAGCACCAGGTGAGAGAGGCTCAGCAGGCAGCCTCAAACGATTGTTGTAACGCCGGGGTGGGCAGGCAGATTTCAGCGCTCCAACCCCAGGACACGCCACATGCACGCGTTGCAGCGGGGTGAGCTCCGGGCAGGTACACACCTCCGGACAACTGGGGTGGGATCCCAGCGCGTGAAGACACTTGCCCAGCGACCCGGCTAAAACGTGGTCACCGGCCCACCACACTGGACGCCGCCTTAACTGCTGGGCTTCCAGGAACGTGTACCAACAGGGTTAGCCGATCTCCACACACCGCAGGTTCCGTGGCCACCCTCGTCGCCAGATGTAATGTCTTGGCGGCCACAGATACGCAGACACAGGGAACACTATCAGACCTCTTTTATTGCACGTTTGTTCCTTCTCCCATTCATCGGCTAACTGCCGTCCCCATCCCTGGCTCCTCCCTTTCCACCCGCCTTCATCTTTCCCTGGGGCAGGTCCTAGTGCCCTTGTGTGTGTGCTCACGTCACTACATCTACGTTGTGAAGTTCGTGCTGATTTTTAGCACCTGTGTCTGTCCCTTGCTGTAAAATAACTGCTAAAGCCACCATGCGCAATGCAATAGGGCGCTGCTTCTGTCTTCCACTCGAGTAGATATTCTACTCAAATGGCAGTTTCTTCAAAGCAAATGGAAAGCTATAGTGACCATCCGCGACCGTCTGTGGAGTTTTTCAGAAACTCTGCGCTCTATGCTGAGAGAAGAGTGGGAAAAACTCCACAAACTCTGGGAGCTAAGTGGAATATCACATCCAGGCCTACATGGCATACATGGTGATAATATAATACACCATGTTATCTGTATAAAGGCATGAATACTGATTTCCTGGGGCAAGGTCGTCACCTCAGAATCAGAACCTCCGGACTGGCAGAGCACTTTACAGAATGCTGGCATAATACATAAACGTAAAAAGGCAAACACAGTGGCATAAGCGCTACAGGTTTTGGTTTAATTGGATGGGTATGAGTTCTAGTATTCAAATGGAGGTATTTTGTACTTCTCGTTTAGTAATATATGGGTTGTCGTAGAATACAGAAGATTGGGTATACCAGTAGCACAAACATGTTCTCTGGGGTTCTTTGGAAAATATCTCAAGGTATGTCATGACCTTTGTATGAAGCGGTTTTGCGATCGCAAACACTGCGAATCGCAAAAAAACAGTGTTTACGATCGCAAAACAGAGTGTTCCTATGTAAGAAAGGGATCCGGTGCGCAAAAATGGTAAGCGCAAATTTAGCGATGACCAATTTTGCAAGGCATGGTATCTGCGAATAAATATGCGAACTCGCAATCAGTGACACATTATTTGTGATATTCGCTAATAACCTGCTCGCAAATAGCGAATTCGCAAAATGAGATGCATGTAGAAGCACGAATTCCAAACTTGCGAAAATCGCAATTTTGCACATCGCATTTACCACCAACTCAGAGCAGGTGGTAACCAGGTGCACCCTATTTAAACAGGCCCACAATGCTACAGAGGGGTTCACAATGGCTGGGCTGTACGTGATAGCCAGGAGGCTGCAAATCAAGCTGCTGCACAGAGAAGGAGACGCCAGGAAAGGATCTTCAGAGTGCGCATCACCCTGTTCCAGCAGACCGAGGAGGAGATCCATGTGAACTACAGGCTGTACGCAGACAGCATACTGGACTTATTAGAGGAGCTCAAACCCATACTAGAACACCCCACACACTATTCCCAGCCATGTACAGGTCCTGTGCTCACTGCACTTACTGGCATCAGGGAGTTTTCAGGGGGTGATAGCCACAGCAGGAGGGGTCTCTCAGAATTCACTGTTGCACTTCTTCCACGCTTTCCTTGATTCAATGGTACAGAGGCTGCATCACCACGTCCGATTCCCCAGCACGCAACAGGCACTAGATCAGACGAAGCAGGATTTCTACCAGATAGCCCAATTCCCCCACGTAATTGGCTGCAAAGATGGTAACCATGTCGCACTCCCCCTCACAGAATGAGTAGGTGTTCAGGAACCGCAAGTCCTATCATTCCCTGAACATACAGGTAGTGTGCAATGCCAAACATGTCATCACTGATATTGTTGCTAAATACCCGGGCAGCACACACGACTCATACATTTTTCGCCACAGTGGAATAAACCACAGACTCACAGATGGTGAGTTTGGTCAGGGCTACCTGCTAGGTAAATGCATGGCTTTCAAACACACAATCAGTAAAGATCTGAAGTGGCAGGACAGTGTTTAACTTAATTCTTGTCACCCTGCAGGTGCCAGTGCGTATGCTGTACGTGACTACATCCTGACTCCATACCTTAATCCAGCCACTGCAGGGGAGCGAAGGTATAACTGCGCCCGCAGAGCCACACGCTGTACCATTGAGAGACCATTTGGAATCCTTAAGAGCCATTTCCGCTCCCTTCATAAGAGTGGAGGAGCGCTACAGTACAGTCCCAAGACATGCTGCAAAATTGTGGCCACATGTGCCATGCTACACACTATCGCCACCAAGAAAGGCATCCCTGTGGAGCTCACAGATTCCTAGTCATCAGATGAGGAGGGCACAGCTCCATGGTGTAGACCAGCAGGTGGTGTTGGGGCGGCTGCCGGGCGTCAGAGACGAGATGAGATCACACAGAACTATTTCTAGTTGAGTAATGATGACACAATGCTACAGATTGGTGCAAATGTTTGTTTTTTATTTCCTTGGGTGCAGGAATATATTTGTCACACAGCCTGACCTACACCTAATGTGTGTCCCAATTGCTTGCACATGTTAGACCCACAGTACAAGAATGTCGCTCATACATAAGTCAATATGCATTTTGTTGCCTCACCCATTGCCATGTGCCACTGATGCCACTTCATATCCTGCGGGCACGCCCTGTTGCCCCTCACTCAGGGTGCCAACTGCCCTCCCTTGAGTCATTGGGTGTTGTCCCCTGCCGCGCACTCCACCGTCTGTCCTGGGGAATTGGTGGAGTAATGTTGCTCCTGCTGAACTGATCCTCACTCTCCAATGAGCAGAGGGGTCATGTGCTACCTGTGGCAGCTGCTCCCAGCTGGTCCAAGTCATGTGTGACCTGCACTAGGCCCTTGGCCACATCCTGGCAGCAGTGAGCCATTTCATGCTGCATGCTTACACAGCGATGTGCCAGCAGGGACGTGGCAGGAGACAGGCAGTTCACACCATTGGTATACATGTCCAGCCGGCTGTGGAGACATTGTTTCTCCCTGCGCCTGGCTGCCCTGTCTCTCCTCATCTCTGTACACAGTCCTTGTAGTGCACCAGTCATGTCCATGAACCCATCCCTCATCTAGGCCATGTTGTGGTTGCGTGAGGCAAACTGGCGATGTATTGACCTTAATGCTTTTGCTTGCAGGCGCTGGACTTTAACCATAGTGTCTTCCAGCCTGCCAAACACTGCGTCTTTACCTATGGAAGCAGCGCTGGTAGATGGCTGTGCCCTGCATCTGGACCCACTTCCTTCACTAGGATGAACAGGGGACTGTGCTGTGTGCTGTACTGCACGCTGGCCCTGGACTGGCTGGGCTTTTCCACTTGTGTCCTGTGGTCCTGCCTCCAGCAGTGGGAGTGGTGGCACTGAGGCGCCGTCTGCATGGCACAGGGATTGCTGGTCTGTCTTCATCCTGCTCCTCTTGCCCTGCCTGGTCTTCATTGTTGGATGCATCCTCAACTGCTGTGAATGTAAATGCATAGAATAATTTGGTGTCCTGCCTTGCATTGGTAATGCAATACAGTTCTCAGATTTTGAGTTACATGAGTACTATCTGTCCGTTTTTTGCCTTTCCTGAATTACTCATCCTGATTCTACCTTGCTGTGTCTCACTGCTCCACTGTTTGGTGCATGTGACTAAATCTCCCATAATGCATTGCTGGATGTGCTTGTGAACATGCACTAGATTTGCATTCATGTTTAGTGTCTGGGTGTTTCCTGAGCGTGTGAGTTAGGTGGTGATGTATCAGGGGAGTAATGGCATGCATCTTACCTTGTCTGGTGTTTGAGAGGTCGGAGCTGTCCAGGTCAGTCACGCCACTGACACTCTCGGGCTGAAGGGTGCCGTCCACCAACTCCTCAAGGGGTGTTGCAGTGCATGTTCCCCCACCAGTCTCCTTTGCCTCTGCCAACCTTGTTGCCACCTTTTCCTTCAATGTTTGGTGCATGTTGTACCACCATTGCGGAGGTCCTCCACAGTGCGGTGGGTCACACCGAGGACATTCACCTTCTCCTGTATTTCAAGCCAAATTGTCATTGTACGTGCCTCTGGCACACGTAGTTATTTCTTCCTGAACAGGAGCTCATGGCTGACTACCATTTCCTGAATGAGCACCTCCTGCTCTCTCTCACTAAACTTCTGCTTCCTTTTTCTTACACTCTCCTCCTTCTGCTTCTCTTTCTCCTGGGGATTCATTTCTCCTTCTCTCACTTGCAGTGCACAGTTCTCTCCCTCTCCTCCCAGCCTCTCACTCAGCTTCTGGCAATCAGATGCAGCATGGACAGTCACACTTCCTGGATGTGATGTCATCAAGCTGCACCTGAATTGCCGATTCTATGAATTGTGATTCCTTATTTGCAATTTCGCAATTAAAGAATCGCAAAACAGATATTCACATTATTATTCTGTGAATTTCTGAGAATAGCTAACATTTTGCGATCTTTTATTTACATCTGATTTTGCGATTCTCAAAATGCGATTGACTAAAAATCACATTTTGAGAATCGCAAAAAGCTATTTTGATACATATGAACCCTAATGTTACAAACTGATATTACAAGCTGATGGTGTTCTTCTTTTTTACCCTTGCCTTTAATACTTTTGGAAAGGAAGTGAAAAGAGATTGAGGTTTAGGATTATTGGCAGGAGAGGAGGTAATCAAAGTGGATTGTTTGTTGTATTTGGGGATCTGAAGTTAAAGGCTAGATCTAGTTCTCTCTCCTCCAGAGAAGATCAGCTTTTGTGGCCCATATGTAGCCACTTCCTATTATTTGCACAGGACTGATTCCAAGACATCTGTCACTGTAATTTAAAAAAAAAACATAGATTTCTAATCCACAGTCGTATGAAAAGCAGTAGGAAAATTATGGAGTAATAACGATGAGGACCCCTAAGGACTGGGGCAACCGCAGTAGCAGAACTATAACTCAGATGATGTTATGGGAGCAACCCTCCAAGTTCTCCTCGCTCTGACACACTTCCCAGAGAGCTCCTTTTCCAAAGCAAGACTATCAGCATCCCCCTTGTGACCTTATTCCACGGAGACTCCATATACCATTAAAGGCCCGCTAGCCAATTAAATTAATACCATCCCCTTCCCTGCAATAAAATCAAACAACATTAAAACACAAACACACATAACCCATAGCCAGGTACTAACAGAAAAAATACATGAGAAATGCACTTCAGTTACCCTTTTTGGAGACACCCTGATCATTCTTCAGCACCACAGAGCTGTTCTTACCTCATTGACTGGCTGCAGAAAGAAAGTATTTTATCTCATAACTTATCTGAGATTGAGATCCCCAAACTGCTTCTCACACACCACGTTATGCTTAGCAATACAATATATGCAAATTCTACTTACAGGGAGTGCTTGGAATGGAAAAAAAGAAGTGTAGGCACCGTGTACCAGAGTACCTACTTTTATCTGAGAAGTACTGGTACTCTCCAATTAAAAGTTTTATGTCACTCTTGAAAAGTGCAGGTACTCTCCATCTCAAAATAAAAAAGTGCAGGTACTCAGTACCCGACAGTACCTCCCCATTTAAGGCACTGCTTACGGGAACTACTTTAAGCAGCACTTTCCTGTCCATCCTCATAGGATCTGGATTGCCTAGCCCCCTAGGCATCAGCGCTTACCCTTCCATTAGGAGATACAGAAAGACCCTTTTGTGGTGTGGTTTGGTTATCCCATATAAGCCCAGACAGTGGTACCTGATAAGAGGGGTCCTGAATCTGTATTTCTGCAATCAGAAGTGCAAATCCCGTGGGTAGTGTGGTGTTCTTGCATATATGTCTTAAATACGGGCAGGGAGATTAGTGTTATCCATATGAATACACAGCCTAAGTTAAAAGTACTGAATACTCGATAGGAATATATATTTTAGGAACCTCGAAAAATTCTCAAAATGTTATTGGATTTAAATTCTCGTGAATTCCCAATTCCTGACACTTTAAAATAAACAATTTCCTAATTCCTACAAAATGCCTTGAAATGCACTTAGTGACTGTGTTTACCTGTTAGTAACCTAAGGTACCAATTAGTGATATGCCTGTGGCGTCATATAGATTCACTGCTCCAGAAGTCCAGAAAATTATTTAAATTTGACAGCGCATGATACAGCTCTAAAAAAAACCCCATAAAATAAACATTCTGTTGTTAAGAAATCCCACATAAGCGTAGAAAATCCTTTCTCATATACGTGTTCCCCTATTCTTACCTTCCTTTATGGCGTGGCTTTCACCAAAAAAATGCATTGCCACCATGTATTGTTCACCTTTGTATTATCACCTCATAAAAGGAGCTAGTGCCAAGAAACGTGCAACCATTCAAAATTGCGAGTCACAAATTGCGCCGATTTGCAACTCGTAATTTGCGACTCGCACAATGAAACCTAGGTACCAAACAGGTACCACGATTGCGAGTCTCGTTAGAAATGCGCATGCGCGGCCGCCCGCGCATGCGCATTAGTACACAAGACGGAAGCAATGAAGATAGCGAGCCCCGGGGACGCGGCGGGCAGCGGCGGGCAAGGTAAGTGCCTTTTAATTCTTTTACACTATTAATTTAAAGTATTTTGGGAGGGCGGGAGGGAGGCGGGTGGCGGCCAGCTACGCTCCGTCTGCGGAGCGTGCGTAGTGCCGGATTCTACGCCTGCAACGCAAAATGCGTAGAAGCCGGCACTACGCACACTCCGTGCACGGAGCGTAGCCACCCGCCCACCCTTAGTTATGATATTCTTTTGGCTGAAAAGGATTGGCCACCTGATTTCATAGTGTATTGCACAATGCAGGATAGAAGTTATTTTACCTGCTTTCTCCGACCTTGTACCAGAATCAGTTAAAATGTTGTATGCACGGCATTGGCGTTAGCACTAGCTCCTGCACTTTACCGCAATCATGTTGGGTGGGATGATGAGTCATAGGATCAGAAAAATCTCATTAAAATCAATTCCTCAACCACAGAGGCAATACCCAATTAAGCATTATGCGTACAAAGAAGTTAGGGAGATCCTAGATCAACTTGAATACCAGGGTGTGATAGAGAATTGCACCTCACCTATGAATAATTCCTTGTTTCCTCTAATGAAACCTGATAATTCATATCGTCTAGTCTTAGATTATAGACATTTAAACACATCCACATGAACATTTACAGTATAAAATGCTCATAGTCCTGCGCTAATGAACTACATTGTGTGGAAAAAATGCAAAACAACACTAGAAATCTCAAATGGATTTTTCTGCCAAAATATAGACCCTGGAAGCAGATATTTGATAGCATTCTCTGTTCTGTTTGGACTCTCATTGCCAATGTTGTTGATTACCACAAGGGTATAAGAATATCCCCAGGCTATTTTTAGCCAGAGTAACTGATTTACTTCAACATTTTGATGAGGAGGCATTGTCCCATGTAGATGAAATCTATCTGACAGACGATTAATTAATGGAACACTTGTCTAGGGTGAACCGCATCATTCTTGGGTTTGCCCACCTGAGATACAATTTTTTTATCAGCACATATACAATTGGCACACTACATTCTGACCAGGGTCCGGTGTTTAGTTCTTGGGCTTACAAAGAAGCCATTTGAAGTTTCGGTGGGACCTTACGGTATTCCTCCCCATTCTATCCTGAGGAAAATTCTGTAGTTGAGAGGAAAAACCATGAGTTAAAGCAATCCTTGACAGTGAGGATATTAGGCTTGAATGGAAATTGGGACAATCATCTATATGGGGTCCAGAGGGCACTTAATAACAAGCCAAGAAAATCCCTAGGGGGTCATACACCTTATGAATTCCTGTTTGATGTGAGAATGTGGATACCAGACCTCAACAGTGTCAGCATAATGGAGGCTGAAACACCATATGACATCAATGAATTTGTAGCTGTTTTACAGAAACTCAATGAATTTCAGGATTTACAAAGCAAAGCAACAGCCAAGTAAAACGTACCGCCACTGGGGAAGTAAAGGTAGTCCCGGCAAGAACTGCTGCGTCCTAAAGATTGGGCACTTGGTCAGAGAAAACATAGTGGACAAGAAAGAATTTGGGCCATCTTACAGATCGCCTGTACCTGTCCCGGCTGTTGAAGGTACTAGAACTGTACTTCTTCCACCCCTTGCCGGCCGCCGAGACAAAAGGTTTATCTCAATTGATCTGATCAAACCACACTATGTGGCTGATTCTCAACAGGAGGCCATGTGGGCTCCTGGGTGCTGCCTTTCTCCTCTCACTACCGTACAGGAAGTTCAGATGGAAGCTATAATAATGACTGAAGACTCCACTCTCCAAAAATAAGTTGTAAACAACAATGAAATTATACTTCTCCCTGTTAAAACAACTACAACTGTACAGTCAATGAGTACAGAAATCTAAATCCGAAAAATCGCTGACATCTATGTAAACATGCCACAGATTGAGTCATCTACCAGTTCTACAAACCCTGCCGAACTGCAAAGAATATACCGGATGGTGTCTGGCTACTTCGTGCATTATGACGATTTCTCATTGGATCCCAGTAAACATGAACTGCCAGCACAGCATCTCCCTCTCAAGCTATGATTTCTATCTTTGGCTGCAAAAGCCATACTTTGTTGTTACCTGACTACATCACTGGATTAGAATTAGATTACCTTTTCTGGTTCTCTGGATGGGTTTAGTGACTATCTTTACTAGGGGTGGGCGTAGTTCACAAAGTAGTGCTACACGTAGCTACGCAAAGTGCACTTCGCACTACGCAAGCTGCACGTTGCACTACGCGAACTAAGTAGTAGCATGTTCACACTGTGCAAGATGTCGTTTTCAATGATTGCACAGTGCGAACAAGCATCCAGCACTGTGCAATCATTGAAAACGGCATCTTGCACAATGCGAAATGTACTTTTCTGCCGCTCTAGTAGATTTTTACTCGAGCTGCAGCTTTCTCAACGCGGACTGGTAGTTTCTCATCGCGAGCGGTCGCGAGCATGCGCGACCATTCGCAATGAGAAACCTGACCTGCCCGCATTGAGAATCTTGCCGGAAGGTTTATTTTCCATGCTCCCGATCGTGAACAAGGAAAAAGTCTATCGAGGATGTCATTTTGCTTGCTCACGGTCACCAAATTGACGTTGAGGACCGCGAGCAAGCAAAAAATGACCGCTGCACTACGCTACGCATGTTTACACTGTGCTTCATGCAGTTCGGGCAGTGCAAAGTTTCACAAACTTCGCAAACTACGCGAGCATAGCGTAGTGCTTTGCCCAGGGTGTACCCTACTTCTGAATGGACTTTATCTCCCAGAATGCTCCGTAGTACATCTTGTGATTTTGGTTCTTAAACCACTTGCATTATCACACCGTGAATTAAGTGACCTGTCCCTGATGAACATTACAGAGGTTCCATTTCATGAAGTAATTGTATGAGACAGGATATTGTACGATGTATATGGTCCTACTGAATTATTACAAATTCCTTATTTGTTTAAAATTTCCTTACATTATATCATCACTTCTAGTACTTTCTCTGATGATTGGGACATCAAACTGTGCATAATTTGCTTGCTGATCTAGAGCAATCAACTGCATTTTTGTAATGATGAATTGTATGGTGGTACAAGTAATTATGGTGACATTATGTTACCCGCATTTTGGACACCATTTGTAACACAAAGCAAGTATCCCACGCGCTGCTTATAATTACACACAATGAGAACACTGACCAACACCACAGAAAGGTAGCTCAAAAACATTTGCACAGAAGTTTGCTTATTTGTTTTGAAAAGTCAGACCCAGCTCCTATTATTATAGGCTCGTATCTACACCTACAAAGAAAAATATGCTAACAAACATCAAGCTGATTTACTCTGCTTCCTTTATTTTCCAACTGTCTATACAAGGTTTCGACTTTTGGACAGACACCACAGGCACAAAATCTGCCTGGGGGACAAAAGTTTGGCTGGTTCAGGGAATAGAAACCTTGTTTAGCACATGCCTCATACCACATCAAATGAAGCGAAAATAAAGGATCTGAACACACCCAGTATTTTCGCATTCTCCCGATTTGAGAATTGGCAGCCTTTAACACATTTCAGTGAGGACATACTAGACACCTTGATACATAATGTTTCTTTCAATGTATCAGACCCCCATTTGGAAGGGATGGTTGGTTTGGCCAGTGGACATGAACAGGTGGTGATCTAGATTCTTGGGTAACACAAAAGGATTTAGGATCAATAGACCTGATTAACAATATGTACGAACGGAACACTCATGGGTGGTGACGTCATATAGTGTTGCGAAGTTATGCTTAGATTAGCTAAAATCCTCAACACTTTCCCAGGTGAAACAACACTTGTCCTTTCATTCAGAACACGTGGATCTCAGGGATTTTTATTAGGTCCATGGAGCCCACGTCGAAAGTGCTTTTTGTACAGAATATGCAATGAGCTGTGGAAGATTTCTCAACAGGAAGCTGCTGAGAGATTGCTCAAGATTGATAATATTAATTCAGAAAAGGCTTCGGCTGTGGTTGACAACGGTATGACCACAATATCATCCAGAATTTATTCACTGGGCAACATAGTGTCTTCCACAACTGACATAATACAGCAAGACATGATTGTATTACAACATGGACAGTCAAAATTACGATTAGTATTGAGAATTACTGTTTAGGTTTAGATGCAGGAATGGGGACATGGACGTTTTTCTTAGTGGCTCTAACTATGAAAATGTTTTATGCAGATCCTTGTTTTACAAGGATATTTCTCTCCATGGGGCATGCAATGCTTCAGTAGCGAACTTGTCTTGTTATCTGAAGGGTTCCCCAGCTGCTGTGATTCATTCTGTGTTCAGGCTGCTCTTGATTGGGAGCTAATTGATGCTGAATGATCAAGGTTGCTCCATAATGAAACCAGGTATCACTTATCTAGTGACAGTTAATTCCATAGTGACTTGTTGTACAAAGTACTGTTTCCAGCTGCCCTCACAGTTAGGGATACAAAAGGGGGTGGTGATGGACC
Organism: Lissotriton vulgaris; assembly: GCF_964263255.1. Lineage (NCBI taxonomy): Eukaryota > Metazoa > Chordata > Amphibia > Caudata > Salamandridae > Lissotriton > Lissotriton vulgaris. The sequence continues at coordinate 661,375,999 of NC_141694.1, forward strand.
GAGCATCTGAACCAATCAAACACTCACACCCAGTCAACAGATCTGGGTTTAATCCATCACTGTTCTTTAGCCCACTCTGCCACCCCAGTTCAGACATGGTCATATGCAAATCAGTCTGACCATGTGCCTCATGGGAACAGTCCAGCCCGAACTGCCAAGCCATGCCTTCCCATCAATTAGCTCCCACTCAAGAGCAGCCTGAACACAGAATAGGCATTTATTTGGCAGAATAATTGGCACCTCCTTCAGGACTTAATCGGAAAAGAGAATAATACAATTTCAAAGATTCTCAATGTACTGTGCCATAAACAAGAGTCTCTAATAATTATAGATGCTCCATTGCTAGTTAATGTACTGTTTCCATAAGGTGTTTCAGTTCCGGCTGTGTGCCAGCCGGATGTACTGAGGAGACTGGGTATCTCTTCCTAGAAATGAGCTGGTTTGTGCGCTTAATTATTGTTCAAACTAAGTGTGTGGAGGCTCCCCCAATAATGATTATTCTCACTTGACTCAACCTAGATGGTCTGGAAGTGGAGTGGGTGGAACATTAATATGTGAGGCTCCGAGGGCACAGATTGCACCATTACGTTTAAATATGCAGACGTCTCCTGTAAACGCATAGTGTAATGAATCATAGAGGTCATAGAGGTCACCTGCTCAGAGCATGCCAGGGTATATCGTCATTTAGACCCAGCTGGTCACTGCAGAGGCAAAAAAAACATTTTTGTTCTCTCACAAAGAGGGCTCTGTTGTCATCCTGCCCTCGAGATCCTGAACTTGTTTTTTCTATAACAGTCCATCTTAAATCCTCCGCAGTGTGACCTACCTCTGAGAAGTATGTTGTCAGCTTGGTATTAGACCTGCCACATCTAATAGTGCTGCGATGTTCGGTGATACGGGTCCTTTTTTTCTTTGGACCCAAGTATGGGAATATAAATTGATGATTGCTCCCAATAATTTGGGAGAGACGCCCCAGGCTTTCATTTTAGCCCATAATTTTGGTCTTGGCACTTTATCAAAGGCATCTTTGAGGTCAAGAAAGCATGTGTATAGAATGGAAGAGTTGTTGATTGCTTTCTTAGCTAGGAGAGTTAGTGCTGATAAGCTTGTTAGGGTACCCATGCTGGCCCGGAATCCTGTTTGCATCACTGGGATCAAGTTTTTACGTCTGACCTAAATCTCCAGATCTGCCAATAGTTGTTAGGGTCTGACCGAGTCCCCGATTTGTTAATCGGTTGTATAATGCTGCCCCTCCAAGAGTCAGGAATATTCCTGGTGCTTAAGCTGTTACTGAACAAGGGGGATAAATGGCTGGACCAAAACATTGGATCTTGCCTAAATAGAGCGTTGGGTAGGCCATTTGGTCCGGGGCCCCATCCGCTTTCAGGTGATTTTTAGATTTAGATTGGGGCAGTCTGCGCTGTTTCTCCTGTATTCTCCAAAATGGAACACTTACAGCTTTCTTTAATTTGAAATAACTGTGTTGAGTCCAGGACTGGAGCTACCACCCGTGCCAGACTATGGGTGCAAGGTTAATCTTTTTGCAAGCTGGGATTCCAAGCTTCTGGGGTTGTTCTCAGACTGGGGGTCGAATTGAGCTATATTGGGTTCGCAGTTGTTTTATCTATGTGCGTGTCCAATGTGAAATTATATATTGAATCAATGTGTGCGCTCCATATATGATCTGTCATGTCCGAGTTAAACTGACGCTGTTTGCCATGTAGCATGAGGTTTATTTTAGCCCAGAACTGTTTGGAGCTCCGCTGCGTGCTGGCATGGAGTATGGTGGACTCCAAGTATTCCTTATACTTTTACTTGGCCACCTTGGTTTCGCGTTTTAGCTCCTTTTTTAGATTTCCTATTGATTTGAGAGTTTGTTGTGATAAGTGGGGGTCTTTTTTTCGAATAGACCTTAGGTATGTGTTCAGCCGCTTTTTCATTAAGCTCATTTTTGACGTATACCACTTCTCTCCTCCGTTTCTTGTTGTTTTGTGTCCTCTGAATTTTTTTGGATGTTTTTTGTTGCTGTTAACTACGAAGGACTCCCAGGCCTTTACTGGGTCCGGAGCTTCTGCTGATGGTGAGAGCAATAACCAACATGTCTCCATTATATTAGAAATGTTATCTTTGTTCCAATTTAATCTTTGTAAATTAAAAAGTTGAGTGTTCAATGTTAGAGAGTGCGCCTGCTCTGACCCTTTTAGATTAATCGATAATGTGAAGACCTGAGGATAGTGATCGCTTTCAACCCGTTCCAGGATATGGAAATCGTTAATAAAAGAAAATAGATTAGGGTCTACTAATGTGTAATCTATTGTAGAGCCTATATTCCTAGTGACCCTCGTTACGGCTGCTGGTCTATCCAAGGGGCCCCTTCCTTTTAGCGTGTGCAGAAAGAGGGCTTTCAGTTCTGCTGCACATTTGTTCTCCATTGCATCTTGTCTACTTTGATAGCCCTGTCGTGGCTGTATGAAGGTCGCTAGATTTCCCTCCTGTCCTTGAATTAGGTTCATATTAAAGTCACCCGTTATAATCAGGTTGTCACTTGGGTAGGCGGTTTTCAGCATATTGATTGCGGCTATTAGTTGCTTAATTATTTTCCCTTTGTATTTTTTCCCTGGGTGCATGTATACATTCAGAATTAGTAAGTCCATGGTGGGAGAGATTTCGATTTTGATGCATTGCATCCATGTTGAGTCTAGATCAATACTGGCATCTCTCCAAGGGAAATCAGTAGATATGAAAATAAATAGCCCTCCTTTTGCCCTACCATGCCGTGCCTCCTTTTGTGCTGGTATGATTAATCAATCAATCAATCAATCAAAGACATTTGTAGAGCGCACTACTTACCCGGAGGGTCTCAAGGTGCTTGGGGGGGGGGGGGGGGGTGCTGCTACTGCTCGATCAGCCAGGTCTTGAGTTTCTTCCTGAAGGAGAGGTGGTCTTGGGTCAGGCGCAGGTCGGTCGGGAGGGAGTTCCAGGTCTTGGCGGCCAGGTAGGAGAAGGACCTTCTTCCTGTTGTCGCTCTTCGGATGCGGGGGACGGCGGCGAGGGCGTGGTTGGTCGATCGGAGGTGGCGTTTGGGAGCGTAGAAGTTGAGGCGGTTGTTGAGGTAGCTCGGGCCTTGGTCGTGTAGGGCTTTGTGTGCGTGGGTGAGGAGACGGAAGGTGATTCTCTTGTTGACGGGGAGCAAGTGCAGGTCTCTCAGATGTCCGGAGATGTGGCTGCGTCGGGGGATGTCGATGATGAGTCTGGCTGAGGCGTTCTGGATCCGCTGGAGTCTCTTCTGGAGCTTGGCGGTGGCTCCGGCGTAGAGGGCGTTGCCGTAGTCCAGACGGCTGGTGACGAGGGCCTGGGTGACCGTCTTCCTGGTCTCGGTGGGGATCCACCGGAAGATCTTCCGTAGCATGCGCAGGATGTTAAAACAGGACGCGGAGACGGCGTTGACTTGTCTGGTCATGGAGAGGGAGGAGTCCAGGATGAAGCCCAGGTTGCGTGCGTGGTCTGTCGGTTTGGGTGCGGTGCCCAGGGCGGGGGGCCACCAGGAGTCATCCCAGGCGGAGGGCGAGGAGCCCAGGATGAGGACTTCTGTCTTGTCTGAGTTCAGCTTCAGGCGGCTGGTCGTCGTCCACTCGGCTACGTCTTTCATCCCTTCGTGAAGGCGGCGGCGGGGTCGTTGGTCAGGGAGAGGATCAGCTGGGTGTCATCAGCGTAGGAGATGATGTTGAGGTTGTGTTGGCGTGCGATGGCCGCGAGGGGGCTCATGTAGACGTTGAAGAGGGTGGGGCTCAGCGAGGATCCTTGAGGGACGCCGCAGATGACTTCGGTGGCCTCTGACTTGTATGGTGGTAGACGGACTCTCTGTGTTCTTCCGTCGAGGAAGGAGATGATTAATTCCAGTGCCTTCTCCTGGATTCCGACGTTGCTGAGGCGCTGCACTAGGGTGCGGTGGCAGACAGTGTCGAATGCCGCGGAGAGGTCTAGGAGAATGAGGGCCGCTGTTTCTCCGTTGTCCATCAGGGCTCGGATGTCATCGGTGGCATCGATGAGGGCGGTCTCGGTGCTGTGGTTGGCTCGGAAGCCAGACTGTGAGGGGTCGAGGGATCCATTTGTCTCGAGGAAGGCGGCCAGCTGTTTGTTGACGGTCTTCTCGATGACTTTGGCTGGAAACGGGAGGAGCGAGATGGGGCGGTAATTCTTGAGTTCGGTGGGGTCCGCTGTAGGTTTCTTGAGTAGGGCGCTGAGTTCGGTGTGTTTCCAGCTCTCCGGGAAGGTGGCGGTGTCGAAGGATGTGTTGATGATGTCCCGCAGGTAGGGTGCGATGACAGCGTCGGATTTGTTGAAGACGTGGTGAGGGCAGGGGTCGGTTGGAGATTCGGAGTGGATGGAGTTCATTATGCGGACGGTGTCTTCGGTGCTGATCGGAGTCCAGGCGCGGAGCGTGGTGGTGGGGGGCGGTGGTTCGGTCGTGGCGTGCGTCGGTTGAGTGCTGAAGCTGTTGTGTATGTCCCCGATCTTGTTGTGGAAGTAGGAGGCGAGGGAGTTGCAGAGGTCTTGCGATGGGGTGATGTCGTTGTTTCTGGCATTGGGGTTGGAGAGCTCTTTCACAATGTTGAAGAGTTCCTTGCAGTTGTGTGCGTTGTTGTCCAGCCGGTCCTTGAATGCAGTTTTCTTGGTGGCGCGGATCAGTTGGTGGTGCTTCCGGGTGGCAAGCTTGAGGGTGGTCATGTTGTCCGGTGTTGGTTCCCTTCTCCAGGCTTTCTCGAGGGCTCGGCAGTTTTTCTTGGAGCTCTTGAGTTCGTCGGTGAACCATGGGGCCTTCTTGCTGCCGGGTCTGCTGGGCGGGGTCCTCAGTGGGGCGAGTTCGTCCTCGCAGTTGCTGATCCACTTCGTGAGGTTGTCAGCGGCCTGGCTGGGGTTCGCTGAGCTGGCGGGAGGGTGCTGGCTCAGGGAAGCGGCGAGCTGGTCGGCTGTGATCTTGTTCCAGCTTCTTCGAGCAACCTGTTGCTGGTGTTGGTGGATCGTCGTTCTTTTGAAGGTGAAGTGGACGCAGCTGTGGTCCGTCCAGTGGAGTCCGGTGGCGTGGCTGAAGGCGATGTCTTTGCTGGATGAGAAGACGGCGTCGAGTGTGTGTCCGGCGAGGTGGGTGGGGGTGGACACCAGCTGCTTGAGACCGAGGTTGGCGAGGTTGTCGAACAGGGTGATGGTGTTGCGGTCGTTGTTGTTCTCCAGGTGGAAGCTGATGTCTCCCAGGAGGATGTAGTCAGCGGAGGGGAGGGCATGCGGGCTGATGAAGTCGGCGATGTCCTCGCTGAATTGAGTGCGTGGTCCCGGGGGTCGGTAGATCAGGGTGCCTCTGAGGGTGGTTTTGGGGTCCGTGTGGATCTGGAAGTGCAGGTGTTCGGCGGTTGTCAGGGTGTCGTCGGTGTTGGTCGTGATGCGGATGGTGTCCCTGTAGATGATGGCGATGCCTCCTCCTGTGTTGTGATGTGTTCTTTGTATCCCACAAGTGGCGAGTAATTTATCTGCCAGGTTTCCTGAAGCAGAAGTATGTTAAATTGGGTGATAAACTCTAGGAAATCATCTTCCTCCAGCTTTGTACTTAAACCATTGAGGTTCCGAGAACAGATCTTGCAACCCTCCTCTTTTCCTGCAGTGTGTCTTTGGTTAGTTCATTATACGCTCCTCTGTTTTAGAACCAGGGGAACTTGCTGGTGCCTCTCAAATGTGACTTCTTCATGGCGAGCAATTGTGATTGTAATTTGCCTAGATAGGTGACCTTCTTCTGCCATGGTGCTTCTTTGGTCTGGGCCTTTCGCACTTTTTAAAAGACTCGGTTTCGGACTTTGTTTCTGGAGCGGACTGGGATATTGGGCGGGGTCCACCTTTATTAACTTTATACCCCATAGGGAGAATTCCTCTTAAGCTGTTTTTGGTCCATGTTATAATCGTGGATTCTGGGCCTGGTTGGTGAGAATTTGGTTTAAATTCAATTGATTCCGAATCACCTGATTTTACATGACGCAGGCCTGGTAATTCTTCTAAGAGTTTTAAAATAGACCATCTATTCAAGATGTCATGTGTGCTCTCGAGCTGTATCGCTGAATTAGTTCAACTTTTTTGCTAGGTATGAATCGTATTTGCTCTGTGAATCTTTTGTTCCCTCCGCTACTTGGAGTGGCTGTGTCTGCCCGACTAACATCCGGATCAAGTGGGGCAGAGTGGAGTTGATGAGAACCATTTCTCACAAGAATGGTGGCGTTTACAGCTGGTGGAACTTGTTTCTCCCGACGGCGGTGCCCAATTCTTTCTTCCGTTGGGCTTTATATGTTTTTCTAAATCATCTTGTGTGCTGTTGGAGGTCACTTGTGTGGTAGAGAAACTAATCTTTGCTTTATTGGCATGCACAGTGTCTGTGTGTTTTGGTATTCCCAGGCTCGATGGTTTAGGTTCTTCTTTCCCTACCGGGATGTTAAATATACTGAAGACTTTCCTTGCTTGCTGAATTAGGCTAGTTCGTTCGGTTGGGCCGAGTGGAATAGTAGTCTCCTTTATTAGAGAATTGACAGTTGGAATTGGCCCAAGTGCCGGCTTTGTTTTATTTTGACAGAGGTCTCCCTCAGTCCGCATCGTATCGTTGATATCATTAGAATCAAAGTTGGTTTTCTGGGGATGTGTTTCTTGCTTTTCTCAAGCGCTTCCTTTCTCTCTTTGTAAGGGAGGTTGCTTGCTTCATTTGTTTAGGGCTTGTTTGACCTTTTGTTAGCCGATCCAGGTTATATGGTGCATCCTCTCCCGCGTCAGACTGAGCTTGTTCGTCAAAGATTGCTGACGTCTTGATGTCATCTGGAGTGGAGCATGCCACATTGAGTGCACCGATCTATGAAGTCTGAGATCCATGCACTGATTTTGACACATGCCCTGCTGTGCGGCTGCAAAAACAAACTCACTGAAAACCGACTCATCCCCGATCCCCACGCACGGGGCACCAAGTCTACAAGAACGGCAGGGGCCATAGTTAGAAACTGACACATCACCTCCCCCGCACAGTAAGAAACTGACGTATCACCCCTCCTTCAGTAAGGAACCAACGCTTCACCTCTCCTGTGTGGCAGTAAGGAACCGACACATCACCTCCCCTGAAGTAAGCAACCAACGCATCACGTTCCCTGGGAGTAAGGAACTGGCTCATCACCTTCCCTGCAGCTGTTTTTGTTTGTTTTTGTGACTCATCCAAGGTACTTTGTGTTGAATGTGTTGCAACTATAGCTTGCTATGTACAGAACTGTTTCTATCTTTTAAAAGTTATATTTTGATTACTGTATTGTGGATTTTTGTTATTTTGATTTTGTTGTGTTTAGATAAAGATTACATATTTTTCTAAACTGTTGTGGTGTCTATTTATAGTATTTTCACTGTATTACTGTATGTGTACACAAATGCTTCGTACATATGCCTCTGAGATAAGTCTGTTTGCTCATGAAGTTACCAAGGGGGTGAGCAGGGGTTATTTTAGAAGTGTATCCCCCTTACTCTGACTAGGAAGAAGGGTCCCTACTTGGACAAAGGTGCAAACAAATGCCAACTAGAAACCCCCATTTCTAAAAAGAGGTTTTCCCTAATTTGTCATGTTTATATTTTAAATGGTAACACAAGTAGGTAATCTGTGTGGATGAGCACATCATTCAAATAATATCAGGTCACAATCTAATTGCCCAGTCACATGTTATTCTTGAAGTTGGAAATATATTCTGCTAGACTAGGAAAATATCTCAGTTAAACTTTCCGTTAAGTTGAAGCCCCTTGTCAAAGACATCAGCCAAAATAACCTTTGAGTTGCTCCTTTCACCAATATGTCCTCAATATTCGCAGTTCCCGCTCTCTACTTTATATTTTTGGTGGGCTTTCTGTACCTCTACAGCCCATTCTGAGAAGATCCTCCACATCACTTCCTCAAATGCAAATGCTATCACAGACAAAAAATATCTGTCGGTTCATGTAAATCAAATCTGTTAAATATGTTTTTTCGGAAATATGGTACCAGCCAACACCAGCATAGATATCATACAACACAAATATAAGCCCCCAAATGACAAAAGAGTCAAGACACATACAGCCTGATTCATCAAGCTGAATTGCGCTCGCAAAGGGCCAGATTCTGAGAATCTGGCCCTTTGCGAGTGCGATTTTTGCATTTGGGATTCATCATCCCAAATGCAAAAATTGGTAATAGCGATTTCGCTATTTTGCGAGGAATTAAATTTAAGGAATCTCTATTTGAGATTCCTTAAATGCAATTCATCATCCATTTTTAAATAGCGAATTTGCAATTTCGGCCCGCTATTTACCGCGAGATTAAACCTCGTGGTAAATAGCGAAAGCTTAGAAAAATGCTTTTAAAAGCCTTTTTCTAAGTTGCATGTTGCACACACACATGTCCTTTGGACATGTGTGTGCGCAACACCTGTTTAAATTTGCATTTAAGGGGTGCTACAGGGTGTCCTTTGGACACCCCTGGCACCCTTTAAATCGCTATCCTATTTGCGATTAGCAAATTGCTAATCGCAAATAAGGAATACTCCCCATTCATTCCAATGGGCCTTTTGGCCCATAGGAATGAATGGGGAGTTATTCCTTATTTGCGATTAGCAATTTTCTAATCGCAAATAAGGAATATGTAGGAATCGCATTTTTTTTGCGATTCCTACATGAATCCCATTTTGCGAGCCTGTAATAGCGATTCCTTATGAATCGCTATTATAGACTCGCAAAACGGGTCGTTGATGAATCAGGCTGATAGATTGGTCATGCAGATTGATCTGATGATATGTGTACAACACATCAAGGATGGTGGGAGAACATGGCTGCTGCTAGCTAAGCAGCTGCTATCCTCCAGAGGCACCTGCATCCCGTGCCTAATGAGTAGGCGAAATTGAGACCTGCTATTCTGTTTTACCTGCGTTGAGGCTGTCCTAAGGTTGCCGATTAAATTTGCTCACCTTTTTTTTCTTTTGTGCCATGGTTGCACCGTGCTTGTGGTTTTGTTCTGCGGGCGATGTGCATTGGAGCTTTGACCTCTGTTGCTCCAGTCCATTCGCCGCGTTGGGTGGTCGCCACCCTGGAGTTGAGGAGGGACCTGAGAGCAGTGACTCGCGGGCTCCTCCTGGTCAACACCAGCAGTGGCAGCACTGGGCGATTTTCCTTCACCCTGGAGAGGACTGCCTTCGCAGAGGTGATCGGCGAGGACACGGCTTCTCGATAAAATGAGCCCTGGCCATCTCCCCCGCAGCAGCAGCAACAATTGGAGCAGGTACAGGGGAGCCAGGCAGCGGGGTGCATTCAAGCATAGTGCTTCTAACAAAGGCACAAGGAGAGGTAAAAAAACGCGGAGGGGCACGCAGGGGTTGGTAAAATTAAAAAATGATGGAAAAAACACTAAGCAGCCCCCCTGAGGAAAAATCTGCTGCAAGGAACAGTGGGAAGTGCCAGGGGAAAGGCAGCACTCCTGCAGTGGTTACAGATAGCAGTTGTTCAACCTCTCAGCACTGCAAGGTCAAGGGCAGGAGCATAAAGGCAGGCAGAGCTAAAAGTAATCCCCTGGATTTAAAATCAGGATCACCCCCTCTTTGCGGTTGTCCTTTAAAGTACAACCACTTGTGTTGGTGTACTGACATGGTTTTTGGCTCTATTTCTGAGTGATGGTGACTTTAAGCTTGCTAACATCTTGAATCTCTATTCTTGCTTTGTGTTGGTCCTTTTAAGGCCTTTTTCCAGACCTAGAAGCATAAACTAGAGGATAGCTGCTTTATATGATGATAGATCCCTTATTCTTGACTCTAATCCATCTATTGCCTATTGGCTTTGGCATAATTATGTGTCCTTTCATCATCCTGCCTATAGTAGAGGGTGGATCCTGTAGTCCTGACTTTATATTACATATTGGTATGGTTTGTGTAGGTACTCTGACAGAGCTAAGTGTTATTTCATCCTTCTCAGGCCTACAAGGCCCAGAACTAGAGAGACTCCATTTTGCTTTCTGTCCCTGCAGAACTGAGATGCTTGCAGGGCAAAGGTAATGTTTTAGTTATAAGGTGTTGTTCGCCCTAAGCGAACCGGAAAGAACCGACCAGAGCTGAATCTAATCAAGAAGTGTCCCTGGGCTCAGGTCTCTAGACGAAACAAGCAGCTGATCACTGTGGGAGCGTCTAGAGCAAGGAGCCTGGTGCATGGACCCGGTGGGAGGAGGCTACTGGCTGGAACTTTCCACTAGAGGAGAGGATTCCATATTAGTGAAGTGCAGGAGAGGAGGTGTGTCAGTTTGGTTCTTGGAGAGAGAGAACTAGGATGGTTGCTGGAGCTGAAGAGTACAGTTCAGTTCAATTGGTTTTCTGGAATGGAGAGAGAAGGCAGATAATTGCTGAAGCTGGAGAGAGCAGTCATATGAACAAAGTTGGAACTGTTAGCTGGAGCTGCCAGTTTATCAGGATGCATTAAAGCAGTTACCAGTCAGATGGAGGAGTTGAAGCTGCCAGCTGGAGCAGTTGAGCCAGAGGAGTGAAGCTGTGGTGACGGAGGGAGAGAGAGAGCCCTGATTCCACCAGAGAGAGAGAGAAACATTCCTTCTAATAGGGTGAGGTATTCTAAACTAGTTTGCTTTACACTTACACCTTAATCTTGTCTTTTATTTCCTAGGCTAGAGCCCCCTATTGTATTGCTAATCCTTTTTCTGTCAGCGGTGTGCAGTCTATTTACAGTCCCTGTTAGTTACATGTGGATGTGGTATAGTAATAGAGCTTTATAGAGACCCCGCAGATCTGTGTATGTGTCTATTCCCATTTTATTGTTATTGTAATAAAGATACCCCAGTTCTTAGTGAACCAGTGAGCATGTGTTGTTCTTATGATAGAGCTAACCTTTCTTCTAACCAGATGCTGTATAGTAACTGATGGATCAAAAGGGAGTAGGAGCGCTTAAATCAGGGAATAACTTTTGCATACAGTGTGTGCCTCTTATTTTTATACAGTAAAGGTAACCTTTTCTTCTAGTCAGGTGTTACAGCCAGAACAGATGCTACCCCTGATCAGGTAAGTAACAACTGAATAATTAGGGAGAGAGGAGCCCTTGAACTAAGAGAATAAGTTATACACTAAGTAATTCGGCCATTCCATAAAATTATTGTACCCCTAGTGAATAGTGAGAGAAACTTCCCAACATAGAGAGAGAGCTGAAGGTATTCATAGGAAAGTGATCGTCGTTGGTAAGCGGCGTTAATGAGAACACCAGGAGGGAAACTGGTGCTTATACCCGCAGGATTGCGGCTTGGGATGTAAGTAAGAGAACACCGGGAAGGAGACTGGTGTTTATACCCGCAGGATTGCGGCTTGGGATGTAAGTAAGAGAACACCGGGGAGGAGACTGGTGTTTATACCCGCAGGATTGCGGCTTGGGATGTAAGTAAGAGAACACTGTGGAGGAGACTGGTGTTTATACCCGCAGGATTGCGGCTTGTTATACCCACAGGATCGTGGCTTGAGTGAGCACTGGTTGTGGCCAGTGTGTAATGGTAACTAATCAGATCCGCCCTAGGCTAGATTAGTCTGGGCCCATGTGGTCGCAAGACTATGAGGTATGAGTGTGGTGTAGGGCATGGACGTCCTTAGTAATCAGTGAGTATTCCTAGTAATCCCTATAGATTTAGTGGTGTTTCTGATGATATGAGCTTGTATATTGCGAGTTCCCCATCCTCAGGTAGGTACCCAGGTGCCTGGATAGATGAGTCCTGAGGAGGGAGGTGGTTACGTTTCGGCTGGGTTGGTGGTGCTCTGGTGAGCTGATTCTATCTGGTCTGAAAATCCGGTCATCACATCTGGCGTCACAAATTGTTTACGTAGCCTGTGTGCGCTGTATTGTTGTTATCTTGTTGGTTTGCACTCGGCACGAAATTGACCTATGGGCTTGAACAGTTGCACTGTAAGGAGATTGCAGTACATCATGGCTTTTGACTTATGCAGGGTGGAAGAAATGCTTTTCATCTTGGTGTTTGAACTGTCACGCTTGAAGGGTAACTGTACATGAGGGAGCCAATTACATCTTGGTGATGATGCAGTTGTACATATGTGTGTGAAAAATGCTTTTAAATTGCTCATTAAATTGCTTGCTGCATTTGCTCATGCTGTGCAATGTGAAATGTATTCAGTGTAATATGACTTGTGGAGTTCCTTGTAAATAGCTCCTTGTCAATATGCCTTGTGAAGAGCATGTCATTATTATGACTTGTTGAGTTTCTTGTAAATATGGCTTGTGAATAGCGCCATTTGCATATTGCTTGTACAGAGCATGTTATTGTTACGTTAGGCAGGAGAGAGCTGGATCTCTTTCAAGTGCTTGGAGAAAATGTTTTGAAGATGTGCGCACGTGTTATGTGAAAACGTGGAGAGATGAGTTCATGACTTTCCCATGTACTGCAGACATTGGGGAATGATTGTGTTTGAGCTGCCAAAGGGTTAATATCTTGGATTGAGACTGCAGTATTTATTTTAACATGCTGTTTAACATGCATGGTTATGTGAGCTGACACTAAAAGTCAGTGATTGTTTAGATTAATGATGGTTTGATTTGACTTTTTATTTAGTTGCAGGATTCGCCTATGTACTTTGTCAGCTAGCTGACAGAATGGTAACATCTTGCATGGAGAAAAAGCAGTGTTCATTTAACATTCTGTTTGAAATGCGTCCACGAGTTCTGTGGGTTTGCCTTTGAACACATGATTTAATGTGTCTGACTCGGAGGTCGGAAAGTTATAAATCAACCAGTCGGATTGTGATAAGGGTTTTCAGCTGAGCACAGAGGGTGCTTTAACGGTTGAGAAGAAAAAATAAAACAGACCCATCATAGAATCTGCTTTAATTAGTGAAATGTAACCGTGTGCTTTTATGTATAAACTTTGTTTATTGCGCTGCAAAGTCAGAACATCATACCAAAGTGCTTCACAGGCTGGCTTGGCATCAACATTCAGCCCGGCCAGTGTTAAAACCGTGTGCTTTTAAAAACAAAATGTTCTAGAAAATATAAATGATTATTTTCCTGATACAAGCTGCCCTTTTTTCAAATGCAAATGTTTCTGATATGTAGCAGACCATCGTGTGAGTAAACCCACTCAGTTAGGTAAAATGGCTATCTGAAAAAAAATCTAGCCCTTTTAATAGGTAGAATAGAAAAGCTTGCACGCTAAATTATGAATTCTTGGTTATGCCCCTTGTTTAATTTGATGGTGTTTCACATGTTATTTTAAAAAAAATGTGTCTGCATGAAATGTTGTTTTAATATTTTTCCTTTTCAGCAAGTACCAGTACATTATGACAGAATTATTTTAAAATGCTAGCATGTGACTAAGTTACAAAAAATATGTCTTTATTAATTCCTGTTTTTAGGATGCTTTTTACCACGTTTAAATCTGCTTAAATTAGTTAGAAGTAATGGTGCAGTGTTTCTGGCCTGGGAACAGCTGTATGTTTTCAGTTAGAAAGAATTTGCTTTGACCTTGGCTGATATGAGTCAGGCATCTGTTCGCGGCTCAGAGTTTCGAAAGGGTGGAGGACCCGTGGGAGACTTCTGAGAGCAGAGAGAGCCAGTTTGTTATTATTGGCTATGAGTCAATTCTTTCCGCGGAGAAATGTTTATATAAGGGGGGGTCAAGTTGCTCTTCCTTACAGTCGGCCCAGACAGCTTCATTGACTTCAGATAAGGGATGCTTGCAAATACGGAATAATTGGCAGACGCTTGGCCCTTGAAGTTAGATAAATACAGTAGGCACAGAAAGCTTCCCTGACTAGAGATTAGAAGATGCTTGAACAGAATAATTGGCAGGAGCTTTGCTCCTGCAATGAGATCAGCATTTGGCAGTGATTCAGAATTACATCGCAGTGTAGCCCGGCTCCTGCTTATTATGGTTGGAGCTGATTCAAAACTCCGAGCGCGAACATCTTTCTGGAGGGAGGGGCTGTTTCTCAGTGGAGTGAGGAGTAGCTAGGCCCCAGCCCTTCTGGCTGTGTATGACAACATTAGATTTTGCCCAAACAAATTTGAAGAATATGGTATAGGTAGAATGTTTAAATCATTCCTTGGATTTAGAAGAATTCTTTTCATGAATTAGGAGGTTTCTTTCGAATATAAAAAGCACTTGGGGTGCTTTTTGAATGGAAAATAAGAGGCATATTATCAAGGACAGGCGATACATTATCACCGCTTTTATCGGCAGGAAACTGCCGATAAAGCGGCGATAATGGCCTTGATAATATGCTCTATGAATTCCAGTCGAAGCCCATGTTAGATGTGAACACATCTAACATGGGCTTCGATTGGAATTTATAGAGCATATTATCAAGGCCATTATCGCCGCTTTATCGGCAGTTTCCTGCCGATAAAAGCGGCGATATTGTATCGCCTGTCCTTGATAATATGCCCCTGTGTTTTTGCAAGATTGATGATGCGTGTTTCTCGTTTCAGATGGCTATTATCGTGTGGGGGCCCTGGATGAGTGTGACTTTCTTATTTTGGAGTGATGAGTTTTCTTATTTTCGGAGTGAGTGGCCCCTAACCCCCAAAACCCCCGAGGCTGAATCCAGGATTAGAAGCAGACGTACCAGGCTGACCAGACTGGAGGGTGTGCTTCCTTGGCACCGGATACAGATGAAGATGGAGAATCATGGCCTACAAGAATGAACTGTTTTCCTGAGGAGAAACCAACTACAGAAGAGAACTTCCCCATATACTATTCTTGATCCACTAAAGAAAAAACTATTTTTTCCTGATAAAGTATATTTTTGAAAAAAATTTCATTGACCTGAAATGTAATTCCTTGGCCTGCATTCTTGAGCTTTGCATTTTTCCCATGTTTCTATTTCAGATGGACATTATGCCACTTTTGCGGTTACCATATACAGGCCCCACTTGAAAAAAAAATTCTCGGTCCTGTTCATGGTTTTGATGTTTCAGTTTAAAAGATGCAGTGCCACATTAATGCAATAATGCAAATGATTCATATTCATATTCATTCATTCATATTTTGCTTTCAGTATGCTACGCTATTTCATTATTGATACACTTGTTTATCTTTCACCTATTTCATAGTTTTCCTGTTTTCTGCAAAACAGTCTTGTCACTGGAAAGAAAGCAATGTTTTAAATGATGGTGCACACATGTGTTCCACAGATTGACCCAGAGGGACTAAGTGCAAACTGTTTTCTGAGTTAGATGATTTGTGACCTTTACCTATTGCCTTTGGCATGGTCTACTATTATTCAATTTTCCAAATTTAAGTCTATGATCTTTTAGAAGAAAATATATACACCACACTTAGATAACTTTCTTTGATTTATTGCTTGATATGCATAGTGCTACACCAGCTATTTTGTAGGAATGGGTTTATCCTTGTTTTCCTGTTATTACACTTTCACTTTGATCCATCAACTCTTAATTAGAACAGTGGGATTAGTTCCAAGGGTGGTCACCCTAGACTTTAAGTTGTCCTGGGAGGTGTGTCTTTTAGTCAGGTTATGTCCTACATTTATTAGTAATAGTTGCCCAGACTTTGAGGACCCTTTGTCATGTTTATTTGTCAGGTTTTACCAAATCCTTTCTTAAGTTGACCGAAGTAGGTAGGCCTCATTTAGGCCCTTTGTTGTTTTCATTCCACAAACATGTCCCTACACCAATACATTTCATCAGTTATCACTAGAAGTTGAGGCACATTTAGTTCAAGGGTGCTTTAGTTAGTTTCTGTTGTTATCAGATCAATCTTAGTTACATTTCAGCATTCAGGTCAAGGGTGCTTTGATTTGTTTTCAGTTGGCTGTTAGATTTATATTACCTACATCAAGTTTTAGGTGGTATTTCCTTAAGTTGTCATTTATTTTAGGGAGTCTTTTGGTTTTTGGTTTTGTTGATAGATTATGTTGTTGTTTGTTTATTGGTTTTTTGTTGTTTACAGATGTTAACAAATTAAAGTCAAGGTTGCAATGTACTGACATGGTTTTTGGCTCTATTTATGAGTGATGGTGACTTTTAGCTTGCTAACATCTTGAATCTCTATTCTTGCTTTGTGTTGGTCCTTTTAAGGCCTTTTCCAGACCTAGAAGCATAAACTAGAGGATAGCTGCTTTATAAGATGATAGATCCCTTATTCTTGACTCTAATCCATCTATTGCCTATTGGCTTTGGCATAATTATGTGTCCTTTCATCATCCTGCCTATAGTAGAGGGTGGATCCTGTAGTCCTGACTTTATATTACACATTGGTATGGTTTGTGTAGGTACTCTGACAGAGCTAAGTGTTATTTCATCCTTCTCAGGCCTACAAGGCCCAGAACTAGAGAGACTCCATTTTGCTTTCTGTCCCTGCAGAACTGAAATGCTTGCAGGGTAAAGGTAATGTTTTAGTTATAAGGAGTTGTTCGCCCTAAGCGAACCGGAGAGAACCGGCCAGAGCTGAATCTAATCAAGAAGTGTCCCTGGGCTTAGGTCTCTAGACGAAACAAGCAGCTGATCACTGTGGAAGCGTCTAGAGCAAGGAGACTGGTGCATGGACCTGGTGGGAGGAGGCTACTGGCTGGAACTTTCCACTAGAGGAGATGATTCCATATTAGCGAAGTGCAGGAGAGGAGGTTTGCCAGTTTGGTTCTTGGAGAGAGAGACGTAGGATGGTTGCTGGAGCTGAAGAGTATAGTTCAGTTCAATTGGTTTTCTGGAATGGAGAGAGATGGCAGATAATTGCTGAAGCTGGAGAGAGCTGTCATATAAACAAAGTTGGAACTGTCAGCTGGAGCTGCCAGTTTATCAGGATGCATTAAAGCAGTTACCAGTCAGATGGAGGAGTTGAAGCTGCCAGCTGGAGCAGTTGAGCCAGAGGAGTGAAGCTGTGGTGACGGAGGGAGAGAGAGAGCCCTGATTCCATCAGAGAGAGAGAGAAACATTCCTTCTAATAGGGTGAGGTATTCTAAACTAGTTTGCTTTACACTTACACCTTAATCTTGTCTTTTATTTCCTAGGCTAGAGCCCCCTATTGTATTGCTAATCCTTTTTCTTTCAGCGGTGTGCAGTCTATTTACAGTCCCTGTTAGTTACATGTGGATGTAGTATAGTAATAGAGCTTTATAGAGACCCCGCAGATCTGTGTATGTGTCTATTCCCATTTTATTGTTATTGTAATAAAGATACCCCAGTTCTTAGTGAACCAGTGTGCATGTGTTGTTCTTATGATAGGGCTAACCTTTCTTCTAACCAGATGCTGTATAGTAACTGATGGATCAAAAGGGAGTGGGAGCGCTTAAATCAGGGAATAACTTTTGCATACAGTGTGTGCCTCTTATTTTTATACAGTGAAGGTAACCTTTTCTTCTAGTCAGGTGTTACAGCCAGAACAGATGCTACCCCTGATCAGGTAAGTAACAACTGAATAGTTAGGGAGAGAGGAGCCCTTGAACTAAGAGAATAAGTTATACACTAAGTAATTCGGCCATTCCATAATATTATTGTACCCCTAGTGAATAGTGAGAGAAATTTCCCAACATAGAGAGAGAGAGAGAGAGCTGAAAGTATTCATAGGAAAGTGATCGTCGTTGGTAAGAGGCGTTAATGAGAACACCAGGAGGTAAACTGGTGCTTATACCCACAGGATTGCAGCTTGGGATGTAAGTAAGAGAACACCGGGGAGGAGACGGGTGTTTATACCCGCAGGATTGCGGCTTGGGATGTAAGTAAGAGAACACCGGGGAGGAGACTGGTGTTTATACCCGCAGGATTGCGGCTTGGGATGTAAGTAAGAGAACACCGGGGAGGAGACTGGTGTTTATACCCGCAGGATTGCGGCTTGTTATACCCACAGGATCGTAGCTTGAGTGAGCACTGGTTGTGGCCAGTGTGTAATGGTAACTAATCAGAACTGCCCTAGGGTAGATTAGTCTGGGCCCATGTGGTCGCGAGACTATGAGGTATGAGTGTGGTGTAGGGCATGGACGTCCTTAGTAATCAGTGAGTATTCCTAGTAATCCCTATAGATTTAGTGGTGTTTCTGATGATATGAGCTTGTATATTGCGAGTTCCCCATCCTCAGGTAGGTACCCAGGTGCCTGGATAGATGGGTCCTGAGGAGGGAGGTGGTTACGTTTCGGCTGGGTTGGTGGTGCTCTGGTGAGCTGATTCCATCTGGTCTGAAAATCCGGTCGTCACAGTTGGATGTTGTAAAACAGGGGGAGGCCCTCAGAAGGAGCTCTGTAGGCCAGCTGGAGTTAAGGCCCATCTCGGAAAGGATGGAGGTTGCTGGTAGCCCCCTCCCTACGGTACCAACTTTACCTGCAACTCCTGGAATTGCTCTAACAGAGGTTATGGATAAAGGAAAGGATCTTGTAGGAGAAAAACCTGACTTGTCAAAGTATGGCAGCTAGTTGTGGTGCAGAGGTAGATAATGTCTCTGACGATCGCAAAATTAGGGGGCCCTCAGTAGCCTCTTTCGAGGCTCTTTTTTCCACACTTTCAGCAGACATCAAGAAGGGGTTTCCAGTCTCTGAGGCTAATCAAGGTGATATCAGGCTTTTTTGTGAGTCGCTGGAGAAGAAAATTGACCTCCTAAATTCAAGAACAGTCATTTTGGAGACCACAGTGGGAGAACTAAGGGACGACCTGGGAGCAGCAAAAGCTGATATAACATCTCTCAAGAAAGAGGAGGTGGTCCTTCGGAAAAGGCTTGAGATGTTAGATAATAACACTCGGAGAAATAACTTGCGTATTTTGAATATCCCGGAGGGGAGGGAGGGGGAAGACCTTAAGTCCTTCATAGTCACACTCTTAAAAGAATCATTGCAGATTGAGGAATCGGAGGAGTCCCTGAAGAAAGACATCCAGAAGGTCCATAGGGACCTTTTCAGGAGGCATCTCAACAGCACAAAGCCCAGGAAAATGTGTATGAACTTTCTCACTTCTTCCTTAAAGGAAAAGATTCATAATATGGCCCTAAAGGGAAAATCATTGAAAGCCAGAGATTTTTCATACTAAATCCGTTCTGACCTGGTCCGTGCCACCCTGGATTTGCAATGGGAGTTGGCCCGAAGTTGGATGTCTTCAAAAAGCTTGGTGTGGTTTCCCAGCTTAAATTTCCTGCAACTCTGAAAATTATACATGACAACAAAATGCATAATATTAGATCAGTGCAAGAGGCTGACGAGTTATTAGACGGTCTTGGCAAAGTCGTGAAATAGCTGACGGCTCAGTATTTATATACACTTGGGATCTTTGTGGCAGATCTAGCCATTAGGGTCCTTTTCTTTAATAGGTATTTGGTTTTTGCCTATTTCTATATGAGGTATTAGATAAGCAATCATATACACATGCATATATATTCACACAGGGACACAAATGGGACACTTAGTTAAGGGAAGTCGAAGGCGGGGTCCTATTTTTTTCCTTTTTCACCTTTTCCAGTATTCATTTATAAGGGGACAGGCGGGCTGCCCCGGGGTGCAGCAACTGGACTACATCTGTCCAGATAATGGGGGAGGGGTTCTCGAAGGAGGGTTTTTTGGGGGATGGGGGAAGGGTGGGTTGCATGGGGTGGGGAGCCTAGGGGTAAAAAATATAAAAAATCCTTATTCACTTTATGGTATTGTTAGATTATCTTGTTCTCATTATGATTGGTCTGGTGTTGGCTTCCTCTGAGACTCAGTCGACTCACAGTTCTCGTGTTTAAACCTCCATGAGAATGATTCAGCATTTGTCCTGGAACTTTAATGGCCTTCGGGTGAAAACCAGAAGGGCCAACATTTTGCAGTATATAAAAGATTCTTCCGCGCAGGTCATTATCCTCCAGGAAGCTCATCTTCTAAAAGAAGAGATGACTGGAATATTTAAATATTTAAAGTGGGTGGAACATGTGATCTGTTCAAACCAGAGTGCTAATATCAGGGGAGTTGCTATATTAATCAAATAACAAGCAAATGTGTTATACCCTACTTAGTTGTTACTACTTGTATTCTAGCCCTGCTGCCTCTAGCTGCTCAGCCAGAGTGTGAAATGGTCATGGAATGTTGGTGTGCCTGTGATGCCTGGGTGTCTGAGTGAATGAGTGTTGGCAGTTAGAGATGGGCTGAGCAGCTAGGCAGGCTGCTCCTGGTGGGGCTGGTACCACGTTAGGCTGGCTGGAGTCAAGACTGATGAAACCTGATCCGAAGACTTAATAAAGAAGACTTAAATATACTTCCTGGCTCCTGGTGTCATAGGACACAACATATTTTGGCGACTGACTTGTTTTAGGAGTTCTAGATCCATCTCTTAGTTTTCATTTTTGTTAATGCCTACACTGTCTATTATATTGCTGTGTTCTCTGTAATTTATTTCCACTAATGGGTCACGTTGTTTGGTGTTGCTCTGGGTTTTTTTGTTCCATCTTATAAGTCTGTGAGTTTTAGGATAATGTAACATGTGCGAATGCTGAAATGTACCTGTGCGCACTGAATGGCACTACTTTGGTTGTTTTTGCATTCCCTGTTATAATGCCCATTGTTTGCTCATTGTCTGCAGAAATGTCTTGTTTAACCTAGCTCACAAGTTTGGAAGAGAGAAGTCTAGCAATTTGTTGTTTTGTGTTGTTGTGTTTTCTCTTCCTTGTGCAGGAAAAGGAATCTCCTTCCACAACTCTGGTGAGACATTGTTCACTGGCGTGGGGCACTGTGCAGTAGTGTCCTACAGATATTGGAATTTTATGTGTTCTTACTTTTCTACATTTTTTATGTTACTCCTACTTTTTTATGTTACTCATCAAGGGGGGCCTCTCCTCAAGGGGGTTGGGCATGGGTTAGTTCCCATATTGGATCAAGGTTAATCCTTACAATGGGTCTGTGTGTTACTCCAACATGGGTCTATGTTACTTCAAAAAGGGGGTTCGACATGGGTTAGTTCCCAGATTAGATCTAGGTCAACCCTTACACTGGATTGGGATATGGGATTGGGATATGGAGTTAGTTTCCATTTTCAATTGCGCGCAGTACCAAGGTACATCCCTACACGGGTGTTTCTATGGGTGACGACCCATATACATTTTGTTTCCTTACATTTGGAATTGTTGTTGCAAGGTGTGTTGCCCTTTGCGTCTGTATGCATTTGCTTACAGTGTTTTCTTCGAATGTTACATTTTTCATTACAGAATTGCACTATTTGCTCACTCTTCAAATAGTTTTCATATATTTGTATGGGGGAGGATGGGGGATATTGTTGCTCAATTTTATGATGCTGTATTGTAAACATCCTTTCTTGTTTTAATGGTTCTCTCCTCTTTGATGTTCTATCTTTTGGCTAATCTTTGAGATTCGTTCCATTACCTACTTTACCTGTGTATACTTCTCCCATTATTTTCTTTTTCTTCTGTTTATAGAAAAAGGGATAATGTTATACCCTACTTAGTTGTTACTACTTGTATTCTAGCCCTGCTGACTCTAGCTGCTCAGCCAGAGTGTGAAATGGTCATAGAATGTTGGTGTGCCTGTGATGCGTGGAGTGCCTGGGTGTCTGAGTAAATGAGTGTTGGCAGTTAGATATGGGCTGAGCAGCTAGGCAGGCTGTTCCTAGTGTGGCTGGTACCACATTAGGCTGTCTGGAGTCAAGACTGATAAAACCTGATCTGAAGACTTAATAAATAAGACTTAAATATACTTCCTGGCTCCTGGTGTCTATTGTCATAGGACACAACAAAATGCCCGTAGCCTAGACTCTATGGTTGACTGAAGTGGCAGGTGGGTCTTTGTGAAGTTAACCATTTAAGGTTCTCTTCTAACTTTGGTGGGCTACTATGGCCCAAACCTGGGTGACCCCTCCTCTCTAAAATCCCCAGTTATCATGGCTGGGGATGTTAACATCGTTCTGAATCCAAACAGGACAAGTAGTAGAGCTAGCGTGCCTTCTAGGTCCCGGATGTACTTCCAATCCATGATGACGCAGACTGGACTCCATGACATTTTTCAAGAACTGATTACATCCTGGTCAGTCATAAACTTAGGGGTAAAGTTAAGGATACCGGCTATCTGACTCCTCACCTGTCTGATCACTCAGGGGTCTGGATGGATTTGGCCTTGACAGATGGAGAACATCCTAGAGTCTGGACATTTGATCAAACTCTTCTTCTTGATGAAGCCAAAATTAAGTATTTATCTCAGGAGACTGAGTGTTTTTTTAATACGAATATGGGTTCGGCTGGGACTTCAGTGGTTTGGGACTTCTTACAGGCTTTTTTAAGGGGCATGATTACGAGTAGGGTATGTCATAAGAACAGACAATACAGGTAAGAGGTGGCTCTCAAGGATGCAGAGATCAAGATAGTAGAGCTGAGTTTAAATAGAGAGGCTGACTCTGAGAAGCACCATGAAATTCCTGCTAAACTAAGCAAATTAAAGGATCAGTTGGATACTATCATTCGGACGAGGGTCATAAGCAGGTGGGAGGCGAGTAAGCTTGCCCATTTTGAGTATGGAGAAGGTGCAGGTAAGCTTCTGGCGTGGAAGGCAAAGTCTGACAGGACGCGTAATCTGATAAAACAAATTGAAGTAAAGATAGGGCTACTGCTCTAGCCCTAGATGAAGAGATTGGGAGCTCTGTTTTCACTTTCTTTCAGGAGTTGTATCAAGAGGATAGTGTGATGAATAAAACCACTGCTATGGAGTGGTTGCCGGGGAGCACGCTCACCTCCCTGAATTTGTCCAGGCAGGAAGATCTAGAGCTGGACATATCTCACGAAGAGGTGAGGAAGGCCATCCTTGCTTGTAAAGGAGGGAAAGCTGCTGGGCCTGATGGGCTCCCAGCAGAACTTTATAGACCTTGGGGGTGGTGATAATTTCTACTCTGACACTGCTCTTTAATGAGATTTTATCTGTGGGCACAAGGCTCCCAGGTTCATGCTAAGATGCTACTATTACTCTGATCTTGAAAGCAGGTAAAAGCCCAGCAAATTGTGGGTCCTATAGACCCATCTCGCTGCTGAATGCAGATTATAAAATCTTTGCCAGGATTCTGGCAGATAGGCTGGGTTCAGTAGCGGGAGGCATGCTTAACCCCGATCAAAAAGGTTTTGTTAAGGGTAGGAATCTAGCTCACCTCACTTATGATTTGGTGGGTGCAATAGATTTGGCCACTACCTTCTCGCTTCCCCTTGCAGCAATAAAATTAGATGCCACTAAGGCCTTCGAAAGGGTCAACTGGGTATATCTCTCTGCAGTTATGGAAAAATGTAACTTGGGTGAGAAGTTCTGCCGAGCCATTCAGCTCATTTATCGGGACCCATCGGCGAGACTCCTTTTAAATGGTAAATTGACTAAACCTATTAAGATCACCAGGGGTACAAGGCAGGGCTGCTCCCTTTCCCCTCTTCTTTTCGATCTACATATTGAGCCCTTCACTCAGGGTTTAAAAGAGGAGTCTAGTATTCTCCCATTCAAGTATGGGAATTGGGAGAGGAAGGTAGCCCTGTATGCCGATGATGTTTTGATTCTTTCTACTGTTCTTGGGACGACTTTTCCCCATGTAATTTGCTTAGCACAGGACTTCAGGCAGGTATCCGGTTATGAGGTCAATGCGGAGAAAACCGAGGTTATGACTGGGAACCTGGCGGAGTGTCAAAATCAGACCAAGCATGACATGAGGTACTTGGGGTTGAGAATAGTGCAGGACATTGATAAGATCTCAGGGACCAACCTGGCAAACGTCTCTAGGGAGTGTCAGAAACTAATGAAATTGTGGGCCCATCTCCCCTTGACCAACCTTGGGAGGATTAACCTGGTTAAGATGGTTATGCTACCAAAAATCACTTTCCTTTTCAATACTTTCCCTCTACATTTTGAAAAACTAGCCATATTTAAGCTTCAGCAGGCAATCAATTCATTTGTTTGGGCTTACAGGGCTACGTGGATTGCCTGGAAGAAGCTGAGGCATAGGAGGGAGGAGGGTGGTCTTGCACTTCCTGACCTGCAATATTATGCATGGGCCTTCCAGCAGTCGCACTCGAGAGTGCTTTTAAAAAACCCAGACCACAAAGGGGCAGGGGCCATGTTCTCTGCAATGTTAAAGGGTGCTGGCCTATCTCAGGAGGGATTTCTGTTCAAATTTGGAGAACGGACGTTCTTCAAAAACATTAGGCTAAAAGTCCTGCTGGGGATGTCTCGAACATGGGCTAGTATTAAACAGCGCATTGGTCTCAACTATTTTTCAAGTCCGGCCCCCCGTGGGACTCCCTAGGTGTACCAGACTGCCTGAAAGACAAACTAGCATTACCACTTAGAGCAGCGGGGCATAATGTGTGGGGGGACCTTGCTTCTGAGAGTTCACTTTTACCATGGCTGTCACTATACAATAGGCTAGAAGAGGGCATGTCTAAGTTTAAATATATTCAGTTGCAGAGTTGGTCTCAAAATCTAAAAAAACCTATAGGCATTGGAAACACCCTTGAAGAACAGCTAGTGGTAAGACCATCAGGGAGGAAGGAGGTTTCTTTTCTTTATTGCACCATTGAGAAGGTTATCAGTGGAAATTTTAAATTGGCTGAAGAACTATGGGGGGTCCCCTTACATCTTGTTTGCCGCTGTAAAACCAGCTTGGCTGAGGAGGTACCACTTGTTTACGGTTCATAGGGTTTATTTATCTCCATTAAGATTGACCAAAATGTCAAAGGGGCCTCCAGTCAGCTGTAATGTGATTTAGAGAGTGCCTCTGACATACATATGTTTAAGGAATACCCGGTGATAGCAGAATTTTGGGGAAAAGTAGGAACAGCCATCACAGATATTTTGGGTCTTCCAATTGAAATCAATCTTGCCCTGATAACTTTTGGTATATCTAGTGAAATTATGGGCCCTGCTAGGTTGTTCCTTTTCTCTGCAATACTGTTGGCTAGGAGGGAAATTTGTAAAAGATGGGTAGAAGTTGCATCTCCTTCACATTCTGAGTGGCTGTCTTCTTTATTTACAACATCCAGAACAGATCTGTGTTGAAGGCAGAGTAGTAAAAAGAAAGCACTATGGGATTTCTTATTAACATGTTCCAATGCTTAGTTTTGGGGATTGATAATTGAATTGCATTATTCACTTAGAAAGAAATCTGGATCCTATGATTATGCCTCCTTGCAACTCCCTTGACTGTGTTGGGCCTCTCAGACTTTCCCTCAATAGGCCAACTTTAACAGTCACCGGATCTACTTGAACCGGAGGGGAGTGTGACCACCCCTTTCCATCTTGGGGCCAGTGTAATTTGTTGTGTACCGGTAGGCGGGGTGCTTCCTGGTCCCCATACAGTACCCTACGTCTCTTTAAAATTGAGTAACGGTATGGACAGCTTATTTTGTCCACTGGGGTTTGAGGAGAATGAGGATAAAAAAAATTAAAAAACATCAAGGATACAGCAAACAACTTCACCTCTACTGTGGTTAGAATCTTGGAAATGTTGTGTAGCTGGTGTCTGTATTTCTAATTGCTCAACGGGAGATGCTGTATCATTGAATGTGTACTCATAATAGGTCATGATGCTCTATATTCTAAAAGTGTGAAATGCACATGCCATGATGTAATCGATATTCTAAAAATGTGAAACTTTCGTGTTTATAAACTGCTAAATGCATGCTAATTATCTTGGCTCACAACGGCAAACTTGCTATATTACTTTGGTTTCAACTATACTGTGTATACCTAACATTGAGGGTACATGTCATGGGAAAATTACATATTCTGAATGTTCAGACTTGCTGGAGTATATTCTCAAGAACTTGTGATAATTACCGCAAAATTAGCTTAACGTAACTCTTCACATCACAGTCTAGCACTGGAAAATAGCGCTATATTGACGTTGTATTCACAGCACAGCAGTACCATGCAATAGGCCCACGATAACACGTCAATTGTCCGTAATAAATTCAACGCGACGCCGCAAAAATGCGAAACAGGAACGCAAAAAAAGTTGTGATGAGGCCGATCGCGATACAAAAATCAGCAACAGGCCTGCAATTCACACACGTCAGGCAGGAAAAATCACTATAAAATAGAAAAAAAACATACAAAAAAAAGGCAAACAACAGCGAAGGACAATGGATGTTGCCAGAGCAAGTACAGAGGACAACCAGAAACCCACAAGCCCCCCGGAGGACCAGCCTGGACCTCGGGGTAAGGAAAGGGCAAGGACAAGAAGAGTAGGAAGAAGCGGTTCAGTCTGCAGGAAAACAGGAATGATCCTGATACCGGAGGTGGTAAAACACCATCAACAACTGTTTGTCACCTCCACTGTGTCATTGGCAACAAAAAATGGAATATGGCAGTCCATCGTGGACAAGGTGAATGCAGTTGGAGTGCTGAAGAGGACAATGGAAGAGGTCAAGAGGTACTGGAATGATGTGAAGTTCAAAACCAAGCAGAAACTCGCCAACAACCGGAAGGCAGCAATGCAGACTGGAGGTGGGAGTCCTGCACCACAGGAGGACCTGGACAATAAAGAGTAAAAGATGTCCACAGTCATCAGTGGTAAGATGGTGGCAAGAGTAGGGGGACCGGACAATGCTCAATATTAAGCATGGGCAAATTTTGCGATTTCGCGATCCGTGATTTTGCGTATTTGCGAATTCGCAATCCACGAATTTGCGTATTTGCGAATTCGCAATCCGCAAAATTCACGAATTCGTGCAAATTTTTTTATTTTTGCGTGTTCGCGGGGCACTTTGCGTGTTAGCGGGTGTTCGCAGGGCGCTTTGCATGTTTGCGGGTTTTTTTTTTTTGCCTGGTTTAATCACTGCCACCCTCTCGTTTTTTATGCCCTTCTGCCCTCTGTACCACTTGTTTCTGTGCCCTTCTGCCCTCTTCCCCACTCATTTTTTATCCCCTTCTGCCCTCTGTCTCACTTTTGTGCCCTTCTGCCCTCAGCCTCACTTAGAATGGCGCCGGCAAGCTGCCAGCGCCATTCTAAAATAGCTACAAAGAGCTTCAACAGGAAGCTCTAATAAATAAAGTAAAGCAGGTGGTCGAGTTGAAGGTCAAATTAATTTACACATTCATTAATCACCCCAAGTTTGGGGTGATTAATGATTGTGTAACTGAATTTGAGCTTCAACTCGAGCACCTGCTTTAGTTTATCTATTAGAGCTTCCTGTTGAAGCTGACTTTTTTTTAACTATTTTAGAATGGCTCTGGCAGCTTGCCGGCGCCATTCTAAAAGAGTTACAAAAGTCAGCTTGAACTTTTGACCCAATCCATTCCGCTTGCGGATTTTGCGGGAAATTCGCGAATCTAGCGGGTTGCGAATTTACCAAAAATCAGCAAAATCCATGAGCGGAATGGATTTTCCGCCCATGCTTACTCAATATGACCGGACACAACAGCACCAGGGTGAGTAATGACCAGGGACTGGGCAGACGAGGGAGCTGAGCACAATGGCCAACATGCACAATTAAGTAGAGCATATCTGCAGACAAACCATGCCCCTGACCCCCAACTCCCACCAAGAAACCAATGTACACAAGTATACAACATCCCAGCACTGTAAAAGCACGGAAGTCAAAGGCACAACGCATGTAAGGGAGAAGGGGCAGCAAAATCAGTGGTGCAGGTGCGACTGCCCAAGATGCAGGACACACACATAACATGCAGAGCACATCAACATTGACAACAATGTGGTACAAACCGCAACACATCCACAACAGAATAGAGGACACTACTGGTGCTGCATGTGTGTAGAAACTGGCCAATCCCATTTGGCATTGCACGGAAATGTGAGTTGATAATGTACAAGTACAAACACACATCCGTGATGTTGTTGAAATGTCCACTGTCCCGCATCAAATAGGTAGCTCCTCCCAAACAGCCACAATGTACTCTGTCATGCAGTCTATATGTAAACATGTACAATGCGACAACATACATGTGAACACAATGTTAAACTGCACCTCCCCTTCACATTGCAGAGGGAACACCAACTCCTCCTGCAGAGCAGGCCGAACCTCTCTTCTCTGATGATGAAGAGGGCCACCAAACCTATGACACTGACACCCTCCAAGAGTTCTTTGACAGCTATGTCAACCCACCTCCAGGAGCAGGGCAACCCAGCTGCAACAATGAGACCCCACCGCCTACACAGACCACACAGAAGGCAGCACCCACCACCATGGCTGCCTCCCAGGACCCTACTTGCAGGCAGACATTTTGTTAAATCTGTCAGTTATCTACAATTTTAATATTGGGAGAATGGAGAGACATTATTAAAATTGGTTATTTCTACTCTACTCTACCCAATTGTATAACACTTTATTCTTTTTTCACTTTACACTTATGCACTGCATTTCAGTCACCCTGCTGTACTAATTTTTCCGGTTCCACCCTTTACAAATAATTCCTGTCTGTCACATAAAACATCCAGTGGAGACCACCCTTTCTCCTGGGTTAGGAGAACCCAGATGATGAACAGGGCAGTACCGGACGGGAACTGATGGGCACTTTTTCCCTAATTAAGGAATTTAGTGTGTTCTGTTACACATTTGCACGGTCACTCTTTGGTCTGCCTTGGTTGCACCTCATATTTGGTTACACAGTAGAACCCTATCTTTTCCTTCTTGACCCACAGAAATATTTTGTTGTGTATATGCCTCCCAGGACCCCCACGAAGAAGACATGTCCATCCAACACCGTGTGTTGGGGTGCTTGGAGAAGCTGGCTGAACAGGTGCGGGCGGGGTTCGACCGCATGGCAGCCATACTAGATGCCATAGGTGGGTGTCTAAGTCCCATCAGGGACCACTCACAGTCCCTAGTGGACACCCACAGTCCGCTCCATGCTCTACAACGGACCATGGCTGACATCGCTGGAGTCCTGACTCAGAGACAAGAACAACTGGCCAGTAAAAGGGGCTCTAGCGATGTCACACAGGAGTTGGAACACATGCAGAGGTTAATGGAAAACATGGAGGGGACGCAGTCGGAAAGAGCGTCATCCACGGGTGCACACCAGCGAGAGGTAGCTGGTTTCCTCAATGACCTCAAGACCATCCTCATGGCATTGTTGCAACAAGGCCTGGTGCTGATGAATGCTGCTGCTACCATTCCATCCACATCTCCACCCCCTAAAGTGTCTGTGCCACACAGTGCGGCAGACATTCCACCTCCGGCCCCTGAGGTGTAAGTGCCACACAGTGCAGGATATAGAACACCACCACCCACACATGAGGCACATGAAACAGCAGTGGTAGAAGATGGGGATGAACCTGCCTTCATGGTACAAAGGACGCAATAGCATTCGTCTCCGCCAGATGGCCGGTTTCTGCCCTCTGCACCATCACCTTCCACTGTCCCCAATACACTCTGCGACACTCACCTTGGACCTCGAAATAGACTGCCATATTCTGTTTGATCGCCAATGACACAGCAATCAGACTGTGGACTGAACTCTTCCTCTTCCTTTGGACTTGCCATTCCCTGAAGGACTCTGGCTGGCCCTCCATGGGCCAACATTGTTAAGTGGGGTTTGCAAGGACCTGTAATGCTCCAGCTGCAACACTCCACTGAACGTGCATTAAACATTAATAATCACACAGATGTGTCATGTCTATGATCGTTCAAGTGTGTAAGTATGGATGAATGTAGGGTCATAGATTCCCCCTTATGTCCATGTTGCTCATGTCTTTGGACTTGGGTTACAGGGTGACACATTGCCGAATGCCGTCAAGGTGGCACTGACACAACAACAGGGACACAAGCATTAGTTACTTCCTTGTCAATCCCAGTACAGACTTACGCCCAGAGTCCCGGGGTGATTGTTCACACCCTTACGCTGGACTGGCATACGCCAGGCCAGCCCATTCCGCTAACCCTCACGGGGGAACGCTACATGTCCCAGGTCTTCCCTGTAGTGATCTGCTGATCACATGTCTAATTGTCAGCATGCCACAGCAACTACCTCATGGCTGGTTGACACCCACACCACACCCATCCAGCACACTCGTCACAGTACATGTGACCCTTGCAATAAAAAGGGCCAGGCATATGTGCTTGGCACCATTTCCACTGTCTCTCTGGGTGTATCCATGTGGTTATTATTTATGCGTGATGGCCTAGTGCCCTGCAACATCACATTCCTCAGGGCCGGAGGTGACATGATGGCGTCCACACTATAATACTCAATCATAGAGGGTCCATGACTTGCGGGGCCCAGACTTCGTGGCACCGGATACAAAGCGGCCGGCAGAGGCACATCGCCACGGGATTATGACTTTCCGTGCACAAAATCAAGTGTGAGACCTGGTGGCCCATGGAGTGGGGCTGCATGATGTGGAGGGTGCCATGTTTGTGGGCCCCGGGCTTGGGGCTTGCACCGGCATGTGGTGAGCCCTCTTGGAGACACGCCGATGGTGGAAGGTGAGCAGTGAGGCCTGGGAGCGCAGGGGCGGGCATGCACTGCTGGGTGGCAGGAGGGGCAGGCGTGCAGCTGCCTGGGTGCGATTGGGCGGGCATGCACCGTTGAGCGGCGGGAGGGGCTGGGGTGCAGCTGCCTGGGTGCGTAGGGGCAGGCATGCACCGCTGGGCAGCGGGAGGGGCTGGAGTGCAACTGCCTGGGTGCACAGGGGCGGGCATGCACCGCTGTGTGGCAGGAGTGGCTGGGGTGCAGCTGCCTGGGTGCGCAGGGCTGGACAAGCGATGATGGCATATGTACTCTGCCATTCATGTATCTGGACTCTGTTTGAGATGAGGGATCTCTTTCAGACCAATGACCTGATGAACTGCGATGCATACCGGCATGTTGTTAGAGACGCACTGGTGCTAGCAGGTGAGCAGTGAGGCTTGGGTGCGCAGTGTCAGCACTCTCTCTCCCTATCCCTCTCTTCTTTTCACTGTGTCTCCCTCGCCCTCTATTTCAGTTTTTCTCCCTCTCTCTCTCCCTCTCTTTTCATCTTTCTCTCTCTCTCTCCTCCTCTCCCTCTCTTTCTGTCGTTCTCTCTCCCTCTCTTTCTGTGTTTCTCTCTCCGTCTCTTTCTCTCTCTCTGTATCTCTCTCTCTTTTGCTTTACCTCACTGTCCTTTGATGAGTGCATGACACACACTCTTATCTGGATTTATGTCTTGCAGGCTGTGACCTAAAGATTGTCCCAAGGAGACCCGCCATGAGTCTTCAAAATTGTGGTTTGAGATTTTTTTAATAAAATGTTTTGTTTGGTAATTCAAATGTGAATGTGTGATGCTCCTTTTTGTGACGACACATGCATGTTACCTGTTGTGGTTGTGTGACATCAGGCGAATTGTTTTGTTCCTGATTTTTTGTGAAGTTGATGTGACATGTCTTTGCCGGGGGGGATGCCCGGAGGGGTCCTGTGGGTGGTGGTGGTGGGTGTGTGGCCCTGTTGAGGCTCCCAGCTGCATGATCAGTGGCTCCATGGCATCTGTTGCCCTTCAGGTGTGGCTCTGGCCTTGGCTCCCTTTTCTGGAGCAGGCTGTCGTCGGACTTTATACCAGGTCAGGGCAGCTTTTAATTTCCTGCTGCTAACGCGCCTTATCAACTGTTTTGGGTTCCTATCGCCAATCTGGCTGGTCGTTGAGAATGTTGCGGCGTGTTGTTGTCGCTGATTTTTGCACTGGAAAGCCTACTCTGCATCTCATTAGCGATAATTGCTGGGGTCATCTGTGGCGATGTTTTTTGTGGCTGCTATAGCAGGTAAACTGGTGATATGGTCTTTTAGCAACAGCTTGTGAATGGGGTGATAACTTTATCGCTACTTTAGCTGCCATAAAGTGCTGATAACTTGGTGATAATTCCTTGAGAATATACCCGCTGTGTTTAGGAACTGCTAAATGCCCAACAACTATTATGTTTACAGATGAGAATGTGCCTTTGCGTTGGCTGCACCTTATTCTTTGTTTACGGTGTTGGAGCCCTACTAATAATTTGCCTATTTCCGGCTTTATAGCAAGCTTCATTTTAGTGGTATTACTAACTCTTTATTGCACCGTTTGACCACTTTAGATAGTAAAGACCTCCTCAGCTGCCCTGCTATATCTTTCATAAAAAATTAGTAAATTGTGACCAAAAACATTGGCTACCATGCCATGATGGTACCGAATAGCTTATCCTCTGTTCTCTAATGAGATATTGTTTCAAAGTACAACTTCCTTTGTTTCTTTCTGGTCTGATTTTGATACTGGTGTTTAACTGCTTATATCAATTGTTACACATGTTTAGGACCATTGTAAGATGGCGCTTATATCGGGAACTACTGCTTCATCGGCACTCCGTTGTCTGTTTCTATTTACTTCCAATGTCTGCTGGTGACTCTAGAAGAGAGACCCAACCATGCAGACCATAGGACATCCATTTGCTGGTGCTCACAGAGCCGCTACGGGTGAGTTGTTTATTAGGCAATAAGGTTGCCGTTAACACGTTTTCTAGCTTAAGTGATGGGCTGTTGCTTTTTTAAAACTTGGCCCAAATTGTTGTTTACATGAGTTTTTTGTAAACTTGAGGCTGACTGAAGCTTTCGCCTCTTTCTTTAGTTCCCACCCTAACTGGGGGTAACTTATGACAAGTTTAAGGTACGGTTGGTTTCTAGAATTAAAAATATGTCTTGCAATGGTGGATTTGGTATAACCACGATAGGAGGAGGCGTATTCCAAGTGCGCTGTGTGTCGGCAATGTGGTTTACAGCCTGCTTTTTCATGATTATAAATTTGTAGCCACAAGGTTGTTTTTAAGAACGCTTATTGTACAAATAGTGTGAGAGCTCGCATCCACCAAAGGTGCAAACCGTTATGCTAGGCACCTAATAATATGAGATTTGGTGCGGGTGAAAAGGTATAACTGCTTAAACTATACTATGTTTTTTAGTTGTGTTTAGACTTGTGTATATTATCAATACTTTTCAGTGATTACTTACTGGGCCTCTTCCTTATTGTTTTAGTTTTGGATACATTTGGGTATATAAAGTTGACTGTGCTCTAGCTAAGCATGGGCGAATTTTGCGAATCTCGCGTTCGCGAATTTTGCGGATTTGCAAACTCGCAATCCGCAAAATCCGCGAATTCTCGCGAATTTGCAGATTTTTTTTTTGTGTTTGCGCGGGTTTCTGCCAGTTCGCGAGGGTTTTGTACACTTTCGCAAATTGCGAACTTACCTGTCGGGTCGCAAGTTTCGCGAACTTGTTGTTTCTACGTGTCCAGCCTGTTTGGGACACTCTTCTTCATCACTGCCACTCTTTGTCACCACTGCCACTCTCTGACTACTCATGCCACCCTCTGGCCCACCCATGCCACCCTCTGTTTCATCACAGCACCCTCTGGTTGTCCAGTCAGTGTTATTATTGTGGCAACGCAAGCACACCTTCCCTGCCTCAAGTGACCTGAATTAATTTGGGGCTGATTAATGTGTCGCAGAATATTTTTTTAGCTGGCACCTGCTTCCTTAGTGCTTCCTGATTAGTGATCTTTTGCACTTGCTAAGTGCTTTCATTGTTGCAAAATTAGTTACAACACCTGCCCTGCCCCAACTGACAATAATGAATTAGGGGCTGATTAATGGATTTGAACTTCCAACCTGGCTCCTGCTTGTCTCCCTTAGCTGTAATTCAGGACCTTTGTGGCATATGTGTAACTATTCTGAGGTTCAGAGCAGGGTCACATAATAGTTGCAACTGGCAACTGAACTCTGATGGGGCCCCTCAGGAAGCACTACAGGAAATGGCTACTAATGATGAGCCTGAACTTTCGAACCTGGTAAGTAGTTTCAGTTTTGCTAAGATCGTATTTCTGCAATTTTGCACTTATTCGCGGGGTGCGAAGTTGTACTGGGAAGCCGCAAACTCACGCGAACAGTGCGAGCAGTGCGAGCAAAATCCGCTGCTTGCGGATTTTGCGGGAGATTCGCGAATCTCGCGGATTGCGAATTTACCAAAAATCCGCAAAATCCGCGAGCGAAACGGATTTTCCGCCCATGCTTAGCTCTAGCCCATTCGGTCCTCGGGGCTCCAAGAACAGAATTGCTTACGTGCTCTGATCTACAGATTGAAGAAGGCCACGGATGCTGAGCTTCCTCTTTTGAAAGAATTATGAGGTGACTTAGTGCTGTTTACTGAGTGTGGATCATAACTTTTAGATATATATGGTTGACGGTGGGTGTATTTTCCACTCACTCCATGTCTGAAATCTGCTCTTTGCATATTTGTCAAAATATAATGAATTTACTATCACGTGATGCTCTCATCCTTCCCTCTTCTTATCAATTTTTTACCAATCTAGTATATCTTCTCACTAATAGATTTTCACCAGCAGTTTCTGTGGCCTGTGTGGGGTCCTCTCTTAACTTTCGGTGCAGTGTTAGGCTATAAGTGGAACATATAAAATGTGTAATACACAACAAGACATTGCAACAAATGGCTAATCAGTTCTTAATGCCTTGTACTCTAATTGTTTTTTATTGACAGCCATGAAAAATTCATCAAAACGACGAAACACGTGTCAGCTGTGAATATCGTCTACTGACCTGCATGTCCACAGATTATGGCTTGTTGATCTATACCAACAGACTTTGGTTCAGTGATGGATGTAACAACAAGTGTAAGATACAAATGTTTAAAATAGATAAAATGTTGATCTGTGACATTGTCACATCACAATTACTATATCTTTGTGGTGCTCTGGATTGCTTAATTACTTTATAACTACGGCAAGGTCTACCTCTCCCATTAGAGAACATTGGAGTTATATTGTTATATTTAATACACTGTAACTTCCAATTGGGACCAGGTGGACAGGTTGACTTTGGTTTCCAGAGAATTTTAATTGAAAGCCCTCTTTATTGTCAAAGTCAGATTTTTTTGTCACAACTCTGGAAATGCCTCTTTTATAAAGTTGTCAATTTCTTCTCGCAACCATTTGGTGCCTTCAGTCTGTTCCTGAGTCAAATGACTAACCGCCCGATTCATCATAGGAAATTGCGCTCGCAAAGGGCCGGATTCTGAGAATCCGGCCCTTTGCGAGTGCGATTTTTGCATTTGGGATTCAGCATCCCAAATGCAAAAATCGCTAATTGCGATGTCGCAAATGTGCGAGGAATTACATTTAAGGAATCTCTATTAGAGATTCCTTAAATGCAATTCAACATCCGATTTAAATTTGCGAATTCGCAATTTCTTGCCGAGATTTACCGCGAGGTCAGACCTCGCGGTACATTGCGAAAACTCAGAAAAATGCATTTAAATGCATTTTTCTGAGTTGCATGTTACACACACACATGTCCTTTGGACATGTGTGTGCGCAACACCTGTGTGAAATTTCATTTGGGGGGTGCTACAGGGTGTCCTGTGGACACCCCTGGCACCCTTCAAATCGCAATCTTATTTGCGATTAGCTAATTGCTAATCGCAAATAAGGAATACTCCCCATTCATTCCTATGGGCCTTTTGGCCCATAGGAATGAATGGCGAGTTATTCCTTATTTGCGATTAGCAATTTGCTAATCGCAAATAAGGAATCAGTAGGAATCGCATTTTATTATGCGATTCCTACATGATTACCGTTTTGCGAGTCCTTAATAGCGAATCGCTATGATTCGCTATTAGGGGCTCGCAAAACGGCCCGTTGATGAATCAGGCTGTAAGTGTAGTTAGCTGTTTGTGTATTGCTCCCAGACAGTGATACAAAAGTAAGATAGGTGCTGGCAGGATAGGCCACTCTTAATTAACGAGGGGAAAAAGGAGCTGTCACCTACCATACTTGCACATCACAAAGGCTCTGCTTGAGTGCTCTCACAAAGGGTTTGGCACTGGTCTTCTGTGACCCCAGACATGCTGAGGCCAGGACAGGTAGGAAAAGGATGCCTGACATCTCAGGGGGTGGAAATCACTAGAAGCTTACTCCACCTCAAACTGGGCACCAGGTATAAATATTGGACCCTTGGACCAACTCTTCAGTACATTTCTGGACCTGTGGACTGTGTCAGGAAGAAGGACAGCCATGCTGCTGAAAGGACTGTCAATATGCTGGACTTCTACTCTGAAGGACTGCTTCCCTGCTGTGCTGCCCTCTTGCCTGGATAGGAATGACAGGCATTTCTAAAACTGGGACCTCAAGTGACTCCAAGGGCTAGTTGGCTGGCCTCCTGATCAGAAGCCTCAGGGACATAACAGGTTTCCAACAGCCTTGGGCTCAGTACCTGGACTCTGCAATATGTGAGTTCCTCCATCCTGAGTGGTGCCATCCTCAATCTTGGACCCTTGAAAGCGGGCCTGAAGATGCTCTGCCAGCCTATCTGTTGATCCGAATGAGAAGAAAAGGGTGGGAAACCCAATATACCCTTGCGGGCTTGGGTAAATTATATTGTATTAGAAAAGTGCCAGCAAGGGATTTTATTTCAAAAGAATCAATCACAAATACTTAAATGTCTGTTTCAACTTAATCTGTGTTTGTACCAATAGTTAGCCAATTATTTGAGCAAATAGTGATGACTTATAGGATATGAAAAAGAAAGCAACACGGGAACTTTGTAGTATTCACATAAAGATTTTTATATATATGCAAAAATTGAAATTTTGTAGGGTACATATATCAACCATTAGAATTAATCAGTACTCTTTACAAATGAACAAGGAAATATTGACTTGTCCCTATATCTCATCTGTATAAATCAACCCAAACCAATTACAAATAAAAGACAAATTACACTTATTTCTCTAAAATAAAGATCACTCGTGTAATAAAAAGTAATTAGGAGATGGGTATAGTCGACGACTATACCCAGATTCTGTTCCCAGTGCTGAATGACAGGGCTTTACATGATGACTTGTCTAAAAAATACAATAGGACAGAGTTTTACAGTGTGAACTCTGACAAAAACAATAAGGCAGTCTTTTTCATTGTGCATTCTATGACTCTATAACCAAAACTTTTGGGAGGGGTTTTATATGTTAAACTCCTTCACAAATACCTTAGGAAGGAGCTTTCTATTGTTCAGCACTGAAATACTCAAATCTCTGTTACTGGCACATCATTGTTGCATTAAGTATTATTGTGTGCTTTGCAGCATTCTCAGCTTCTACCAAAGCACCTCCCTGAGT
Source organism: Lissotriton vulgaris (assembly GCF_964263255.1). NCBI lineage: Eukaryota > Metazoa > Chordata > Amphibia > Caudata > Salamandridae > Lissotriton > Lissotriton vulgaris. The sequence goes on from NC_141694.1 coordinate 661,413,087, forward strand.
AAGCCTAAGCCTGCTCTGCCTCGCTATCCTGAGGGTCAAGTGCTAAAGAGGTGTCCTTGCTGCTTTGTTGGTGTCCAATAAAACACAAGAATTAGAATCCCTAATTGTCACATTTAGATCTCAGTACCTGCTGATTTCCCTCACCCCCAATTCCCCTACTCCCATATGAATAGCAATGGGGGTGGGGGGCTGTTAAGAAGACTGGTCTTTCGCTTGAAAATGGGTAGAGCACTCCACTTAGGTTCAAACAATAGATGTAACTAGCTGGGTGCCTGGTCCTCTGGGTTTGACTGCATTACAGATAGATATAGGGCCATATGTATCAAGATACCAGTTAGCGAATCTGTAATAGCGATTTTTAAGAAATCGATATTTCAGAATCGCTAACTGGTATGTATGTAGGAAATCGCAAAAAAATTGCGATTCCTTAAAAATCGCTATTTCTAGTGCGATTCGCCAAATAGCGATTTTTTATGTTAAAAATCGCAATTTTGCGATTCCTTAACGGAAAAAATCGCAAAATTGCAAATTTCGCTAATCTGAAACTCATGTGCAGCTTGATGACATCACAACCAGTAAGTTTGACTACCCATGCTGCACCTGAGTTTCTGATTCACAGAGTGAAGGAGCGTTGGAGAGGGAACTCTGTAGTGGATTTTGAAAATGCAGGACACAGGAGACATGCCCAGCCAGGACAACCCCCAGCAGCAGCAGCAGGAAAACCATAGAAGAGAAAACAAAAGTTTTCAGAAGCAGAGCTGGAAGTCCTAATACAGGAAATGGTTACAAGCCATGAATTGCTGTTTGGTAAGAAATCTCTGAGGGTGCCTGAGACACGGAAGAGGCGCATATGGGCAGACATCCAAGAAAAGGTGAATGCTGTTGGGGTGACACATAGGAGTGTGGAGGACCTGCGCAAGCGCTGGTACGACATGTGCCAGCGCTCCAAAGAGAAGGTGGCTACCAGATTGGAGCAAGCAAGAACGACTGGTGCAGGGACCTCCACAGCCACAGACTCAACACCTTTGGAGGAACTTGTGGAGGCAACACTACTTCCTGAGAGCGTCATGTGTGTGGCTGACCTGTACAGCTCCGACCCCCCAGGACCAGGACAAGGTAAGAGGCATGCCATCACACACCTGACCCCTCCCCAACTACCCTCACACACCCAACAGCGACCCTGGGGCAGGATGAAAGTAGTAATCCAGTGCAGGTACACAAACACACACTGCAATGCATTATGGGAGATGTAGTCACATGCACATTACATTGGTATATTTACACCCAGCCATTCCCCAAATGCATGTGCGCATCTGGAAAGTGAAAAACAAGATACGTCTAATCCTAAAAAGTGAAATTTATTTATTGTCAAGTGCCAGTCAGAACAGAAAATAAATGTGTGCTTTTACTTCCACAGCATCTACTGCAAATCAGGCAACAGGCAGTGGGAGACAGGGCAATTCCCCTACCAGAACAGCAGCTGCGCAGGAGGATGAAAGTGAGGACGAGGCTAGTCCAGTGAAACTCCCAAGCTTCACAGGAGGATTGTTGTGAGACCACTACCCCCTTGGAGGACGAGGGCCAGGACACTGATGGCGAGGGGTAAACCGATTACACACAGCCTGAACCACAACAGCACCACCGTGCAGAGCCAATGCCAGAAGTCTGAAACAGGCGCAGGTCCCGTGCTGCAACAAGTGCTGTAGATCCTGGGGACGGGTCCGTGTTTGCCGGGCTTGAGTTGAACATGTTGCAGGTACAGCGCCTGCAAGCCAAAAATGTTAAATCACTACAAAGGGAAGTCAGGGCAGGCTACAGGAGCATGACATGTGCCAGGGAGGCACTCTGTTCAGAAAAGGGGGTGGTGATGAACAGAGTGTCTGAATTAAGCAGACCACTCTTACCCAGTCCAAAGATCAGGGCTTGATCCATCACCGTTATTTATCTCACTGCACGATCCCAGCTCAGAACCTGGCTATATGCAAATCAGTCTGTCCCTGGCCCAGTGCATCATGGGAACAGGGCAGACTAAACTACCAAGCCAATTCTTCACCAGAAAGGGGACAAGCTACCGGGGACCGGTTTCTGTCATTTCACCCGTCTTCGGCCCGGCTTGCTTGAATCCTGATGGTGCAGTGAGAAAGGGACTCATGTCTGAGTATACCCTGCCACACCTATAGTGGCCAAAAACGATTCAGAAAAGGGGGTGGTGATGAACAGAGTGTCTGAATTAAGCAGACTACTCTTACCCAGTCCAAAGATCAGGGCTTGATCCATCACCGTTATTTATCTCACTGCACCATCCCAGCTCAGAACCTGGCTATATGCAAATCAGTCTGTCCCTGGCCCAGTGCATCATGGGAACAGGGCAGACTGTGGCAAACTCAGGGCTGACCGTACAGCCAGGCGTAGGGAGATGCAGCGCCTGGACCTATATACACGTGTGGTGAACCGCCTGGCCTCTTACAACAATATTCTAGCTTGATGATGCATCTGCATGCAGCGCGAAGTTGCGCACAACAACCAGGACGTGGCCAGGGCCCTGCTCCAAATCTCTACGGTTGTAGATGAGCTGCGCGCAATCCGCACTACAGGGCCAGGAGTCCTGACTCCAACTGATGAGGAAGCCCTATCACTACGGAGCAGATCTATCCCCCACCAACCATGGATAGGCGCCGTAGTGGACGTCACAGTAGGGTGACTGAAACAAGGGAATGAGGCGTTGTGCATCCACAAACAGGAGCTTCCTCCTGCCCGCGCCGCTTGTAAGGACACATACATGGGACCACAGGATGGGTGCAGCTAACCACTGCGCATGGACACTTGCCCATGAAGGGATACTTGCACTGTGCATTAACATGTGCTGGACATTATGTAGGACATTGTTTTTCACTCAGCCTGTGTGACGTTTACAATCCTGATGTTAAGAAATAAAAACACAGTCTGACAATTGTAATTTAGCATTGTGTCTTTTTCTCTTACCTAAAAATAGTTGCGCGTAGTCTCATCCTGCCTCTGGCGCCCAGCAGCTGTACCAGCTAAACCGGCAGGCATGCATCCTGGAGCTGGGCCCTCCACATCTGATGTGTCAGATTCACTGACCTCCACTAGTGTGCCTTTCCAGGTGGCGATGTTGTGCAAGATGGCACATGCGACCACTATCTTGCAACAGGTTTCTGGGCTGTATTGCAGTGCCCCTCCATTCTTGTGTATGCACCTAAATCTGCTTTTGAGAATCCCAAATGTCCTCTCAATGGTGCCTCTTGTTGCAATGTGTGCCCTGTTGTACCGCCGCTCTGCTGCATTGGCTGGATTGAGGTAGGGCGTCAGTATAAAGTCACGAACTGCATACACACTGTCACCTGAGGGGAGGAAGGTATATGGTTAGATACTGTCCTACACATGCTATCCTTAACAAGTGTCTTTAGTAAGGAAGGGGGAAGTTCAAACAATGAATATAGACTAAATAGGACTATATTTTTAGGAATGCCCAGCCGGACACTTTAATTTCTTAATAGCAATGATACAAAAAGCAAATAAAACACGAAGTGTGATGAACGTGGGACACCAGCAGATGTCCGGCTAACACACTGGGGGAACAAAAACAAGGAAAGGAAATAATCAGGCAAAATCGGGTCATCTAACAATCAAATCATAAGAAGATAATCCACAGTATACACATATGCATGTTCAATTTTTGTGTTATTATTCTCCTTGTTACTGTATAACATATTGACTCCTATATAGCGGTTTCAAGCTTAATTGTTAATTCTTTAGGAAATCATTGCTGTCCTGAGGATGAACCGATAATTTGTGAGGTTCGAAACGTCATCGACATCAAATGCACTAAATGCATAGTTAACACAAAAATTTAACATGCATATGTGTATACTGTGGATTATCTTCTTATGATTTGATTGTTAGATGACCCGATTTTGCCTGATTATTTCCTTTCCTTGTTTTTGTTCCCCCAGTGTGTTAGCCGGACATCGGCTGGTGTCCCACGTTCATCACACTTCGTGTTTTATTTCCTTTTTGTATCATTGCTATTAAGAAATTTAAGTGTCCGGCTGGGCATTCTTAAAAATATAGTCCTATTTAGTCTATATTCATTGTTTGAACTTCCCCCTTCCTTACTAAGGACCTCTGTTTTTGAAAATAAGTACTTACCCAAGTTCCTTAGTTTATTGCGCCCTGGGTTCCCTTGTATTGTTCCAAAGAATCCTTACCAAGTGTGTCCACTGTTCAAATGCATTTACCTAGTGGATAGCCCTCGCCAAACTCCCCATTGGTGAGTCTACGGTGTATCCCACTGTGGCGGAAGATGTATGAGTCGTGCGTGCTGCCAGGGTGTTTCGCAACAATGTCCGTGATGATGTGCTTAGCATCACACACCACCTGTATGTTCAGGGAATGGTAAGAATTACGATTCCTAAACACGTACTCATTGTGGGATGGGGGGGATATTGCAACGTGCGTCCCATCTATGTGTGGTATCGGGTTCCCAAGGCCTACATGCTCCGTAGATAACCCACTTACACTGAAAGAACTGTTGGCAGGGAAACTGAAAAGTACAAAGAACAAGTTTATTAAGACCCCATGGGGTGGTGGTACATTCCTACAGCACCCTTCGGCAATGCAAGAAGTATCACACCGAACGTTGGTGTGAGTCCCTCTTTTATACAGTTTACAAGCAATAAAAAGATAGGCGGTACAAGGTTACAGAGATTATGTACATATATGGTCATTTTTGGAGCACAGCCAACTCATGGGAGGGGTTAGAACCCTACTGGTCAGTTTGGCGGCACATTCCTGAGGGGTGACTGGTCAGTTGGAACTGCGCATGTACAGGCTTGACCGTTGCTAAAAATAGCCTGTTGCTGGGCAAAGTTGAGTGGTCAGTGGCACGGACAACGGACTAAAGGGCATGCTGACCACGAGGCCGCTCATTCTCTAAAATGGCCGCCGTAATACACAAAATAGCGTTTTCGAGTATAGTCAAGTTAAGGGGAAAAAACGTGTAGCACAGCTAAGCGCTAACTCGGCCATTGTCAAATTACGACAGACGACCCTTTTAGCGTTTAGCTGAAGCTACCTCATAGTGGACGTAATCGGGATGTTCATCTTCAATATCAATTAGCATTATTTGAGCTACTTCTTTATGAAGCATCATTTTGTTTTGAGCGAGAGCTCGTCTTGATGGTATGCAAGCCGATAAACACATGGAACATAAGGCTGGGCCACATTGTATACATAAACATACAGAGAACAGTATCCCAACAATGATACATAAAATCGTCAGCAGTTTCCAACCCCAAGTGGTAAGCATAGACCAGAACCACCCTGAAAGAGTCCAAGTTCCATTGTCCGGGTGTATTTCAGCTGCTATTTTATGCAATTTTGAAATGGCATCATAAACAGAGGGCGAATTATCTGGTACGTACACACAGCAGCTACTTCCAATGATTCTACATGCCCCCCCACGGTCAGCTAGAACCACATCTAGAACCATACGGTTCTGGAGCGTAACAATCCTAGAAATTTGGAGTTCTTCTGTTATGTTCCCCAATGCAATAGCAGTATCATTGGCTACAGCCTCAACAACACGGGTCAGCCGTCGAATTTTCCGGCTATTCAATGCAGCCCCCACAAAGGAAAACAATCCCGAATTAAAGTCCACATATTGCTGTAAGGCAGTATCAGTCTGATCGATGTCATCTAAGATCACGGCACGCTTAACACGATTTAGTACAAAGTCATGGTAAAGGATGTAGTCATTATGGTACATTGGTGGGGCGATGAATACAGGGGGCAACACAAACGATACATAACATGTGCCTAACCATCCTAAAGGGAGCTGATGGTAACCTTTATTGCCACAAATAAAGTACGTATTTCGGGATGCCACAAATGATATACCGTTTGGACTGTCAAATGTAAGTGTAGTGTTACATTCACTTTTCCCCACCGGGATCGTGCCTTTATTACGAATGCAAAGGTCTGCCTTAATAGTAATGACATTAATAACATGCGTACTGGACATATTAATGTTCCTTTGATTACTGTAAACACGAGGTGCAGACACATTGTCGGGGGGGTACTCTTCCCATTCAAATCGAGTACCCTCAGCTCGTGGATACCCATCTCGATCATGGTAACAGACTTTGTTCAAACGGAAGAGCACGCCCCCTTTCGTTGGCCATCGCAAGGTGAAAAGAAGAGTGTACCAGGCGTTACAGGAACCATTATGCGAAAATGGGAGTGGAATGAGTGGAGTGCCCCCTTTCTTCTGATGCCCAGGCAACATCCCACACACCCAACAGTTTGAAGTGTTCGTCATATTGTGAGTATGATGCAAAATCTGAATGAAGCTATTGTTCAAGTAAGTCTGTCGGTGCCGTTCTTCATGGTAAGACAAAGTGAAGTGAAAATGTTCAGATGGAGCCGGGGTAGTCGGCAGCAAATGTTCACGTACAGGCACCACAAGTTCCACTACCCAGGCTATTACTGCTATCACCACAATTGTCAAGACAAACAGGATGGCACCAAGTATTCTTTTGTCTCGTGATGCAGAAGACGCCATAGTTCAAAAAGTTCACAATGTCTCAAATGTATACCTAAAAAAGAAAAATACGGTACTGAGCTCCGAGGTAGCCGCTGTTTTCTTCTCCGGGGTCAAGACGGCAGTCGCTACTCTTGGCAGAACTGATCCCCCCCCCTTGAGATTCCCGGCTTCCGTTTCACAAACCCCAGAGCGGTAACCAACCAGTCTCGAAAACCAAAAAAAATCTTCTCCTTATCGTGGCCGCAGATCGTACCGCTGTCATCCAGAAACAGTGTGGTCCGGGAAGGCTCCCTCGACTTCGGCCGATGTCACAGCTGGGCTCTTTTCTTTATCCAGAATCTCCTTGTAGTCAGTCAGCACGGCAGGATTCACCAGGTCCGGAGAGACATGCCGGCAGTGAGTTGAGTGTACCCACCGCTTTCTGTTGGTCACTCGTACAGCTGTTCGAGTAGCCAGGAGGACCTGCTCGGGGCCACGCCACCTCGGTTCCAAGCTGTTTGCCCTCTGAAACGATCTGACCATCACAAAATCCCCAGGACGGAGATTATGAGCCTCTCCAGTAGAAATGTCAGGGAGCGCTTCTCGAACCTGTTGATGAATAGAAAGCAAATCATTTGTTAATCGTGCCAAATAATCATTCATCATTATACAAGGCACATCATGTATCAATCGCGGCTTAGGCACTCCCCATATATTCATAGGCCTTCCAAACACCACTTCATACGGTGTGAGGCCTGTTCGAGAGTGGGGCACTGATCTAAGAGAGAGCAATGCTAGCGGCAAGGCATCCGGCCACTTCAATGACGTGGACGCCACAATCTTAGCCAGTTTCAGCTTCAACGTAGCATTGTACCGCTCAACAAGACCTGCTGACTGAGGGTGGAACACAGCATGGAACTTCTGCTGGATCCCTAACCCCTTCAGCACATACTCCACAATTTTCCCAACAAAATGAGGCCCATTATCGCTCCACAAAAATGTGCAAACTCCAAAGCGAGGAAAGTACTCCTTGAGCAACACCTTAGCTGTTGTTAAAGCTGTATTGTCTTTCGTGGGGAAGGCCTCAACCCATTTGCTAAAAGCGCATACCACCACTAGGATATACTTAAGGTTATTGCAGCGCTCAAGCTGGATGTAATCCATTTGGAGTACCTCAAATGGTGCAGAAGGTGGAACGAACCCTCCTTTCGGAGTATGGGTCCCTTTCGCAGGATTGTGTTGTAAACATATCAGACAGGTCTGCACTATTGTATTGTATTGTATTGTAGCGGTATTTGTAGAGCGCGATTGCTGCCCGTGGGCGTCCAAGCGCTGAGCTGACCAGAAAGTGACGGAAGAGGTGCTACTCTCTTGGCTGTATTGGCAATCTCGGGATGCTCCCAAACTCGTGATAACAATCGATTGATCGCAAGAGCTCCCACATGTGCTAATCCGTGAGTCATCTGAACCATCGCTTGCAAGTAAGCTGCAGGCAATTTCCATTTCTCCATGTCTTTGCTTCTTCAACAACCCTCATCATCTAGCACCCCATCTGCTGCCCATGCCGCAAGTTCGGCTTCAGTCGCTGATTTTTGGATATCTAGTATCTCCGCTCTAGCATCGTACCATCGCTCAGCTTGTGATTTTGTTACGTACATGGGGGAGTCAGTTCGGGACATAGCTGTTTGTCTCGCTATGCTGTCTGCAAAAGCATTTCCTTGACCCACTTTATCAGTGATCTTTTTATGGGCACTGCATTTAATGATCGCTACTTTCTTTGGACAAAGCAACGCGTTTAGGAGATCACGCACCAGTTCTCCATGCATAATGTGTACTCCATGAGAAGTCAAAAACCCACGTTCTCTCCAGAGTAGCCCGAAGTCATGTGCTACTCCGAAGGCGTACCGGCTGTCTGTGTATATGTTCACACATAGGCCAGTACTCAATTCGCAGGCTTTCGTCAAAGCTATCAGCTCTGCTGCCTGAGCTGATTTTTGTGGTATTCGTGCTGTTTCTACCACTGTCTTAAGTGTCGTGATCGCATATGCTGCGGAAGTCGTGCCATCTGGCAGCCTCAAACATGATCCATCAACCCACAGCTCCCCATCCACATCTGGAAGTGGCATATCCTGTAAGTCAACACGACCCTTTGTCTGTTCCTCGGTCAGGAAAACACAATCATGATGTTTTTCTTCCTGACCCTCCTCAACCGGATAGGGCAATAAAGTGGCAGGGTTCAGGGTAGCACATCTTTTCAGTGTGATGTGTGGCGCCAAAAGTGTAAGCTCATATCCTGTTAAACGTGCACTGGTAAGATATTGAGTCTTTGTTTGATTTAACAGGGCATCTACTGCATGGGGAACTAGCACCAACAGTTTGTGTGATAATACTATCCCCTCACTCTGCCGTATAGCTACTGCTGTTGCTGCAACTGCTCGAAAACACCCAGGTAATCCTCGTGCTACAGGGTCAAGAATGGCTGAAAAATATGCGCATGGCCTCTGCTTATCCCCGTGTGCTTGCACTAACACCAATAACGCGCACCCATCTTTCTCGTGTACGTACAATGTGAAAATCTTTGAATAGTCTGGTGTACCTAACACGGGTGCAGAGCAAAGGGCCTGTCTCAATTGTTCGAAAGCATTTTGACATTCATCTGTCCATTCAAGGGGCATTGGTGTAGTTTTGGACAGCAACGCTAACAAAGGTTTGATAATATGCGAAAACCCCATGATCCACTGTCTACAGAAGGACGTTAATCCTATAAAAGCACGTACATCTCTCTGTGTGCGGGGGACTGGTGTATCTAAAACCGCCTGAATTCGATCTGATGTTAATGCACGCCCCTCCTTAGACAAAAGATGACCGAGGTAGGTCACCTTGGGTCTACAGTATTGGAGCTTTTTCTTCGAAACTTTGTGATTGTTCTGAGCCAGAAAGGAAAGTAAAGCAAGCGTACTCTCCTCACATTGTGCATAAGTGTCAGCAGCTAACAAAAGGTCATCGACATACTGGATAAGGGCAACTCCAGATTGCAATTGAAAGGAATCAAGCTGTCTCTTTAAAGCCTGGCTGTAGATACTCGGACTCTCAGTGTAACCTTGAGGAACACGACAAAATCTATACGATTTATTATTTAACGTAAAACCAAATAAGTATCTGCTATCGGGATAGATGGGAATGGAAAAGAACGCATTTTTCAGATCGATGACGCTAAAGGTCGTCGCCGTTGGGGGGACCAATGTAAGCAATGTCGTGATATCAGACACCACCGAGTATTGGGGGATGACAATTTTGTTAATTTCTCTCAAATCAATAATAAATCGATAGACCTTGTCGTCAGTATCTTTCTTAAGGATTGGAAGAATAGGGCTATTGCAAACATTATAGGGGACTTCCTCCACTACCCCTGCAATGATCAGATCTTGGACAATGTGTGTCAAAGCAATTTCACCTTCCCTGGAGATCTTATACTGTGGTACACGTGGCAAAAGCACTCCCTCCTTTACAGTAATGCGAATAGGTGGAATAAGCATCTGTCCCACATCCGTATCTGAGGTCGCCCACAACGTATGAGGGAGAGAGGCTAATGCTTCACATTCTTGTATAGTAAAAAATCTGTCTGAATCTGGATAGTTATCATTCAAAATAACTCGCACTCCCTCCGGAGCGCAACGTATCGTCGCTCGAAAATATTTGAGCAAATCAATGCCCAGAATATTATCTGGGGTATAAGGTGACAACAAAAATTGGCCAAAACTGAAAAATTTATCGAGACAAAGTGCAAGAGGCTTCGATAATGGGCTGGGAGTGGGTGTGCCATCAAACCCAATACATGTAATCATATCGCCAGACAGGGGAGCCCTCGGAACCAGTTTTTTAGACAAAGCGCTACGAGTAGCTCCTGTGTCGACTAGAAACTGATCAGTAGAACCCAGGATACCCGCTGATACATATGGACCACTCTGATCTACTGGCACTTCAACTGATTCCGTACCCCATGCATCCTACGCAATCCTATGCATGTACATAATCATGATGCTCCACATTCTCGCCCTCCGATATCTGGTACTGGTTCCGTCTATCAAAGGTATTATGCTCATCCTGGCCACGGCCCCTCTCCTCAAACCTGCTACGATCACTTCCGCTGCCTCTCGCCCCCGAGTAACTTCCCCTCGACCGTCCACCTCCACGACCACGCTGACTACGCTGCTCACGAAGTACCGGACAATCATCAGCCCAATGCCCAAACTCCTTACAATAGGCACATTGATCCTCCGCTATATCCGTACGCCCGTACGACGCATTACCCCCTCGTCTGCCTCTATCATTCCCTCTAGATTGCGTTCCACGAACCTGTGCCAACATCACCTTCGTTTTCAATTCCTTCGCTTTCTTATCAATACTTTCTTTAGCCTCCAATTCCTGCCGCTCATAATACTGAGCCATAGTTAACAAAGATGCAGGGGTCGCCGTGGCCCAGGAACTTTCACTCGACTTTAATCTTTTTGCAATCTCCGGTAGGAGATTAGCCACGTACTTATCTACAAACAAATGCCTACCCGTATCGTCTGTTAACGATTGACCACTGTAATCATGAAATGCCTCTTCGAAGCGTGGAAAGAAATCTGACACCGTTTCATCTGATTTTTGTTTGCACAAAGCTAACATGGTCCAATCAATCTTTTTAGAAGGAACAAGCGTTTTCAGTTTAGTTAAGATAGCCGCCGGAAGGTCTAGAATCAAGTCACATGGCTTACATGCAGGCTCCCTGTCTAAATCGGCCTGGTTTATTTCTTTCCACGTTCCCCCGAGCAGTGTTTCATCATTATTTTTACGAATCAATCTCCACATATCGGGCGGAAGAATTAACCCAAAGAACAGATCTATATCAACAAGAGTCATGACACAGGACGAAATAGCCCCTTCCAGCCCTTCATAAAATGCTGCTGGATTTTTCCGAAGATCAGGCAAAGAATTTTTAAGCGCCATGACATCTGCTCTATTCCAAGGCGTATACACCCAATTATATATAAAATACCCCTTCGCATCCTTCGACATTTTATCCTCATCTGTACCCTCCCCCTTAGGGGGAACATACAGAGGTGCGGCTTCACGCATAGGCATAACATGCACGTTAGAATTCTTATCTGAACCCCGGAGAGAACACTCCTTAGACTGTTCAGCGGACCCCGGCCCGGACTCCTTATTCTTTTTCCGCTCGTCCCGCAATCTGGACGTCTCATCCCGCAGCTGGATCAGTTGCTTGTAAAATGTATCGACATCTGCAAGAACAAATAAGCCTTTATCCAAATTCTCACGATGAACCGACACAGCCTTAGGTTCTAACGTGTCCGAAAATTTACGAAAAGTAGTAACAACTTCATCAGCCAAAGTAGCCAAAAAATACATCAATTCTCGCTCTGTCCATTTACCCCTCTCGGCAACAACATCAGTCACAGTAACAAAATTTGTATTCACTTTACGGGCCCAACTACGCAAGTCCGCGGCTTTCTCCGCAGATAACCTGACACTGGACCTATCCCCTTTTCCTGGCTTATCCTGTCCTTCGTCGTCAGACTCTGCAGTCGGAGCCGTCGGCGAAACGTACGGAGGCGGTGATCGATCTAGTAATGAAAAATCATCAATTTCATTAGTAAGGACAGGATAAAGTGGTCGCCGAATAGGAAATTGACCGGTCGTTTGCAAATTTCGTTCCCGTTCCTCCCTTTCTTTCTTTTCCTGCGCCTCCTTTTCCTCAAGCTGTAAAGCCTTATCTCGAGCAGCCTTGCGCTGCTCTTTATCCGCCAAGGCAACTTCACGCTTCATACGTTCACGCACCGCTTTCTCCCACATTCGTACACAGTCAAACATATTCTGTCTAGACCTACGCTGAAACAAACATTGCTCCACAAACTGAACCTTTCGCAAATCAAACGACCCATGTAGTGGCCATTGCAATTCAGGATCGGTTTTGGTGTATTTATGCCATAATTTGCTGTACATTATAGGGGGAAGGCCAAATTTTATGTACATTTCACGATTTGGAGTTCCTTCTGGGGGAGCCGGCTGTGATTCCGCTAACCTAATTGAGGTACCATTTCCAAGACAGCACATCCCTCGGAGTGTGCTTAAAACAGGCATGTTCGAAAAGTATCACGAAAGCGTGATACCGTATAAACTGGCACTTACAGTACTTCACACAAATGTGCCGCTCAGAGGAAAAAAACAAAATTAGAGAAACATCTCTACATGCCTGCCTATGTGAAGTGCACTACACATATGATTCAAAGGTCACAAAGTCACAAATGTTAGGTAACTCAAATCATAGACACAAATCATAGAACTTCGGCAAGCAACCGAAGACTACCTTACCGATCGCAAATCATAGAACTTCAGTAAGCGTCCGTAGACTACCTTACCGATCACAAATCTTACCCAATTTCAAATATCCAGATTCCAACTGCCAAGGTCTTTAATCAAATCAGCCAAACAGGCACTGCACAGCAACGCAGACGATCAAGATCTCAGTCGGGGACCGGCGCCACCTGGAAGGTCGGATCAGAAGGAAAGGAAGAAACACCGCGGGTGCCAAGACTCGGGTCACTCGGTGGCAGCGTACGCGTCCATGGCGAGTTTCCAAACCTTCGTCACGACCTCTCCTTCGGGCATCCGAGTCGCCGATGAGTCCCTTCGTGGTCGCCAATTTGTGGTATCGGGTTCCCAAGGCCTACATGCTCCGTAGATAACCCACTTACACTGAAAGAACTGTTGGCACGGAAACTGAAAAGTACAAAGAACAAGTTTATTAAGGCCCCATGGGGTGGTGGTACATTCCTACAGCACCCTTCGGCAATGCAAGAAGTATCACACCGAACGTTGGTGTGAGTCCCTCTTTTATACAGTTTACAAGCAATAAAAAGATAGGCGCCACAAGGTTACAGAGATTATGTACATATATGGTCATTTTTGGAGCACAGCCAACTCATGGGAGGGGTTACAACCCCACTGGTCAGTTTGGCGGCACATTCCTGAGGGGTAACTGGTCAGTTGGAACTGCGCATGTACAGGCTTGACTGTTGCTAAAAATAGCCTGTTGCTGGGCAAAGTTGAGTGGTCAGTGGCACGGACAATGGACTAAAGGGCATGCTGACCACAAGGCCGCTCATTCTCTAAAATGGCCGCCGTAATACACAAAATAGCGTTTTCGAGTATAGTCAAGTTAAGGGGAAAAAACGTGTAGCACAGCTAAGCGCTAACTCGGCCATTGTCAAATTACGACATATGCATCCGATGACATGGGGAAATTGGACAATTTGATAAAAGTCCTGTTTGGTCTGATGCAGTGCCTGTGGGGTGCTTGGGAAGTAAATGTGGTGGGGCATCCTATGTACCATGGCATCAAGGAATGCATGGAAAAAGCGCGAAAGAGCACTTTGTGACACCCCTACTACTGAGGCAATCACCCCCTGGAAACAGCCTCATGCCAAGAGGTGCAGAGAGCACAGGACCTGAATGTTGGTGGGGGTGGATTGTGTCCTGCGTGTGGGGTGTTCAAGGAAGGGTTTGAGTTCCTCAATTAAGTCAAGGATACTCTCTTCATCCAGTCTGTAGTGTGTGTAGATGTCCTCCTCTGTGCGCTGGAAGATGGAAATGCGCGCACAGAATATCCTCTCCTGGCGTCTCCTCCTCTGTGCAGCAGCTCTCCGTTGCATCCTCCTCACTATCACGTAAAGCCCAGACATTGTGGAAAAAGTCAGTTGCATTGTGGGCATCCTTTTATACTTTGCACCTGGTTACCACCTGCACCCACTTGGTGGTAATTGCGATTCACTAAATTGCAAATTTCGAGAATTAGCAAATTGCGATTTTTTGATACATTTCATTGCGATTCCTTATTTAGCGATTATCCAATTTGCGAATTTCACAAACTGAGGTAATCGCAAAATAAGGAATCACATGGAAAAACACAGAATTCTGCCTCTCGCAACGTAAGGAATCGCTATTTTAGCGATTTCCTTATTTGCTAGAAAAGATTGCTACAAACAATCCGATTAGCAAATTTTTAATCGCAAACGCTTTTTTTTGCGATTCGCAGTGTTTGCGACTAAAAATTAGCTTGATACATATGGCCCACAGTTAATAAAGAAGTTTTATGCAGCACACCATAGGATTTATATTAAGAGGCTAAGTTGTTGGTGATTGAAAAGAGGTTCTTTATTTCCTACTTGGTTCATGTTCGATTAGAAAAAATATCTGACTTGTTCATGAATGCTTTGGCAGAGTCCAAATTGCTTTGGCATCGCACAAATTCAATAAGCAGCAGTCAGCAAACCCATCCAAAAAATAATCTGTAAAACAATGCTCTCCTAGTATATGTTTTTCTGAGGCCATTAAACTCATGAGGCTTTCCAGGGCTGTTGGAAACCTAAGAATGCATTTAAAAAATATGATATGTGCTTGTGACATAAAACAAATTGAGCATCCAGTGCCTCATAAACGGGGAGGACCACTAGATTGAAAAATATGTAGTGAGTGATTGGTTTTTAGATTGAGGTGGTTTTAGCGTGAGCAAAAGCCACTGTCAAAATGCAGAGAATGCATGATATCACTAACTAGCGAGGGCTGAAGCCCCCAATAATAATTTTAATAACAAATCTCCATGATGCACCCGCGGCCCGTGGAGGGAGTTCCGTGGGGCAGGCAGGCGGGCCGAGGGAGGGGCAGGGTTGGGGGTGATAAACACCGGAATATGGATGATTGCAGGTAAGTAAACAATTAAATTAATAAAACGGATTTCGTTCCGTGCCCTGCATTGCAAAATGCGATGCAGGACGCGCTACGAAATTCGTTTTACTAATTTAATTGCTTACTTACCAGCAATCATCCATATTCCGGTGTTTATCACCTCCCACCCTGCCCCTCCCCTGCCCCGCCTGTCTGTCACACCAGAACTCCCTCCACGGGCCGCAGCTGCCAAGATGTGTTGCGAGATAGGGTAGGCTGAAAAATGTACCGATGATTGCAGAAACAGGATCACAAAGTGTGGGAAAGGGGGCAGTAGCATGTGGTAAATGATCCATATCATGCAATAAATCTTGTGTCTGGCGTACATGTACTCTGTGTTATTAGTCACTACACAGTTAAAGAGAAAATAATGTATGAGCAAAGAACCCGGATGATTGTTAGTTGCAGTATTGAGGGGGAAACATGTGTGGGATACCAGGGCCGGTGTTAGTGCTGGTGGCGCCCGGTGCAATAATCATTGTGGGGGGCCCTCCAATTACCTCCTCCTCAGATTCCCTCACTACCACCTGGAAAAATGGCCCCTCATCTCTCCATAGCCTTTTTCTCACATACATTTCATTTGTTTTGAAGTGCTGGTAAAGGCTGGTGTCGCTAATACACTCAGATATTCGCCTACAATACAAATCTGTTTTTTTGCAACAGGCATGTTAACCTTCTGCACTACTTTATGGCGAGTCAAAACTGCCACTAGACAAAACTTTGATCTCCCTCTCTTGCAGAAACATTAATCACAAGAGTTATCTTGACATTTTTATTGCTGCCTGAAAGCTGGATGCCCAAGGAACTCTGTAACGGGTGCTTTTTGCTAAACACAGCAGACCCCTGAGGTCAGTGTCTTTCCCCCTTTCCAGGTCGGCGTGACAAAGCCGGCTCTATACCAATGCATTGACTGGCCATGGAGTGGTTATCCTGATAGAAACGATCCTTGCCTCTGTACTTTGTGTAGGCTAACGTGATGACAAGGAGACCATGAGTAACAACTGTTCAGTGAGATGAAAAATCCTGTAAACATATGCTTGGCTAATCACCGGGCGCTTTAAGAACTCATAACTATTAAATGAGATATATTAAAAACAGGCGCTGGCCCATAATGGATTCAATCTAAGTGTAATTGCCTAATACCTTAATTGGTCATTTGCATTTCACGTAATACAACATAGTGATTAATCTCCAGTTGTGGAATTAGATAAAAGGTCAAGCTCCTAGCAAATGTCAATAGAGTCACAATACTGTGTCTGTATTTATAAGCGAGATGACAAATTAGTATCATCATAATGAATCACTGCATGAGTTTCCGCATCATGCCAGACCAAACTCACCAGTTACAAGTAAGGTTGGACGAGTCAACAAAATAACAGGGAGTTCCGAGCCAGGGCTGAACCAACAGTTTGCCTTCGCTCTAAGAGCCCATTAGGAGCCACACCATGTAAATCATGCAGCAAACATTACATAAAATACGTTAAGGTGGAAGAGCGTCACCCCACTAAAACATTGCCCCAGAGAAGGAAAAAATAAAATAAGGGCAAAAGTCCTAAGAAAAGGAGGGGGGCGACTAACCAGGTTAGGCAATAGGCAAGTGAAATCATGACAAATGCCATCACAGCGCATTATGTCACGACACGTGGCATTGCACGTGGCATAACAGGAAGTGACCTCACTGGATGTGACATCATAAGAAGTGACATCAGGTATTAAGACCTCATACATGTTTATCAGGTATATCATGAATACATTTAAGCACATTATGAGATTTAACAAATGAGATTTGGCGTAGGGGCTGTGCCAACAAAAAGTGGCTCAATCCCAACGCAAAATGTGGACCTCAACTAATATGTTAATTTTTTTAAACCTTGTCACAAAGCAATTGGCAACAAAGAGCAGCATGGTAGTCGATTTGTTCTGCTAATTGGTTGCAAAGTCTGCATTTTAAAATATTTTATGGGTTAAGGAATCTGCTGTAAAAGGTGCTCAGTAAATCTTAGGGAATAATAATAATGGTGAGATAACTCTGCAGGTGAACGCGCTTATTGGAGAGATCTGTGTTTTGTGAAGTCCCAGATTTGAATCAAAGTAGCATAGCGGGTAATGTGTCTTCTGCAAAGAGCATCACATAAAATACAGATTTTTATTTTATTTAGATAGTAAAGTGGGTTGCTGGTTTTAACACAGAGATCCTTTTGTTACCTGCAGCTCATAAATTGAAATCTGTGTAATAAAGCACAGTGAGCTATGAAGGACATGTGACTCCTAAGCCTTGTAACCCTGTCTCATGTAGCTCATCTTGTACATTGATTTACACATGTACATGATTTTTTGTCAATGTTTAATGTGTATGTTACATAAAGATCTCTGACACCCTGCATGGGGTTGCCTAGTGCTATAAAAGAAATAAAATCGTGCTATTGAAATTGCTGTGTAAATGCTGGGACAGACCAACACACCAGGAATTCTTACAGTGCATGCATCTCATATGATCAAGGACTGAATAAAGGCAAAATCACACCGCTCTTAGTACCTGTGAAGAGATAACAAGCTGTGTGCCTTTTTTTCAAATCTGTGGCATTTACATTTAAGTGTAAGGTTCCAGGCCACCTCTAATCAGGCTATTCAAACAAAAAGAGGTCTGATGGCCCCTTAATAGTGGCCTAGATGGAAGTGAAAGAAAATTCCCTCACTGCCTGAGCGTGCTGCTGGGAATGGAAAGCACACCACGTACAGGCGCTGCTGAATGTGTCCGGGTGTCTGAAAATTACACTGGGACAAGTTCAGCACATTTCTGTGGGGCCACATTTCTTGGTAGGTGGGACTGCGGCCACTCTGTGAAAATAGTAGGTGTACGCCTTGTATCTGCATGTATCCCTGAATTGCTCCCTGAATAAACTATTATTAGAAGTTCGTTTATTACCATTGCGTTTTTCACAGCCCGGAGCCGAGTGTCGGGATGGGGCCTTCTGATTTCTGCTGCTGCCAGTCAGACAGCAGCAAAACGTAATAATGGGTAGGGCACTACAAGTTTGAAGTGTGCATGTCTTTTTGGCTGGCTCTCTTGCGACGGCCAGCTCGACATGCGATTTTAAACTTCTCAATCCCAGCTACTGGGTTAGAGACAGCATAGGGCTCCAGTGTCCTCGGGAGTGGCGAAAGAGGATACTCCCTCCAATTCTGGTGCTGTTTTCATGCATCAAGTTTGCAACACAATAGCTGGACATAGTGTCTGTTAAAACCATACTTATTATGTGGGTAATTCCTCAAATAAAGATGAGGAATATGTAGTTATAGTATGTTGTCACTCTGATAAGTAAAAGAAAGTATGTACAGAGGCATCCGTTTCTACAGCGATATATGTCCTGAATCTATCCTTGCTGAACCAGAGAAGGGAGGGCAAATTCTGTCCTAGGACGAGATGCAAGGGTCAGTTCAGTGGTGTAACAATTGCCCCCAAAGCCCCTGCGCTGCTGGGGCCGAATTCCCGGGAACCCTCCTGCACAGTGCACAGGCAGTGAGACACCTGGCCTTAAAGCTCCAGACAGTGTCTGGAGCATTGGGGGCCCCCTTCATGGTCTTTGCAAGAAGGCCTTTTCAAGTTTTGTTAGGCCATAGGGTCACTTAAGAAGGTGTAAGGCAGTATGCATTTTGGCATCCTGACTGATCAAATGCTCAATATTGTGCAGCATCAGGATGCATTATGTGTCTCGTTTTATGAGCAGCTGTCCTCTATCTCCACCATGTTTGGCCCTCTTAATGTAGACTAACCCCAAAAATGTGAAAGTGATACAGTTTTGTGTGCTTGTCCCTTATGTTCAGGGAGTGGATGTTTTAATCTAATTTTCGTAATGCCCTTGAATGTTCTTGTATTCATAGTTTTAGATTTATTTTGTTATTCCCTGCATATGGTTGGTTTTGACCAACAGCAATTGTCGGAGAATGGACACAAAGTAGCTCTGTTAAGTATCCTTCGTGATTGCCTGGGGAAAGGGTGACTCCTCACAACCATGGTGCCATCCTACACAGAATGTTGTATGTAAAAGGCAGCAAGTGTC
Organism: Lissotriton vulgaris; assembly: GCF_964263255.1. Lineage (NCBI taxonomy): Eukaryota > Metazoa > Chordata > Amphibia > Caudata > Salamandridae > Lissotriton > Lissotriton vulgaris. The sequence goes on from NC_141694.1 coordinate 661,432,479, forward strand.
TCCTTTAGATGGTCTCAGCTAGGAGGAAACCCCTCAAATGTGAAAAGCCTCCTCTGGCAATCTATATGATCCTTGATTGAAGATGTAAGCTTAGCTGGTGAAAGCAGCATGGCCCCAAACGCTCCCTGACATCAAGAAGAGAAAAGAGCAGAGAAAGATACAGGTCTGGGCTCTGAAGATCCATGAGGAATTTGATCCAAACTTCTTTAGGAACAATTACAACAACAGCAAAAAAGCTAAATAAGACAACAGATGAAAGAGCATACTTCCAAAGGAAGAATCCAATCAACTGAGAAAAATCAGGAACAATACTATATAGTGAGGATGGAAAAGGGTCACAAAAAAATCAGGAAATGGAATTTGTCGCTCTCCACCATACCTTTTTTTAGTGCTGCCTTTTGTACGCCTAAATAGGAACCGACCTCATAGGAATAGACTCCCCCACATCTTGGATTGAAAGGTTTCAATAACTCCCACTGGAGAGACCACCATCTTGATTTGACCACTGTTTGCATTCAAACTCTGAACTCAACTGGGAATTCTTGGTGACTGCGATCTCCAAGTGAAACCGCTCAAACTTGACACTCCATGAGATGTGTTTCTCTGGAGGCTCGTTTCCGCTTTGTGTACTCTGCATCATCCGCTCCTATTCAGACCTCTCTAGGTCCCCACAGATGTGGAAACAGCAGAGCGGCTCCAACAATCGAAAAGCCATGCCCTTAACTCAATGTGGCATGTAAGAAGCTTATTCCCCCTCCCAAAGCTACATAGTATTGAGTAAGTTCTGATCCTTCATTCACTTCTGCGCATGAATGTGAGAGTATGGCTCCCAACACAAGCTCAGGACTTATCCAGACGTTTTCGGGAAAAAACGATAGACCATCACAAGAGCATTTTTTTCAGCAATGCTCAATCATGGAGTCGACCTTTCACTGGATAAAAAACATATGTTTTCCTCTGAACTTTCAAGAATCAAATATCTTTGGGCCTTCATAGCTTGTCATTGTATCATTCATGGTTAAGGTTCAGGTGGAATTTGATTATAAAATGCAGGTACGTATGGCATCAGCTATGAAGAATTAAACACAGGATGAATCTTCCAAGTATGAAGTAACATCAGCCAAAATAACACATGATTAACTTTATGAGTAATTAAAAATTACCTAAAAATCATATTAAAATCTTTACAGACAGAGTATGAATTGGGAGAAAATGGGCAGACAATCAAACCTTCTTTAGAGACCAAAAAGAAGAACTTGATCAACATATTCCTTCATCATGATTGCAGAATGATGTAAACTTTCTGAAACAAGTCTCCCATGCCTCCCCAAAAAATGGGACCACAAGTGGGGGAGGTGGAACAAGTATAGAGGCGACTTGTTTGTATCCCCTACCATTGAACTGCAGCGAGATTGATGCCTCCTCCTGGAGGTCTATGACTTTGAGGACACACTCCCGCCCTAATGGCAACGATAAGCTTGCCCTATTCTATGCAGCAGAGGGGGAGGACTCTTACTGAGCACAACATTATGTCGGAATGCAGGTTGCTGCCAAGTGGTTAAGCTCCTCCCGCTTTTGATGGGAAGTGGGGTGGTGAACTATGCATATGTCGCACTTTATGGGCTGTATGTGTCGTGCTTTTACAGTGGACTCACATATTATGTTACCAATGCACTGTACCCTGTCTTTTTCTTTTCAATATATATATATTTTTTTTTAAGTCTCTCATGCCTCTTCAATCGCTTCAAATACTCTTTGGCTGCAAGATCAAGGATACACTTGAGGAGCAAATTAAAAACTCTTTGATGGAAACCTTGCGTACAAAAAAAGCATGATACCTATGAGATGAATTATAGTAGGACGATTCTGCAAGTAGAAGAAAACAAATCAGGTCATTTGAGAAGAATTACACTAACCCTGAAAATAGTCTTCCAAACTCTGAATAGTTTACTCCATCTTTAGGACTGGGGATGTTAACCAATAGGCATCATCTGTTCAATTCCTGTTGCTTTACATATAGTCTTCCTAATATGTGACAGATACTGGGTAACTCTATTAGAGATCATAGAATGAGACAGTCCATGAAGACAAAATAAATCTGTCAAATGAGAAAAATGAGCCATTTTTGACAATTGTATTTTGTAACCATTATCACACGATAACCTTCAGAAGCTGGAAGATCAATAATAAAGTTTGTTGAAATCATAAATGTAAAATGAAAGGATTTGTGTTGAGCATAAATGGACAGGCAAGACATTTCTAGGCAACAGAGTTGATAGTGTATTCCCAAAAGGTTTATAGAACGGAACCCCAATTATTATTTTCTTACCTATCACCAGAAACAACAGGGTCATGACAAGTCTTCATTAATTCAACTTGTTTTGCCTTAGTAGGATTGCTGATAGCTCGTTGACTATTATAGAGCTCATTTTGTCGAACTGGGAAAGTCTTTAATTGAAGATCTTTGAAATCTTTTGGATTAAATTGATCTTTTGCAAATTTTCCAAATAAAACCAACCTAATCTAAGAATTAATTTTGAAGAAATTACAGACTGTTCATACGTGAGTGCAGAGTCTTGATACCGAAGTGACAAAGCATTTGCCACCACATCCTTTGAACCGAGAATGCAAGTGAAGACAACATCCATTTGTGGAAAGAAAAATATCCATCCTGCCTGATGACTATTCTGGCATCAAAAGTTTCTCATACATTGCAACTTCTGATGGTTGGTTTAACCATCAACTCTCTCAAAGACACAAAATCATGTTGTTCAGATTCTGACAAAATATGGGATTCAAAATACTAGGGGGCAGATTTATGAGGCCGTTGCGCCTCTTTGCGCCGCAATTGCGTCACTTTATTTGACGCAACTGCGGCGCAAACAATGCGCCCTATTTACAATGTGATGCATTCAGGAGCTGCGTCACGTTGTAAAGCACTGCGCCATAAGGAGGCGTTCCTGCGCAGGGGGGGGGGGGCGCGTTCCTGCACAGGAACGCCTCCTGAAAGTGGCTGAGTGAAATCTATGAGATTTCACTTAGTCACTTTCAGGGCAATGCTGCGTCAAAACCCTGCGCCTGCTTGAAGCAGGCGTAGGTCTTGACGCAGCATTGTGCAGATGGTGTACCGCCGAGCCTTGCTGGAGCTGCATCGCGCTTGCGACGCAACTCCAGCAATGCGCCACATTTCCGGCACAGATGCGTCACGCATCTGTGCCGTTTTTGCACCATGGTGCGCCGCATTATAAATGCGGCGCACCATGGGTGGCGGAGCTGTGGCGCACTGTGGCGCACGTTAACTGGCGCATCCCTGGGGATGCGCCAGTTAACATAAATCTGCCCCAAGGTTTTCTTTCCATCATTTTCTGTTTTCTAAAGTAAAATTGCTCCACCTGCTTTTTCAGAAATATCAGTCTCTATAGTAAAATTCTTTGAATTATCTCGATGGCGTCCTTTTAATACATTGAAGGCTTTTTGAGCCAGATCATCCCAATAATAGAAATTGTGAATTCAAGAAAAATTTTGGTTTCTCTGTTGGAGATGATATGTCCAAATGGCAGATGCATTCTTAGAATCCATGGATAATTTAGAGCATGGATACTCGCAAACATTTTACCAGGGGCCGAAGATTTTGGTCTTTGGTGTGACCGAGGGCCGCACTAATGCCAGCAGGGTGGTGGGAGTGAGTGTAGGGGAAGCGAAGCAAGTTCTTCTAGTGGGTGAACTGAATTGCACAATGTGGAACTGGATAACCTGGGGTGCAGTACACCCTGGATACTTCCTTTCTTTAACTGAAATGAACCTTTAAAAAAATGCTTGATGTTTATTTCATAATTTTTTTAATGTTAGTGCTGAGTCCAGTAAACAGGAGCCTGGTGCTGCTGTTGCGTAGGGGGCCACATGTAAAGGTCAGGATGGCCGCATGCTGCCCCCAGACTTTGAGTGCCACTGATTTAGAAGCACTTCTAAAACCCATGCTATGCAATGCCTTCCTTTTCAAATGAACATTTCTCTGGCATTCAATATAAAAGATGTATCATACACATATGTTCTTGATGTTATTTGAAGTTCTTAAAATACACAAACATATCAACCCTATGCAGCAGGACAAACTTATTCAGCAAGAGAGTAAATGTACCCAAAATAAACAAAAGTCCAAGGTTCATTTAAAATAGTCAATCATCCTCCCTTAAAAAGGAAGAAACTCAGGGGCATATTATCAAGGGGGTTTATCTCTGCTTTTTTGGCTTTAAAAGCCAAGAAAGCGGAGATAGAATTATCTCCCTATCACCTAGCTGTCGCTAACACCAGTTAGCGACAGCTAGTAGGAGATAGCGACCATCTTGGGCCCCACTTTGCATGTCAGTGATATTTATCACTAATGACATGCAAAGTTGGCGTGCCAAGATGTTAGCGACTGAAAACAGTCGCTAACATCGCTATCTCCTATTACCAACTTTTGGAGATATTCACGCTAAGTGCGAATATCTCCAAAAGCTAACACCTGCCCTGAGCAGTTCTTAGCCATGTTATCCAATGGGAGGTGGATAACATGGCTAAGAGCATTAGCTCGGTAATGCATGAATATCGCTGACTTTTCAGCGATATTCATGCATTGTGGCGATTTTTATCGCATTTGCGATAAAACTTGGTAATACCAAGGTTTATTTGCAGTAAAAATCGCTGCAGCTCTGCGGTAAGTTTTTGTCTCTAACCAAGCAATAGCGATAATTATCGCTATTGCTTGTTAATATGCCCCTCAGGTTTCAGGGTTAGAGAAAACTAGAGAAAGGGCATGGTACTCCAGTGACTCAGAAGACAAGATAGCCGCTGTCATCTCAGAAGAAGATTCCCCCAATTCATCTGTCAGTGACCACATTTTCTAGAAGAATAACAATGGTCATGATAGAACTATGATGAGTAAGCTATGGTGGGAGTTGACCAATTGACATAAGGATTATGCATCTTCAACCAATGAATTCCAAAAAGTACAGAGTAATTCGGGGAGGCAGTAAGGTCAAAGGCACTCATAATTATGATCAAAGAATGATGGTGTGGTATTGCACTTGCATCTTCGGAGTTCATTGGTCAAATCCGTGGGTTATTCATGTTTTTGTGCCTTCATTAAGAACTAGAACTGACATAATGTGCCATAGGCAGGCGCGTTACACAAAATAGTTGTGCATTAATTATATTGTTGTTTGTAAGAGGGAGTGGCATACTCACTAACTGTTCCAAGGGGCTACATGAAGAGTTTCACTGGAACACGGTGCTAATCATTGTTTTTTGTTTTTCTGTTAATCATCACGCTTAAATGCAATGTGGCTGGCAAGCCTAGGCATGCAATATATTTGTCGTGATGTTATTATTATGGTATTATAATTGAACAGATACAGTACACTGCATCTGTTAGATTGGGCTGAAACTTGCAATAAAGAAAGATGCACAAAAAGTAAATAAATACTTCTGAGTGGAAAATCCAATATGCTGACACAAGCCAGGGTCGGAAATATAGAAAGGTGTACAAAAGCATGGGGTGCTGCAACAATTTTCAGAGTGAGCGTGATGGCGGAGAAATCCTCAATAGTAAACCAATTTACACCTACCAGGATTCTTTTTATGAATTCCTGGAGGGTGTAAGGGGAGACGTTTTCAGCTGTAAACCGATGTTTTTGGCTGTAGATGAAAATGCCTTTGATTTGACCCCTGCGAATTTAGTTTTTGTGGCTTTAAATTTAAAATAGTAATAGGACATAATGAATATGATCAAATAAAAGCAATTTTAGCGTAGTATGCCTCATGCGAAGTAAACGCAACCATCATATAATTTTCTCTTTTTTTCCAATCTCCCTTCATAATTATGAATCGTACCCTTAGCATGCTGCTGGGACATTTGAAAATATCTCCAAAGTTTAGTTTACCTGCATCCCAAGGACAGTTTAACCTGTCTTTGAAAACACAACAAAAGCTACTGGGCTATTTCGTGGGGCTCTTTGTTTGTTTTTTCTTCATCTGAAGTTCTTTAAGGTGATTGGGGGTGCTGCATCACTCCATAGGTTTAGTTCTAGACCTAGACAAAGATTGTAACAAAATATCAGGGAAGGAATGCGCTGTGATGCATCTTGCCTTTTCCGGTGCTGCCTCTTATGTGCCTGAACAAAAATGAACCTCTTAGGAGAAGACTCTTCCACATCTTGGATTGGGAAGCTCCAGTAACTCCCAATGGAGAGACCAAAGTCTTGGATGGGGCACTTTATATGGGTAAACACTGCTCTTGAATTTCTTCTGGATCATGGGCCCATAATCCAGAAGAAAAATCCCAAAGTTGACAATCCACATGCCTCCACTTGTACTCTGCACATTTGCTACCCATCCAAAACAAAGGCACCAAAGTGACTCCAAGGATAAGAAAACCCTGCTCTCATCATGGTGTGGCATGCAGCAGTGCACTGAACAGCTCTGGAAATGCGACTAATTCCCCTCCCTGAGATGCAAAAACTCAGGAAAGCTCTGTTCCTTCACTTAATTCTGGGCACCAACATGGCAGAAACAAGGGGTGCTGATGACATAATTAATTAAGCAGTTGAAGAATTGCTGATGAGATTTTTTTAATGAGATGGTCACCGAAATATTTACTTTTACAATCTGAGCGGTGAAGGAAAATATGGAATTCTTCTGCTTTTGATTCAAGTGTAAATGGTGATCTCATTGCAACTGGTTGCATGTTTTGAATTCCATGGGGATGGTGGGATTCTTTATGTTTGTGGCCTTTCTGGAGATGAAGGACTCTTTGTCAGCCAATTTTTGTTGAAGACTGGGGGGCAGATTTACAAGCCCCTTCCGACACATTTACACCGCTGCTGCATCACTTCTGTGACGCAGCAGAGGCATAAACCATGCGCCATGTTGCGCTTTATTTACAACGTGACGCATCTAGGAAAATGCGTCACGTTGTAGAGCCCTGTGCCCAATTAAACCTGCATCAGGATTAATGTATGTAGGCTGGGCGTTCAGTCGGAAAAAGTCGCGGAAAAGTGATGCTGTGAAATCTACAAGATTTGACTGAGTCACTTTTCCGATGCTGCTGCGTCAAAACCCTGCACCTGCCTGAAGCAAGCTTAATTTGTGACGCAGCATGTTAGGTATGAGCAGCCCCTGAGCATTGCTGGAGTTGCATCGCGCTTGCGACACAACTCCAGCAATGCGCCGCCCTTACGCCATCAGATGTGTCACGCATCTGTTTATCCTTGTGCCATGATGCGCCGCATTGTAAATGCAGCGCATCTGTGGTGGCGCAAGGGTAAACTTGCGTGACGCATCTTACCTGGCGCATCCCTGCTGATATGCAGGGATGCGCCAGTCCTTGTAAATCTGCCCCTAGGTGTTGTTTTTGATTGATTCCAGTGTGTTTTTTTTAGCATTCTCTGAATATAAGGATGGGCTTTGGTAAGTGTAGTGGTGGGTATAATTTCAGTTCTTACCTTGTCAGACTCTTGCAGTTTGAGGCTTAGTAGGGTCATCCTGACAGTTTCGTCAGTTGGTCTTCCTGCTTCTAAAAGGGAGTATTTTGGGTGTCTTCGTCACTGGAATCTCTCTTATGATTCATGAACATTTTCTTTGAGGATGCTGTCCTCTAAGAAGTTCCTTTTGGTGCTGATGAATTCTCCATCAGTTACACTTTGCATTTAGTATAAGAAATGTCCCAAATTGGTGTATCTCATTGTTTTGGCAGCTGTGCCTTGGCAGATAAGTTTGGAGCTTTGGTGTAGCTGTTCTGAAACTGTAGACTCACCAGAGGGCTCAACTGACTGATGAGGGGGAAGCTCTGCTATCTTGGATGGGTGGTACGTTTCCAAGTTGTACAGCACTTAGGCCACCTCAGCTGCCCCAGCATCTCCATGCTCAAGGCTACCTGGATGGTTTTTCGGCGAGTTTGTTTGAGCCCCAGACAAGAAGGGTGACTGTGGAGTCATGGAACTGTGCACTGCACTAGCTGAAGGATGTAAAGCTTGGAATTCTCTTTCATCTATATGGTGAAGGTCATGGAGTCCTCAAAATGAGCAGCGACAAGCTCTATATATCAACCCCATCCAAGATGGTAGTCAGCCCATGAATGTTAACACAGGTCTCCCATCCAAGATTAAGCAAAATCCTTTGTGTGATGTCAAATCCTGCCAATATCATATAAAGAGCCATTTTCAGGTACTGGATGTGTCACAATGCATGAGCTCTATATGTTGTACCAAGTTCTTCACCCTATTGCTTCTATTTTTGTCACAGATTTTTGCTCCTGGCTTTTTGACGATCTTCTGGAACTCCTTACTAAATATGTTCCTTGGCACTTTCCTCCTCCCTGATGTTAGTAGTAGTTTGGTGTTCTGTGATTGTGCTTCTATCCAAACGTCATCTTCAATAAAAAGCTACAAGAATGCCCAGGAGGATTTTACCCTTTGGGGGGCTTCCTCCTAGCTGTGACCTCCCTAAGAAGACACAACGTCTTTCACACATACTGTACTGTGCAGAGTGGCACTATGGCTTCTGTGAACAGTCACCCTTTCCTCAGACAATAAGGAAAGTGACATAGCAGGCCTTTATTTATTCAGTTGTTCCAATGATAAACTTACAGACAACCAAAGAAAATATTGTACCATATCAACCATCTATTTCAAGCTCAGCTCAGTTTATATGCACTCCTTCCCCCATCCCCCCAGTTCGTTGATCAGGCTTGGTTCATGTGGTAAAAGTGTGGGCACTGTGATAAGTGCCCTCTTCTCCCACTATCAGCGGGAATCTTCAAAAGAGTCTCCATATGTCACATAAGTGGGAAGTGCCAGCTAAAGTTCTGCATGGATTTCCAGCTATTCATTAAAAGTAAGGCGAGCCAGTGGTTTTTCATTAGGTTACGTCCTATAGCCCAATGCTTCTCCATAAGGTACTTAGTCTGCAGTAATGCCAGAGTAATACATTTCCTGTTGGCATTGTGTATGTCCTTTGCCCACCCCATAAGTGCCATTTGCTGTGATATTTCAATGGGCAAATCTAAGATCCGATGAATAGTGTGCGCCACTTCGGACTTGAACCTTTTTATGCCTCTATATTCCTAGGCTAGATAGAAAATTCCTGCTTCAGGCACCCCACATCTCTCACAATTGTTGTCCTCCCTCAGTCCCTATTTGCACAAAGTCACCAGGGTAATATATACACAGTGTAGAACTTGAAAGTGTATCAGTCTATGGTGTATATTGTGTAAGAGCTCTCCCGTTTGGGCACGGCAACATTCCCATCAGAGATAGAGGCTTTGAGGTCTTTCCTAGGGGTGGGCGGAATTTGCGTAGTTGCCCAATGCAAATTATCGCGGGGATATATATCTCTAACTTGCCCATGCGGTCGCTAATGGGCGCAGCCATCTTGCTCACAACGCTTATTTCCTGTTCCGGGTCGAATGACGTGTTCGCGATCGCAAACTCTCGCGGATAGCGCGACCGGCTTCCAACAGTCCAACATCTCGTGGCGCACGCAAACGGATAGCAAAACTCGTTGGCGAATGCAGGGATGGGGTATGTCGCTACCGCGCATGCGAGAATGCATTTTTAAAGCGCAAACAAGAAAAAACGTATGTTACGCAGCGGATCGCGGAACTTTCGCCATCCCTGTGTTCTCCGAGGAACGCGAAAATTCCCAAACTTCTCAACTTCCGCGAGTGGAACGGAATTTTCCCTCCAGGCCTAGTCTTTCCCCCACCCTAAATTGAGTGGGGACTGCCCGTGCGGGCATCACCTCCTGTAACTCCCTGTAGAGCTTGGTTATGAGCTGTTTGGGGGTGTGAGCGTTCATGATTAGCTACAATGGCATAAATTGTGCTCCATGGCCTCTGTCACAGCAGTGATCATGGTATTCATGGTTTTGACCACTACCAAGATCTCCCAGGAGCTACAGCCTCTCCATCCTGAAGGGTGATGATGGCGGGTGTGGGGTCTAAACTATGCTATGGTGGTTTGCTTATTTCTTGAGTGTGCAGCTTTTTTGGTGCACTTGTGAACATGCTTCTGCACATGCACATAATAGGGATTCTGCCCATTGGCAAACCAGCAGCTTCTCTCAAGCTTCCTGTACTGCACATGCACCCAGCACGTGAAGGACACTTTGCTGCATAAGAGGACTATGAGTGGGCTTCGGGTTGGTGCACTGAGACAAGTCACGGCTTGCATGACTTGCATGACTCGCGGGTGGGGTGGTGGGTGGTGGGGTCGTGCAGGTGTTTGCGCGGGGGGGACGCATTTAGCAAATAAAAAATAAAACTTACCTTACTGGGTCCAGCGCCACCTCCGCTTCTGGGCGGGTCCAGGGTTTTCTTGCTGTTTTCCGTGAACAGGAAGCAGGCATCCTCCCTCCCCTGCCCTAAGCCAATCACAGTGCTGCAATGGCAGCGTTGTGATTGGTGCTGACAGTGCCCAGCCGGGCGCCTGTAGGGAGGCCAGTTTCTCTATGTAGGCTGCATGCAACCTACATAGAGGAAATGCAGAGTGCGCATGACTGGTTTGGTCAGCCACCGATGCCCGACCAAACATTCAGGTCCCACAGCACTGAGCAAGCCCCTCCTCCCGACCGACCCATCTGCCTGCGCCCAACCAAGCATACCATTCTGCTTTCTTGCAGCGCGGGAAGCAGAAACATAAAATGGTACTTAAAATACCATTTTATGTTTCTGCTTCTCGCACTGCAAAAAAGCAGTGGGGCGATGCTCCTCCGCCCTAATGGAGGAGCCGCCCCTCACTGAAAGTAGCATCAGCCAGAAAGAGCATCTGCTAGAAACGTCCATGGACTTGATCATGTGGTTCCAGATACAGTGTCCCAGAGCAGAGGTTGAGTGTTGGCCAGCACTGGTGGATCCAGGGGAGCAGGTTAATTTGTTCACTGGTGTTAATGATGCTCGGTGATGACTGTAATTGCAACCGGATGTGCACATAAGGTTGGGGTCAGTGATCTGTGCTGGGTGTTTGGAGAGTGGGAGCATCCTGCCAGCAGTCACAGGTCAAGAGTTCTTGAAAGTGCAAAATGGAACAGCCTACGTCATTAATGCTCACCCAGCCTTTGAACAGCCTCTTTCGGGGAAGCAGACCATCAAGGCTCGCAAGCAGAACACGCATTTGCAATGCAATGGGTCTTGCGTTTGTGAGAGTTAGAGCTGTTGGTGTTGCAAATTGTAGTGGATGTACGCAGACATAGACATGCAGCAGGCACATTGTCTAACCTTTGTACCAAGCAGAGCAGCTGATAAACTATGGCACTACAATACCCCCACGACTATGAGCCCCACTACCCCTCCCACGCAAGCAGTAGAAAACAAGATGACTGGCGCTGCTTTGGAACGCGCACTGGGAATGCATTATAATTGTGCTTTCCAAAGGAGTGTCAGCCATCTCTTATGCTGGTGTTAAGGTGAGTGGATATGGTGTAAATACTAGAGCAGCTGATCATGAGGCCAGCAAACAGGGTCTCAGAGGCTCAAAATCCTGTGAGTCTGCGTAAATCACTTAATATAAAGTGCTCCGATACTTGTGAATTAACAAAAGAAAAAAAAAAACAACACAAAATAAGCAGCTAAGTCTGGAAAAGCAACAATTTCCCACAAACTGTTCATCAAACAATAACATAAAGGGGTTTGGCAAAGACAGCAAAGGAAATGAAAGGGGGGGTTGTAGACACAGTCCCTGCATTAAAGCGGATGGCCACTAATTAAGGAGAATCAATGTGTAGTTCAGTGGTGCTCCTTAGCTCCAAATGGAAGTGATGTATCGGGAGCATGAACCAATGAGGAGCCAACAAAGAAGAGCAAAGCTGGACTCCACATATGGTAAGCAGCAGGCGGGATAACACTCCATAGAGTGATTACACCAGGTCTTCCAGATACTGCATGTGGCCTACCTAGGCACGGCCTCAAAAGAGAACCTTGCAAATGAATGATTGTGGTCACATTGTTTCAAGAATAAGACTCTCCCAGTGTTAAATAAGTGCAGAGACTGTCTTCACTTCAGCCGTTTCCCTAATGAAAATTGCAAAAAACACAGTTGATGGACAGAATGTAGAACAATGTCATACATTCACCCCAGTACAAGGATCTGGGCCTAAATCCATAGTTTGTTTGCACTCCGCACCACCCTGGGTTAGACAATGGCTATATGCAAATCAGCTCTGACCCTGTGCCTCATGGGAACAGTCCAGTCCGAACTACCAAGCCATGGCTTTCCCAGACCGGAATCAAGCATCCAAGGACCGGTTTCTGGCTATCAGCCTTCATCAGCCTGGATAGCTTGACTCCAGTGGTGCGGAGAGCCTGTTTTTTGCAAGTTTCCCTAATGAAAGCACAAGGAGAACTGTTAAAGCCTTTAAGGGGGGAAAGAAACAGAACAACTAAAATACCATCAGCTGTCTCTCGTCCTAACTGAGTACCAGACACAAGCCACTGGGAGCATTCTTCACACCTCTCACTTAAAGCAGTTTCGCACTGTTAACATATCTCCCACATCCAACTGAGCAGTCGTCATGCACTATCAGTGCATTTGTGATTGAGTGCATGGACAGATGCATGAATGGTTTAATTAATTGAAGCAGTGGCCTAGTACTTTCAGTTATAAATCAGACCCGCTGGTTTTGCCAATGCTTGTTTTTTTATAAGGAACCCCCAGCACAGATGAGTGCATGGCACACCCAAATGTAATCATGCACCATCATTTCAGGTAAGGCCTAAAATTGCCAATGATGATGAAATACCAAGTCTTAGAAAGAGTCAGTGGGTGAGATTTCTGGTCCAACAGAGGTTCCCTGGTTGAGCACAGGCCCCTGTTCCCAGTAGATAATGTAGGCCCGGTAGTAAGGACACCTCTATCATCTAGCCAGGAAAGCAGATACCAAGTCTGACAAGGCAGAGAACTCCCCTGCATCATTAAAGTAGAAATGGTTCTTATAAACCGCGACAGCAATTACCTTCCAGCGCGAGCTCCTTCCCACCTGCATAATCTGCCCATGAAGCAGTAATGATGCGACGCGGTGCTTTGAGCTCATATGTCAGACACGTCAGGGCGCGACAGCCACCTGTCTGGCAGCTAGACTCCTTAATATGTGTTTTTTTTACTCAGTAAATCATAAATTATCTAACATTTTCAAAGGGGCGGGGGCAGAATCGAGCTGTTTCCTCCAGTCACGAGTGCGCAATGCTGCTACTGTACAAAAGAAACCCCCGAGGTTTTCCTGCACCCGTAACGCAGGTGATGTCGCAATTAGCATGAGGATAAAACCCCAGGCGGCCGGTCTGCTGAGACGAATAACCCTCTTTCCCAGGCAGCTCTCGTCGGGCTGTTGACTGCTCGCTGAGGGGTAGTTGTGCTACGGCTTCATGGACATATTTCATATGCAGTTGAATTGTGGGTGGATGGGTGGGTGAAAGCCGCAGACATCTGGTTTGTTCTGAATTTTTGAGGCTGAAGAGCAGAGGGTGGGACACAATATGCTTCCCGTGCACTTGATCTCCAGGCCCCCAGTGTCCCGTCAGCACCCTCTCTCCTGCTTCCCGCCATAGCATCAACAATAATAAGACAGGCCCCACGAAGCCTCTTTCAAAGCCCTTGCTACCGGGAAGGCCTCATGACGTACTTTTATTTTTTTTTGCCTTGAGGGTGAAAATGACATTTCATATGACATACGTTTATTTATGGGGTTTAATTCGTGCGCGCGAGCCGGTAAATGAGGCACTTGCCCGCCCCTTAATTCCTCCCACCTCTTTACCAGGTTTGGCTTGATTGATGACTGATAAACAACCCAAGCTGATGGCTGTAGAAATGCGCGTTGTTGTCTGTAGATGCCTTCCTTCCTAGCCTGCCTGTATCGCTATCCTATGATGCTGGGGCATTGGGTGTCAGCGCCCCCTGGCGGGCAGTTTCTGACGTCGAGATTTCGGGACGGTGGGGTGTGAATTGGGAAACTGAGTCTGTCTCTGTGCAAAACACTGTAGGTCTAGACATTGTACAGGCTGCCTCGCTCACGCAGACGCCATTCAAGCGCAAAAAGTTGACCTCGCCTTCTAAGCGACTAACAAGGGTAATCGTGAATAAATGCGCATCTAAACAGAATTTGATGCCATGTGGGGCGTTTCATGTGGGGCAGAATACTTTCATGGGATGGGAGAAAGGACACACTTGATCTCAAATACCACCCCATAATTTCCTTGAAAAGGGAGTCACAGGTGGGTAAAAAGGCGGAAGCCGGGTTCGTCAGTGCAAGCAGCCCTGAATTATGCGGCATCCGTCTGCTGTCGAGGGCACGCGAGATGCATCCACCCCCAGCAGCTTCGGTGGCAGCATGTGCCCGTGACTGTGAGTGTGTGACTGACTGGCTGCGTGTGACGGCTGCCTCCTCCCGACTCCCTGCGTGTTCCAGCCATCTCTCCCGCACTTGTTCTCGTAGCCGATGTGCGGTGCCAGCACAGAATCGCATTAACACGTGATGAGGGGCTGCCTCATAAATGGGAACTGAGAGCAGGAAAGAGGGGGCAACAAAAAGAGGCGCGCATACAGGCGGGGAGAGAGGTGCTGGGAGAGGCAGCGAGCACAGAAACACCCAGGGGAGCAGGAAGCGCGCAGTAGGCGCAGGGGGGGATGCGGGGCAGCTGTGTGGAGCACCATCCCTAAGACACTGCGAACAGAGGAAGCCTTTGAAGAGGACGACAGGCAGAAGAGAAATCTCATCTGCTCCACCCCTTGCTGCCCCCACCTCCCCCATGCTTCTGATACGAGACTGACACCTCGTGAAAGAAGAGGTGCCAGCACCCCCTTCACTGCCCCCAGGCTGCCCGCGGAAGAGCCCTTCCTGCCTCTCACTCTCTGCCGCCGGGCTGCCCGGTCTTGCACTGTCGGGGAAGCGGTTTACACCAAGCACCCCCCTCTGCCGGCGTAGCCCGGTACTGCAGCCCGGGAGCTCTCGGCAGCACAGAAGGACCAGCTCTGTCTAAGCTCCACAAAGACAGAGAGCGAAGCATCTCCAGTCCAGGAGGACCACCCCTGCCTGAGCTCCAGAGAGTCAGCGCGAGAGCGTCTCCAGCCCAGGACGACCACCCCTGCTTGAGCTCAGAGTGCCACAGTGCGGGAGCGACTGCAGCCGGAGTGGGGCGAGTGATGTGACCGGTAAGCACTGGGCTCTGGGAGGGGCGCAGTAACAGGTGGCTCCGGTGCGCGCTGGCTGTTTTTGTACTGCACACTTTCTTCTACTTCTCCGGTCTGAAACAGTCTCCAGGGCTTGCCGCAGCTCACAGATGCTTCCCCGGGGCGACACCGAGGGTCGGTGCCCATGACCTGAGGCTGAAACCATACATTAAGAAACTTCGTTCGATGCCTGCGCGGGAGGGCAAATGGTATCCCTAAAATTCGGAAACTGTTTTTCGGTTACAAGCATCTAAGTTCAATAAATAAACGAACTCTGAAACAGGACGAATAAAAGCGTTAAACTGGCGGCTTTACATAGTGCTTAGAAAGCTGGTTATATAAGTACATAATGAATGCTCGCGCTCACACCCTCACTCACAGTCACAAAATATTTATAATGTAATCGCCTGTCTTTCCAGTTGAGCTGCCTAGTTATGTGAGTGTTAACAACATGTCTCAGATGCGCAGCGTAGTCATACTACTGAATGGTTTGTCTGCATTATGCATGTTCACGACACGCGTGTGTATGCACATTTGAGTGTGTGCCTGTGCATAGACGAGAACTCACGAATGCATGTGTCTGTGTCCTCCTCAACGTGTGTGTGTTCCTTTTGTGCGTGAGTGCGTGTGTGCGTGCATGCACATTTGTGCGTTCCTGAGCACGCGAATGTGTGGTTGTTTGCGTGAGTGTTTGTTTCTGGCTGCCTTTTATATGCACTAGCAGTGCTTGTTGAGTTGAAGGGTGACATACGAGCAGCGAGATACGCCTCCAGCATACAATATGAAGATAAATATGATTTATATTAACGATGTTGTTTATCCGGAAGATTAAAGTGTCTTAGATTTTAGTATCATTTTATCGCACATATTGCTCGCACGTGCCCCTGTTCGATAAGCGGCGTGCCTTGATGTTCAGCCGTTTGGGTTAATTCTGTCACGTAGCCTGCACAAAATGAAATATAACAGACTGCCTGTCACGTGACTGTTCCGTGTCAGTGCCATCTCTCTTTTTAATAGATTATTTGGAGAGGAGGCCGTGTGAAGAGGAACTGATAGATCTCCGCATTGCCTGTGTCAGCCACTAGACAAGACGTCTTTGTTTCATCTGCAGCCTGGTTACCGCCAGAATACTGCCACTCAGACTGATGCTACCTTCGGGGTACTTTTATTTCAATTTATACCTCTTTACTGGCCGTCCGCAGCGACACGCTGAACAATATCGATTAACCCGTGAAGCCATTATGCGGCTGACAGATGGAAACCAGCCGTGCCCGGGAAGTGGAAAAACACGAGAAAGACGCAAGACAGAGCAAAAGTGAGGGTTGGTGCACCCACGGTCTGCGGGCCGGTCTTTAAAGACAAAAGGTCAGGGGTTTATGCTCCACTGGTGTGGCTGGTGCAGTTGCACCGGGGCTCAGAGGACTGAGGGTCCCACGAGACCACGATTGGTGCTGTATGTGACACTTCAAACAACGACTAGGGAGCCCCTGCCCTTCCTTGCAATAGGACACACATCATAGCTGCTGCAGTGGGTAGTGTTTTCATGTCCCTTCGCGAACCTTTTTTACGCGTTAGTTTCAAAGCCTCGAGGGACTTTGTGATGGAGATTCTTCCCTCGCTACCCGAGGCGACGGTGTGGAAACAACCGCGCTGATAACCGCCCATAAGAGGCGCAGCACCGAGTACCGTGATGAGGCAGCGCGAGGCTGGGGGCACCCTGGGTCTTTGGAGGCAGGGAGGCCGCTCCCTCGCTGGTTCAGCACCTTGTCTGTGGACAGCGAACTTGGTCGCAGCAAACGCGCAGCTGAAGGAAGGCTGTGCTTCTCGTTTGAGAAATGTGGCATTCACACTGCTGAGCATTGTGGCAGTCGCCAAATTCAAGACAATCTCTTATTGCCGCTCAAGCAAAAACTCGGCCGTCGACCTTCGGGACAGGCCAGTGCTGCCGGACACCTTATACTGCTTCGGGGACCGCGTGCTTTCCTGTTGCTTCCGGGGAAAGTGCTTCCTCCTGCCTGTGATTATGACTATAATGATTATTATCAGTTCAGGGTTATGCTCCCCGGGGTGCATCTTCCCGTGCCCGCCCCTTTGCTGCACCTGTGTCGAATTTTTCATTGCCCTTTGCACTGCGCGCGTGAGCTTGTGGGTGCGCGCGTGCGCGCCTGCATTATTTATGCAGCCCTGCCTGCTTTGTGGAAATGTTGATTATCCTTAATAAGGCCTTGTAGTGCAGATAGACGGGTGCCTCGAATATTGACAGCTGCCCTCTCAGTGGCCGGTAGGACCTTGCACCACAGGGGTGGGGAGGAAGGCGAGGCATTACTTGCACGGCGGGGGTCAGGAGATTTCTGTAGCTTGAAGGTGTGCTGTGCTCTCATTGAAATATTTCCTTATCTTTAGGGTGCGCCTGTGTGTGCATTGTATTGTAACATTTATAAAGCTCTTACTACCCCTTATGGGGCCGCTCAGGCGCGTGCACAGTGTAGTTCTAGAAAGTACCCGAACCCTGCACGTTTGAAAAGACTTTCAGGTCAACCCTAAGGGGAGAGTCCATCAGTTAGAAATCAAGGGTGGCTTATCAGTCTACACACCGAGGAAGGAATCTTAGAGCCTAAATGAATAGCAGCATTCGTATAGCGCACACTACAATTACAGCTGCCTCTTGGCGCATAAGACCGGGATTCGACAGGAGTGTGTTAGTTAAGGTGGTGCTTATGTAAGCGAGGATGGACAGTGCAAGAAACCAGCGTCTCTTGTTCTTTTTCTGCCCCCAGGGTTGGGCGTGGTGAGTTGAGGGGGTTTTGCTTTACTGAGTGTGCTGCCTCCCTCTTCAACGGCTGTTAGGAGGTATGAGGCTAATGTAAGGGGATGCCCATCAGCCACAGTGTGGGTGGAAAGCCTGCATTCTTCTTCCTACCAGCCTCTGCCTCCAAGTCGGTCTGAACCTAGAAGGCTGGCAGACTCGTGGAAGAAAGGACAGAACCGGCAGTCTTTCCTTTCGCGACTGGAGACAACCAATCCCCGCCTGCAGAACAACACCGGCCTTAAAATGTACCCCCAGCAGCGCCTGGGGCTGTGTCGGTCATACCTCTGCTGGACTTGCTGCTACGGGATGAGGATTACATTCTCCACCTGTATTGTGGTTGAAGCACACACAGAGCGGAAGACACACACCCAACCACACTAACCCTCAGACCACACGCAGATTCCCACAGAAGGCCAGATAGAAAGAAGATCACAGGCTGCACAAACACACCCACTACACACAGGCACACGCAGACACAATCACTCACATACACAACTATATACACATTCACAACACGTAGACACACTGGCGGACAGAACTACATATAAACACAGATACCCGGGCACACAAAGCATATGCTTATTCCCATCCCCCACATAGAGATGCAAACATATTAATCTACATGAACATACACACACAAATACAGAAGCACATACAGACAAGCAGGCACTTCCAAGAAAACAATTCACATAGGCAGCGATGAATAGGGAAGATAAAACGCAGAGTGTATGTGTGTGTGTGGGGGGGGGGATGCAGAGAGAGAGAGAGAGAGAGAGAGAGAGAGAGAGAGAGAGAGGATGCTAAGAATGATAGATAGACAGCCGGATGGATGGATGGATGGATGGATGGATGGATGGATGGATGGATGGATGGATGGATGGATGGATGGATATGTTATGTTGTGGTATAACAATGTATTGTGCGCACTACTACCAGGGAGGTTGATAGACAGACAGACAAACAGGGAGGTTGACAGACAGACAGACAGACAGAGAGGTTGACAGACAGACAGACAGCAGACAGACATACAGACAGACAGACAGGTATTTAGGGAGGTAGACTTCATCTTTGGTGGAACACACTAGGAACATGTTCTTTCCCTCAGCAGCGCTCCAGCTCCCTGCCAGCCCCTTCTCTTCGTCTGAATACGGAATATTCCCCTTCCTTGCCCTCCCTTCCGACTCGCTTCCCCCCAGTCACGACGCACGCTTTCCTAGATGATGGGTGTGAGCTCCGCACGGACTCCCGCTCTCTCTGGACCCCGTCCTGTCATGAGCAGCTCTGTCAGGAGTCGGGAGCGCGGCGCGTGCTCTTGATGCCTGTTCTCCGTCTGCTCTGCTGAAAGACGTCCGTCTGTTGTGTAACCACTCTCCCGACGGAGGCTTTGGTGTACACTGCGCCCAGCTCCATGCTTCAGTGTAGTTAGGCGCTTTATTGCACAGTAATGAGGCAAAGGGCACTTCAATGAATGAGGGCGCTGCAAGGCTCAGACTCACTTTCACCGCCAGTTGCAGGTTCAAAGTCGAACTGAACACCGTGCAGTGGGTGCCCCGCCCCCGACTCCAGTTACAAGCAGTCCCTTTGATGTATTGATTCAATGTAAATCTACTGTAATCTATTCTGATTTGAAACTACTTTAACAAAACATGCAAGCGCGACGCGCTTTTCACCGACGTATAGGGTTATTTTGGTTAGCTGCACACGTGTTTGCATTTTCCGAGAATCCGCAACTTAAACAATCTGTGCATTTGGTGCAGCCAAGGGTTTTTACCTCCTGTGGAGCAAATTGATCTTTTTTGATAAAGTGGCCAGATATGTAGGTGGTTTAACGCTAATTGTTCACCGATGCAGGGAAGCGTGCCACTGGGCAAGAGTTTGAATCTGAGCAAGGCAGACTCATACGTGCTTTGAAGACCATACATTAGTAAAGCGCTTTCTCTCACCCATTCTATGGGGGGAGGAGACAGAATCTAGAAGGAAAGCTGAGCTCCCTGGTAGTAGCGTTTCTACGGCGGTTATTCCCGAAAGAACGACTTTTAATAGAATGTATGTTTGCATTCTTTGTAACCGTTTTCACTAGTGAGCTGTGGGGGCACCAGTAGTAAACCACGGGCACACTTGGCTAGTACTGCGTGCGCGCCTTCTCCATGCCAGCTGGTCTCATGGATTGCGTCGTGACAGCTCCAGGCGTACAATCGTAGATTTTAAATCAAAAGGGAGCCCAAACTGCCTAATCAATAGAATTATTCATTCCATAAATTGCTGCTCGCGACAACACGAAGGAATGCCTTAAAACTCAGCGCTTAGAATGTAGCCATCAAAGTGACGTGCCGCCTCATAACCTCCTTTGCTGCTGCTTACCTACATAGACGGGCAGTGCTTTACTTGGGGCGGGTTCTGCCGGTGTTATAAAAAGCGCAGACATTAACATCGCTCCCTAGTTGGCCCTGTGTTTGTCACGCACTAGCAGAAAAAGAATAGAAAAGTGCATTGTCTGAAAAAGAGACAGGCAAGAGGGTGTACTTGGCTCGCCTCCTGACCTCTGCCTGCACAGGTCCAAGACGAGGGACTGGCGCAGTAAGACGTCCCGGGCATTTTTTATTTATAAATCCGGTCCGATCCATTCTTTTTGTTGATACATTGGATGTGGAAACCAGTTAGTTTAGTAGTCAGGAATGGCTGCAACGCCCTCCGTGCCCACTGGCACAGGTATAGCAGAGGGCGAGTTACTAGGCCAGGAGGCAGGCAGCGCTCACTTACGTAAGGAGGGGGGAGGGGTGTTCTGAGAATATCTCGCTGCGCCATATCCACGTGCCAGACAGTTGCATTGTTTAAATAAAAAATGTTGCACGGAAATGAACGGTGATCAGGCTGTACAACGCGCTGATCACTGGATCGACGTTTGTACAGTCCAATCAATCATTGTTCATTTCTGTGCATTTCTGAGGATATAAATGTATTCTCAAGTCTCGCAGACACCCGCAATTTCCAATGTGTTCGTCTGGCTGTCATCGCCTCGCCTTGTCCCGCCTGAAGCACTTACGGATGAATGCACAGTGCAAGCTCACAATCACCGAATGAAATTCCGATGTCACACATATGGGCCGGGTGGAGGTGCTATGCTGTTCATGATCTGTTGTGCTGAGTCATGTTATCCTAAAGCAGGACCCGCCTACCTAAGAGCTGAGATAAAGTATCCCAAGGAGTCTGCGTCAGATGCACTAGATTTACAGGGAACGGGTGTGCTGTCACCTATGGAAGACCCCTCAAGTGTCCTCTGTTCATGTATAAGTAACTCACCCAGATGTTTTCCTGTGCATTTTGAGGCTTTCAGGCCAGTTTAGCCAACTGTGAAATCAGAACTGCTTGCCCCAGCACGCAAAGACTCAGCCAAGTTGTTTTGCTGTGCATTGTGGGACTTGTAGCCCTGTTTACCCAATTGAAGAATTAGAGCTGCAAGTCTCAGCACACAGAGCTGCACCCAGATGTATTACTGTGCATTTGGGGTCTTGTGGCCCTGATATCCAATTGTAAAATCGGAGCTACAAGTCCCAGCCGCAAAGCTGCAGCCATATGTTTTGCTGTGCATTTTGGGGCTTGCAATCCTGTCTATGTATAAAACCAGAGCTGCGAGTCCCATCATGCAAAGCCACAGCCAGATGTTTCACTTTGTTTCATTCTTGGAGAATATAGTTCTGTTTATAAAACCAGAGCTGTAAATCCTAGCACCTAAAGCCACACCTATACAGGATGAGCTACTCACGAGCTACTCATGAATGGACCTGGTATTCTTGAGAACTTTGCTAAGGGGGGGAAATAATTCCAGCATCATGGCTGCCATGACAAGTGGGTCACAGTCAAATGCTGGGGCTTTTTAACATTAGCACTGGTGGTGCCAGGCCTTGTTTACATTCATTATTGTATGCAGGTATCCATAACTTTAAACATGCAAAGTGCTGGGCCCGAACAGGGGAGTGGCAATCAATCATGCAGCGGGTGCAGTGGCACCAGGGCTCTGAGATTCAGGAGGCCCACTCTATTCCAATCGTAGCAATTTTTAATTACTGCCTAAACTGGGAATGGGGGCTGTTTTCCTTGCTTGCTTTAACCCCTCCCCTCCTGATGACGGAACCGCTCTGTCATCAGCTGCGGTGGCGCTGTGCTGATGACGGAGCGGTTCCATCATGGCCCGCCCGACGCCCCTGCGCAGCGAGAATTCCGCGCCTGCGCTGAGCGTTCTATTGAGCGGGTGGGGCCATGACGGAACCGCTCCGTCATAAGCACAGCGCAACCGACGCTGGTGACGGAGCGGTTCCGTCACCAGCATGCGCCTGCTGCATTTCTGCCCCGCCCCCCCAGCACTGCGGCGGAATAGCCGCCGCAGTGAATGGGTTAAGGACTATGTTGCCCTTGCTATGCTACTGTGCCTTAAGAAAACATAAGTGGGCCAATGTGACCCTCCTGCCATGGGGCTAGTTGACACAAATGCCACACTACTCTGGCAAAATTCAATCTTTCTTACATGTGCCAGAAAGCTCTGGAGCTGAAATCATTTGTATGGATTCATGTGATCAGGGTAATTCCTGCCCTGAAGAAACACAGTAATGGAGAACCCTCTTTGAAGTAACTTGAATATTAGCAATTGTACTCTTAGACCACGTGTGGCAGAAATCGCAGAGAAGCCTGACCATATTTTGTATAGTGCTTGGCAATCTCAAGCTGTCCGTGCCAGGGATGAGTAGTGTTTGCATCGTTTTCCTTCTGGAATTTGCATACTTCCATACATAATTCATTGTGCTTGTGGCTGGAGAGCCGGCCCAATTAAAGGCGTCACGCATAACTCAGGACCACTGGAATTATGTCATTATGCGGCTGTGTTTTTTCTGCATAATTACAGATTTGCAGCATTTGCCACATAATCCATCATTTGATGTGCAATCTGCAGATTTTACTACAAAAGATGCTTGCAGGTCCAACCGTTCAAAAGTTACAAAAACGCAGCAGCACCTGTTGCTCTGCTGTGAAAGGCCCTTTGCCTTTACAGCTTGAAATGGGAAAAAAGAAGTGCAGTTACCCTGTACCAGAGTACCTGCTTGTTTCTGACAAGTGCCGGTACTCTCCAATTAAAAGTATTACGTCTCTCTTGAGAAGTGCCGGTACTCTCTCTCTCTCTCAAAATAAAAAAGCGCTGATACTCACTTCAGAGACAGTACCGGCCTATTTAAAACACTGTCCTTTCTGTTGCTTATTGCTACATTTGGGTGTTAAAGTGGTTCTAATGTGGTGCAACCAATGCCCAGACAGTGTTAACAAGATAAAAAAAAGTCAAATAATGAAGTAATATTATCACAATAGGTGTCAAATTACGCAGCAGATTTTGCCTTTTCTTGCCGCATAATTTACTCAGCCATCCCGCATAATTAGCAAACCCCCACCTCCACGCAAAATTACAGAGACCCTGCGCATAACACGGGGTCAAGGAAGCTTGGGCCTTATTTATGGAAAGTGAAGCATCGCTTCGTGAAAACAGTGATGCGTCACTTTCCACTGCGCTCCCTCTGCGACATTAACGATGCGTCATATTTACAGTATGACGCATCATGTCGCAAGGAGTTGCAGATACGTCAGTATTTCTGACGTATCTTTAGGCGCAAAAGTGACGCATTGCTGGAGTGTGTCACAAAAGTGCCTCAACTCCAGCAATGTGTACTTTCATATGGGCAAGTCCGATGTTGTTAGTGCCTGCGTCAGTCTTATGCCTGCCATGAGGCAGGCGTAAAATTTTGATGCATTAGCGTCCAAGAAATGGTGCAGTGAAATCTTATAGATTTCACTGCGTCACTTCTATCACTCTTTCTTGCTTCAAAACGCCCCCTTCCATACATTATACCCGGCACAGGTATAATGTGACGCAGGGGTTTATAAAGGGACGCATCTACCTAGATGTGTCACATTGTAAATATGGTGCAACAAGGCACATTTTTTACTCCGCTGGTGCGTCACAAAAAGTGACGCACCAGCGGCGTAAAAGTGACGCAAGGGCTCTTAAATAAACCCGCTAGTGTGCCACCTATGCGCAGATAGAACGTTTCCCCCAGGGCCTCTTTAGCCAGTAGATAATCCCCGTTCACATAGCCAGGAGCATAGCTATCATTGGCGCAGCAGGAGCAGCTGCACCGGGGCCCACACAACTCTGATTGTTGGTGTATGTCACAGTTGAAACAGCCGTCGGGAGTTCATTCCTTCCTTGCAGTAGGTCCCATGATGACGTACTGGCTGCACCACCGCACTCGGTCGTGTGCAGGGCACTGCACCCTCCGTGGCACCGAGCCCTAGGCGGCCCAGTCACACGGCGCGGTGAACCCACAGCACCAGCCCGTGTCCCCGGCGCCCTCACTCACGCCCCCAGCCCGGGGCGCTGACACTTCTGGCTGGGGCCCTGTTAATTGGCACAAGTCTGCACCCGGGAGGGGGCAGAGGAAGCGGCTCCCCGTTGTTATGGGGATGCTTCTGGTGACAGTCCCTGAGGAGAGAGAGAGAGTGCAGCGCGGGCCCGGCGCTTGTGTGAACACGGGGAGGGGTGGACCTGGTGAACTCGGTCGGCCTGATCTGTTTTCCCATGTTTACCCGGAAGGGTCACGGGGCTGACTGGCAGGCGCCAGATAGTGTATGAAGAAATCACACATGTTCCCACCGCCACACACAAATTGTGTGCGAGCCGTGTATGCACTTCATTGGATGGGGAATAATAGTGCGTTTTCACGAGACTTGATGTTCGGGCTTCTGCTCTGACGGCGGCGTATAACCCAGTCAGAAGCCAGCGGCGAGCACATATCCTTACAGATTTTACAGAAAGAATTGTATGCATTAGTAGTGTCGACTAACTGTGACGAAGTGTTGACGACATAATAATAGCACTATATCCCCCTTTATGCTTATTAAAAAGCCAAGTGCAGTGACCTCGTCAAAACGCCACGAAGAACAAACCCGCAATCACATCCCGGCCCTCTTATTATAGAAATGGTTGAACAGCCTTTTATCGCAAGCCGAGGTTTTACTTTTTGTCATAGACTAGTGTACGAATTACATATCAAGCACAAAACAAAGATGGGTGTAATACCGGATTCACCCAACAGGAGTCGCGCTGTCGGTCTTTTCCGCAGAGAAGAGTTCTCCGACACATAACGAAGATTAACCATGATAACTTGTATGAGGACCTTACTAAGCAAAGTAAATACCTTATTCCTATGGAAATATTGGTTGCACGTTTTATGCGGTATATAAGTTGGGTAAAGGTACGTGCTGACAAGAAATCTCTGATCCCACAGCGCCCCCAAGAGTACGGATTTAGGTATGACGCCTAAACGGCACGTGCCGCGCCCCCAATCTGAGGAGCAGCGACCATTGGTGCTGCATGTGCAGTGGCACCGGGCCCAGAGCCAGAAGGGTCTGTTTGATCCATGAGATTTGGTTTGTTTTACTATATCAACAGCAGTCAATAGGGGAGGGGGGCGGTCATTGCTTGCACCTGGCCCAAGACATCTTTGCTAAGCTAAAGAGTTCACTGCATTTAAAAGTTCGGGCAATGCTTTTATTTGTTAACCTTTATCCCCTGCCCTGCTCTTTACCTGGGCATCTCTAAGGGATAACGAAGGCGAAAGACATTTCCGTCACACCCAATCTTATCGATTCCGCAATGCTTCAATATTTCCCAAACCACAGCTGAATAACATCACATCCTGTATGCGCGGGATTTATAGAGTGCAAACATGTATTTCATCAACGGAGGACGCTATAAAATAAACGTTTGTCGTCTGTTTTACAGCGCCAAGAAAACACCTTAATTGTGCGACATAAATGGCACGAAATAACAAAATATAACAAACTGTGACGTAGCAGAGTCTAGCAAACCATTATATCAGTGAAAAGGAATAACTCCGTACAGCAAAACAGCCTGTATTAAACGGATGCTACAAATGAAAAGTCGGTTGAGAGGCGCGGCCCTCTGAACTGTGGCACGGAATTTGTTTTTAATGCACAAAAGCAAAAATATAAATCTTCGTCCGCTCACGGGGGCAGAGCAGAGCTCGGCTCTCAGAGCAGAGGGGGGTCCCAACGCAGAGACGCGTGACGTAGATCAGAAAGGTAGCTCCATTGGTCGGTGTTCACGGAAGACAGCTGGACTGAGGACACCTCCCTCGCCCCCCACCCCTCGCCAGAAGTCATGGTCTTGACACAATCGTTTTTAAAAAGGGCTTTGAGAAATAAAGCATGCAGGAAGCTTCCTTCAGGAGCCCTCGGTGCAGTGACGTCACCTGTCTAGACACTCGCCTGGCCAGAAGCCCGTGTCTGCCCTTCCCATCCCTGGCGCTTTTCTTCGCACTCCCATTTCACAGTTTGATTCCTTTCAGCCTTTCCAACCCATGTGGCTGGCATTGCTGGCAAACCTCTGCAGCTGCAAGCCTGCAGCCTGCGGAGAGTTTCACCA
This sequence comes from Lissotriton vulgaris, assembly GCF_964263255.1. Taxonomy (NCBI): domain Eukaryota; kingdom Metazoa; phylum Chordata; class Amphibia; order Caudata; family Salamandridae; genus Lissotriton; species Lissotriton vulgaris. The sequence goes on from NC_141694.1 coordinate 661,458,970, forward strand.
TTCACCCTGCGTCCTTCACGAATCTTTTTTTATACTACAGCTGAGTATCCCCACCTGGGGAAGTATTACACACAGAACCTCAGGAGCCTGACGGGCATATGCCCCGCTTGCTGTAAGACAGATGGCACTGGCACAATGCCACGCGGGCTTCCCCTCATTTGCATGGATGTGTGGACCTGTGTAAATGAGGGAACACTTTGCCTCTCTGCCCGCCCCGTATTATAGACATCAGCACAGAGGCAAAAAAGCTGCCAGGGGAAGCGTACAAAAGATGTGCACAGTCAGAGCGCCTCTGAATACGGTCCATCCAAGGGTGCCACCTAAAAACTAGGAAAGGGGGTCTCATGGACCACCAAAACATCCCTTGCTCAGGGTGTTGTCACTCACTGCACTCACCTGCACAGTGGCAGCTGCTATGGGGCAGTGGTGGTGGGGAGGGCAGGATGGGCAGGCGAAGGGGGGGGATGGGGGGGGGGACTTAAAAAAGAAATACAATTCCACTTAGCTGGCCGCCGCCTTTCTTCCGTTCTTCTTCCGTGGACGACACAGGAACAGGAAGCACACAGGCTTCGAGACTCCCCTAGCCAATCACGATGATGCTCATAGCAGCCTTGTGATTGGTCTGAGCGCTGTGATTCGGCGCTCAGATGGGGTCTGAGCCTGTGCATGTTCTCCACCCAGTCTGGAATACAGCCTGGGTGGAAAACATGCAAAGTGCTCATGAATGTTTCACCGGCCCAAGATGGCTGGCCAAACAGTCATGCACGCTTAAGTGCACATTCCACTCCTCCCCCTGCTGGCTGACAGCCAAGTCTGGCTCCGGCCCTTAAACAAAACTGGGCCAGTATGGGAAAAAAAAATGTTCATACCGCTGTATTATTATAATTTAGTGGAGGAGCTGCCTCTGCACTTGCACAGTACTCACATGCAGGGGGCTCTCTGCCACCCTTGAAAGGTAGGCCGCATTGAAGCCTAGAAAGGCAAGATGCAGAGGATGCTTCAAACAGCCAGACTGACTTTCACTAACGCCCTGTTCCCAGGAGTGAGTCTGGAATAGCCCTGGAGGGCATGCATTAACAATAAGAGGGGGTACTAACTCCGTCTGCACCCACTGCACCAGTTCATGGTGTACTACATCACAGACCAGGGAAATTCAACCTTTACATGGTACAGGCCTTAGTTGGCAGATAATGTTCTGTAAGTAGTCCTGTCTTAATTTAGGTTTAGTTGTTATTTACCTATAAATAAGATATTTTTACTTATTAAAATATGTTTAATTGTGACTGAGCATACCTTACTCCTAAAAATTCTTGCAAAAGTTGCTCCTAAGCCTGTAGTAAGAGACAATACTTATAGAAAATTCTTGGTGAATCAGGTCCACCAAGCAGTCTGGCAGACTCATAGAAAAACTGACTGTTGTAGTAATCTCTGTGCCTTACTGTCTGACCCTAACCACTATCTGTGGATGGTTTAAAAAGTGAACTATGATTGAGCGTAGCGCTGTCAAAAATATGTACTTGACACTTTTCCATCATTCGGAAAAATATTCTCATGTAGATTCTCTTCCACGCATCCAGACTAAATATGGGATATGCCACGACATTACCAATCCTAAGAGCTCAACTTATAACTCAAATTTCTAAAGAACACTTGCTGGAAATCATTGGAAATGTTGGCAAATATTGACAAAGCTTTGATTGTGCAGCCTCTCCCACATTTGCTGGGATATTTCCACAGGACTCATTTGGAAATTTAATTTCCCACCTCTCAACCCCCTCACTTAGGGAAAATCAGTACATCTAGTAGTGTTTCTCCAAGGGCCCTCAGAGTCCATCAACGTGGACAGGCACTAGTTCACTGAATCCAAATCTGGCATTCACAGGGTCAGAGGACAATTTCTGTGCACCTGTTTGTTCCAAAGGTGAGCCACAGGTTTTAGGAATGGGACCTTCTTGAATGAGGACAGCCGATGGATCTGCTGCCTTTTGGAAGTGCCCTTAACTTAGTAGCTTCTGAATCATAGACCTGACCGTCCACTGCCTGCGATTTTAAGAACCTTGCAGAACTGCGTCACTCAGCACCACTGCCCACCTGCGGTGCAGCGCTGCCTCCCTGACTGGTTCATCCATCAAGTGATGATTCCATTAAGACTTATATTCAGGGCCACCGGAATTGGCAGGAGAGTACCAAATTATGTGACAGGGTTGACACATTTTGCAGCAAGAGACGGCAAATTAATTATGCAACATAAGGTCGCACATTTTTTGATAGTATTACTTCATTATTTTGTAATTTTTGCTCATGGTGATATTGTCTGGGCAAAGATTTCGCCTCATTAGTACCAGTTTGACGACTTAATACAGAAATAAGCAACAGCAAGATGACCAGTTAACCTTTAGGAAGTTCCTTCCACAGCGCGCAAACGTGTCAGAGCATTTTTAGCAACATTTAATCCGTTTGATCTTGAAACAATTTTTTGGTAAAAATCTTTAGATTATGCAGCAGATGATAGATTATGTGGCAAAAGAGGGGAATCTATAATCATGCGGGAAAAAAACCTGCAGACACAAAATTGCATAATTCCAGTGGCTCTGCCTATATCGGTCACCTTTGCAGCAAGTGAGTCGAAATGATGGTGCCACTAGACTGATTTTTGTACGTATTAGCATTAAGCAGGTCTGATTAGATATGTCTTTCTATCTGGATATACAGTGCTAGGGCTCCAGAACTCACAGGCATTGAAATATTGGCACTCAAGGGCCCTTGGTTCAGGATTAGTGCATATTGTTAGTGAACAGGGGTTTTGTGGTGACTTTCTGCTGGACGGTTTTATTTTCCGTCTCAGACTCTTGTGAACAAGATCAAGAATGGCTTTCATTATATCACAGATCCGAATACATCGCGTCTGTAGTTTGATATTTTCCCCTGATGGTTCACAGCCCTTCAGTGTCTTCGAATTTTTGGAGTAACAAGCAGTTTTGATCATGTGAAATCTAAAATGGTAAATATAACCGAATTGTCTCTCTAGAGCACGTGTACATAGGGAATAAGTGGCCTAGAGGAAATTTCATCTGCTCAAGAAATGTTTGATATGAGGTTTGTTGTAAAGACACTGGCCACGCTGAATGTAAAAAAAAAAAATGCTTCCCCATAGCCAACAACACACGTGATGGAAACTGCATAGTTGCCATTTTTCTCAGTTCCATGCTCCTCAAGCCCATCTTTTTTCCTTTGAATTCTGGGACTTGTAGTCCTGTTTTACAATTGAGTAAACAAGGCTACAAGTCTCAGAATTAAAAGAAAAAACCCGGATGGAGCGCTCATCACTCTGGGAACTGAGAAACTTGTAAGGGCTGAAGCTGGTTTAAGGCAGATAATCTGAGCCTAGAACATGGGATGCAAAATGTGCATTGTGATTGGCTGGAAACGCACCGCTCCTTGAGGATAGAGGGCTTTGGTTGTCAGGGGCGCACCAATATCAAGGGCAAAGGCAATTACAATAGCTGAAGCCAGTTAGCACGGGCACGTTGCAGTGCACAAAAGCCTGAATGGCTTGAAGGCCAAACAGACCCTTTGTTCTGAGCGTTGGTAAATGAAGGGCTGCGGATTTGCCTACAGGCTCATCTGTTCCTCAGTCAAACCGTTAATTAACTGAGTGGGAAGGCTGCTGCCAGTCAACATCACTTAGATATCGAACAAAGATATGGCCGTCTCTAGGTGCCTTAAGTGATAATGGCCCCCGTTGATGGCATTACCATCTCGTATTGCCCTTGGGTGCACACTGGGACAAGAATTCATTGTGACAAGTGAATCCCTCACGCGTAGACACGTATTTCTTGGTTTTCTTGTCTTATTAAGAGGGGTCTGAGTCACAGAGATTGTTCTGTGAGAATGAATGTCTTTCTCGAGATTTATGTGTGACTTAATCATATGTCCAGAAGAAATACTTTCTTACTCGCAGTGCTCATAAGTAAACATGTCAAATTGGTGAAAACTAGGGGTGGGTGTAACAATCGTAGTTCCTTGTAGCATAATCAATCAGAATTACCTAATGATCCCATGAGATTATGCTTGAGTTATGGAAGAAGAAATTCTGTGTTTAGCACTACTTCTTAGCGCAAAAAAACCCCTGTGTGCAAAATGGACATGAGGGTGCATCTTGGGCTACGAAATAGTGGTAAATGTAACAGGACACGGATAGCGGGCAGAAGCAGATGGCACAGATTGGGGTTGCAGGGCGGTGGTGAGGGGGCAGCATTGTGATTGGTAAGAACAAAGGCTCCACTGACCAATCATATTGCTGCAATGCAGCACTGTGATTGGTCTGAGCGCGGTTGTTCGGTGCTCAGCCAGGGACTGGGGGCCTCCGCATGTTCTCCACGCAGGCTGTAATGCTTACCAACCCAGTTTGGACTAGCCATATGCAACTCAGTCTTGACTCTGAAGCCATGAGAACAGTCCAGCCTGAACTGCCAAGCCAGGTTCTCCCTGGACCAGAAAAAAGAATCCTGGTACTGGTTTCGGGGTATCACCCCTCATCAGCCAGTTTAGCTTGAATCCAGTGGTGCAGCAAGCAAGGGACCCATGTCTGGACATACGTGTCCCACTTAGGCGCACCTAGCAACATCACATATAAAATGATAGATGTTGAACATTTTCAAACACTTACCCTCAGTCACAGATCGGGGATTAATCCATCATTATTTTGCTTACCACATCATCCCAGTTTGGACCCCGCCAAATGCATCAGTCTTGACCCTGCCCCTCAAGGGAACAGTCCAGCCTGAACTGCCAAGCCAGTTCCTCCCTGGACCGGAATCAAGCATCCTGGGACCAAATTCAGAGTTTCGTCCCTCATCAGCCAGACTAGCTTGAATCAAGTGGCACAGTGAGCAAGGGTCCCACATCTGGATATACCCTATGCCACTTAGCACGTATCTAGCAACACCACAAAATAAAAAGATGGATGGAGTGTTGAAACTTTTCAACCATTTACCCCCAGCCACAGATCTGTGTTCAATTCATCATTATTTATCATGCCGTATGCTAATCAGTCTTGACCCTGTTCCCCATGGGAACAGTCCAGCCCAAACTGCCAAGCCTTCCATCCATCATCTTTATGTGTTACAATTTCGCCCTAAGTGGGAAGGGTATGCCTAGATGTGGATCCCATGCTCGCTACACCACTTGTTTCAAGGTAGCCTGGCTGATGAGGGTTGAGACCCCAAAACTGGTCTCAGGATGCTTGTTTCCGGTCCAGGGAGGACCAGGCATGGCAGTTCAGGCTCTACAGATCACATTGGGGGCAGGGTCAAGGCTAATTTGCGTATGGCTGGGTCCAAAATAGAATGGCATGGCAAGCAAAATAACAATAGATTAAACTTAGATCTGTGACTGGTGGTGAATGGTTGACAGTGTTCAGCATTCTATCCATCATCTTTATGTGTTGCATTTTCGCCCTAAGTGGGATGGGTATGCCCAGAGGTGGGTCCTGTACTTGCTATGCCTCTGGTTTCAAGCTAGCCTGGCTGATGAGGGGTGAGACCCTGAAACCGGTCCCAGGATCCTTGTTTCTGGCCCAGGTAGGACCTGCCCTGGCATTTCGGGCTGGACTGGTCCCATGGGGAGCAGGGTCAAGGCGATTTGCATATGGCTGTGTCGAAACTTGAATGGTGAGGTGAGCAAAACAACAATGGATTAAACCCAGACCTGTGATGAGGGGTGAATGTTTGACAATGTTCCGCATTCCGTCCATCATCTTTATGTGTTGCTTTTTCACCCTAGGTGGGAAGGGTATACGCAGGCGTTGGTCCTCTGCTCGCTACGCCACTGGTGTTGAGCTAGCCTGGCAGATAAGGGATGATGCCCTGAAACCAGTCCCAGGATGCTTGTTTCTGGTCCAGGCAGGAAATGGTATGGCAGTTCGGGTTGGACTGGTTCTATGGGGAGCAAGGTCAAGGCTGATTGTCATATGGCTGGTTCGAAACTGGAATGGTGTGGTGAGCAAAATAACAATGGATTAATCCTTGATCTGTGACTGGGGGTGAATGTTTCGCAATGTTCATCATTCCGTCCATCATCTTTATGTGTTGCTTTTTCACCCTAGGTGGGAAGGGTATACGCAGGCGTTGGTCCTCTGCTCGCTACGCCACTGGTGTTGAGCTAGCCTGGCAGATGAGCGATGATGCCCTGAAACCAGTCCCAGGATGCTTGTTTCTGGTCCAGGCAGGAAATGGTATGGCAGTTCGGGTTGGACTGGTTCTATGGGGAGCAAGGTCAAGGCTGATTGTCATATGGCTGGTTCGAAACTGGAATGGTGTGGTGAGCAAAATAACAATGGATTAATCCTTGATCTGTGACTGGGGGTGAATGTTTCGCAATGTTCATCATTCCGTCCATCATCTTTATGTGTTGCATTTTTGCCCTAAGTGGGAAGGGTATACCCAGACATGGGTCTTGTACGTGCTACGCCTCGGGGTTTTGAGCTAGCATGGCTGATGAGAGGTGATGCCCTCAACCCAGTCCCAACATGCTTGTTTCCAGTCCAGGGAAGAACTGGCCTGGCAGTCCGGATTGGACTGGTCCTATGGGGAGCAGGATCAAGGCTGATTTCCATATAGCTGGGCTGAAACCTGAATGGTGTGGTGAGCAAAATAACAATGGATTAAACCCCACAAAATAAAATGATGGATGGAGTGTTGAAACTTTTCAAACATTTACCCCCAGCCACAGATCTGTGTTTAATCCATTATTATTTATCATGCCACGCCCCCCAGTTTAGACCGAGCCATATGCAAATAAGTCTTGACCCTGTTCCCCATGGGAACAGTCCAGCCCAAACTGCCAAGCCTTCCATCCATCATCTTTATGTGTTACAATTCCGCCCTAAGTGGGAAGGGTATGCCTAGATGTGGATCCCGTGCTCGCTACACCACTGGTTTCAAGCTAGCCTGGCTGATGAGGGTTGAGACCCCAAAACTGGTCTCAGGATGCTTGTTTCCAGTCCAGGGAGGACCAGGCATGGCAGTTCAGGCTCTACTGGTCACGTTGGGGGCAGGGAAAAAGGCTAATTTGCGTATGGCTGAGTCCAAAATAGAATGGCATGGCAAGCAAAATAACAATGGATTAAACCTAGATCTGTGACTGGTGGTGAATGGTTGACAATGTTCAGCATTCTGTCCATCCTCTTTATGTGTTGCATTTTCGCCGTAAGTGAGATGGGTATGCCCAGACGTGGGTCCTGTACTCGCTACGCCTCGGCTTTCAAGCTAGTCTGGCTGATGAGGGGTGAGACCCCCAAACTGGTCCCAGGATGCTTGATTCCGGTCCAGGTAGGACCTGCCCTGGCATTTCGTGTTTCACTGGTCCCATGGGGAACAGGGTCAGGGCCGATTTGCATATGGCTGTGTCGAAACTCGAATGGTGAGGTGAGCAAAACAACAATGGATTAAACCCAGATCTGTGATGAGGGGTGAATGTTTGACAATGTTCCACATTCCGTCCATCATCTTTATGTGTTGCATAATCAAAATTCTGCCCAGGCCTAGTGAAAACTGCTTACACAAAATAATTTTCTAATTTAAGTCAGAAATAAGCCATCTAGCTTCTAAGGCAGGAGTAAACCACAATTATTCACATCAAATGGTTTACAGTTATGGCACATAGGCTACACCGTACACACATCAGTGTGCATTTGATGTAATTTAAGGGATAAAAACATCATCTCAGTAGGATTTGTATTGAAGATTTAGAATTTCCTCTCTTGGTACTATAACAATATCACTTTTGTTTAAAATGAAAAACAGAACTTTCCATTTTCAGTGAAATCTGTTAATGTATTTGGTAGCCACGAGATGCCTACATTGTGAACGCAGGTTGCATCTAAAATGGGTTCCCATGGCTCCCTTCGCAAGCTCCCTGCATGTAGATGCGCTCTTGCGTCAGCACGTATGGGGATCTGGGATGCAGGCGCAGCTCCGCTGCCCGAGGCATCCGTATGCAAAATAAGTGCAAATGAGATGTCTTCGGCCTGCAACTGCGGCACGCGGCACGTTGCCCTAATCCTTTTGCACGTAATGAGGAGATCACTGGCACAAACAATAGGTGCTAAGCAGCCCGCTGCTTGTAATTCATCTGTCTGCTTTCCTCTGTAATTCAATACACAAGGGCCTTTGTTTACAGACAAATCTGTTGACTTATAAAGGCGAAAATACCCGAATTCTCGTTTGCTGAAGAAGACCCATGGTATATTAGGCTCGAAGTGAGGTTTGAGCTGCATAAATCAACACAGAAGCCTATTTAACATATTTCCAAATCAAGAAAGCCGTTCTTGGGGGAAAAAAATCCATCAGCAAAGTTAATCCTGCAAAATAACCTTGGTTCCGCCATTTTAAATAGTGCCACAAAGACAGTGAGGTAAGGTCCGCTGTACAGATGTGCATGCAACCTCAAGTCACAGATTCAAATCCCAGCAGGCACATAAATACTTTCATCCTTCCGGGGTGAATAAAAGGATCACCATTGAGTTGGGCCGGGGTGAATATTTGTTGTCAGTTTCAAACAGCTGCTGTGCAGTGTACGTACGTACACTATTATTGAAAATAATGCTATGTAGATGGTAATTTAGTCATCAAAATGTAATATAAGTTCTACTATACACTGTGGGCCTCATTTATGAGGCCCCTTGCGCCGATGGAACGTCACTTATTGTGACGTTCCAATGCCGCAGGAGCCAGCACGATATTTATCAGGCAGCACTAAGCCGCTTTTTTTAGCTTAATGCTGCCTGATAAATATTGTTCCCTTTAACCTCATATGAGCGTCGAACGTTCAGTGCCCAGTGCTGAACGTTCAAAGTCCGAATGCTGGCCCGTCGGCCAACGGTCGTGCGCAGCACTGGCAAGGTAGTGCTCCCGACGACCGTTGGCCGATGGCAGCATTTAAGGGGTTAACGCAGGTTTCTGGTTAAAGGGGAGTGCAATTGGTTTATCCATGGCTTTTTGCCACTGCCTCAGATTTATGAGAAATCGTAACTGAGACAGTTCCAAAGAGATATGCCTCCCCATGGGAGACGTAAGGGATTCTCAGCACACATGGAAACAGGAAACATCTCCTTGTGTTTGTTTTTATGCAGGAAGGTTTGCCTTCCTGCACAAAAACAATCATCCCTTCAACGCAGGCACCCTAGCGCAATGGTGCAAAGGTGCCTGCGTTGGCACATGGCAGCCCATTGTGCGACGGTGCATGGGAAAAGGACAGGAATTCACCATATGTGATAAATACAGCGAACTCCTACCGTTTTCTTTTCCTGGAGGTCAGCGCACCAGGAAGACCTGTGGTGCTACCTTATGGCAAAAACACCGAAAAGAGCTACTCTGCTTGTGCACACTATATAGCTTTTGTTAAAGTCTTACTTTAAGAAAATACTTAAAATGACCAGCACCACTTCATGTGGTGAAGATATACTTTCATCTTGACTGAACAAACATCCTGACAAGGTCAAAAGTCTTATCTGGTGAGAACACACAAAACGCACCCCCAACAATGTCTTTGGTACTTGATAGACATGGCGCCCATCCGTCATTGCCATTTTTCAATCACTATGTTCAGGAAATTATAGGAAGGGTCAGGCCATAAAACCTCATAGATTTCTAGAAAAGACATTCATTAAAGTAGTTTTATGCTGGTTTTCAAATCAACAGTTTTGCTGAAAACAGGGTTACCCTTTCAGGAAACAATTCAATCTCACAATAGACACGAGTGGTCAATTCACAATAAGAATGGTTGGTATTATATGTGCCTTTGATACTTTAAATAAGAGCACTGTTATGTTATGTTATGTTATGTTACGGTGCATTTTTATAGCGCACGGCTACTCTAAAAGAGTGTCCCGGCGCTTTCCACAGGCAACTTACAGTGTCAAATCAACATAACAAGTAAGACAGAACCCCAAAAAAAGAGAAAGAAAGAAAACCCACCTAAACAGAATGATTAAAAAGCCAAGTCTTCAAATTCTTCCTGAATTGAAGCAAGTTGGGAGTGCTGCGGAGTGCCAATGGAAGCGCATTCCACAGCTGGGAAGCCTTGAGGCTAAAAGAACGCCCCCCAATACGGGCCTTCCTCACGCGTGGGACCACCGCAGTGAACAGGGATTCTGAACGCAATGAGCGAGCTGGGCGATAAAAAGCTAGTCTTTTCTTCAGGTATCCTGCGCCTGAGCCAAACAGAGCCTTGTGCACCAGCGTCAAGGATTTAAAGACAATCCGCTTCCGGATAGGAAGCCAATGGAGCGTCTGCAGCAACACCGAAGCCCGTGCTCGTCTATGCAGACCAAAGATTGCCCGGGCTGCCGAGTTCTGTGCCACCTGCAGACGCTGAACCAAGTAATCCGGGAGGCCTAAGAAAAGGGCGTTAGCGTAATCTAGCCTGGATCCGATGAGCGCCTGCACCGTAATCCGTCTGTGCTCTGCAGACAAAAGGGGTAGAAACTTGCGGAGCATTCTGAGGATGCCGAAACAGGTGCCGGACAGGCCAAGGATGTGCGTTTTCAGAGAGAGTTTATTGTCAAGCTTAACACCCAAGCACTGTTTAAGAATGATGTCGGTGATTGTTGGGATATATTTGACTCTTTAGTGAAAGCCATCTCAACATCCGTCTTGGACCCACCACTGCAATTCAATCCAAAATGCTTTATTTGGACCACCGGGCCATGAAAGTGCAAATACAATATATAAAAAAGTGTAAAGAAATAAACAACGTTGAAATAATTTGAAGTTTGTTATCAAAGGTCTTCAGTAAATATTAAAAAGTTTATTATAAAAGTAAATTAAAAGATTTTAATACATCTAAGTTCAAAACACAATGAAATGGAATATCTCCTGTGAATTAAGAAGGCGGTAAAAGCGTTCTTCGCTGCAGCCACACTACTGGCCCTTGGCTCAAGACTCATTATGAAGACCCACTCAAAGAAGCATTGTAAAACGTTTGCTAGAGCTACAGTACCATTGATAGTCCACCACTCAATTCAACTTTGATTGGGTCAACAGCAACACATATTATGAAATGACAAGTGCTCTGTGATGATCTACCCAGACCACTGACAAAACCGCCCAAAACGAATGACATTAAGCAGGTTCTAAGGTAGTTAGTGGAGAATTGGCTTTGTGGGGCTCACCTTCGTGCATGAGATCATGTATGACAAAGCCTCAAATTACCTGTGGCATGAAATTAAATCAATATCTTGGTATAAAGCGTAGATAGGGTAGAAACATTGTTTTAATGATACAAAAAGTTAACCAAGCCTGGTCAGGAGCAAGAAGATTCCTATTTTTCAAGGCTAAACCGCAAAATTTGTTTATTTTCTAGTAAGGATTGCCAGGTATGGAGAATATTGGTAGCTGAGATGTACTGGGGCACGAATTTGCATGGATCTTAGATATTTGGTGTGCTTGATTACCCAAAATCAACCATATAAACAAAATTTAACAACTTTTGCTGTGTTTGGGTGTTTATGATCTGTCATGGACTATTTTCACTCTTATACATCTTTCCCCTTTTTTTGAAAAATGCAGATGAATATATCACTGAAGTTGATGGCAGAGTCTAGAAAGATGCACTGAAGCAGGAGATTTAGGTGGTACAAAGGCACAAGTGATGTCTGTCAGTGAAAGGACATAAAATTGAGATCAGGATTGATGACGTGTACTTTAGAGTGACACACAATGGTATTTATGTGCACTTTGCAGATCTGAGACCATGAGTTGTAATCCAAAGGGGCTTTCTGTTGACTGTCTTTATCCAATACGTATACAAAACAGTGATGGAAGGAATGCTTTAATTAATTTCAGCCACAGGTAATCAATGGGGCTGTATCCCAATCCATCGTTAATTTGCATACCATGATGCCAGATGTGGGTCCCGGGCTAACTGTGCCCCTGGAGCCAAACTATACCTGGCTAAAGAGGCCTAATAAGGGTGAAACTGGTCTTAGGTTGATTGTGTTCCAGTTCAGGGATGACCTTGCCTGGCAGTTCTGACTCGACTGTTCCCATGAGAGTTAGGGTCAAGATTGATTTACATATGGCAGGGTCCAAACTGAGGTGGCATGGTGGACCAAAAATAATTGATGGGGATGCAGCCCGCATGATTGCCAGTGGCTGAGATTATATCAAGCATTGCATTCATCAACTCGTTCTTTTTGGATTTGACTACCTTTATCCAACACAAAATCTACAAGGCATGACAACACTTCACTTAAGCAGCACAAGTTATAAAGAAAGATTTGGTACAAGTTATTAACATCATTGTCCACCTGCTACAACTCCCTACATTTTCACAATCTGCAATTGTACCTGGGTCTCAAATGCCCATGAATCCGTGACAAGCAAGTAGTAGTTCTACTTGAGTATCTTCTCCCATGTTTATGGTTTGGCACAGTATGAAATACAAGGACAGGAGGAAATACTTAGCGATTCACTCTTGCATTGCACTAAAGTGGTAAATTGTATGTGAGGCATTTATATGTGAGGCATGTTGCCACCTACATCAGTTGCATGAGACATCTTCTTAATGTTTCTAACACCTTGAGATGAACTTTGCTAGTGCAGTGCACGTAGACTTGACATACACAAAATGTAATAGTTCCCACCATACGTTTGCTACTTAAATCATCGAATTAGTCTCTGTGAGATAAAAGGACATGAAAAATGTAAGGAAAACAAATATTATGTGAAATATGTGAAACTCAATAATCTGGGATTATGCAAAATTATGCTTGCATAAAAAATACCTGGGCATAGCTAATGCTGGTATTTGCAGATCTGAATATTGTAGTACAGTGGCACAGAAGTGTATCCTGGTGGGGGGTGGTGTGGGACAAGGAGTAGGCTGCCACTTTTAGAGGGTGAATTGTCTTGCAGAAACCACCAACTGTTTCCACACCTGAACCCTGTATGACCCATATTCTCTCTACACTAAAACACACACAAACCCTTTATTTTCCACAAGCGGAGGAAAACACACATTCCACATTCATTCACTAAATATAAACAGGCCCCTATCTTTACCAAAGTACCAGAAACTGTTAAAAGAGAATTATTTTAAAGCCTAACGGTAACTCAACAGCCCTTGCCCCCAATGTCAACAGCGGCAATCAATTTCCCGGTCTCTCCTCTCCACTCAGTCACCACTCACTCAAGCCCTTCTGGGCTGGACTGTGGGTTGCCTTTTGCTGCAGAATCTCTAAGATTTGCTTCGCAATTTCAGCTATGCTTCCCACCCACCTCCGAGATGATACAAACCTCCTCCTATTTGCATCAACTCTGTCCATGTTGCATCTTTCACATCGACAACCCCTGCCGAGCTTACTCATACTCAAAACTGGGATTCCATGCATTGCCTTGTCGTACTTCTTGATGTTGTGAATTTTGAAACATCCTCTCCTTTTTTACCCCTCTATTGAATCATTGTTTCCTCGTGGGGAGTATATCCTCACTGCCTCTAAAGCTGCTGGTGTCCTGCCATCACTAGCAATATAATTCTGCTAACCTCTTATCCCTTTCCAACCAGTCTATTCCAATACACTTGAATGCTTGATGCTGAAGATGCTGACACACCCACCCCTCCATAAACAAACTACTAAATGTATGTAAGTATTGATAATTTCATAGTGCAAACCTAGCTGGGGAGCAAAAAATCACTGTTTAGTAATGGAGGGTCTCTGGAACATCAAGTGCATTTTTATACATTTGCGTTAGACAATTTGCAGCCTAGCTTTCAGACCCTCCAGTTAATGGAAACAGCTCAAAGCCTTTTTACGGTGAACTTCATCACCAGCTCCACCCCAACCACCAATCTCCACTCATATTTTACTTGATGCCTTTCTGCTTTGGACATCTTTCACACCTGGACCATCAAACTCTACATCCAGCACTTAGAGGGATTTGGCATTACTGTCAAAATGCCTAGTTGTATCTCCTCCTGCCTTTCTGTCAAGTCTTCTAATGGTCATTTCTCTCCTTTTCCACCCTCTTACCCATCAATGCATCCCAAGGATCTGCCCGAACCCTCTTCTTACTATACACCACAGCCCTATATGACATAATGTCTTCCTTTGGGTTCTTGTACCATCTCTGAGAAGAGGAAAACCACTTTGCACCTTCTGTCGCACATCTCTGATTGACTGATAACAAACCAATTACAATTGGATGACTTTTCATTTAGTCATAATCAACTTTTCACAACCAAAATTCTTTACTTTCCAGCTACCACTGCTTCAAGCCCTCTGTTCCATTCTCATCTGTCTCACTCACACCATCCCTCTGCACATGTAACCTTGGTGTGACTTACAATTCACAGATGTGTCTTCAACATTTCATTTTGTCCTCTTCCATGGTAGCCATATTCCAAGTTCTGAACATCTGCAAGTTTCACTGATTTGCCTGAGATTCACATGGGCCAGCCCCTAGTCAGCACACTAGTCATGAGTAAGGTTCACTACTGCGACAGCCAAATACTCATTTGACTCAATACGTTATCCTTCGTCTCCACCAGACAAGGTAATCAGCTTCACTACTTGAAGGAGAGTTATCCTGAGCAAATGTCCAATTTATAAATGTCCACAAGTATGCTGTAGTCGATATGTTCTCCACTTTATTTTCAATTTTGCAACACATCCAAGGCGATACTGTAGATAGCCTTATTTCAATCTTGTCATACATCCAAAATCGATAATGTAGCCACGATGTATTACAAGTTTGAAAATAAGGCTGACTACAGTTTCGCTTTGGATGTGTTGCAAGATTGAAAAGAAAGTGGAGAACATATTGACTACAGCATACTTGTGGCCGTTTATAAATTGGACATTTGCTCAGGATAACTCTTTTCTGGCTTTTGGAGTCTTCTGTCTCCGCCTTGGAAATGGTCAGTGGCCGTTTTCTTATCCGTTTAGCATTTTGAGATTGATCATTGCAGCTTACGAATACGATTTAACACTGGGATCAACCCAGCCACTTCTCCTTTGCAAGCTTCACTACTTGTACCATGCACAACTTTCCTGTGACAGACATCTACTTGCAAATATTAGCAGGAGATTGTATGATCCTCTGCAAAATACAGAGCGCAGGACATACTGCTCACTTTGGCATTTAAATCCATACATGAATCTTCTCCCTCATATATCCTGGTACTCCCTTATCACTAACCCATCAGGAATCTATGGTCTGGGTGCCAAAATATACCAGTCTCTCAAGCCTACTTGTGCTGCCTCCACATTTCAAGCCCCCCCCCCCCCAACAGACTGCTGCACTGCAGTGCCTTCACTGATGAAATAGGGCCCTTTCATTTTTCGAAACTGCTCTAATAGGTCACCTCCGACGAATGGATCCCTTCAGAAATTGAATACCACACCCAGTCCCTTCAAATCTCATGAACATTCATGGTTAAACCCTTCAATAGATAGGCATCTAATGCATATTACATATTATGCTTATATAATCTTCTTGTATGTTTAACTCTGCATCAGCTTCCTTACAGCTGTTATTAATCTTCAGATTTTTCTGTTATGATACCACACAAACCACCTGGGTCCTTGTGTACTATATGTCTTTGTTCAAGTTTTGTGCATGGTGTATGATGGAAACGTTAATTGTGATCACATTCGTGTCAATAAGCATGCCGCAAGCGGTCTGAATGAGCTGGCGGCTCTGATCCGCTGACAGTGTTGGGTCCCCATCAAAAGACTCCCCTGTGCCCAACCCCAGGGTCTTCAGAGGTTTGGATTCCCGTCTGCACATGAGTCTTTATTGCTGCTTTTAGTATGCCGTGCACATGCTGCTGTGTATTGAAGTCAGGTTTTTTTGTTGCAGAGATGAGTTTAATTAGGCTGGTTTATAAGATTATCAACCTAGCAGTTTCCTGGAAGATATCAATCGAATTATAGCTTTGCACAGCTCTAGATGACTGCTGCACCCCCGCACCAGTGTTTTTTCAGGAAGCCCTGTTTTATCTCTTGTCTCGCTCATTGTGCAAGGTCTTGTCTTTAATGGATATCATGCAGAAACATATGTTGTAGGTTCATCAATACACAGCTAATCTACGCCTCTGCTTCCAGCAGCTTAACCCGGAGCAGCAGCCAGACAGTGTTAGGAGACAATTACCGAAGGGGATTCAAAATGGCCGAAACTGAAATTGAGCAAAACGGAAGTGATGTTTGTGGCACTGTGTAAACCTCATGGGAAGAGTTTATGGCATCGCTTGCCAACAAAGAACATACAGTCCCTGTCAATACATGTAAACACCAGAGATACTGGAATTCAGGGCTTATGCCACTGCCACCACACTGAGTAGGGTGACTAACCGTCCGTAAATTTCACGTACCGTCCAAAATTTGGACCTCACGTCCGTTGTCCATGAGGATACTTTTTACGGATGCCTTTTGTCCGTAATTTTGGGCATTGCAGGGAACAGCACTGTTCCCTACATGAAGCCTCAACTCCCTGATGGGGCCGCCTTGCTCTCCTCCTCGGAGCACAAAAGCAGCCCCACCCGCCCATTGTCATTCTGTATGCTGTCTGATTGCCACATACAGAGTACAATGGGCCAGTCTGGGCTGGCAAAGCATGTGGTGGACCTCCTCCTGCCTCTGTCTAGGGCAGGGCATTCTGTCAGACAGAAGAAATGTGTAAAAGCGCCAATGCTGCTACATGAGAGTCTAGTTCAAGAAAAAAGCTGGTGAAAGAAGTTGAAAAAAAGGGGCTAGAGTTCTCTAACAGTCTCGCCATTTTAGAACTGATGCATTTTCAATATTATATTCAAGGAAGCCATGATTGCTACTTTTTTATTTTATGCAACTAACAGCTATTGACAAACCCAATAGTTCTGGCTTGTTGCAGGTGTAACGTTACTTGTTGGTATATATCTGGATACAATGAATGAAGAGGCAAAATACCAGTCAGGCGGTACACTATACTAAGCACAGATTTTTTGCTTAGGTGTTTTAAGCCACACCCTTAATTACATCGAACACCCCCTTTGGAGAGACCCCCCAGTTTGTTCATCCCACTTTAAGCCTTGGAAACAACACCATGTCACAGTCACTTCATGGCCAGGCACTGTGCATCATGCATGACTCATGACTCAGATTGCCTATGTACAGGGGCATGGTGAGCCCTCCCCCGCCCCTCCCCTTGCTTTAGGACCACAGCAAGGTTGACATTCTTGATGGGCCTCTTCTGTCTGCAACTCAGTAGACAAAGGCTCAGCTCATAACTAATATGAAAAGGTGGGTGAGTGAGTAAGTGAAGGGATGGGTGGATGGCTGGATAGATTAGTGAAAGGGTGATTGGATGAATGAAAGTGTGAATGGATAATGAGAGAAAGGATGGATTGATGAGTGAGTGGAAGGATGGATGAGAGAAAAGGTAAAAAGATGGATGTATGGGTGGACGGGTAGATGGATGGGTATAAGGGTGGATAGATGAGTGAAAAGGTGGATGATGGGCTAGTGAATGGTTGATGGATGGGTGAAATGATGGCTGGACTGATGAATTGATAAGTGAAAGGTTTATTAGATGGACAGATGAGGGTGGATGTAAGGATGGATGAGTGAGTGAAAGGGAGGGTAGATGGGCAAAAGGATGGATAGATGAGTGAAGGAGTGAAAGGGGGGATGGATTAGTGATTGGGCATTGGATGGATTCATGAGTGGATGAATAAATGGATGGGTGGAAAAAAGGATGGCTAAGTGAAAGAGTCGATAGAGAGAGAAAGGAAGGATGGATGAATGACTGAAATGGTGAATGGGTGGAAGGATGAGTGACTAGGTGGATGGATGAGTAAGTGAAAGGATGGCTGGATGGGTGAAAGTTTAAAAGGCTGGATGGATGAATGAATGGGTGGGGAAGAGTGGATGGATGAGTGTACCAATGATAGGGTAAAAGGGTGGATTGATGGATGGATTGAATATGTTTGGATATGGATGGGCTTAATTATATTCTATTGCTCGACATCCTCTGATGCATCTGCAAAACGTAACCTTTTGTCCCGAAGTTTTGTCCTGAATTTTGACCTCCTGTCCTGAATTTGTGTCCTGAATTTTGACCCTTTGTCCTGAATTTTTACACTCACTGTCCTGAATTTGCACCCATGCCAGTTGGTCACCCTAACACTGGGACATCTCTGTCATTTTAGATCCTCAATCTGCGCACCATCCTCCCCACTCTGGATTACCTCGGACCCTTAAATATGAATTACCTTTGTGTGATATCGCTGAATACACTAATTCTCTCCTGGTTAAATATAATCATTCTGATGATGGCCTTTTGCGAGCCAGTGTCGTCTTAAGGATGTTTGGGGCCACGGTCAAGAAATGTTTTGGGGCCCCGGTTTGGAACAGTTTTAACTTCTATTACCAATTTCTGCTAATTCAAGCCTGTGTTAGCAAAAAAAACCATGCAGAAATAGGGTGACAGCAAAAACTGAAATTCGTCTTTCCAGAGCCCCAGAAATCTTTAAGATGTAAGGGGCATATTATCAAGAAACCGCGGCAAGATTATCACCGCTTTAGCGGCAGAAAACTGCCGCTAAAGTGGCGATAATGGGCTTGATAATACGCCGTTGTGAATTCCCATAGAAGCCCATGTTCACACCAGAACATGGGCTTCTATGGGCATTCACAAGGGCGTATTATCAAGCCCATTATCGCCTCTTTAGCCGCAGGTTTCTGGCGCTAAAGCGGCGATAATCTTACCGCGGTTTCTTGATAATATGCCCCTAGGTTTTCTAACACAGACAGAGGTTAGAAGCCGGTGGAGGGGAATACTCATCACAAACGTGATGCATAACCAGTCCGCCATTAGGATCACATTCTCTCCTATGGGGATCGTAATATGGCGGGAGGAATACCCGATATGTTGGTGACTGAGTAGTCCCTTCGCTGACTTCTAAATCAGGCCCAGAGTCCGAGGAAGAGTTAGAAAGCGCAAAGCAGAAAGGGCGAAATATTGGACAAGACACCGAGAAAGGTCACTTTCCCAGGGGGTTCCTTGGAAGGCGGGGGCCCTGGGAGTTGCCCATTGTGCCCACGTCATAAAACGTCTCTTGGTCGAGTGAAAATTGAAACGCCAAACCTCAGAGAGGAGAGTTATCTAAAAGGTTGGAAAACAACGTGTTCAGTTGCTCAAATGGAAGCAGGCCTCTGCTGAAAGATCACGTTGTAATTCGCTCATTACTAAAATGTTGCATGCCTTGCACTTTTGCCACAAAACTCACTTTTGTCAGAAATGTTTCGCCACAAATGCCTACTAAGCTGTATTTTACAATGCTGAACACAAATTTCAAATTAAATGAGCACCTTACACGTGACTCTTAATGGGAATTCAGGATGTTTGAGTAATTCGAGGGCAAGGTTGTAAGCATCCATTTGATAGTGAGAATCTCCAAAGGTTTTTCATTTCTGTACCTTAGTTTTTTGCCTTCATTTGGCACAAAGTGCTTTGATGCAGTCCTCACGTCACACTGTATAAACTGATAATTTCTTCACAAATACAAACCAGGCTTGGTAGCACGTATGTAACAAAGCCTTTTTAATAAATATTTATGCATATGTGAAAGCAGACCTAGAGAGAAACTCTAATTTCCCGTCAGGCCTGTGAGACACCCTCTGGCCTCAGTGTCTCTGACGAATGATAATTAACCAACGTAGAGAGCTACGATTTCCAAGGTGATACAACTAGCATATACACCAAATATGGACGTCAGATATATTTAGATTCTGGTTTTAGACTTGTATTTTATTAAGGAGAGTTGATTTCCAAACAGAAATGTCCATTAGGGATTAAAAATGTTGCCTTAATTAGGCTAATCAAGAAACATATGACGGTGCATTGATAAGCATGACCATCTTAAAGCTAATTGACATTCCTGGGAGTTGCTTTTATCAAAGGAAAGGCCATCTGTAAGTCAGAGTAGAAGGAGATACCCCACAGGGTCTTAGAGGCAGTGATCTGGCCTGTGTGTGGACATTGATGGAAGGGCCCATCAAACTGAAATAGATGCAAACAATCACAACTTCAGTGGAATGCATGTTTAAGGTATTCTTTCTGGGAATTCACAGAAGGGTAAACACCAACAGGTCAGTCAGGAACATTTATGTGGAAACCCACAGAGACAGTGCAGACTCCATGAGAGGTCTCTCCAATTTCCAGACAGTCCTTGGAAGAGTACATGTGGGCGAGGCCACAGACCTCCACGGAATGTGAAATGGGACCCAAATCAGCTACCTGCAGGAGTAGTTAGAAGTTTTCAAGCAGGGATTCTGACAGCAGTGGTCCATGCAGGTAAGCACGGTGGGACGGTGTGGGGGCGGTGTCGACAGACAATGGAATATGATTTATTTATTTATGTTATTTTACCCTATTCCATCGTCTGTCAACTGCCCCCCCCTCCCGCTCACCCCACAGCGCTTACCTGTAGGGACTGGCGCTGTATTCTGATGAGCTGCCAAGCTGCAGAATTGGTTTTGGTCAGACTCATGTCCTTGTGGAGTGTTGTGCTTGCAACGTAACACCACAGAAGAGACCATTGCTGCAGCACTAAGGTTTGATGCCCACCATATGTGAGTCCAGAAAGCCACTCATGGACCTAGAAAAGCTGCGGGTATTGGAGATTTAACAGAATGGACCAGCCAGTAACTATCCATACTAAAAAGCACAGCACTAAAAAGTCTGTGTCATCTCCAGATTCTCAGCTACCATCAGCCGTCAGTCTCCCCATCAACAGACAAGGGACAGAGGCTACTGTCTACTAAGGATGCAGCACAAGTTCATCAGATCCTTGAGCGCTGCTCGCAAGCAACACCGCCGGACAGGGTCCTGCTCCAGATATAGAGTGAACTGAAAAAAACTTAGGGTGAGCCAGAAAGTCAACTAAAAAGGTAGAATGGGCAGTTGCCTGCATAATTCTATTCTATATTCGGTTAATAGTCCTGGCCAGGAGACCGATGTTTGCAGCGCGTCTCCCAGCTTTCAAATTGGCAATGGTTTCCTGAAGAGATGTTTGATCCTTTGTCATTTTTCCTCAACAACCACTTCTTAACAACACCTGAACTCTCATCTATTTCTTTTTCTGCGTGAAAAGAAGTTGGCATCACAGCCGTTCCTTTCGATATTGCTGTTTGTCCGCTATAATGGCTGGTATTTCTCCTTTCCTCATGTTCTACTTGAAGGAAGAGAGACTTTAAAAATTCTAAATTATTAACTTTCTTACACTAGGTTTGGTGTTTGTTGCAAAGTACACTGGCTGTGCCTGCCAGTATGGGGAGAGATATTTTTCTTTGAAGGTTTTTCAAAGTCTTCCCTTTCTCACTTGAGTACCCTTGCTCCTTCCTCTGTATCACCAGTTCATCCATAGCTGCCTGGTTTATCTGTTGGAGTATTTCTACTCTCTTTGCTTAGGAGCTAGTTTCAGATGGGTCTTGGTTAATCTACATTCCTTGTCGATCACCACAGGAAGATTCTTCTTGTGTGTTGGGTTGCATGCCCTGGAGTTCCAAGAGTTTTCATTGTTGAATATGCGCTTCAGGGTGCTAGAGTTGCTCTGCAACATGTTCGACGAAGGAGTGCAGATTCAAATTATAAGATGTGTTAATTCCTTCGCTTCCAACTTTGGTTAGGTTCATGATTTTGACATGTGCCTCTGGCCCAGGCACATCTCCGATTCATTATGAGCCGTACAGTGAGATCGGGGTGAGGTAAGTTCTCATTGGATGGTTGGGGGCGCTCTCATCTTCCAGTTATCCCCATTTAATCCAGCAATGGGTCACCCCGGCCCTTTACACCATGTGGCACTCCAGCTCCTTTCCTTCTTAATGATCTTTTGGGGGCTTATATTGTTTTTTATGAGGGCATGGGTTTCTCTTTTAAGCTAAGCTATACATGGGTTACTATACTTTGCCCATCAGGATCCTGACTTCTACAGTGTTTTGTTGATGAATACATGTTAAATATTCCAAATTATGCCATAATCTGAATGGTCGAGGAAATCATTTCTTGTGGCTGTATTTCTGAACATCTCTTTATTCCTGGTTCCTGTTATGGAGAGGATCCATAAACCACGTTGGGATGGGTGTGTCGTGTAAGCAGAAACAATTCCCAACAGGTATCTTGAAAAGGCAATTTAAATAATGTATTCAATTTGCATTACAAAAAGGAAGAAACAAGGAGTCACTGGATTTTTTTGAAAAAGGCAGTATTATTCACCAATGAGCACAGGGAAAGGTCTTTCACATGGCAATACAGTTAGACAGCACTGTACAGAGCAGAGCATGTGACAACCCAGTGGCACTTGGTGCGGGGTGCTATATACAATTGGTGAGAGTGAAGGTGCAAGTGCTAAAGTGAACAGCGTGATCGACGCATAGATTCAAGTATGTACATCAAATAATAGCTCCACAAAAACAAGTTGTAATCACTCAAAACAAGGTTGTTAGAAATTTAAACAGGACCACAAAACGTGATATGCGTCATATGATTTATGCTGTAGAGTCGACGGCGTTTCGATCTCCTTTAGTCGGGATCGTCATCAGGACAGGGTTGTCGATGGAATCAGTGAGAAGTACCCAGGCAGGGGAGCGTGGGTAGCTGAGGTCCATGCGGTCGCTCAAGAGTCGAAGGCTGATCGTTGATTGAATCTGATCAGCGGGCGGGACGTGCAGCGCCTGAATGAATCAGGGCGGCGGAAGGCAATTGGGGCTCTTCTAGTGGGGGGCTGCTAGCAGTTAATGCTGGAGCTGTTCCTGTTATGGTTAAGCACTCTAAACACAGGGCAGTTAATTTCCTGGCTCTTTCAAAAGCAGCAGAGTTTCTTCCACCGTGCTGGATGTGTTGACCTTACCCGTCAAAGGGAGACAGCCAAGAATTCTGCTTCTGGCCTTCTCTTTTCTCTATGCAGGTGAACAGTGCTCCTTGCGGTCAAATGAGTACACTGGATGAGGTGCAAGTGTCAGCTTATTTCCAATGCTTGGACGGGTGTCCAAAATTGCACTGCGCAGTTAGATTCAAAGAAACCCCAAACATTTTGGGGGTGGTGGGGGTGACCAGTGTAGTTAGAGTGCATATTCTTTTCAGTATGCCGTAGTATCATGGTAATTAGCTTCAAGTGAATGTGGTTATAGTCAGGCATTTCTCCAGCACCACAAAGCATGGTCTGCAGCTGTAGCAGGCAGTCACACTCAATTCTTCTGCACACTTGGCTTTACTCTTGCCAATTCCTTGGTCCTGGTGTTGCTCTTACCAATTCACATGACCTCCAGCTGAAACTATATTGAGTCCATGTACAGTCAAACAAAAGGCCTTCCTTCTCTTTACTCTGAGATGATGATTCAAGCTAAACTTGGCTTCACAAGACATTTTAAAGAGCGAGGGAGTCTAACTAGAAGCACTGGGGACATGCCGGGAGAAAGGGCGGCAGCATCTCTGATTACCACTATCATCTCTCAAGATCCCTTCACCGTTAATGGCTAAATGCATCCAGTGGAAACTCCAACCTCCATGGCTCCCAAATCCTATCTTGCACATGTCACATGGAATCAGAGAAATGAAAAAGCCCCATTACAACGTACTATACAAAATGCCCAGGGAGAACTCGTAGGCAGTCTATAATGAGCTACCACCACCCGTTAGTATGATTAGGGTTGATCTGGCGAAGGGAACAGTAAGCACACACCTTAAAAGGAGTACTACATTGGTTTTTTCCAATTACCCAAAAGACTCTAGCACCCTTTTGGTGAGCAACAGGCCAAAATCATCTAGTGCACCAGTCTGAAGAAACATGACACAAGTCTTCTGCACAAGAAAACATAACAGAATGATGAAATATGGAGTAAGATGTAAAACGGACCTATTCCCAAGGACTTTGTATCCTAAAAGGAAAAAAAGATAAATTCTGTATGCAACTGTTCCTTCTGTGACGGTGACCCATGGGATATGCCAAAACAGGTGATTGTACTGTACAACATTTTATATCCCAGAACTCCTCTGTCTCTCCATACGAGTGCTTTAGGTTGCTGTGATTTTATTGAGTTTATGGCTCCCTTCAAATACAGATATAAACAAAAGGAGCTACCAGTATTCCTGAGAACTTGTGCAAAAAAGAAACCATAACTTCTATAAAATTATTCTCCAAAACACTAAAAAGATATACAAATACAAGCATAATAAACTGTCGATATCTAACAGGAGCATGAGAAGAATAAGCAGAACTTTACACAGTGTAAGATATTTCAGGTATTTCAGAGCAGTTAAGGGGATTATGCAATGCATGTAAAGTGAAACCAACATGAAAGTGGCGACATAATCAACATGTGAAATGCAAAAACAATCCTGCGCCAGCAATGTGTATATAAAGTAAGGTCTGTTCCCAAGAGTCTAATAAATTGTCAGTGCATGGAACACTGATATAATATCGAATACACAAATATAGAATTACCAAAATATTGAGGAAAAAATATAGAATTCAAAAATATCGAATTCCTATCTCCAAACATGTAAGCACAAAAATATCGAATCAAAAATATCGTTTTAAAAAATATAGTTAGTCAAAATATTGAAGTTTTTAAAATGTCTTAAAAGTAATTTAAAATTAATGAAATATTAATTAACTAAAACATATGTAAAAATACTTAAATAACCTAAAAATTATTAAATAATTAATTTAAGTTATAAAAAAACATACACTTTTATTTTTTAATACATAAATATATTAACATAATA
Organism: Lissotriton vulgaris; assembly: GCF_964263255.1. Taxonomy (NCBI): domain Eukaryota; kingdom Metazoa; phylum Chordata; class Amphibia; order Caudata; family Salamandridae; genus Lissotriton; species Lissotriton vulgaris. Next base: position 661,483,734 of record NC_141694.1, read on the forward strand.
TTTATAAAAAATATACAATATTTTTACCGTAGGATAACGGGAGGGTAACATTTACTATTACCACTCCAGTGAGTGCAACAGTAGGGAAAACGTTGGATAGCGTAGGGGTACAAATTACTATTCCCACTCCAGAGGGTGTAACAGTAGGGAAAGAGATGGATAGCGAGAGGGTAAAAATAACCATTTTCACTCCAGAGTGTGCAACAGTAGGGAAAGTGTTGGATAGCGTAGGGGTAAAAATTACTGTTCCCACTCCAGAGAGTGCAACAGTAGGGAAAGAGTTGGATAGCGAAGGGGTAAATATTACTCTTCCCACTCTAGTGAATTTAACAGTAGGGAAAGTAATGATCTAATATATTAATACAAATAAATTACATATCAATACCAATAAAACATTCATTAAAATAATTGACAATTTAATAATATGTAATAATTAATCAATTATAAATACAAATACATATTAGTTATTAAAATTAATTACTTATTCATAATTAATTAACAACAAATTAATTTTCAAGAACAAAAACTAACTAATAATACAAATTAATACCAATTATTAATTAATTAACAGTAAATTAATTATCAATACACAAACATTATTTTTAAGATGTAATTAATTACAATTACATTACTTCCCACCCTATTCCACTATAAACCCACAGTCTACTACAGAAAATAAATTAATACAATTATCATAATTATCAATTATTAAATTAAAACAAATTAATTACCATTTAATAAAAATTATTACCAATTAACAATTAATTAACAATAAATAAAAAATCAATACCAATAAATAAATAAAAATTATTTACTTAATTACAATTAAATGACTTCCCACCCTATTCCCCTATAAACCCACAACCCACTACAGAAAATACATTTTTAAAATTAACATAATTATCATTTAGTCAATTAACACAAATTAATTGCCAATTAAAAATTAACTAACAATTAATTCAAAATGAATACCAATAAATAAATACAAATATTTAATTAATTACAATTAAATTACTTCCCATCCTATTCCGCTATAAACCCACAACCTACTACACAACTAAAAGGCAAAATTAAATTAAAAATAATTAGTAATTTCTAAAAATTAATATTTAATTTAATATAATTAAATTACTTCATACCCTATTCCCCTATAAACCCACAACCCACTACAGAATTAAATTACGCAAAAACTAAATGACATAAAATTCATTACTTAAAATAAATTACAAAAATAATATACACTTTTTACACATATACTAACATACAAAACACTTACAAAAATTTGATATTATTAAAAATTCGATATATTTTAATACCTATATTATATAAAATCGATATTATATTACTTACCTTCAATTCGATATTTTTGACCACTATATTCTGTCCATTCGATATTTTGTCCATTCTATATTTTGACTTCGATATTTTGGTAATTCTACATTTTGAATTCGATATTTTGTCTTGTTACCCAGTGCATAGTTCAGAGAAAGAAAAGTTGATGTTTCAACCTAATGCAGTATCAGATACAAGAGTCTTGATCACAGCATAGTACATATGTGACCCTTGCAGTAACTTTGAAATAAAAACAACATTAGACATGAGACCTTAGTGTCTGACAATAGGTATTTGTAAGAATGTGGGTTACTGGTTCACTGGGGTGTGAGCCCTGGTCAAGCAGCAACCACAATCCATGTCAGGTTAAGGTACAAGCAAACCTGCGTTGTCGAGGATCATGTTGATGAGGGCTTGTGATGCAAAGTCTGGTGCAGCGAATGCGTCACACTGTCGGGGTGATGCGTCGGTTCTAACGAGCTGCGAGGCCATGATGCAGAGTCCGTCATGAAGGGTGCCATCAATGAGAGATGAAATGGCCTGCGCTGAGGATGCAGTCAGTGGCGGTTCCGATGAGGCAATGGGCTGCAATGCGATGCGGGTCATTGCGATGGGGAAGATCCATACAGAGGTGGCGATATGTCTGTTCTGCTCGGGTTTGCACAGCACAGCAGAGAAGATGTGTCAGTTCTGCTGGATCCTCAGAGGCTGTCAGAGCACCTTATGCTCACTTCCAAGGATCCAGGACATTGGTAGCACCGCTTGGTGGGGTAGACTCACAGATGGCAGAGTCCAAGTAATGGAATTGAGGTTGGTAGAGCCTTCTGTCCCTGAAACTCAAGTCAGGAGGCCAACCAACTAGCCTTTGGAGTCACTTTGGTGGCCCTGGGTTTAACAGATGCAAGTCCAGCCCATCTTACCCAGGCAGGAGGGCAGCAGGCAACAGGTCAGCACAGCAAGGCAGCAGTCATTCAGAGCAGCAGTCTAGCAGAGTGGCAGTTTTTTCAGCTGCACAACTGTCTTCCTGGCAGAGTTTCCAGAGGTCCAGATGTGTACTAAATAGTTGGCATCTAAGGTCCAATATTGATACCCAGTTGTGTTTTGAAGTGGGTAGAAGATTGTAGAAGTTTCACCTTCCCTGACCTGGCTCAAGACTAACTACAGGTGGTATGCAGCCCTTTGTGTGTAGGCAGGGCACAGCCGATTAAAGTGTAAATGGGGCTGTGCCCTGCTCCGTCCTCAAATTCTGCCAGGGATGGCTCACCCAGGCACACCTAAGCTTTCTATTGTATGTATCTAGAAGAGCTACACAAAGCCCAACTGCCAACTACACCCAGCCATGTGACCCAGCACTAAATTGCTAAGACAGGAAAATTCCAACATTTCTAAAAATACCATTCACAGGAAAATTCTCACCTCACCATAAGATAGGATTTTTCATTGCAATTCCAAAGACACCAAACTTGAACTGATTACCTGTTCTCAGTTGTTCCCAGTTGTATGACATAATACATCTAATACGGTTACTCCAATGTTATCCTATGGGAGGAAGGCCTTGTAGTAGTTAAAAACGAATTTCACTACCAGGACATCTACAACTTAAAAGTACATGTCCTACTGTTTAAATACATTGAACCCTGCCCTCGGGGCTGTCCAGGGCCTACCCTAGAAGTCACATATGTATTTTAAAGGAAGGTTTGGGCATGGCAAAGGGTTTATTTTGCCAGGTTGAAATGGCAGTTTAAAACTGCACACACAGGTTGCAATGGCAGACATGAGGCATGTTTAAAGGTAGTAGCGGTCGGCAGTAGGTGTTTCTATAGGGCGGTGACGTGGGCAGGAGGAGGGGCAGGGTGGGGGAAATAATGTATGGATTACGGAGTTTTACAGGTAAGTAAACATTTAAATACATAAAACGAATTTCGTTGCGCACACTGCATCACCAAATGTGATGCAGTGCGCGCAACGAAATTCGTTTTATGTATTTAAATGTTTACTTACCTGTAAAACTCCGTAATCCATACATTATTTCCCCCCACCCTGCCCCTCCTCCTGCCCACGTCACCGCCCTATAGAAACACCTACTGCCGACCGCTACTGTTTAAAGGGCTACTTAAGAGGGTGGCACAAGCAGTGATGCAGGACCACTTGTAGAATTTAATTTACAGGCCCTGGGCACAGGTAGTGACACTTTACTTAGGACTCACAAGTAAATAAAATACACCAATTGAGTATAAACCAGTTAAAGGTGCAGAGTCCTAAAGCTAGAAAAAACGAAGTCAGAAAACAAGAGGGTCGAAGGCAAATGGGTTAAACCATGCCAAGAATTCCAGGTCTAATAGTATTGTTGTGAGTTAATCAGTGGTAGCAAAAGCTTGCACAAAGACAAACAATCATCAATAAAGGATAGGAAGTGCAATATGGTAACAAATTAGATGAGCTGAAAAAAACAGGGATTTAATGTAATCCACCACGAAAAGCGAAGCTCCTTGACCTTTCCTCTCCCCCCTATCCTTTTTGAAAAATGTGTATCTTGTTCTGATCACATTTGTCATGGGACTCCTTGTTCCATGTTGTCATTTGTAGCAATATTAATCAGTTCATTTTAGTATGGTGGCTGGTCATCTGGTATTATAGCTGAATTGCGTGTTTGCCTAGAAAACAGCAAGTCAGCGATTCACCTCTTAGCAGTACACCCTACATCTTCTCTGGTTACTAAAAGAAGTACTCAGGGGCAGCTCCTCCATCTGAGTGGAGGAGCATCATCCCACGAGCCCCAGAGCTGAATAATAATGTTGTAATAAAGTTTATTTATTATTGTATTATTTTTCAGCAACCCGTCCCAACCTAAGTGTTAGGAAGGGGCGGGTCCAGCGCTACAGAGTGGCAGCAGCAGGGAGTTGTGCGCTTTAAAATGCACATGTCTGTTTGGTTGGCCACCTTGGGATGGCCAACCAGACATGCGCATTTTAAAGTTTCCTAACCTAGCTGTCTTATACAGCTGGGTTAGAGAAAGTGAAGGCCTCCAGTGCACTTTGGAGCACTGGAAGAGCCTCCTCTATCCAATCATGTTGCTGCTTTCATGTAGTGAGACCAGCGCCATGATTGGGTAGTGCAGTTTCTTGCATCTGGAGCTCCCTGGAAGATACCAGAGGAAGGAGGAAGTCGCGCTGCGAAGGTAAGTGAATTTATAATTTTTTTTGTACACCCTTCCGCCTCAACCACCCTTGGTACAGGCCAGGCGCCACTGGGAGTACTGCTGAGATGTGTAATATCACCTAATAAAAGAGAACCCACTCTTTAAAATTCTCGACACATATTCTCAAAATCTAGGTCACTGGCATGTTTGGTGGAAAATAGTCCCCAAGCTAAGCCTTCTATACAGATCTCAGAAGTGATTTTTACATACTCGTTAAAATGTCACTGAGAATGCATTACTATGCGCCATACCAGAATCACAAGCAGTTGATGGATGCCTTGAAGTTAAGCAAAATGTTGCAGCCCTTAGTTAGAAAGACTGTTTAGCGTTTGGAAAAGATAGATTTCTGCCAGTTAATGAGTTTGTCGGGTGTAAATGTAAATGTAAATGTAGTATACTTGTAAAGCGCACAGCTGCCCCAGCAACGGGGCGTCCCGGCACTGTATAACGCCGTGGAACCCTTCCTGGCTCTCCCTGTGAGTTGCCCCTCCTGGGCACCCCCAAGGTGAAGCCAGGCATCCCAGCGTTGTAGGGGCCGTTGTGGAGATTAAGCAAGCTATTGCCCTGAGTTGCAGCGTCGGACTTATGATTAGAGTAGGCGCCGAGGTGAGAGAATTATCAAGTCTGGGGACATTAAGCCCAAGACCCTGCCGCGTCGATCTCTGCTTCAGGGTCTGCCGCTTCTAACCAGTGAGCCACACTTCTCCACAAATAATGCATATACAAAGAGTAAGGATTGCCTTCTGAGTTTTGCATCTTCTCCTAGTGACTTTCCCAATAGACAGAAGAAGTTCAACAACAATATAATAAATTGATTTTTTGAGACATTGCGAGTGGAGGACTGCAGCTGTTCTAAAAGCCTAAAGAACTGTGTTATTTAAGGCCTACATTTGAGAAATAGGATTGCAGATACATCTGATACTTGCAAACTGCTTCTAGGAATTGCACGCTCTGAGCTATTGAGACATATATCATACATTTTACAACCTTGCGAGATAGCACACAAGGAAGAATGCAAATCAAGACACTAGATCGAGGCTTCCAGCTGACAGTAAGATGGAGAGGCCTGGTCTGCTGAACAGGTGCTCGAAATGTGAATCTGCGGCGTGCTCCTTTGGGTGTATGTTGCCGCTATTGCGACTGTCACTTTAAGAATATTCATGCATCAATCACTAGCCCAGGAAGTAAGCACAGGATGCATTGCAGGTTACTGAGCCGAAAAAGTTAGGTTGTGCATTGAAACCAGGAGAGTACTAGCCTTTTGCTGGATTCCCACTCCCCTCTCCCCCTCCTGAGGCAAGTGGGCAGTGGGTGCTTTCAGGTCTGGCTCGATTGAGGTATCCTCATCCCCCCTAACCGTTAAAGGGAGCCCTCAGTGATTGGCACTCAATTTTCTCATAAGCAAAGGTATGATTAGTACGGCACAGAGTTCCTGTTCTTGTCTGTTGTACCAGACTTTGAAGTATTGAAATATTTCATGGGTTTGTCTTCAGAACTGTTTGTAAAACCCATGGCTTCCTAGCCAGTACCTCAGGAAAATCTTGATCTAAATTATTTTCTTTGTGTCATATTTAAAAAATAATTATTTTGGTCACATCCTTTCCAAACCAACCTGAACAGCACTGGAGAGGCACAGTGTCAGACGTGGCAGGTTTTAACAGCTCCGCCGCGGCAGGAATTCTGCGCCTGTGCGGCACATTCCGATCGCGGGTGTGGTCATGACGGCTCCCAACCGTCATCAGCACATGCCCACCGTAACTGATGATAACCGAGAGCCGTCATCAGCACTGAAAGGGTTAAAGTGTTTGACAGAGCTGTTTGTTGAAATATTATGGTATTAGGGATGTTTGCTTTCCTTGCATCTTGCTGTTTTGACCTTGAACCTTGTCCAAAACTCTACGACATTGAAAAAGCGGGGACCTCATTACATACATTGCACCAGGTGGCGCTAAAATATTAATTTTCTGAAACCTTCATTACCAGAACAGATCCCAGTTTTCTATTGTTACAGGTGACCACAGACAGAAAAAAATGCTTAACTGCCTACATTTGTTGAAAACAGAAAAATGTAGAACATTGGTCATCTTTACCATGAGTCACAGTGCTATCATTCAACACTTCCAGGCCCATATCTGAGCGTGGGAAGTTTAAAAAAGTGTTCCAATGTTCTTAAACACATTAATATTTGCACATGGTCTGAACTATAGCTAATATGCTCACATTGTTATGTTAGAATTGGCTTTTAGAGCGGTAAATTCAATACACATTCATTGGTTAAAATAAATGTGGAAATATACAAGGTACCACTTAATTTGTTTGTGAAAAAATATAAATTATTATGTATAAATAATAACAATATGGGCAGACAATATGGATGAAGACAGACACAAATTTCCCAAAAATGAATGCCATAAAACAGTGCGAGCTAATTATGAGCTGCGCAAAGATGCTGTGCGAAATATGGTTCCGGCATATTTTGTGCTTCCTATATTCTTTTAAGCTGAGGGGCTTATTTACAAGCCTGTTTGCATTGCGGTTGCAACACGCAGTGTGATACATGTGCAATGCAAACCATAAGTGAGGTTTATGAAGCTATGGGAGGCCACTTTGTGCGGCCCTGGGTGGACCCATAAATTTGGAGTATAGCAACACAGTGGAAATTGCTGCCTTGCCTTACTCTGCGCAAGGGAGGCGCTGCTTGGGCGTTGTGCGGGTGTTCCCTTGCAACTCCCGTTGTTTGTGATGCACTCCCAGAGTTACCAGAACTGGTATACCTGGGAATACGCCAAAAAGATGCACCTTCAAAGGAGAAGCGCAAAGTGGAGAAATATCTTTATTTCTTCTCATTACTTCCTCTTTCTATGTGTGCTGCATAATGCATAATGCTTGTTTCCTTTCCAGTAAAAGAATTGGCTTGGTAGTTTGGTCTGCCCTGTTCCCATGATGCACTGGGCCAGGGACAGACTAATTTGCATGTAGCCAGGTTCTGAGCTGGGATGGTGCAGTGAGCTAAAAAACGGTGATGGATCAAGCCCTGATCTGTTGACTGGGTAGGAGTGTTCTGTTTAATTCAGATACTCTGTCCATCACCACCCCCTTTTCTGAATCGAATGCAGAATGCAGCACACGTAGAAAGAAGAATATACTTCCCTGTATTGTTTTTGTGCAGGAAGGTGTCCCTTCCTGCACAAAGGCAATCCTGCATGCAATGCAGGCACACTCGTGCTTGGTGCAAGGGTGCCTGCAATGTCACTAGGCTGCCAAAAGAGCACCAGTGCAGGGGGAAAAGGCAGGAATGCACTGCACTGCCTTAAAAACAGCACATTCCTGCCCTTTCCATGTTACGCAGTGCAGCGCAGCAAGGTGACTATGGCGCTGCAGTGGATGACAAATTCATAAATCTACCCCTGACTTTGTTAGGCAAACTGCAACTTTTCACATGGTCATCTTATTGCCCTATGACAATATCTTGTTACTTCTATGTGGAAGCGTCACTCTTTTGAGTAATGAGACCATAAAACAGCTGCGAGCCAACAGTGTATGAAACATATCACCCAAAGAAGATTACAACAAGGTCAAGCTACTAATGTAGGCGTGGACAGCTCTGGATACATTCTAAGCATGGGAAAGCGGCAGCTTAGCCTGATATTATCTGTGTAAATGTGCTCAGAGAGGAATCAATTCCTGCCAGCCATCCCCGACCACTTACTGGAAACGCGAGTAACAAAATAGCCTGGACGAGGGCAACCTCGGCTTCAAATGACCACAGCTGGCGCCAGAGAAAATTCAGGAGAATTGGAAATGGCAGTCTCGATGCACAGACTTGGGAATGAATAATGACTGCTGTGCCCATCACTTGTGGACATCAAAGAAACATCAGCAATCATTGCGACTGTAACATCATTTGGGAAAAATTGCAAATGAAAGCCTGAGCAAAGACAGCCAATCATTTTGCAGTTTGTAAAGCAAAATTGTCTTTTTTAGCTTTAGTAAAGACATGCAAAGAGTCAACCATGGGCAGCATCAGTGCATGCTCCCTTCTCACACAAAAAATGTAGACCAGAGTTAAATAGCGGCAGTTCACGCCAACTTAAAAAAATATCAGTATTAATGTAAATATTTTTTGCACAGAGTACTTGTTAGTATATGGACAGGAACAATGCAAGTTCAAGTTCAAGTTCAAAACAACTTTATTTCGATTCATAACGAATCATAAAAAGCACATAGACACAAAATGCATAATTAAGGGGTGCAGTTACAAAAAAATTGATGTCACAGTTAAGATAGAACAATTAAAATATTTACAAAATTTAAAAAATACAGCAATTTTTCAATAGTTAGTATATGGACAGGAACAATGCAACTTTCGTCATATGAGGGGAACAGCATGACAGCAGCAGTGCATGCAGACTGCACTCTCACATCCAAGAGCGGTGTCTCATTTACAAACAAAGGATGCAGTGCCGCAAGCCATTTTGCTGTTCCTAGCTGTGTCATTTTAAAAGCAAAAGGATTCATTCTATTAGCACCTTCCATGCTCATGACGGCTCCCGGCCATCATGAGTCACAGCAGGTGTGTGCTCATGACGACCGGGAGCCGTCCGAATGTTGCCCCACCGCCAACGCACGATTAATTCCCCGTCTGTGTGGGAGAATTCATCAGTGGGCGGAGTTCGGACGGCTCCCGGCCATCAAGAGCACACGCCTACTTTGACTCATGATGGCCAGGAGCTGTTGTGAGTACCGGAGCGCCACGCCCAGCCCCCACCCCTTTCGCACCGCAGCGGAATTTGCCCCGCAGCGAAGGGGTTAACAACAATACTATGCTGCTCAAGGGTGACTGCATTGTGGTGATGATTATTTTTGTGCAGGAAGGGAAACCTTTGTGCACCAAACCAGTAATTGATTAGATTTCCATGCATGCTGCAGAATGGAGCACACATACATAGAAAGAGGAAAAACAAGGAAAAATACAAGTATTTCTCCTCGTTGCATCACTCCTACAGCTCCCCTGGGGAGACGTAGGATTCTGACGCATGCTCAGCTTTACAAAAGTTTATAAATCTGTGAATGTGTCTGGTTCCATGGATGTTTCATGGGAACACCCACAGCAACACCCGTGGATCTCCCCTTTCATGCAAAGTAATGCGTGAATAGGGCTCATTTTTACAAGGCTGTGAAAAGTCATGCAGGTTTACTTTACGTGGCCTTGTACTTGTGGGCAGGCACACTGTGCTGCGTCAAAAAAAGTGTTGCACCGGCTTGGAAATGAGGCCCATAATCTGTATATCACAGAACACCAATTGAAGCTTTGTTCTCCTTCCTTTTTTCTTTCTTTCTCTCTCACATGCGTACGCAGATGAAGTGTAGTACTAATATTACTCTTCAGTGATGTACAGCATATTTCGCAATGGTGCGCGCTTCCCTCCCACACAAAGTAGAGGTGCAGTGTAGGCTGCAGCAATGTGAATTTTCACTACATACACAAAACACACAGTACAAGCAACAGCAAGTAAAACTTCCCTCTCCCACACGCAGAGCAGGCGAGCATAAGCACCAGCCGCAGTGCAATCTACCCTCTCACACAGCCCCATGGATGTATCTAAAAATGGAGCTGCAGGTGCAGTGGCACCGGGAGCCAGGAGTATGCAGGGACACCTTGCCCCATTTATTTTATTATTTTTACTACTAAAGAAGGAGGTGGGGCCAAATGCTATTGTTTGCATCAGGGCCCATGGCACCCTTGCTATGCCACTGCACAATACAGGTGCAGCATGGGTTGCCGGAATGAACTCTTACAATATACAAAGCTGATAAAGCATGATCTGCTACAATGCAAGTTTGTCACACACACAGAACATATGTTTCGAGGGCACAAGCCACTAAAGCTTCAATCTCGCACAGAGCAGGTACAACATGCGCAGCAGGAGTGAAAATTGCATTTGCTTTGCATTGATATGCAATTGCATTCACTCATGCATACAGAGGGCAGGTGCACCACAGGCAGCAAAAGTTCAAGCCTCTCTCAACTCTATAGAGGTACAAAAGGACACTGGCCATGCATGTTTCAACACACACATTGCAGGTAAGCATAGGCCTGTTATCTGATCACTGGAATGGTCGGTTGCTCAATGTGCCTCCAAATCCTCACACCCTTCTAAAAATCAACCGATATTCCACTTCCTAGATGTCAGTCTTGAAATCAGCTAACACAATAAGATGATGATTAGAGTGTGAAAACCTTTCAACTACTCCCCCCCAGTCAGATCAGAGTTTAATACATCATTATTTTGCTCTCTGTGCCACCCCGGTATGAACCCAGCTATATGCAAATCAGTCTTGACCCTGATCCTCATAGTACCAGCCCAGTCCGAACTGCCAAGCCAAGTCCCCCCTGGACCATAAGCAAGCATCCTGGGACCGGTTTCATGGTAACACCCGTCATCAGCCAGGCTAGCTTGAATTCAGTGGTACAGAGAGCAGAGGACTCAAGTCTGGGCATACCATTGGCCACTTAGGACAAACAAAACAATATGATGGACGGAGCGCTGAAACTTTTCAACCACTCCCTCCCAGTGAAGAGATCTGGGTTTAAGCCATCATTCTTATGCTCACTATGCCACCCCAGTTTGTCTTGAAACCAGAGCACACCACGGTGTGGACATAGCTTGTTCCAAACCCACTTTTTGTGCCTGCTCTACATAGTAGGATCTCTGCCTGCAGTATTCCCTCCAGAGGATAGGGAGCACGATATCCTTTGTGTGTTTGTGTCCCCAAATAGCAGAGAGGGAACAAACTGGGTATGATGCACAACAATGGTCTTTCAAGCAGACCAGAAAATGCCAAGGGGCTGGGGCACTACTGACTTCGCCCCAATTCCACTAGCCCTTCTGACACACCAACAAGGGGCAGGGTCTTACTTACTCTATTGATAGCTTTTCTTCATGAGAAGAACAGACACAACAGCTGACACAAATTTGACGTGACTAAATTTGTATCTTTTTAATAATGCCTTATAGTTCTTTTTCTTGTAGTATTTTTATAATCGACATAATAATGCAAATGAAAAACTATTTCTACTTCCAATATAGTTAAAACCTGCAATAAAAAGTGTGATTTCAATTCATGCCTTGCAGTGCCATTCTAAAAGAATTGTGTTGTTTACATTTGATCCCAAGCAAAGAGACACATATAATTCAAAAAGAAATAGCCAAACAGATGCTAAATCTTCACAGACAAAGACACAGAAAAGCAATCAGAGCAAGCTGTGGGGAGTCGTATTTGAACATAAAGTACTTTTATTGCTGCACATAAAAAAATAAGAAAGCAAATAAGCTGTCAAGATGGCCCTGTGCCCTAAACACTTGGTGTTGGCATCGGCTGTGGATTGCAGCTGGAGTGAATACAGGAAAAGGTGAGAGATTTGACTATCAATCGCTTAGGGAATGGTGAGAGATCTGACTGTCAATCGCATAGAGGTGACAGAACAAGCAATAAGAAGTGATGATATAAGAGGAGAGGGCCCAAGACTGAACCATATGTTGGCAGTGATGACTGAAAACCCCCTGGAGACTCAGAAGGTACTTTCTGAAAGATGGGTCGCGAACCCGTTTATCGCCAAGTCTACGGGGTAAAATAGGATAGGGTGAACAGTCGAGTGGGGAGAGTTACAGTGCCAAATGCTCCAGAGAGGGCTAAGTATGAGAATGCAGTTGAGGCAAATATGGTGGGAAGAGGTTATAAAGCTTGGCAACCAGCGAAGGTATTTTCTGTGAAATACAGAACATGGAAGCGCGACAGGCTATGAGCAGTGAGAAACGCATTAAGGCAAGCGAGCACCAATCCTTCACCGGCTTTAGAGAAGGGTGATAGTAAAAGACAGAGCGGCAGTTAGCAGACATTCAAGGGTCTGTACATTTACTTCCCTGGCTCTTTATGAGGAGCCATTACATCCCGGGAGTTATATCGGGTGTCTACATCGAAGGTAAGTTTTCAGTCTTTTACTGACAGGTTTTTACTTCACAGGTAAGTGACTTTTCAAGTGCATTAACTCTACCTAAGTTCCTCTCTTTAATTTTAATAGTATTTAAAATGTATTTTAAACAGAAATTAAATATTAAGACAAAATATGTAATTCATTTATAAAGTAAAATGAATTGAAAATAGGATTATGTAATGGTTATAACTTAAATTACTTAAATATTTTTTCAAAATATGTTTAATAAATGGGTATATGTTTTAAGTTATACAAGCTTTTTAGGCGCTGTGAGGGTTTTATCTGGGGTTCAGGAATGGGTAGTGTACAGGGGTACTAAGGAGTTTTTAGGTTTCAGGGACGGGTATTATAGGGGTTGCAAGGAGCTTTTTAAATTCAGGGATGGGTAATCAGTAGGGACAGTAGGGTTTTTAAGGTTCAGACATCAGTAGTTTTAGGGGTAGCAGGAGGTCAGGAACGGGTAATGTAAAATTAATTTATAAGAAACAAAATGAACGGAATTAAAATAAATAAAATAAAATTAAGAATTAAAATTAGGTTCTATAAAAATGAATTACATTTTAAATGATTTAAAATACATTTTAAGTAGTGTTATTGTTTATTTTAAAAATGCAGTTCTTAAATGTGCAAAATATATATACAAATATATGCCGGGTGCATGTGTGCGCACCCAGGAGCTAGGAATAATGCTTACCAGCCTACCTGTGAAATAAAGGTACTCCTGATTTAACTTACCACAATGTAAAGGTTTTGGATGTAGCTAAATGCGAAGTAACAACTGATATTCCTATCAGTTTTAAAACAGGCTGGTTATTTACCTTTGTTCAATGAGTGAGCTATGGAAGAGTGTGGTAGGCAAGATAAAACACAAGGGGATAGAGTCAAGGGTTTTATTTGGGGACTGAAGGGCTTACATGGTGCACGTGATGAGTTGGCTGCTTTAAATGTGGATACAAGGTCAGCAAGAAATGTACAAGAGAAGGCAAATAACTATTTAGGGATAATGGGAAGGGTAGGTGATATGTAAGAGGAAGGAGGTGGGGTTAAGTGCAGTGCCGCAAGGTTCATTCTAAGCCCAGCGATCGCTGAAGAGAAGTATGAGCTAAAGTCTTCACCTGGAGGGAGGAATCGTTGATGGACGTCTGAGAGAAAAGTCTTGATGGCGCGAGTGAGATGTTGGTTGTGGAGTGTAATGAGGAGAATAGGTCTTAATCAATGGAGTATTAGGGTTTCATAAGGGTAGATTAGAGAACTCAGGGCAAATAGGGGCCGAGTAGTTCTTCTGTGGTTGGGTGTGGCTTCTATCTGCAAGAGAGTGCAAATAGCTATAAAAGGGCGTGCCCCCATAATATCAAAGACTGAATATCTCGGTTTGGAAATATCGGGAATTTTTTTTGAAAGGTAAGTGTAGATTTTATATAGATCATAAACACCCACACACACATATATATGTACATATATGTATAACAGCAAGGTGGGAAAATGTAGAGTTACAATTAGTAAATCTATATTTCCTGTATATACACTTGATTTTCAATATTGTGGTTCTTGATATTTTGTCCACAATGTTATTATGGCACGATATTTCTGTGTTCGATATTCAGTAGTACAATCTATAAAGCAGATGCCAGAGACCAGTCTGGTCAGAACACAAGATACTTTCTTTAGTGATGCAGGCCAGGTGTTTTGGAGGCTTGCCAGGTAAGAATTGCAGTTGTCCATTCTGAAGAGCGTGAAGGGTCTGTGTTACTGAGCGAAAGGCAGTGGCGGTGCGTCCATTGGGGGCGTTGGGGCATTGCCCTCCCCCCCGTCCGCACCTGCATCTCCCTTGGTGTCTCTGAACTTAGGTAAAATCTCAGTTTACTTAAGTTCAGAGAGGCCGAGGAAGAACTGACAATCATGTTAGTCAGCATGACGTCAGACCGCTCACCCCCTTCACAGAGTCTGAAGAGGGTGGGCGGTCCGGCGTCATGTTGACTGACATGGTTGTCAGACCGTCACCAGGGGCATGCAGCAGCACAATGCACAAGTGCGCAAACAGTTGACTAGCCTGCAGTCTACTGTGAAAATAATTCAGAGTTGCAGAATCACCAATCTCGCCCCACGTTGAGCCACCGCATGCTTCTCCATTACAAACTAAGCAGTTCCCCATCTCTGAATGAGTCAGCAGACCCAAGTGCTGAGCAGATAGTGTGTTTGCCATTTTTTGGTGTAGGATCTATCACCACCCACCTCTAAGTGACCCCCTACATCGCTTTGTTTCTGTACTTTCCAAGCGGAACACTAAAGAGGTATATGTATTGTTCCGCAAATAATTTGCGCGCACAATAAGGATGGTGATTGATATTTACACTGAAGAGGTTTGAGGTAAAGGACCTAATTTCAACTATAGGACATAGAGCCGATCAAGAGGCAAGTGAAGTCCTATGATTTCTCACAACTCCACCTCCTACACAGTCTTCACAGTAATGATGAATGATTGCAAAGCTATGGAGCAGAAGAGAGTCCAGAAGGATTTCTGAAGCTGGAGTGAAACTGTTTTTGTTGTGAGGCTAAGGTAATCGGGTTAGTGTTCATTTAAAGGTATATGCCAATTCAATGAAGAGTGCCATTATCTAGATGTCTATTGGCAAATCACAGAGAATTTGGAGGAGTAGAGTTTTCTGGATAAGGTACGTATGGAAATTGTCACTGTTTAGGGGACAGCTAGTTTACCAGCCTCTGATAAGTTTCACTTAGTGGATTAAGAATGTGTTGTTCTTAGTGGCCTCACTCATCCTTTTGGTATGAGCCAATGGCAGGGAGACTACTGAGAGTGCATACGTTGTAGCATTACCTGGTACTGGGAATCAAAGAGGGAGTGTTTTGTTGTAGGATTGATGGCTGAATGAGGTTTTACTCTATAGACTTAAGGTGAACATGTTTTGGGTAAGGGCAACTTTAATGGCGGTGATAAGCCGATTGGGCCACCACCATGTCTCAGACACCAGACAGGAGATGAGAGGACTAGGACAAAGATGATGGGATGGTCAGGTTGATAATAGCATTTTGAACGGGGAAGGGTGTAAGCAGGAATCGTGAATCCAAGCTTGAAGGACAATACAGCACAAATGTCAGATACACTAGTGATCATGAAATGAATACTTGGAATAAAAACAAAAGTTCAACATTCTCTCGTGTCTGGGTATCCCTTCCAGGGTAAGTGGCTTTCCTTGCCAAAGGTGAGATGGGTAAGAAGCTCCTGTTGGGTCTTCCCTAGTAAGCAGAAGGAAATTGGAAAACTATTAAGTCCCCGATGATCCGCATGGATGTTGGTTGATCTTTCAGGGTACCATGCACACTGGCACGCTATAGACGGGGAAAACATTGGTTTCTGATTGTAAGGTGTGGAGTGGCAATCATCCCACTGCTTTGCTAGCCAGTATCAGCCTCCCCCAGGCACACTTCGGGCTTCTGGATCTTGAGTGTGAGTGAGACCGCATGCCTTACAGAGAAGCAATTTTACACCTCACGCTTGACGCACCGGGAAAGAGAGAGAGAGCCCCTAGCACCAGCACTTGGTATGCCTTCCCCTTTTCAGGGTGAATGCCAATTGTGACAAGCATGTGCTGTACATACAGTGTATGTAGGATTGAAACTTAAGCATTGGAGAATTTAGGAAAACCTTCAATGTATTGCATGTTTATGGTTATGCTTCAGAAATCTGCCAACTTCAGGACTTGAATAAATCTATGTAGCCTGCTATACGTAATGGCAGGAGGCCTGGCACCATCGCCCACAGTGCCCCCTTGACTTGATGCCCATGTGAAAAGCACCCATAAACACTTATTATCCATAAAGGGATCTGGTCTATGGCAAACGCTTGCATCAGCAAACATGGCCGCGAATTAATAATGACTCTCAAATAATGTTCTCAGGAGCGCACTTCCTCTCAATAATTAATTGTTTTTCCGCAACATAATGGAACACTGTGCCTCAGTTAACAATAAAAAATAATATCCGTTATCCGCACCCCCCTGCACTGCTGCTTAACACATAACAAAAATAGTAATTCATTTCACAAATTGCATCGTTAACCTGGGCTACTCTGCCACTGAACAGTACAGATTAATGTGCAAAGGGATAATGCTGCCAGAATACTAGGGAAAAAATCTCAGATTTGTATTCAGGGGAGTCATTTCTTAAATTATCCTGGTCGGGTATACTCCCAGCCGGTGAGTGCTGTTGAAAAATGCCCCACATTCCTGTGCGAGTGAGAGCTGCTCCAGTATTATGTGCCAGGGAGCAATGTCTGAGTCTGGATACATCTAAAAAAAAGCCATCACTGCCAATACGGGTTGACCCTATGAAACCACGCGTTCCAGAGGTTGCAATAGGACTGAATGTGGTTGAAGGGCTTGGTGGGAATTCCTGAAGAGCTCCGGACACCAGAAAGCAATATAAGAACTAATGTTGTGACCATAGGTGGGAACCTAGTTCAAGATCTAGAAAAGTTCAAACTTCAATCAGCAAGTTCTCCTAATTTACACTTGTAAATGTATCAGCCGAACCGTACCATTAAACCATGGTGGTGGAGGGTTGTGGATCTTCCTGGGCAGGAAAGCCTCCATGCAGCAAACTGGGTATTGGTAAACATTTTGCTGGCACTGTCTCATCATGAATAGGGCCTCAGAGTTACTTCTTTAAAGGACAGGAGTAAGTACCTACTCAGTGTGGAAATTGCGAGGAGACACCTTTAAATTCCTGGGGTTGCATGGAAAGGGTTTCGAAGAATAAAGAAAAATGTTTTAGAGTGGAAATTAACTTTTACGATGTATTTACGCATGTCTAAATGTGACCCTGCTGCACTTACAGATGCAAAAATCCCTTTTACGTGGGAATAGCTTAGAATTTAAAAAGCACTCTAACACAACTCCTGGTAACCTGTAACTTTTTCAGAGTCCTAAGCATGCCGCTGAATTAAGCTGTGAATTCGAAACATTTCAGAAATGTACTCTCAAATGGGGCTTTGGGGGGGGGGGCGGCCGACCATCGGGAGGCCTGCCCCTCCCGGGGGAATTTGGGGCCGGGGAAGGGGGGGGTAGTGCCAGCACCGTCCGTGGGCTGGTTTTGGCGGGTTGGTGCTTTGGGCTGGGGGCGGGGCAAGTTTGGGCGGCTTTTGGGCTGGTGCCCCATGAAAACCGGCCATTTCATTGTGCAGGCCACCATTTCTTCTGGGTGCCCCAGCTGCTGGGCGAGGGGTGGCGGACAAATTTATTTTGGGCCCCCGGTGCGGTGGTTGTCGGCGGGGGAGGGGGGTGATCGGTGAAGCTATGAGTGGCGCGCATCGAGGCACAGCACTGCTCGGATGAGGTGGGCCGCGCGGACTGGTGCGGCCCGACGTGGCGGTAGGGCCGCTGCGGCACGCCGCTGGCAACAGGATACGAACCAGAGTCAAGCCAAGGGTATGGCTCGAATCTTAGAGGGGTAGGACGGTGTTGACAGGATGGGGCACCCGGAGATTGGGTATGGGGCAGTGTCTCTTTGAGGTACACCTGCCGCACGGAGCGGATCTGATGTGGTACACTTGCTGGAGGCTCTGGAGCAAGGCGTTGGTGGGCACGGGTGCCAGAAGGTGTAGGAGTCCTAGGGGGGGTCGAGGGCCGTTAGCACGTCCCTCGAGTGGCGTTTTTTTCCTAAGATAGGTGGGAAGTGTAGGAGATCTGTTTGGATTATCGGGGGGTAGGTCAAGCACAATAAAGTGTGTAGCCAGGTGGAGAGGCAAATTGACGTTTTGCTAATTGTTTACTGTTGCGGATTGGGGGAACCAGTTTAGGGGAGGGGGTGGGGGGGTGTGTCAGGAAACTGCATATTTAGTGAGGCCTAGTTTTGTGCGGCGCAGGCCAAGGAATTGATTGTGTAGGATGCACCTGCTTCCAATAAAGCGGCCTTTATCACACTTAATTGGAGTCTCTGGTCGGTGTTTTGCCTCCCCCCCCCATTCCCCAATGGGGCTTTGGGGGGGGCGGCCGACCATCGGGAGGCCTGCCCCTCCCGGGGGAATTTGGGGCCGGGGAAGGGGGGGGGGGTAGTGCCAGCACCGTCCGTGGGCTGGTTTTGGCGGGTTGGTGCTTTGGGTTGGGGGCGGGGCAAGTTTGGGCGGCTTTTGGGCTGGTGCCCCATGAAAACCGGCCATTTCATTGTGCAGGCCACCATTTCGTCTGGGTGCCCCAGCTGCCGGGCGGGGGTGGCGGACAAATTTATTTTTCCTCCCTCCCTCCCTGGTTTTTCTGACAGTAAAAGGGGGGAGCCCAAAGGGCGAGGTGATTCCCCTTTTTTCGGGGTGGTTTGGGTTGGTTGTTGGGGGTTTTCGGGGGAGCATTGGGAAGGTTTATTGGAGGCCGGTGCAATGGGGTTTGTTGATGGTTGTGGGGTCGTCGTGTCGCTGGAGCAGGTGTGGTTGTGATTTCTGCCTCTGGGGGCGGTTTTTTCCTAAGATAGGTGGGAAGTGTAGGAGATCTGTTTGGATTATCGGGGGGTAGGTCAAGCACAATAAAGTGTGTAGCCAGGTGGAGAGGCAAATTGACGTTTTGCTAATTGTTTACTGTTGCGGATTGGGGGAACCAGTTTAGGGGAGGGGGTGGGGGGTGTGTCAGGAAATTGCATATTTAGTGAGGCCTAGTTTTGTGCGGCGCAGGCCAAGGAATTCATTGTGTAGGATGCACCTGCTTCCAATAAAGCGGCCTTTATCACACTTAATTGGAGTCTCTGGTGGTGTTTTGCCTCCCCCCCCCATTCCTCAATGGGCCCCAAAGTATGTATAAACCTAACACAGTATATTTCTGACTTATTTTGAGATTCGCGCTCAGTGTTTGGCTGATACCAAAGTTTAGCTTCGTAAACAATCTAAATCCTTATGGACAGGGCCAGAATTCATAGAGCTGGCCCAGTGAAAAGTTCATTTGAAGAAGCGGTGTAGTGGAGGTTGCATAACAACCTGGACCAGAATTCGTGTTGCTACCGTCAGCCAACTCGCTGAATATATAGAGCAGAGAAGGTCTCTTGGCTCAAGTAGTACAGGGAATACTATCACTGGGGATATTTACTCCAATAAACAAGACATGAAAAGAATACAGTTGAAATGAGCATCATCAAAGTCAGTAAGTTGGACATCAATGAGACAATATATGCAACCTAAGGGATGCAGAGATGTTTTTCCGTTCAATTGCATACTGAAGTCAATGCTAAAGCATTTCCAGTGTTGGTGTGTGCAGATGGTGGTGTTGTTGGGTTTACTGGAATTAGTGGTAGTACTGGTGGAGATATTGGAATTGGCGGGATTTTAATGGTGCTGGTAGTGTTGGTGGTAGAGGTGGTGTGGTAAAGGTGTGGTTGTGATATTGTGGTTGTTACAATCATGGTGATGCAATACTGGTTGTGTTGTGGAATTAGTGATATTTGTGGTGGTGTATTGTTGGTGGCAGTGATACTGGCGGTGATGGTGGCATTGATAGTACTGTTGCTGGTTATTATGGAGGCGTTGGTTTTGTTGGAAATACAGGGGATGTCACTGGAGATTGGTATTGTCATTGATGATTGTGGTATTAGTGGTATTTACAATGGTATTGGTAATGTTGTGCTGCGGTATTGGTGGTGATGGCGTTCGTGATGGTGTGAAATTACCAGTGGTGTTCTGGTATTTGTGGTTGTTCTGTTACTGGTGATAGTATTTATATTGGCGGTAGAAGTGTGTGGTGCTGGTGGTATTGTTGGTTGTGATATTAGTGGTACAGTGGTGGTATCAGTGGTTCTCATGGTGGTATTTGTGTAGGTGGTAATAGTCTTGTTGAAGTATTGTTATTTCATGTATGAGATAAACAATTAAATGTGACAAAAATTGTGAAGGTCTAGTGTACTTTTACATGTAAAATAGTCCCTCATGCATTGCAAAGCAAGCGCTCTATATGAGGTTGAATGATATAATAAAGAACCCAGTGCAGGGGGTGGGAAATATACTACTGTGCGTGAAGCCAAACTCCATTCTATACATAATTTAAAGAAACGGAAACAAAACAAAAGGCTGATAGACAGCTTAGGTGGTCAGTAGCCACAACTATAAAGATCAGGCAGCAGATAATGTTCTTCATAATAAACATTGTAAGTTTTACAAGATGGAGCTCGATGCAGGCAAGGTGAGCATTTGTTTCAATAACTAGAACATAAACGGCAGCAAATAGAGGTGGGTCACATTTTTTTTCCAGAAATGTAAATAGTGCCACGAATAACCTTTTTTTTCGCTGCTATCCACATTTGCTGCTTTGCCGTGTTTTATTATTCTTTGAGAAGGTTTTTTGGGGGCGAATGGTGTGTGTGTGTGGGGAGGCAATAACTCCACACTAGTGAAATTGTACTCAGCAGTGCAAACTTGGAAAGAGATAGCGTACTCGCTCCTCGAGCTAATTAGATTCAATTACTGATTTTGCATTTTGGCAAAAGTTTGCACACAGCCATAGCAATGAGGATGTATTTAGGAATAAATCAGGAGAAAGAATCTTGCTGCTCCTGAAAAGACTCAGTTTTAGACACAGGCTGGAATAAGCGTAAACAAAGACACAAAAATGCATCAGCGGAAGCGTTTTTACTACAATTCAGTGCAGCTAATTGATATGCAATATTGAATGTATGCAAGTACATGGTATTTTTATAGTGCGAACTAGTCAAAAAGCAGTAGAGCGCTGGACGTGGTCAAAGACAAATATTTGTACTGCCAGTGAGAGTGGAGCCATCCATTGAGGTCTTTTACTGTAAACCCTGGATCAATACACTGATTAGCTGTCATGAGGGTCGGAATGGAACAGAAAATAGCCCCAGGCAACAATAAAAGTATCCCTCATTAGTTAATCAGATGGCTAAAAAAAGTGGGCCACATTTGCAAACCGGGACAGTTGAGAATTTGATGCTGCATTGGTGATTTGTAAAGTATGGAGAATGCATGCATTCGTAAATGCAGAGGGAAAT
Organism: Lissotriton vulgaris; assembly: GCF_964263255.1. Lineage (NCBI taxonomy): Eukaryota > Metazoa > Chordata > Amphibia > Caudata > Salamandridae > Lissotriton > Lissotriton vulgaris. The sequence goes on from NC_141694.1 coordinate 661,505,258, forward strand.
GCTTGTGGCAAAATCAGGAAAATCAACAGTAAAAAAAGCTGCTGCACATAAAAGAGGCTCATAAACAGCTAAAAAATCAGCCCACACACTGACCTGTCAGACCAGCCATTCTGGTATAGATATATCGCCCTAAAGGACAGTCCCACCCTACCTGTCATTGAAGAAAGATTAGTGGTTGGGTGGCGGAAGGAGTGAAGAATTGGAGGTAAGCAATAATGTCACGACATTCATTTTTTATAGAATGTTTAAAATATTTCACGTTCCCCCATCCTAAATTGCATCTTTGGTAGCAATAAAGCAATATTTATATGCTTGTAGTAATTGTCCTGCTCATAAATATGTTTCATTTATGATCTTGCAGTGTCGGCTTATTGTGACTTCTTAAAGGTGCATAGAGGTAACACAGATGTGATGCTCTGTGTGCTTCCAGCAACCGTGTGATACATCATAGGACACACTGATTAGTTCCCGCGTGCCTCTGGTTCAAGCAGCTGCAGAGGTCACATTGAGATGTCTGTGCTGTCTGTTCTGAATTGGACAGATGGAGTCACTTGAGGGTTCTTTTATATTTAGATATGGTCCTGTTTCTCTCTCCTGCTGCACATTAGGCAGCCTTGAGCATTGTACTCACCCTGGCAATGCCAGACAAATAATCACTAAAGTAGATATTTTGTTAAATACGTACTGGAGAAACGTGCCAACTATATTAGGAATTGGCACCTTAAGTGACTCTAGGCTGCTTAGTATCTTCCCTCTGTATCTAATCTTTTTAAAAATGCCCTTTCCTTGCTTTTATATTCCCTGTTTTTATATTCCTTTTTTAATGAATTCATATAGGAACTGCAATCATGTGTATATCTGTTTAATTGTAATCTTATCTCTGCTTGTTGTGTGGATGTTTTAAATTTTGAATTGTGTACTGCTTTTATGGTTTTAATTAACCGAAATAAAGATATTTGACTGACTGACTGACCACCCATGGTATGCCCAGGGTCACAAAGTAGCTACATACTTTTTATTAATTTAATTTTTAATTCTTACACAAAACAATGTTTGCACTTTGTGCCAGTTTGCATCACTTCTTTTATGCAAACCTGGTGCAAATTATTAGTGAATGTGGGTCAAGGTGTACATTAACATGGGTCGACTTCCCATTGGCTGCTGTTCTACCCATAGACACTAGTGATACAACTTTTTCTGCCACACTCTGGTAGAATAGAATTGTTGTATATTACAGTGTGTATTATTACATCATTTGTGGAAAACTGAAGGTGTCAAAGAGGAATGTGGAATGTTGGGGAAACTTAGACAATGTTAGAACTTGGTGAAATGTCCTTCTGCAGATACAATGTTATATGTGTATTGAGGTAAGATGGGGCCGATAACTTTAACATAAGAGGATGTTTGGAATCAACTGTTGAATAGTTGTGATGGGGTAAGGTACACACCCGGTGCTTCATTAGATTTTAATTTACCAGCTGTGTGCCCGGTTATAAGGATTTTCCTTGTATCAACAGTGTCCTTTGTACCCCAGGTCATGTCTTCCAGGCCATGGACGTCTCATGTAAGACAGACACCATATTGGCCGGAACTAAACGATAGACCATGTTTACATTACGTTCTGCACCCGCCATTCCTTAGGAAAAGCAATTTCTCGCTTTTTGACAATTTTGCTTTGCTCTCTGCAATAGCCTTATGGTGAGTGGTCGCTTGAGGAAATTTCAATTTTAATGAATTATGTTAAGACTAAGGAAAGAAGAGTAGAGCAACTGGTCTGTGCATTACTATATTATGGATAATGCAACTATTACAGTCAACCCACCTAAGGAATTACTGTGTATTCTGGGGTTACAACCAGCTCATCGGTTACAATAGAAAGAATTTTTTTTTTTTAATACATCTTAACAATTGACTTCAATGAAATTCTAAAACCAGAAAGGAAAAAAAAGGTTTGAAATGGCATTCTCTAGGTCCAGAAGGACTAAGAGTTTACAGTCAACTTTAAAAAAAAAGATATAGTTGGAGATAGTAATGTCTTTTGATGAAGACATTAAATAATTAGACACTAATATTTCTCCTAAAGTATACTTAGGAATAACCAGAGTTACATTTTCCCTCGGTAAAATATAGCAGAATGAGTCAGTAGATTAATATGTCACAGAGTTAGTGACATTGTCTTTGGATTATAGATCTGGCACATAAGTAGAGGGAATAATATGTGATCAAGTAGTTATGCGTGCTCATGTACTGGTTATACAGGAGAGATTATGATTGAATGGCAATGCTGAGTTAAAATATGTAATGGCTATTGTTAGGAAGGCTGTGATGTTAGGAAAGTGTGCTAAAGTGCTTGAAAAAGAAAGTGCTAAACAGAATCAGATGTTGTAGCAAAGGTTTCACCAAAGGTATTATCTGACAGATCAAATATCTTGAAGTCAAATCAGAAATGGAAAACTTAAAAACAGACAGAGACAATTTTAAATGTTATAGATGTGATAATACAAATCAGAAATGTTTGTGCTAAATATTTTGCAAGAAATCAAAGGAAAAGCAATAAACCCATGTGCTTCATTAGATTAGAGAGAGTAGGCATTCACATAGCAGTGGATTGTGGGTTACCATACATATTTGTGAATGAGAAAATAAGGAGAGCTAATTTTTAGAAGAACCTAGTATCCAAATTGGAAATGTAGGATATTGCACAGTAAATGTGTAATGGTGAAACTATCAATACGGTAGGGTATATGATTTTAAAATAGGAAAAGATGTAGCAGATTGTATGTGACTAAAAACAGAACCATATGTGCTGGGATGGTAGGTTCAAAGGAAGTTACATATGGTTCTATTACCGAATTGTGATGAACAGGTTATGATTGTGGATGAAGGTGAGGCCAAGGGTAAGGATATGCTAAGAAGTTTTCCTTATGTATTTATTGGAAATATTGGCATAATGGAGAGTTTTGAACAAAATATAATTCTGAAGTTGTGCCAGATTTGTCACATTTGATTGAAGCTAAGATTATAGAACCAATTGAATCATTTGAACGGGGGACCCCTTTGGTTGTGGCATGCAAGGTTAACAGTAAGATTAGGCGAGGTATAAACTTGCATGATATAACTAATAATATTTTATCATTTTAGTGTGCCTAGAATTAATGAAATGCTGACAGAAACTAAGAGTATGACATTTGTTTTTACACTTGATTTGTCTGTCACCTACCACCAGTTCCCCTTCATTTAGAACAAGTATACAGCATTCAACGCCCATATGGGGTCTTTTCAATTTAAAGGGATGCCTTTTGGTCTGATCTGCACAGTAGCAGTATTTAAACCTTTAATGTTTAATCTGTTTTGAAAAATCAGCAATCTTGAACCTTGCCCTTTGTGCAGGGTCACCCCCGGATTTCCTGCCTTCTGCTGCTGAACCAGTTCTTGTTGGCCCTTTTTCCATGCTAAGCAAACACAAGGAGATGATGGACAGCACACTGAATCCCCAGTAACAGATCTGGGTTGAATCCATCATCATTTTTTAGCTCACTTCACCACCTCAGTTCAGACCTAGCTAAATGCAAATCAGTCTTGACCCTGTGCCTCATGGGAACAGTCCAGCCCGAACTGCCAAGCCAGGTCTTCCCTGAACCAGAAACAAGCATTCTGGGACTGGTTTCTGGGTAACACTCTTCATCAGTCAGGCTAGCTTGAATCCAGTGGCAAAGTGAGCAAGGGATCCACATCTGGGCATACCCTGCCAACTTAGGGCGAACAAAGCAAACACAAGGAGATGATGGATGGAGCACTGAAACTTTTCAGACACTCATCCCCAGTCACAGATCTGGGTTGAATACATCATCATTCTTTATCTCACTTCGCCACCTCAGTTCAGACTCAGTTATATGCAAATCAGTCTTGACCCTGTGTCTCATGGGAACAGTCCAGCCCGAACTGCCAAGCCAGGTCTTCCCTGAACCGGAAACAAACATCCTGGGACCGGTTATTGGGTAACACCCTTCCTCAGCCAGGCTAGCTTGAATTCAGTGGCAAAGTGAGCAAGCGATCCACATCTGGGCATACCCTGCCAACTTAGGGTGAACAAAGCAAACACAAGGAGGTGATGGACAGAACACTGAAACATTTCAGACACTCACCCCCAGTCACAGATCTGAGTTGAATCCATCATCATTCTTTAGCTCACTTCAGTTCAGACCCAGACATATGCAGATCAGTATTGACCCTGTGCCTCATGGGAGCTTCTAGCTGTCCTGGTCTGTTAATGGTTCTCCCATTACGAATGTGCATTGGGCCAGTCAGTAAACAATGAAACCTGGGTGTAGCAGGGAGATGGTCTTCCTGGAGGGATGATTCAGAAAAGGGGGGTGGTGATGAACAGAGTGTCTGAATTAAGCAGACCACTCTTACCCAGTCTAAAGATCAGGGCTTGATCCATCACCGTTTTTTAGCTCACTGCACCATCCCAGCTCAGAACTTGGCTATATGCAAATTAGTCTGACCCTGGCCCAGTGCATCATGGGAACAGGGCAGACCAAACTACCAAGCCAATTCTTATACTGGGAAGGAAACAAGCTACCGGGGACCGGATTCTGGCATTTCAGCCGTCTTCGGCCCGGCTTGCTTGAATCCTGATGGTGCAATGAGCTAGGGACTCACATCTGAGTATACCCTTCCACGCTTATGGTGGACAAAAATGATTCAGAAAAGGGGGGGGGGATGTCAGGGGAGGTGCTGTACCATATTGTGATTACATTTCAATGCACCACCACTTACAACATAATCTGACACCAGGCCTGTCTTGTCTTTTGCCACAGTATACAGTTTGGAGCCAGGATCAGGGGAAGGGGAAAAACTGAACAGAACTAGTTTTGAGGGGTAGGCTATGGAATTTCTCACATAAAGACTGGCACCAGGTATTAAAAAAGGATCCTCAGAACCACTCATCAGGACACCCTGGACCAATGTAACATTCAGAAGAAGGACTGCCCTGCTGTCAGAAGCTTCTATTGTGACGTTTTGGATTTGTACTGACTGTCGAATCACTTTTTGCATAAATGCCTGAGATCTGGAAATCTGTTGATTTCCCATCTTTTTGCCCACTTATTCTCTGGTGGATGGTTTCAAATTGTTTTGTTAGTTATTAAATGATTACCTTCACCATCTGGAGAATTTAAACGTAGCTCTCATTGTAGTTCTAAATGTCACTGCCTATTACCTCATGAAGGGCCCAATGTCTTTGTTATAGTTGCATACATACTTTATACATTCTATCTAAGCTGCCACCCACAGCAACTAATGACTAAGTACTGCTTTTCCAAGATGTCAATTTAGCCATGGGGAAGGAAAAAGAAGACTATGGTAAGAAATTAGGAGAAGTACTCAGCATTTTGAACAACATGGTCTAACAGTAGAGCGGTCTAAGTGTAAATTTGCCAAGGAGAAAGTCACACATATTTGGGTCAATTAGTGATTCCAGCATTCAACCAAAGATGGTTTTACTAAGTGCTATAAGAGATGCCCCTTGCCCGGAAAGCAAAGAGGAACATAAATCTTTTGTAGGGTTGGTAGAATTTTTTCAACATTTTTGAATAATGTTTTTACAAGAACATTTCACATATGGAAACTGTTAAAGTCTAATGTGAGATTTAATTGATCCAAAAATTTAAAACAAGAATTTATGGATACCAAAGTGTCTATTTGTTCTGCTCCGGCTTTACAGGGTTTGATACACAATGTAAATATGCAGTAATTGGAAGCTTTAGTGTGTGCCTGGGCCCCGGAACAATCTTGTTTGTTTATTTGGGGTAAGGAAGTAATCATAAGATGGAATCAAAAACCTATGGTAAAAGTATCTTCACATTTGGCTTGCATCTCCATGCAGTTGATAGATTTCATTTACAAAACAGAATATGTACCTTGAAAATGAAATGCCATAGTTATTTTTTAATTTAGAATGCCCACTACGTTAATGAAAAATGAAGATTATTTAATGGATAATATGTAGGTAGCCTTAGTGTGTGATGGTGGGGAGCCAGCTTTTGGAAATGACGAACAGCAAAGTAAATGCTGAGAAGATGGTATTGTACAAAATATATTGCTTCGCATAAACACTGGTTGGCCTAACAAAAGTGATTTAGGTAATTTGAGATTCTTCTGGGAAGTACGTAAAAAGTTATTTTGCGCTTATGATACATAGATAAGAGGAGAACAATTATCTCCCAACCTCCTTGAGAAATAGAATTATTTCTATGTGTCATTAAGGGAATCTTGAAATTATAAATACAAAGCAACCATTAAAAACAGTTATTGGAAAGGGTCGGCGCATAGATGTTGAAAGAGTGGTAAGAGAGTGAAACGAAACAATAGGACCACCTATGAGCAAGTATGCGGGTCCGAATGCTCCATTGGGAATGTGTTGCTGTAGACATTGTTGGACCTCTAGGTGAAAGTCAAAAGTAAATAATTGTATAATGGATTTATTTTTTTATGAGATATTTCAAGATGAAGGTATTCCCACGTGTCTGATTAGTGATGATGGAGTGCAGTTTACTTTGGACAAAGCAAAGAATTACATGAATGACTGTTGAATTCTCCACAAGACGACATCTGTGTAAAATTCCTGTGGGAACGGAATAGTGGAATGTTTTAACAGAGTTCGTAGGAGTGCTATACAATTAGCATGTACAAGTAAGTCTAATTGGGAAATACCCTTTGGTCTTATAGAAGTACTGAAGTTGCTGCTAATATGTTTTCATCTTTTGAAATCATGGATGCTACAAATCCTAGATCACAATTTAATTGGGTTGGGTACCCATAACATATGAAGGTGTCTGGCCATCCAAAGTGGTCAAGGAAAATATATCTAATACACATAATGTATATAAGGAATATTAAATCAAAAAACAAAGGATTAAACCCACAGGAAAAACTATCAGATAATGGGATGTGTAAGGATTGACAAACCCAGTAAAACTCCTAAGGGGGTTAATAATTTCTTTGAGCCCAAATGTGTTAAGCAATTGTTAAACAAATTGGCACCAGTTGATGATGGTAGATGTTTGCATTTGAGTAGGGTAGTTCCCTGCATTATGCCCATATACAAAAGAATGGAATATCAACTCATACAGAAAAGGATATTGATGATGAGTTTGTGTATTATACCCTTAAATTCAGATCTTGATATGGAATTTTGTGTGGATTATTATGATTTCCTAGTTGTAATATCCTTACTCTTCACAACTTCCTCAAAGTTGTTTTAGTCGTACGTAGTGCAGAATGTATATCATTTTTATCAACATTGTAAAACGGGGGTGTGCAGTGTATTACAGGGCATATTATATCACTTGTGGAATACTGAAGGTGTCTGAGAGCAACATGATATATTGGGGAAAGTGAGAAAATGGATGTCATGTGAAGAGCTGCAACGGCTGCAGCTCGTTTTTGTCCCAGAAAAAAGGACTTACCCGAACTTCATGGAAAGTACATTATTACTACAAGAACCTATATGCTACCTACATAAATGCCTCTTTTATAATAATGTTTATCTCAGGTATGTACTAAATTCACAAAAACTAAATTGCCTCAACCGTTCATTGAAGTGAACTCCCAATTGGAGCACACTCGTTAGAGGTTCAGTACAGGCGTTGAATCGTTTTCATTGTTTTTCTGAGTCATAGTTGTTAAGACGCCGTAGCTTGTTCAGTGGATGTGGTGGGCCTATTATTGGAGATCAAGCACTGTGAAGAGACCACCAACCTCAGAGTAGTAAAGCACAGAGTATTTCCATACCTCTTACTGGAATTTGCTCAAAAATAAGCGTCAATATGACATGCTGAGGATTCCAGACTGTTGCAATATCATCACAATACTTGACATGACATTGGCCTCAACAATGGTATATGCAAATATTAACATACCATAACATGTGGAAGAGTTGTGGTGCAGCGGCCAGGACGACTTACTCCGGAACCCAGGGCTCACGGTTCGATCCCAGAGGCCGGCGGCAAATCAACCCATCACCATGTGACTCTGGTGAATAGCTCGCTTAATCTGCCCGAGGGCTCCCAGCACCTTGACACCTTCGGGTCATTGTTCGCGCTTTACAAATAATGGACATTTACATACCAGCCTAGGAGTATCGACTTGGAAACAATATGACAGCCTGGAGGTTTGTGGCATTAGCTCATCAATAATCTGCCTATATCATGATTAAAAAAACACTTCTAGCTAGCCACATTGGTTCACATGTTAATTCCCATCCAAAGTAATCCTACATTTTCAGCATGACATCTTACACAGTACATCAGTGGGTGGTGAGCCCGCAGCAAAGATCTATGAGGGCCTTTAGTTTACAGGTGCTGCTAGAAACCCTTCCTTATAAGGGATAGACTGATGACACTATCCTTCTCAGGCAGCGCAGCCAGAACCAGTAATCATTACCTCCAAATCTACGCATAACCACCTCTCTGGCAACTTTAGAACGGACCTGAAAGCCCTTCTCCTACAACAATATTTTAGCTAAGACACTGCAATCAACTCTCGGCACATACACCTACACTACCTCATCCTTTTTACTGCTGTATATGTCTTTTGCACATTCTGTTTTATGTAATGACCTACCATGTTGTGTCACCAAATGCAGCAGCACTCATTTTATTCTCCTCAAAAGGATGACATTCTATGTAATGCCTCCTAGATTTGAACCTCTGATTTAGGTTCTGTCCTTCAAACATTTGCTCACCGACTCTCTCCATAAATAATAAAGGAAAATGCACTTGCACCTTAGGAACAACAATATTATACATATTGTATTAGATTGTCATACATTTTTAGAAATTCGAAGATAGTTTTTATGTCCAATTTTTAAAAAGTATGATATTAAAAACAGGATGCAAGCAGTAAACCTTTTAGTGGAAATGATTAACCTAGACATAGCTTGTGCCATGGGAAAATATATAAAAAAAGTTAAAGAGTCCCGTAAATGCATTGAGAATTGAGATGATCAGGTGTTATATGTACGAGGAGATTGAGCCACAAAAGAGTAGAAGCTACGTGGATAGAAACACACTACCTTGAGGAGATTAAAATGAATTTGTGAGTTTTAGAAATTGACTTTAAAATTGTATATATCTATTTAAGTGAAAATATTGTTAATAGTTTGTATACTTTTATGGTTGTAAAAGACCGAATAAAGGGGCATTTAGCAAGGGCCTTAATCACCGCTTTAGCTGCGCTTTTTTTATCACCCAATTACCAAGCTGGCGCTAACAGCAGTTAGCGACAGCTTCCAGGCGATAGCGACCGGTTTGGGGACCGCTTTGCAGGTCAGCGATATTTATCGCTAATGACATGCAAAGTGGGCGTACACAAACTGGTAGCGACTGAAAGCAGTCGCTAACACAGCTATCGCCTTTTAGCAATACCTGTGACGCGATAAAAAAACCCGCGCTAACCCCGAATAGCACCAGGATTTTACACCTGGTAAAAACCTGACTTAGCCATAATAGTCAATGGGAGGTGGATTCTATGGCTAAGTCCCCACCTGCCTATTAGCGAGATTTCCCTTAGAGATAGGTTTTTTATCGCTGGAAATCTCCTGTTAAACATGGGATTCGCCGCTATCGCTGGATTTGGTATTGCCGTGGAGATAACCGTTGGTAATACTCCGCGATAAAATCCAGCAATAGGAGGCGATAAAAAAATCACGCTAAGCGTGGTTTGCAATAATTTTCGCAAGTTGTTGCCACAAAGTTTCTATTGCACTGAACTAAACTGACTCTCTCCAGACTTATTTTCTCTCAAGCCCCTTCCTCAAGCCTTCCTCTTTACATGCAACTTTGTCTCATTTTGACGTTCTTTTAACAGGTGTTTTTCAACAAATCTCAGCTCTTTTCCTCAAGATTCAGTTTGCAACATTTTCTTCCCTATGGATTCTTCAGACAGTAATTAGAGAAGTCTTGTTTAATTGCTAATATATGTCTGGCAGAAGTTTGCAATTTCTCACGAATCTCCTGGGAAGAGATTCTCCACGGTTTAAGTTTATGGCTAATATGATCCTAATTAACAGTCCTACCTATGGAGAGCAAGGATTCCTGTTAGCCGTGCCGTGGATTCTCAGGCCTTTGCCCGATTCTTAGCAGGTGATCTCAATAGATTTAAAGACCTTTCTCCGAGCATAAGCTCTTTTCAAGAAACATTGGCATAGCCAATAGTTCTACTCTTGGAAGGCTGGTACCATTGTTATATATATATATATATATATATATATATATATATATATATATATATATATATATATATATATATATATATATATATATATATATATATATATTTTTTTTTAAATAGTGCAAGCATATGCTTGAAAAATATGAAGGAAAAAATATGCAGTCACCTAAACATGGTCTCCATGCACTGTATTTTGAAATTTCTAAAAAAAAGTGCATTGATGTGGCTATGAGAGCTTTCTGCTCCCTGCACTTTTTAGCGTTATTGTGTGTGAGAGAGACACGAATAAAGCCAAACCTAGCATGCAAATCACAGGCAACTTCAATGTTGCAATGCCACTTTAACACTTTATAGCAGAAACTTAGCATAGTATTGGCAAAGCCAGTAGGTCTCACCTACGTGGGCTATTGGCTTTGTAATCGTTTTTGTGATGCTTTACAGCATCACTGATGTTCTTCCACATGGCTAAATAGGCAAAAAAGCCTGTGCCGTGCTGGCTAGGTCACTTTGTAGGCACACGCACAACACATGTGTGCACCTACAAAATAATACTGTTGTATATTTTTTATTTATTTACTGATTTGCATTGGATTGGTAAATAATAGAAGCAGTTTTTTAAAGTTGATAGGTGGAAGCAACACGGAGGTTGGTGGGTGGAAGAACAAGAGAGAGTGAGATGGAAGAAACCCAGAGTGTGGAGAAGGAGCAACATGGAGGGCTGGGGCTTATAAGTAACATGGAGGTTGTGAGTGGAGGAAGCAACAGGGAGGGTGCAGATGGGGAGGCAATGCATAGCGAGCAGATGGGCAAAAGCAACAATGAGGCTAGAGAAATAGATGTGCTGTGACAGCTCCTCTGCTAAGCTGGAGGAGCGTTGCCCCACTGCTTCAGCTGCAAGCTGATTGCAAAAAATATATATATTAACGTTTTTTCATTCAGCTTGCATCTGAAGCCAGGCGGGCGTGGCTGGGCTCCCCACACGTCACAGGGGGAGGAGTGGTGGAAGGACCTAAAGTGCGCATGACGCTTTGGTCGGCAGTCTTCGGCCGGTCAAAGCGTCATGCGCACTTTGCGTGCTCTCCACGTAGGCTGTATTACAGCCTTCATGGAGAACATGTACAGCCTGCCAGCCCCTGTCTGAGCACCGAATCATGATGTTTAGACCAATCACAATGCTGCTAAGGCAGCGTTGTGATTAGCCAGGGGATTCTGGGAGGCTGTGTGCTTCCTGACTTGCAGAGAGGGGGACAGAGAAAAAAGAGGCAGCAGTCGGTGGTAAATAGGTAAGCCCTCCCTCCGTCCCCCAGCCCTTCCCCACCCCACCACCCCTGGTTGGTAGCAGCCGTTACTGTAGATGTGGAAGATGTGAACGTGCACAGGATTTGTATGCATACTCAGAGTGAAGGGAGCCAGTGGGTATAGAGGGCTGACCCATTGCCCCATGGTGCGTGCTGTGGTGGTTGAAAGCAAAATGTGAATAATAGTTAAACCAACCGATGGACAAACTCTTCTGACCAAAAGCCCATCGATGTGTATGTATTATGAATCAACTGTGACAAAAACAAGCTTACGAGACAGCTGAAGCTCTCTCCAAGGCCAGATCTAACAACAATAACTAAAACACCATCAAATTTTAAATAGACTGGAGAAGGTCCAAATGCTCATGCATAGATTCAGTTTATGATTTTAAACTGTGTTTGGTCCTGCTCTGGCAGAAATGCAAATTTCATCGGCTTGAGGCCAATATTAATATTAAACATGTTATGACACTGTCTGTCCTGACCTGCATTATCAGCTTTTTATTTTTTATACTGATAAACACTGAGGCCACACAAATCTATATATGCACATTCCCCCTTTGCAATAGCTATGGCTACTTCACTCTATATATCTTCTAGAATGACCCAATTGTTTCTATATGAGGTATAGATGCTTGTATATAATTTCAATGCATTGAATTTGTTAGTTCGACAAATGATACAGGGAAACAGCCTTTACAACAAGGTTTTTACCATGTTGTATCTTTACCACACATTTTTACCAGGCATAGTTTTAGAACGCATATGCTTTTACAACATAAGACTTTACCTCACATTTGAAGTAGGTTCAGGGGTGTAGGGGGTCTCCCCCAACACAGATATACTGTTTATATATACTCATGCGTCGGTGCACACCAGGTCCCAAGGTCACCCTGTACTACATCCGTTCTGCATCGTACACACAAGTACGTGGTGCACTCTTTTCCAATAATTCAGCCAGTCAGAGTAGCTTGAAAGACTTTATTTCGACATCAAGCCAACGAAAAAACCCAACGCGTTTCAGCGAAACACTCGCCTTGGTCACGCGACCAAGGCGAGTGTTTCGCTGAAACATATATATATATATATATGAACAAGGCTACAGTGACGTAGCCGAAACGCGTCATGCTGGAGACGAGGGGACAATAAACCACCTTTTGCATATGACTTGAGCGTTTTCCTTGTGGTCTCTAACTGTATCGATGTTGGTATCCAGGACCGACAGGCAGGAGTTGGAATATATAAATATATATATCCCTACTAATATAATAAAGAGAGAGCCGAAACCTTTGAGGCAGGTAATCTCAGGAATCACAGCACCAATCACAACACCCAATACAGCGTTGGAAAGGGCTGTTGCAGCAGAAGGACATAGGCTATGCAGACGCCCACCATATACATTTAAAAGGTAAAAGAACCGTGCCAGCAAAGTAGTCCCTTGTGGGCGTGTCTGCGTTGTGCTGTGGACGTGTTCTGGGGGCGTGACAAACGCTGGGGGCATGTAGTACGTTCCGCCCTTCATGACATGTCTCATATTGTGTGCTAATCCCACCCAGCTCCCTTTAAATACCCCTGCACCCCATAATCATAACCCACCCTTACCCCTTAAAATACCACAACACCCTTAAACACTAACCCATCTTAACCCTATAAATATACCCTGTACCCCAAAACCCAAACCTATCCCTAAACCCTAAAAATACCCCTGTACCCCAAAACCCAAACCTAGCCCTGAACCCTATAAATACCCCTGTACCTCAAAACCCAAACCTACCCCTGAACCCTAAAAATACCCTTGTACCCCATAACCCAAAACTATATCTGAACCCTTAAAATGCCCAAACCATATACCTCAGTACCCTAAAACATATACCCCTATACCCATACTTATCTGATCCAAACATTAAAAAAAAGAACATGCTTTTACCATTTATGCATTTACATCGAAATTCGTTGTAAATGTATGCGTGGTAAAAGCATATAAAATATAATGCCATGCGTTATAAGGGCATTGCGGAGTCATGGTACTTTTGTAATGAAAGTATGCGGAGTGATGGTATGCGGAAAGAAAGTTGCGGAATAATGGGTGTTTACCCTCCCCCGGTAAGTACATTGGTGGCACGACGGCCCACATCTCCAGCAACATACTCATATTTTTTCACCACCCATTTGAAAAATGCACAGGTCTCTCCCATTGATGGCAAGCACTGACATACACTTTTAGACACACCTCCCACCACAAGTTCTCGAATTGTGAACTTTAGAGCTGGGGAACTACGTTCGAATCACGGCATCCGCTCAACATCCTGTGATTCCAGGAAAATCGCTTTGTCTCCCCGTGCCTACCACAAATGAATGTGTTCTTCTGTAATGTAAATTGTGCTCATGCAATGTTGTCGAGTTCGCGCTGTATAATATTGCAAGGAAAAATAAAGTAGGGAAACTCGAGTTTACACACTACTGAACGCGCACTCTTAAGTGCATCAGCAGTGCACTGTGAATCGGAGCGTTTCACAGGCCTACAAAACAATATACTACTGGCCGGCAGCAATTCATATCGGACAACGTCGGGACGGGCTGCTAGTATAAATATATATATATATATATATATATATATATATATATATATACGTGGTAAAGGCATACGTTGTAAAAGCATATGGATTCTAAAAAGATGCGAGGTTCTGAATGCATGGTAAAAGCATACATTGTAAAAGCATATGGGTTCTAAAAAAATGCGACATTATAAATGCGTGGTAAAGGCATGCAGAGTATTTCCCTACATTGTTCCGTCATCCAGTCAATGATACGTCTGAGCACTGCAACAAACTCATGCATTCACAGAAAAGTTTTAAAGAGAAAAACATTTTTTTATACCCGCGTGACTTCTAAAAGCAGTTTTATCAAGATTTTAATGCTTTATCAAGATTACGAACATCGTGTTCATCTATACGCAGTCTGAGTGAACTATTTGAGGCATGTGTAATCGACTGATATCTTGCACTACACTAAATCATCAAACGTTAACGCGCTCATGACAGATGTTGGTACTTAATTTTTATTCACCTTCAAAGATGAAGTGGTGAATCAGCCCCTCCTTGCAGTCAAACCTGGGTGCTGAGACTAAGGTCAATATTGCTGGAGTGTTAAACTAATCCTCACTTCCATTGTCAGAGTTGTCAGTAGCTGTCACAGCTCTCTCCTAGAGCGAACTGTTGTGGGTTTTAAAGTAGTGTGTTTAAATGTTGTAATTTATATTAACAGGACCATTTTTTGGGCCTGTGTTATATGGGGGGTATTCATAAAGCAACTTTAGAGCACATCAAGTAACGCTCCTATAGTAGTCATTCTCATACTACTACATTCCTTTGTGAATTTGTCCCAAAACATCTAAAACAGGAAAATTCTATGAATATTCAGATAATATTCATATACAACTAGTACAAATATAATTTTTCCGCGTCCTCTTTCCTCTTTGTATTTTGACTAAATGAGATTTGTAAGTTTTAGGGCCGAATCACAAAGGCATATAAGGGTACATAAAGGAGTACTCCTCTAAAACGTTTCCTATCACTAATAAATGCTTTTGTCGATTGCTCTCATAGTGCTAACTCTGTATTCATCTCTCTGACACTTACATTTAGATAGGACTGTGGACAGTGACCTGACTCTGCCTTGGTTATGCATCTGTGATTGAATCCTCCGAGTTTTATGACCTAATTGGTACTCATCTACAATGAAACTAATGATCCTGTTCAGGTTGAAGCTGTTTTATGACCAGCAACGTGACTGCCCTAAGTATTGTAACCTGTGACTGTATATCCCAAACGCTGTACCTGGCCTCGCGGTGCCATTGCCAGCGATGGTAGCAGCAACCATCAATTATATGTGACAAGAGATCATTCCAGAAATCCAGAATGACGAATATGGCACACCAAGTGAAGGCACAAATGTTTATTGTGCCAAACAACGCGTTTCAGCTAAGGAGCCTTTATCAACTTTGAGCAATTAGTGCCTCAAAAACATTGTATATTTCATGCAATGTAGTATCTGTGGGCCAACAGATCACTTGGAGATATCAAATTTGCTTCCACCACAACAAAAAAGTTTTAGAAAAAGCATAAGAAGGAAGATTAGGGATACCCTGATTCTCTTAGGCAACGGACCAAAACCAGGTTTTTTTACACATATTTTCCGCAAAGTCATGCTTTTAAAAAAGTTACCCCGATGGTTGTCTAGGTTCCGAGGTGGGCGTGGCACTGACAAATAATGTGGAGGGAGCATAAATTAAGAGACCTAGGGGGCCCCATTTCCCAGGACTGGCATCCTATTAAAGAGAAGGGGGCACACCACCCTCCTGTAAGAGCCTAAAAGGGCTCCAGGAACAGCTTCCCCAGGGCTGTCATATTAATAAGCGGCAAGGAGCCACAAGCCCCCCCCCCCAGAGCCTTTAACAGTTCCTGTGGAACCCATCCTTGAGGTAGACTCAGGTATGGTGTCCCAGCGTCTTCAACCTCCTTTCTGTACACCATATTTTGCATGCCAGAGAGCGTGGACTGGGAAAATGCAATGCTCTTCCACCACCCAGGAGCAGAAAGCTGCTCTCACCCGGTGGGAGATCAAAACATTTTCCCTGCCCATGCACTTGGGTAGGGAAAAGATATCGAATTGCTCCCCGCCTGCGACAGCAAACAAAAAATGGCTTCAGCTGGCCGGGTGCAATGCCAGCTCCTGCTGCACCTGCGATGGTTGCAAGGGGGGAGCCAGTGGGCTGCAGGGGCCCTGAGCCTCCCCCAACAGCCGCCAACAAGGGAGCAGCAGTAGAATGCCCCAGGAGGGCAAAAAAATAAAGCCATATCCTGCAGGAGCAGGGAGCCAGCTGGGCTGTGGGGACCACCCACAAAAGTAATTGCCTGGGGTGCCCCGGATGGGCACACATGGCAGTTTTAAATAATAAAAAAAGATTGCTGGCTCTTGTACAGCTCTGAGAAATGGGGCCACTTGCAGAGAGCCGGCAGGGCTGTAAGGGCCCTGGGGCTCCCCCCTCAACCCTTTATAGAAAAAAAAGCATTGGGTATCCTGGGTGGGGCCAGGACATCCACAATCCAAATTTAAAAAGTGTGTAATAAATGAGCTGCCTCAACCACTCATGCATTATTCACTGCTCCTTCAAGTGCCCCATAATGGCCTGCGAGGGCGATTTAGATATTTTTTATTTTTGGTTATGTTCCTAGAAGGGGCAGCACCCCCCAGCAACATTACGAAAAGAAACAGAAAGTCTCTTGGGTCATTTAAACTATGACCTATGAAGAATGAACTATGTTGTTTTGAAACTTTTCCCAGGCTGGAGCCTTTGCTCTACTGCCAGGAATGCAGCACCCTCTAGGGGCTTGTTCTATGACTGCATTTTATGTGGCGTCAAGGGGGCTGATTCACAGAACTAACTTAAGACAAAATCCTAAACTTACTACTTTTGGTATTCACAGAAGGCATTTAGTAGTAGTAAAGTTAGGATTTTGTCTTAAGTTTGACTTAAGACAAACTTAAGACAGAGAAGACAAACTTAAGACAAGATAAAATACTTGGTTTAAAGCTTTCTCAATCTTTATGCAGAACGGTTCCATCATGTTAAAGTTGACTGGCATATTTTCAAGGGAGCTCGACGAGTCATGACAGTTGCAACAAAGGTTGGCTCTAAAGTTGTATGGACTTTTTAAAAATTGCTCTTGAAGTTGAGCAAAGTTGTCAAATTTTCGAGAGAATGAGAATGTTGTCAAACCTAGCCACATTTCGCTTGTGGGAGATGTTTTCTGCATAAAAATGAGTATGCAATGACATTTTCTTGCAAAAAATGCAAGAGGAGTAATTTTTCAGTATTGTGATTGGTCTGAATGCCATGGTTTGGTGTTCAGCCAAGGAATGAGAGCCTGAGCATGTTCTCCACCCAGGCTGTAATGCAGCCTGGGTGGAGAACATACAAACTGCTTATGAATGTTTGGACGGCCCCAAATTCACTTAGGGAGTGCAAAAAACTCCTCTCCAGCTCTGTCAGCAGAGCAGCACAGCACCGGCAGCAAAGCTGCAGCAGCAGGGAACCAATAAAATGGTAATACCCTTGAGTTATCATTTTATTTTTCCTTTATTTCGTTGCTGCAAAGCAGTGGGACAATGCTCCTTCACCTTAGCATAGGAGCCGGCACTGCCCTTGTGTTTCGCTAGATGTTTTGGGAATGTGATTCTCTACCGACCCAGGTTCTTTTTTTTACCTGTGCCATATATTGTTACATACAATAGTCTAAATTTAAGCAAATGGATTTCAGCAAAACATACCAGGCTCACACCAGTTGTTTTCCTGTGGAAAGAGAATGTGATGGCACAAGGTGCTTTGAGCCACAATCTAATGCAAAGAATTCCTATCAAATGATGCAGAGAAGCCGGCATAACTAGATAGGCTGAGCTCCTTGACTGGATGTTAGGCCCATGTTTCTAGGTTTATTTTTGGTCTTGTATGCTGTCGTCATTTTCTTCCCTTCAGATCCTACCCCCACGCTGTTTTCCAATTTATCTCTGGGCCTATTTTCAAATGTGTGACTCTGCATGGCTGTTACTCATGCTCCACTCACACTTTCCACCCTCCTTTCCCTTTTCCTGGCATGCTTCTCTCTCTCTCCTTTCTCTAAGATCAATCCTACGTCCCACAGTTCTTGCACAGGGACTTGTCACTTCTGGCTCCTTCTCAATGGAAACCTGTGCCCAGCTACTCCTACCTCCTCGATGCACATTGCCTTAGAGCGCTTCATGATTCAGTGGACTGTTATTCAGAACATTGGTAAGCACAAAGTTCAAGCAAATAGTTGGCGGTGTAGGCTCACCAGAGCAATTTTAATTCCGGGGCAATACTTACGCCTTGGTTTGCCTCAAATGGCATAAACAATAATTAAGCTAACTACTGCTCATAGGTAAGGAAACAGAGTCTTATAATTGGCGGACAACACAGTGCCACAGATATCACACTTCCATCAGCCCATTTAAGGTGTTGGCTTAAATCCATTGAAGCAGTGGGTTTTATTATTAAATACACCATGACAGCACCAAGCCCAGAGCGTGAAGCATCATTGCTCACATATCTACCTCTCAGACATGTCAACACACAGGGCTGCGGCAGCAGGCAGTCACAGGCACACTGTGCACTCTATTTGGTGTTGGATGGTAGTGGTCCACGCGTAGTCTGGTAGTTATAATTCTCAATTGTACTTGCCATTTCTATTGACTCTATCAAGATGTATAATGATGATCATGAATGCAAATACAGGTAAATATAATTTATGAAAGAGAATGGGAACTGTAGCTAGTGATCAACAGTGGATGTTAAATGCTCTTTCTGCCTTCTTGCGTGATTAATACTGCAAAGCACTGCCTAAACACTTAGCCAATCAAAATGAGTCAATGGCAATTAATTATCACTAAACATCACCAACATTGAGATTATGCAGGCAGGCAAAGCCTATCGGAACAATCACTTGAAAAGACTGCATTGGATCACCCAGTTGACCAATGTCTCCAACATCGAGGTAGCATTTTTAGAGGGATGAGCTTCAAGTCATTGTCTTGCCATGATTGGGGCCTGGATGTCAAAGTCTAATGTCACGCTCAACTAAGCAAATACAGAAGGTGCACTCATCAGCAGAGACAGCAAGTTGCAACAATTGCAGGATACTGGTACTAAACAGGGCTTAATTTGTAAAACAGTAAGTCTTGGTGCCCAACGTTTTGCTCAGAAGCCTGCAGCTGGTGCTTTTGAATGTGGGAGTGCTGAATACCAAGGCTGTGTAGCCTTGATTCCGCCTCATGCCTCTTTCAGCCACTACCAGACACTGCATGCATTGTCTCTTAATCTCATGCCTGCATGCTGCTTTCTCCTTTTGGAACTGTTTTTCAGTCTTTCTCTTCCTCTTTTCGTGTTTTTATTGGTCTTGCTCTGGATGAAAGTCTGATAAGGAAAAATAAGTGTCAATTCTCAAATATTAGGGCTGGTGGCACCACCTGCAACCACCAACTCATTTAGCTATGATTCTAACACACCACACTGGAAGTACCACCAGCCGACTGGATGGCCTCCACCTCTAAGGAATGAGTATGCGCTGCAGTCCACAAGATCAAAGATATACGATACCAAAGCACAAATACCTTGATACTGGGAGAACTTCACTGAGTTCCTTCTTCCAGGGGTGTAGCTTCGGTGAGGTGGGAGGTCTTACACCCCCATAATAAATGTATTATCTGGAAAATAGTTGGGTGCAGGTGCTTTCAGTCAGGTATGGTGAGGTGTCTTCAAAAATGTTGGTATCTTACAACAAATGTTTTCCCTCACATAGTACCCTTACCAATCCATATTTGTCTCCCTTTCCACTGCCCCTTTAGCCCCTCTCATGTGCCCTGCCTGTCGTTCAATGTATTTTGACATTATATGCCAGAGTGATTGTTGGAAAAGCTGAAACTCACCCCCACCATCTTAATGACCACGCTTCGCTCCTGCCTTTTGCCTGTTTGCATCACCCTCAAGACTTGCTGTGTAAAGTACAAGGTGATGAGTTCAAGCACCCAACGTGCCTGGAAAACCAGATTAAGATTTATAATGGCTGTCTGACCATCTGAAGGCTCAACACAAGTGGCATAACATAAGCCCCTGAAGCCACTGTGCTGTGGGGTGGGCCCAGACCTCCGGGAGCCTCCTCCGGTGCTGAGAGGTCCCTGGCCTGAGAGCTCTGGACTGGGTCTGGAGCTTGTGGGGCTGGCTCCCTGCATGCACTTTGCAGGGTTGGGGCTCTAGTTACACCACTGCTCAACACTAGGCCAACAGGAGAGCAAGGAGTTCTACAGTGAAACACAGAAAGAGGAGATGGATAGGAATCATAAAGCTTTATTTGCCCAAGTGTGTCCCACTCTTGAGAATTCAGGAATAATTCACCGCAAAGGTAAGAGTATGACAAAACTACGTACAGAGAATGCTCTGTGATTCTGACCCCATAAGCATCAACTAACTGGGGACAGAAATTGAGATAAATGAAAAGGTAATTTACTCCTGGAGGTCTAAACGTTGCAGCATAAAATACGTGTGCCTGTAAATAACTGTGCAGCAGCATAAACATTCAATTCATAGTCAGAAAAAGTCTGTTTCTCTAGCATAACAATGTTTGTCTGTCACAAATTGCACATCACGAAAGGAATCCCGAGTGAAAATCCTATGGCAGCAGAAATAAAACATTTTAAATAAAGTGCCAGGACAACATTTGCACCACTGATCTCCTGCTAGGTGAAATAGCACAGTAACGCTTGTGCCAGAAAATAAAGTACCAAAAGTTTGGTGCTATTTTTTGAGAGGGTGCAGCCACCCGATACTTGACAAATGCTCAAATAGTCCATGTTAGTCCATGTTAGACCTGCATATAAAGGGGCATTCTAGGCGGGCTGCTCTGTTTATTTCTACATCGGACGCCTGACCTGACATCATAACGCCATAGCGCGCTGCAGGGCGAGCTATTCACTAACGCGATAGCGTTTTTTAAAAGCCCCGTTTTTCTATCTGTGTTTGGTTTGTTTTCCATTTACCCTGTTTTTAGCTGGTGCTTTGTCCCCTCGCCTGCACTATAATTGTACCTTCACCGCGCTTTGCGGGTCCCTGCTTCATCTTAGGTTTGGCCACCATCTTGGGTGAGTCTTTTGCACGCCTGGCCATTTGGGGGTATATTACAAAACAGGGTTGAACCCGAATAGTCAAAGGGACCTGGGTATTTAATTATTATAAACAGAGGGGTCCCCAACAGATATGGAGTAGGTGAAAGAACAAGGAAAATCAAGAAGTTTTTCAAAAAATCAAAAGGAAAAAAATCAAAATTGTTCTAGAAATGCAGTGTTTTATTCACCATGCATTCATGTCATCATAGTCGAGTTATTCAATAAAGAAGATCAAATACACACTTAATTGTAATTGGTTCATGTGCCCATAGAGAGAAGGAGGAGGAAAGGGGAAGTAGTAAAGTTAACAAGAAAGTTGTGACTCACTTTACATTCAATAAGGACAAAAAACATACATTGAGATTCAAGTATAAATTCTAGATGATCCCTATCCAAACAGGGTCATATACAATATCCAAAAGGTCTGGAAATTTTCAAAAGAGTCAAGCTCCTATGAAGCCGTACAAATCACGCCGGTGATAGGAGTTGAGGGTGGGTAGATGAACAGTCTACGTTTCGACCCAGGGTATTGTAGGATAATTGATCCTTACAGTGCGGGTCTTCTTCAGGACAAGCGGGGGTGGGGGGATGGGCAAACCTCCTAGGGTTAAAGAGAACATTTAAAAGTCAAAATTAATTATTACAGGGCAGTGCGTCCCTACCAGAACCGTAGCGGGGAAATTACCGCCCGGGAACACCGTTAAAAACACTGAGGGCTAACCATGAGGGCATATTATCTGTGAGATCTTTACCTGCTGAGAGTTGCAGGTCAGGGTGTGACCAGAATGATCAGAAACGAACTGTGGGTTGCAATCTGAGGGTATCAGAGTTGTTTTAATTGCAATATATTAAGAGTCCAAGATGGAGCTACTTTATTTTCAAGACCAATCCGTATCTGGAAAGAAACATGAGGATCTAATGAGTTTAGACGTCCCGAAGACGGGTACAACTCTAACGTTGCTTTGCTGTACAGGCTAACCAGTAGGCAAAAGGTCCTACCTTGTTGTGATGGATGCCTCGAAGTTGTGTAGTTGCAATTGATTAAGGGTCTGAGGGGAGAGCTACTGCATTTCTAGAACAACTTTGATTTTTTTCCTTTTGATTTTTTGAAAAACTTCTTGATTTTCCTTGTTCTTTCACCTACTCCATATCTGTTGGGGACCCCTCTGTTTATAATAATGGCCATTTGGGGGTAGCAGACCAGCTGTCGCAAGGACACGCTGACCTGCATATAAAGCAGCTATTCTACGCGCAGCGTTTGCGCGCAGCGTTTCGCCGTAGTGACGCCGGAGTCACGCCAAGGTCCAGCCCGTCTGCGCCCATCAGCGTCCCGGAGGCGACTGGAGTGCCGGGGGGGCTGGCTCAAATGGACTAACCTCATCTAGTGTCATCATGGTCTGTTATACATCTTCGGTGCTGCGGTCCTTACAAAAGGTATTGTGTGCTTGCTATAAGGTGTTTCCTGGTCGTTATAGGGGTAAGAGGAGATGTCCGGGTTGCGGCTGGTCGCCAGGCAATGCTCCGTGTACACTGTCCAGTCGGGAGACGGACAGTGTGAAGCATCTTTGCCTGCTCTTAAACACCAGATCAGTGCGCAGTCATGCTCAGGAGCTTTTTGATCTCCTGACCACGGAAAAGCCGGTGTGTCTGATGCTAACAGAGACCTGGTTAGGAGTCTCTTCCAATCCCGATATCGCCATAGCGATTCCCCCAGAATACAATATTTACAGGCAAGATAGACTGGAAGGGAGGGGTGGAGGTGTAGCACTCCTAGTGAGGAAATCGGTCGTATGCTCAATTATTCCTACGGAGGCTATCAAAGGGTCTGAATCCCTTGCCTTCTCTATATCATTGACGCCGCATCAATCTGTGAAAGGGCTGCTAGTCTACAGGCCCCCTGGTCCAGTTGGTTCTTTTTTCGATGAGCTTCAGTCTGTCATGTCAACGCTGGTCCTGAGAGCTGATCATTGTATTTTGGCTGGAGACTTCAATTTTCACATGGATGAGGCTTTGGACCCAGATGTGATCAAATTGTCCGATATTACAGCCCCCCCTGGGCCTGGTCCCCTATCTCTCTGAACCAACGCATGATAAAGGCCATACTTTGGATCAGGTCTTTTCTACATCCCCTATAGAGGTGACAGCACTTTTGCCGGTCCTTTGGACAGACCATCGGCTGGTAAATTTTCAAATACTGGGGACTAAGAAGCTCTTGAGCAGTGCCCTCAGACAGCAGGGATTAGCGTCGAGGGCGTACCATCGGGTGACCCCAGAAATGCTGGTGCAGGCATCCTACGAACATCCATGCCCTCTCACGGGGGATCTGGATAGGGACCTGGAGTCTCTGCAGGCCTGGCTTGTGGACAGGCTAAATGATCTGGCTCCTGCGAGGGCTCCTCGCTCGCTATCTAAACGGGTCTCTGCCCCTTGGTTCACTGAAGCGCTGCTGGCTTCCCGCAGGCAGTGCAAGGTGGCCGAAAGGGCCTGGCGGCTCAGTACGATTCTGCAGCCAGGCTCGCTTATAGAACTATGGTTAAGGCCTATCATCGGGATATCCTCCTAGAGAAGAAAGGGTATTTTGCTAGGAGTATTGAGGCTGCCTCTAATTCCTGCAAGGAGATTTTCTCGATTGTTAGGGAATTTACTGCCCCACGGTCGAATGCGTCCCTGACCGCCCCTACTGAGACGTGGGCTTCGGATCTCGCCAACTTCTTTACTACTAAGTTAAAGCTGATTCAGGACTCTTTTCCACTGAGGCCGGTTGTAGTCTCCCCTTGTTTTGAGGACGGAACAGTTTCTGCGGTCCCTCTAGGGCCAGTCCTGTCAGATTTTCCGCCTATTTTAGCTTCTTCGTCATTGACACTCATGGCCAATCTTAAATCGGGTTCGCCGCTTGACCCTTGTCCGGCCAAATTTCTGGCGAAGATGGCGGTAGTGGTAAATCCGTCGGCGAATCCCCTCCTGAATCCTTCTTTGAGCCAGGGGGTGGTCCCACCGGCCTGGAAACAGGCTATGTTCATTCCCCTCATTAAGAAGCCCGGTCTAGATCCCGAGGTTTTGGCCAATTATAGGCCTATTTCTCTTTTCCCTGCGTTGGCCAAAATCTTGGAGAAGCATGTGCATACTGTGCTTTCTAACTTTTTAGAATCTTACGATCTACTTCATTCCACTCAATCGGGCTTTCGCCCTAATCTTAGCACTGAGACGGCGCTTCTGGAGGTGTCTGAAGCCATTAAGGAGACGCTGGATTCGGGTGGTAGAGCCATGCTGATAATGCTTGATTTGTCGGCGGCCTTTGACACCGTCCCCCACGAGGGTCTGCTCGTCAGACTTTATGAGATCGGTCTGAGGGGGGCAGTGCTTAGCTGGTTTAGATCATTTCTAGCTAGCCGTCAACAAACGGTCTGGGCCTCTTTTAGCTCTGCCGAGATGCCGCCCTTGGGAGTCGGAGTCCCGCAGGGCTCTGTGTTGAGCCCGACCCTATTTAACATCTTTATGACCCCTTTGGCGGCATTGGCTGAGTCTTTCGGGGCCCAGATCGTATCCTATGCCGACGATACCCAGCTTCTCTTTACCTGCGGGAAAGGAGAGGATTTTGATGGAGAGAGTATCCGTAAGTGCCTTGGGGCTGTTTTTAAATGGCTCCAGCTGAACACCGGAAACCAAAGAATGTACAAAGTTCCCCAAAAGGTAATGGTTAGAGGAGTGACTCTCTCACTGAAAGTTGTGTAAATTAGTGACAGGGAATAAAGGTAATCCCTTATCGGAATTAGGATGCCTCACACAACCAAAAAGCTGGACGACTGTTGTCATCCTACCTGATGGTTGTTTTGTATCATCATTGGCCTCCTGCTCCAGCGACAGGCTGGCGGTGCAATGCCTGACCCTCAAGTGCAACTCAGATAAATCTGAGGTACTCTTCTTCGGTTGCCAATCCAACCCAGATTGGCAGGAATGGTGGCCCGCGGATATGTCTCCCCCAGTGCGTTCGTCTCAGCTGGCTAAGAACTTGGGAATTAAGATTGACAACGGCCTGACTTTAAGATCTCAGATTCTTGCCCTCACTGGCACCTGTTTTGGCCTCCTCAAAATGCTTCGGAAGTTCTTTCCTTTGCTATCTGAGGATCACAGGAGGACTGCGGTACAGGCCTTAATTGGTTGTAGATTGGACTAATCCAACGTCCTATACCTTGGCCTGCCGGAGTATCTCCTACAACGGCTGCAGGTGGTCCAGAATGCGGCAGCGCGAGCCATTTTTGGCCTGCACAGGCAAGCCAGAGTCTCTGGCCTGCTGCAGTCTCTTCATCGGCTGCCTATCCGGAAGCGGATAGTTTTTAAGGCCCTGACCCTTGCACACAAGGCTCTTTATGCCTCCGGGGCTAAATACTTTCAAAGGAGGCTTGCCTTTTACCGTCCGGCACGATCTCTGAGATCAGAGTCGATGTTTCTTGCCACTGTCCCTCGTGTGAAGAAGGCCCGTATCGGAGGTCGCTCCTTTAGGTTGCGGACTTCACAGCTCTGGAACACTTTGCCCCTGACACTGCGCAGTACCTCGAACTTGCTGGCCTTCAGGAAGGGCCTTAAAACTTGGCTTTTTGCTCTTTAGACTCCCTTTTTTTTATTTTGCTGACTCCGTCTTCTCTATCTTTGTGTTGTGTCTGTCTTTTTTTCAGATTGTCAATAAAGCGCCGGGACACTCTTTTTGAGTAGCCGAGTGCTATAAAAGACATAATTAACATAACATAACATAACATTAACATGTTGTGGCCTCTCATAATAGCGTGCTATGCAAGTGTTTCAGTGTGTTGGTAATAGTATGTTGCTCATTTTACCAGCTTTCTAAGGTTGAGTCTTAAATTTGCAATGTGTTTTTCCTCAGTAAGCCAGGTCGGCATGACAACTAAAACTCAAAGTGATCCTGGCAGCTGGCTTTGTTACTAAACTGACTACTCTGTCAGGGGGCTCCTCAGGGTATCATTGTGAGTGCTCAGAGATGACTGATGCATGTTACTTATTGATCAGGAGACTAATCCTACAGATTCAGTCCTCAGACAGGTATCCATCAGGTTACAATTAGTGCCAGGGCGCTTGTATCCAATGCAATGACAGTTTCCACAGTGGCCTACATGTGAGGCCCACATTGGCATGTAAGCTTCTATGTTACTTCAGTTTACAAAACAAACATGGCAATGGAAGAATTTTCCTTTCCCTTCATGTGAAGCTTGGATTACCGTGAACGCCTCCATAGAACACACTTTTAACAAAACAGATCACAAGAGGAGGATCACCTGCAAAATTGTATTTGAATGTGATTAAGGTCGGTTGTCCAATGGGCTTTGAGATGCACAGCTTCACACAACTCACCAGTTGCAGCCATTTTCCATTGTTTTATAGTGGTAAACCCCTAATCAACCCCTCCCCTTATGCTGAAACTACTGGGGCAAGCCCCTCCCCTCCAAAGTACTTGCTCCTTTCAATGGGTCTGGACTCTGTTTACCTGTATGCATTCAAGACTAATCCAATCGGAATGCATAGACTAAACATAGGAATGGAAAAGGTACTCATACCTGTCATATGTCAGTGTGTGAGCTTTGAGTGGAATGCTGTGGGGATTATTTACAAGCACCTTCTGCCGCTGGTGTGTCACTTATTCCCATATTAAGGGTCTCATTTACTATATGTTGACGCATGGCAGCACAACAAGCCTACCAGCTGTGCTGTCATGCATCAAAATAAAAGGACATGATTGCGTCATATCTAAAAATCACAAATTGTAAATCATACGTTCCTATATAGCGCCTTTCACCGTAGGGTCTCAAGGCGCTTGCTTTGGGAACCCATCCCGGCTTTTCCCTGCAAGATAACCCCTACTGGACATCCCCAAGGTGCAAGCCAGGCATCCCATCACGGTGGGGCCGTAGTGGAGATTAAGCAAGCTATTGCCCAGAGTTGCAGAGTGTGAACCCATGATTCGAGTAGGCACCGAGGCGAGAATTATCGAGTCCGTGGACATTTTGAGCCCAAGACCCGCCGAGGTGGGGAATTGAACCCTGGTCCAGGGTCTGACTTCTGTGTCCGGGTCTGCCTCCTCTAACCGGTGAGCCACACGTGCATTCCTGCCCTCCCCTGTGCCAGAGTACGAACAGCAGCTGTGTGCCAACACAGACACCCTTGCGCAAATGTGCAAGGGTGCCTGCGTTGCAGGAATGATTGTTGCTGTGAAGAAAGGAACACCTTCCTGCACAAAGACAATCATTCATGATTCTATGTGTGCTGCAAAGAGCATAAAACCAGGAGAAAAAAAAGTATCTCTCCTCGTTGCGCCACTCCGATGCCTCCCCTGGGGAGGCGGAGGATTCTGACACATTTCCAGGTTTATGACACTTTGTAAATCTGTGAATGTGTCAAGTTTTATGGATGTTGTCTGGGAACGCCCACAACAATACCCATGCAATGCCGATTTCGCGCAGAGTAATGAGAGAAAGAGGCCCATATTTACAAGACCATGAAAAGTCACGCAGATTGAATTTTGCGTGGCCTTGCACACAAGGGCAGTAATACTGTGCTGCTGGTGCATCAAAAAAAGTGACGCACCGGCGGCGCAAAGGGCTTGTAAATGAGGCCCACACAGTGACACACGGACAGAGCATTAGGCTTCTAAATAAATGCCAGTGAGTCTGGGGTGGTGTGTACAAGACACCGTGAAGTGACACAGGCCCGCTGTGCAGTGCAACAGTAGTGCTAGGGTTGATACCTTTCCCAGCGAAACATACTGCCCATTTGTTTATGTTTTAACTTTCTACAAAACAAACACTATACTTACATAGAACTCTAAATAAAAATGACTGTTTCATTTTTAACATGGTACTTATGTCTTTGTTTACTTAAAAATATCACTCAGTAGTGGTGGCTCCTTCGCTAAGGCAGAGGAGCGTCCCCCATATGCTCGTTGAGCAGTGCAAAAGAAAAAGAAAATTATATTAACAAGAAGTTAGGCTGGGGCCGGGCTAGGCTGGGCTCCCCGCCGTCAGAGGGAGCAGGAGTGGTTTGCACTCCCTCCCTAAGTGCGCATGATGGCTTGACCTCCCCTCTGGGGCTGGCCAAACAGTGATGCGCACTTGGCATGTTCTCCACTGGGCTGTGCAGCACAGCCCAGTGGAGAACATGCCCAGCCTCCCAGGTACTGCCTGAGCGGCCAAGCAGGTCTCTCAGTCTAATCACAATGCTGCTCCGAGAGCCTGGGTGCTTCCAATGGGAGAGAGTGAGGACAGAGCAGAGATGGGTGCTGGCGAAGAAGATACGTTTGCTACATTTTTTGTAATGCCTCCCTCCCCCAACTTACCATGCCCATACAGGGGCAGCCACCACTGTCACTCAGGGGTCGTTTAGACAGCTTTAGAACACATTTTATAAGCACGTACTTGTTATAATGATTGTTTATGTAAGTGCAGATAGAGGAAAACAAAACGAGCTTGGTCATTTTCCTAACTATGTATAGGTTGGGACATTAAAATACTAGTCATGAAAGTAAAAAACGGCCCGTGGCAGCCCTACGCAGTAGTGGCTCCTTGAGAAACTACTGCTGCGGGTGTGGTGGGGAGAGGGAGGGGTAGGTTGGGGGGTAGTAAACCTCGGGATACGGCCGACCGGTGTTAGGTAACAAAATAATTAAATTAAAGGAATTACATTGCGTGCGCTGAAACGCCATCGGCGTTGCAGCGCGCACATTGTAATTCCTCCCCCGCCCTGCCCTACCGCCCTGCCGCACTCCCTCGAGGAGCCGCTACTGGCCCTAAGTAGTGCCGGCAGACAGAACTATGGCCACGGAAGGCACTGTAAACAACCTGTGTCTCTGCGTATGTTTACATGGAACTACACTTGTGAGCAAAACACCTCGAAACTGAGAACCGTGTCTCTCTGCAAGATTATTTGGCCTGCCAAGAAATGTACCCTGGATCTGTATTGTTGCCCTCAGCATCCACCTATCATAGTGTACCTTGCCCCTTCTTCAGGTAGCACCTCGAGTCTTGTCGCCAGGGTCTAGTTTCTTCACCATCCTCCCACAGGAAGATCCATCTGCAGAGCAAAGAATCATGGGGCATATTATCAAGGGGGTTTATCTTTGCTTTTTTGGCTTTAAAAGCCAAGAAAGCAGAGATAAAATGATCTCCCTATTACCTAGCTGTCGCTAACACCAGTTAGCGACAGCTAGTAGGAGATAGCGACCATCTTGAGCCCCACTTTGCATGTCAGTGATATTTATCACTAATGACATGCAAAGTGGGCGTACCAAGATGTTAGCGACTGAAAACAGTCGCTAACATCGCTATCTCCTATTACTAACTTTTGGAGATATTCGCGCTAAGCGCAAATATCTCCAAAAGCTAACACCTGCCCTGAGCAGTTCTTAGCCATGTTATCCAATGGTAGGTGGATAACATGGCTAAGAGCATTAGCTCGGTAATGCATGAATATCGCGGACTTTTCAGCGATATTCATTCATTGCGGCGATTTTTATCGCATTTGCGATAAACCTTGGTAATACCAAGGTTTATTTGCGGTAAAAATCGCCGCAGCTCAGCGGTAAATTTTTGTCTCTAACCAAGCAATAGCGATAATTATCGCTATTGCTTGGTAATATGCCCCCATAACTTTTCACAATAAAAATGCACAAATGTGTAGTGTTTTTTTCATGTGCGTCTGAAAGTATTTCGCCCACTGCACAGATTTTTGGTGACCTTGAGCAGCGTTTGAAACCCTGAAGAGGAAGTAGGCTGTGGACTTAAAAATGGAAACGTTGTTTGAAGGTAGCAGTTTTAAGACTGCAACAGTGTTGCCATAGTTTCTTCTCGATCACTCTTTGTTGCGTTTTCTTACTTCGTTGGGAGAAAAAACACATTAGAAATTATGTTTATGTGCCCTTGACTGAATATTTTGTGAGCGAATATAAAAATCGATGATTTTAAAATCCGAAACTAGCACCATCTAGTGGCTGATTACTAAAATACATGGTCGAGCTGAGAAAAACAAACGTCTTCTGCTTGTTGCAGATCGGTAGTTCTTAACCTGTTGGCTTCCTAGAACCCCCACTTAAACATAACTGAAAATGACAGAACTATGGGGCATATTACCAACAACTAGCGATACTTTTTGTCTCTAACTTGTTTAGAGACAAAAATTATCGCCGCACATCGGCGATTTTTATCGCAGATAAACCTTGCTATTAGCAAGGTTTATCGCAAATGCGATAAAAAACGCCCGCAATGCATGAATATCGCTGAAAAGTCAGCGATATTCATGCATTATCGAGCAAATGCTCTTAGCCATGTTATCCACCTCCCATTGGATAACATGGCTAAGAACTGCTCAGGGCAGGTGTTAGCTTTTGGAGATATTCGCCGTTAGCGCGAATATCTCCAAAAGTTGGTAATAGGAGATAGCGATGTTAGAGACTGTTTCCAGTCACTAACATCTTGGCACGCCCACTTTGCATGTCATTAGTGATAAATATCACTGACATGCAAAGCGGGGCCCAAGATGGTCGCTATCTCCTATTAGCTGTCGCTAACTGGTGTTAGTGACAGCTTGGTAATAGGGAGATAATTTTATCTCTGCTTTCTTGGCTTTTAAAGCCAAAAAAGCGGAGATAAACCCCCTTGATAATATGCCCCTATTATTTTAATCCGGAGACCCTCACTGAGTTATTACTGGAAGCCAGGGACCCCAGCCTTAGCATTTTCGATGATGTGAACAAAGAAACATTACCAACAAATGCAGGACCAAGCATACAACAAACAAATATGTAAATGTTGAAATATTTTATTTTATTTACAAACAAATATTAAAAAAACGTAAAAGTTAATAGAAAAGGTTCAGTATTTACTAAGTTCAAGGAGCCCACTCTTCGTCCATACTGTATTCTGTTTGATGCACTTGCACTGCTCCCACAATTCAATCTGAGGATACTAACTTAGGGGCATATTACAAAGGGGGTTTATCTCCGCTTTTTAGGCTTTAAAAGCCAAGAAAGCGGAGATAAAATTATCTCCCTATTACCTAGCTGTCGCTAACACCAGTTAGCGACAGCTAGTAGGAGATAGCGACCATCTTGGGCCCCACTTTGCATGTCAGAGAAATGTATCACTAATGACATGCAAAGTGGGCGTGCCAAGATGTTAGCGACTGGCGCTATCTCCTATTACCAACTTTTGGAGATATTCGCGCTAAGCGCGAATATCTCCAAAAGCTAACACCTGCCCTGAGCAGTTCTTAGCCATGTTATCCAATGGGAGGTGGATTGTATGGCTAAGAGCATTAGCTCGGTAATGCATGAATATCGCTGACTTTTCAGCGATATTCATGCATTTCAGCCGATTTTTACGCTTAGGAGATAAACCTTGATAATAGCAAGGTTCCTAAGCGTTAAAAATTACCGCAGCTCGGCGATATAAATATTGCCGCTAAGTCAACATAGCGATAATTATCGCTAGTTATTGGTAATATGCCCCTTAATTTTTAGCTGCCAATTTAAAATGTTCTCACATTTACGTTTGAAATTTTCATTTGTACATTTTGCGTATTTATTTATAGATGCTTTATTAATCTGCTTATATTGTTTAATTTTCTAAGCAGTTGAGGACACCCTGCGTAGGCTACACAGACCTCCACGGGCCTACGAACCACAGGTTAAAAACCATTGTTGTAGATGATTAGAGCCCAGGGAAAAGAAAAACCATAAATAAATGCTCTTTTTCCAGAAAGAAGAAAGATTTACTATCAAAGAGGTTTTTGAGTGGGGTCCTACAGTTCTTATGAAAAGAAGTGATATGAAACAGTCAACCAAAAAACACTATTTAATACATTAATTCTTTTTTAAACAACCTTTTTTTTTATTGCACTCTGGTGCTGACCACAAATAGCAGCCAGTGAATAAGTCCCACTTGTATAATGAAGTTTAGGCCTTCTTTGTATTGTATAAGCTTTTGCAGATAATGCAGAGCTCAATATGTACAACAATAAGTGCCAGGGCTTTTGTCAGGAGGCCACTGCAGCTTGAACCACACACGTGGAAGAGGTATGGTGCAGCAGCCAGTGTTCCTGACCACGGGGTTCACGGTTCGATCCCCGGTGCCGGTGGCAGGTTAGCCCAGCACCATGTGACTCAGGGCAATAGCTTGCTTATTCTTCCCAACGGCCCCCAGCGCTGTGACACCACTTCAGATGTAGTTGTGCACTAAACAAATGCTGGTATTTCATTTAATTGCTCCTGCCATGCTGCCAATGATAGAAAAAAAACAACTACTAACCATCTCAATCCTACAAGTGTGACAATTCGAACTATTCCAAACCCCCAAAGCTATAAGAATGGATTGGGCAGTAGGTAATAGCCATATTTCTGTGTATATTAAAGTATCATTAAATGTTGTTGCAGTCATCTCTAAATTAGCAAGACAGGACCACCTTGTGGCAGACTGTCACAAGTGCTGGTGTTGACAATTAAGTCCCAGTGCCAAGCACCAGAGACCACCGGCTCAAATTAAACACTGAGTTAAGGTAACTACAGACACAGACCCTGGACCTAGGAGCACAGGAGGTGCTCCACCACTCCAAAAAACTTGAAAGAGTTAAGACAAAGAACGTGAAATTAAGGGGTTAGTCAAAGATTTTTCTACTGGGAGCATTTATTGTGTTAAAAGAAACCCTGTATAAATATCCACTTTGTCTTTAGTGAGGTGACTTGTTTGCAGAGCACCGTCACTCTAAAAATCGTTCCACCACCACTGACTACAATCATTCCTTCCCGTCCCTGGATTGATGCTGTTGAATTGGATCAAGGGTCATGATCAGAAAGGCAGAACAGATGTGAAGCCTACCAGAGGCCACTGGAACTCGGAGATTGGAGCCCGTGAAGCTTGTTGGGCGGGAGGTGAAGGGTGTGTGTGTGCTGGGTCGTGACAGCGTCCTACCATCCCAGCTGTACAGCCAGTAGAGCCCATAGGGGCCAGAGCCGGCACCAAGTCCACTTTGGATCTGAGGCTTGGCATTTGGGCGCAGTGACGGTGGCTCGTGTTGAGTCTCAGAGTGAGTCAGATAGTGCACTGAGCACTGACAGAGAAAGACCAATCAGAGCATGGAGGTTTCCAGCTTAGAGGCTGTCTGGCTTCATCAAAGGCCCCCTGTCATAGTTCTGACAACTACACCAACGCCATACCTACATCTTCTAAAATATTTTAGCATTTGTTTGCCGGTAACTAGTGAGGAGTCCAGCAGAGTCCACTAGATGCGTGAGTCTTAAGGCAAGACCCTGGAGAGACGTCTGGGAGTACTCATGCCTGGAGCTGTTCGTTGATAAGAGGACAACCCATCACTTCTCCCAAATTTATCAAGGGCCTTGAAAGTAAGCTGGACACCTAAACAAGACTGAAGCTAAGGCTGGAGATTCAAGGAATAAAGGGGAGCTGATTGAGGACTAAACATATCAAACAGATCCTTGCAAGTTGACTACAAATCAAAAGCCAGTTCCGCCTTTATCTCCAGTTGCTATTATTTTTAAAGGTCCAATGCAATTTATTGCAATAAGGCTGCAAGAGTATGCGCTAATGAGAAGGCTAACAATGTGTCCCACAAAGTAAATGGCGTGCAGTTTGCTCCCCCAGATCAATGCTCTTCTTTTGACAATATTGTGGATAATTCGATAACTCATGTTTTTAAAGAGTGCTTTTCTAACAATGTTTTCAACAGATCAACTCCTTAGAGGGATTTTGAGAATGATGACAAGGAGGGATGTCAGTATAAGGATATCCTGAGGGATGATACATGCTTGACCAATGAAATAAGCACAATCAAAGATGTTGACTTGATTTAATCAATTAGTGCTCTAATGTTGCTATTAGCGCTACTAAAGCCAGTCTGACTACATTTATTTATTTATTTATTCATTTATTTTGAGGGTTTTGTATAGCGCGAACAAGACTCTTACAAGTATCAGAGCGCTTTACAGTTCAAATGTAAGAAGAAAACAAGATGTAACAAAACAAGAAATAGGTGAAATAGCGATACATAGCTTATACATGTACAAATCAGATATCTTGAAAGACAACATGGCAGCTATTGAGTACAGAGACATAGATAGGTATAATATACTGAAAAAAACTAGCAAAACTGCCCATGTTCACATGAATTGAGCCATGAGGATCACTTTCGCTTTTTTTTTAAGGAGGCAGAGGACGGGTTGATTCTTGTTTCAGTGGGCAAAGTGTTCCAGATCCTAGGAGCTATACCAGAGAATAAACGAATATAGGTTTTTTTCATGGAAAATCATTGTGGTTTTAGAAGAAGTGTTTTGGCACTCCTGGATGCTCTACTGCCAGCAGAGAGCTCCAGTTTCTGAGCTAGGTAGAGCGGGGAATTGTGGTGAAGGGCCTTGTGAGTCATACAAGCGATTTAAAGATGGATTCTAGCTTTAAATGGCAACTAATTGAGGGCTCTGAGGTCAGGGGATATGTGAGAGTTTCTCTTTGAGCCTGTAATGAGTCTCGCAGCTGAGTTGATTGTGGCTCTTAGAGGGGCTACTGATGATCTTGGGAGGCCGCATAAGATTACCGCTCCATATTCCACTCTAGGTATTACTAGGGCTTGAACTGTTTGTCTAAAATCGAAGGCTGGCAGAAAGGGTTTCAGTGTTCGCAGGGTCTTCAGGTGGAAGTTGACTCCTTTTGTGGAAGCGCTGATATGCTTCTGCATCTTTAAGTTGCTGTCAAGCGTTATCCCTGGCGATTTTGCGGAGTAGACGATGAGCGGTTGTCCTTTGAGATGTGTTAAGTGCTTAAGCCAATCTAGGATAGTGGGAGTTTTATTAGGGGGGTGGGGGGGTAAATAGGAGGAATTCCGTTTTGAGGGAGTTTAGTTTCAAATGGTTTTCGGCCAGCCAAGTTTGGGTTTTTTGTAGAGTGGAGTTGAGTGATTTGATGTCATCAAGTGAGTGGATCTTGATGTAGATTTGGGTGCCATCTGCATACATATGGAAGTGGATCTTGGCGAGGCTGAGAAGATCGGTAAGAGGTTCCATTAAAAGGTTGAAAAGGGTCGGTGAGAGGGAGGAGCCTTGTGGAACTCCTAGAGTTACTGGTATGGGATTGGACAGGGATTGGTTGACCTTGAATCTTTGGGATCTGTTTTGAAGGAAGGAGGCGAACCAGTTAAATACAGTATCAGACAATCCCAGTCTGTGTTTCAGAAGTTCAAGCAGGTTGTCGTGTTTGACAGTGAGATTTATTTATCACCAGTGTGGTGATGAACACTAGGGGCCAGATGTATCAAAGGGTTTTTCCCATTTGGTGCCCATGGGAAAATGTGCCTGTACATATGGCCCTAGATGCACTACTGTCTTCTAATATTCAGTCTGTTCAGACCCATTCAGATAAGTTAGAAATCAAATTGAGATGCTCCAAATGTTTGCAACTTACGTGATCGCTACTGACTCTAAATTGAACAGCTTAAGTTCTTTAAAATATAAAGCGCACAATGAAAATAAAAAGCGTGAGGAGGCTTATTTTTGTTCTGCAGTTATTGATTAATTCCCTTCATTGCCTGATATAATGCAAACAATGAGCTCTCACCTAAAAAAGGACTTGCAGAAGTGAAAGATAACAATGCTGTCTGCATTTAAGTGACCGGCTCATTGGCTAGTGCATCCACGTTCCAAAAGGGAAAAAAGGAGGAAGGTGAAATTAAAGTTGTAGGAACCACTAAGGGTGTGCCAATACAAAGAAGAGAGCCTGAGCAAGAAGGATTTAAAATCTCAAAGAAGTGTAAGTAACGTCTGAAAAAGAAAGACAGCCTCAGAATATACTTAAGTACTGGTCACACACGGATTGTTGAGTATTCAAAATATTTGAGAAGGACAGATCAACAAAGTCACAACATTTTCACTCTGCGTTATACCACTGAAGCCACAAAATGCTCCTCCAGGGTCATCTCAGATAATAGCTGAACTTGACTGAGATTTGTGATTTGAAAAAATAATTGATTCCAGGCAAAGGGGTGGAAGCACTAACTGTAGAACCAACAAAACACTCATTAAATATTATTTAACTTACCAGTCGAGCACGAACAGACCAACTGGATGAAAGCAATGTATCAGCTATAGTACATACTCCATCTGATGATAAAAGGGATCAAAAATCCATTGGTGATCTGAGGTCCCGAAATCCCACAGGAAAGAACAGCAGCCAATTTAAGGTTAAGTCAATGCTCACTAACCGTCATCCCTCAGAAATCACCGGCAAAAAACATGAGGTGATTGGAAACATGCGAGAAGTTGCCATTTTTTGTATATGAATAATGAGCAGATCTCAGTCCAGATTGCGGATCATTTATCCCATCAGAGGTGAGGGGGAACATTAGAGTTGCTTCCCTATGTAATTAATAATGAACAGCATCTAAGGACATTTGAACAGTCATGTACAATCTCAGAGATTTAAATAGGACCTACAAATTAGGCTGAGATCCGTGAGAAGAAGGACATGGTTTTCTACTAAGAATATTTTTTCAGCGGCTAGGTAGACATCCTAAAAAGAAGTAATATCTTAATCTTTTGAAGATCCCTTCCGGGTCTTAACTCGATCTGCTACATTGATATCGAAATTATCGCCTTTAAGCCTCCGCAAGAAGGGGAAAGCAATGAGAGTACAGTGTTCATTTTCACAATTAGTAAACTTTTCTCATGTTTGAAGGATAATAGTATACTGCTAGCAGAATGGGGAGCTAAATCAACTGTCCCATTGATGAACTATACAGCAGTATGTCTGGAAGTGCATGAGTCTAATCTTCAGCAGAGAATCAAAGAAGGTGGGAAGGTTGAATATTCTTATAAAAGCTGCTGCTTTTTTCAAGGTGCGATTGGCTGTCAATTGAATCAGCAATTGGATCTTAACTTGAAATTGTCCACCACATTGGACACAACAATGATTTACCACAGGGCTTCATTCCATTATAAATTTATGGCAAACGAAGATTGGAGCTGGCTGCTCAGAGCATTACAAAATAGACCCAAACCGACTATGCCACCATAATCATCTGCTAGACTGGAAAATAGCTGTGTGCTCATGGAATTTCAGGGGGTTCAAGGCATCTCTGCAAACCGCTGAAAGGTTATCTATGTTAAATAAGTTTCACATTATCTGTGTTCAGTAATCGTGGACAATGGAGTCACTATCAATTGCATTTTTCACTGAATATTTTTCTCCTGCTACCCATTCAACTGTTGTGGCCATCCATCAGGGGGCGTTGCAGCCTACATTCATAACTCAACTATTATGGATGACTTTGAAGTCCTAGCCAGATCACATGATATCTTAATACTTCAGCTACATTGCATAAAGCACACATTATTGCTGATTCCAATTCTATGATAATATGCAACATTTATGCAATCCCAAACTACACAAGATCAAGGTTAAATTCTTTCCAATTTAAATGTGACAGTATGCCCAAATTGCATGTCACAGATGATCTACATTGGAATATGCCATAGCTGTTAACTTAAGCCGGATAAAGGCCAAATAATTAAAAAATATCAGCCTGCAAACATTGACTGGATGATCTAAATCCGATAGACGAGATGGTTATACTCATTTCTCCCCACCAAAGCAAGCCATCTTGGAGTACACGTGGGTAACAACTTAAGATTTTAAGTTTATTATGGACTGTGCAGTTTTCCCTACTTCAGTAAGTGACTATTTTCTCCAAAATATAATATTGTCCTGGGAAAAAGGGTTTCATCTGTCACAAAGAATGTTATGTTCCTTCGCTGAGATGGTGTGCACAAAGAAACTTAAATGGCAAGTTGAACTTGCCAAAAGAGCTAGTGAAAGAGATACATCAAAGTATCCAGACCATCTTGAAAGCAGAATAGGTCTCCTCCTCAACTATTAATAGATGGCCTCATTTTAATATGTTTGCGGCAATATTGAAAAAGACCTCCAAAAGCAATAGAAAGTGCTACCACTTTAAATAAAAGGCAATCTTTAATTTCTGACCACCATCCTGTGGATTACTTAGAACCAAGGGAACTAAAGACATTGTTAAATAGAACCACAAGGCTCTAGAAATTACAGCCATGATGACAGTGGCTTAGGAAAGGGAGGTAAACATCTACGTTTGTGATATAAAGAAAGGTAAGGAAGAAAAACAATTGAATATGATACATGATCCAGCTAAATGTAAGGATTCCCAGAAATTCTGATAATATAGTAAATCTTTTCCTAGACACACAGAATAAGGCTCCTGCAATGAACATTCTACCATCCGATTAGTTCATCTCAAATCCATATAATGACAGTTTATTGTCCGCTTAGAGGCAGCCATCCAATCTGTCCACAGCAAACGGGCTCCTGGTCCTAACATTATTCCAGCCTCCATTTTTAAATCAATGATGATTCACCAGTTGCCAGTCTTGTGCCCTCTTTACAACTCAGGTTTTTCCAGTCGTACCATGCTGATTAGCTGGAGAGTGCCACTTCTGGTCCCTATCCATAAAAAGTAAGCATGGGCAGAAAATCCGTTCCGCTCGCGGATTTTGCGGATTTTGCGGATTTTGGGTAAATTCGCAATCCGCGAGAATACGCAAAATCCGCGAGCGGAACGGAATGGGTCAAAAGTTCAAGCTGACTTTTGTAACTCTTTTAGAATGGCGCCAGCAAGCTGCCAGAGCCATTATAAAATAGTTACAAAAGTCAGCTTCAACAGGAAGCTCTAATAGATAAAGTAAAGCAGGTGCTCGATTTGAATGTCAAATTCAGTGACACAATCATTAATCACCCCAAACTTGGGGTGATTAATGATTGTGTAACTTAATTTGGCCTCCAACTCGAGCACCTGCTTTACTTTATCTATTAGAGCTTCCTGTTGAAGCTCTTTGTAGCTATTTTAGAATGGCGCTGGCAGCTTGCCGGCGCCATTCTAAGTGGGGCAGAGGGCAGAAGGGCACAAAAGTGGGACAGAGGGCAGAAGGGAATAAAAAATGAGTGGGACAGAGGTCAGAAGGGAACAGAAACGAGTGATACAGAGGGCAGAAGGGCATAAAAAACGAGAGGGTGGCAGTGATTAACCAGGCAAAAAAAAAATCCCGCGAACACGCAAAGCGCCCCGCGAACACCCGCGAACACGCAAAGTGCCCCGTGAACTTGCAAAAATAAAAAAATCCGCAAATTGGCACGAATTCGTGAATTTTGCGGATTGCGAATTCGCAAATCCGCAAATTCGCGAATCCCGAATTTGCAAAATTTGCCCATGCTTAATAAAAAGGGGTCAAACAGAGCTCCATAACATTTCTGCCTCATTTTATTGGTTGATGTTGAAAGCAAGTTTTACACAAAATTACTTTTAAAATGACCAGGCAAGTAGGCCTCAGAGAAAATAATTATTCCCCTCTTCCAAACTGGATACGCAAAAGGCTGTGGTATAGAGGATACTTTCCTGGCATTTTCAATCCTAGTGGAAAACACCTTGACCAATGATGATAACTTGCTATATGCTGCTTTTAGAGACTTCATCACAGCTTTTGACGACGTCAACAGAGGTAAGCTTTGGGCAAAACTCAACAAATGGAACATTCCTCAACCTTTATTGTATGCAATTCTTACATACACATTTCTGGCAATTACGAAAGAATGTCCGATGTCCTGACACAAGCCAACTGTGTAAAGCCGTTGAGGTGTAGATTATTCCCAACCATTTGGTATTGCATGATTCTTTTAAGGGACAAACTAGGTGATTGGCTTTAGATAACGCAATGTAACTGCTACGCCACACATTCCAAATCCTGTACGCCACCTTCCAAGCTCAGTTAACACTGGAGTTCAGTTTGACCAGCTGCAAACGGCTCCTTCTCTCTTGTATTGTAACAAGTTAAGAAAGGCGGACCACAA
Organism: Lissotriton vulgaris; assembly: GCF_964263255.1. Lineage (NCBI taxonomy): Eukaryota > Metazoa > Chordata > Amphibia > Caudata > Salamandridae > Lissotriton > Lissotriton vulgaris. The sequence continues at coordinate 661,545,456 of NC_141694.1, forward strand.
TACGCTGAAGTTCCATCTATGGACTGTGATAAAGAAAGACAGCTCCAGCTGGTCTTCTTACCTGGAAAGATCCCTAAAGCAATTAGAAGCCTTGATCACTGGAATACTGGAGTTCCGGATAAACGTTTCTCCAAGATAGTGTCTAAATAGAGTAAACTGTTATCAATCAACTTGGATTTTAAGGAATTGAGCAAAAATCAACATAATTAACGTAATCTATTAGCTACTATGATTCAGAAGGCTTTTATTGTGTTGTAACTTATTGCAGGTCATTGGTTGCAGTATGCTTTAATCTTATTGCATATTTATTATATGACTGATCAGATGGTTGGTGGTTATTTGTGTTTATATGATTTGTCCCTTTCTTGCGACGATTTTAATTAATCAAGCAATAAAGTGTTTTTACTTACTGACTATGGAGCAAAGAGACACAGGTATCATGAACAAAGATTTTTAGCTTATGAGCAAGACCCAATGCACTTCTGCTCTTTTGAGAAATTCTAAGATGTTTTATATATAGAGCTTCATACCATGCTTCTGCCGGTTCTAAGCAAAATCATTTAATATTATGCTTGTAAAGCTTTTGGACTACTGCAGTTTTTCTTCCATGTTGAATATAACTTTTGTAAATAAGTTGGTGGTATTTGTAAAACGTGCTAAAGAAGCACTGTTTATTTGTTTTGTCTTTCTCAGATTAGTGCCTCATTCTGCCTCACAAAAAGAGGCCACTGTCTGCAGTTTGCCAGAAACTGGATCTAGGGCGCTTTGCTTTCCAAATTCCATAGGAGATACTGAGACCAAGTGCCAGATTTATCAATATTTCATCCAACAAGATGCAGAAGAACAACTACTGTGCTGCGGGAACGGGAGAAGGCAGGAATGCCACATATTTACCAATGGAGTGGTGTGGCTCACTGGTTAGAGGCGGCAGACCCGGGAGCAAAGGACGGCCCGGGACCAGGGTTCAATTCCTGACGCGGCAGGGTCATGGACCAGGGTCAGCGGACTCAATAATTCTCACCTCGGTGCCTACTCTAACCAGGGATCACACTCGGCAACTCTGGGCATTAGCTTGCCTCATCTCCACAACAGCCCCCCACATACGCCGGGGATGCCTGGTTTCACCATGGAGAAACCCAGTAGGGACCATCTCACAAGGAAAGCCAGGATGGGTTCCCCAGCAGTCTATTGCGCAGAGATACTCCTTCGGGAGTCGATTCTAGCGCGTTAGAAACCCTAAATTAAATTAATTTTTAAATACATGGCACATTCCTGCTCTCTGCCTATGCTGGCGCTCAGTCTGCTGCTTCGCGCCAATTCAAGAGCCCTTGTGGTATGGTGCAAGGGTGCCTGTGTGGCAGGCAGGATTGTTTCTGTACAAAAAGGGACACCTTCCTGCACAAAAACAACCCTTAGAGGATGTTTCCTCTTTCTGAGTGTGGTGCAGAATTAAGCACATTGAGAAAGAGGAGATAATGAGGAGAAATAAAGATATTTCTCCTCATTGCTCCTCCCCTGGGAAAGTGAAGCATTTTGAACCATTCCCAGTTTTACCAGTCTTAGCAAATCTGGGACTGCGCTAAAATCCATAGACGTATGTGTAGGAACACTCACGCTCCACCCATGGAACGCCTTCCCAGGGCAGAGTAGTGCAAGGCAGTGATTTGCGCTGCTTTGCATTACACCCGATTTACCAAGTGATGCAGGGCCATGCAAGGCGGCCTTGCATTGCTTAACCGCATCCGCGCTCAGAGAATTCTGCTCGCACACTCAGATTTTCAAAATCCCATGCTTCACGACGAGCTGGGCTCGGCATCAGCGTGCGAGGAGGCTACGCCATGACGAGCCCAGCTCGTCATGAGCGTGGAAGGGGTTAATAAATCTGACTTCAGTATTACATTGTCCTTGCGACGCCATGCGTGACACAACGGCAACTCAATGCATTGATAAACCTGGCCCTGCATGTTTTCCTCTCAGCCTGCGACACAGCTTATCACTCCTGAAAGTGCAATTTAAAAACAGTGTCTGAAATCTATCAATTATTGACCCCCATTAACATAGTGTGACTTAATTAAACCAGAACATATGCCTAATAATTTAATCATATATGAAACATTAAAAATAACCTTATTACTTTTCAATTAAACCGTGACAAATGTCCAGTTGATGTTTTATTAGCATTTTTCTTGTTAATTACTCTGTGTACCAGGCAGAATATGGTTTGTGATTTTTGTAAAAATTCTAGCAGCATTTCAATCTTACATAGAGAAATTCACAAGAAAAATGCTAACAAAAAATCACCTGGACATTTGTTATGGTAACCCATATCTTGAGAAAGACTCTGCTAAAATTAACAATAAAGGCGACATAATGATATCTAGAAAACAGTTTATGCCGCTTTACTATATACCATTAAATGTGTTTGTGTATTGTAGTGTAGCTATTTTTCTATACCCTATATCGGCATCTAACTTCAAACGTACATCTCTTTATTGGCAATACAGTGATTTACCTAGCAGTCTCAATAAACAATGATTGAGGCATCATCTCTTTATCACGAGTCTCTCCTCAAACATGTATATATTTTTTTAGTTATGAATTTTGGGCCTCATTTACAAGAAAGTGCCACAGAACAGCACTGCAAGCCCTTTGGCTGCGCCATGCTGCGGCATTTTGCAAAGCACAGGGATGCAACATATTTACAAAAATATGTTGCATCCCTGTTCTTTTCCCTGCGCTGGCGCACAATTGGCTGTCATGCGCCGACCCAGGCACCCTTGCACCATGGTGCAAGGATGCCTGCGTCACGAGGATGATTGTTTATGTGCAGGAAGGGTGCCCTTCCTGCACATAAAAAAATCTGAAATGGCATTTTTCAACTTCTATGTGTGCTGCATTAGCACACATAGAACTTGCAAAACACCATTTTTCTAAATGATTGTTTATATGCAGGAAGGGACACCATCCTGTAGATAAACAATCACCAGAGGTGATTTACTCGTTTTGTGTGTGCTGTAGAAAGCAGCATGCATAGAAAGAGGAAAAAAACGAGAAGAAATTAATACATTTTGCCTCGTTGCGCCTCCCTTGGGGAGGAGTAGCATTCAGACACATTTCCAGGTTTACGATTTCTCGTAAATCTAGAAATGTGTCATGTTCCGTGGGTGTTACATGGGAACACCTACAGCAGCACCCATGGAATGCCCCTTTCACTGAAAGTGCTGCGTGCAAACGGGCCATATATACAAGAACGGAAAAAGCCCTAAAGTGTGGATTTGCCTGTCCTTGTAAATATGGGGCAGGAATATACGCCGCTGGTGCATTACAAAAAGTGACACACCGGGGGTGCAAGCCCCTTTTTATTTACAAGCCCCACATAGAAAGAACATTTTCCCAGTAGGCCTTTGGGGCTAAGCTTTTCCTCCTTCTGAATTCTAGCAGAACAACCATTCATGTCATTACATTTGTGCCCAGGTGTCATTGCCTCTGCTACATAAGGCACCAGGCTCTTGCAGACAAGATGAGAGAGGATTTTTTTCTTCTCTCTAGGTGTTTCTAGTAATTTTCCTCGTGAGTATCCTTTGGGTCTAGAGGGTTACGGTAGCCCACTAGCTTCTTCTGTCACTTTCCTTGGTGGAGTTTTTTTAGTGAGCGGTTGGGTGCATCACCATTCATAATGCCCCGGGGGAGTATTTTTACCATCTCAAGGCCAGCACGGGCTAGTACGGCAAACACGGGCTAGTACGGCAAATTTGCTTAACCCCTTCCCTGCTCATGACGAGCTCAGCTCATCATGCAGTACACTAGTCGTGTGCTTATAAAGAGCTCAGCTCGTCATGAAACAATGGAATCCAAAGAGTTCCAGCACAGGAGGGGAATTCCATTAGCAGCGATGTGGTTAACAAACAATACATTTGCTTAACAAACAATACATTCCTTGAACATGGTCTAGAACCCCCTCCCCCACAGAAATGATAAAGACACAAACATTATCAAGGTTTATTTTTATGTTCGTGTGCTCGACACACTCCTCTAATGTGATGCAGTCACTTATATTGATGTGCCATTTCACTGTGCTACAAGCATCAATATTCTCCAGTACTATCTGTTGCAAAACCTCAACACTGTATGCAGCGCGTATCCCCTATTTTTCTCAGCGAGAAAGTAGCAGCTGTCATTTTAATTGCCAGCTATTATTTAGGTTACATTATTCATTTCTGTGGAGTAGTATCAATCCCAGGCCCGGTGTGCTGCAGAATGCAGATATTAGCGCGCGCGGCTAGTCAGCTGAGCTCATTTGCTATGCAGCCCGTAATAATGTAATATAATCTCACGCGCTGAGCGCGACACATGATGGACTGTAATGCATTAGACCGGCATATTAATATTAGCTGTAGGAAACAATTAGTGATCTGAATGCTTCTGTAAATTTCCAGCAGACGACTGCGCCCGGGTACTGCAAGAGCTCTTCGGCCTGCGACGTTACAGCATCTATCTGCTGGGAATGCAGAATTCCAGCAGGACCCATAGAACCCAGTCACTGAGTAAGGGGTTAAAGAGCCTGCATGGCCCATTGCGAATTTAATCAATCTGCTGCTGAAACAGCCAATGGTATTGAAAAGCTGGGTTCCTCTTATCCACCTCCATAATGAAGTCTAATGAAGCTTCATTGTTTAATATCTTTGATTAATGGATTTTGCATTCATGAGAGATATGTTCTGGTACATGCTGTATTTTTGTGTATTTCACGCATCTGACGTCGGGGCTGTGGCAAGGCAAAGGAATTAGCCCTAGGAATAGGCTGTAAAGAACTCCAGCTATTCCTCACATATTACGAAAAGATTTGACGTTACAGGAAAAAAATATAGCAAGATATGGCAGCTCTTTGTCCTTGAAGCAAACTGTAACTCGGGGATAGCAATATACAGCAGAGCTGCCTCTACCATTCCCAAAGTGTACTCTATGTTACTCTTGAGCAAAAGACTTCCATGTTTCATCATTATGTCGTGATGTCTGTGGCTGATACACAGGTTAAATGGGTGGAAAAGAAAGGAGCCAACACAAGGAAAGGAGCAAACACAAGGAGATGATGGACGGAGCACTGAAACTTTTCAGACACCCACCCCCAGACACCGATCTGGGTGGAATCCATCACCATTCTTTAGCTCACTTTGCCACCTCAGTTCAGACCCAGCTAAATGCAATTCAGTATTGACCCTGTGCCTCATGGGAACAGTCCAGCCTAAACTGCCAAGCCAGGTCTTCCCTGAACCAGAAACAAGCCTCCTGGGACGGGTTTCTGGGTAACACCCTTCATCAGCCAGGCTTGCTTGAATGCAGTGTCAAAGTGAGCAAGGGTCCCACGTTATGTTATGTTATGTTATGCATATTTATTAAGCGCACAGATGCTCCAGCGAAGGAGCGTCCTGGCGCCCGAGAAGGCAGCAGCACAACACAACTAAGCAACACAGAACCGAAAAAACAGAGTACTAAGTGAACAAGAAGGTTTTAACAGCACGGCGAAAAGAAAGCAGGTCCCTGAGGGCGGGGTCTGAGCATACCCTGCCAACTTAGGGCGAACAAAGCAAACACTAGGCGACAATGGAGAGAGCGCTGAAACTTTTCAGACAGGAACCACTTTTTATAACCTATGAGGAGGTTCAACTTTGCTGGCAATTATCATTGGGAGTATTATCAAAGAGTAACTCAGGGCTAAAAATGTTCACATTTTAAATGTGACTCCCTTCCCCCTTACTCTCTTGACCAAGGCTCTCCAGTATTTCTTCAAATCAGTTTTATTACACTTGTTCTGATCCTTGATAGGTGAGACCTTATACCATTCTAAGAAATTTTTGTCCATTTTTGATCTCTTAGAAGCCATCTCTTCCCAATGTCAATCAATGGATGGTAAAATATGGCCCTCTATTTTTATAACTCTCCCCATTTATATCTTTCTACAGTTTGCTTTTATTTCTTACACTCTCTTCCTCCCGAATACCTTATCACTAGCGCGTTTCGGCAAAGCATTGCTTACTGAATGTGAAAAAACAAATCGCATAGCATGCACGTGTATCACACGCAGGTCACTGTGAAAAGCTTTGGACCTAAACCTAAAAAACTATCAGAAATCTACACCCACAAATATATGGATGTAGATTTCCAGCGGTCTCACACTGGCAAAACTTTTTCAGGGTAGCATGGACACATGCACCAGTCACAGGTTTCCTGGTGTAATCCCGAAAAGGTTTTGTGAATTCCTTTTTGACGCTCAAATATATACATGTGTAAACCTTTGAAAGAGAAAATACACTTGCCAACATTTTTCTCTTTTTCTTTGTGTCCGTGGAAAACATTTTCCCCTATACACAAGCTCCACCCTATTTGAATAGATCGATCTTGAAGGTTTTCTCTTTAAAAACTAGAAAATGAGTAACATCTGCCATTGGCATTAGTAAAATGTTCTAAAACACTCCAGGGTGGTAAGGCTTGGAAAATGGTTTGGAAATACCCACAACTCTCTACATTTGTAGTTGTTCGCAAACCTAGGGCCTCATTAGGATGGCGGAGAATCTGCATCCTCCGGGCCGGCAGAAGCCATCGCTGGCCCGGAGGATGCGGATTCACCGCCGCGGCCACAGAATACACCCACCGCCAGATGAGGATGGTGGTGGGATTGCGGTGGGACCAGCGGCGGACGGCAGGTCCGTCCGCCGCTGATCCGTGGGGTGTGGAGGGTTAGGATATGCATCGTCACATGCTTTTCCACGGCGGCTTTTCCGCCGTGGAAAAGCATGTGGTCTTTGGTGTTTGGGGGCCCGTTGCTGGCCCCCAGGGTGTTGGGGTGGGGGTGCACATGGGGGGTACCTATGGTACCCCCAACATTTACATGCACAAAGCGGCAGGCACCCGCGGTGCCTGCCGCTTTGTGCATGTAAATGTTAAACATGCATTTTTAACCTTGCGGCGGCTGCTGCTTCAAGCAGCACCCGTCGCAAGGTTAAAGATACAGGATGTGAACGCCAGGGTGGCGGTCACATCCTAATTGCACCGGAGGGACCGCTGCTGCCCCTGCGGACGGTCCCTCCACCTCGGGGGTGGCAGACGGACGCAGGTCCGTCCGCATCCTAATGAGGCCCCTATTGCGAATTCACACACTTAGACTTCCACTCCATATCCAGTGAAGGAGTTTTACTCGATCAGACAACTCTGTAAGAGTAAATCTTACTACGAGTGACAGAATTGTCTTCTAAGTTTAACTAAAGACCTTTACACCCATAAAAAAAAGAAAGAGTGCATGTGTAAGTCAGATGTACAAGTGCAAATAATTTTTTGATGAGTCCTTTAGTGCTTACCGTATTTGGAAAAGTTGAAGTAAAGGGCTGCATTACCATGTAGTGCATGCAGACATCTTTATTTCTTCAGCTTTAGTTATTGAGCTGAAATGCTATGTACTGTACCGGATATGCTTATAATTTCACTCAAGGGGTTGGTGGTCCACGAGGACAGAAGCTCTAGAAGACTTAATTTTGGAAGTCACAAGATACAGGAGTACATAGGGAGTTGTAACAACAATTTGAACATGGAACCTTTGGACTGAGCAAACACTGGCTTTAGTGGGATTGCCATATTACAGCAGAGGAAGAAAGTTGACTTCATAAAACTCCATGACATTCTGAGCCAGTGGTTCATCCGAGGTCAGGACTTTCAAGGAAACACCCTCTCATAAGAGTGATTTGACTTTAACCAGGGAGAGTCTGCATAATTACCCAAATGCGATCAAGAAAATATGAGAATCTTCAGCTCGGCGTATGATGAGGATGGATGTAATTGACTAACCCCCATAAAAAAATGATCAAGGGAGGCAGGCCTTTAAACTTGAGCCTAAAGATGAGTGGGAGAATGGAGACCCCTTTCAAATGAGTAGTGCAGTGGCACGTTTTAGATCTGTGAGACTTAGGGTGATTTTTCATCAAACCTTTTCCTTACTCCTTCATTTTTTTCTGATCTCGTTTTTGTTGGCCTGATGGGCTGTGTGTACTTTACACATGCTAACTAGTGCTAAAGTTTATGTTCCCAGTCCCTAAAACATGATACAATTGGCTTAAACCAAATAGGCACATTTAATTAATTTATAAGTCCCTAGCAAAGGAATACTACATGTACCCAGGGCCTGTAAATTAAATACTGCTACTGAGCCTGCAGCACGGATTTCACCACCCACTAAGCTAGTGTGTGAAACATGTCCCAGCCCTGCCATTGCATTCTGAGTGTGCAGTTTTAAAATGCCAGTTTGACCAGGCAAAATGGACCTGGTGCCAGGCCTAAGCCATCCTTTTTAATGCATATAAGTCAGCCTGAGGGTAGGCCCTAAACCACCTAAAGGGCAGGGTGTACTGTATATAAAAAGTTGGACATGCTCTTTCAGCTTACATGTCCTGGTAGTGAAAAACTCTTAAATTAATTGTTCACAACTGTAAGGCCTGCCTCTCCCATATGTAAACATTTTTTTTCGTAGCACATGGGAATTGCAAAGTTTGATGTCGAAAGAATTGTAATTTAAAGCCCTCTTTAATGGTAACATTCGCAATTCTGAAAATGCAACTTTTAGAAAGTTGACATTTTCTTGTCCTAACCAATTTGTGCATACAGCCTGTATTCTCGATCACATGACTAGGGTGTAGCTGGCAATTGGTCTTTGTGTAATGCTCCCAGACAGTGAGCCAAAGGGGGGATAGGGGAACAGAGCTGTCACCTAAAACAATAGTACATAACAAAGCCTCTGCCTCAGCACCTTCAGAAAGGGTTTGACACTAGTCTTTTCTGACCCCAGACAAGCTAGGGCCAGAACATGGAGGCAAGAAATTCCAAACACCTCCAGGGGTGGAAACCTCCAGAACCTCCTCCTTCTTGAACACTAGCATAAGGTATAAATATTGGACCCTCAGAACCAAGTCTTAAGTACACCTCTCGACCTCTGGAAGACTCAGAAGGACTGCAGTACTGCTCTAGTGCGAAAGGACTGCTACTCTGCTGTCCAGCTACTCTGCTATCGTGCTGCCCTGCTATATGAGTGAAAAGGACTGGATCTACCTCTTGAACCAAGGACCACCAGTGAAACTCCAAAGGTCAGCCCAACTGTGGCCTTGTGGGCCAGACTGACGCAGTGCAATGCATTTCCTCATAGGACTGAGTCTGGACCACCATTACAATAGTGATAGTTGCACACAACGTATTAATGCATGATTGGTACACAGCATGTATACATTGTACATCATAACACTCTTACAGACTTATGTTGATTCACAGAAGCATTAATCATGGATTGGCATTAATTACCAGGGGTCCTTGTGGACCATTAACATAATTCAGAGAGCTTGGGTGATTGAGAATTCTCATGTTTATTGTTGTTTAATAATGTCAAATTTCTTTTGGGTTTTAAGATAGGCCCCTGAGGAAGGGCACTGACGGCCCGAAATGCATCGGGCATGAAATTGAACATGATTATTACATTGTGTATTGTGTAATGTTCTGATGTTTCATTTATTTTAAATCATTTACTTAACAAACTCGTCATATGACGTTACTGTGTATAAAATTAACATGTAAAATGAGTTATTAATTTGAAAAAATGATCAGAAAGATTAATGATTGAATAAAAGCAAGTACTTTAATGAAATAATAAGCAGAGGGTTCTAAGCAAAGAAAGTTTATTTCAGTTTTGTTTGTGAATCGTGCACATCGCATTCAAGTCTGTGTATTTGTCACAAACAGTTAATTGTACACAGTGTCACATGCTTGCTATTGTCATTCACAGTGCAGTTTCAACTCTCTGGTCCTGTGGGACGCTTGCTCCCTGCCCCCATACTCTTCAGAACAGCTGTCAATTTCTAGTTAGGAGTTTATGGATTGCTGTCTGGTTTACCCCAAATTGCAAGGGTTACACTAGCAATTTGGGACTGGCTACCGGGCAGTTTGGAATGCTGCTGAGCTGGGGGGTGATTTCTTTCATGGAGATCTGCGTGTGCTAAAAGAAATTCGTTTTGCATTAATTATTTCGAAGCACACGCAGGTCTCAATGAACGAAATCAGCCCCCACCGCAGTGAAATCAGCCCCCAGCTCAGCAGCATTCGAAACTGCCCGGTAGTCAGTCCGGCCCTGTTGACTAACCCCCCTACACCCAACACATGTCCTATGTCCCATAACTGCAACATTTGTACCCATCCCTACTGAGCTATGCCTGCACTGCTAGGAGTATCAGGAGTTAAACAAAACCAGACAGAAAATTTCATCTGCAGGTCATATGACACAGCCCTACCTTCAACCTAGAAATTTCACACACGCTTTTACATTTTAGATTAAGCAATCATTTTTATATTCTCTTTTCTGCATATGAGTGGAAATATTTGTAAAGATCGAGGTTAGATACACCCCACTCTTATTTCATTGTTAGTCGCTAATCAATTAGTCTAATTTCCTCCCTTAGCCGTAACAAGCTGATTAACAGCATAGTTGTTCCATGTAAAGCCTTCCTGCGTAATCTTCGTGCCTTCATGTCTTAAATCTGACGTTTGCTTTTCTTCATCTGTACAGCAATCACTCAGTCTGTGTGTAACCCGGCACCTAACACAGGTATCTAACATACCTTTCTTGTATATGGTCAGGGCTGGACTGAGGAACCAACAGCAGCTCAGGCAAAACATGCTCGAGCCATCCCTTCTCCCATCAGCTCCTTGAGCTGTCTCTCACTTTCCAGCCATGCATTATCTCTGTCTCTTCTCCTCTCTCTCTCCGCCTTTCTTGCTTTCTCTTTACCTTCTCCCTCTCTCACTCACTTTATCTCTCTTGGGGAGCTGGGGATGGTGACAGAGGTAGAGGCACCAGGTGCGGCCTTGAGCTTTCAAAACTGGCCTCCAAGGGCTCCAGTCACCGGGTCAGTTGGAATAGAACGCCTGTTCTGCTCTGTATATGGTGCTTTATGGACCATGCTTGGCTTAGCTTGCAATTGGCTTCTGTTTTGCTCCACAGAACAGTGAAGGATACAACTGCTATGGTACCTTCACTTCTTCCTTCAAGGCAGAACTTGCAAGGTATTTTCACTTCATAGACACATTTCAGCTGCCCTGTTTATTACTAGGGGTGTTATCAATCGCAAAGTGAGGGGGCAGGGAATGATTAACGGTCCAGCACCCATGCTTCCACCTAGCCATTCCCTTCAAGACAGCATCTGACTACTTTAAATACCTGGGGCTGTGGATCTCTACAGGGAACACATCACACCACATAAGTAACCTGCTCCCCGCTGCTCACTAAATTAGAAATGGACACAAAACATTGGAAGGCCTTGCAACTCTCTCTGATGGGTCTGATGGATCTGATGGCTTTTCAAAATGATAGCATTACCCAGGTTCACTTACATACTGCAGAACAGCCCATATGCCATACCGCACACATTTTTCCAAACATTGAAAAGGTTGTTATAGTCCCTCCTATGGCAGGATGGCCACCCGCATATGGTCCTTGCGACACTCCAACATTCATCATTTCGCGGGTGGCATAGCACTCCTGAATGGTAAGAAATACTAAAAAGCGACACAATTCAGTGTAGTAAATCATTGGTCGTACACAACCCTGGATGACCCTGCATACAGACTAGACCATGCATCAATGGGTTAGAAGGGATATCTCCATGCCTTATAAGGCAGTAAACCGGAGGATGACACATGTCACATTGGTAACCACCTGGCATTGCTTAACAGGAGAGATGGGGTGGGAAAAGTGACTGCCACCAAAAACCCCACTGTGGCGGGGGACCAGATGGGGTCAATTGAACTCCCTCCCGCGATGCCGGACATGGGACCTGATAGGTCTGTCCACCCTGGCATGCATATGGGATATAAACGGGATAACCCCATTTGAGCATCAGAGGTAAGAGTATGAAATGGCTCCCAGTCAAATGTTTGGGTACTTGCAACTCCGCCATGCGCTCTGTAAATTGCACCTGAGGAACAGACATTGGAAAAGTGCACCCCTGGAGAGATGGCTGCTGAATGGCAAAATGACCGCCAAGACAATCACTCTCACCTACAGAACCTTGATGGTGAACACACTCGGAGACCTGAGCAAGTTACAAGAGCACTGGCGGGCAGACATAGGGGACATAGATGACGGAGACCAGAGGGACTCCATACAATTCTTCCTTGAGGAGGCCATACAAGAGTGCCTCCACCTGATACAACTTAAAGTCATGCACAGGATCTACTACACTAGGACACTACTACACAAAATAGGGTGTGTGGACCATGATATGTTTATGAGGGTGCGAACAGTGCAGATTCTTACCCCACACACTGAGGGACTGCCCGAAGCGGGGATAGTAAAAGCCAGGGATATTGGCCAGGTAAGAGACAGCAGTGGGTATACACATAGATGGAAAAGCTCCCCTGGTACTGCTGGGAATCTGGAATGGGTCAGTAATCACATCCTATCAAAAGGTGCTGGTTAACCTGGATCTGTTGTTGGCAAAAAGGGACACCTTACAGAAGTGGGGGAGGGCAGATCGACCATGAGTCCAGGACTGTGTGAAAGAAATGAATAAATACTGAACAATAGAGCAAATGGTCTACAAAGTCAGAGGATACCCAAAAGGTTCGGGATACTATGGGACTGCTGGGATCTGGGAGAAGACCAGTCCAGCCGGAAAGGGAGGGACATTGTCATTTGTGTACATGCTCCCTAGACTGGAGAGAGTTATTTGGGCCACACACCGGTGTGTACAAAAAGGAGGGACAGCATTGGAGTTTCAAACCATGAAGGACCATGATTGTACCAAAGTCTGGGAGGAGCCACAGGTCTTCATTACGTCATTAATAGAGACGGATTTCCATCAAGAACTATACCTGAAGGGACTAAAGAGATAATGTGGCAATCCAAGCCGAGGCAAACACAGAAGGGGGAGAAAGGGGTGGGTAAAGAATCTACCTGAAATTCAGCTAGCTTTAAAAAAAATCCCAAAAGTTACATCTTGCGCTAACATTTATCCCCAAAATGATGCGATGTGGAGTATTGGCATTCTCTTGGTAATTTCATGTAAGTTCTGTAAATTATCAAAGTTACACCATTTTCTCCTGCGTAATAAACATTTTGCCCAGATCTCGTTATTATAGATTATCAGAGAATGGAAAAATCCTTTTTCCAGCTGGTCAATGTGAACCTTAGAAAACGTTACAGTTGAGTGTATATTTTGTTAGTTGGCACATACCGAATGACTTTTGTTAGAAAATTAGCAGGCCAGTTATTGAGGCCTTATAATTCCACAAATGAATGTGAATGAACATTGACAATCTTGACATATGGTAAGGTCTGTGCTGTGTTGAACTTTTTAAAAACACATGCTCCACGTGTGAGTGCAACTGGGCTCTTGTTTTGTACTGCATGAGGCTGCCTTCTTGTAGTGTAGGAAATACTTTATGGAGAGTATATGTAGGCTACTGCATTTTGCCAAGAGGCTACATATTACACAAACAGACAGGAAACACAGTTGCGTAGGCACTAGCAGAGGGGGGTTTGCAAAATAGAAGACAACACCTGGCAACTGATTATGAAAATAACAATGAATTATATTTCAAAGACCATACACAATACCAAATTAACTTTCTCTGCAAAAAAATATAAACTTCACTGGTCACCCATTCTATTTTAATGTGTCAGGGTTCCTTCCCTTACCTGCCAGACAATGTTGGAGACAGGTTTCTTGGTTCATTTCTTGCTTGCTTTAGAGAATGTGGCTTGGTCCTGGTGAGTGAAATTTTCTGCATCAAGACGTTAGGCCATTGATATGCTATCAGAAACCTACAATTTCAACTAGAGAGATATGGTTTTACAGTCAGGGAATTAAAGCGTGGCTGAGATTAAGAGAGGATAGTGTTCCCTTCACTATGCAGTGAGATGGTTTGGTGACCAGGACTGGATCAAGGCCAATCAGAGTTCTATGAAGATGAAAAAGTCCTTGAGCAGCAGTGAAAATGTTTTGAGATATGGGTCTGCCCTCTCAGCAATGCGAGGCAGGTGTTGTTTCTGGGTGAGTGAGACCATAGAAACCTTCACAATTTCAACATTTCTAAAAAAAAAAACCTAGATCCCATGTCCCTAAATAACGACAGGCCAATATCTCTTGCACTACCCAGTGAAAATATTGGAATGTTTCCTCAGCAAAAAACTATCTCACTTCCTTGAAATCAACCATATACTGGAAGACGAGCATTTTGGTTTCAAGCTGGGGAATTGAACCGAAACTGCCCTATTGGCAGTCATGGATGAACTTAGAATGTGAGCAGACAAAGGCCACACAGTCATATTGATTCTACTGGACATGTCTGCTGTGTTTGATACGGTCAACCATGATATCCTCCTTGATAGGCTCTCCTCAATTGGAGTGGGGTGCACGGTGGCAAAGTGGTTGCAATCCTATCTGTCTAATAGACAGCGCCCGTAGCCCTCCCCTTACTGATCCAAATACAGGGACACTAAACATGGCGTCCCAGAAGGGTCCGCAGTTAGTCCCATATTATTCAACATATACATGAGTCAACTGATCCCAATCATTAAGTCATACAAAATCAACTTAGTCAATTGTGCCGATGATACCCAACTGATCCTGTCTCTGGAAGGAGATCAATGATTGTCACTAGATACTTTCCACAAATGCATGCAAATACCTGCAGCATGGCTCAAGGCCAATACACTACAGTTTAATAGTGATAAAACAGAGTTTCTATGCTGCCCAGCGACAAGAGTTCCAACTCCCCTTCCTTCCAATTTCTGCCCCGTACCATCAGACAAGCCCCCGGTGCCTTTAGAGACAGTTTAGAACCTGGGTGTAATTTTTGAAAACGAACTCAGCCAAGAAACTCAGGTGAACAAGATAGATGAATTTGCTTCTCCCTCATCAGAGCATCGCACAAGATACTCCCAATGCTCCCCATCTCATCCAGACCACTAGTGGTTCAAAGTATAATTCCGAGCCGGCTGGATTATTGCAACGCCTTGCTGCTGGGAGCTCCGAACTTCTTAAGTAATAGATCACAGAGAGTACAACCGGTGGCAGCCAAGTTGGCCATACATAGACTTCATTGGCTACACCTGGTACAGAGAATAAGGTTTAAATTGCTCTGAATTGTCTTTAAGGCCCTCCATGGCCTAGGCTGGCTTCCCTGTAAAATAGACTTTATTGGCATAGCCCCAAAAGACATCTACGCTACTCATCAATATGTCCAGGATCAACAAAACCAGATTTGGAGGAAGAGCATTCATGACTGAGGCAGCTCGATTATGGAACAAACTCCCAATAACCGTGAAACAGTCAAGGGGGCTGTTGCACTTCAGGAAAAGACTAAAAACATGGCTCGTCCCAAAAGAGTAGAACATGTCTTAAACATTGTAATGGCCATGTTGCTGAAAATCACTGGTACACTTTTTTTCCAGCACTATGTGCTTGTAGATGCGTAATACAGCACCAGGGTACCTGTGGAGTGACAGGGTGCTTTATAAATGACCTAAATAAATAAAGTGGCCGGGAATTAAGTGTAACAAAGTCGTAAGATTGGGGCCCAATAGTGCTGGTGTAACTTAATTCCCTTGGCTAAGAAGAGAAAATAATATTGTATTATTTTGAGGGTTTATACAGTGCAAATCACATTATTATCAATGTGAGAGTTCCTAGCATCATGGATCACTAAATATAGTGAAATGACTCCGAAGGCAAGAGAAGTAGATTGAAGTCTTCTTTATTCAAATACATGCAACACCCACAGGTATGTGCTGCCGCTCGACTCCAGGACTCCGGGCAACTGACTAACGTTGACAAGAGTGCTAGAACCGAACGGAGCCATTAGAACCAGAATACAAAACATAACATGAAGTGTTCCCTCGTGCTGAGTACAGCACGAGGGCAAGAGGAATATACTACAACTTCTCCCTCTTCACAATATTTCAAAGAGGAAACCAAAAGAATAAAGCAAGTAATGAAAAGAAAACAAATACATATCAACCTAAAACATAATCATTAAACCTGACAGGTAACTTCCTACATCGAACAGATGAACCAGAAGTTTGATGAAGGACCTCCCCGACAACCTCAGAAGCAATGGAGGAAGGAGAAGAACTTGTCAGTGAGTCTGTTTGATCAGAAAAAGAACTCAATGAGGAAGGATTGCTAGAAATAGGTACATCTAACCAAAAAGACCAGTCACACTGATCAAATTGTTCTTTAGTTAAATTCAACAAAGAGCGTGCTTGCGAATTGGTCAAGTGGACTGAAGCTCTCTTATTCCACCATCCTCTACTGCCAAGTAAAGCAGAAGCTTTACTAACAGAAGTTACTTGGACTGGGGTAGAGAATTTGGAGAGACCTTTAGAAACTCTTTTTGGGTTTTTGATAAGAACCCAATCGCCGATTTTTAAGTCAATTGAATTGAAACATTTACCCAAATCATGTTTGTCCTTCATGACAGTCTGCTTTTGTAAAACCCTATTAGACAAACTAACATCACAAGGTTCATCAACTTGGGTCTCGACATTCTTCTGAGACAACCACTTGGGGCACAACTTAGTATGAACATTCCTATTCCTTAACAAAGAAAAAGGAGACATACCAGTTGTACTATGAGGAGAAATATTATACGACCAAAACTTATCCTCAAGAAAATTCTTGACGTCATTGTGAGAAGAAATAGCTGTTTGAACAGCATCTTTGAGAAGTCTATTGGCCCGTTCAACCAAGCCGTTTGAAGTGGGTGAGTAAAGGGCCACTTTAAAATGAACCACATCGTGTTCCAGTAAAAATGAAGTAAATTTTTCGGATATGAAATGGGAACCATTATCAGTAACTACAACAGAGGGACAGCCTTCAATGATAAACAGTTTCTTTAAGAATTTAATGGCGTTGGCAGAAGTGGGAGAGTCACAAAACATGTGATACAACCATTTCGAATGATAGTCAATTAGGACAATGACATATTTCATCTCGTGAAGAAGGACATCAAATGGACCAGAAAAATCCAAACCGACCTTTTCCCATGGTTTATCTGGAAAAGGAACGGGATGAAGGGGAGTATTCATAAGTTTCCATTTCTTATCCGAAAGTAAGCATTCATTGCAAGAATCAATGAAAAATTTTACCTGAGACTCAATGGAAGGCCACCAATAATGGGATTTGATAAGTTGAGATGTTTTTGTGATGCCAAGATGGCCTTGATGTGCGAATTTAATGATATCAGGCCTGATATCTGAAGGAGGAACAAAAACATCATGTCTCATTATCAAATGGTTAACCAGGGAAAGTTCAGAAGAAATCATAGCAAACGCTTTTAATTCATTAGACAGTTTCCTATTCTCAGGCCAGCCTTTAGAAATATATTGTGCGACTAATTTTAAGTTATGATCATTCTCAAATGCTTTGGACCAAGACTCTTCTGTGATACATGGACATAACTTTGTAGCATCAAGAGTGGCAACTACACACTCGATGTCACCAATTTCTTCCAAATCAGATGAATCATTAAGCGACATGCAAGATAAGCAGTCTGCGCGAAAATTCTTGCCACCAGATATGTGCTTTATATTGAAGTGGAACTCATGTAACTTTGATAAGAGTCTGACAAGTCTTGAAGAAGCTCTCCCTAGACCATCACCATTAAGAAGCCAAGTGAGGGGCTTGTGATCAGTAAATAAATCAAATTCTCGTCCCAATATATAATTTTTGAACTTCTCAATGGCCCATACGCAAGCCAAGGACTCTCGCTCAATAGTGCTATAGTGTGTTTCGGAATCCTTGAGTCTCCTGGAAGAAAAAGCAACTGTGTGATCTTTCCCCGAGACCCACTGTCCTAAGACAGCACCTAAGCCAGTCAAACTAGCGTCAACCATAATGAAACATTTAGCAGAATCTTGAAAAGGATGTAACGCAGGTGCTCCAACAATCATGTTCTTGATGTGAATAAAAGAAGCATCACTTTCTTCTGACCAAACAAATTTTGAACCTTTGCGAAGCAAAGAACGAAGAGGTTCAACAATTTGTGCATAGCCTTTGACAAAACGGGCATAATACTCTGCTAAACCAAGGAAGGAGCGAAGGGCATCCTTGTCTTTAGGAGGGGAGGCATGAGTAATAGCCTCAATAAGAGAGGACTTGGGTTTTATGCCTTCAGGAGTTAATGTATGACCTAAGTATTCCAAAGATTGAGAGCCAAACTTACATTTGTCAGCTCTGACCGTCATGCCAGATTCATTAAGTTTGCTCAAAACAGAAGTCAGGTGTGACAAATGCGAATTCCAATCAGGAGAAAAAACCAAAATATCATCCTGGTAGGCCTGTACACCAGGAATGGACTCAAAAAGATGATCCATTATTTTTTGGAAGACACTAGCTGCACTAGCTAGCCCAAAGGGAAGTTTCAAGTATTTGTAAACTCCAAATGGGGTTACAAATGTGGTGAGATCTTGGGAGGCCTCAGTGAGGGGAACCTGATGGTATGCTGAACGCAAATCAATTAAAGAAAAATATTTTGCATCACCCAGATTGGCCAGGAGATCATGAATTTTGGGGAGGGGATGGCAATCAACCAACATATTTTTGTTTAATGTGCGTAAGTCGGCACATAGCCTGACCTCGCCATTCTTTTTGCGTACGATAACATTGGGCGAAACCCATTCGGAAGAGTCTGAAGGTGCGATGATACCATCATTTTTAAGAGAAGTGAGAACAGACTTAAGTTCTTCCCTTGCACTAATAGGGACTGGGCGAACCTTATGAACTATGGGCTGAGCAGACGCTTTCAATTTGATCTCATGTCGAAAACCTTTGACAGTACCTGGTTGGTTAGAAAAAACTTTTGGAAATTTGTCCAAAATTTGTTTAATGTCAGACTCATGATCATTGACGAGAAGACATTCGGAAACAAAAGGTGGAACAGGAGAGTAATCCTCAGGAGGATCACCTACTCTAATGGGATCATGAGAACCAGGCACTAAGTAGAGACCCATTTTGGCGAGATCTTGCCATCCAACAATATTGCGACAATTAATCGCAACATAAATCTTTGTAATAATAGATCTGCTAAAGCACTCTAGCCTATAGTTAAAATAACCAAGCATGATAATGTCAAATTCACCGAATGCTTTAGGACTGAGGTCGGATTCGATCAAAGAAATGGAGTTATTCCATTTTTCACGAAACATTGCATCATTCAAAATGGTTATTGGAGATCCAGAATCTGCCATTACTAAAATTTCAATCTCACCAAAGAGTGCAGAGCAGAATGGACCTTTAACTAATTTAGGAGCGTGAATATAATTGCATTGAATAGAAACAACCATATCTTGAAATTCATCAATGCAATCATCAATATCAGGACATACAATGTTATTAACAGAAGGTCTGGTTGACTTTTTGACAGATCTGCATAGACCTTGAAAATGTCCTATTTTTTTGCATAAAACACATCTTTTGCCAAGAGCAGGACAAGTAGGGTGGTTACCAATATGAGACTTAGAACCGCACCTGTAACAAAAGGGGTTAGGTTTTTTAGGCAACTGTTTAACCTCTTCGCCGCTAATGACAAGGGTAACTCGTCATGGACTTTCCATTGATTTCAATGGAAATTACATAAAAGAAAGAAAATAGCCTTAGCAGTAAAGGGGTTAAAAGACCTATTCACATTAACAACATTAACAGAATTAGAATTATCAACTGAGGAAGAATGAAAAGGAATATGAGGTTGGTCTTTCTGAAGAGCATTAGACGTTGTTATAGACCTTTCAATGCTCTTAGCAATGTCAATGGTCTCTTGAAGTGTAGGCTTCTTACAACTCAACAGGCGTTGTTGAATCTTTTTCGAATAACAAGCGAAAACAAATTGATCCCGGATGTAGATGTCAGGGTTTGATTCAAATTCACAAGTGGATGCTAAAATTCTTAACTGGGCAATATACTCTTCAATAGATTCATCTTCACGTTGTCTTCTTTTAAAGAAATTATGTCTCTCGAGCATTTCATTTGGTTCTTCACCATAATGTCTGGCTAAGCGAGACAAAGTTTCCTTATATTCATCCCAATGATCACCTGCATCACCAGAGGGAACAGGGGACCTCGGAAGATTTTCGAAGACATTCTGTGCCGCAACTCCTAAGCAACCATACAAAATAGCGACTTTTCTCTCAGGGGTGAACTTTACTGCGTCAATTGCAACAATATGATTAGCAAACGCTCTGACCCACTGACACCAAGGAATAGTTGGTTTGCCAGGAAGTTGAGGAAAAGGTGGAGGTTGAGCAAATTGTTGAGAGGAAGCCATTTAAAAATAAGTTATTTCACAGTTTCAGCAAAATTGAAAAATGATGTCAGAGAAAATAATTAAAATAATGACATGTGCCCAAGAAATGAATAAGGATTAAACAAATGAAACAATTGAAATTTATGAACAAAACTGAGATGCATGCAGTGGTGTGCCTGTCACCGAAGGAATCACACTTTAGAATGTATAAATCAATTTTGTCACTTAAATGAATGTTAGTAGAATAACAATGAAAATGGAAAATACCAGTTGTGATGTTTTCAAACGTCGATTAAATATCGGCAAAACGAAATGAAAATTGCACAGCTGACAGAAGTCGATTTCATTGAGCCGATTCCGTGTGAGCGCGTAGCTAGGCAACCAAGAAAAATGGCCGCCCGACGTGTACGTGTTGACGAGGCAACGTAGGGGACGTCAATCAGAACTGCGTCAAATGCACGTCAGTAAGGTGATGACGTGCGTGGAACACGGAGTACTCACGGGCTCACAGGCTCGAGACGAACCGTCTGGCAGATGTCGAAAGGAAGAAAAATCCCCAGGAAACAGGCAAAGTGCACGCCGAGGACAGGAAAGCCAGGCAGTTCGAAGATAATTTTAAAGGTGAGCTGTCTGAAGGGAGCTGAGTCGGCAAGTTTTGAAAGTCGGCCGAGTATCTTCCTGGTGGGTGTCTTGAAGAGGTTCGGGACCCGCTCTTCGCCAAATGTAGTGAAATGACTCCGAAGGAAAGAGAAGTAGATTGAAGTCTTCTTTATTCAAATACATGCAACACCCACAGGTATGTGCTGCCGCTCGACTCCAGGACTCCGGGCAACTGACTAATGTTGACCAGAATGCTAGAACCGAACGGAGCCATTAGAACCAGAATACAAAACATAACATGAAGTGTTCCCTCGTGCTGAGTACAGCACGAGGGCAAGAGGAATATACTACACTAAATGATTACGTTAGGAGGAAAGAGGTTTTATAACTCCTATTCTAGTTTTCTGGTGTTCTGGATGACAATTAGATAGTCTAAACGTTCCACTGACATAAAACACTGATTACAACAGGTAGAAACGTTAATCAAAATAATCAATAGTAAAAACCAGAACAGTTCAAACTGAATCTTAACACCATATTTTGATCCCTAAAGGGTGAAAGACCAGAACCCTAAACCATTCCTCAGTGTAAGGGACTTCATACGCTACTGAATTCCCACCAAACAATAGAAAATGGTTTGAATAAGCTTATAGTTTAAAGTACATTAGCTGTAGTCTTTGCTGGATACTATCTGAGACTGCAAGCCCCGTAAATGGAGGCTGGATTAGAGATTGACCAGTCAGTGACCACCCAAGTGAAGGAGTGCCAGTAGCAGGCATTTCATTGCAGGCTGAGAGGGTCTGCCCTTTTTAAGACACCCTTCAGCAGTGTGTTGGCAGGTCAAGAGGGTCTCGGGCATAAGGAAAAAAACTCAACAGAAAGGTCCTTCTTTCTTTTAGGTCCCTCTCAAATCAAAATAATAGGAAGGCGGAGAGCTTGTTTGGTATTGAAGTGTACAACCAGACTATGGTGGAGTTAGGGGATATATATAGAGTATGGGAAGGTGAGGATGAAATCCAGGAGCAGAGGGGATTCTCTGAAGGAAGTACAGTAAAGTCGATGAGTTGTGGAGTTTTAAGAATTGACCTAGTTGGAGAAGATCTTTCCACAACAGAATGTGAGATCTATGAGGTTGGATGAGACCTCAGATACAGCTGTCCCTAAGATACATAGTTCAAAAACAGGAGGGTGTCCTTACATCCACTGCTTCTCTTGGGCTAATAAACTGCCCATAAAACAATGGAAAGTACAGGAACCAAAATATATTATTGATTTACAAAGCAAAACTACATGTATTTGTTTGCAAATCACAAAAAAATTGTGTGACGCTAAATATATTAGACTAACTTTCCAAAAGTACATATATTTGTGCAAAAACATGTGTACGTTTATTTTTGTATTATGCAGTTGGAGATGTTTGGTGGTGCAACATTGTAAAAATAAATATAGACAATCGCAAATGGACAAAATTAATATTTAGAATCACATGGACATATAATCACAAAAAACACATACACATTCTGTGGTCTGTCCCAACCACAAATGTTTGGAAATGATAAATGGTGTTAATGAATACACAAACAATACACCAATTGAAAAAAGGGGGTCTCAAGGAAAGTTTAAAGACCTAGCGTGGATACACTCCCCATAAAGAACATTTACTACACACAACTATCCACGGGTCTTCTCCAGACCCGTGAATAGTTGTGTGTAGGTAATGAATACACTTCCTAAAGTCCATAATCCACCTGGAGGTAACAAGGTAAAGGTACAAGTAGGGTTTCTTTGTCCTAAAATGTGCACTTCTCCAACATGAACATTTGCAAAAGTTCATCCTCTGTTGGCTCCTCCAAATAAATAACAGATTGACACAATTCAGCCTTTCTAGAATTACTTAGAAAAAAGGGCAAGAGTATTCTTACCCTTTTTGCTAATCCTCATATAACATTTTAAAAGAGAAGATACACTCAAACTTTTTCTCTATGTGGTGCTCACCCAGTCACCGGTAACAACTTATATCATGTCATCAGGCCTTGTTGAAGAGGAACGCCTGGTTAATCTCACACATAGGACCTCAATGATTGGTCCCCTCTGCATGTTGGCTGAACCTGCACCTCTGTCAGTCTCACACCATGTTGGGGAAGAGCGTAATTTGCTTGTCCTTAACTATCTTTAAGTATTTGGTAAGCAGAATAATTAGCAGAGTTATCTTGTGTTTGGGGATGATCCCCACAACTATTTAGAAAAACAGAACTGTCCAAATTACAGGAACAGATTAAACAGAGGAGAATATGTTGTGTTGGTTTATTTGGGTATAGAGAAGAGATAAAAGCAAGCAATGGCAACTCTTTGATTACACTTAGAAAAGAGCAGAGACAATATGGATATGTGGATCTTGTTGGAGAAAAATGTAGCAAAGCTGGGCCTATGGGATAATGCAGTGGTAAGAGGATTGAAAATGGAAAGGAATACGTTAGATGCTCTTCGACAGTTCACGGAGGTGAGTGTGGAGGAAAAAGAAAGATTTAACATTTGAGGGCTTGGGAAATCACTGAGGAAAAGATTAACTGATTAGCAAATAAGGTTTTACACCACTTTCAAGGGAGTGTGTAAAATGGTACTTACAGATTAAGACAGTCAAAGCTCCAAATCAGAGATGTAGCACGTTTAATAAGTAGATCAGAAGCAGAGACTCCATCCACATCAATACACAAATCCAACTGCTTGCCCTACCAAAAGTATACATTCCATCCTAGCAACCACCCCACATTCCAACTCCCAACATTATTACATGGATACCCACACCCTGCATCATAACCTAAATACAGAACACCACAGAGTGATTTACTGTGGTCTTCGTGTTATAGGTGGTCATCCCCTAGTCGTGGGGGAGACTCCTTTCTCAAGAATTCATATTGCAGAGATTCCGCCCTGATTGTGGAAACTCTGCCAGGACTTTGAGGCCTCTGCCACAACGCAGAGGTCCTTTGTGAATCAGGCCTCACTGTGGAAGTAAAAAGGATGAGAGCCGCAGGATCACTGACATTGAGTAAAGCATGGTTTGCCGCACAGAGAGGTATGCAGAGGTTGTTCTAGGAGCATTGCAGTGAGGGAGAGGAATATTTAGAGTATGGATTGCAAATAGGTGGTAAGTAGACTGTCTCTTGATCAAAGAGTAACACAGTTGGATCAATGGGCACCCATCAGCTTGTCTTAAGACTGTTAAGGCAAGGTAATGTCATTGCACTAAAACTGGATTTCATGGTCCTTTATATCAATTGGGAGTGATCCAAGGCAAACTATTTTCCCACTTACTGCGATTAGGCAGTGAATATGTAGAATACCCAAATCACAAGGTGTTACAAACATTTAAAACCTAATGCTGCGTAACCCATAGCCTGAAGGAAATTCCTCCAGTTGCCAATTACACATTTCTAATCAGTGGTCTAATTTGACGTGCTTTTGCAATGTGACTCTGTTGATTCATTATTTGGCTTCACGTCCCCACTCCGCAGTGCCAAAAGGCAGTGACACAGGTATCTCATACCTGCAGAGATAGTCCTCCGGCTAACACTTGCATTTTTGAGCAATTAGGACCTATGTGACACACATTAGAATACAGTTACCCCTTTGGGGCTGGAAAATTTGGAGGATGGAATGGAGCAGGGTTCTGGGTTGGCTCAAAATTTACACAGACCATATTAATTAGGTTTTTATGACTCTGATTTTTCAATGTAACATTGGTTTCTTGAAAAACGCCCATTACAGTATTTACCATAAAAGTAAATAACATACAATGAGCATGGTGAGTCTTTCATCCAGTTATTTTACAGGTGTTGAAGGAATATAGGGGCACATGCATCAATCTAGGATTTTGCGATTCCTTAATTGCGATTATTATGAAATCGCAGTTAAGAAATTGCAAAAGCCTATGCATGTAGGAATCGCTATAAAATTAGCGATTCCCAAACATTCCTTAATTGCGACTCGCAATTAAGGAATGCCTTCCCATTAATTTCTATGGGCCTGCAGGCCCATAGGAATGAACAGGAAATTGAATGCGCAATTTGCGAGTACCTAATAGGTACTTGCAAATTGTGCATGCAATTTCAAGGGTGCAAGGGTGTTAAAAGGACACCGTGTTGCACCCCTGAAATTGATCTGTGCACACATGTTGTGCACACACATGCCCCAAGGGCATGTGCGTGTGTAACCCACAACTTTGAAAAATGCACTTTAGTGAATTTTTCAAAGTTTTTGCAAATTACCATCAAGTTCAAATTGATGGCACTTTGCTATCCCTATTAGGGAAATCGCTATTTGCGATTTCATCATGCATTGCATTTAAGGAATTTCAATTTGCGATGAAAATTTAAGAAATTGCAATAAATTGCGATTTCTTAAATTGCAAGAGCCTTACAGTTTGATGCATCACAGAAGCCCTTTTTGCGGGCACAGACAGTTTTTGCAAATCGCACCATTTGCGCTCGCAAAAAAGGTTGAAGCATTTGCTGGATGATCACATGAGCATCTCATGCCTCTTCCCTCCCCTATGACCGGTCACTGTCACAATGTCTGCATTCATTCCGCTAACGTAAATGGAACATGGAACTTGATGTGCTGTTAGAAAAACTTGAAGTAATGATCAAAGGTGGTAAACCTCTTCAGAGGTTTGTCATTCACTCCCTCTCCCTCAATACAATCAGTCTATAGAGTGTCAACTAACTGTAGCAAGAAGAATGGGCATCAGAGGCAGATATCACATCCTGAGGAGCAAGGCATGATAAGCAAACACATTGCAGCAATGCAGCAACACCCATAGCATAACACACTATCGGAAATGAGTTCTGTATTCTCACTGAGCTGAAAATGAAGGCACAAAGATTAATTACTAGTCTCAGGAGCAGGGGCGGTTCCTTCATTACCCACAGATGCATGTAAAATAAAATGATAATAAAACAGTTAATAAAACTGCTTTATTATTATTTTATTATGCTCCAGAGCCGCCCGAGTCTTGAGGGCGGAGCCATCAGGAGCAGGAGTGGTTGGCTCAGTGCACTGCGAGTGCGCTTGTAGGTTTGGCCGGCCATCTTAGGACGACCAAACCGACATACACACTTGGATATCTCCAGGCTACTGCTTGAAGCTATCCGCAGGCTCAGTAGCACTGGCTCCCAGTCCCTTCAGGTGCATAGAACCAGCCTGCTCAACCCAATCCCAACGCTTCTCTCATGCTGGTTAATACCAGCATGAGACTAGCATCTGGAGGGGCGCTGGGGCAGGGCCGGCTCTAGGCTCATGGTGGCCCTGGGCAGGGAGCGTAGGTAGGGGGCCCGGAAGAGGGGGTCCGGGCGGGGCGGAGCGCGCAGGCCAGTAAAGAGGCGAGGGGGTCAGGGAGTTTAGAAGTGGAACAGAGCCGGAGGCCGCCAAATCCCTGCCAGGGGCCACCACGCAAATATGTATCCATCCTCAGAGGATTAATATATTAAGGATATATATTGGCGTGGTGGCCCCTGGGGTTTGGTGGCCCTGTGCAGGTGCACAGCTTGCACATGCCTAGAGCCGGCCCTGGCTGGGGACTCTGGGAGCCTGTGTGAACATCGTTTGAAGAGGCGGCGGCACCAGGCTGCAGGTAGGTTTTTATTTTTTGTATTCTCTCCCCTAACCCCAGCCACAACCGCGATGCCCCACTGATCTCCCCAGCTAGCGGCCGCCACTGCTCAGGAGCAATGTGAATGTGAAAGACATCAAGAAAGGGATATACATGTTTAACAGCAAATATATCTCTCGGTCGCTTGCACTGAAAGCAGTGGCTTTTGGTGTCTTCATGTCTATCTGGCTGTTTGATGCAGTAGGAACCTGAAGCTGATCGTATTTTTAGGTATTGAGATTTTGCAGAACATATTTGTCAAATGATAAGAGGTAGCAAAAACTAAGCAGTAATTTGATTCAGAAATATGCTCTTTAGGTCTTTCAGCAATGGAGAGAATAGGCACACAAGCGTTATGCTCTAAATTAATTCATAATACACAAACAAGGTATACCATATTGCTAAGAATGTTTCTTGACTTGCCTGCAACCGTAACTCCTTTTCCAATTTTTAGTATGGCAAGAACTTGCATGGAAGGTGGGTTGTTGAGCGATAATTCTACATGACTGGGATTGAAACATTTACGAATTTTTCATTCTTTCATTAATGTGTACATGGCAAGGCTTTCGTAAGTCTTGCTTGGCAATGATTTTTTCCATTTTAATGAGTGTGGGCACTCTCGATGGAAGAAATGTGGCTCCTCCTTTGGATGGAGGGCTGTGCCCCATTGTTCTTAAAGGAGAAGATTTGCAGATTGGTCTGTTTTACTGCTTTTACAGAACATGACAGTATAAGTGAGTTAAAAAAACTGTACTGGCACACTGGGCATTGAAAGATAGGCACCTTTAATTTTGCCCCAATTTTGTGTGAGGTTGCTGTGAGATCCGAAAGCCACTTCAAAAAGTAGCTGCTTTCCCAGGTTAAAGTAAAGCATCCAGCTGGTCATGAGCTCAGTTTCAACACTGAAATTCTTCTCCTCAAATTGGATGACCCATGATATACTCAGCCAATTGGAGGACGACACTTGATTTGGAGAAGTGTGGCTCAATGATTAGAGCGGCAGACCCTGATGCAGAGGTCTAGCCCGGGACCAGGGTTCAATTCCACGCCTCGGCGGGTCTTGGGCTCAAAAATTCCACGGACCCGATAATTCTTGCCTCGGTGCCTATTTCAATCATGGAGTTCCACTCTGCAAATCTGGGCAATAGCTTGCTTAATCTCCACAATGGCCCCCACAACGCTTAGGATGCCTGGCCTCCACCTTGGGGGTGCCCAGGAGTGGACTCCTCACAGGGAAAGCCAGAATGGGTTCCACAGAGGTATTCGTACAAGTGCCTTCAGACCCTTGCGGGTGAGTAGTGCGCTATACAAGTATCAATTTACATTTTTTTTTACATTTATCTTGGAGTGTCAGATTGCTTTTCACTTCCCTGCCTCATTTTTGTCTCCTGTCTCTACCCGCCTCCACCTGTTCTGAGTTTAATGTCTGTGCATGTGAGCATAAGTGTGCGTGTGTGAATGAGCTAGTGTACGTCTTTGTACACATGTATGAGGGCCATATTATCAAGAACAGGCGATAAAATTATCGCCGCTTTATCGGCAGGAAACTGCCGCTAAAGCGGCGATAATGGGCTTGATAATATGCCCTTGTGAATTCCCATAGCAGCCCAGGTTAACACCATAATTTTATCGCCTGTTCTTGATAATATGGCCCTGAATGTGTGTGTTGGTAAAAGAGGGTCAATGAGGTTCACCCATGCTTCCAGAGGCCCCTTTGTGGCATTTGGAGAGCATTTTTTGTCATGTGCTGTCTATTCCTGTATCACATTGACTCATCTATGACACATTGTCGCCAATCCTGCAAAATGCTGGCTATACCTAGCATGACAGTGACCAACCTATTACATTTTGTGGACAAGCTTGACATAATTCCATGCACCTCTGGCAAAATGGTGAAGAAATGCTTGCCACATATTGGACATCTTTGGTATTTGATGATGATACATGGGTATGATTATGTAAACAAGGCAAAATAATCATTTTATGCCCATAGGTCCACATAAAACCAAGTGGTTCACTGATTCCGGAGTGATCCCAGGAAGAATATCTTCGAGACCAGGAGTAGTACAGGCTTCAGAGTCTGAGGAGCAGGATCGGCATTCAGATGATGTGGGCCACAACGTAATCCCATCAGTGGCCACGGTGGCAGCTATTTCGACCACCCTCAATTATTCCAGAGCACCTGTGTCTTAGAGGGGCATAATGTCCCACATCTGTGGGAATGTTAGGACGTGCAGGAGAATAGCGAGTAGGCCCAGAGGTATGAGATGCTCAGGTCATGTAGTTTCTTCTTCACTGCCATAAAGGATTTACTTTGAGTTTTGACCTGCAGAGTAAAATCAGGATAGAATGACTGCTTAGAATTGTCCACCACAAATGGGCTGTGGGCAACAGGCCTGCTGCAGAAGATGATCCCAATCACTAAAATGGAGGAGGCGAGCCACCACGGGCCACAGTGAGGCACCAGGACGAGGCTCCTGAGCCGGCACCCTGTGTGCACATACCAGGGCATAGAATTTGGAGAGACCTGCAAGAACCTGGACTCAAGAAAGGCCAATAACAATTCTCTCTCTGCATCCTCGGGCAGCCCCATGATGAGGACGTTGTTGCATTGAGCCCGTCCTTCCTGGTCCTCCAGGTGGGCGGCCAGGTGTTGGGTCTGTGCCTCTAGGGCTTGAATGCAGTGATCCACTGATAGAACCACCGGTGTCAGTATCTGAATTGCGGTTTCCAGGGCAGCAACTCTCACCAAGACCTTCAGCAAATCCTCACATATGAAGCCCAGTTCAACAGATAGGGAATCGATGTTACCCTTTAACCACTTCCCTGGGGCGTCAATGGCAGCCAAGAATTAACTTGTCATCCGTATGCAACGTGTACCTCTCACCAGCTCCCTGCTTGATCATTTCCTGGGAGGCACTTGTTGCCCCGTCATCTTTAGTGCATTGTGTGCACCCTGTGTTGATAACAAAAAGGAGCATGTGGGATGGTTAAGGGAGTGGGGGATCAATCAACACTAGGGCCCCTTGCGGTACATCAGGAAGAAAGGAGTACCAATCCCGCAAAAAATATAAACCACACCGCTGGGGTCACAGGCACTGTGGAAGGTAGCTCTGATGGGATAAAGGAGGAGGCTGGTAGGAGACTTGTGAGGCTCACAGGTCCGTTGTGCAGCGGAACTCAATGCCCAGGCCCCTTGGCTAAACAAGCAGGAAGGGGCTCTAGGACCGTGGAACTCACCAATGTCGTCATAGATGAGCCAGAAATCAATTCCAATATCCAGGGAAAGGCTACCTGGTGGTTTGGGGCCCTGAGCTAAACGCTGCATGGCCCCCTGAATCCTCGATTCACCAAAGAAGCAGGAGGGGGAACTTCCCCCAAGAATCATCTGGCCACATCTGTGGGTGAAATTTGGGGTGCTGCAGCAATCAGAGTACGGCCGTCATCTTAGCCAGGCATCTCTGCCTCACCCAATAATCAAGGTTAAGACAAAAGGAGCTCGACTCTCACCACTGCGGGCCCAGAGTCGGCAGCACGAGATGGTGCCCTCTGGAAGGCGGGGCGTCATCCCCAACTTTAATCACAGCTACGACCATGGGTCTCAGTAGGGCAGCCACCACAAACAAAGTGGGCAGCTTGCCTAGGAAGCACTCCAGCTCTGGCAAGTTATGTCAGGCTCTTAGCATAGCCTGGTCCTCCCAAGGATCGTCGGCGGGGCACCAAGGACCTGGATGGGTTTGGGCTCCAGTTCCAGTGGAGCTGGGAGGTCAGCTGCTGTCAGTCGGGGGCGGGAGGATCGCGGGCGGCAAGGAACTCCGTTGCCCACATTCTCAGTGCATGGCGGCTGGCTCCACCCGCTAAGAGTGTGCCAATGTGGGACAGTAATTTATGTGATTGCTTAGTGAAAATAGCAAGCTAATATCTGAGGACTCTGAACATTTTCGCTAAATAGAAAAATGTGGTAGCTAGAGACTAAATAGGGTTTGTTTTATTTCATGTAATGACAACCTACTCTTTATGTGTATTTGAGCTTATTTATCCAAAGTACAAAGTCTGTATTTAATGGTAAACTTTCAGTCTTTAATATAAACTAGCAAGATTGTTATGTCCCTGAAATATATTTTAAACTGTTATTTGAATGCCAATTTTTGTGGTTCTCCGAATAGTATTGTCGGTTTACCTGCATTGGTGCAGAAGATCACTTACGGCTATGTTTGTTATTTTGTGACTTGTGTGGAGGGTTTTCATTATCTATAATTATAGTTTTCATGTTGTCACTGCTACGTCTGATCCCTCAGTATATATGAGTGAAGTAAACTGTTTGCTGTCTTAGCCTGTAATCTCTTTGTAATTGCTCTTCGAGCCTGCAATATTTATTTACCTCGGCTGTCTGCAGCATGTGATTACAAGATCTGTGTATCTTTCGTTTTGTTAACCCTGCTCCATCCATGCAGATTCTTAGTCATAACATATGACTGCAAATGTATTTGGAAAAGGCACGATGGAAAAATGAGGTGAAGAAAGATGCTGACAACATTTTGAAAAATATTAGGCCAAGTAATCTTGCATGGACAGCTTTTCATTAACTGTTTTCAACAGACATCGGGGCATATTACCAAGCAATAGCGATAATTATCGCTATTGCTTGGTTAGAGATAATAATTTACCGCCGAGCTGCGGCGATTTTTATCGCAGATAAACCTTGGTATTACCAAGGTTTATCGCAAATGCGATAAAAATCGGCCGCAATGCATGAATATCGCTGAAAAGTCAGCGATATTCATGCATTACTGAGCTAATGCTCTTAGCCATGTTATCCACCTCCCATTGGATAGCATGGCTAAAAACTGCTCAGGGCAGGTGTTACCTTTTGGAGATATTCGCGCTTAGCGCGAATATCTCCAAAAGTTGGTAATAGGAGATAGCGATGTTAGCGACTGTTTTCAGTCGCTAACATCTTGGCACGCCCACTTTGCATGTCATTAGTGATAAATATCACTGACATGCAAAGTGGGGCCCAAGATGGTCGCTATCTCCTACTAGCTGTCGCTAACTGGTGTTAGTGACAGCTAGGTAATAGGGAGATCATTTTATCTCCGCTTTCTTGGCTTTTAAAGCCAAAAAAGCAGAGTCTAACTTAGTAACAAGTCTTACCGCCAACTTCAAGACGGGTAAACGCGCTGCTCAAAAGGGGTCGCCCAGCAACAATCTGTATGTTAAGAAAAACTCGTGGTGAGTTTAAGTAAAAATCGCCGCAGCTCGGCGATAATTTTTTCACGCTAACCACGCTAACCAAGCAATAGCGATAATTATCGCTATTGCTTGGTAATATGCCCCCAGGTTTTCCATAGATAAAACCGCATATGTTAGCAGGGGTCTGTGGATAGTATATGTGATTGGCGGCGTAATATAATACATTTTAAGTGAGACCAATGAATTGATCAGTGCAAAGCTCAGTAGGAATATAATCTGTGATTAATTTGAGTTGGTGGTTGCAAGTGGGGCATTCATTTTGTGGCCTGCCACTTACTTTTCCTGACCAGACAAACTTTGATCGAGGGCCAGAGAGAGGAAATCACAAAGACGGTGGCAGAGAATGATGGAAAAACAGTGACAGAGAAAGAATTCAAGGATAAAAAGGAACCTTCAGTAGTGAGATAAGGGGGCAGGAAGCATCTGGTGGTTGATTAAAGAGGAATCAGGTGGAATCAAGACTACACAGCCTTGATATTCGGCATCCAACCTTTGATAGGGCCGGCCACGGGTTTCTGAGCAAAACTTTGAGCTTGGCACTTCACTGGATATCATTTTACCTTATCTTTGAAATACAAATATTATTTTTGATTAATAGTTTAAAAAAATGTATAATTCATCATGGAATCTAGTGTAATTATAACCCCTTCCGTGCTGCCGTCGGCAGTTGGCCATCGCAGGCACTACCTCGCTGGTGCTGCGAACGGCCGACCCGGCCCTGCCCACGCTGCGAACCGCCGCACTGCGGCGAAATAACGGCTGCGGTTAAGGAGATAAAGATACTGCATTAAAGTTGTCAAAGCTGAAGAAAGCATTCTAAGTAGGACATTTTTACAATAAACAGTGTATGTTATTTGAAAATAGGGTATTCAAACCCATAAATAAAATAAAAAATTGTATGAAGAAAAACAAGAGATATTTGGGATAGTTCACTAATATCTTTACCCTAAACTCATGGATGTCACTTAGGTGTCACCATGAGTCGTAGCTTTAATGTCTGGCTTGCCCCTTCCGACCCCTGGTACTGTCTTTGCGACCCCAGGCGTCAGAGGGGGCAAAATCACTGCCAAGAATAAAGGGGAGGCTTCACATTCCGTATTTTTTGCACGTTTTTAATCATAATAATATTGAACAAAACTGTATTATTCACTATTAGTGCAATAAAAAATGGAGCACAATGAGAATACTGAAGGTAATTATTGTCTATGGCACAGGCATTCTTGCAGCAGTTCCTAGCTTGAGAGACACATGTGACAAAATATTGGCACACTGGGGTAATTGTTGGCATAAAGGGCACCAATGGTAAAATAGTGGTACTGGCATGTTGGAGGTAATTCGTGGCATATAGTCCACCCGTGGAAAAATACTGGCAAACCAGAGGAAATTCTTGGCATGTGGACTGTAGTGGCAGAATGCTGGTCAGAACACAATGGAGGTAATTCTTGGCATAAAGGTGGACAACTTGGCATATGAGATGGTGGCAACCCTGATAAAATGCTGGCAGAATTTTGGCACTCATTCAAATACTAGCCCAGGGAAAACCCGGGCTGCTAGAAGCACAGCTGCTGGGCATTAAGCCTCTATAAATTTAATGGAGTTTTAACACATTTGTTCGAACTTCAATATTTTCCTTTAATTATCAAAGATAGCATATTTTACTCGTAAACAGTGGTCATCAAAAATACGTATGCACATGTTTCAAAGGGCATTCATAATCAATGTCAAACAATAGGCACATGAAAATATTAACAAGACATATTTTCAATGCATGTAAAATAGTGTAAACAGTTCATCAATGCTTAATATTCAAAAAAATAATAGCCAACATCCCAATGCATTTCGGGTTACAAGCAGAACCCTTCTTCAGGGGATAAATTATATACGGTCAAAAGTTCAATCTTCCTTGAATGATTGGTCTCTCAAAGTGCAAATTCGACAGGATCTAAAAGACAACAGCATACCAAACTATATTGAGTTTTTTCATATGTACAATTTTTTATCACAAAAGAACGTTCTGGAGTAAACACTGAGGGGAAAGAGCCAAAGTACGCGCCACCAAGAGTTGACACCCGTGTCTTACAAAGCGATCAAAAAGTGTGAGATACAAAAATTGCGAGCCGACTCATTCATAAAGAGAAATGAAATCAAACGTGCTTCACTCTCGGAAGTGAAAAACAGGATCCAAAAGGTGACGTCAAAAAATCATGCTGGTGACAATTTCACCGAGTAAATTCCAGTATTCTATTGTCTGCCCTTAAGTAGAAAAACTCCACTTCAATGTAAAAGAATACATACACTCGTCAGAACAGCCTCTCGTTTATCCGGTAGCTTATCCAGCGTGAATAACCCTTTCTTTGCAAGAACCTAAATAACAAGTTGATGAGAGCCTATTACAATTACGGTGCAATGTGTTGTAAATATCCGCAAGAGTCTAACTTAGTAACAAGTCTTACCGCCAACTTCAAGACGGGTAAACGCGCTGCTCAAAAGGGGTCGCCCAGCAACAATCTGTATGTTAAGAAAAACTCGTGGTGAGTTTAAGTCTGTTGGACTGCCGTCCTTCCCAAAAGTAACTGCTATTCTTTTGTTAATGTACTGACCTGCCGCCTCCTGCAACGGCGTCCTGAATGAGTCTATCGGTGCGAGTCCGCCCTACCGATCACGTGGTGCGGAACTCGTCCGATGGTTACTGCCTTAGTCGACACTAAGAAGAGACTGTAGTCTCGCAACTTTGTTATTCCTCTCTAATCATGGCGGTTGTAGTGCGCCTGCGGCCTTGACGTTGTCAAGAGTAAGTTCGTCTGTATTATACGTCATGAAAAAACCTGTTCAAGGTATACTTTAAAAGCCTCTGGTTCTTAGTTGCGGTATCCCAAGTTAAATAGAAGGAATAGTAATGAAATACGCTCGTATATAATATTATGCACGGATATATAATGAGACAATCTCAGAGGTCACCTGTATCATTCTGTCATAGACTCTTACTATGTTCCTACGCTGAACGCAAAAATGTCTGAGGTGAAAAGGTCAAAAAGAACACAGACTATTAAATAACACAATTAGATAATTTATAGGAAGGCTGAAAAACAGGGTAAGATGAGAAAAGAAAAGAAAAAATGAGTGCCAAGACTCAGTGTTCCCCCTTACAATCTGAAATACGTCATCATGTGAAATTCAGAGAAAGCACAAAAGTTCATAATGATCATTTAAACCATTTGGATTAATAGTTCCTAAGAATTTTATCCAATGTGTTTCCCTTCTAGCTAGAAGTGTATGCAAATCCAATCCTGGGGAGCGTTCTATGCGTTCTAAGACTGTGTACCTGAGTTGGGGAATTGTGTGATTGGCTTCTACCCAGTGTCTGGCCAATGGGGAGGTTGTAGTGTGATTCCTAATTCGGCTTTTGTGCTCTACTATTCGAGTCTTTATTTTTCGACTTGTACGTCCCACGTAGACTAGTCCACAGGGACACTTGATCGCGTATACAACTCCTTCCGTGTTGCAGTCTGCATTGTGTCTTAGTTTGATGCTCACTCCTGATTGCGGGTGAGTGAATTGATCACCTGTGATAACATTCCCACATTGTCCGCAGTTATAACATTTCATCATGCCCCTCTCTCTTTGTCTGGCAGTTCGCTTTTGAGGTTTCAAAAATTCCCTTAAATTCTTGGTTCTAGTATGTGCGAAAAGGGGACTGCCTTGAAATACTGTTGTGAAATCAGGTTCACTTTCAATAAGTTCCCAACGTTTCCTGATTATTGTCTTGATCTGTGTGGCTTGCGTAGAGTTCTTGAGAACAAATACCTCACGTTGCGTGGGTACTTTCTCTTTAGGTGTTAAAAGTTCATCGCGAGTTTTTCTCGACGTGATCTGAGCAGCTTCACTGAGTATTTGGTCTGGGTAACCTCGCTCTTTGTATTGTTGCATCTGTTTGGTGATCTCTTCCTTAATTCGCGCATCATCTGATGTTATCCTCTTAATTCGCATCATCTGCGAGATCGGAAGATGTTTTTTCAAGCTGTACGGATGTGCGCTCGTGAACAGCAACGCGTTGTTAACATCTGTTGGCTTCCTATATACCGATGTAGATAACCCAGTTGATGTTTTACTTATTTCAATATCTAAGAAATGAATCTTCTGTTTTTCAATACTATGTGTGAACTGGATGCGAGGGTTCTGTTCATTCAGTTTGCAAATGCTCTCTTCCAGTTCGTCTCTGGTGCCTGTCCAGATGACTAGAATGTCATCAATGTACCTCAGGAAAACAGCTGCATGTCTTTTCCACATCAGATCCGAAAGTATGTGTTGGTCCTCAAAACGAGCCATGTAGGTATTGGCGTATGATGGTGCTCCGGGAAAACCCATAGCTGTCCCTGTACGCTGTATGAAAAAGTTGTCCTTCCACACAAAGTAGTTGTTGTAAAGAGCAAAATGTAGTAGTTCTAGAAGAAAAACTGCTTTGTTGTGATCAATTTCTGACTGTAACAATCGCCATTCTATTGCCTCCAGTCCTTCTTTGTGTGCTATTGAGGTGTATAGTGCGACTACATCAATTGTACAGAGCCAGATGTCATTCAAAAAGAGATGTTTTTGTGATTCCAGTTTCAGTAAACAGTCGGTGGTGTCTTTAACGTATGTCTTCCAGGATTGGACCAACGGTTGTAAATAAAAGTCAAGATAGTATCCTAGAGACTCGTGGATCGAGCCGCACCCTGCTACTATAGGCCGAAAAGGTGGTTTGGTTTTGTGCTTGTGCACCTTCGGTAGCATGTATAAGGTCGGAATCTTAGGTGCGGAGTTGAAAAGAAATTTCTTAGTGTTCTCATCTATGATGCCAGATTCTAGAGCTTTAGACAGGAACTCATCCAGTAGTTCTAGAATCTGGCAAAAACATCTCTTTTTGAATGACATCTTGCGGATATTTACAACACATTGCACCGTAATTGTAATAGGCTCTCATCAACTTGTTATTTAGGTTCTTGCAAAGAAAGGGTTATTCACGCTGGATAAGCTACCGGATAAACGAGAGGCTGTTCTGACGAGTGTATGTATTCTTTTACATTGAAGTGGAGTTTTTCTACTTAAGGGCAGACAATAGAATACTGGAATTTACTCGGTGAAATTGTCACCAGCATGATTTTTTGACGTCACCTTTTGGATCCTGTTTTTCACTTCCGAGAGTGAAGCACGTTTGATTTCATTTCTCTTTATGAATGAGTCGGCTCGCAATTTTTGTATCTCACACTTTTTGATCGCTTTGTAAGACACGGGTGTCAACTCTTGGTGGCGCGTACTTTGGCTCTTTCCCCTCAGTGTTTACTCCAGAACGTTCTTTTGTGATAAAAAATTGTACATATGAAAAAACTCAATATAGTTTGGTATGCTGTTGTCTTTTAGATCCTGTCGAATTTGCACTTTGAGAGACCAATCATTCAAGGAAGATTGAACTTTTGACCGTATATAATTTATCCCCTGAAGAAGGGTTCTGCTTGTAACCCGAAATGCATTGGGATGTTGGCTATTATTTTTTTGAATATTAAGCATTGATGAACTGTTTACACTATTTTACATGCATTGAAAATATGTCTTGTTAATATTTTTATGTGCCTATTGTTTGACATTGATTATGAATGCCCTTTGAAACATGTGCATACGTATTTTTGATGACCACTGTTTACGAGTAAAATATGCTATCTTTGATAATTAAAGGAAAATATTGAAGTTCGAACAAATGTGTTAAAACTCCATTAAATTTATAGAGGCTTAATGCCCAGCAGCTGTGCTTCTAGCAGCCCGGGGTTTCCCTGGGCTAGTATTTGAATGATTGTTATTTAGGAGGGAGTTAGGCACACAACCCTCACACTAGTAAGCACGCTAAGATTTCTTCAGAATCCACACAATCCATCTTCACAATTGATTACTGGTGTGCAGATTCACCCCACACAAAGAATTTTGGCACTGGCATATTTTATGTAATTTTTTATATAAGGGGGCACCGTGGAAAATGGCGAGACATCCGTTGTGACAAAATGCCTGCCCCGGCACAAAGAAAGGTAATTTTTCAAATATGGGAAAAACTTGCGGGGAACTTCAGAATTCATTGACTTGCCATTCCATGAAACTATTTTAATATTTAAAGAGTGTCTTTACTGCGCCTTTGGCATTTTAGTAAATTTATGTGAAACGTGCTTTACAATGCACTGTTTTACCCCTTTCTTTTCAAATGTATCCTGGGGGAAGAAGCCCCCTAGAAAAGTCCTAGCTTACACACTTTGCTCTCTCACTACATTTCAAGGCAAGTATTTCCTCCCCAAACTTTCAAAGATCAAGTAAGCATCATAATGTAGGTGATTTCTAAAACTGTCTGTGTTATGCTGTTATTCTTATGTATAACATAATGTGATGTATACCTATTGTAAAATATGGTGGCCCTCAAGTTCAAACCGTCAAAGCACATAAATGTGACATGTTTTGAGGGATGCATGACGTTACAACGCATGCTTTTACATTGCATGCTTTTACAACGCGGATTTTACTACACATACCATTACAACGCGTAGTGCTTTGGGGCGCTGGATAGTGAATAGTTTAATTTACTATTCCAACTCCAGTCCCCGTGGATAGTAGGGAAGGTGTTGGACAGTAAATTAAACCTATTCCCTATCCTAGAACGCCCCCCAGCGCAATGCGTTGTAATGGTTTGCGTTGTAAAAGTTGCGTTGTAAAGGCACTGCGTGGTAAAAGTTGCGTTGTAAGTGATGTTTCCCTGTTTGGAGGCAAGCTTAGGCATGGATACAGCAAAGTATATCCACATGCGTCGGTAGTACTTCTTTCACCATATCTAAGCAGCAGTGACAGCTTTCCTATGTTCGACAAAGCAAACACTGTTGTTTTCAGTCCAGCATTTTGAAGCCTTGGCGACAAAAGCTTTTTATGACCGGTGTCAAAATATAAGCACACATTTCTGTATCCACTCTAATGGATTTACTTCACATTAATGTGGAAACAACCTTAGTACGTTCCATTGCTAATAACAGCAGTTCTAATGGATTCTATTTATACAGAGTCCACTTTGCAACTAGATGTTGTTTTTTATGATTTGCATAAAAATGTCATTGCTGTAATTTCCACATTATTGTTGAACTGGGAGTTAATTATCGATGTAATGAAGGCAGTAGAGGTGATAAAACGAGATTTGTTTTTGTCACTGGATGATGCCGGCGGATTATTAATGCAAATCTTATAAATTATAAACTTATTTCAGCGCCGTGTGATTTCAGGAATTAATGTTTCCTTTCATGATGCTGAAATAGCGCCTAAGATGACGTAAGCAATATTCTGCAATATCTGGCCGCCCCACAAACAGATGAACAGTTGTAGGGACTGAAGAGAGAGATAATAGGCCGCTTTGTGCATGCATATGATTCCTCTCCTCAAAATGTAGGCACTTTTAATAGGAACAAAGAAAAGCTTTAGCCTATGTAAAACATTTCTGTAATTTCTATTGACCACTAATGTTCTGCACAATCGTATACAATTAAAAAAAAAAAGTAAAGTTACTCTTAGAGGCCTATAAAGAACAATTCATTGACTTTCTTTGGTTCCTTACACCAATTCTCCCTTCCCCGGGCAGTCTTTGTACTTAAGTAAATGAGAAGGTAGTCTTGTCTCCATGATTGAGACTGCTTCCACAAGCTTCTTCTTTTTCCCCAACCCTCCAGGTCTACAAAGGATGTCCATTCCTACCTCACTTCCTGTTCGCACCAAGCCCACTGTCTGATCGTAGACAAAGATCACTTAGCGTAACTACCTAGACAAGGAAGGAAGAATCGAGTAATGTCTTCATTTCTCGAGGATTGTTTTTCTGTAGGAAGGAGTGCCTTCCTGAACAAAAGCAATCTTGCCTGTTAACATAGACACCCTTGCACTATGGTCTAAGTGTGCCTGCTTTGGTGCTAGGCAGCACACATTGCCCCAGCACAAGGAGAGCAGAAATGCTCCATCATTTTGTAAATATGGAGCATGTCTGCCTTCTCCCTTTTACCCAACTCCGCACAGTAAGTTCCCTGCTGTGTTGCGTTGCATGAAAGAATGATAAATCAGTCCCCTTGTTTCTCAGACAGCTTTTCTCATGTTCGCTACGTCTTCTGTAGAAAGGTAGGGTTCTTTGAGCCTTCAGTCTGGGTAAAGATAATGTTTCACTATTAATTTAGGGTCATTGCATTACGCCACATTGTGGTGTGTTGTCTGAAGGTTACATGGATTCCAATGAAGGCCTACCATTTTGGTACATCCTCGTTTAATTAAGTAACAGAATGAGGAAGGCAGGTGATGTCTAGATTATTTTTGGTAATCTTCATTTCTCCTCATCATGCCTCTGTTGGGAAGGCGCATTATTTTGATGCAAACGCAGATTTGTGAGTCTTTCTATATATGGGTGTTCATCAAACTACATGGGTGGATTCATGGGAACGCCCATGCTGCACCCATGTAAAGATTACCCAAAGCAAAGTAACACAAGGCAGCGCCATGCACTGCCTAATGCTACTTTGTATTTACTAAGCCACTCAAAGTGGCTCTGCGTGGCCTATTAATTCTCAATTAAGGACTAGCATTGCCTTGCAACAACTTGCATCATGTAAGGACAAAGTAAGTCCTTAGAAAATCCTCCCCAAGAATTATATAAGGGAAGAAACCCAGTTAGTGCCTTGCTGATTTTAGTAAGGGAAGCCTCAATCCATACTTCACATGGGCCTACCCTTTCAGGAGTGGAGTCAACCTATATAGACTCCAAGCTATTCAATCCAACTTGCAAATCATATGTGGAAACAACAGACTCCCCCCAACAATCATTTTTTGTCATAGAAGAATTTCATTCATATTTGTAGAGG
The DNA here is from genome assembly GCF_964263255.1 of Lissotriton vulgaris. Lineage (NCBI taxonomy): Eukaryota > Metazoa > Chordata > Amphibia > Caudata > Salamandridae > Lissotriton > Lissotriton vulgaris. The sequence goes on from NC_141694.1 coordinate 661,586,178, forward strand.
TACATTCTTCAGGACATTGTAGTCCTCTCTGCTGACTGAATGCATAAGAGAAGTTATGAATGAAGCAGGTAATTATAACCAAAAGTCTAAAATAAAGCTTCCAAGTCCTCCTGGTTGAGGCCCCGACCTTCAGCGGTCTCGTAATCCGATCTTAATGGTCTCATCTCTGATGGTGGAATCAGGAAATAGGGTCTCTCCAATAATTGTGTTACATTTGGGAGTGTTTCCATCCAAATGAGGAGACTTGAAAATGACAGTACTTTTTGACAGATTGTGCAGGAGGGTTGAAAGGCCAACTTGGGGCTACCATGGGTTAATGATACAAAAGGCGCAGTCCTATCAGAGAGTTGCCACAAGTGTTCAGCCTTTGACAGCCTAAGCCTTTTTTGTAGATGCCTAGACTGGATAGTCTTGTGGACCTAATGATCAGGAAGAGAGTATTAGGTGTGACGGTCTTGACGTGCAGGTCACCTAATAGTTATAGGGAGACTGTGCTTTGTTTTGGGCCCAAAGTGGGTGAATCATTTCTCAAGTCTGTGTCACTTCATTCCATTGCTTTGCCACGCACTTGAATGAACGGTGACATGGACTCTAAAATACATTCCATGATGAATACTTTAAATGATAACGTCAAAATTTGAGTAGGAGGGCTTCAAACCAACCTGTATACGATGAGTGTTATCTTGGCCATTTAAGCTGGTCTGTATGTATTTGTCTACTTGAGCAAAGATAACTCCTGCAGCCTGCACTATCAACTACCATTCTGCTTTTCTCATTTTTTGGCGGAGTGATTATATAATTAACCTCTTTTTCATTTGTTTGAAGATCCCGAAGGTCCATCATAATTCCATGTCATACGTACTTTTATAAAGCGATCGAATACCAATAAGGCGTCTAGGCGCTAGCTGAGTGAGCAACCTGAGCAAGCTGCAGTGGCTAGAAATTATTGTAAAGTAAAAAGACATGTCTTGAGAGCCTTCCTCAAGGCTAACAGATTAGGTTGAGATTTGATGACATGGGGGAGAGAGTTCCAGGAAGTGGATGCGTTCAATACAAATCCGCAGCCGCCCCATTTAACGCGTCTAATAGGAGGACCTGACACAAGTATAGATGAGGCTGATCTTAGATGTCTTGAAGGAAGGCAGATGGAGAAGCAAGTAGAAAGCAAGTAATCATGCCACAGTTACTTTCATCTAAGCAAATTGGGTTTAGCACCATATACATGAAGGAGGAACACAGAAAGTCCTATGGGGCCTTTGTTTTCTGTGGAATAGGTTATGGCTGGAGTCTTTGAGGACGTGTCAAACAGAGGTTTTCCCTTTAGTGCTATAATTTATATTCTGGAGATAATGAGCAGCAGTGCCTAAAGCCACTTGAGAAGCACCTGGTTCTTTCAGAAGACCTGATATTTCATATTTTGATCCTGGGCCCGGCAGCATTGGTTCTTAAGTGAAACGGTGTGGGAACATTTAAATTAAACTCCATGCATGTCCTAAATTCATTTACTATCAATGGAATTAAATTTCTTTGCACATTAATATTCAAAGTAAATTAAACTGGGCCACCAGTTAGTTGTATGTGCTGCATTTCCAAACCTTTTAGACTTCCTTACTAGCCCTATTAGCCCGAATCAGAATCTTTTTTAACTTCCAAGTAACTGGGTACTGTATGCTAGCTGGTATCAGTGTGATGTAGCCTTTGACATACCTAAACAGACAGCCCAGGTATCCACATCAATCTATGACTCTACAACGGATCTCAAACTCTCCAGCGCAAGCATTCAAGTGACTTCGTGACTTTATCTTAAACATATAGAAAAGGGATTTGACAAATGCAATCTCCAAAACAATTCCCCTTCCATTAATTGGAAAACCAATCTTGCCTGTGGTGCGCCTTAAAGAAATTGAAGAACTGAGGGGCATATTATCAAGGACCGGTGTTAAAATTATCGCCATTTTATAGGCAGGAAACTGCCGATAAAACGGCGATATTGGGCTTGTTAATACGCCCTTGTTAATTCCCATAGAAGCTCATGTTAACATCAAAACATGGGCTTCTATAGGAATTAACAAGGGCGTATTATCAAGCCATTATCACCATTTTATCAGCAGTTTCCTGACGATAACACAGCGAAAATTTTAACACCGGTCCTTGATAATATGCCCCTAAATTCTTTCTATGCCAAAGCTTTCGTGAGAACCCTGGGATTATGGGTCAGTACAAAGAGTTGGAACAGCTCAGGGAGTTTCTGTACTTTTGAAGCAGGTCTTTTTCAGAGCACTTAAGTGTGACCCTTTACTACATCTTTTTATTATTACAATCATTATTTGGTGAGCCAAAAAAACGAGTCTCCATTGAGGTGACTTTTTGCATTGGTGTAACTAACCTCTCTTACTTCACAAGTTGAAACCCAAATATAACAGAGCATTAAATGCTATGGGGCAGATTTGCAAGCCCCTTTCGCCACTTTTGCATCACTTTCCCATGTTAAAAATGACGCAAAAGTGGTGAAAGGGACTTGTAAATCTGCCCCTATGTTCATGGAGTAGGTTTTCCCGATAATAGTCTGCAAGTAAGGAATCGTGCTACAGAGTAGCTAGGACTAGCAAAAAAATGGTCAGGGGTTCTGCCCACTTAACCCTCCCGTACCTGAGCAGGAGACATCCTAGGATGAAAAAGTAGTAACACAAGGTACCGAAGGAATTGATCCAAATTTAATTCTCAAACAAGAAACAATTAATTCTCTTGTGAATCAGAAATTAAACATGAAAAAACACATATGCAAATTTATCAACACACATATGAGCGGAAATCAAGGGAAGCACAACAACCGACAGTCTATATACAAAACGTCACATGTACATATATACAAATATTCATCACATTTACAGTATCACGTTTCTATGTACCCTAAACATAAGATATATATAAAAAAAAATATATATATATATCCCAATTCGGAACAATGCCTCCAATTAATTTCCAATAGAGAGCACAACACAATGGTAGTCCCAGCAGTAAAGCACCTGGGGGTTAAAACATCAACCCAATCTATATTTGTAATGGTGCCAATCAGAAAAAAATCAAACAAATTTTAAAAGTAACAAGGGGACTCCAATCGAAGCAAAAGGTGTAGACGCAGTCGCGGTCACGTTTCAGCCAGATGAGGCTTCATCAGGACAAAGGGGTACTCTATTTTTTTTGGTCCTCGCAATATCTCGGACAAATGTCGGCGGCCAGCAAACACACCCACCCACACAAGGGTGGGGGGTGGGGCAGAAAACACTTTCTCACCCCAATACAGCTAATAATTCCTTTATATATATGTAGAAGGTCCACTCAAATGAAGCAAGCGGAAACCGGGCGTGGTTCAAATTACACGTACTGTCTGCAGTCAAAGAAGCAGCAGAGCGACACGGGCATTCAGTGTTCGCACGACGAGATTCAAACTCCAGTCCAAAGAGTAGCTAGAACACACGCTAGCCTTCCATGACTCAATGGATAATTTGAATTACTGATATTTTTGTACAACTTAATCTGCATATTGTGCTGCAGTAATATCTTGCTGCTTTACGGACATTTAGCAGCAGTGGCTCCTCTGCAATCACAGAGGAGTATTGCTCCACTGGATCTGAGCCAGCAAGTGAAAAATAAAACTATATCTCAGTATCAATTTATTTTTCATTTACTGGCTCCGAGCCAGCTTGTGCAGGGAGGGGTGGGCTGCGGCGTGAGAGGGGGGAGGAGGAGTGTTATGTGCACTTTAAAGTGCGGATATGTGTTTGACGGGCTGTCTCAGGCCGGCCAAACATACATGCTCACTTAGGTTTCTCCAGCCCGGTAGTATTGAACAGCTGGACTGGAGAAACCCCACAGACTCCCTGTCCTGAGGGGGGGATCTTTTCAGCCTGCTCAGGCCAATCCCCGCGCTGCCCTCTCCCGCAGCCCGTTGCCTTTGTGCTTCCCGCAGGTCCCCTCTCCACCTCCACACACCCTTCACCCACCTCATCTGTATATTTTCGTGTCGGCAGCCACTGACATTTTGCCTGATTTAGAAGAGGATGGTAAAACTAAACTCTCCGAAATAGAATACTACAGAACAGAAGTGATCGTTTCTCCAATGAATTCATATATGGAGAAAATTATGTCATCACTGCTTTTCTGAGCATTTTACAATATTATCCATCTCTCAATCAGCACATAGATTTCCTGCAGTGATCAGTTTTGAATTACCTAGTAACACAAGGTCCAAGGTCTGGATTTACATGCTGCACATCTATTCTGCCATCTAGTGGTTGGGTCCAGAATCATGTTTTGTCTGACTTCTGTTTTTTTGTTTCTTTTGGGCGTCGTAGACCACCATTTTGTAATAAGTCAATCCCCTGTCTGATGTCAGAGGTGGGCCCTGGAAGTTCCTGTGCATGGTCGCCATCCTCATATTATTTGTTTTGCTGTTGGGTCTAGAAGTATGGCAGAGGAGCTCCGAAGAATTTCATCAAAATAGTGAAATACACCAATGTTTTTTCCACCGAGAAGCACTGAAGATCACCGTGAAGCACAGCATTTGAAGGGCAGAGAAGCTGAGCCTTCTCGATCCTGACTCGGAGCCTCACTGGGGAATACCGCTTGGTCAGAGAATGCAGATTCATAGAGAACACCCCCTTTAAATTTTGCCCCAACTTCCAACACAAGTTCAGACAGAGGGACCCCATGAGATGTGCAACTTGTGTCTCCTGAAGGACCACAGTATTGAGGACTATGAGGACGAGACTTAAAAAGCAAATGGGGCACCAAGCCATGGGCGCCTCTCAGAGAAACTAGGAGTTCCTTAAGGATCGAGTCCCCTCCATTGAAGATGAGTAGAGGAACGTCGAGAAGTCTGAGCAGGCAGAGACCGTCGATTTGGAGACTGAAGATAACATCATCAACTTCGAAAGGATTGAGCCCATGAGGAGTGAGGAGAGAGAGGCTGAGAAGGCCAAACAGCAGGAGATTTAGAGGAAGATGAACTCAGTGCTTAATTTGAGCCAGTGGTTGCCGGTGGGGGCCACCTGCACTCACTTTTGGGGACTGGTACCAATTTTTACTTTCCAGACAATTTCTGAGAGCAAGAAAGGGAAAATACATGAATGGTAAAGAAGAAGGGAGAGAAATGCGGGAAAACTGCCACCAAGAGAGAAACCAGAAACTGGTAAGATGAATGTGCAGGGAGTGCCTGCCCGTGGATTAAACAGGCACGAGTTGGATTTATGGCTACACAGCCTTGCTCTTTGGAGGGCTGATATTTAATAGTACCTTCTGCTGACTTCCAAGCAGCGCTCTGGGCACCAGCACTTATTATTTTGGAAAATTAGGCACTGAGTATGGTAATACTAAACACACTGAAATTAAATGCTTCAGAACGGAAGTGGTCATTTTTCCAATAGATTAGTATAAGGAGGAAATTATGTAATCACTGCTATCCTTCTGTAAAACAGATCACAGATTTCTGACAGTGTTCTGTTTCGAATTACTGGGGAACACGTGGAGTGTTTCATTTCTTTTATCATCAAAACAGTCAGGCGGCAGACTTTTTATCTGCAATGCAAAAGTGAAATGACACCCGGGTTGCCACTCGCTAAAAACATGGCATAATGCCTGTGAGACAGGTCCACCTGACAGATATCTGCAAAATGCAGTGCTTAATTTGATCACCAGTCATTTCTGGTGCTTGGAAGTGGCACTTAATTGTAAACACTGGCACTTATGACAGTCTGCCACATGGTGGCATGTTTGTCTAAATTAGAGATGAACACAACAACAGTCATTTATTAATTTAGTATACATTAAAATTGACTAATCCTTGCTGCCCTAGCCATTCTTATATCTATGGGGGCCTCAAATAGTCTGAATTGTTACACTTGTAGGGTGTGAATTAAGTAGTTGTGTTGGTCCTGTCATTGGGCGCTAGCAGGGGCAATGGGTGAAGAGGCCTTTTGATGAGGGCCCTGGCACTTCATTTTTTTGCATTGGCTAAATAAACATAAGTGCGCTTCCTGCGCTAAAGTGTATGAGTTAGTTCAGAAATGCTTAAATCAATATACTTGACTGCAAATACTGAATCAGGATGGAACCTAGATGGTGACACAGTTGAGCTCTAGCTATTGGTGGCGTAGGCAGTGTAGTGGCAGCGTGGCCCAGAGATAGAAGTAATGCAACCCACCGGCTGAGGCACTACACTGGTTGCTCTATCAGTTGTTGTAGCAGAAACTATAGAAACCCAGCATTGATGTGGTGAAGACATGCATTGCACAGATACATGCTTGGCCTGTCTTCCTGTTGGATTGTTGCAAGCCGATCCACCTTAGCATGATCTGTACCATGTGTGGATGAGCCCGTTAAGTTTGAACTGACAGCAATCGCCTTGCTGTGTCTTATCAACTCAGCACCACAGCTTTCCAAAGTGCCAATCTGCTGTCCTATATACTCTGCACCAGGCCATGTGCTGAATGCTCCTGAAGGCTGTTGCTGTTTTAGGCCCTCAAACAGGGAAGGATTGGCCATTCTGCTTCTCTGCTATATCCCCAGTAGGATGCAGCCCTAGGAGCTGCTTTCAGGGCATGATGGGCTGCATCACCCAGTCATCATGTCCCAATGGTCCAATTGTAGTCATGGCCTCTTGCTGCGTGGGTATGATTTGAAGATTTCTACCAGGGCTCATCTTAGTCTCCAGCCCTACCCTGCCTGCTAACCTGAAGCTCACATTGAAACAGCTCAAAAGATACATCGGTTCGACTAAATGCAACTGATGATGTCAATACCATGTGTGCTGGTCTTAATTCACTGACTGGGAGAGGGTGGATAAACTCAAGTGGGATAGGACTAAGGGTGACTCCTATATGATCTCAGTTCCCTGTTGGTGAGAGAGTTGGGGGCCAACTAGAAAAACAAGCATTTGCAATGCAATAGGTCTCGCATTACTAAATGTTTGAGCCATTGGCGTTGCAAGTAATAATGCAACACCATTAGCTCAAACTTTCAGTAATGAGGCATTGAGCCTCTCCTGAATGCCTTCTCGGTGTTGAATACTGGAAGCTGTGATATCAGCATAAAAGAAAATGCTTGGCCTTGCCTTAACTTACTACATTTGTTTAGGTTTTAGTTTACATTTATTTAACACAGTGTACTGAATGACCTTGGGGTTGGGAGATTATGAATGTTTCCAGCTACAAGTTTGGAAAGGAAAAGTTACTTAACTTAATCTAGCTCTTCGTGGTAGCTATTCTCTCTGAATTCATGTAAGGTAGACTATCTCTTTCCTCATGTGAGATTCAATTGCTTTCCAATTAAACCAAACAAACAAAAACATGAAACAAATGCAATTGTTACATTTAGCCCAAATATAGTACAATTGGCTGAAAACCCCAGTGCATTTTGAGAAAACAGGAATTGTGTGCCCCAAAGCATACTTGCATCAGCAGCTAAAATCTGCTCCTTTAAGAAACTTGGAAGACTTGCATTTCATGTCTTGCTCATCTGGGTATCAGTTAGGCCATTTTTTTTGTTCAAAGGGACGAGATACATGTACAGAAATTGTGTTATTCTGATGGTGCGCAACCTGAATTAATTTTCTTTAACTTCTTCACCGCAGGGTTCTGCCTCAAATTTACCAAAGGTAGTGTTCGAGCAAGCCCTACCCTATTCTCACAGGCAAATAGTCACGGACAAACGCCTGGCCCACATAGTATCTGTTTTGGAGTTTGGGTCCAGACACTTATGTTAATCAAACACATGGACTGATTTCCAAGAAGCTGTCTTACAAATATCAGAAACAGGGGCCTTTGCCAACAGAGCTGCAGTAGCTGCCTTCCCTCTTTTGGAATGAGCCCTACCCTTAACAGGAAAGGACCCATTAACCTCTTAACCTTTCAATGACATGTTGAGAGAAGTCTAGTTTTTTCTGTAAAAGAGCACTTTGACATTAAGAATGTCTTTAGTCTTGTCCGAAATAATAACGTGACTTCTTGACATCAAGGGTATGTAAAGACTTTTCCCAGGGGCGCTGAATATAGGAAAAAGTAGGCAAGGAAATCGTTTGATAAATGTGAGAATGAGAAACATTTTTTGGAAGAAAAGAAGGGTGAGTTCTTAATGACATTTTGTTATAATGGAATACCGTGTACAGTTCATCGGTAGACAGAGCCTGAAGCTCTCTCATCCTTCACTGCAGATAAAACAAGCATTTGCATGGCAAGCGGTCTCGCCTTGGGGAACTTATATGAATTTAGCTATGCAGCATTATAGCCTGGGTGCTGAAACATCTACTGTTCTTTATCATGGAGGGAATTTAAGCACCAAACTGTGTGACACACCAGGCATGGGAGCACATGGAGAGAAATATTGCCTTTCAGACGGAAATGGTATACTCCAAAGCTCTGTTTTTAATATAAAATCAGGGCCTTCGGTGGTCATCATATCATAGAATATACCAAAATTAAAATAATATTATTGTCTATTCGCGGTCATGGAACGCAAATTCTATTGACTGGAACCTAGAGAATGCTAAAGTGATTCTGGCAAGAAAGTTAAAGAGAGGCAGTTACCAGAAAAATTTAAAAAAGAAAGTCCCTCAGCAGAAAGCAATTCTGGTATTTTACTGACCTCTACTGGTTGTTTTCTATCAAGACAGTTAAATAGAGGCAGTTGAACAAGCAGAAATTAATTCTGGTATTTTACTGACCTCTACTGGTTGTTTTCTATCAAGACAGTTAAATAGACGTAGTTAAACAGAAAAAAAGTCCCTAAGTGGAAGCAGACAAGTCCTAGGGCTGATCTCCAGAGCCCACAAAGAACATACACATATAAGTATATTACAACGCAAAGCCGCTTGTTCTGCCGAACACTTTACTCAATGGGTGCCTCCTTCTTGCAAGCAGCATGCACGCGAAACATATAAGTATATACTAAAGTATATACAAGAGGTCTCGAATGCTCGACCTAAAAATAAACCCTTAACTATAATGGTGTTTTCAGCCAAATGTAATGTTTTGTCCTGTATTTTGGGTAATTGGTTAAAAAACGGAAAACCTTTTACCTTTTACTTTTTTGGCATGATTCTATTCATTTGATTAAACTGTAACATATGAAAACTTGTTCCACAATTGTTTTTTTAGGATGTTGAACAAAAAACAAAGACATTCTACCTTTCAGAGGGAAACCTTTGGTGAAGAACTATCCCTTCTAATAAAAAACACTCAATACAGTGACATAATTTAATATGCTAAAGTGAAACGATTCCACATGGTAAAGGAGTACACTGTTTTGAAATGTGATATCTTTACGTTACTTTGCTGCACGATTTACGGCTCCGCTTGTGTTCGGCCTTTTGGAGCCAAGCCAGACCCTTTGGGTCTCCTATTTAATTTTCTGGTCTGCAACATTCATGTATTACTACAAGTCACCAGACTCACACAATAATAGAGCGGAACCATAACATGCAGTTGCTATCCAAGTGGTCTCTAATTTATAGGTTTACTTTCAGAATGTAAATCTGTGTCTAAATGAAACAATAGGCAGTAACAGTATAGCCATAAACCCACCATTAACATGGCTGGAGAAAGCAAAATGTAAAGGCAATGTCAATGCCATTTAATGTTTTTAGAAGCAAACTCTGTTAATTACTGTAATAATATTCACTATAATACCAGTTTTACAAAACCATTACTTTAAATTATTACACATGAAAGGGAAAAGCTGACGCAGGTCGGATGATTAACGTATTTGTGTTGGTTTTCACAACAACTCTCCAAGCAGGTAGTGTGTGCCATTTTGCCTGGAATGGGAGGCAATCACTTAACACTAAGGGAATGCATGCTTATTAGCTGCTGCAGATTTATTGCAGTGGAAATGGGGCTGGGTAAGTTTTGAAGTGAAAGAACATAGTCATCATCTGGAGAGCAAATATGGTCACTGACCACTTCCTTCAAGGACACCCTCACTCGTAATATGAACCAGAGGCCAGGCTCTACATCATCCCAAGCTTTCTGTTCTACAGCACAAGATGTCCTTGTTTTTTAATAAAAGAAAATGCATTAGAAAATTGTTCTCTTACTTTGTTGAAAGCAGGAATGTCCTTAGTGAGCTGGTGAAGCCTGAAGCTGCTCGCTTCACATCCACCTCCACTCCCTAGTTGCAAGAGTTAGAGCTATTGGCCTGGATGCGCTTGCCGCAAAGAAGCACATTAGGTCACTTTGCTGCGCTGTCCTGTGCCAAAAGAAAAGGGTATGAATGCCCTGTATCTATGTGATATGGCACATCCACCTCCACTTCTTAGTTGCGAGAGTTAGAGCTATTGGCCTGGATGCGCTTGCTGCAGAGAAGCGCATTCGGTCACTTTGCTGCGCTGCCCTGTGCCAAAAGAAAAGGGTATGAATGCGCTGTATCTATGCGATACGGCACATTCCTGTTCTTTTCCACCGCCTTTTCACACAATGGGCTGCCTGAGCCAACGCAGGCACCCTTGCACCATCATGCAAGGGTTTTTGCATCATAGGAATGACTTTTTGGGCAGGAAGGGAAACCTTCCTGCACACAAACAATCAATGGAGATGTGTTCCCCCTTATGTGTGGGATGCAGAATGCAACACAAATAGAAAGAGGAAAAAACAAGGAGAAATAATACAGTTATTTCTCCTCGTTACGCCTCTCCTGGGGAAGCGTAGGCTTTTGACACATTGCTAGGTTTACAAGTCTTTGTAAATCTGGGAATGCGTTGAGATCCCTGGGTGTTGTGTGGGAAAACCCACTGCAACACCCATGGGACGCCTCTTTGACACAGAGTAAGGCAAATCAGTGACTTGCACTGCTTTGCCTTACTCCATTTCTACAAGACCATGGAAGGCCACGCAAAGTTGCTTTGGTGGCCTTGTAGATATAGGTCTGCATACTGCGCTACCAGTGCGTCAAAAACACATCAGCAGTGCTTTGGGATTCTAAATAAGCCCCTACGTTTTTATATAGCTCTTCATTCTGCACATCTGCCCTTTCTAAGCACTGTAAATAACAGATGTTATTATTACCCAATGTAATTATAATTTTAGTGGTTGTGCTCCGTTTACCAACCTTGAAGATTAGACGGTTGAGTGGTTCTTGCCCACATTCAGATTGGCTACTTGTTGTTCAGTGCATGTTTCAGTGGAGACTATTCTGCACATTGACACATCCAGACAAATTATGGAGTCATTATTTTGCAACTGAAACCAACTGGAAAAAAATCATAATGCAATTTTGAAAGACATCCTAGTGTGGCGACATTCAAAGCTCTCATAGTGTGCAACTAGTCAGACCTGACATGACCATAAATCTCCCACTACTTGGACATCAAGGCCCCCATTAATTTGGATTTGTCATAGGGCTGCACGGCAAGTCAGCTTGCTGCACTCCCCTATGCAAAAGTGAAAGGGCAGGAATGCTCCATATTTATGCAATACAGTGCATTCATGTCCTTTTCCTCTTCATTGGTGCTAGAAAGAGGAAAGAACTAGGCAAAATAAATGTCTTTTTCCTCGTTATGCCTCATCTCAGGAGGTGTAAGGTTTTGGCACCTCCCCAGGTTTACATGCTCTCGGAAATCTGGGAAAGTGTCAAAATCCATGAGTGTTGTGTGGGACAACCCACTGTATCGCCCATTGAACACCTCCCGAGCGCCACGCAAAGCAGAAATTTGCACTGCCTTGTCTTACTTATAGCTACGGGGCCGTTCAAAGCCATGGATAGTCGCTTTGCGTGGCCACATAGATATGATTCAGTGATTTGCACTGCTGGACCATCACCGAAAGTTACGCTCTGGTGGCACAAGGGCCTTGTAAATATTACACCAAGAGCGCTCACAATATTCTTTATATTGACGTGCACTTTGCACTGGTACCAATGCTTCTACAGACTCTCCAAGTTCATCCCTATACTGATTTATGCAGTATAGGGGGGGACTCTCCAGGTTCATCCCTATACTGATTTATGCAGTGCACTAATGCCCTTATTCTGAGATGTTTTAAGTACTCTCACGAACAAATCACCTCTATGCTGACCTGCACCCCATACCAATTGGGGTTGTTTACTACAGAATTATCATCGTGCACTTCTATTGTGATCCGGAACAGGGACATCTCTCAGACTTTTGAAATTCTATAGAGCCAGATAATTGCCTGCAGCCCGATCACTTATATAAACCACTTGACATAATGAGGTAAAATGAAGCTCTGGCAACTGCATTTCTATGAAGAATTGCCTGAGCTGATACATACTTTAGGGGTCACCAAGGGTCTCAGTTGTTACCCCTATCTTACCCCTTGCTTTTCCTGGCACTGCCTTTGCGACCCCTTGCCTCAGAGGTGGTAAAAACAGTGCCAAGTACACAAGGGTATCTCGCATTATCAGAGTCAGGCTCTAACCTCATCTTCTTTATTACCTTGATAGTAAATAGTAGTTTATTATTCACTATTAGTGTAATAAAAAGTGGAACAGCAAGATCTAGACTTTCACCAGAATTTTAGATCAGGAAACTAAAATGCTTTTAATTTATGATCCATGCATGCATGAGAGTGAGAGTGAGTTTGGGTGAGAGAGCATGTATACGTGTGAGCATATATGTTTGTATATGGGCTTGTGGATGTGTGTGTGTGTATCAAAATGAGTCAGCAAGTATAAGTGAGTCAGAGTAAGAGTGAGAGAATGCAAATGAGTGATTCAGGATGAGATTGAGTGCACAAGAGTAGGTTAAAATGAATGAGTGCAAGTCAATGCTAATGATAGAATGAGTGTGAATAAATGAATGAAAGTGATCATGTGTTGTTATGTTTCCAGTTCCGCTCTTGGACCTGGCATGCTTCTTGTCTTATAGAAGGATTGTTGACAAACTGTTGGCACTTGAATACTGGAGGCAATACTTGCATATGGGATACCCTCGGCAAAATGCTACTGCTGGCTTTGTAGGTAAATATTGGCACGGAGCACTCATGAAAACATGCCAGTTCTGGCCTCCTGGAGGACAATCGTGGCATAGTTGGCACTTTTGGTAAATTGCTTGTGATGGCACCTTGGAGGAAGTTCTTGGCATATGGGAAGACTACTGTGGCAAGGTCATGGGGCCATCCATGACAAAACGTGGTCCTTGACATATTAGGCATAACCTTTGACATAAGGGACCTTCATAGTGCAAGAGAAGCAGTATTAAGAAAATGCTGTCACTGCCATATTGTATGTAATGTTTGAGCAAAAGTGGCCACCATTGCAAAACGCTGATCATAGCAATGGAGGTAACCTTTTTACATAAGAGGACACTCATTGGACATATTAAAAACATAATTGGTGAACTCATGCAGGCCGTCAGATTTCAGTAGCTTGGCGCACACAAAAGTTCATGACTTTGACCTTTAGTAAACTCTGGTCAAATGAAAACTGAGAGGAAACAAGAAGGTAGGTGTGGCTTGAAAAAGCAGGAGTGAAGGAAAGGGTTAGAAGAGTTATGCAGTAAGAGGGATTGCAGGGCTCTCTTGTCTAGTTTGAAAGTTGCCACTTCTGTAAACGTTGTCCCGTGATTTTGCTGTGGCCCATGAGTGACACAGCATGATAGGAAGTGTCATGGTCAGTTGCACCATCATTATCAAGTCACTTTCAAAGTGTTTTTAAAAACTAATCTGAAATGAGGTAAAAATGAAAATCCTGGGTGAGGTCCCTCAGGTAGGGTATTGGCCAGGATGCAAAGGGTAGGTCTGTGTTAGACATGACCTTTTGAGGTTACTTCCAACATAGACCCAGCCCCCATCAGCCATTGTCTGTTATTGTGTCATTCACATTTTTGTTCCACCCACTATAGCATACAGCATGAGGCAATGAATCAGCCCACTGCATCGATTGCCTAACTTCACTGTGACTGACAGCATTTTGCCATTTTCACAAGGACAACATCCACACACAAAGTAGTTACCTTGAATACCAAGGACTGTGATGGCTCAGTGTGCTTTCAGAGACAAAATATATTTTTGCTTTCAGCAAAAATTATTTTTAGGTTGACAAGGGCCCTAGTAGCTTACCTCACAATGATGCTTTGTAAAATACATGAGAAAGCAAAACAAACATTGTTTAAGCCACATGTTTGGCAGAAAACACCACATCTTTTGACTTTGCCAATGCTTTGTTATTACATGAATGTAACATTGCTAAACACTGATTGTTGAGCTATGTGTATCATGGCTTATCTTTTTTTCTTATGCTCATGCCTACTGCAAAACTTTCTCTCATCCAAAATTTAGGTCAAGCAAACAATCTGTTGTGGGAAATAGGATGTGTGCCATATCAGCATGTGAACTCCGTATGACTTTAGAAACTATATTGGTGGGTATCCATTGGAGCTGCTACCTTGTGAGCTTTTTGTAAGAGAGTGTCTACCACCTGTATAATTTACATATGGATACCCTACTTAACTTTATGAGTGTTAAACCCATACTTCCCACCAAGATTGTGGTCATTTAGAGAGTTAAACGTTATCCAATTTTACCCACATCTCTCTAGGAAAATTCAATATTCTTTTTTAAAACAGCAGAGTTCTTCATGTACTAAGTAAAGTCGTTTAATGTGGTACTAAAGTGCAGAAGGAAAGGGAGAACAGTTTCTCTTGTTTGGTGTTGATTACCACAGTCTTTGACATAAGATTGTGCTTGGGCTGTTGATTCTTCCATTTAGTCAGTTAAGGTTGTATATGGTCATGTAGGGGAAACTCAGACAAAAAAGAGCTCTATTACTGGCCCACGATTGGAATGGCCTTGGTGTATTATAATGCATCATGTTGCTAATCTTATACTAATTACCGATTTGTTTCACTTGAGAGATGTAACTTCTGGTGATGTAATCAGGGTAACATATCATTTAACTTTATTGTCATTGGGTTCAAAGGCATGGAGTTTCACACCTTTTGAATCCCACCAAAGTTGGAAGGGGCTATCAAAGGCAGCTTTTTGAAGTTACATTAAGGTGGTTAAAACAGTAACAACATTTGAGCAGTTATAGGTTCAAAAGAAGAGGACTGACTGATTGCTAACATGTATGATGTGCTCTCTACCTTTCTGAAAAGTCTCTTAGTGTTACCTAAAATAAGTATGTCCTCAAAGCCTTTCAAAGGTGATCATGGAGGAAGCTGGCCAAATGTCCAATAGTAAGAAATTCCAGAAAGAAGGCCCTTGAAGTGAGAAGCTTCTCACTCGCAATAGCTACTTAACTTTTTTGATCTAGACTGCGACAGCATATGCACTGCATGGTCTCACTTGCAAGAGATATTGTACACAACAAGGGGTTTGCAGCCCGCTCGTTTCTTACTGTCACTTGGCTTCATTGTCACCCTTATTTGCTGCCTTCTAATTTGCCAGGGTCTGCTGCTTTTCTTCCTCTTTGTTTGGCTGGAATATTGCCCAAGTACTGTTTGTTTCAGCTTGATTGCTGTCCTCCCACTTTGATTGAGGCACTAGTTCTATTTTCTCTTCTCCCCTGTCATCCTTGTTGAACCTCTTGACATTTGTAGCGTTGTTTTACTGTGGCACATGAACTTCAAAGAAGCCCTTTTCTCCTTTGAAATGGATGTTTATTTGGGCAACAGATGTTAGATGTTATCTGCTTCCAAGTGTATTTTCACTAAGACATGGACATGAGAGCACTTGGGCTCTTTATGTGATAGGATTTTTTTGCAAACACAGGGATGTTGTGCCAACTGCCAAGACCTAAAAAGCAATGGCAAAGATAGTATGTCTTGCTTTTGAGACTATTGGCTCTGCCATTGCCATTTGTTCGTGCTGTACAGCATGGGCATTGCCAATTTCTGCAATGATTTGTAGCCATGCTGTATAGCAGCATGGCTCCTTTGCAGCATCGCTTAATTTAATAATAATAAAAAGGAGTATGATGCATCCTGCACTAATGCACTTAGTTTTAACCACACTGCATAGCATCCACGCTGATGTACAGCATGGCTACAAAACATTGCCGAAGCCAATAGCTTTCATGGTAAGGACCTATTGGCTTTGTCAATGCTTGTTTTACTTTTTTCACCAGTTACGGCAATGTTATGAAACCCTAGCAGAGAGATAAGATGGGAAAGAAGCAAAATGTGGTGGGCAAGAGATAAACAAATCGTGCAGGGTATAAAGAATGTAGGAGTGTATTATGGTGATGCCTATTGCCATATAGTACTACACTGATCGACTGTTTCAGAAATAGTTACTTTCATACAGAGCAGTTGCTCAAAACAGCAAAGCACAGCCAGCCCTTCTTTTACACAGTATATTTGAATCTTCTCTGCCTCTCCGTGCATCTTAAATACGCTGAGTGTCTCACAGCAGCAGTATTTCAGCAGAGGCCATGGGCAAAATAAAATGTGAATTATTCATATGCTGTTTTAACTGTTTCTATCTATGTAATATCAACCGAAAGAAACACGTTTTAGTCTAATGAAAAAAGGAAACGGGGGCAACTTTTAAGATGCTGTATGTTTAACAGCTACAAAACCTAAATTTAGCCAGTTCTTTGCATCTTGCTCCAGTTTATGCAGGAAAAAGCATGGTTATCAGCATCTCTGTGTGAGATCCCAAGAGGAAAACAATGAAAATTGCTGTTTCAGTTGGTATAAAAGTCCTCCATCATATCTAGTCTAGCTACTAAGAAGAGAAAGTGGATCTTATTGTAAAACTATATTCAATCCGAGACCAGTATTAACACCTTGCGTGCTGCCCCGATTTCCCTCCGGTGCTGGACATTCCATAACTGGGTGTGGTCGTGACGGAACCATTCCGTCATCAGCACAGCTCAACCGTGACTGATGACGGAATGGTTCCGTCACAAGCATTGAAGGGGTTAATCCTGTCTTGTAAATTAATCTGTCTACATATTTACAATATTTATCGATTTATCAACTATAACATGCCCTTGTTACAAAATCCAAGTTTATTTAACGTGTCTAGCCCTTACTGATGTTCCATCATGGTTGGTATAAATAAAAGCCTTGTAGGCAGAAAACTATATAAGGACAGGTATCCTGACTGTTCATTATATGTCTAAAAGTTATCTTGCCATATACAAGAATAGTGTCACATACTGAGTGGCTTTATAAGTTCACAGAACAGTGAAGTGAGTTGCAATATAATTTTCCTGTGCTTTGTTTTTGTTTTTTTAAGTTCTGGTTTATTGAAACCAAAACATGAAATAAAAACATAATACAGTATACTCGGTCAGTAAAAGGCATAGGAAAAATATAAAAGTACAATCTGAGAAGATGCAGTAAAACGGGATCAATAAACACCTATATCTAATGCATGAAAAGAAAGCTAAAAAAAGGGGGGGGGAGACAAAAATTAAATAAATAAATAAGTTGAAACCAGCAAATTTGTATAGCGTAACACTGTATGCAAAAAGTAACATGAAATAAGTAGTATAAAAAATGAACAACGAGCATCAATAATTATAAGGTTTAGGGACATCATCAGCTGAATTTTGGTGAGAGGCAACGGTAGCGGGAGGAGGGGCAGAGAGCTTGGAGAGATAAGTAGTTAGAGGAATCCATAAGAAATCCCTTTTAACAGCTAAGGAAACAGGGGAAACATAATTGGTATTGAGTCTGTGGTGGAAGCAAATAGTATTCCACCAAGCCGAATAACTGATCTTTGTGGAGTCTTTCCAATTGGTAGTAATCAGGTGAAAGGCTACAGCTAGAAATAAATCAAGCAACTTAGGCTGAGAAGGGAAGTGTGATAAATCAGAAGATAAGGAGCCCAAAAGGGTATTGGAGAGGGAGAAAGGTATTTGAAAACCAAATATATCACTCATACGAGACCAAACTGATTGCCAAAAGGAGGCAATATTGGGACAGTGGAACAACATATGGAGTAAGTCTGCAGTCAGGCAAGGACAGGACCAATATTTAGGTGAGAGGTCTTGGGAAAATGATGCCAGCTTCTGCTGGGTTAATAATAGACGTTGGTACACAAAGTAAAGAGTCTGGGTAGTATTAGCGGCTCTGGACATTTTATGCAGTTTTAACCATAGTTTGTCCCATAAAGAGGCAGGCCAAGATATTGACAAATCCCTTTCCCAGGCCACTTCAACCTTTGTTTTGAGTCGTTCAGAAATAGTCTTGAGGCACTTGTAAATGCAAGAGGCGGACGGAGAAATGCTCAAAAGTGGGAAAATAGTAGAGCAGGAGGAAGGGAATTCAGAGAGGGAAGGAAGAGATTGAAGATATTGGTGGAGAGCAGGCATTAAAAGGTCATATTGTTTCCTAAGGGAAGTGGGGAGAAGAAATTGAGTTTGAAGGTCAGTAAAAGATAGAGGAACATTATTTAGCAAGAGTTGGGAATTTCAAGATATACCCCTGGATTTGCAGGACTTCCAGTAAAAAGAAGAATTCCTGATGCAAAGTAATTTAATATGCCAGATGGGTTGCTGAGACAAAGAAGCAAGAGAGGGATAAGAGGAAGGTAAAAGGGGGCCTAAAATATGGCGGGAATGAGCAATAACGGGGGATTTCAAGAAAGAAACATTAGCAGGGAAGACAAGAGTCTCCGGAAAATAAAACGGTGAGATAAGAGATTTTTCCAAAGATAACCAAACAAGAGGATAAGTGGGAGTGTCTGTGGACAGCCAACGGGAGGCTTGTTTGAGAATAAAAGAAAATGATATGATTTAAAGTCTGGAAATTTAAGACCCCCATACATTTTATCTTTTTGAAGGGAAGATAAGGCGATCCGCGGGGGTTTGTTTTTCCAGAGAAATTTCGTTAAGAGTGAATCTAACCATTTAAAATAATAACAAGGTATACGAACAGGAATCATAGAAATAGAGTATAGAACGATCGGGGCCAACATCATTTTAATGGAGTCTAAACGACCCCACCATGAAAGAAATAGGGGGTGCCATCTGGTGATAGAGTCAGTCAATTTCTTTGTAATATAGTCAAAATTAGCTTTCAAAGTGTCCGCAATAGAGGGGGAAAACCACAAACCTAAATACTTAACCTTATCCTGTGCTTTGTAAGGTACTTTATTTCTTATAATATATTACCCCACTGTTTCCATAGTTGCCAAGTGGCATCATGACACGTTTGACACCTTTATTTAACAATAGGTTTTTAGTCAAGATCCCTGGGATTTTAAGCCCAAATCCACAATTTAAAATCTAGACTACAAGCAGAATGCAACATATTGTTAACTAACAAGCGAGGAGTGGCAGAAACTGTTATACTAATTGAGTCGCTTGCAGAATAGCAGTCTTCACGCTTAAAACATTGGGGCAGATTTACAATAACTGGCGCATCCCTACATACCAGCAGGGATGCGCCAGTTATTGTGCGTCACGGCTGCGCCACCATGGATGCGGCGCACCATGGGGCAAAAATGGACAGATTGGCGACGCATCTGTGCTGTAAAGGCGGTGCATTGCTGGAGTTACGTTGCAATCACGACACAGCTCCAGCAAGGCTCGGGGTGCCCTATCTTTAAAATGCTGCATCAATCCTTATGCCTGCTTCAAGCAGGCACAGGGTTTTGATGCAGCATGGGCTTAAAAGTGACAGAGTAAAATCTTGTAGATTTAATTCAGCCACTTTTAGGAGGCGTTTCTGCGCAGGAATGCCCCCCCTGCGCAGGAATGCCTACATGTAGCATAGGGCTTTACAACGTGATGCATCTCCCAGATGCACCACGTTGTAAATACCCCACAGCCTTTGCACCGCCGCTTTGTCACAAAAGTGATGCAACGGCAGCGTAAAAGAGGCGCAATGGGCTTGTAAATCTGCCCCATTGTATTACTTGATCGTAAAACTGATTTGAAAAAAACAATTATCCCCCCTATGAAAAAAAGTTCTTCCATTAATCATCTACCTTTCTGGGTTGGGATCCTTCGAAAAAGTTGCTGCATATGGAATTGTAATTTTTTACTCGATGTGTTTCAGCCATCATGTTGTACTCATCCAGTGTCCTGTCTGTGCTGGGGCAAGACTGGGGCACTGTGCTGCATGTTTGGAATTACTGCTGCAAGGAGGACATGTGGCAGCATTTGGGCCTTCACTTTTCCTTAGTGTCTATGAGAGAGGTGGCACACAGAGACCCCTGCACAGTCTCAATGGCTTGGAAGAGGTTTCTTTTTTATTTTTTTATTTCAGTAATTTTTTTATTGAAATTATATATATACACGGTGCATTACACTTACATGGGTGACACCAAGTAGCATACCTCTACAAAGCCCTGTGCCCAAGATCCACCAAACTTAACAACAAAGCCACGGCCTACTGGGAATCACTAATGGGCAGGGAACTCAGTGAGAAAGAAAAGTCCGACCTCTGTGCATCCACCTGGAGAAAGAAAGTAACTACCACCCTAAACCAAACCAATTCTGGCTGATACACAAAGCATACTGGACCCCCACACGCCTAGCCTCCGTAGGAATCCGCGAAAATGACACATTTTGGAAGAGGTTTCTTATCTTCACCCTGCTTCTGGCCATAAAGAAGGTGTTTGATGGCAGTGTATGACTTTCCTCAAATCTGATGGCAATGAACGGCTGCCTGATCTGGCCACAATAGAGTTTAGGGCAGTGTCACATTACTGCTTGCTTGAAACAAGTTATTATAAGTAATACAAGAATGAGCCTGCAATAATAAATAAAGTACAAAATAATGCACCCCTATATTTCACATCACAATAATACATGATCTTGATGAAAGGTCCACTTAAGGTAGGGAGTTTGTGTTGAGTCATGCAACCTTACTTATATTTGTTTGTGTAACAGGATAGGTTCTAATATTTTTAATTAGTTTGGTGTTTCTTACAATTGACCCACTAACCAATTGATTATCTATGTATGGACAATAAATTATCAGAGCCTGGTGATAAATTATCTACAAAAAAACTTCATGTACATAATGCAAAATGCTCTACTTGTTCATTTTCATTTATGGACCTTCTGTTTTTTCTTTACAGCATACTTCTACACTTCGTCCATTTTTGAAGATGCCTGTGTGATCAAAAGCAAATGGTTATGAAGTCGATCCTGGATGGCCTTGCAGACACAACCTTTCGAACCATCACAACTGACCTTCTCTACATGGGTTCCAACGACGTTCAGTACGAAGACACTAAGGGCGAAATGGCCTCCAAACTTGGGTATTTCCCACAAAAGTTACCCTTGTCCTCCTTCAGGAGTGATCACTCTGCAGACAAAATGACTATAGGAGATGATAATCTGCTCGGCTTCTATCCTCTAGATCAGTTTAATGTCACTGAGTTTTTTAATCGGTCTGTATCAACATTCAAGGAAAATGATGATAACATGAGGTGTGGGGAAAATTTCATGGATATGGAGTGCTTCATGATTCTAACTGCAAGCCAACAGCTGATCATTGCCGTCCTTTCCCTAACGCTAGGCACCTTCACAGTCCTGGAGAACTTTTTAGTACTGTGTGTCATTCTACAATCTCGGACCCTCCGATGCAGACCCTCCTACCACTTTATTGGCAGCTTAGCTGTGGCTGATCTCCTTGGAAGTGTCATCTTTGTCTACAGTTTTCTTGACTTTCACGTGTTCCATCGAAAAGATAGTCCCAATGTCTTCTTGTTCAAGTTGGGAGGAGTTACAGCCTCATTCACAGCTTCAGTAGGTAGCCTTTTTCTCACTGCTATAGACAGGTATATTTCCATACATAGGCCACTTGCTTATAAAAGGATAGTGACGAGGACGAAAGCGGTCATCGCATTCTGCGTGATGTGGACCATTGCTATTATTATTGCTGTACTTCCTCTACTTGGCTGGAACTGCAAAAAACTCAAATCGGTCTGCTCCGACATATTCCCACTTATCGATGAGAACTATTTAATGTTCTGGATTGGGGTCACAACTATACTCCTGCTGTTCATTGTGTATGCCTATGTTTACATACTTTGGAAGGCCCACAGTCATGCTGTTCGAATGTTGCAACGGGGCGCTCAAAAGAGTATAATTATTCACACTTCGGAAGATGGCAAAGTACAGGTCACTAGACCGGAACAGACGCGCATGGACATCCGGTTAGCCAAAACCCTGGTCCTTATTCTGGTTGTCCTCATTATCTGCTGGGGCCCGCTCCTTGCCATTATGGTCTACGATGTCTTTGGAAAGATGAATAACCCTGTCAAGACTGTTTTTGCCTTCTGCAGCATGCTCTGCCTAATGAATTCGACAGTGAATCCCATCATCTATGCTCTGCGGAGCCAAGACTTGAGGCATGCTTTCTGGAGCATGTGCCCCTCTTGCCAAGGGACATCACAACCTCTTGACAACAGTATGGAATCAGACTATCAGCATAGGCATGGGAATAATGCAGGAAATGTTCACAGGGCTGCTGAAAACTGCATTAAGAGCACGGTCAAAATCGCCAAAGTGACCATGTCTGTCTCCACAGAAACATCTGGTGAAGCAGTATAGGTTGTATAATAATATTCGGTCTACACATCTATAAACGTTTGAGAAAAGTCAACAGGATGTGTTCAAGCTTGACCCTTCTGGATTATACGATTAACAATCCCATTGCCTACCCTCTTCAATATCCCAAAAGACTACAACTGTGATGGATGCACATTTAAAAAATAAATCTCAAATCAAGATTAGAGGTTGGATTGATCAGTGATCAGAGAAACCACTAACAAGTAAAAAAAAAAAAAAAAAAAGTAGGTAGTGCATATGGTACGAAATTTCCTATGCTGCTATGTTCCTCTGTCCATATGAGCTTATTGTCCAAGATGAAGCCATGCGCTACCGTTAAAGAGGCTTTCAGGAGATCAATATGCTCACCTGTAAGGTATGATTGCATACTGAGAAACACTCCTGACTGTTAGCTTGTAAAATCAAAACAAAAATGATAAAACTTTCTGGGAGGATCATTTCAAAATGTAGGTATATTTGGGCACCCTCTGACTTGCATATTGGATTGGAAAATGGCTGGTTGTGGTAAGAATGATTTACATCATTAATGTTTTTGGAAGCGTTCAGGAAAATGGGAAGTTTGAAAAGAAAATTGCATCTCCAGCACTGCTTATTTTCAACAAATGCAACTGGCTTTCATCAGATTGGATTGACGAAGTCATGGTTGTAATTATATGAAAATCTACTCTCCTGGGTTTAATTTGAAACATTTTCGTGAGAAACATATTTTCAAGATTGTTTCTCATTATTTTGTGAAATTGGCCAATGGTTTGTGAATTGATCCAGTTCTCCTAGATCCACTGTAACCCATTTTAGGGATATTACAACCCACGCTCTTTCCGCTTGAGCATCTATGCGTGTTGGCATGATGCGTGTGGTTGTCTAACTAAGAAAATAAAAAGATCTTATTGGAAACCATGCAAACAATGTATCGTAGCCTGTAAACCGCAACGAAAACACTCAATTAGAGGGCTCTTGAGAGATACCTTCAACTCTCCTGGTCTCCAGTGGACCCAGAGAAATACCTGCATTTACACTAATGAGGGATTTATTTATACAGGATTTATGCACTAAATTGCTGTGTGTTACAAATTCTTGTGCAAATACTTCCCTCGAATTAAGTAATGTTCAAAATTCGACACTTCAATGTTAATGCAATAATATTGACAGGGAACTGTGCTGGCATCATACCACTGTAAAAGCAATCTGTTTGTTCTTTCGCTATTACAAATGTCAGCATTGTTTATTTTTTTCACGTAGAGAACCTAATATATCTGTATGCACTTTGCTATAATGTGATGTATTTTTGTGAATATGGTCTAAAGGAATTCAGAGAAAGCAGGTGCTGGTTTCTCGAGTTGGGGTGTTTTTTTAAGTCATTTGTGAGTAATTGATTGCATCGTGACCGAGGAACACTTGCATTCTGCACAATCTCTACTTTACTGTCTTAGAGGCAGGGGAGACGGCTAGCTGGCTAGCATGACCGGAAGTAAATAACTATAAGGGAATAGTTCAAGCGACTCTGCGCCTGCGTGGGTGTGTTGTCCCACTGCAGGGGAACTAGCTGTAAACTAGAGGGTGGGGACGGGGTTTGATTAACATAGTCTCTCTGATGGCAGCACTTGGTGGGCTCCAAGCCAGGGAAGTCGGATATTGTTTTCTTTTTTGCGATGTTTACTTGAAGAGGTGAAAAAGTATTTTAGGATAAAATCTGTTCTGTGTGGACGTGTATATACATATGGTGGATGGCTGTGTGCGTGTGTGCTTTTTCGTGTACTGTATTGTAAATATGTGGGTCATAGTATAACTGCAAAGATGCAGCTATGGCCAAGTGTTACCTTTACCAGTTGTTGCACGTTTTGCACAAGGATTCGGTTTCAAAAAATTGAGTTCTTTCAGCATATTAGGGAAGAGAAAACAGTTTTAGATTCGGAGAATCCCTAGTAAAAGAAAGTGATGCCGGATATTATTTTTGTAATAAAAAAATGAGTGTTATCAAAGGTGAAAGTTCAGCTGCTCTTCATGATGGGAAGCCACCACGCATGTTCAGTATTTGCAGTGGTCAAGTATGAGCAGTATTCATGACCGGTGGGGGAGGGAAGGAACCCATGACAACAGATACTTAGAAGACAAAACAAATTGGAGCTATGGATTGTAAGATATGCATGTGTTGGCCTCTGGTACTGAAGGAATTTCTGCATACCTGCCACCATGCATGAGTTACGAAAAGTAGTTCTACTATAAGGCTTTTGTGTATGGGCTTCCAATTCTGGGCCGCCGTAGATGAAGTCATGTGGGTCGTAAGTTAAGAAACCACTGGCATCACCGCTAGCAAAGCCATGCAGAGGGCCTTACCTGAGTATGTTTTGAAGACATGGCAGAAGGACTGAGATTCTCACTCTATCCAAATCTAATAAACCCCACTGTGAAATCATTTTAGGAGACCCTTTTTTTGGAAACTGTCTTTCTGTGAATGCAACACCACTGTAGAGCATTTTTGTGCATTTCAAATTCTATTTGTATGTAATAAATTAAGGGACAATGGGGCTGCCATTGCACCAGACCTGGTGCTTTTTCATCATTTAAGCTAATAATAAGCTGTGCTTTGTGAAACATTACCTTGTATCTTACGAAATGTCCATCAACATGTAGGGTAACTGGTGAACATTCATTTCCTTCGTCATTTGCTAGTTTAAGCAGTTGACTGCAAAAACGGTATATCAAGTTATAATATGGTATACTTGTTTTGTGCTAAAAGTCTTTTCAACTCAAATTTAACCTATGCTTCAGCTAGAATTATCTTTAATTTACTGTACGAGTTATAGTTAGTAGCACAGCAAATCAATTCATTCAATGCTTTAACACGTATCCACATAACAATTTCCACCCGTCTTTGCCTACAAAAATAGTTGCCTCAAGCTTCATTTTCCATCGTTGAACGTCTATCACGAGACCAATCATATCATGTACAAAGATTAAATCTTTAGAGTCAGAAATGTATATTTGTATCATATGAAACTGTCTTCTATCTGCTGTTGGCAATTGCTATAAATGTTTTCTTGCGCTGGACCTTCGATGGAATGTTGAAAATGCCAATTTTGAGATGAACGAAACATTGTGTGTACTTGTATCAGGAAGAATGTATGTAAATATATATATGATGAAAAGCCAGAGAAGGACCCATAGTGATCTAAAATCACCAGTTGTAGGATAGACAGATCGTTATGCTCCTGTGACATCTTAAAACATTAATATGGCTTATAAAACATGTGTATGCTGCTCCCGCTAAGGTGAACTACAATGTGGCGGGAGTCTGTCTTAATAATAGAGCATCAAACACGCCAAACATTTTTTTCCAGTGTTTCAAAATGGAAGATCACAACTCTTTACTGTCTGTAACTCTTCCATTTTCACATCCTCTAAACAGATTATTGTATTGTTAGATGTTTGTTGAGCTAGTAACATCCTTGTAAACCGCTGCAATATCTTTTGTTTTGTAACTTGTAAAAACTTTGTATACAAGTACTGGTGAGATTGTCTTTAAATTAGCTTCAACCATTTGACTACCTAAAGCAGAATAGTACTTCTGTAACATGTACAATGTATTACTATCATGCTATATTTTATTTCAATAATGTAATTAAACTGTTATTTATTCAGAAAATATAGTCATTCTGTTTGTGTTGCTCAGCAGCTGCCTTGTTTCATTTATTGAGTCTTTTGTAGGATTTCAAAGCAATGAATGCCCAATTGACGACAGCAACAGAAGCTCATGCTGAAATATGTTGTCCACTAGCCAAAGGAGCAAATAATGTTCGCCTGGAGTAGCAGTTGATTTTAAATTGGTTCCATAAAGAAATCTGTTTACAAATCAAGTAATTATTTTCAGTTCTGTGATTGTTTGGACTTCAAGTTTTCTTGCAATCTGTGAATTTTTAAAACGTACAAAATGTTTCTGGAGAATCTCCATCACTTCTAGTAAAAAGTCCCAGGTTTTTAACTTTTTCTGTTTCTGCCTGACATCTGCTGAACAGGCTCGGAGACCTTATGCTATGTATTGATTTGCAATACGCTTCAGCTTCATTGCAGCACTGCTACTGTAAAACTAGCCTTGTCTAAGCAGGGTCACTTAGCTCACACTTGTCTCTTAATTAATGACTGACCTTTTTTGTTTTTATGGAGTTTTATATAGCACGAACTTGACCCGAATCGGGTATCAGAGTGCTTTATATAGCACCAGTTGCATTACATGAGGACACATTCATTTTTGTTAGGCACGAGGGGATTAAGGGGCACATGCATCAATATTGCTTTTTGCGATTCCTTAATTGCGAAAAATAAGGAATCGCAAATAAGGAATTGCAAACTGCAAAGCATCAAGAAATCGCTAAAAAAATAGCGATTTCTTAAAATTCCTTAATTGCGATTCTCTAATTGAGAATCGCAATTAAGGAATACCTCTCCATCCATTCCTATGGGTCTAGAGGCCCATAGGAATGAATGGGAAGACATTCTTAATTTGCTATTCACCATTAGAAATTCGCAAATTGAGAATGCAATTTCAAGGGTGCAGGGATGTCCAAAGGACACCCTGTTGCACCCCTGAAATCTGCCTAAGAGTAAATTTTGCACACACACATGCCCCAAGGGCATGTGTGTGTGTAAAATGGAACTTTGAAAAATGCTTTTAGTGCATTTTCAAAGTTTTCGTAAATTACCATGAAGGTCAACTTCATGGTAATTTGCTCCCCTTATTTGCGAATTCGCAAATTTTAAAAGTTTGATGCATTGCATTTAAGGAATCTCAATTTGAGATTCCTTAAATGCAATCACAATTTAAGAAATCACAATTTTGCGATTTCTTAAATTGCAAAATTACAAAAATGATAATACATCCCAAAAATTGGAATTGCATTCGCGAACGGCCGAATTTTGCGATTTGCACCATTTGCGAATGCAATTTCCATTGATGCATGTGCCCCTAAGTGATTTGCCCAGAATCACAGGATGTTTAGTGTCATTGCCTAGACTTGAACTCAGTTCCACAGATTCAAGGTCGACCACCTTAGCCGTTAGACCAACTCCTCTCCCCTTATGTAACAAAAAATGCACAAGTCATACACCAATACAAATAAGCTTAATTGTATGATTACAAAGCATTATATAGCAAAGTTGATAGCCCTGAAACCTTTTTTTTTAAACCGCAACCTATTTCTACACAAAAGGGAAATCAAGTCAAATTGTCAATCTTTATATGGTGACAATGTTTTCACAAAATAAGTTTTGTTTTGGCAATTCCCTTATCAGATTTAGTGAAGAATATGAGGAATGTTTTCAAATCCTGCTAATCTCATGTCACATGAATATGCAAAATTGCATACAATTCTCAGCAGGAAAAAACTTTAGCCGTTTTTGCAGTTTTATTCAAGACAGATTAGTTCGAAGACAAAATGTCTCGTGGGAGACATTTTTTCCATCAAAATAGTCCCCCCTGCTTGTATCACACAGGAATTTGAATTTTGAGCACAGAATAAACCTTCACGTTCTATTTTTATGTCAAATTTTGTTTTGCTAAATTTCTTGAACATTAGAATAATATTTGCATAATGTCATGAAATGTCATAATTTCGTACTCTATTTGCTAATAATATAAGAGGAATGAAAGCTAGCTTTTTTCCAGACAGAAGGTAGAATCTGTGCATATGTACATTTTCTGATTTTTCTGATCTGGTCTGAGTCCATTTAGTTTATGCTACTGGCAGCAAAAATGTGCAACTTGATGAAGGTCAGGAGAATGGGGATGAGGCATTGAGGGAATATTTAAAAAATAATAATGCAGCACAGGACAGCAAGTCACCTTGCTGTGCTGCGTGATAGTGAAAACCCCTTCTCCACCCACGGGACTCCTCCTTGGGGCAGAGTAACACAATGCAGTCATTTGTGCTGCATTGCCCTACCCTAGAGTTATCAACACATGCAAAGCCACACAAGGTAGCCTTGCATGGCTTGATACATCAATCTTAAGAGTTGCATCGCTTTTGCACCCCAATGCATGGCGCAAGGGCAACACAGCTCTTTCATAAATATACCCCGTATTTATCACCTCTGTAATAAAAAGTGTGAACATAGGTTATAAGACTACTTTTTAGCACAAGCTAGCAAGGTAAGATTTGCCTTTACCTGGATATTGGAAACGTTGTTCGCTGTGAAGAATGTGTTTGCCTTCTGTAGAAATTTTGGGGCATATTATCAAGAAAGGGCGTTACAGTATCGCCGCTTTTATCGGCAGGAAACTCCGTCCCAGGATTACGTTTTATTATTTTTATATTAGGGGTTATGAATCTTCATTTTGTAACTTGGATCATTAATTTTGTATTCAATTTTTCAATGTTGTTAAAAAATCTACAATTGGATAAGGAGTGCAGTCTCACTGTCAGACATAGTCGTACAAAGAAAAAATATTGTCTTCTGTCGTTGTGGTGAAGCAACCTCTATGGAAAAAACTCTTATTGTCCTGGAAGGAGAGGAAGCAAGCTCTGAAGAGCTAATGAGGGCATTTGAAGAGGAAAAAAAGAATTCAAGTGCAAATGACCAAGAAGGGAGGAAGGGTGGCTTACAAAATACATTGCTATCATTGATTCAAAGACACAGGTTAGTACCTTTTCATCAAATTTCTGTAAAGAAAGTGTTTCCCTGGGTCAGGAGAAGGAGAACTCCAATTTTTAACATGTCTTTGTTGGAGATGGCCCTTTTTGTAGGGTTTTCCCTAAACATTTTGCTTCTTCCTCCTTTATTTTCACTGACCGGCTGTTGTTGTTTTTAGGACTCTGGGAACTTCATCACTGCATATGATCTCTGTGTAAATTGTATTATGGATTGGTGTTGCCATGATTGGTGTATTTGATTTACGTGTCAGTCCCTAGTAAAGTGCACTGAGTGTGCCCGGGCCTGTAAATCAAATGCTGTTAGTGGGCTGCAGCACTGGATTGTGCCCCCCACACAAACAGCCTATTAATGTAACTCTGGCCTGCCATTGCAGAGCCTGTGTGCAGTCTAGGACTGCCATGTCAACTTGGCAAATGTACCCACTTGCTATGCCCTAACCTTCCCTTTTTTAGTCAGTCACCCTTAAGGTAGGCCAAAGGTACCCCTGTGGGCAGGGAGCAGTGTTTGTGAATGATAGGACATGCCCTGGTGTGTGTGTGGCATGTCCTGATAGTGAATTACTGTCAATTTGTTTTTCACTATTGCAAGGCTGCCTGTTACCATAGGACAGAATGAGGAGTTTGTTTATATCATCTTATAAACATAACGGGCCCTGGGAACAAGGTGGAAAAATCAAGTTTAGTATGCCTGAACTCAGAAACTAAAGATGCATCTTTTAGTGAACGTGATTTTTACATTATGTGTTTGAAAATGCCCCTTTTAGAAAGTAGGTATTCTCTTGCCCAGCCATCCAGTAGGCCTCTGCTAGGTTTGTGGATTGACTGTCTGGGTTTTGGATGAAAGGGGCTTGAGAGGAGCCGTCGCTCCAGATAGTCTAGGCGGGTCAGGAAATGGCTGAGTAGACCTGGGCTGCATTTAGAGTAGCGGGAGGAGATTTCCTTTCACTTGAATGGGCCTGGTCTGCCTCTGGCAATGCTGTCTCCACTTCCTGCCAGGAAGTCACACAGAGAAGGCAGAACTAGTTCTGGCTGGGCACAGACACTGTCTACCTGAGAGGACAAATTATTTTGGGCTATAAAAAGTGGGGCCCAAACCCCTTAACTTTAGAACTCTTTTAGACCAAGAAGATTGCCAATAAGAAGAGCTGGAAAAGCTGTGAGGAGGAACTACCACTTTGCTGAGTGCTTTGCTGTGTTGGCCTAAAGTGGCTGCTTCTGTCATGAGAAGTGAAAGGAATGGACTGAACTTTGTACAACTTCTTTCTTTGAGTATCTCCAAGGGCTTGAGGTAGATCTTGCCCCCTCTTCAAGAAGTCCCAGGAACAGCAAAGACTTCAAGTTCTTCTGCACTAAGCACTGGGGACTGTGTGTTTTGTGCTGCAACAGAAGAAAAAGCAACCTGACGTTGTCTACAATGCGCTGCCGACTCCGTGTCCTGAAGGCACCGCAGAGGGCACCGCCGCACCACGATCCTGGTCTTACCGGCAACGCCTGCTGACACCACCACTGAGGCGCTGCTTGCACCGCGACCTGTGGGCACCACACTCTACATCGCCTCGTTTCACGCCGCCACCTTGGTATCCCCGCAACCGCCGGTCCATGCTGAAATTGACACTGCTGCATGGACCGTGGTTCAAGGGCCTCCCTTGTAAAGTTACACGACGTACAGCTCTTATCCTGTACCGCAGCCTTGGCCTACAGACGCCGGTACCATTGACTCCAGTTCGTCAGCCGACGACAGTGCTTCAGCAACTACGCTGCTGCTTGCACCGCGACCTGCCAGCACTGCATCACTTCGCACCACGACCCTGGTCTCACCAATTATGCCATCTGACGCCGCCACCGAGCCGCTGCTCGCACCATAACCTGTGGGTACTGCACGCCACCCTGCAGCATTTTGCACTGCAGCACCCAACGACTGCCGACGCCAGCGCTCCTGACTTCAACCACAAGGAGTTCAATCTGCAATGCGTGTGACTTCAAGGGCCCGACGACTCCTGCACCAACCTCAGGAACTGATGCCTACGGACGCCGTGCTTTCGAAATCCAACAAGAAGTTGTCGATGCCCTGCATTTATAAAGGTACTGTTTTGCAGGTCTTCCCGACACTGTAGCTGGCCCGCGATGCTACTGTCAACCAGAACTGTTTGGATTTGTTTGTTAATGGCGCAGTGATCGCACCAGGAGGAGCAATCGACTTCAAAGAACTGCATTTCTAGGTTATGTTTATAACTGAAGATTTCAAAGTCCATGTTGTGGATTTTTATAGTTCTTTTGGTCTTGCCTTAGGTATAGAGAAATATTAGATACTTTTCTAAACTGGTGTGGTGTCCTTCTGTAGTGCTTACAATGTATTACTGTTCGATATGTGCAAATGCTTTACACACTGCCTCTAAGATAAGCCTGACTGCTCGTGCCAAACTTCCAAGGGGGTGAGCAGGAGTTATTTTTGGAGTGTAACTTCCTTATCCTGACTAGGAAGAAGGGTCCCTACTTGGACAAAGGTACCTACCTCTACCAACTAGAGACCCCCATTTCTAACAGTCTTACTCTGTAACCAGTGCTCAATTTCAGCAGGTGGTTTCTGATGCTTGGGACTGGCACTTAATTGCCAGCTCCAGGGCATATGACAGTCTGCCACATGGTGGTACTGTATGGCTAATTTATGGTTGAGCACAATAATAGCTGTTTACTAATTCACTTTACATTTACATTGACTAATGCTGAATCCCAAGGCATTCATATAGCTTTGGGGACCTGCAATAGTATGAACTGTCACACTTGTAAGAGTAATGGTTAGTCCTTGTGTTGGAACTGTCATTGGCAGCCCTGGCAGAGGCAATGAATGGTGCAAGCTGCAGTGTCCTCCTGATGAGAGCCCTGGCACTAATTGTTTTTACAAATTGAGCACTGTCTGCAAGAACAATCAACACTGAAACCTCAGATCCCAGAACCCTACTAGGAATTTGCCAATGTGTTCAGCAAGCCTTGGGCATTATCTTCCTTATCACAAGGTTTATGACTGTTCCATTGATTTAGTGCCTATTGCAAGCATTTCTCTTAGAAGGAGTCTCTGGTAACTATCAATGAAGTTCAAGGAATAAAGAAGTGTTTTGGAGATAGCACTTTCAGGCCAGGCATGAACTGTTGTGAACTCAATAATGTGACTATCTGCACTAGGTATCCAGTGGCTCAGATTTCTTCATTGATGGATCAGATCAGGACTTTCAAAGTATTATCTAAACTAGACTTAAGATTGGCCTACAACTTGGTTCAAATCCAGAAGGCAAATGAGTAGAATGTCATTTTCAACCCGCAGTATGGCCATTTTTTATATTTTATCAGCAGTTTTAAAGCAACTTGTTAATTACATTTTTGGAGACATGTAGATTAGTATGTGGTTATGTACTTCGATGACATTGAAGTGTTCCCAAACTCTTTTATGAAACATAGGGTGCATATACATTTTGTTTATCTTGGCTCTGAAAACATGCTTTTAGTGCTAAGGCTGAAAAGTGAAATCTTGAAAAATCATAAGTTGTCTTCTTGAGAATTCCAATTCCTGGACAATGGATCCCGATGGACCCAAATAAAGTAAAGGCTTTTATGAAATGGGCTTCACCAAAGAATGTGGAAGAGGTCTAAAAAAATCAAGGACTATCTCATTTCAATAGGCACTTCATGTGTCTTTTTTCTATGATTGTGCTATCCATAACTCTGGCACTAAACATGAATTATAATTAAATGGGATTTGTGCAATAAAAAGCTTTCACTCACTAAAAGAATTGCTCACATCTGCTCCTATTCTACACCATTCCGATTGTGAGCTCACTTTCATAGTAGAAACAGAACAGATGTCTCAACGCCTGCTATCAGAGCCATCTTATCTCTAAGGGATGCAGAGACTGAAGGCCATTCCTTTCCACTCTTCCACTTGTTTATCTAACAAAAGAAATGATAACATCTATAACAGAAAGTTGCTAGCCATTATGGAGGACTTTAGTCAATTGTGACAGGGTCCAGAGGGAGCTAAGCATAAAGTGACAGTATGGAAGGACCATTCAAAAGGTTGGCTCTTTTACGTCAATGAGATGTAACAATTCAAGACATGGATGATGGATCCTCTATTTATCTAGATCTCACAATGATATTTTATATTGTTTGGGAGAGACATGGAAAAGATGATGCCTTCTCTTGCTCTGTGCCAGAAAAAGAAGATTCTGGAATTCCATCTAAGAGTCCTACTATCCAGTTGCAAAAACCCAGCCTTTTGGGTACCTGAAAATGAATAGCAAAGACTCATTCTTTCTTGAACTTTGACATTCGTGCAGCCAACCCTATGGGAATAAGAAATAGATTAGAACTTACCTTAAGAAACATTCGGTGGCTTACTGATTGGAAAGATGTGTCTCGTTATTAGCGGTCAGCAAATGCTTGTAGGGTTTATACAAATCCCTACAAAACCCTCCTATCCTTGGTCTAATATTTCCCTGGAAATTATTGTGGAGCATTTTCTTTCACAAGAATATGCAAGTCTTGCAGTGGCTGCAAATTATTTTGACTAGATTTGCATATTTGGTACGCTAATCAAGTTACCAAGTGCTCCAGAACTAGCACAACATTTGTAACCCATACATTAAGGTTATCTGGGCTTCCATGGGTTATTATTACTATCAGGTGTTCACAGTCAATAGCTAAGTTCTGAAAAGTCATCAATACCTAGGCAGGGTGAATTTCAAGTCCATGATTTATCATCCACATACGGATGGACAGACTGAAAGGTTGAATCAGACACTTGAGCAGTACTTGTAATGCTTAACTATGAAACATCATGAAGATAAGGCATCTTAGGTCTCCTTAAATAATCTAGCATACAGAAACTCTGTTTATGATGCCCCATTCTATTGTATGTATGGTTTTCAACCTAGAATATGGCAATTATTGACCACTACAGTTCCATCTATTACCACTTTGCCCAAAAACTGCATGACATCCAAAGATCTGTTTCAGAATTAATTGAGGCAAAGGCAGAATACAAAAAGAATTTTTAACAGACATCAAAGCCCCATCTCTAGTCATGAAGTGGGAGATAAAGTTTGTATCACCACCTCTTAGTTCCAGTTACCTATCCTAAGATAATGCCTCAATTTGTGGATCCCTTTAAGATTCCCTCAGCTGATTGGTTCTTTTGCTTTGCTATTAGCCCTACCAGGAATACGGTGATTTCATCATGTGGAACATATATCATGAATCCACCCAACCAGTACTTATAAAGGTTTCACAGGAATCTGAGGTAGGTGCTATTTTAGACTCCAGGATATAAAGGGGAAACTTTCAAGACCTCATACCATCGAAGGCATATAATTCATCTATATATACCATGGTTAGTGATGGGCTTTTATGTAGCTTTCCCACATAAGCTGTCATGGAGTCACAAGAAAGGATCTGCCTCTAGGGGATTACTGTCAGGTTTTTATCCGAGAGAACATAGAAGACACATGTGTAATAAAGTTCAAAGGTGATCCAAGAACAATCGTAATCTCAAGACAGACTGGCAATTGTGGAGGACTGGCTCTTGGCTGCTGATCCAAACAAACATACAGGATGGTAGACTCATTCTTTTTTTAGTTGAAATAAACAGAAGCAGTGATGCAATCTATTCCAGATTGTCATAAAAGAGGTACCAACTAGCAAAATGGCGCCTGTCAACTTTTGATATGTTATAGTGCTCCTGCTTAGTTCATCATCAGCATTGCTTCCCTAACCTGCACTGTTTTGTTTCTATCATCAGTTTGTATTCCTCCTGCTTGCATTGTGCTGCTTTTTGTTTTGCGTTCATGTTAGCTCTCAATGACTTTTCAGCTTGTCCTTGTGATGTGGTCTGTCGGTATCCCCAGTGTTAGTTCCTTTTGGGGCCCAAGGCATTTCCAGGTGCCTTCAGAGCTCCTCATCGCCAACTCCTCTGATTAATCTGGATCATGGGAAGACCCAGATTGTCCCTTACCACTGCAATTATGTGCATGGATACCAAGAGGTTGCTCCAGTGGTGTCAGGTGGAAAGTATGGCCTGTTATCTCTTACTTTCTTCACCCTGTGCTCCGTTTTTCCATACTCAGGACAATCTCTTCAAAGGTAGCTGACACTCTCCTACCTTTAGAAATATTCATTCAGAGGGACCACAATAGTAACCACCTCTTTCTTTCAAAGGACAGAGGCATTCCTGAAAGATGGGCAGAGACAGCAGCCTTGAACAAAAAATGGGAGAATATGAGAAGACACTGCAGGAGAAGCAGAGCATGGCAGCTTTGAAAATGGATAACTTCTACATTAGCTCTGCTGTCGATATCCTGCCATGGCCTTTATCTTTTTATAATGGAGTCTTTACCTGCTTCCGACATCACCAACTTGTCTCTGAGGAAGTGAAGACAAAACTGAGCCTCTCTGTTCCCACTACTGATGGGAGTATCTATGCCCTCTCCATCTCTCAAAAACCCTTCCGTCCCTCCAGAAATGACGGCTGCCAAGTATGTATCTTTTTCATTCACTATAAACTCAACCACATATATGCTATGACACAGACCATCTTAGGTTGCTGCTAGTCGGTCTCTGGCAAGCTGCCCCATACCATTATACCACTTATACTGTCGGTGAGGACGAAAAGCAACCCTCGGATGCCCAGCATAACCAATTCTAGAGTAAGATCTGATTACCATCAGTGAGTTTGGGTGAACGGTCAGGGTAAGCCAACACTTGAGTATACAGCTCTTTGCTCTAACAGCTGCCGAAACCAATTTTGGTATGCCATGGATCCTAAGCCTGCAAGATGGCCTATGGGAAGGGCTGCCTGGAGCAAAATACGATCCCTTCCTTTCCTCCTTTATGTAACCCAGAGACTTGAAATAACTAACCTTCACCCCCAGTGGCCTTCAATCAGTCAATCAATCAGTGTTCTGATAAAGCGCGACTACTGACCTGGTAGGGTCTCAAGGCACTGGATGGGGTGGGGGGGTCTGCCGTTCAATCGTAGATCCATGTCTTGAGGTACTTCCTCAATTGTGGCAGTGATGGTGATTTCTGAGGGTGCCAGGTAGGAGAAGTATCTTCCTACAGCAGTGTTCTTGCAGATCTGTGGAATGGTGGCCAAGGCTAGTTGGGCGGAACAGAGATGTCTGGTGGGAGTGTAGAAGGAGAGGCAGTGGTTTAGGGCTTTGTAGGCATGTATTAGAATCTGGAAGGTGATTCTCTTGTTGACAGGAATCCAAGGAAGGTCTCACTGGTGGCTGGTGATGTGGTTGCGGCATGGGATGTTCAGGATGAGTCTGGTGGAGGCATTCTGAGCGGTCTGCAGTTTTTTTAGGCATTTGTGGCTGGTGCTGGCATAGAGTGTTTTGCTGTAGTCAAGTCTGCTGCTGACCAATGCATGGGGCACCATTTTCCTAGACTCGGTAGGGATATACTTGAAAATCTTACAAAGGAGGTAGAGCATGTGGAAGCGGAAGGACGCCATGTCGTTGATTTGGTGGTTCATTGAGATCGAGGAGTCCAGGAAGATGCCAAGATTTTGCGAATGGTCACTGTTTTTCTGGACAGCGGGCATCTTGGATTGGGCTCTAATGAGTAGGCTGTGATCAGCGACTTTCATTATGTGGAGATATTCACCCAATCTGTTATTGTAAATACAGTCCTGATCACAGCTCTTTGTTTCACTTTCAAGCTCTGTACATACTAACCATATATATATGATTATGTTGTCCTTCAGCACAACATAGCACACCTCTACCCTTTGATGATGTATGTTGATTCAGTTACATTCTTTCTGCCATTAAGTGTCTACAGTGCACACTTCTTCTACCTGAGGGCATACATTTCCAGCTTTCCTTGTGATCACCTTTAAAACTTCACTATGCAACTCACACTTGAACCATTATAGTATTCTGGCTCATTTCTCTATAAGACACTGACACATGGAACTCATGTCTAAGCCTAAAACATCTTGGCAGCTGTCATTTTCCGAAGCTCTGAATGTCAGAAAGAAGAAATAGGGCAACACAGTACTACCAACAGTTAATGGCAGAGATAACACACAAAGCACTCATAAGAAAACTTAAAGACATCGAGGCATGTCACTACGGTGGAATCATCGACTACTGTGACAAATGATAAAATGAAATCCATGCTTGTAGAAATGTTCTACTTTTGAACACAGTTATCACAGAGACTAGAGTTACAGCACTAGAGTAAATATTAGGGTAAACTCCTGACTGGGGCACTGAGATATGGAAACTGCCAAGAAAGGTGGTTACACTTGAAGATCAAAGCTGGTGGGATAATATAATGCAGGACCAAATTCCTAAATCAGAAGAATCCCTGAACTTACCCATCTTTTCTCTACCTTATGACCAAACTTACTAGGTATTGACTTTCATCACCTTCTGGAGTTTGAAAGCGTGCACATACTCTGTACCAGAAAGGCTACTAGAAAGAATGCTCAAGGACAAATTATCATGTATCGTCTTAGACACTATCAGGTCAGACAAATTCTTCAGACCTCAAGGAAGCACAGTCCTTATCACTACAAAGTTAATATTATATAATTTTCAGGACACTTCTCCTAAGAGATGATTATGATAAAGTAAAGTTACATCCATTCACCCTATCCTCAAACAAAAAGATATGGTTCCCTTGACCGCAAACTCTTGTTTGTGTCTGTGTGAGACAAGCCCAGGGAATTCACTTACCCATAGGAGCTGGATTTATATGTAGTAAATCTTGTCTCTATACATATGGACACTTCCCCCATAGACGAGAGAAAAGAACTGCACACAGTGATTCAACAAAGCAAATGGGACTTAGAAGGAGGACTCAATGGAGCCCAAGCCTTTAGAAATATGTAAACTCAAAAGCACCTTGACAAGAAAGGCTCTCGGAGACAAAGATAAATCCTAATCCCCATTAAAACTCTAACCAGTTGGTAAAATATGTATCCCTTTTGTAATTATTCCATTTCATTATTTACTGAGGCTTACCTTGGCTTAATCATCCCTTAAGGATGCTGAGCAAGATCAGCAGTATCAGACTTGTTCTTTTTTACCATGAGCGATCGGTGGATCCACAGAAGGTTGACTCCCTTTGTTCATTTTTGTACCTTATTTTAGTTAATTTCCTAGTCATGTTCCAAACATAAGCCATCTCACTGTGGTCACTTAATTTGTTGGAAGGTGGGGTATAGGGAGTGGTAGGTAGCCACCTATCACCAGCAACAGGGCCACCAACATGGTATTGGGTCCTACATAGGGTCAGTATAAATTAGTCACTTTCTCAACACTAGGTAGCTGACACCGAGCAACAAGGCTTAACTTAAGAGACAGGCATGTAAAGCATTTAAAACACCAATACAGTGAATAGGTATAACACAATACACAAAAAAATCCCCCACCAATTTATGAAAATATTAAATATTGTTATCTTTAAAATGACATCAACACCATCAAAATCCAATGTAGGGAACCGAAGATATGACGTTTTAAAGAATAAACACTTTCTAATGCTTAGAAACCAATAACGCCACTTCTGGGCATCTGGTGGCACCTCGATGGAACCCTGCTCTGATACTCCATGCGGGAGGCCTTGGTCAAAATTCTACCTGCCACTTTTCTGGAGCTTTTTCTGTAGAGGCCATCGATGCTCTCCACCAGTCTGGATGCAGTGAGGCTTGACTTTCCGCAAGCTCCCGGTCAAACCATGGAAGTCGGACCTCCAGGGCTCTTCAGCAGGATGAACCTGGCATCTGGGCCCAGTCGCGATTGAAGGTGGCCGGCTTGGCCCTCTGGAGCTTTTTCCAAACTTTCCCAAACTTCTGGAGGTCCTTCCAGAAGATCTCCTGGTGCTTTCTAAGTGTTTGAAACACATATCCATGGGTCTGGAATATCCTAAATGGTCTTTGGCAGGTCTGGATTTCAATTTTCACAATGCACTTAGCCAACCACTTCAAAGTCCCCTAGATGCACACAAGCTGGACTCTGGCTGAAGAAGGGTCAGTTAAGCACTATTAACCTGTAGCTGCCCGGATTTCACTCCTTACTCCTTGAAGGTAGGCAAAGTTCTCAGAGCTGTAGCCCCAGATAGTGTAGCAGGCGCAGTCTTCAAAAGGCAGGCACTTGGGTGCAGATCAGGATTCCAGCAGGACAATCTTCCTTCTCTTTTTAGTTTCAGACAGCAGACATTAGAGGTACCTCTCACACATCTATCCAGTGTTCCAGGCGACAAGCAGGGGAGCACCCATTTCCAATGAGATGCAGGGAAACACCCCAAAGCATGACAACTTCCTCCAAAGTGTGGCATAGTCCTGTATCAGAAAGAACTATTCCCTCAAAATCCATCATGGCTGAACATTCTGTAGAGCAGCAAGAGCTAACTGACTAGACTCAGAGTATGGTTTATTTCCATAAACTCCCCCACTCATATCTGTGAATTCCTTTCTCAAGCCTTCCATCTGGCAGGGAGAGGGGGTGGTCGTGGTTGACAGGTTTGCTTGACCTGTTCTTCCTGTGAATGCTTTATGGTCCAACCCCCTGCTCTGGCATTTCTGTGGCTCCCTCCATCAAATAGCCGCTGCCTGGCCAGGCCACTTATCACCAAACTAAGACAGCTTGGCTAATACCCTCAGGATTGGCCAATCAGGGAAGAGTTCAGAGGCTGGGGTTTGGCTTACTGGAAAGAAAGTCTTATAACCTCTTTTCTGTACAAGTAATGATAAACTCAACAATGCTAAGTTGCTGGATTTATCAATACCGTTCTGTTCAGTCTTTGAAATATATTTTCACAATCTCCTAGCAATAGTAATGTGTCCATAACATATTACCATGTTAGCCTATGAGGCCAACTGTCTTCAATGGGGAACATACAATGTGCAATTTCTTCCTCATCAGGGTTTATAGAACCTCTCTTATAAAGCCCCTGCTCATAATAGCAGGAGCTTCACCCCCTGGAACAGTTAGGGGAGACCTGGGGGGTTCCTAATATACCACCAACGTCGAGTTTTCAGTGAATTGTGCTTTTTAAAGCAGTACTGTAACACAGGGCTGCCTTTAAAATGACCTCAGACTCCCAGCAGTGCACACATGCAAGTGCAACAAAGGATGCTGGCCTCTAAACCGCCCTGCCCTATTACATACTAGGGACTTATAGGTAGGTTTTATCCCCTTGCCCTTTTATCTAATAGGTTCGTATAGGGTAGGCCATGGCAATTATAAGTATACCTCAATGTATGTTTGTGTTTAACATAGCACTGGCCCTAGGCCTGACTAGAAGAGCCCAAGAGACAGTCAGAGTCCGAGTCAGCTACGGCCAATTCCATTCAGCACAAAAAACAATGGGGGTGAACAGGCCAAAAATAAGGCCACTTTCTAATATAATACAAGTGGACACACTAGCTGAATTAAAGGGGAAAAACTCTTAGGGCCTCATTTACAATATTTTGATGCATGGTAGTGCAGCAAGCCATCCTGCTGCGCTGCTGTGCATCAAACGAAAAGGGCAGGAACGCACCGTATCTACAAGATATGGTGCATTCATGTCCTTTTCCCCTGCGCTGGCGCACAATGGACTGCCATGCATCAACGCAGGCACCCTTGCGCCATGGTACAAGGTTGTCTATATTGTAGGAGTGATTGTTTTTGTCAAGTAAGGTTCCCCTTTAGGTGCAGCACACATAGAAAAAGGAAACATGAGGAGAAATAAAGGTATTTCTCCTCGTTCCGCCTCCCTTATGCCTCCCATGGGGAGGCAATGGAATCTAACGCATTCTCAGGTTCACGAATTCTTGTAAATCTGGGAATGCCTCAGGTTCCATGGATGTTGCATGGGAACACCTAGAGCAACACCAACGGAACGCCACTTTCACGCAGAGTAATGCGTGAAAGGGGACATATTTACATGACCAAGAAAAGCTGCATAGGGTGGCTCTATGTGGCCTTGTATATATAGGGGGCTGGTGTGTCCAAAAAAGTGATGCACTGCTGGCTAAAGGCCCATAGGAATGAATGGAAAGACATTCTCAATTTGCGAATCGCAATTAGCGAATCGCAAATTGAGAATGTGATTTCAAGGGTGCAGGGGTGTCCAAAGGACACCCTGTTGCACCCCTGAAATTGATGTGTGCACATGTGTTGCGCACACACATGCGCTTAGGGCATGTGTGTGCGCAACATGAAACATTGAAAAATGCACAAAAGTGCATTTTTCAAAGTTTTTGCAAATTACCATGAAGTTGAACGTCATGGTAATTTGCCATTCCTATAAGCGCAATCGCTACTTTTTTAACTTTGATGCATTGCA
Source organism: Lissotriton vulgaris (assembly GCF_964263255.1). Classification (NCBI taxonomy): domain Eukaryota; kingdom Metazoa; phylum Chordata; class Amphibia; order Caudata; family Salamandridae; genus Lissotriton; species Lissotriton vulgaris. The sequence continues at coordinate 661,627,649 of NC_141694.1, forward strand.
TTTAAGAAATCTCAATTTGAGATTCCTTAAATGCAAGTAATCGCAATTTAGCGAATTCTTAATTTGCGATTTTTGCATTTGGGATGATGCATGCTAAATGCAAAAATACTGGTCGCAAAGGGGCAGATTCTGAGAATCTGCCCCTTTGCGAGCGGATTTTACCTTGATGCATCTGGGCCCTTATCTCTTGTAAATCAGCCAAAATGACTGACGATTGATATCATTTGGCTTCTGCTGCGGTTCTTGTTGCTGGCTCATCTAGCCCTCACCCTCACAACTCGCGGAACACGCTCCGCGGGTCCCGCAGCGCCGTGCCTGCCTCCGTGGAGACCAGGACTGCTCCCATGGGTGTCTGTGAGCAAGCAGGGCTGCGAGTGTCGGTTACCGGACTACACCTCCCAGAACTCCCGGTAACCCGAGCCGCCTGACACCTGGCCGCTCTCCCTGCTCGCCCCGCCCAACCATCAGCCTGGAAAAGGACCCTGCCCGCTAACAGCCTTGGGATATAATTTGGCTTCTGCTGCGGTTCTTGTTGCTGGCTCATTTAGTCCTCACCCTCACAACTCGCGGAACCCGCTCCGCGGGTCCCGCAGCGCCGTGCCTGCCTTCGTGGAGACCAGGACTGCTCCTGTGAGTGTCTGTGTGCAAGCAGGGCTGCAAGTGTCGGGTACCGGACTACACCTCCCAGAACTCCCGATAACCCGAGCCGCCTGACACCTGGCCACTCTCCCTGCTTGCCCCGCCCCACCATCAGCCTGGAAAAGGACCCTGCCCGCTAACAGCCTTGGGATATCATTTGGCTTCTGCTGCGGTTCTTGTTGCTGGCTCATCTAGCCCTCATCCTCACAACTCGCGGAACCCGCTCCGCAGGTCCCGCAGCGCCGTGCCTGCCTTCGTGGAGACCAGGACTGCTCCCGTGGGTGTCTGTGTGCAAGCAGGGCTGCGAGTGTCGGGTACCGGACTACACCTCCCAGAACTCCCGGTAACCCGAGCCGCCTGACACCTGGCCCCTCTCCCTGCTCGCCCAGCCCCACCATCAGCCTGACAAGCCCACCCATATATACAAGCGCCATTCCCCGCGGCGCGGGAGCACGCGGGAGCGTCCCGGGAGAAGCCCGGGACAAGGGCGGGGCCGTCTGTGGCCGTCCGTGGTCGGTCGTGGTTGGGTTGGGCCACCCCCTCTGGACCTCGGACCTGGGATTCTTCTCCCTTCTTTTTATTTGTTACTAGGTACAGTGGGTTGCTGGTTTACTCATTCTGTTGTGTTTATATTTTTTTTTACCTTGCTATATATGCTGTGTTGTTTACTGTCTGTATAGCCTGACCCGCCCTAGGTATGTCTTTACGCTCGGGTAAGGACCGCTCTGTTACCCTGCAGACCTCTAAGGGGGTGGTTTCTGGTCCCTTGGATGCTTTTATTATCAAGGCCACGGGAATTTTGGAGAAGGAGATAGCCTTTGTAGAGAAAAGGCTATCACTAGACCTTATTAGTGGTAAACGTTCATCTCTGGGGCCTATTGCTTCTGTAATTAGCCCGTTACCCCCTCCATTACCTTCTCCAAATCCTAACATGGTTCCTGTCTTAGTGGATGTTCACTGTGAAGCTGAAGGTCCTTCCTTGTTGCACTGTAGTATCGACTCTGATAACGTCGATACATTAGGGAGTAGGGTGGAAGGTAGTGTGCTGTCAGACAGCCCTTCTTTGCTTGTCTCGTCCTCTGAAGGTGACTCCCCGAATAGTAATCACCCTGGTAAAAGGAAGCGAAACAAGGGACGGCAGAGAGGGTGTGTGTCTAAAATACCAAAAACGGCATGCCAATCTCTGTCCGCTAACAATCATGATATAACGAGTGGCTCTCAGTACCCCCTGCTCTCTAGTGATCATGCCACCTCTCCCATTGCTTCATCAGGGGTTCTGAATCTTTGCCCAATAAGCATGAGTAGTAGTGATATTGACATACTTGCAAAAATGGAAGTCTTATTTAAGACACTCCTGTTGCCGGTGCTAGAAAGAACCAGACTGATGAATTTAAAATTAGATGGTCTTGAGAATCTTGTAACTGCCAACTCCTGTTTACTTAAAAAATTGGTGAACGACCACGCAGTACCGTTGGCTCATGCCATCTCTGGTAACACCAAGCCCCAGGGAAAAAATCGTATTCCTGCTCAGGCTCCCCCTTCTGTCAGGCAGTCCCATACTAATCCCAATGGGTTGGGACCAAAAGGCAGTAATTTAACATCAAATATTGCCCCCAATTCATCTTTGTCCACCGTAGCCCATGCTCCAATACATAAGAAGGCTAGCTCCAAATCCAATGGCCCGCCACAGCCAAGCACCTCTAAACAAGCAACTAATATGCAGGCTTCGTCCTCTAAGAAGGGCGAGCCTAAACCTCCCTCCCAGCCCACAGGGAACTCTAGTGCTGCTGTTGGGCGTGTAAAGACTAATATTACTCAACCTTCAAGGAAAGCTATTAAAAGGGGACCCCCGCCAGCGGACCTACCAATTGATGCAACGCCTTATACTATTGTCCTTACAGGTGTCGCACCCCTAAGGGAGGGTCATTCTGAATCCCTTGGCGATCTTATGAATAAGGTCGCCTTTTGGTTAAATAAAAATCGTCCCCTCCCACCCTCCTCTTCAACTAAGATCCTGACTGTTCGCAGAGTTGACTGGGTGGGTTATTGTACGAAGGATTTAGAAGGCGACTGCATTCTTGTAAACTTTCGGGACCCCTGGGTGGTAGAACATATTCGTAGGGAGGCCAGGTTTGGGAGGATGGGGGATGTGCAATCCTTGGGTTTTAATTATTTTTATCCCAAAAGACTTGGTGCACCTCATCTTAATTGTTTCCCAATGCATAGACCTGCAGGGAGGAACATGATAGAGAGGATACCTCACTCCCCTTTCTTTCCCAGTCTGTCAAACCGGTTTGAATCACTGTCCGGCCTGGAGGGTATTGACTGACTGGAATCAGACAAAGGGTTAGAAAACACTTGTAGAGAAGCTGAAGGTACCAACTTGGTGGCATACAACCCAGAACAGTGTTTTAATGAGGGTTCTATAGGGAAAGAAAGCGATATTGCAAGCCCAATAGCTTTTAACCGGACATCTAGCTCCCTTTCTGGAATGGTTGTAATGACAGAGGAGGATTTGTCTGTATTAGAGTCTAACAAATCTTTTAGTCAGGTAGGGTCGCTCAAGGTCGTTTCCTGGAATATTGCGGGATAAAAGGGTCGAATTGATTCAGAGGACTGGGCAGTTTTTATCGACACCTTTGACATTGTCATCCTTCAGGAGAGCTGGGCCCCTGACCCCATATATCGGGCAGGGTATCTTAATTTTTTCAAGCCAGCGATCCAGGGCCCCAAGGGCAGAGCCTCAGGAGGTCTAGTGGTCTGGGTGAGGCAGTCCACTGGGTACAGAATGACAGAAATTCAAGTGACCAACTCAGATCTACTAGGAATAAAGCTTAGTAGGGCTAATGAACAGGACATTGTAGTTATAAACATTTATGCCCGTGGACGTCCAGGTGGTCGTAGGCCGGCCATCATGGACAATCTAGATCTGCTTCTCGAGGCAATAGGTAGAGACAAATTTATCCTCGTAGCCGGGGACCTAAATTGCTCGTTTGAACCCCTGCTTAGTGTGGGTAAGGATCTGGGGACAGCGGAAGACGCTGTTTGGAATATCCCGCCTTTATCTTTAAACAAGGGTGTAAAGGCTACTGAAGCGGCACTCCTCTGGCTAGGGCTGTGTTTGGAATGGGGTCTGCGAGCAGTAAATGGGCGCACAACCTCCGACAAGGTAGGGCATCCCACCTTCAATAATGGGGTCAGCATGAGCCGAATAGACTACATCTTAGTTAAAATAGAATTTTGGTCTCTGGTGATAGATATGGAGGTTGTGGTTCGCCCAGAGAGCAATCACAACCCCCTTTCGTTAGATATGAAGCTTCAAGGTGATAGTGGCGGGCCTCCGAAAAACCCCTGTCTAACGTCAGAGGCTATTTTGACAAATGACAGAAGAAGGGTTAGATGGGCCAGGGTAGTCGAAGATCCTTCCTTAATAAACGAAATAGAGAAGGAAGTATCGGCAACATTGAAGGCCATGAAAGCTCTCCCATCCCTCTCGGGGGTTATCCCCCAGATCAGTGATCTGCATGACAAGTGCTTTTCGAAACTTAAAACCCTTTTAACGCAACCGTCAAACCTAAGGAAAGGAAAGGCACCAGGCCCACAAAATAAATGGTATAACAAGAGTTGCAGGGCAGCGCACTGCAGTCTGATCAGGACGATAAAAACCCGAGTCACTGGTGACATTAAAATGGCATGGCAAACATATAAAAGAGCCCAATTGGCAGCGAAGAAAGAGTCGGATGAACACCACTGGACCGAGCTGCTCTCGGCGTGTCAATCATCCAACCAAACTAAGTTTTGGGAAATTGTAAAGTGGGGTATGAACTCAGACTCTCGAATTCCATTTAATCATGTCTCTCCTGATGACTGGGTGGCCTTTTTTTCATCTCAGTTCAGGGCTTTAAATATAGATCATCAACAGCACAGAAACCGCGATGCTGAACATCATAGACGACATTCACGGTTCCCTTGACGCTGACAAATGCTGCCTCCTCATACTCCTTGATTTATCCACAGCTTTCGACACGGTGGACCATAAGCTCCTCATCAAGACTCTGCAAGTAAGAGCTGGCCTCGGCGAGGTAGTTCTCGAGTGGGTTTCCTCCTTTCTACACAACCGCTCGCAAATAATAAAAATGAAGAACTTCACCTCCGAATCCCAGCAAGTCAACAAGGGTGTCCCCCAAGGATCAGTACTTTCTCCTCAGCTCTTCAACATCTATATGGAACCATCCACCAAACTACTCAGGAATGCCAATATCCACTTCTACCTCTACGCGGATGACACACAGATCTACCTGGAAACCTCTTCACTTAACGACATCCACAGACTAAATGCCGTCTTAAATGATGCTCAAGATTGGCTGACAAAGAATCACCTGAAACTCAATCCCGACAAGACCGAAACTCTTCTCATCTCAAACAAAGAAGACAACCCTCAAATCATCGAGTGGCTGAAGTCGATCGATGCTCTTAAAGGTTCTCTCACGCTAGCTGATTCCCTAAAATCTCTGGGCTTCACCTTAGACCCCAAACTAACCTTGACAAACCACATTAAGAACTCGGCAAAAAGCGCATTCTTTAACCTCAGACTTCTGAACAAAATCAAACCTTTCATTCCCAACAAGGACCTTAAACTAGCCACGCAATCTCTAGTTCTATCTAGACTGGACTATGGGAACTCAATCCTAACAGGCATCCCCAAACCACACCTGGCTCCATTAAAAACAACATTGCATGCGGCAGCAAGAATGATCACAGGATGCAAAAAATCCGACCACATCTCCCCTGCACTCAAAAAACTTGAATGGCTCCCAGTGGATATGCGTAGCACCTTCAGAACGGCCTGCCTAACCCACAAGGCCCTCCATACCGGAAAACCAGAATACCTGGCAAACAAACTCCCAAAAGCTGGCCAAAGTAGAATTTTGAGAAGCTCTAACTCCCTGCTGCTCATCCTACCAAAAACCAGAAAGAAGAAAACTGCGGACTGCTCCTTCACAGGAAATGCCCCCAAAATATAGAACTCTATCCCCCCGCATACCACAACCATACCGTCCTATGCGGAATTCAAGAGCCAACTCAAATCCTTGTTCCTCATCCGTTCCCTAGGTCCTGGGTAACTAGGATCAACATCCATCCCCAGAACTATGTGATAACTTTGTATCCTATTACCAAGAAGTCCTACTGTACGAACTTCTCCTCCCCCCCTAATTGTCATTTGATGATCACCTTTATTTGTTATGTGCCTTTTTGTCCACCTTTTCATTCCTTTTACTGTAAAGCACTCTTCTACCTTCGGGTCTTGTTAGCGCTATAGAAAACTTCTAAATAAATAAAATAAATAAAATACAGAGCAGATGAAGGGAGTACTCTTGCCTTCCGACTCTAGCCTCACGCTTGTTTTTACCACTTCCGATACAGAGCAGGCCCTCAGTATAGTACAATCGGGGAAAGCCCCAGGGATGGATGCAATACCGGCAGACCTTTTTAAAATTAACACACACATTTGGGTTCCCTACATAACCATGCTTGTTAATGCCATCGCAAAGGGGCAAGGATCCCGGATTCTTGGAAAGGGGCGGAAATTTTACCAATTTATAAAATAGGGGACAGATCGGCCCCGGGAAATTACTGCCCGATAAGTTTAATCGACTCAATCCAAAAAATAGCTGCCAGGATGGTCCTTGCTAGAATCCAGGGGTGGATGGAACAGGATAACATTCTCTCCCCAATGCAAGTCGGATTTAGATCAGGCACCAGTACAATAGACCAGGTTTTCAGACTAACCATGTTGTACTGGAAGGTTGTTCAGTTGGGTGGAGGAGCAATCTATGCCATTTTTGTGGATCTCAAGTCGGCTTTCGATCTTGTGCCAAGGGAAAAAATGTGGGATGCTCTTAGATCCATGGGCCTGCCACCAGAACTCCTGGACATGGTGGTTAGGCTACACAAGGATAATTTTGCCAGGGTGAGATGGGGAAAACAAGGGCAGGTGACGGATAGCTTTCCAGTAACACGCGGCGTCCGTCAGGGGTGTGTGTTGGCCCCCACCCTTTTCCTTTTTTTTTTTTTAAATTTTTGGAAGACCTTTATTTAGAAAAGGGTGCACACAGCTATTCAGCCAAACATCCCGGAGGCATGGCAGCAAAATTAGAGCATCAAACTGGTACGGCACACCCAGGAGAGCAGCTCAGGATAAGAGAGGTCAATTTTTAAAAATAAAACAGGATATATACGGTAAATACGTAATACAGTTCCATATATTAACGAGAAGGAGAGAAATGAAAACAGGAGAGGGAAAGTAGATACAATCACCGGGTGGGCAGGGAAGCATGTCCAACTGTAGAGACGACCACATTTTGAAGCAAGCAATATAAGCAAGCATACATTACTGAAGACTTCCGACTAATACCCCACCCGATGAATCCAATGACAGGAGAGGCTGAGCGGCCACAGTCTCAGCACCGCCCAAAAAGCCCAAACAGTAACCCGATACCCTGTCCCCCAACCCAGGGAGAGAGAGAAAAAAGGAAAGTCCAGTCAAACTAAAAAGAGAAAAAGGCCATAGAAACAGAGAACGGAAAAACAAAAATACCCCACCCCCTACCCCCCACCCTGCACCCCTGCAGATGGCTACGGCCTACCCCCCTAGCAGCGTGCCTATCGCCCAGCGACCAAAAACCTGAAATATAGTAGAAAAGAGATTTATAAAGGAAGGAAACATAGAAAAAGAAAGAAAAGAAAAGTAAAGGGTGGAGGAGAATCACGCATCCCCGGTCACACTACCCCCCCTCCTGCGACGTACAGTCCTGGTCATTAAACAATCAGCAACAAAGCAAAGTAGATTCGGTAGAACCCAGGAAAGACGTCCTACACCGCCCCGCCCCCAATACAAGAAAATGGCGGGTCCCGGGTCCCTCACGAACCCCTAGCATCCGAGTCGAACTTCAGTCTCACCCTTGACCTCTACGAGTGTTCACCATGAGTTCTGCACACCGCACCCGCCTATTCACAGGATAAATCAAAAGTAAGGAAAAAATAGATGTCCACAGTCCACCACAATCCTCAGCCGCCATGACACTCGCCACGGTGCGACCAGATCCCGACCGTCCCATACTCCAACACACTGCACAGCTCACACGATCGATAGATGCCCGCTGTTTCCGTCGGGTCACAGTTTCAATAAAGTCATTGGGGGATGAGTACGTGAACACGACCACAGGCGGACTCGTCAACATGGACGGGCGATACACCATGACGGCAGATTCAGCCGCACACTGCGGTACAGACATTGCTATCCATGCTTCGACACTAGATGGGCCTCGAGTCGTAGATTCCGGGATCAAAGTGGGAGAAACGGCTCGCTTAGGGGGACCAGACAGATCAGAGTCATTATGCGATCGGGCAGTTTCGGTGTCATCCGCGATCGACTTATGTGGAAGAGCAACCATGTAGGAGCACAGACCCTTAATGGCGGCCATCACGGTTCGCAATGATGGCTCTTCTTCACCCCGCACCGCCGCAAACTGATCAACTCCAGACATCAGTGCGCCCTTCGGGTCACCCGATTCCCCCAGGGACCGAAGTGCAATGAGGGCAGGCGGGGGCAGGAGGCACACAGAACAGCAGCGATAAGGCCTCTCGGACGGGGGCCCCACCCCGGCGGGAAGGGAACGCCGAGAAGGGAACCCCCGACCACTCAGCCCTCACAGGATCATTACACCTCCTCAATGCGGGCAGAAACGCAGGCTCTCCACCAATCCAGGGACAGGTTGCTCTCCACTCCTATCGATCGGACCGTGTCTGGGTCCCCCGGCCGCCGTTGTTGCACTACAACCCGGCAGGGTCAGTACTCGAGGTCCCGGCTCTCGGTCAGCGTTAGGCCAAGAACTTCTACTCGATGTAACTCCGGCAATCCGGGTCGTAAGTTTCCCAGGACCACACCGCCAGTATCAGCAACAGGTCACCCACGCGGGGGCTAGGCGAAAAAGCAGGATTTGTAGCAGGATATTCAAGCAGCAGGAGGAGGTCGACGGAGCCGAGAGCTTATGCGGCCATCTTCGTTCGTAGCTAGGCTCCTCCCCCCACCCTTTTCCTTTTGTTTATTAATCAGGTAGTTACGTTTTTTGCTGACACCGCGACTGATGCCCCATCTCTGGGCGGGATAAAGTACCCAATGTTGATTTTTGCGGACGATACTTTGCTTCTCTCAAAAACCCGGAGGGAGCTACAGACAGCACTCAACAGGTTTGATGAGTTTTGCAAGGCAAACGATCTGCAAATCAATGTTGGTATGACCAAATTTATGGTCTTTAGTAAAAACCGCCCCATTAAAAGCTCGGTTAGTTTAAATGGTGCCAGTATTGAACAAGTGGAGGTAATGACTTATTTGGGCGTGACATTAGATTATCGCCTTTGCTGGAAACCCCAGGTTGAGGCATTATACCTTAAATTTGCACGCCTCACGGGTTGTTTAATCCAGGAGCATAAGAAGTCCTTCACTAAACGTATTGCTCCAGTACTCAAGATCTACGAAGCAAAAATAAATGCAGCCACCCTGTATGGTGCCGACCTTTGGGGTTTTAAAGATCTAACCTCTTTGGTCAAAGCCCAAAATAAATTTTTGCGGAATCTGGCAGGCCGCCCACAATCTACACCTATTAAACCTTTGTTGCTAGACATGGGCTGTAAGCCCATTAATGAATTGGCTCGGTATCGTTTAGTGGCATTGTGGCGATGGCTCTGGACTTCTCCAGAACTCAGCCTCTTTGCCAACGAACTAGCCGAGGTAAAATCATTATGGGGCGCTTCCAATATTGCATGGCTAAGGGAAGTGAAACTGGTGCTGGAAGAGATGGGTCTAAACCAGCTTTGGGCCTCCCCGGGGACTTCCACGTTCCCCTCTAAACAGGATTTTAAATATCTGTATTGGGCCTCTGTCAAGCATTCAGCTGTTGTTCAGTCTGATGCCACGAGCCTAACAGGTCTTTTTCTGGCCCATAAAGTGACCCCTTCCCTAGAGATTTACTGGGATGTGATTACTAAGACTCTCGACCGGAAATTACACCATCAGTTCCGAGTTGGGTCACTACCCATTAACTCTTTTACTAAAAAGTGGTCTGCCAACTTAAATAATACCTGCCCTTTCTGTTTAGACCATCCGGAGAGTGTGGGCCATTTTCTTTTTGCCTGCCCTGCATATCATGCCCCAAGATTGAAATGGATCAGGCCTATTTGCTGTAGGCTAGAAATCAAAGGGAGCAACAAAGCAATGAAGATATTTCGTACCAACACTTCCGAGCTGGTAGTGGTTGGTGTTGCAAAATTCCTTGGGTGGGCATGAGTTATTCGAACTAGGAACCCAAGTGTATCTTAATATGGAAAATGTTTGAGTAGATCTACTCAACAATTCAGTATAATGGCCTGCCTAGATTTCGACATGTATATACTGACTTCACTGGCACGAAGTTGCCTTGAGACATCGTCACAAGATATATGGATGTTCAACCAACCCATAAAAATCTCTGCCTAGCAGTGTAGCGGCTCAATTTCCAGGGCATTGCTCCCAATGGCGGTGAGCTGGCTGGGTGGTTAACTCCGCATCTAAGGGACGTGTGTCGGGCAGATGAGGATAAAAAAAAAAAAAAATATGGAAAATGTTTTATGTGGTATCATATTTATAAAGTCTTTATTACACTGTTTAATACATTTTAAATGATGATAGTAATGATGGTTTTTATCAAATTTTCTTCTTCTTATCCTGTCTTTGATATTGTCGTCTTTTATGATTTGATAATCGAAATAAAGACTTATGAAACACTGACTGACGATTGAAGCTGACATCTGCCCCTTCCGAAAGACAGAGGTTGCTATTTTTTTCTGTAAATATCCCCTAATCAATATTCAGTAAACATGGATAGATTCTGATAGAGGACATGTCTTTGCCCAATTAGTTCTCCAGTCTGGCAACCTAATGTTGATTTTTTTGGTTGTTTTTATCCCCTGTTTTTCTCCTCATCCTCGCCATGTTTCTTCTGAGATAACCCCTACGTTGAACATCTTGCGCATGCTCACACGCAAGACGTACAACGTAGGGGTTATCAGAGAAGAAGTACGTCGAGGACGAGGAAGGACAGTGGCCATGGTGAGGAGGAGGCAGTCACAGCAGGTAAGTGCCTTTTTTATTACTTTATAATTACTTTGGGAGTACACGTAGAGGCACTAATCCTGCTCCACCCACCCTTAAAAATAAAGAAGTCACAACAGAAAGAGAATCGTGCATTCAAAACTGCAGAGGATGGTGCCACAGAGGATTCTGAAACTCCATAAAAGTAGGCAGCTGCAAGGAAAGGAAATACACCCCAGAGATTTCATTCGAGGAAGGAGACCCAGGAAATGGACAGAAGAGGAAGAGACCAGTGTTGGACAGGCAGGTTCTCTGCATTGCTTGTGGATGTAAATCCCTGCCTTGAGTGTCCAACTGTACTGGTGTGTTGATCCCTAATGCAGATTTTGGTTTTCATAGGCAAACATAGATCTTGCATGTATGCCATGACATAGGCCTGTCTCATGAATAGCAGTCTTGTTGGACCGGGAGGGGCACACAAATCATTACCCGCATAGAGGTCGAAGGCTATTGTCTCCGCCAGGTGTTAAGCAAGACAGGCCTTGTGGTTGCAGCATAACATATAGTTATCAATAAATATGAACAAGTCCTTTTTAAACCTGTTTCACTGGCGCAAGTCACTCGCTTTTTTAAAGTTCAGCTGCTGTGTGCTTAACTCACACTTGGTCTTCATCAATTGTATGTAGAGTGCTGTGCAGTGCAGGAGTGGTGCCTCTGCGCTGGATGGATGTGTACCTGGGAAGGGTGTACTACAGGGATAGACTGGTGCTGTGCAGTTCATACATGGTGAGTACATGTAATGGGTGTATGCATGCCTAAAAAGGATACATTACATGAGAGATACAGTGCTGTGCAGGGCATCCACAGTGGATGCATGTGCTTGTTAGAAGGGCAAAACATGAAGGGTGATATGTTGTGCAGCACACGCATGGTGAATGTGAGTGCTGGCAGTGTGATTTTGCAAGAAGAACAGCATGGCACATACAGAAAAGCTACAGTACCGAGCAGTGCTCTCAGAATGAATGTGTGAGCTGAACGTATATGCATCTGTGATGGCACAATAATGCATGGACATACTGGATAAGTGTATGTGCTATGGCCATACACTGAATGCAAGTGTGTCTGTAATGGTACATTACATGGAGGACCCTGGGATTCATTTGGAGAAGCCCAGGCCTGATGTGAGGAGTAGAGGATTTCCCCCAGGCAGATTTGTGTATTCCTGCATTCCTTTGAACTGGGTGGAATATGCTGGAGAAGCTTGAGAGATACTTCCCCTGTACACTTCAAAAAGATGCTCTTTGATTCTGTGATAGAGCACAAGGAAAGGGCCTGAGCACATTTCAAGAAGGAGACGCAGCTCATATGGGAATCATAAAAAGCAAGGATGGTGGTCTGGGATTATCCTTTTGATGCACATATTACTGTGCCTTACATCAAGGTGTGAACTCTAGTCACAACCATGGCCTGTGTTGTGAGACTATCAGCGTCAGCCTCCTACTGTAAGAGACAACATTTCAAGATGAAGATGAGAGAGAAACGTGTTCTTCAAAAGAAGCAGAACCCCAAAATAAAACTTCAAAGACCCTGACGCTAAATTACATTAGTTGGCTGGAAATGGGCCATAATAAGAAGGGATTGAGACCCCAAAATTTGTCGTCCCGCAACCAGCTAGACATCTGAATGAGAAGGGAAAGTAAGCAAAAGTTCTGACAACACAAAACAAAGGGTGGCTGGGTAATGTTTGAGCAATTGCAACCGGTATAGTGTTCTTCAAGTATGGTGGCTCAAGGGAACAGGGGAAAGCGGCCACCTGCTTCCCCAAGGGGAATCTTCTGTGGAACCAGAGGATTCAAAGACAAAGGATAAATAGTTCCCGAGCACAAATAGATTTCTTATAGTCTTTAGAGAAAAGATGTCCACTATTGAATCAATATTCTTTCAAGAGTCCAATAAATTAATTCTTTTTATTTTCTTTATCTTTTCTCGTCACACATCTGAGAATTCTTCGTCAGTCTTCCAATGTTCATCAAATTCACATAAAACATAGCCAATGAAAAAACAATGCCAACACGTGTTTCGTCATGGGGCACAGTCACCCAAATGACTTCTTCAGGGCTACAAATGAAAATGAAACAATATAAAGTATAAGCAATGATCTTTAGTTCTTAGCAAAACCATCACCAATCAGTGGACATGCCACCTGAGAGCCAGAATTTAGAGATCAAAGAACCCGAAAACTGTGTATAGTGAGAAAGTCACAAAAGGACTACCAGTGTGATTTACACTAGAAAAAACAGAAAAGATTGCCAAGTGTGATCTAATTAATAAGTTTTGTAAGGAATAAGATACAAACGAAGCAAACAAAGGAGGAAAAGAGAACAGTCCAATAATTGTGTTGGGGTGCGTTTAAATCCCGGTCAGCAGTTTAGCAAAGGCCAAAGTTTATTGTATCACCCAAGTAGAGGGGAAAAATGTAGTAAACCAGTAGTTTAATGATGAGCAAGGGGCCACAGGACGCAATTCCAAGTATTGCAGCCGTATTAAGATCAAAAAGCAAGCTCACCATATAGATCAAATGTCTCAACGGTATATATACGCCAGTTCCAGAAATCAATAGTTTTCCAAGTAGAGAATTTGAACTGAATGAGAGACAAAGAGTAAATTAGGACCTAAGTATTCAAAACAGATTGATAAAACCGACTTCAGCCTAATCCTACGTACACATAGGCATGATATCCCAATTTATCATGGGAATAGCATATAAAAATTATTTTAATAACTATAGATTCAGTCGACAAAGAATATCACTGTAAAGTGAGTTTGCGAATGGTTACCTCTATCCATTCCTTTTGTAGAGTCCTTCATGTGGATAAATATATAGATGCATTCTGTAATAAAGATGTGAACCAGTGTGTTAGCTAGGGTTCACTATAACATGTGAAACATGTCTTGTTTTAAAAGTCATCATCATGGTTCTAAAAACAAAGAAGTATATTTAGTGGTTCGGATTTGAAACCAATAGCAGGTAGACTTGTTCTCTTTTAGGCAACCAAAATAAGGTAAGCCTATAAATCGTTTTTTAAAAATGATGCTCAAGCACCCCAGTTTTATCAAATTAAATTACACATTTACCAGGTACATTGAATACTATTGCAATTCGAGCACGTAGGACAAAATGAACCAAACCCTACAAACAAACAACTAACGTCAGGTGCTTACATATCATGAATGAAAGGCCAGCTCGTGCAGCAGCATGGACAGCTTACCTAGGAGAATACTCCCTGCCACATCAAGCACCCCGATTTTATCAAATTAAATTACACATTAAGCTGGTACATTGAATATTATTGCAATTCGAGCATGTAAGACAAAATTAACCAAACCAGCTGTATATATAAAAGTTGCGTCATACCGCATCAAAATGTCCGACATAGTATAAAAAATTTCAGGTAATTTTAAACGCAAATCGACACTTTATTAGCGTCGAATATCTACTCCACATGAGTGGTATATTGGACTTGTATATATCTTGCGGTGCGGCACAAATCCGACACTGCGAGCCACATAAATAAACATGATATTATCTGTGTGCGCCAATTACAGTGAATATTGCTAGGTACACAAACTTGGGGGTCTAGAGCGGCACCGAGATACTATAAGTCGATATCGTAATATAAGTGACCCTACAAACAAACAACTAATGCCAGGTGCTTACATATCATGAATGAAAGGCCAGCTCGTACAGCAGCATGGACAGCTTACCTAGGAGAGTACTCCCTGCCACATCAGATGCACCCCATATTCGTTAGTAGCCGTGTTGATGTTACACGGCGTTTAAGTGCTCGTTCGCGCCACAGTGTGTTAGTTGAAATCGACATAGGACAATGTTATTTCATAAGCGCCCGCCATCTTAGACTAGTAAAATCGCATTGAAACATACATAATACGAATTATGTACTACTCTAAGTATAGTTCAATATACTGTAAAGAGAACCACCGACAATAGGTAATTCCGAATTCATAACTGGTAACTCCAAATTCAATTACCTTGTTCAAACCAAGTTCCCAACCTCGAATATGAATTGTCTGTCGGACTTTTGGACAGAGGCATTGAAAGAGAACCACTAGTGAGTATAAGTGTTTCACAGAATCAGAATCATAGACATTGTAAAAGGATTAGTAGGAAAAAGGCAATTAAGGGAGAAGGTGCATCTGAGAGAAGAAAGTGTGTATCAAAGTATTAGGGAAACATAGTCAAAATGAAGCCTCAATTTGCACGTTAGTTTCCAAATACAATCAAAGTTACAATTTTAAGTGCAATCAGAGTCACAGTTTACATCACTCGCAATTGTTTACACTTAATAAGATCAGCAGGTACATTTATAATTCATGGCACTCAGGTATTTGTAATATACAGAATTAGGGTGTTATAGTCATGAATGATAAACATTAGTTCCATTCCTCACCCTTTACTAGATAATACAATTCATAAGACCCTGCTTATAAGAAACAGTCTAATCAGGTTAAATAGGATTCAGCTAATCTTGGATCACAATTCAAGATTCAATCAATTAGAGAAAATAATGTAGTTCCTGGTCAACATTAATTCCGCATTCCACCGCATGAAGTCTGAGAATCCACCTAGCTTCACATCTTCTCAGTTTTTGTTCTCTATCTCCACCCCGTGGGTCACTACATATAGTCTCCAACCCATGAAACTGAAATCCCAGACTTCTCTTATTTTCAACACAGTTCGCTGCATGACAACCAATGGGATACCTTTGATTCAAATTTTTGAGAGCACGAAAGTGTTCGGTCATTCTCTCTTTTAAAGGGCGGATGGTACTGCCCACGTAGATCTTTTTACATTTGCAAATAATCGCATATACAACATACTTAGTCAAACAGTCAATATGTTGATGGATTTTAAAAGTACGTGACCCATTATAGCTGAATTCTTTAATCCCTTTTATCGACATCCGGCACATGTTACAACTACCACAGGGAAATGAACCAATATTAAGTTCTCTCAGCCATATTTTTGGCGCACCCCGTTGTTTAGGGTAACTGGGACTAATAAGGCCCTGGATAGTTCTTCCCTTTCTGTATGTAATACCAGGTGAATTGGGAATATAATCCAGTAGGGTTTTATCTGCCAAGAGAAGAGGCCAATTCTTTTTCAGAATCATATAGAATCTGTGTGACCATGGGTGATAGTTCGTTACAAGACGTAATTTATTACATTTGCTTGTAATGGTTTTTTTAGGATTTCTTAGGGTATCTGTGTGTTTCAATTTAATTACTCTGTTTTTAGCTGGTATTAGCACATTATCAGAATAACCCCTATTACGAAACCTATTCTCAATGTCTGTCACATTCTTCATGAAATCTAATTCTAGGCTAAAATTCCTTCTAGCCCTAAGCATCTCCCCATAAGGGATTGCATTTTTTTGGCTTCTGGGGTGTGAAGTTTGAGAGATCCTTCCCCTGTACACTTCAAAAAGATGGTCTTTGATTCAGTGATAGAGCACAAGGAAAGGGCCTGAGCACATTTCAAGAAGGAGACGCAGCTCATATGGGAATCATAAAAAGTAAGGATGGTGGTCTGGGATTATCCTTTTGATGCACATATTACTGTGCCTTACATCAAGGTGTGAACTCTAGTCACAACCATGGCCTGTGTTGTGAGACTATCAGCGTCAGCCTCCTACTGTAAGAGACAACATTTCAAGATGAAGATGAGAGAGAAACGTGCTCTTCAAAATAAGCAGAACTCCAAAATAAAACTTCAAAGACCCTGACGCTAAATTACATTTGTTGGCTGGAAATGGACCATAATGAGAAGGGATTGAGACCCCCAAATTTGTCGTCCCGCAACCAGCTAGACATCTGAATGAGAAGGGAAAGTAAGCAAGAGTTCTGCATGTGATTGGGACTGGCAGCTAAAACGTGCTTGCCTCTTTCCTGGATGAGGGGACATCACCCAGGGCTTAAGATCATCTGCTCTGTAGATTGAAGCCCCAGCACCTGTCTGCTTGCCAAGACCAGTGTGTCCTGTGGGAAAGAGAAGAGCACTGGAGGGAACTAGGTCCAATGAGAAGCCCAGTCAAGTGGACTCCCAGTGTGAGGTGTGAGGAGACGACTGCTGCACAGATTGAGTCACTGCCCATGTGTAGATTCCAGTCAACAAATCCCGTATGCAAGGAGGGCCAACTTGAAGATAGTCATGAGAGAGTGCAGTACAGAATAAGTGAAACTGTGTGGTGCCTGTAGTGGCATCCCTGTATGCCAGTGTGCCAGGAGGGGCTGCTATGAAAGTTATCGCCCATCAGAAGGGTACAAACCTGCGAGGAGTCTAACAGTGACCCCATATGCCAGGAGAGGCCACTGTGGTAAGGACTACTGTGCAGCAGTGACCTGTGCCTTGGTCGGTAGAGTTACAGCGACCCAGTATGCCAGGAGAGATTGCTAATCTCTAAATTATTGCGAGGATTGGGCCTTCATCTGAGAATCGAGAAGCAACAAGGATTAATCTGGAGCTGCCCCTCTGTAAAACTGAGAAAGACACCATGGGGCCCATTGGGATGGCGGGCGGATCGTCCCCGCCAGGCTGGCGGTAGTTACCGCTGGCCTGACGGGAGCTATCCGCTTGCCATCCTTGCTGCAATGACCCCCGCCATATTAACATGGTTGGGGGATCCACAGCGGACGTAAAGACCGTCCGCCCCCGGTCGCCTTGCGACCGGGGCGGAAAAGGGTTTATATGGTGGGGGTATCTATCAGACACTGCCAGCCATATCAGGATGGGCTTTGTCAGATGCCTTTCCGTGACGGCAATGCCGCCACGGAAAAGCAAGCGGTCTTCACTTTGGGGTCCTGTTGCAGGCCCCATGGTGAAGGCGAGGTGGGGGGTGCACATGGGGTGTACCTGTGGTACCCCCCTGCATTTGCATACACAATGTGGCAGGCATTGTGCGGTGCCTGCCGCTTTGTGTATGTAAATGCATGACAAGCATTTCTAACATTGCAGCGAGTGCTGGTGTAAACACCGCCCGCCGCAATGTTAAACATGCATTATGTGCCTGCCACTGTGGCGGGCACATCCTAATACCCCCCACGGGACTCCCACCCTTATGGCAGGTGGTCCCTTCCCAGATGGGATGGCGTGCCAACTAAGTCCGCCCGTCATCCTAATGACCCTTGATGTGTGCATCACCGCATCTCCAGAACCTCAACCAGGAGCATGGTAATCCAAATCCCTATGTAGGAATGCAATACTTAACGTGCAGGAAAAGCACTGGGGCACCTCTTATTGCTGCTGTAGTCAGCCTCATATGTTCAGATGTGCGCTTCATGCAACTGATTCTCCGCACATTACCAGAGCAGTGTGAGGGCTTATAGGAAAGTAGGTTTCTGTTGCAGTAACCCCCCACTTTTCTGGCAGACTACTGATGCACTTTTACTTGATGTGACCTGGGTCCCTGCCCATCAGATTCCCAGGGCCTGTGTTCTTCCCTCAAAACTAACCCAATTGGCATCTCTAGCCACATATCAGTCCTTGGTAAATGGCACCACAGATAACCAGGGCACCATGACCAGAGAAGGCATCTAAGGGCTGCAGCACTTATTGTGCCACACTTCGAGGTTCTGTACCACTACACTCACACACTGCCTTTGCAGGCTGCTTGTTGTGGTGCAGAACAAAGTGAAGATTCAACATGGCACACATCTCTGTGTGCCATGTCTACAACCCACTGCCCTGGCATAGGTCAGTCGCCCCTCTAGCTGGGTGCAGTATAACAGTGGGGAGTACAGGTGCATGAGCCCTGTACCCCTACAGTGTCTAAGTCCCTTCTTAGACATTGCAAATGCAGTGCTGCCATTAAGAGTATACGGTGCTGGGAGGTTGTCATTACGAACTCCACAGCACCATAATGGCTACATTGAAGACTGAGAAGTTTGGTATAAAACTTCTCAGCACATTAAACCCACTCTGATGCTAGTGTGGGATTTAATGAAAAATGCACTCAGAGGGCATCTTAGAGATGCTCCCTGAAGACTAACCCACCACTAGTGTCCAGGCTGAGTGGCTGCTTACAGCTGCCACCACCAGACATGTCTCTGGACCCCTTGGTCGAGAGCCTGCTGCTCTCTGGGTCCTGAAACAATGCACATCCTGGGATGAGGTGCCAGGCCTCCTCCACCAGGATGGCAGGGTTCATGAAGGGGAAGCTTCAAAGGCTTGCCGCCTTTGTGAGCTTCCCCAGCCCAATTGCCGCTTTCAGCAACTGGTTTCCACTGGTTCTGCCCCCCACTTTGGGCGGGAGATCTGGCGGGAAAACCAATCGAGGAAGAGAGGTGTGCCCACCTCTGCCAACTCCACCCCTCAGGTGAGGGAGGCGAGATGAAGCACAACTCTCAGTCCAGCCAACCAGGGACAGGCACATGCCCCCCTCCCCCTGGAGGGGGGCCCATTAGGGGGTGTACCCGCCCCAGGGAAGGGACTCATTGGTTCCTGCCTTTTATCTACCTGGAACACATCTAAACCTAGCATTTAAGGGCAACCCTGAACCTTGCTTCCTCAGATCTAGAAAAGAAACAAGAAGAACAAGCACTGGCGTTGCCAATAGGTCTCGCAGTAGGAAAGTTTGAGCTATTGGTTGTGTAAATGACAAAGCCCTTTATGTATTCAAAATGATAACAACAGTGAAAGGCATTGTTATTTGCCATTGTAATAGTTCCACCTGTCGTACTGCGCGATCTATTGGCAAGGTGAGTGTTTTTCGTGTGTGAGTGGCGTTGTGTGTGTGAGTGGCGTTGCGTGTGTGAGTGGCGTTGCGTGTGTGAGTGGCGTTGCGTGTGTGAGTGGCATTGCGTGTGTGAGTGGTGTTGCGTGTGTGAGTGGCGTTGCCTGTGTGAGTGGCGTTGCCTGTGTGAGAGGTGTTGCCTGTGTGTGAGGCGTTGGCTGTGTGATTTGTGTTGCCTGTGTGAGTGGCGTTGCCTGTGTGAGTGGCGTTGGCAGTGTGAGTGGCGTTGCATGTGTGAGTGGCGTTGCATGTGGCAGTGGCATTGCATGTGTGCGTAGTTGAGTTGCGTTGTTGAGTGGCGTTGCATGTGTGAGTGGCGTTGCATGTGTGAGTGGCGTTGCATGTGTGAGTGGCGTTGCATGTGTGAGTGGCGTTGCCTGTGTGAGTGGCGTTGCCTGTGTGAGAGGAGTTGCCTGTGTGTGAGGCGTTGGCTGTGTGATTTGTGTTGCCTGTGTGAGTGGCGTTGCCTGTGTGAGTGTGGATGGCAGTGTGAGTGGCGTTGCATGTGTGAGTGGCGTTGCATGTGGCAGTGGCATTGCATGTGTGCGTAGTTGAGTTGCGTTGTTGAGTGGCGTTGCATGTGTGAGTGGCGTTGCATGTGTGAGTGGCGTTGCATGTGTGAGTGTTGTTGCGTAGTTGAGTGGCATTGCGTAGTTGAGTGGCATTGCGTAGTTGAGTGGCGTTGCGTAGTTGAGTGGCTTTTAGTAGATGAGTGGCGTTGGGTCGATGAGTGGTGTTGCGTAGGTATGTGGCGTTGCGTAGGTGAGTGGTGTTGCGTAGGTGAGTGGTGTTGCGTAGGTGAGTGGCGTTGCGTAGGTGAGTGGGCAGCGTTGCGTAGTTGAGTGGCGTTGCGTATGTGAGTGCCGTTGCGTACTTGAGTGGCGTTGTGTAGTTGAGTGGCGTTGCGTAGTTGAGTGGCGTTGCGTAGTTGAGTGGCGTTGCGTAGTTGAGTAGTGTTGCGTCTTTTCGTGGCATTGTTGTGGATGAGGGGTGTTAGTATGAGGGAGTTGAGGGTGAGGGTGAGTGTGAGGGGAGGGGAGGCAGAGTGAGGGAGGTTGAGGGGGTGAGGGAGTGTAAGGGAGAGTGAGGGTGAGGCTGAGCGGGTGTGAGAGAGTCAGTGAGGGAGTGCGTGAGAGGGTGAGTGAGGGGGTGTGTGATGTGGTGTGTGAGAGCGTGAGTGATGGGGTGTGTGAGGGGTGTGTGAGAGGGTGTGTGAGAGGGTGAGGGTGTGTTAGGGTGAATGAGGGTGAATGAGGGGGGGTGAGGGGGGTGAGGGTGGGGTGTTGAGGGAGTGAGTGTGAGGGTGTGAGGGGTGAGGTTGAGGGGGTGAGTGTAAGGGGGTGGGAGCGTTAGGGTGTGTTATTTTTAGGGTGTGTGAGGGTGAGGGTGAGTGAGGGTGTGTGACTTTTCTGGTGTGTGACGGTGCTGAGTGATGGTGTTAAGGATGCTGAGTGGTGTGGTGGTGTCCCTGAGTGGTATGGTGGTGTCCCTGAGTGGTGTGCTGAGTGAGTGATGTGGTGGTGTCCCTGATTGATTTTGTGGTGTACATCAGTGATGTGGTGGTGTCCCTGAGTGCTGTGTTGGTGTCCCTTAGTGCCGTGTTGGTGAGAGATACTTTTTAAGGATTGGAGCAAAAGCATGGGTTATCCTTTTCCTCCATTAGATTCAGAGTCTGTTGATGAGGCAGGGAGTGTGTTGAGTGATGGTGGTGACACCATTTTGGATGTCACAGCCATGATTTACAAATGTGTGATGACGATGGTGCAGGAGGAGACATGTTTAATCGGAGCTGACAAAGAGCTTTTAAGAGGTGTAGATGGGGAATAAAAATTAACTTATAAGAGAACAGAGACACAGAATCTTCTTTCTTAGAGGATATCTGGAATTAAGCAGTTGAAGGTATAAGGACAGGCATGGAGAATGTGGGTACCCTGGTGCTTGGGGAGGAATTTGATTCTTCTTGAGGCTTCTGTGGTAAATCTGGTTAATTTTCTCTCTGAGTTGTATAGTAACGGATTGAGTTCTAAGACTGTGACTTGTTATACGTTCACTGTAGTGGCCAGTCATTCTTTGTTAGAAACAGGTTGATAAATAAGAATAGTTGAGTTCGCAGAGTGCCTAAGAGCATGATATTAAAGTAGGCAAAGAAGGACTGGGTATAGTTATTTGAGATGGAGGTAATGTTTTTTTAAACTATGTAATAAGTATTTGAGTTTGTGTGAGATTAATTTGAAGTTGGCAACTTTGAAGTGTTTCATGTATTTTTGATTGTAGCTGAGAAGCAGGTTTTGCAGTCTGGGCGGGGCTTTGCTTCAGATTTTGAGGAGAGCAAAAACTATGAATGAGATTATTTCCCTGAGGTTTGGAGAGAAGAGAACCCACACTTTTGTGATAGCATGTATGCAACAATATAAACAATTAGAATGGAGGAGTACAGACAACCGATGAGGAGCAATTGTTAATTTTACATTTGAACCAGATAAAGTTATGATGGCAGCAGCAATAGCAAGATGGAATAAAGGAGTCCAGGGTGACTTGGAGGGATTCAAAGCTCATTCAGACATCAGCATGGCTGTATGTTACTTGAGGGCCACCCAGTGGAATACATGGTTAATGGCTGCCACAGTAGGCCCTCTTCCTCAAGGGCTTGGCTAGGCCCTGATGAAGCCGGGAGTAGACCGCGGAGCTCTGCCCTAGGAATCCACCAGAATCCTGAGTCCAAGCCTCACTAAACCCTTGATGGAACAGCAGTGGAAGAGCCCCACAGCAAGTAATATAGGCCTTGGGGGAGTCTCGTGCCGCAGATTGCGAGAAAAGCGGGATTAGGTAAAGGAAGATCCCGGGAGGCCGCAGACAAAATGGCGCCCCGCCATGCAGAACGAGTGCTGAAGTCGAGAGCCCGCGGGCAGAGTACTCAGTGAGATCGGAGGTGTGGAGACGGCGCAATCACAGCAGCGAAGGCGGGCTGCAGGGAGTGCACTGGATGTCTGAGTCCAGAGGTAATAACGGGGGTAGGGATTCCAGATATCCCCAAGACGCGCAAGTATAGGAAGAGCTGAGGAGGTTGTGATGAATGGGAGAACGCGAGTGGTGCTTGAAATGGAGAGGTGTTGCAGGTGAGCTGGAGCAACCACAGGCCTGAGAGAACTCATGGCCCTGCCTGCCACGCTCTGCAGCCCGAAACAGTGCAGGGATCACAAAGAAGGCGCAAGTGAATAACGTAGTCGGAAGAGGAGCCTAGGAGCAGAAATAGAGACTCTGCCGTAGGATAGCAGGAGCTGCAAAGTGCACAGGACGGCGGTGGTGAGGGGCCTTCAGCAGTTCAGGTGGGAGGCGACTCCGCAAGTGGAGGACTGACCTTCATCCGGAGGGATGAGAGGGGGCACAATACAAGACTGTAGTGCAGCCTGCGGAGGGGGATAGTGGGAAGCGCCCCAGGGCCAACGATTGCAGTCGCATGCTGGTAAAGCATGGAGAACCCCGGAGAAAGAGACTGTGGAGGGGAGTGAGAGGGCCCACGACAAGCTCAAGATACAGACCGGGGAAACGGGTAATGAAGGAGACAATTCAGACACCATACCGGCCAGTGCGAGAATGGACGGAGTGGAGTGTGAAATTGGAGAACGTGATGGTGGGAGACCCAGTGTGAGCCCCAGGCATCAACGGAGGAAGGGCCAGGCTGAGTGGGCTGGACGGGTCCGGAAAACACAGGAGGTTTGAGGGAAGCATCGGGTGGAGCTCCCTGGTGGGACTGAGGAGTGCAGAAAGAGACAGGGGGCTGCCAACCATCCCCCATCCAACGTCCAACCAACAGGGAGGTGAGGCCGTTGGCGAATATGGGCAGGCAGATTACGAGGGAAGCCGGATGGGGGCGGGAAAGCCTGGTGGGAGGCGTGAACGCCGGATGGGGGCGGGAAAGCCTGGTGGGAG
Source organism: Lissotriton vulgaris (assembly GCF_964263255.1). Taxonomy (NCBI): domain Eukaryota; kingdom Metazoa; phylum Chordata; class Amphibia; order Caudata; family Salamandridae; genus Lissotriton; species Lissotriton vulgaris. The sequence goes on from NC_141694.1 coordinate 661,651,157, forward strand.
GCGTGAATGCGCGAGGGGAGGCAGGCGGATTGGGAGAGAAGCCTGATGGGGGCGGGAGAGCCTGGTGGGTGGGCGTGAATAAGGGGAGGACTGGGCTGGGCTTGCATGCGATGCGCGTGCATGTACACGGGCACTGCATGAAAACCGCGGGGCTGAAAGCCCTTTGGTTTGAAGATGTTTTCGCCACATGAATTCTCGCTACGCTCGATGCGCTTGCGCGCATCGATAGGTCGCGAGACCTAAAAAGGACCAAACAGCCATGCTGCAGCTAACAAGAGGAAGACGCCAACTGACTTGGCACCAGCCCCGTCGGCCTTTCTCCCCCTCGAACCTGCTCCTGTGAAATCCTGGTGTGTCCTGCAGCCAGCAACCTCAAAAACCCTGGAGGACCTGCCTGCCTTCACTTCCAAAGACTGTTTCTCATGTGAACACCAGATTTGTTCAACTGCAACCTCTGGCAGCAGAAAGAGACCGCAAATCTGCCCCACTCTGTACCCGCCGTCCACGGTCCGAGCTAGAGTGGGCAAACACCAGGAGGCGGTAACCCCTGCGATCCTGAAATCCGGTGACCCCTGACCCGCTTCAAACCTCCAGCCGACCCCTACAGTCCAAACCCAGAAGGCCCCCGCTAAGGATATCTGTTGTTAGCACGCATACTTTTACCACGCATACCATTAGCACGCAATTTTTACAACGCAGGATCCTTTACAACGCATACCTTTACAACGCATGACATTACACCGCAGATACTATTACAACGTATACCATTACAACGTTAGTATAGGTAAGTATATAATTTTTAAAAATAATGTAATTAATAACTTTTTTAATAATTTAATTATTTAAATTACATTTAATTAAAGAATGTGTTAATATACATGTAAAAAATACCCCTGTACCCCAAAACCCAAACCCAGCCCTGAACCCTAAAAATACCCCTGTACCCCAAAACCCAAACCCAGCCCTAAACCCTAAAAATACCCCTGTACCCCATAACCCAAACCCAGCCCTGAACCCTAAAAATACCCCTGTACCCCATAATCCAAACCCAGCCCTGAACCCTAAAAATACCCCTGTACCCCAAAACCCAAACCCAGCCCTGAACCCTAAAAATACCCCTGTACCCCAAAACCCAAACCTAGCCCTGAACCCTAAAAATACCCCTGTATCCCAAAACCCAAACCCAGCCCTGAACCCTAAAAATACCCCTGTACCCCAAAACCCAAACCCAGCCCTAAACCCTAAAAATACCCCTGTACCCCAAAACCCAAACCTAGCCCTGAACCCTAAAAATACCCCTGTACCCCAAAACCCAAACCTAGCCCTGAACCCTAAAAATACCCCTGTACCCCAAAACCCAAACACAGCCCTGAACCCTAAAAATACCCCTGTACCCCAAAACCCAAACCTAGCCCTGAACCCTAAAATACCCCTGTACCCTAAAACCCAAACCTAGCCCTGAACCCTAGAAAAACCCCTGTACCCCAAAACCCAAACCTAGCCCTGAACCCTAAAAATACCCCTGTACCCCAAAACCCAAACCCAGCCCTGAACCCTAAAAATACCCCTGTACCCCAAAACCCAAACCCAGCCCTGAACCCTAAAAATACCCCTGTACCCCAAAACCCAAACCTAGCCCTGAACCCTAAAAATACCCCTGTACCCCAAAACCCAAACCTAGCCCTGAACCCTAAAAATACCCCTGTACCCCAAAACCCAAACCTAGCCCTGAACCCTAAAAATACCCCTGTACCCCAAAACCCAAACCCAGCCCTGAACCCTAAAAATACCCCTGTACCCCAAAACCCAAACCTGGCCCTGAACCCTAAAATACCCCTGTACCATATAACCCAATACCCCTAATAAATGTATTAAAAAAAGTTAAACTTACCTATACTTACGTTGTAATGGTATGCGCTGTAATAGTAGCTGCGTTGTAGAGTAATGCATTGTAAATACATGCGTTGTAAATACCCTTGCGTTGTAATGGTTTCGTTGTAACAGTACTTCGTGGTAAAAGATGCGTGGTAACGGTTGTATACCCTCGGGGACTCCTATGACACCATGGGACACTGAGCCCTGAACTATGGAGGGTGGTGCGACCTCCACGCTCGGGAGGCCTTTAGATTAAGTGGACCTGCGGTCGTTGCATGGATTGACTCAGGACCCCGGGCTGCAGCAACAGCTCGATAAGATCCTGTTTGCCATAGCAGACTCCCGCACTGCCCTACAGCAGGACATATCGCAGGTGGCAACGGGGCTGGGCCTTCTGCGAGCTGATCACTCGAAATTGTCGGATAGGATCAAACACGTGGAAGACGCTGTTCAGGAGGTTGCGCCGGCACAGACCGCGCTGGCTGCAACGATGGCGGGTGCATTGGACCGGATTGCAGTGCTGGAAAAGCGCGCTGAGGACGCAGAAGGGAGGAACTGGCGGAACAACATTCGAGTGGTGTGCCTGCCAGAAAAGATAGAGGGATAGATATGGTGAGCTACCTAGAAGACTGGCTGAGAACGGTGGTGGCCCCTGAGGGTTTGTCTGCTTTCTACACTCTGGAACGCGTGCACCGTGTCCCTGCGAGACCTCCGTAGCAGGGGCGCCGTCCCCGGCCGGTGGTGGCGCGCCTGTTGCATTTCAGGGTCAGAGACTTGCTTTTCCGACGGGCACGTACGGACGGCCCTTTCCAGGTCGCTAATATTAAGGTCACGCTGTTCACGGACTATTCTTTTGAAACCCAGCTGCGCCGCGCGTCCTACCAGGCGGTCAAAAAAGAACTGCAAACAGAGGGGATGCAATATTCCCTGTTCTTCCCGGCCAAATTGCGCATAATCCTAGATGGGAAAACCTACTTTCATGACACGTCGGAGGATGCGTGGGATTGGCTGGAGTCCTACAGAGCTGGTAAGGATGGACCAGAGAGGGAGGCACGGGAATTGGCCGCAGATTCCCCGTCCCGCAGATCGCAACGCATAAGGCACCGATGGTGGGGATTGCGGAAACCGTCTACCTCACAAAAAGAGCTGGAGCGCTGAGGGGCACTGGAAGCAGTAACGGCGATATCCAGAGAAATGCTGCTGACTTCGCAGAGAGCCTCAGACCTGGAAACTGACATGGGTCAATCAGAAGCGGACTTTACAGCGTCGGACAGTGCACATCTGCCACTGGTCACCCCGGGAACGGCGGATGGACTGCTGGATGAGTAAACTCTGTGTGCTGCATGGGAGTAGGGGGCTGCTGTGACTGGATGTGACAACGTTCATAGATTTGAATGCAAAATTATGTGGGGGGGTTAGCGCGATGGTAATGGTTCTTAGGGATTCCTGGGGTGGTAATTGGACGCTGAACTGACTGTTTGTGGCCTATTTGCTAGGCTCTATCCAACCCCCACCGGATGGTCCCCAGTTAGATAGCCTTAGCATTGTTTGTGGCGATAGTTGGGCTGGTTTGGATGGGATTCACTCTGCATCAGCAGCCTGGGACCCCCGTAGCCAATCGCAGCCTTTCTGGCCCCGAACTGCCCGCCGATGCGCTCCACAGCCGCAGAGCTAGCCACCTCCTTGGCGCTGCCTCCTGCCTGGGCCGATCCGCTCCGCCAGACTGATCAGGGCAACAGCTCACAGCCCAGAGGTCCCGGAGCTCCAGATCAGGTGGGCCTCCTCCGTTGTCGCAGGTGGTCACCGCCACTTATGCCGTTCTGCCCCGCAAGGCGAGATGCTCCGCCACCAAGACCATAGTGGCAGGGCTCCTCACCCCTGACTCGGCCCAAGAGCCGACTCAGTATATGCTCCGCCATTTTGAAATCCTCAGCAGCGACCAACGTGGCCCGCAACACCGCACAGATATCCCGGGTTCCGCCGTCTTAAGAGGCGAAAACACTCCGGACCAACTCCGCTCAGCTTCACCCATCCCCAGTGGGTGTGTGGGGAGCCTAGTGGTCCGTTATACAGGAGAAATGCGGGGTTCCTCAACGGAGCTCGGCGCTCACGCTTCTCCTCGCCTCTGCATCCAAGCCACGCCCTGCCACAACTACCATGCTACTAATCTCAGTGCTGAGATCCACCGAGATAGGCGTGTAGTATCTTGTGTTGCTCAGTTGGCGTCTACACTCACAGTCATAGTCGTCACTGGATTGAATCACTGTGGCACCCTCTTTGTCCGTTTGCTTGATAGTGATGCTTGTATCCTCTGCAAGGGATTTAGCAACTGTTTGTTCAGCCTTGGACAAATTGTGGAAGGGTTTGGTCAATGGAATCTCACCCAGGTCCTTGAGTACTGTTTTAACTTTCTATGCCGTTAGTGTATTTTTTGCACCATATACTATGGCCTCATATGAAAGTTAAAAAAGCCAATTAGTGATTAGCCGATTTCTACATGTTTTAGGGTCGGAGCACATTCAATGGGCACTGGATAGTGTTGTATCCTAGCAATGATGTCACTGTCTCATGGCCACTGTGCTCACTGGATTCCAGAGTGTGGAATCCAGGGAGCAGACCACAGATGCAGAGTTTCCAGTGAAGTTGGTCCTTGAATGCTCCTGGGGTTGTTTATCAAATAAACTACTTTTTCTACCATCAACCACTGTACTCCTAGCCATTTTAGTGGCCACGAGGATGGGATCCATTTGAAGAAGAAATAAAGAAAATCTGACTTGGACTGAAGATATTTCGACAATCTGAAGATTTCATAAAAGTTTCAAGGTACCTGATAATCATCTGCTATTTCTTCTTAAAAAAAAAATATAGACTATTTTTTTGTGCTTAATTTGGAATCTACTTAACAAATTCCTCTAAAGCTAATTTTCATGAACTATTTGCATATTACTACATCGCGCTATATTGTGATTTTAAATTCATTTATATCGCAAAAAAAATTTGCTTCATCTTGCCATTTTTTAGACCTTATTGAACTCTCAGCGCGTTACGTTTAAAAAATGCCATCATTAGGACTTACATCGTTGATGTTTTGAAAGATGCTTCTCTGATCGCCATCGCCCTCGCGTGCATTGCTGTTTCTTTCTGCCACCGCGTCACTGTTTACAAAGCATCGCGTTCAACGTTTCATCACGTCACTGCACATGCATCATCAAGTTTGACGTTCTTCACGTCAAACACGCATGGTGACGGCCATTTTGGAATATCCATAGCAACCGATGCTATTTCTCTCGTCGGATGTTCGTAAACACGGCAAGTATTATTGAAACTTGCTGTTTCATTTACCAACACGGAAAATAGTGTCGGATATTCCACAAACACCGCAAGTGACAATTCAATACTACTAGAACCATTTTTCAGCATGAAATTAACGCGCAAATGATAAAATTAACGCGCAAATGATAAATGGATATTACTGAAACCACCTCTCAGCATACAATTAACGCGCATTTCTACTTCAATCATTTATGTATATCACCATGAAATAAATTTTAGGCAACAGGGCACACTTTATGAAATAAACTTTAAGCAGTCAATTTTAGAAGCATATTCAACTATTGACAACGGTGACTACATTAATTATTTTAGTTTATTTATTTATAAACTACCAAACATCAACTATTGACAACGGTGACTACATTAATTATTTTAGTTTATTTATTTACAAGCTACTCTGACAACGGTGACTACATCATTTATTTTACTTTATTATTTTATTGCATGTACAAAGTGTTATTCTAACATTTATAATTCTTTTTAGTCATTATGGATGTCTCATCTTCTGTAGTTGCTCCTCCCAAGTTTTTACAGTCTCCAGGTCCGCCTTCTATGAATTGGGAAGATTGGTCAGAATCTTTTGAGACCTATTTAGAAGCCATAGGCGGTGATGTATTTTTACCTTCTAGAAAATTAGCATTACTTAAACACAATTTGGGTGTCGAAGGCAGAAAAGTTTTAAAAACTTTACCTGTAACAAATCGTGTTGTCTCAACAGTTATTGACAATGATGAAACAAGTGAAACTAGTGAAACCAGTTCTAATGACACAGCTATTGATGTTTATTCTGATGCTTTAAAAGCATTAGAAGAAAATTATGGGAAAAAAACGAGTATTGTGGTTGAAAGACACAAATTTTTCTCTAGAGCACAATTAGCTGGTGAAAATGTGCAACAATATGTGGCATGTTTAAGAACCTTGGCCATTACGTGTAAGTTCAAAGATTTACACGAAGAAATAATAAGAGATCAATTTATAAATAGAGTTAAAAACATCAAAATTCAAGAGCGTTTACTTGAACTCAAAAATCCATCTCTTCAGAAAACTCTTGACACCGCTAGGAAAATGGAGAATACTTCCCATTATGTTAAAGAATTAGGTTCTAAAGATGAATCAGGTAATGTTAATGCTGTATCCTCTGGTTATAAAAAATCTGATTACAAAAGTGATAACAAAGAAGTTAAGCAAAATGTTTCTAGAAATAAATCTAGTTTTACCAAAAGAGTATGTTATAGATGTGGTAGTCAAAAACATACTGCGGATTTCAATAAATGTCCTGCCAGTAAAGTTACGTGCATTAAATGCAAAAAGATTGGTCATTTCGCCAAATGGTGTAGAACCGGAGATTACACTAATTGGAAACGTTCTGTAAATCTTGTGGAATCTCATGCTGATAGTGATGAAGAAGAACTTAATGGCAATGACAATGATATTGAAGTGATGATGTTGCAGGATGATTTTATTAATGATATTTCTGAGGATTATTGTCCACCTAAATGTGAGGTGCTAATAAATGATGTGTACATGATGCTTTGGGTGGATTCATGTTCGCCGTACACTATCATTGATATAAATATGTGGGAAAATGGAAACAAATACACCTTAATAACTTCTGATGCACGACCTAAAGGTTATTGTGGCGTTAGATTACCTGTTATAGGTTATTTTAATGCCAAAGTAACTTTTAAAGGGAGATCGTGTTCAACTAAAGTTTATGTTGTCGAACAGGGACGTGCTCTATTAAGTTGGAAAGATCTTAAGAAAATGGGGTTAGTATTAAATCCTAATCATCCTGACCAGGTGGTTCTGGCTAATGATTACCTAGAACATGTATTGTTAACTAATGGAGACTCATCTTCAAAATGGGAATCTGTTTTTCCTAAATTGTTTAGCAATGAGTTAGGATGTTTAATCAAGTTTGAACACAAGATCATCTTAAAAGCAGACAATATTCCATCTGTTCATAAGGTAAGGAACGTACCATTTGCCCTACGAAATCCTTTAAAGGAAGAATTAAATAGATTGTGTGATGCCAAGGTAATAGAACCTATTGAAGCTTCTAATTGGCTTAGTCCCATCGTTTTGGCTCGCAAACCCAATGGAAAAATTAGGATGTGTGTGGACCTGAGGGATTTGAATAAAAATATTTGGGTTGATAGGTATCCCTTGCCACACATCAATGAAATGATTTCAAGCATTAAAGATGCTATGTATTTTTCGTCGATTGATTTGTCGAATGCATACCACCAAATCAAATTACATTCTGACTCTAGACATTTAACATCGTTCATTACACCGGAGGGTGCTTTTCAATATCTCAGAATGCCATTTGGTTTGGCATCTGCATCCTCAGTGTTTCAGAGAGTCATGTGCAGCATTTTGAAAGGTGAATTGAATGTAAGAATTTTTCAAGACGATGTTCTTATTTGGGGGAAAGACATACTCTCTCACGACCAAGCAGTACATAGTGTACTGCAGAAATTACAAGATGCTGGCCTAACTGTATGTGGTGAAAAATGCAAGTTTGGAGTGAAAGAAATTGATTATCTTGGTCATACCATTTCCAATGAAGGGGTTAAACCTAAAATGAAACTATTGGAAGCCATTGAAAATGCACCTCATCCCATTAATAAAGATCAGTTACGATCATTTTTGGGACTTGCAGAGTACTACTCTAAATTTGTCCCAAACTTTGCTGACAAAGTGTATAATTTAAGATTGCTAATGAAAAAAGGTGCTTCTTTTGCATGGTCAACCTTGTGTCAACAGGCCTTTGAAAACATCAAAAAAGATATCACTAAAGCTGTAGCTCTTAAACCTTATGATCCTGATCATGTCTCTATAATTGTTGTGGACTCCAGTGCTTATGGTTTAGGTGCTGTTCTTATGCAAAAGCACAATGGAGCTGAACGAATTATAGCATTTGCGTCTCGCACACTTAAGGGTGCTGAACCTTCATATTCTGTAATTGAAAAGGAGGCTTTAGCATGTTGGTGGGGTGTAGACCATTTCAAAACTTTCATTTGGGGAACTTCTTTTGAATTAAGAACAGATCACCGACCCCTTATTGACATATTTACAACAAAAGGTGCTTCAAGAGCCACTCCTAGAATAGCAAAATGGCTATATAGATTACAGGGATATAATTTTCAAATAAATTATGTTCCCGGTCATAAAAATATAAATGCAGACTGTTTATCACGTCTTCCTTTGCCGTGTGACAAGGATGATACATCTGAGGATAATGATGTGTGGTTAGTTGCCAGTATCGCAGAATCTTGTAATAGTGCAATTAGTGAGCAAGAATGGGTTCAAGCTGTGACTGATGACACTTTATTACAACAAAACATTAACAACTTACATGTTGGTGTAGATTTGTCATCCTTGGACAAGTCTATTTTGGCCGATTATAAGATGGTTTGGCCGGAATTATCTTTTTATGATGGCATTCTTAGGAGGGGTGATAGATTGGTCGTACCTGCAGTTTTGCGTAACAAATGATTGAATTTATTACATGAAGGACACAGTGGAATGACTAGCATGAAGAAGAGAGCTAGGAATGATTTTTGGTGGGCTGGAATGGACAAGGATATAGACAGGTGCATTAGAAATTGCTTGGCATGCATGTCTAGTGACAAATCTCACAAATCCCAAGAAACTACCATTTCAGCAACTCCTTTTCCTGAAAGGCCTTGGGATAAAGTTGCTATTGACATTTGTGGTCCGTTTCATGTCAAAGGGATTGAAAATAAGTTTGCTATTGTTTTGATGGATTTCCACTCTAAATGGCCTGAAGTAGCTTTTGTGAGGGATATTAAGGCCTCCAATATTGTTGAATTTTGCGAAGGTATTTTCCGTAGAGAAGGGTATCCAAGCGCTATCTTATCAGACAATGGTCCACAATTTATAGCTGAGGAGTTTTCCGCCTATCTTAAAAAATTTGGTGTAAAACACATTACCACCTCTGTGTACAATCCAAGAGAAAATGGTTTGATAGAACGATTCAACCGAGTGTTGAAGGAATGCATCCAACTTGCCAGCAACAATAATGATGACTGTAAGGATGCTGTCAACGAGATGTTGTGGTGTTATAGAAATACTCCTCACACAGCTACAGGAGTATCTCCGTTTTCCTTATTAAAAGGGCGTGTAGCTGGTTCTAAGGTCAAACCTGTGTGGATGTCTAGAAATGTTTCTAAAGTGACTGATGGCAAGAACCTAGCACTTAAAGTTCGACAATATCAGAACAAATATGTTCAAAATCACAATTCTAAGATCAGTTATAATGCTAAAGCATTTAAGGTTGGTGACTGGGTTCGATCACAATTAGTGGGTAATCGGAAACCCGGTTCCTCTAAATGGTCTAAACCTAAACAAATTATTCTTGTAACTGGTAATATAGTGAAATTAGATGATGGTAAACAATGGAATGTGAGAAGTATCACAAGATGTAATGATCTAGAATGCAAACAAATGAGTGGCCTGGTAGACAATTCTCCAAAAACATCTGTTGAGAGAAGAGATGATGTACCCATTTCTGTGTCTTTATCTACTAGGCCTAAGTGTAAACCAGTTTGGATGAAGGATTACATCTGTCCTTGATTGGATATTTCTTTTGAGTATCGTTGTGAAATCCACTTTGTATTAATTTATATCTGTTCTCTTTTAGTTTTATTTTTGTTCTTAATTTGGTTGTCAATTTTGTTATTTTATAGAAAGGGAGATATGTTGTATCCTAGCAATGATGTCACTGTCTCATGGCCACTGTGCTCACTGGATTCCAGAGTGTGGAATCCAGGGAGCAGACCACAGATGCAGAGTTTCCAGTGAAGTTGGTCCTTGAATGCTCCTGGGGTTGTTTATCAAATAAACTACTTTTTCTACCATCAACCACTGTACTCCTAGCCATTTCAGATAGCAGTGCCCCAGTGTGCAGAGTCTAAAAGCTAGCAATACATTCAGCGGGAAATAGAGGTGACCTCTCAAAAATGGTCAGTTTCTCATAGAGTTGTCCTAAAAGCCATCAATAGCCAGCTCAAAAGCAGCAATTCAGAATTAAGGAAGGGCATTTTAACTAATTATCCTGATACAGGATGTGCACTAATAGATGGAAGAGAGCAACCTGGTTCTCCATATGGAAAAAGTGAAAGTACATATGGAATATGGTGATTGTTGAAAGGTCGCTGATCAGATCAGCCCATATAAATGAAAGATATACTGCCCCAGCATTGTCTCTCACCAGCATAGAGGGTATCAAGGTAAGCAATGGTATGTCATCTACATGTCTGCTAGCAAAGAAGTTATGTGTGAGGCTCACACCAATAGTCCCTTTTGAATATTCTCACACAATTTTCAATGCAAATATTGGGTAACCTACTAGTCACACAAGAAGTATGTTATTTCAAACTATTTCATAATTCATCAAATATAAACAATGGCATAAGCTAGCAACAAAACCAGTTATCTCTCTAAATCAGCACCTAAATGTTTTAAAATCTTTTTTTTGGCTTCTCCATTAAAATATAATATAGCAACTTGAAGATGTATTAGCAATTCATATAAATATTTATCGTAATCTCATAAATACACTGTAAAACAAAAATATTAAACATTAAAACTTTGTCATGATATAAATTACATCTGTACATTTCAACATACAATTACTATTTCATTGTGCCTGAAAAGCGCTGTGCTTATATCCATCCACTCACAATTCATCTGCAAAGTGTTATGCATTTACATATTTCTCTTTTACCATCAGGCACTTAAATTAAATGTTCTTACTAATCAAACACCACGGTTACCAGCCAATAGTACCAGTAAATTTCCCAATATAATATTACTGTTTGTTGTTCTTCTGCATAGATAAAATACATAACACATCATTGTGCCTCCTGCTTCTAGACACAATATAATAATTTGGGTTGTTGTTTGAGAAGGGTGGATGCTGCACTTGATCAGCTACCACAGTTATTGTCAGGTGAACCACAAAAGTCACTAAATTAACCAGTGCTGAACCCTCTGGTAGCATGGCACGAAAACAGGCAACCTTAATGTAGAAGCAATGAGTAAAGCTTTTCTTCAGCACACACATTTTCATAATGGGAAAACACAATGCAAGAAAAATCCCAAACCAATTCATAAAATTAGAATTCATTTTAATAAATGAAATGATATCAGAATGGCAAGATTTCAATAAGTAGACTGTAGAGATTGAAGGTTTTTTATTCAAAATAGCGCCAAAATGAAGAAAGCGTCACACGTGGTTATCAGGTCGCGCTATACCAAGGGAAAATACCATATTCAGGCTGGCCACAATGGAGTGCGGGTTGGACCAGGTTAGTCTCACTGAAGAGTTACTTTTTCGTTTCTGACGCAAAGAGTTTGGTTTATTTTGGAGGAAGCATCGAGGAAAAGACTGGCAGCGTGAAGAGCAGGTCGAATGTCCAGACGGTCATTGCTGTAACCCGAAAAGCCAGATGTCCTTGGAGCTTTGTATTGGTGGAGAATCGCAAAAGGTTGCTGTTGGCGCACAGTGATGGTCTTGATTTATCAGTTGTTGTAGACACTCAATTTCGGCATGAAGAGCAGGTCCCACCGGAGCTGTGAATTAGCGGTCATCACAGACACCAGAGTTTCGGGTCGAACATGCACATTTGAGGTTGCAAAGAGCCCAGACTTTCGGATGTTCATCTTTTACGTGAGGAGGAGCTCTTACTACTGCCAGTCAAGGGTCCTGGACCTAGGGGGCACCTCTTGAGGATGAGGACTCACTTCAGCAGATTCAAGGATCAGAAATTAAGCTGGACGAGGGAGGGCCAGTTGGTGCTGGCCAGCTGGGCAGTTGTTGGGAGGCCTATGGAACCTTGTTGTGTCCTTGTAACTCACACAGGAGGTTGGCCAACCGACCCCTGGAGTCACTCTGTGAAGCCTCGGATCAAGGTACACAGGTCCTATCTATCTTCTTAAGATAGCAAGGCAGTTCTTACAGCAGCAGGGCTGGGCAGTCCTTCTGGAAGCAGGGCAGTTCTTCTTCTGAATATTCCATAGGTCCAGCAGTGTTCTAATGAGTGGATCTGAGAGTCCTATTCTACCTTGTTCCAGCCATTGTGTGGGTGAATTCTCTGATCTATACCCAAAAGTGGTTCCTCTGATTTCTTCCCCTTCCCCTGGTCCTGACTCCAAAGTATCTATGGTGACAAAAGTCATGGCAGGCCTGGTGTCAAGGTACTTTGTATGTGCTGCAGGTAGGGCCCATTGAAGTGTACTCATGGCAAAGGACAGGTAGCTTCTAACCATCCATCCTGTCAAGAGGAACCTCTCTCCTCACACCTAGGTTTCCTTTGTCTCAATGTCTCGAAGTGATACGCAAACCCCAATAGCAGAACCATTCACAATCATGTGACCCACATCACTGGCAGGAAGACACAGTTGGTTGGGAAATGAAAATGCCAGCTTTCTAAAAGAGGCTCCAATAACAACCGAGAGAGCCTGTTAGAATTATTGCCCCCAAAAGAGAAACAAGACCGAATCACATGTGTTAACACTTACTGTACACAGTCTAACAAGATCCAGAAGATCATTAAAAACACCGGGGGATCCGGAATACGGGAACTGACAAACTCCCTCCACCTCTGTTCGCTTTTAAGTGAGGACAGAATCTGAAGGACCAATTGGTCCATACAACACCAAAGGCTAAGGTTTCCAGAACAGTGGGCACACTGTGGGATATGCCAGCAGTTATAGGCCACCATCCCTGTGGAAACTGTGCAGCTTGTCCCCAAACCTCTAGAACAACAAGCATCGATATAGGTACTGCACGTCCCTGGGAACAGCGACATTTTACAAACTGTAATAGTCAGAACCTTGTGTATCTTATAACCTACCTCTGCAATATGAAATATGTAGGGATGACAACACGAAAAATTAAGATTCATATTTCTGAACATAAGAGCTCAATCAGATGTCAGAAGCAGGCGACGAGGCTGACAAATCATTTTCTAGAAGCAGGGCACAAACCCACTGAAATGAAATGGACAGTAATAGAGCAGTCGCTGATTCCCACCCATGTAACAGATGTTAACAAATTCCTGTTAAAAAAAGAGCAGAAATGGGTGTAAAAACTGAATTCAGACAAGAATGGACTTAACGAGGACATCCCTTGGATGTCACTATGAGATACTGAAAAAGTCACGAACCACATTTATTCAGACTAATTAGGGATGCATAAGTCATGTGAACTAATATGGTGTTTGAAGATGAAACAAAGTGGTAGTACATCTAAAAGCCATATAGAGATAGATGTCAACCTGACCTACACTGTATTTGACCCAGGAGTTCTCAGTACATTTAAAAGTCATATAGAGATAGATGTTAACCCGACCTATAATGTATTGCTTGAAGCAATGTTTAAATGTACATTATATGCTAATACCAACTAACATGGCCCCTGAAAAAACATCTAAAACACATATATATGTAAGTGTTTGCCATTGGAGGGTAGGACCAACAAACGTTTGCACATAAATATGAGAGAATGTTACCTGTCTCTATGGATCTTTTTTATAGACCTTCACTACTTTGAATATTATTAGTGCAAATTAGAATATTCGTAAAGCCCTTTAGCCACTCTATAATTGACAAAAGAGTGTAGAACATATTGCGGGCAAATGCTGTAGTGTACAAATCGAACAACCAAAATGAAGAATTAACCTCCTTTTTAAAGAAAAGAACAAACAGGAGCAATGCAGCTGAGCATAAATACTTTATCTCTCTCCTTTTCAAGTGGTTTATGAATTAAGAGAACAAACACTCCGATTCCCATTTCTCTATCAAATATTTCCACTCTTTATTTATATAGAGAATAGACACGCCTTTTCAATAAACTCTATCGGAAACAGGGTTGGTTTCGAGTCTCTGTATGAGACGATGCCTGTGTTTTTAAGCCTCTTTTCCAAAACAAACTTTATTAAAGGATGGCCGAGAATGAGTCCCAGACTCCATTTCCCATCAATCCGTGGTGTGTGCGCGCAAGGAGACGACGCACGGCACGTTAATTGCGCAATGCATCTATGTGGATATAGGCGCAGGGCTTACTTCCGGTTGGCACCTTCCCAAGACAGCTCAGAAGGACGCCAGGGGTACCGACCGGAAGGTAAGCTTGCGTGATACAACTTAGCCCTGTATGCTCGTGTTGCTCCTTCGGAGCAATACACTTACGAGAGACGCGTGGCATACAACTATTTGTTTTGTTTGTAACTATATGCTCATCGTAAGCTCTACGCATGCGCAGTACTCGGCTTGGAGTCACATCCAAACATGAATGAAGCGTTGTTGAAAAACTGAGAGAAGGAGCTCGTCTCCGTGAATGCTAAAAACAATTTAAAACATACGGGTCGTTTACACGCCTGAATACCAGCACAACGTAATTACGATGGAAATCCTAACGCTACCGTTTTTTGGTTTAGATAAATCCATTGCACGAACATGGAGATCTAGGTTCCTTTAAGAATAAATGGGTTTACATTAGTGAACAGAGTACCTTTTGATTTAGCCCGGCTTTTCACTGAGTAAAGAAAATCAAGGTTTTGTAATTAAGATCATACATAACAATGTCTAATAATGCTAACGATTGGTACGCTGTATTGGTGATGTGAGTAGTGCTACGATAATAGTGTAACCAGTTGGTCATATTAAACGCCTTTTTATGACATTCTTGCCTCTAGAGCGGTGCTCCATTGACCTGCGCTGTGGCCAGGTGAGGTGGAGATTTTCTCTCCTGCCATGTAGGTAAGTGAGAGCTTATACTCTACCCATCAGAGAGTATTTGTGCAATCTTTGAATGCACAAGAGAATAAAATTATTTATCTCAAGCCAAATTACCATATGAATTTTAACTAATCCTATATTAATGTTTGGTTGTGTGTCTTTCTACGTTTTTGTTTGTGTGTTTCCTGATCATCTATCAAAAGAAGCCGGAGAATGATGACATACATAATACCCAGGTGAAAAATATCTGTTCTATTTATTTTTATCACTTAGAGTAGTAGTAATATTGGTCCTGATGAAGCAGCAGGATACCCTTTGTGATCCACAGAGTCTGCAGAAACATGTAGACCTTACAAATTAAGCAGCAGTTATTTGCTAAAGCTACTGTTGTGTTGCTCTTTTTATTGATTTGGGAGTAAAGAGGTGCCTTATTAAAGTGTTCTTTTTTCCTCTTCACGTTCCAATTTTAAGTCACATTCAGCACTTTTTCACTTCACCACTCTTATACACTGCTCTACGGTTGTCACGCTACACCAAGGTATATCATAGCTCACACTGGGCTACATTAGCCAGATAGGTTGTTTTCCATCTTTCCTACCCACAGTGGGTAGAGAACAATTTTTTACCTTCTGGTTGAGAAGGATCCCAGATGATGAACAGGGCGGTATCGATCGACAAGGGTATTTTTCCAACAAAGAAGGAATACCCATTTATTAAAACACCTACAGATGTTATGTAGCTCTTTCCAGACACGTAGTTAGTCCATTCTTTTTGTGTGACCCACTGCTACATTTTGTGTATTTAGCTTTCTAAAAGTGCCATTTTCAAAATTGTTCCTTAAAATCCGACTTTAACATTAAAGAGGAATTTAAATTACAATTAATTTTGAGTGCAAAGATAATTCCTCTATCCGCTTCCAATCTGAAGTCAGAACATAATAAATGCAATAAGGTAAACTAGTGTTAGAATACAGAAGAGATTAAAAAGCACATACCCTATGTTTTAAATAAATGCACCATGCCCTATAAGTCTTTAGGGCCTGCTTTAGGCATGGCTTAGGAGTATAAAAAGAAGTAGGGTTAGGCCTGGCAAAAGGATTATTTTACCAGGTTTGAATGGCAGTTTAAAACTGCACTACAGGCTGCAGTGGCAGGCCTGAGACAATATTTACAGGGCTACTTTAGTAGCTGGCACTATGGATGCTGCTGCTGACCAGTAGCATTTCATGTACATGCCCTGGGTACATGTAGTACCATTTACCAGTGATGTACATGTGAACTGAATGCTCCAATTGGGTGTAGACTAATTTTTGACTTGTTTTAGGGAAGGAGCATTAGCACTTTACCACTAATTAGCTAGAAAAATGTTCACAGAGTCCTAAAAACCAACAAAACAGGTTCAGAAAATTAGGGAAAAGGAAGATAAACATCTGAAGTGACCCTGCAGGGAGGGCCAGGTCCCACACCCAGCGTGAAATTATTTGGAAATAATAATCATTACTAAGACATGATACACCTACTCCAGCTTGGTAACAATTATGTTATTGTGATTCGTTTTAAACTTGGGGATGCATGTCATATAATCTACAGTGGAAAAACATTTCTGACATCAGTTGGTATCCCAATGGATTCTACCATTCAAATAGGATGAGAGCTATTCTCAACATTTTTACACAGGCCCTGATTTCATAATGGCTCACATTAATTTTGTCCGCTAAAACGTAGAGAAATGTATTCATGGAAAATACTGTACATTCCTACATTTACTGCAAACGATAGGGAAAAATATGCAGTATTCTAGCCTCACCTGACTTTTTAAATGAGCGAACTCAGACGAGGGATGTAATAGCAGCTATTTCAGGTGTATCTAATACTTTATTAACCCACATGGTAGAAACCCAACTATTCAAAACAAATTCTGATTGGGATACCACAGGGCTTTCCTCCCCTTCCCACTAGTAATGGAAATATCTGCCAAATAGACTAGATGTAAAGGGATAGCAGCTTGTGATTGCTTTCAGCATCCATTAGTACCCATATGTCCCTCACATACTTGCAAAAATAAATATTCATCGGTATATTGTATATCAGATATTTAGAGGTTATCACCAAGAGGTCAATCTAGAATCTTCTAGATTCTATTGAACTGGTCCTTGTTATGGGTGCCAATGGAATGGAAACCCCAA
Source organism: Lissotriton vulgaris (assembly GCF_964263255.1). NCBI lineage: Eukaryota > Metazoa > Chordata > Amphibia > Caudata > Salamandridae > Lissotriton > Lissotriton vulgaris. Next base: position 661,668,318 of record NC_141694.1, read on the forward strand.
GCTATTGTTCAACACACAAGCACCCTGCAATTGTGTGAAGGACTTTGGTGGACCGAGAGTGCAAACGGGGAAATAGGTCTGTCTTGAGGATCATGGGATGCTGCTGCAAGGAGACCTACTATCGGGAGACTGTCAAGGGTTGAACAGACCTTCAGAGTCAGCAGCATTCGAGGAAGAAAAAGCAGACATACTTAGGGCTATGGGGAAACAACCAAAAAGTATTATACGAAACCTTGCAGGTCAGAAGACCATACTGGAGTACGCCTGATGGCTGGTGCTCACCACCAGAAGCACAATAGAGTAATACTTGTTTGAAATCAGCTAGCTGGGGCAGTGATATTTCAACAAGTCAAAGTCATTTGTGTGTGATGCTGAAGTCACCACAGCCGGTGCCCTTGGGCTTAGGGGAATTGAGTGCGTCAGCTGACCCCAAGTAGGATAATTTCAGCACTGTAAGAAGCATGTGGTCAGTTCGGGCTCCCTCCCACAAAACAAAGAGTGTTGTGACATTATTTGTTTTTTACTTCCACCCATTACAGGTTCAGACAATTAAATTACACTTTACCTCCTGGAATCCTGGGAAGCCCTCAGGCCTGTCCTTTGTTACTGCAAGGAAGGGTATTCCCAGGCCACCACGCGCAGCCCTACTCCCTGCTTACTCATCACACTTGGTAATCAGAGTACAGGGAGAGTAGGAGGGAAGCATGTTCCCCACCTGATCTCCAAGATGAGTTCCCAGCACAGGAGAGAGAAGTCAGTCCATGCTGAATGGTCCTGCCCTTGAGGTGTCTGGGTGCCCAAACTGTTTTTGTAAAAAAGGAAGAAGAAATCTTCGGCATTCTATGGTCACATGAAAGGCATTGCTGTGGGCCACATGCATGCCCTAGATTACCACGAGGCTGCTGTAGAATTTCCATAATTCTTGTTGGGGTGCCTTAGAAGGGCAGAGGCAACACTAAATGTCTTTTAGTAGTGGGTGTGGCTTCTAGGAGAAGTCCAGGCCATGACCACATCCTTATGTAAATTGTGTGCTAAACAGACACCATAACCTGACTTTAGTGACTCGGGGAGAGGGTCAGGCCATTTTTGAGGGCTCTAGGGCTGGATTTTTGCACCAAAGTCAAATGCTCCAAAACAGCAGCCGCCAACCAGGTCCCTGCCCTAAGAAGGCTCTCAAAGGAGTGGGGTTAAAACACAATGAACAATCTCCCCGTGGAAAAGCCACCAGCGAATCGATCACTGGAGCTTTTTAAAGAACCTTGTCAAACAGAGTAATTGTCACTTCTAGATCATTGGGTTCTTTGTTCTAAAATATGTTGGGAATTAGTTCTTTCAAATTACAGTTCCCTATATGCCAACTCTATAGTAGTTTGTGGGCTGGTGTACTGCTTTCAATTTTAACATGTTTAGAACACTTTTTTCAAGGCTGACATCTTTGAATAGTAACTTTTAATCAATTTGTCGCTCTGTTTTTAAATATTGATTTTCGAAGATTTTCGTTCCTTCCCTGTACATATTGCATTGATTTATAATGCCTATTACAAGATATCATTTAAAACCATACATTTTGTAATAATGAATTCTCTCTTTAGTTTCATTAAAAAACTGTTATATTCTGCTATGGGTGTAATTTTTTCTGTGTATTTTTTATATTAGGATCCAACCTTACCCAGTAATACTCATCTTTGGGTGTAACATCCTGAGATGTTGCTGCTGGGAAGAAAGATGAAGATATCGGTTGTTTAAATGGACACCATGAGAGGTCTGACACATTCGGTGGGCAGTGAGTGCCTTACTCAGCCACGCCACTAAGGATGAATAATTTCTGCTCGTCTGGCAATTTTGTGATTCAGCACAAGTTGGAGATACATGACAACCGTAAAGCTTTATGGAACAACACATGTATCCGAATAGCGGATCTATCAGATTAGATTCTTCAGGACACAGGAAGTCATGTCGATCTCAGGTTTTACCTGTGATGAACGTGACAATGCTCTTTAACTCTTCATGGGACAGTTGCAATCCTGAGCAACTGTAGGGACAGACCTTGGTGTGCTCTCACTTTTTTGTAGCTATCGGTTACCAATTCAACATCTCATGCTTTCCCAAGATGGTTACAAGCTGTTTGACTGGGCCAGAATCACTTAGGGCCATATGTATCAAGCCGTTTTTGAATTGCAAAGGCAGAAATTCGCAGAATTTCGGCCTTTGCGACTCGCAAACGGCCGTTTTGCACGTTTTGGAATGTATGAAACATTCCCAAAATAAGGAATTGCAAACTTGTGCGATTCCTTATTTTTCCATAGCATTTAGGGAATCGCAAATTTCCGATTCCTTAAATGCTATGTATGTAGCAATTTTAGCTTGCAAATTTTTTTTAAGAATTCGCAAATTACCACCAACTTTCAGTTGATGGTAACTTGCAAATTCTTCCAGAAATGCACAAATTGGCATTTTTAAAGGTGGCATATGAGGCACACACATGCCCATAGGGCATGTATGTGCGCCATATGCACACACATGTTCTTTTCAGGGGTGCAGCAGGGTGTCTTTGAGACACCCCTGCACCCTTGCAATAATTCTCAAATTGCGATTAGCAAATTGCGAATTCGCAATTTGACAATTATTTTGCATTCATTCCTATGGGCCTCCTGGCCCATAGGAATGCATTGGAAATGATTCCTTAATTGCGAATTTGCAAAATGCAAATTCGCAAATAAGGAAGCTTAAGGAACAAAAGCGATTTTGTTCATACATACCATTTTGCATTTCCTAAATAGCGATTCCTTAAAATTCGCTATTTAGGAAATGCAAAATAGTTTGATGATACATATGGCCCCAACTGAAAGTTGGTGGTAATTTGCGAATTCTTAAACAAAATTGGCAAGCTAAAATTGCTACATACATAGCATTTAAGGAATCACAAATTTGCGATTCCCTAAATGCTATAGAAAAATAAGGAATCGCACAAGTTTGCAATTCCTTATTTTGGGAATGTTTCATACATTCCAAAACATGCAAAACGGCTGTTTGCGAGTCGCAAAGGCCAAAATTCTGCGAATTTCGGCCTTTGCGATTCAAAAACGGCTTGATACATGTGGCCCTTTGTTCATACATACCATTTTCCATTTCCTAAATAGCGATTCCTTAAAATTCGCTACTTAGGAAATGCAAAATAGTTTGATGATACATATGGCCCTTAAACGCGATACACGTGTAAGGAGTCGAAGTACTTTCTGCATATGGTGTGTGCTAGTTATTGCAGGCACTGGCTAATATAACCATGGTTGCATGGTAGCATGGTCACCAATGCTAAGGACACCAATGTTATCCAATGGCACTTGCATTGGGTTGACTGTATTCTTTACAGTCGGTGACAGAGTCACATGACTATAGGAGGATGGGCATTTTTTAATGTAAAGGCACTTAAGGAGCACCACCAACCAGCATGACATAATACACCCTGTGCCTCATTTCTAGTGCCACACAGCACTGCGTGTCATTTGCGCGGCAGGCTTCACAGCTACTGCGACAAGGCTCCTGCTGCCTTACAGAGCCACAGTCAGAGCAGATGGTTAAATTCTGTCGCCATTTCCTTGTCACATTAAGAAAATGACAAGCAGGCGACCCAACCTTTTCTTGACAGCAGCATTTGTAGGCTTGTGCTTGACTTGTCACGAGCACGGTGAGGGTTTCAGTTTGAGGACGCTTGATACTGCTGTCTTGTCGTGTTTTCATTGAGTCTAATGATGCGGCAGCCACCTCTCAGAGCACACGGTGACATCTGTGACATCCTCAGACATACCGCTTCACCGAAAGGAAAACCAACAACATTGGTACATAAAGAGCTTTTCAGAGATCTGAAAATCCGTGTCAATTCAATGCAATTCAAAAGACCTTTATTCGAATTTCATAAAATCCATAAAAGTACACAATAAAAACATTCATTTGTACATTAAAAAAACAGATGTAAGATAATAAATTTAAAAAACTGAAGCATTTCTTATGGGGCAAGTAAACAATTTAAGGAGGGCTTTCCATGGTTTTGCGTGCACATGTAATAATTCTCAAGAAAGTGCTAGTGCGGAAAATTAATTCATCTGTATCCAGGGACAACAACATTGCATAGGATTCCCCTAATGAAAGGGGTCTGTGTTTTCTAAAATACGGAGTTAAAAACCAATTAATATATTTTAAGTAAAATTTACAGAAGAATAGAAAATGCAAATCATTCTGTCATTCTTTTTTTATAAAAGAGATTTTTTTGTACGACTAAGGCATACTGTGATACAGCTGTTCAATTTTAATGGTTGCTTTGACTCTGTGGCCCCCCTATCTAATAATTATTCATAGGGCCCTGCTTTGAGCCATGATAGTTATGCATCTGCTCCTTTCCTCTCCTTGTGCCCTGGTGTTCCATAATTTGTTGGTGTGTTCTGACAGGAATCTTCAACTTTTGACTTGTACCTTCTGGTAATGCACCAGCCATCATGGCTAATTCACCTCTGACCCTTTGTTACTGTCTCGCGTTCAGACATATCATCGTGATGAGGCCTGTGGGGGCCGTAAATTGTGCAAGGCCGTGTTCAGTTCTGCAGAAGCTAGCTGCGGTCTGATGGATGAGAGGAATCAGTATGTCAGCTTGGTTGAGACACAAGGCAAATATTGTTTTAATGATTAGGCAATGATGTAACTAGCTGCGTGTGGCCCCGGGTTTTCATTTTCTGACTGCCTTGTGTCTTTCTTCGTTATTTCAGCTGCCCAGAGTTGACAGAAGTTAGTTCATTTCTACAAGGAGAGCATAAATGAAAACAAAAACTGGCAGATATTCTGACCAATTAGACTCAACTATGCCCGAGAGGCTTCAGAGGCTGTATTCTGTATTATGTAATGGGGGCAATGTCCCTGTTTGCGCTATGGCTCACCTTAAAACAGGTGCCCAGACGCAAGCAGGCTCAGTGTGCCCTATTACAATCAATACACTGCCCACAGGCGGCCGTGGCCTAACAGTTGCCCTGAGTTCAGGGCATCCTGAAAGGCGGAGCTGTTGCTTGAAGCTGCAGCTCAATCTTTTACTGTACAGGCGGCACCCACCCGCACCTCAAAGGGGTACAGAGATCCCCTGTGAGTGACTTGACCCACCTGCAAGGGAATGTCAAGGCTGGTCCCTGGGAGTCCCTTTCCCACTTCCAGGATGCTGCCCTCTAGGGGTGCACTGACAGTATACTCTGGGGCAGATTTATGACGACTGGCTAATCCCTGCAAATCAGCCGAGATGCGCCAGATAAGATGCGTCATGCACGTTTACCCTTGCGGCGCATCATGGTGCAAGGATAAACAGATGCGTGACGCATCTCCAGTCGGAAGGGTGGCTCATTGTTGGAGTCGTGTCGCAAGCGCAATGCAACTCTAGCAATGCTCGTGGCCTGCCCATACACAACGTGGTGCATCAAGCCTTACGCCTGCTTCAAGCAGGCGCAAGTTTTGACGCAGCAGCGTCGGAAAAGTGACTGAGTGAAATCTTGTAGATTTCACTCAGGCACTTTTCCGAGGCGTTCCTGATCAGGAACGCCCACCCTGCGCCGGAATGTCCACATGAAACCTGATGCATGTTTCGTGTGACGCAGGGCTTTACAACATGACGCATCTCCCTAGATGTGTCACGTTGTAAATCCATCGCAGCATGGTGCTAGCTTTACGCCACGGCTGCGTCACAGAAGTGACGCAATGGCGGCTTAAAAGTGGCACACGGGGCTTGTAAATCTGCCCCCAAGTTTTTATGACGCACTGTCAGTGAACCTCCTGAAGGCCTCTTGGCTGCAGCGCCCACATGCATAATACACGGGGGCACATAGGGAGTGTTTACCTCATTGCAAGGGTCCACACTTCCATGCAAATGAGCTAAAACCCCTTAAGAGAGTTCTAGTGCTATATGTGTGCCAACACTATCTGCATTACAGAACAGGCCTCAAAAGCATCTGAGTCCCCTTCAGAAATATTACAATACTACAGGAGAACCGAAAAGACCCATTCAGCCCAAAGGATGTAATACAGCTCGTGGTACCTACATATTATCCACATGTGTACGCTTCTGATCATAGTTTTGTATCATCTTAAAAGTGAAAGGAGTGAAATACACATATTACCAAAAGAGAAATATCAATTAATATTGAAACAAGAAAACTATTACAATAGTAGAAACCAACATAAATACAGCATTTGTGATGGCAGTGTGATGCAATTCAGCACATGTAGAAGTCTGTGTTTAATTATGGAAATATGGTTTTCAAATACCAGTAGATTTAATCAGCCTTCCATTCCACTGAGATCAATAAAACAAGCATTGCCAAAGCAAATAGGGATGATGTTTTGATACGGAAAATGCCTTTATAATAGGGTAACGTTTCCCTACAAAGAAAATTGTTAGATCTGACATGCTTTTGGTAGGGTTTCCTAAAGGTTTTGCTTTTTCGTCAAGGGTTTTGCTGATTCTCTTTTAGTGGACTTAGGGCTCTGGGCAATTTCCCACTGTAAATGCAGTGTGACAGTGTGCGTACCTTTCCTACACGCATTAGGAAGTGGTGTTTACCTAATGTTTTTAAACATGCCTTCAACCTGCCATTGCAGTCCGGTGGGCAGGCACTTGCATCTATGAGATTTTTTAAACACGTGTCAAGCCTGCCATTGCAGGCCTGCATGTGGGTAATTAAACGTTTGCTTAGGTTGGCCTTTCTAAACCACTGGCCAATACTGAGGGGACCTTTCCCTACCACTAGGGCACCCCTGAGGTAAAGTTTTAAGGGGTAAAACCAGTGGTAGGTGAACGGCAGGACAGGTAGACTTGTTTTTTCCCTGCCCCATGTAGTGAAGAAGACTTAAGTGTGTTTTTACTACCTATGAGGTTTGCTCTTTATTAAAACGAAGTATAGAAGCTCAGACATGTCTTGTAGATGATTATAGTAGATTTATTCCTGTAGTAATCTTTCAGGTTCCCAGTTACAAAGATCTACAGTAATGCCTGGAAATGCCCCATCAGGAGCAGGATCCTCTCTGCTCAGCCCATCACACCAACTGATTCTCTGCTACATACAAACCAACCTCAACATTCCAAGTGACCTCACCACAGGCTGAGCAGAAAGGCAGAGAACCACAGTGGAGAGACCGCATTAGTAATAAGCACATTACAACACATCTCCCCCTTTAATAATCAAAACATTCAAAAGAAACAGAAGAAGATAAAAATCAAGAAATAGAAGAAGATAAAATACACAAGTCTGGAAAGAAAATACAAAAGCCCAAGTCTGGAAAGAGAATACACAAGTTAGGAATAGAAGAAGATAACTTACAGACAATACAGAAGTCAGGAAAAGAAGAATGCAATAAAACAATATATAACACATCCATCTCCCTTAATAACAATCATAAACACAAAAATGTATCAAGATGATAATCACACTTTTGATCAGAAGGAAGAATGCATTAATAACAATATATACACATCCTTCCCCATTGATAATGACCATAAACACAAAAATGCATCAAGATGGTAAACACACTTTTGACAGGGAGAAGAAGAGGACGCACCACCAAAACATTGTAATACATCCTTACATCCTCCTCCTTGAAAATGATCAAAAACTTAAAATAGCAAAAAAACAAAACCGCACCAATTTCCTAAAGTGCCGCACAAATCACAAAAAACAAAGGTAATAGCAAAACTGATAGGGGAAGTTACACTACACCAGAAGTAACCCCCCACGTGTGTACCCATCACACACAGTCTAAGTAATGTGTATATATAACACAAGGCAAACCAGGAAATCTAGGGTGTCCCTTAACCCAAAACAAAACTAGGGTATCCTTTAAACCCAAAACACTCTTGAATCATACTATGAGTACCAATAAACTCCAGAAATCCCCAAAAAACTAAGGGTAAAACAAAACTGATAGAAGTTACACTACGCTAGAGGTAACCCATCACGTGTGTACCCGCCACACACAGACCGAAAAATACTCTACATGTGCATCTATAACGCACAGTCCAAAATTTTCTCCAAAGATACTCTCAAAAACCAGCCTCAAAATAAAAGAAAACAATTAGCAATTATGCGATACACAACATCGCAAACACACACCAATCCCCCAAACCCTTCCAAGTGAGAATAAAACAGGAACACTGCACTCCCAACAAACCCATACTTCAACCTGGGAAGAAATATTCCTAAGCACTTTAAAACAAATAAATAAAGGAAAGACTTGAGCTCCGGTGAGCGGTCTCTCACCCGGGTTCTCCGTGCCCAGCTCTCCACTGTGAAACAGTCTACTTGGAAAGCCAAAAATGTCGTTGTTGTTGTGCTCTTTGTCCAGCCGATACTAGTCATGTTAAACTTGTCGCCCAAATGTTGTTGTAGCTGCACATAAGGAAAACAAGCCACGGGAGACAGATGATCTGTATAATGCAACTTCCCTGGATGCAATTCCATAACAGGTCATGAGGATGCGAACTGCAGCTGAACATAACTCTGCAACGTTCCCAAATCTGAGGAAATAACGTGGCTGGCAGAGCGTTAAAAACATGGTTGGCAAAATAAAATATGAATCTGTAATCAAGTTCACCACACCAAAAATGGCGGCACGTAACAGGCGTCGCACCGGGTGGCACTCGGCACGCCTGTGCTGGAAAAACCATTAAAGAATGCAGCAGCTAATCTCTGACATCAGAAAGGCCTTCACGCGATAGACAGCAGGTAAGACTAATGGGCATTGCTTGGCATGCATAGATTAACAAACAGTTAAACTGTCAAGTCTTGCGCAGTGAAAATAAAATGACAATAGATTAATGAAATGTTGAAAATGCAATACTCAGCACATTGGGACAGGCTCTCCGCACATCTTGACTTCAACACAGAGAGTCTGAAAACATCGAAAGTGCGCAGCACTGACAAAATACAACAGGCTCATCGCATATCTTCGCTTTCAGGCAGAGAGTCTGACAATATCCACTATGCGCCGCTCCCAATAAACTGTAACAGACTCAGTAAGTGAAAAGAAAAAAAAATAATGACATGGGCTGCGTGCAGTAGATGACTTGGGCTGCTCTCCTTAAATCCGATTTCCATTAAAATTACATAAAAGGCTCACGAGGCTAAAAACTGTCTGTTCACAATGACTCGAACAACACTATGAGAGTAGGTAATTAACTCACATTCCACACGTTTTCTTTAGTCAGAAACCGAGCACAGCTGTCACCATAAATCTGCAACCTCCGGACTAGATTTCACATGCAGGGTCTGTAATAGATCACAACAGAGCGCTCCTTCTCATTAAGCACGAAGGCAAAAATGTAATGGTTCTCAGCACAGCTCAAGGAAATCTTTAAAACGCAAGCCAAAAACTGTCCCAAATCTGTAATTAAATAGTCTAATACTGGGAAGGAACTGGCACCTTGCGTTGAGGGCGACCGTTGACAGGGTCACTGGTGGGGCATTAGGGTGCCAAGTTTCATCTAATCCATGAGTTTCAATCCACTTACTTGAGTCCTTTAAGTCCTATAATTTTCCAATCAGTAGGAAATTCTGTAAATCGTTGCTTCTTCTAAATGGGCTTCTTCTACTTCAGGTTCTTAAGTCAAGTCCATCCAAGGTAGCTCAGGTAGGCTCTTTTTAAATCGTCGCCAGTGTTAAAACGAAGTATAGAAGCTCAGACATGTCTTGTAGATGATTATAGTAGATTTATTCTTGTAGTAATCTTTCAGGTTCCCAGTTACAAGAAGATGTTCAGATCCATGGTAATGACCCACCAGGAGCAGGGTCCTCTCTGCTCAGCCCATCACACCAACTGAAACTCTCTTCATACAAAGCAACCCCAACATTCCATGTGACATCACCACACGCTGAGCAGACAGGCAGAGAACCATAGTGGGGAGACTGCATTGGCAATAAGCACATTACAACGCATCTCCCCCTTAATAATTAAACATTCAAAGGAATAGAAGAAGATGAGAATGCGTTAGTAAATACAATTTCCCATCCTCGTCGCCAGTGTTAAAACGAAGTATAGAAGCTCAGACATGTCTTGTAGATGATTATAGTAGATTTATTCTTGTAGTAATCTTTCAGTTTCCCAGTTGCAAAGATCTGCAGTAATGCCTGGAAATGCCCCATCAGGAGCAGGATACTCTCTGCTCAGCCCATCACACCAACTGATTTTCTGCTACATACAAACCAACCTCAACATTCCAAGTGACCTCACCACAGGCTGAGCAGAAAGGCAGAGAACCACAGTGGAGAGACTGCATTAGTAATAAGCACATTACAACACATCTCCCCCTTTAATAATCAAAACATTCAAAAGAAACAGAAGAAGATAAAAATCAAGAAATAGAAGAAGATAAAATACACGAGTCTGGAAAGAAAATACAAAAGCACAAGTCTGGAAAGAGAATACACATGTTAGGAATAGAAGAAGATAAAATACAGAAAATAAAGAAGTCAGGAAAAGAAGAATGCATTAAAACAATATATAACACATCCTTCCCCCTTAATAACGATCATAAACACAAAAATGTATCAAGATGATAATCACACTTTTGATCAGAAGGAAGAATGCATTAATAACAATATATACACATCCTTCCCCATTGATAACGATCATAAACACAAAAATGCATCAAGATGGTAAACACACTTTTGACAGGGAGAAGAAAAGGACGCACCACCAAAACATTGTAATACATCCTTACATACTTCTCCTTGAAAATGATCAAATACAAAAATAGCAAAAAAACAAAACCGCTCCAATTTCCTAAAGTGCTGCACAAATCCCAAAAAACAAAGGTAATAGCAAAACTGATAGGGGAAGTTACACTACACCAGAAGTAACCCCCCCACGTGTGTACCCGTCACACACAGTCTAAGTAATGTGCATATATAACACAAGGCAAACCAGAAAATCTAGGGTATCCCTTAACCCAAAACAAAACTAGGGTATCCTTTAAACCCAAAACACTCTTGAATCATACTATGAGTACCAATAAACTCCAGAAATCCCCCAAAAAATAAGTGTAAAACAAAACTGATAGAAGTTACACTACGCTAGAGGTAACCCATCACGTGTGTACCCGTCACACACAGACCGAAAAATACTCTACATGTGCATCTATAAGGCACAGTCGAAAATTTTCTCCAAAGATACTCTCAAAAACCAGCCTCAAAATAAAAGAAAACAATTAGCAATTATGAGATACACAACATCGCAAACACACACCAATCCCCAAAACCCTTCCAAGTGAGAATAAAACAGGAACACTGCACTCCCAACAAACCCATACTTCAACCTGGGAAGAAATATTCCTAAGCACTTTAAAACAAATAAATAAATGAAAGACTTGAGCTCCGGTGAGCGGTCTCTCACCCGGGTTCTCCGTGCCCAGCTCTCCACTGTGAAACAGTCTACTTGGAAAGTCAAAAATTTCGTTGTTGTTGTGCTCTTTGTCCAGCCGATACTAGTCATGTTAAACTTGACGCCCAAATGTTGTTGTAGCTGCACTTAAGGAAAACAAGCCACGAGAGACAGACAATCTGTATAATGCAACTTCCCTGGACACAATTCCATAACAGGTCATGAGGATGTGAACTGCAGCTGAACATAACTGCAACGTTCCCAAATCTGAGGAAATAACGTGGCTGGCAGAGCGTTAAAAATGTGGTTGGCAAAATAAACTATGAATCTGTAATCAAGTTCACCACACCAAAAATGGCGGCACGTAACAGGCGTCGCACCGGGTGGCACTCGGCACACCTCAGCTGGAAAAAACATTAAAGAATGCAGCAGCAAATCTCCTTCGTCAGAAAGGCCTTGATGCGATAGACAGCAAGTAAGACTAATGGGCATTGCTTGGCACGCGCATAGATTAACAAACAGTTAAACTTTCAAGTCTTGCGCAGTGAAAATAAAATGACAATAGATTAATGAAATGTTGAAAATACAATACTCAGCACATTGGGACAGGCTCTCAGCACATCTTGACTTCAATACAGAGAGTCTGAAAACATCGACTGTGCGCAGCACTGACAAATTACAACAGGCTCATTGCATATCTTCGCCTTCAGGCAGAGAGTCTTACAATATCCACTATGCGCCGCTCCCAATAAACTGTAACAGACTCAGTAAGTGAAAAGAAGAAAAAAAATAATGACATGGGCTGCGTGCAGTAGATGACTTGGGCTGCTCTCCTTAAATCCGATTTCCATTAAAATTACATAAAAGGCTCACGAGGCTAAAAACTGTCTGTTCACAATGACTCGAACAACACCATGAGAGTAGTAATTAACTCACATTCCACACATGTTTTCTTTAGTCAGAAACCAAGCACAGCTGTCACCATAAATCTGCAACCTCCGGACTAGATTTCACATGCAGGGTCTGTAATAGAGCACAACAGAACGCTCCTTCTCATTAAGCATGATGGCAAAAATGTAATGGTTCTCAGCACAGCTCAAGCAAATCTTTAAAACGCAAGCCAAAAACTGTCCCAAATCTGTAATTAAATAGTCTAATACTGGGAAGGAACTGGCACCTTGCGTTGAGGGCGACCGTTGACAGGGTCACTGGTGGGGCATTAGGGTGCCAAGTTTCATCTAATCCATGAGTTTCAATCCACTTACTTGAGTCCTTTAAGTCCTATAATTTTCCAATCAGTAGGAAATTCTGTAAATCGTTGCTTCTTCTACATGGGCTTCTTCTACTTCAGTTTCTTAAGTCAAGTCCATCCAAGGTAGCTCAGGTAGGTTCTTTTTAAATCGTCGCCAGTGTTAAAACGAAGTATAGAAGCTCAGACATGTCTTGTAGATGATTATAGTAGATTTATTCTTGTAGTAATCTTTCAGGTTCCCAGTTACAAGAAGATGTTCAGATCCATGGTAATGACCCACCAGGAGCAGGGTCCTCTCTGCTCAGCCCATCACACCAACTGAAACTCTCTTCATACAAAGCAACCCCAACATTCTATGTGACATCACCACACGCTGAGCAGACAAACAGAGAACCATAGTGGGGAGACTGTATTGGCAATAAGCACATTACAACACATCTCCCCTTTAATAATTAAACATTCAAAGGAATAGAAGAAGAGGAGAATGCATTAATAAATACAATTTCCCATCCTCATCGGCAGTGTTAAAACGAAGTATAGAAGCTCAGACATGTCTTGTAGATGATTATAGTGGATTTATTCTTGTAGTAATCTTTCAGGTTCCCAGTTACAAAGATCTACCGTAATGCCTGGAAATGCCCCACCAGGAGCAGGATCCTCTCTGCTCAGCCCATCACACCAACTGATTCTCTGCTACATACAAACCAACCTCAACATTCCAAGTGATCTCACCACAGGCTGAGCATAAAGGCAGAGAATCACAGTGGAGAGACCGCATTAGTAATAAGCACATTACAACACTCTTCCCATAGATTAACATGAGGGAATGGCTGAGATTACTTCCAGCTGTGTTAGACTTGGCATCTTTTGCATGGTTTCACGTGACTTTTTGCCTCTACCTCCTTTATTTTTGATGCTGTTCTGGATTTTGTTTTTGCTGGCTTAGATGCTTTGGGCACTGATTGTGGCACCCACATGAGTAGCCCTGAAAGGGTATCTCAGACCTGCCACTGCATTTTCTGCAGGCAGTTTTAAACTGCCATGTCGACCTGGAAGTGCACCCACTTGCAAGGCCCTAACCTTCACTTTTCTTACATGTAGGACACCCCTATGGTAGGCCCAAGATACCCCCATGGGCAGGGTGCTGTGTATGTGAGAGGTAAAACATGTACTGGTGTGTGTGTGACATGTGCTGATGGTGAAATGCTGCCAATTTCGTTTTTCACTATTGAAAGGTTATCTGTTCCATAGGATAGAAGGGAAATACTTTGTAACATCTTACAAGTATGAATTCCTATTGGGACAAGATAGAGAAATAAAGTTTAGGCTCTCTGAAATCAGAATTTAACAACACATATTTTAGTGAAATTGTTTTTTTAAATTGTGTGTTTGAAAATGCCACTATTAGAAAGTATGCACTTTCTTGTTTAACCATTCTGTGTGCCTCTGCCTGTTTGTTGGCTGGTTTTGAAGTGACAGGGGCTGGGGATGTGCATTTACTATAGGCAGCCACTGAGGGGTTTGAGGTGTACCTGGCCCTTCCTAGATGACTCAGAGCTGAGCTAATTGGGGCTTGGCTGCATTTAGAGTGGTGGGAGGATATTTCCTTGCACCTCAATAGGGCCTGTCTACCTTGCACAAAGCTGTCTCCACCCCCTGCGGTCATACTGCACCAGTGAGGACATTACTAGTTTGGATGGGCTCAGAGATTCTTGCACAAAGAAAACAAATACAAAATGGGGTTTAAGTAGTAGACCTTAAACCTCAGAACTTTAGATCACTTCTTGACCATAGAGGAACCTTTGCCAATGAGAAGGACTGTGGGAAGGAGTACTGCCCCTTTGCTGTATGCTGTGTGGGGTTGGCCTGCAGTTGCTGTTTTTGCCAAGGAGAGTACAAAGGCTAGAACTTTGCTTTGAACCTGCTTGGAGGAGAACTCCAAGGGCCTGTGTGTTCTGGCCTCCTGTTCTGAAGTCTCAGGGCCACAAAGACTTCACCCCCAGCTTCCCTGAACTCTGCGGCTGTGAGTTCTGGCCTGCCAGGAAGTGCCTATTCTAGCTGAGGGCTCTGGAGGTTGTTCTTGCTGCTGGGAGGTGGAACAAACCCAAAGAACTGAAGAAATCAACGCATCGCTCTCCTTGCAGCTGTTTTTCCCGACGCAGCACCGTTGTGCGAGAAGAACCTCCATGCATTGCTGCGCCACTGCTGAGCAGATGCAGTGGCTTTTGTGGCTGCAAGGATTGATGCATAGTGGAGCGCCGCTTGTCACCGCCACATCGATCACCGATGCATCCTGGATTTCCACGCATCGCACCTGTGCGGCAAGTTTTCCAGACGCATCACCCGTGGTCCAGAACCGTCTTGGAATCGACGCACCAGTTCCACCAAAAGTTTGGATTTGACCAATCACTTCTCCTGCATGCAGCTGAACTGTTGCATCGCCTCCCCAAGGTCTCAGGAACTGACGCATCTCCTTGTTTCTCCACGCTTCCCATCTCTGTGTCTGTTTGGCTTTGTGAATTGTTACGCATCTACAGGTACTTTGTGTAGAATCCCGCATCCATAGTTTTCTATGGCCCCAGTTGCTTGAAACCTTTGAAAAGTCATATTTTTATTAGATGTATGTTGGATTTTTGTCATTTTGGTCTTGTTGAGTTTAGATAAAGATACTTCATTTTTCCTAAACTGATGTGGTGTCCATTTGTGGGCATATTACTTAATTTCTGTGTGTTTTGAGTACAAATCTTTACACATTGCCTTTGGGATTGGCCCGTCTGCTTGTGCCAAGTTACACAGGGGGTGAGCAGGGGTTATCTAAAGTGTGTATCCCCCTTACTGTGACTAGAAGCAAGGGTCCATATTTGGACAAAGGTACCTATCTCTGCCAACTCAAGATCCCCATTTCTAACAAGCTGCAATAGCTGCTTACAGTTGAGCAGTCGCATAATGTTTCTTTTCGTTGGATTCACAATGACAAACCCCCTCCTGTAGTAAAGAGGGATTTGTCATTAAAAGCTTAGAAATTCCACTTCTAGAAAGTGTACATTTCACTGCTGTAAAATTGTGTGTGTGCCTTTTAGTTTGACTCTAGTCCACACTGGAGGCTGGGGAAGCACTTATATGCATTGTCTATAGACAGATTTTAACATTGGGCATGTGACTGGAACAACAGACCTCTGCTATTTGAGGGTCTGGCTGGCCAGATTGGAGGACGATGTTTTTCACACTTGGCCTCTAGGAATCAGATCATGGCCCCACTAAAGATTAAAATCTGTATTTCATGGGCCCATGTCAGCCTGGACTAAAATGTAGAGGAGACATCTGTTGTTCAAAGGGAAATCCTATGACCCACCGCCAACTTCAAAGGCACACTACATTATAGCTACTGGTGCCATACTTAAGCAGGTGAGAGATACACTTGTGGGGGCGTGGGACCGTTGATGCTGGACTTGCGTGGTGTACACTGCCAGAGGAATCTGAAGTGCACAAGGAGAATCACTGCCATTGGAAGGCACCGTGCACCTTCCCTGAATAGTGGCTGGCATGTGGTGACTACCTTGCACCCTGAAGGTTTGTCTCCAAGGGATTGCCCCTGTTCTCTTGTGGAGGTCTCAGGTACATCAAAGTCCTCTGGCAAGGGACCCACACCATCTACCTGTCACACTGTGACTGGAGACAGGATTGCCTGGTGCAGAACCCCAAAAGTACTTTTGCATCTAAGCAGTGTGGCCCCTGCATTGAAGTCCCTCGATAAGCCTAAGTGTCAATCTCACCATGTCATAAATGTAAGCACATCAAAAGTATACGCACTGGTACTCAATTAGAAGTTGCAGGCTATGATGCATCTGCAGTCTAACAAAAGCACTACTTCATCACTAATCTAATGGTACCTCCAATCATACAATGTAACAATTCTGAAAATGCAATAGAAATAATGGACAGCCCATCAAAGCAATGTAAAGCATGAAAAACACACAAACTAAAGATTAACATGGGATGATCTATGTGGATACCCAAAGCCCACCAATCCACCATCTCTACCTCTATCTCTAACACGTGGTCAACATACACATACATCTACCTACATCCAGACCTCATGAGCGCCATTACTTTGGCTGCTAATGCAGGTCAGTTATCAGTCATAAAAATGCTTTAGGCATGAAAATCAAATAGGTCGTTATATTCTATACAAAGCCATACCTGTACGAGCAAAGCCAATACTCCTGGCATTTCTTTTTCATATACTTGTATTTAGACCGTATTCAGTATTCCGAAGAGATGGAAAGATGACAGCGGGAGCTTTGCAAAACAAACTGGAAAGGGATATCTATGGTTAAGCAGCTGTACTAGGTGAATCATTAATATGGATTTGCAACACATTTTTTGATTATTTTTGTTTATGTTTTGATTCCATCTAAACTATCTAGGGCTAAACCACTGACAATAAACTGCAGTGACTATTATACCCATGGGGAACATATAATTTAATTCCAGTTCCAGTCATCTTAAAATTGGACCCTCATCAAGTGAAGGGTGCTAAATCAAGGGCGATGCTTCAGTGTTGTAATTATATTACAACAATCAGTAGGAGGGTGTTGCCCCTGAGTTAGCATTTTCTAGATGATTTTATTAATTATGTGGCCAAAATTGCCACAGCTTTTTGCTGATGCTAATGGGTAAGATTTTGCCGTGCTACAATGTGCTATCACCATTTGTGCTGTGGCAATACCACACTGTTTTAAAACAAAGAAAAGTGTTAAATAGGAAAACTGCGTGCTGCACGTTTAACCTGATTACCTGTCTCCAAATACGAGTTTGAAAGTGTAGCAGAAGACCAGATGCTCTTATATTTAAATATTGCAGTATTTTACAGATTGTCTCCATTTTATGAAGAAAAAAAACATTACTACAGTTTAGCCTCTTACCTATCAGCTTTTTCCCCCTAAAAATGCATGAAACCAGCAAACTACTGATGGGTAAGATTCAAGTGGCCTAGTCTTAATTGTCTGTATTTTACTATTTTAACTCCTTTTCCTTTGTATATTGGATCTACTTTTTTAACTGTACATGTAGCAATTGTACTCGTCTTATTACTTATGTTTTAGGGACTATGTACAACGTGCCTTATCAACTTGTGAATAGAGTTGTATGCTTTATAAGTTTTTATCTTTTTAATATCGTATTGTTGTTAATTTAACCAAATGAAGAGATTATCTATTTACTGATCAGGCCAATCTTAAAACTCACCGTTGTGCCTCGGTCAAACAGTGTGATCTGCAGGCAATGCTGAGATGTTGCTAGGCACAGTATTTATTAAAAATGATCTCCTAATGTGTAGAATAGTATTTCAATTGGACCAGGTACATTTATGGATGAGCGCTTTTTGTCAAGTTAAGATTGGCAATATTGCTATTGAAATTTACTGCAAATTGGAAAGGACACAACTCGGCCTGTTACTAACGTGATGGAAAGACTATCGAAAATAATATATGTATTTCTGTTATTTGCATTTTTAATCTTGCTTGTAGGTGCAATGTTTTAACACCTCTTTTGAATGAATATAGGAAAAGGTTTACCATGTAGGCCTTAATCATTTATGATAGTTGTTCTATTTTAAAATCGGATTTATGCGTTAATTATTTGATAAGCGTCTAGGAACAGAAATATTTTTCAACGTGCACTGTAGGTGCTTATCTCTCAGAGTAATTGATAATATGTTTTTATGTGTATAATAATGTGGTGCACTGATTTGCATATGGCAAACTGGGTGTTTAAAATTGATAAATTAATGTAATTTTCTTTTTTTTCTTTCATAGAAATGTGATGTATGCCTTGGCCACAAATGTGCTGAATGTATACATTAACTCTTTGTGCTTTCTTTGGAGGAGTCAGAATGTAATCTATTTATGATTGCGACCACCAATCACCTTTTACCAAGCTATCACATGCCTAACCCTCTGTGAGATTTGGCTTGGATTATTCGTTCATTTAAACCGACCTTATATTTATAGGAATACTCACTTTTTTGCCCTTCTTTTTTTTAACCCCTTCGATGCTAATGACGAGCTCAGCTCGTCATCAGCCACGGTGGTCGTGTGCGGATGAAGAGCTGAGCTCATCAGGTAAAGCTGCCTTTTCGAAATTTCCCGCACACAGCGGGAAAAGCTGCCGCAGCGATGCGGTTAAAAATAAAACATTTCCTTTCCTCTTTTCCTGACTAACAAAGTTACAGCCCTCACACAATGAGGACAGTGGCGCCATCCTGACCCTACATTATTTTCTCTGAGTTGCTCAACATTTTAAAGGCCATCTGAGCAGCTCCACGTCGCGTTTTTTCTCCTCCACCAGATAAAGAGGATCTTCTCCACAGGGGCGTAGCCAAATCGAAGCCCACTCTTTGGCGTGCTTGCTTCTGTGAAACCAGTTTGGGGGCCCCACCTTAGATACCCTATATAGTGTTTTCTATTCCTTGTTTATGGGCTGCAATTCTCTTTTAACCCAGAGTTTTGTGCATTAATAGCACATGGCTAACACTGCAACAGCTCAAGCTGGCTGGTGAACTCCCAATCCACATTCCTGTGTATATTTCTGTCTCCCTCCCTCATATCTCTGCAGTGCAGGAAGCCATCCGAAATTCCTTTCAAACATTCTCCCACATTGGCTGGCCGGGAAATCCAAATTTGACAGTGCCATGACTTTGTATTCAGAAATGACTCCCACCTGTTCTACCAGATTTCCTTAAATACTAGGGCCCTTATTTTTGAGGCCTTGCGTCAGTTTTGCCCCGCCGGTGCATCACTTTTTGTGACGCACCAGCGGCGTAAAATATGTGCCTTGTTGCGCCATATTTAAAAAGTGACGCATCTAGGTAGATGCGTCACTTTTTAAACCCCTGCGCCACATTATACCTGCGTCAGGTATAATGAATGCAGAGGGGGCGTTCCCCCGCAAGAAGCCTCGTAATAGTGACGCAGTGAAATCTATGAGATTTCACTGCGTCACTTTTAGGATGCTGTTGCGTCAAAATATTGCGCCTGCCTCACAGCAGGCGTAAGACTGACGCAAGCCCTTTCACATGGGGCTTTCCCCATGTGAAAGGACGCATTGCTTGAGTTGCGTCACTTTTGTGACACACTCCAGCAATGCGTCACTTTTGCGCTTACAGATATGTCAGAAATACTGACGTATCTGTAAGTCCTTGCGACATGATGCGTCATACATTAAATATGACGCATCATTGGTGTTGCAAGTTGTGCGCAGTGAAAAGTGACGCATCGCTGTTTTCACGCAGCGATGCATCACTTTTCATAAATGAGGCCCTAGCTCTCTGCTGCCAATAGATTGTAACTACTTTGACGTCTTGATGAGGTTGCAGAATGGATTTAGGAGAAGGGGTACAAGTTGCATTTCCAAGTGTGGGAGGGACTAAACTTACAGGTAGACAAGAATGACTTGCAGCTAGATTCATGAAGCATTTTTGCAGGCGCAAACGGTGCGAATCGCAGAATTCGGCTGTTTGCTCCCGCAAAAATGGCATTTGGAATTTATCAATGGGTCATGAACTCGCAATTTGAAAAATCGCAAAAAATTGTGATTTTTCTAATTGCGATCGCATTTAAGGAATCTATGAACCATTAAGAAATTGCGATTTCCCTATTTTTTGCCGCTATTTACAGCGAAGTCTGACTTCGTGGTAAATAGCGAAAACTGAGAAAAATGCACTTTTGTGCATTTTTCTCAGTTGTATGTTACACACACACATGTCCTTTGGACATGTGTGTGCGCAACATAAGTCTAAATTTACATTTCAGGAATGTGTAGGAATCGCAATTTTTTTAGCGATTCCTACATGAATCCCGTTTTGCAAATCCTTAATAGCGATTCCTTAATAATCGCTATTAAGGACTCGCAAAACGGGACTTTGATGAATCTAGGGGTTGGTTCCTTCTAACCATGGGGTTTCCCTGCTCCTGGAGGGTATCAGGAACACAGACCTGGAATATTTGTGATAATCTTTGTTGAGAACTGTACGTTTATGGTCCCCTGTGACCTTGCTTTGCACCATCAACTGTTGCAAAACCAGCTTCGAATCCAGTAGTAACTCCTTAAATGTTGGGCCTCATTTATGAGACTCCTTGCGCCTCAAACACCACTTTTTGTGATGTTCTATGGCACAGAAGCCTGCGTGATATTCATCAGGCAGCACTAAGCCACTTTTTTTGGTTTAATGCTGCCTGATACATATCACTCCCTTTAACACAGTGTTCTGCATTAAAGGGCCGTGCAATGGGTGTTGCTGGGGGCGTTCGCAGCAACATCCATGGCCTTTTGACACAGCCCCCGATTTACGAGAAATCGTAAATCTGAGGCAGCGGCAAAAGCTTACGCCTCTCCAGGGGAAGCGTAAGGGAGGCACAGCGAGGAGAAATATCTTTATTTTTCTTCATTGTTCCTCTTTCTATGTGTGCTGCTCAATGCAGCACACATAGAAAGAGGAAAAAGCCTTTGTGATTATTTTTGTACAGAATGGTTTCCCTTCCTGTACAAAAATAATCATACCCTCAAAGCAGGCAACCTTGCACCATGGAGCAAAGGTGCCTGTGTTGGAGCACGGCAGCCCATTGTGCACCCGCACAGGGGAAAAGGACAGGAATGCGCAGTATCTTATAGCTACGGTACATCAATAAACAGTCACAGTGGAAAGCTGATTTCAAATTTTACCTTCGTTTAACCGAATTCAAATACATTAAATAATTCAAACGTCACTACAAAAACAGATGATTTCATGTGATTTAATTTACATCACATAATCGAAATTAATCAAAACATAAGAATATGTGATGAATCAGCATTGATACACATTGGTGCTCAGGAAAAAAGGTGGCAGGAAGAGGTGAGTGCTCAAGGAGAATTGAGTGATGGTGTAAAGGATCAGAAAGGTAATTAGGTTCAAATCCATCCAAGTTTTTTAGATCCAATCCGGCCTTTTACTTGGCTAAACATAAATTCACAAACATAACATTATAGCACAGATAAACATGTTTATGTTGCCTATGTTTGATATAAGTAAGAATATGTCAACTTTTCGACCCCTGTAATCATAAAGGTAGCTATATCCTTATTGGGGGGGGGCCCTTCATCAGGACTCAAAGAAATGGTGAATGAGGTGAAAGGAGCACCATTAGATGACATCACGCACACTCTGGCTGTATTAACAAGATGAGGACCCGTAAGCTCTTGAAAAAAGCTCAAACTTCCAGTTAATGGAAGGGATGGGTGCCACAAGTACACCTAGGTATCCGGACTGGGTAGTTGAGTAACCGGCGGCGGCTCCGGTAGAATCAAAAAGCCTAGTAATGCGCTGTATCTTATTCCTACAGCCCATTCCTGCCCTTTTCTTTTGCCATAGGGAAGTGCAGCGGGAAGGCCTGCTGCGCTGCCCAACGGCAAAACCTCGTAAATGATGGCCCTATGCGTGTATCTCCAGTATTGTTGACAATGCCCAGATCTCCACATATACCAGACTGCCCTTTGACTAGTGTTTCGACCAGTTTCCTGTTGTCAATTAGTATCATCCCTTTCATTAGTGGTTTATCGGATTTGACGTAAGAGCCAACTAGTTTTCACTTATTTCCAGGGCAGAGAATGTTGTTGATAATGGAACTTTAAATAGCAGAAACAAACTTGATCTTAATCAGGACGTGCATTAAAAGTTTGTCACTGTTAGAAACGGGACCCTGGCCGGCCAAGACTCGCGTCGAGGTCAGTCAGGGATCGCCATTTCTAAGTGTCAGGGCAAGGGAGTCACACACCAAGATAACCCCTCTCTCGCCCTCTAGGTAACGTGGCGCGAGCAGTCAAGGCTAAACTTGGAGGCTATGTAGGTTAAGTGTTTGCGCGCGCACTCAGTAACAACACCCAAGGCCCACCACAAAGGAAACTCCACACAAGGTTATACAAAAATAGCCTTTGTATTATATCAAAAACACATTAGATAAAACATACACTTGGTTACACTGTGCCAACAGGCACGGGCAGAATTTACAGGGGGGATATTTACAAGACAGGGCCACCTGGACCACTGTCAGGAATCATCACTTTTTAGGAATAGTAATTAGCACATAGAATACTTTTAGAATCAAAATAGAACGTGTATCACAAATTAACACACAACCAGTAATTACTGGTAAAGCTTAAGAACCTCCTACGCAACCCTAACTACCTTAGGAAACTATTGCGCAGGGAACAAAAGACCTCAACTAGCAACACCTGTTCTAGGAGAAAAGCAACCACCTAGGAATCACCAACATCTAGGGGTATAAGCATAGGAACATTACACATGATGCATTAACATTCAGCGGTGTAGGGAAGGAAGACACATGATGGATCCAAACACATTCAGAGGTGCGAGCACAAGACAACACATGATGCAGTACCTACATTCAGCGGAGTATGCAAGGAAAGACACATGATGCTTCAGAACACATTCAGCGGTGCGAGCACAAGCAATTGCGCCAAACTTCACATGAGCCACAACCTGTGGCAGTCCCTGTGTCCCAAAGTCAGGGCAGGCTGTAATAAGCCAAAAAGTACACCCAGCCTAAACGTAGCAACTGTCCACTAAGTGCTGGACAGTTGTAAATACCAAGGGTGCGAACGTTGGAGCCTCGTGGGCTCAGGACAACTGACTGGGCAAGGAGCCTCTCAGGGCTCACAAAGCAAATAGGCAAATAGAGCTCCAGCGCTCTAAATCAAGGAAAATGCCCCCAGAGCCTCTCTCTGGGCTCTCACTCGATGGGGGCGCCCAAGAGCCTTTCTAGGGCTCTAACCAAATGCGGCCGTCGTTGGAGTCCCTCACGGGGGACTCGGGATCAAGACGAAATGCCCCCTGAAGCCCTCGGGCTTCACACAACAACGCGCGCAAGATCGCGCTACGGGGGAGGGGCGGACACCGGCAATGTGTCCCGACGCCCCTCTCCCTCTCCAGGCACTCACCGGGTCTCTGGGGCTGGAGGCGTCTCCTCGGCGGCCGGCGCGAGGCTCTCCTTCACTCGGGGAGCCTCGAGGACAGAGCCGGCTGCTCCTCTCGCCTCCCGCCTGGCCTTGTCTTCTCTCCCTCCGCCTGACTTCCGCCGGGGCCGCCAATGGCAGCGCGGCCCTGGGGGTCAGGAGGCGGGACTTCCGGGTCGCTGCAGGCAGCGCGGCGGCCCGGCAACAGCTTTACTCCCCCTCGGCTGCGGCGGTGATCACGGGCAATGCCGGGTGGGCACCGGCTTCAATCAATGCAAAACTCCACGGGGCAATGCCGGGTGGCACCGGCCTTCGACTCAAGAATAAAGCGAGGTGGCACTCGTTACTCGCCGCGAATCGGCAGATAAGGCGGCCAAATGCCGGGTGGGCACCGGCTGTGCACAACAGCGCTCCTTAGCGCTAGGACTAAAAATGAAGCGCTCTCAAGCGCCAAAGGCAAGGCGAAACGCTCCCAGGCACTAGGGAAAGTCTAAAGCGCTCCCAGGCGCTGAGAACACAAGCACAGCGCTCCCAGCTGCCCTCAGCAGGGCAGAGTCCCAGCAAAGTCTTTAGGTAGGCAGGGGGCAAGGCTGGGCCAGGGGCCAGCTCACTGGCCCTCCAGGCAGGGAGGCAGTCCAAGTGGCGGTTCCTCCTGGCCCCAGCAGCAGCAGCAGCCCCCTCAAGATCCTAGAAGAGAACAATTTCAGTGGGGACACAGCCCCATTTTTATACGCTGAAATCCTTTGTCACAATGTGCAGGGTGGGGGAGAAACCAGTTGCAACTGGTTCTGGAGCACTCTTGATGGCCCAGCCACCCATTTCATTCACTGGGGAGGCTAGGGTATTTAGACACACCACAGGGGGGCGGAGCCAGCATTGTGTGGGGAAAACCCAGCCCATCCAGGACACAGGTACACTCCTCCCACACATCACTCATGCTAATCTCCCACTCTCCACCGGGCAGACCCATCCAGACTTCCGGGAGCCTGGCATGCCAGCCAGCTCCAGCCAATCACGCTCCAGTACCCTCACTGCACACATATCTCAATGTCCAGAAGTAGCACTTCC
Source organism: Lissotriton vulgaris (assembly GCF_964263255.1). Taxonomy (NCBI): domain Eukaryota; kingdom Metazoa; phylum Chordata; class Amphibia; order Caudata; family Salamandridae; genus Lissotriton; species Lissotriton vulgaris. Next base: position 661,693,048 of record NC_141694.1, read on the forward strand.
CAACTAGACACACACATGCCGCAGACACCATCTCGCAGCATTCACTCTCACGAGTTTACACATACCAAACTCGAGCCTGCACTCCCCACGCATCAGGAACTACCAGGGACACACACATTCCCCATGCATTCCTATGGGAGGGCAGGCCAGCCATACTACACGCACGCACTTTCACTCTGGGACCCAGGGAAAAAGTGCGCCAAGCCAGAAATCATGAACACCAGGTTGCCATCAAAAGCAAAAAGTCCAGGGGTGAACCAGCCATAAGGGCCCGGGTCCAACAGTCACCAGTCGGTTATGTTTCAAATACTTTTAGATTTTCAATTGGTCAACAGCAGAGTCTCATTGCGATGCTACATATCCCCGATTTTTCCGAGGACAGGACCTTACTTTCGCAAACCTCTTTTGCATGTCTTATTTTTATTTAGACAGTAGATTGATACATTAAGCTAACAAGTACAGTGATACTGTATCGAAGGAAAAAACGGTAATGAGAGAAAGAAGCGAAGGGAGAGTAATAAATAAAAGGGAGCAAATCATCTCAACCGTAATTAATCGATTTATTTCAAATCAATTAATCAGTACGAGATGGTTTAATTTTTCGGCAAAAATCTATGAAAATGTCCTGGAGAGTCAGGACATTTCAGCAATACTATGCCACAGAAAATAAAAAGAAGATTCAAAGATTTTGCTTTACATTGCTTATAATTTGCGAGGTCTTTCTCTTTACTCCCCTAAAGTCAAATCGTAATGGTAGTACTGCGGGAAATGTCCTCATGTGAGATGCGATCACTTTCACCGTTTTTCTACCTATCCGAACAATGTGGTCAAACAATCAACCTAGGACTAGGAGCATAAACAAGGAACACCATCCCAGGTGACATATGAGTCAGTAGCCAGCGAGAGCCTCTCAGTCCAGTGTTAAGCAGATATCTCCTCAAGAGTGATGATAACAAGAAGAAAAGATAAATGGAAAGTGCAAGACCACAACTCAGGTGTAACATCGATTTATGTTTTGAAGTTTTACCGGGTTACAGACAGGCATAACATAAACTTGAATTAGCCAGCATTTAAATAACCCATTTTCGGGCATGTAGATTTCCTGTACAATTTGACAAACTGTATAAAAACAGACAATTGGGGGGGGCGTGGCCAACTGCCGAACGGGATGGTCACAGACTAGAGCAGCTCTCCCGGCCATAGCCAGCAAATCTGCCTCAAATCTCCGTCTGGTGCAAAATTAGATCCCCCGTTGTACCGGGGATCCGCTGCCCGTGATCCAGGTGCGCCACACTACCCCTGCGAGCCCTGGGCCGGAGCGCACGGCTGCGTTGTTCCGCGGCGGAGGCCGCCCCGAGCCTAAGATGGCGGCCAGCTCCAGGGGCTGAGCCGCAGCTTGCGGCCGCCGGACTGCCTGGGCCCACGATCGAAGCCGAGAGGGCCTGAAGGAAAGTGCGGAGAACCCGGCGGGTGTCCGGAGATTGCACCCACGCCAATTTTGAGAGGGCGGGTGCCGCTGAGGAGCTGCAGGTGAGGTGGCCCGGACGCATCTACGCGAGGCCCCCGGTGCCGGGGCCTACCTAATGTAATTGCAGCGGTCTGTGGGCCTTACAGTACTCTCAGGTGCCGACGTGCTCCACCGAACCTGGCACTGTTGTTCGCGCTCCCCCCAGATATCCACACACGCTCCTGGCACGGGGGAGAGGGGGGGTGCCATCTGCCGCCGATCGACGCCGGTGAGGCCTACATACACCGGAGCGGACTCGGGGCCTGTGAGGTGGTGACCAAGACGGCACGTTTGCTGTCCCTTCCACCTGGAGATCGGGGCCTGCATGTGACCCCGTTGCTGAAGAGAACCTGTGCCTTGGGGTGGGTTTGTGGCACGTGGTGGCCTCCTGCTTGTGGTGGCCTGGAGCTCCCCCCTGTCCACACCTGCCTCATGCTACCTCTAAGGGCTGCGGACAGCCCCCTCTGCTCCTGCTCTGGCGTTTGAGACACTGTGACTTTGTGGTAGGGGTGTGACCCGGGGGGTGACCTGCATCGCCCCTGCTGCCCACACCAGGCCTATTATTCAGCCAGCCCTTGCTGGGGTCCGACAGGGGGTTCCCTCTTCAGTGACCAGCTGTGCCTGCATTGACGACCGGCTGCCCTGCCCAGCCCGCTCACCCTAGACCCACGGTGCCGGGGATTGGGCCTCTTTGGCGTCCAAACGACCGGCTAACTGCCCCGATGTCATCCGTAACAGGTCGATGCAACAAAAATTCATTACCAAATTCTCCTGGAACGCCAAAGGGGAGTCTAAAGAGATGGGGCCTGAAGGAGATCCGAAGATGGCTCCGGCGCCACCGGCCGCGAAAACTCTGACCCTGGAGGAAGTCATGGAAGCCATAGCGGGGGTGCGCACTTCCCTGGAGACACGTATCGACTCAGTTAACATCGAGGTCACCTTGCCGCGGGCTGACCTCCGCAAGATGGACTCTAAGGTCAAGGATGTGCAGGTGAAGACTGCTGCTCTCATCGAGGACACCTCAGCACTCCAACAACAAGTAGCTCTCCTTCAGAAACAGCAACACCAGATGAGTGACTTATTCGATGATTACGAAGGAAGGGCGGAACGCAACAACGTCCGGATCAAAGGCGTTCCGGAGCATTTGGAGGGGCCAACAGCCGACCTCTTCTTGGAAAATCTGGTCTTGCAACACCTGAAGTCCAAACGTCTCTCCAGCTATTTCTCCATTGAGCGAGCACACAGAGACCCCGGGGCAGGCCGAAGCTGGGGGCCCCCCGCGTCCGATTCTGGCCCGGGTGTTTTATTTTCGCGACAGAGACGTCCTACTCCAGACAGCCAGGACGACTGGGCCCTTGAAGTTCGAAGATGCCAACATAACATTCTTCCCAGACTTCACTGTGAAGGTGCAGTCTCAACAGCGCAGCTTTGTCGAAGTGAAGAAGGCAATGCGAGATAAAGGTCTTAAATATTCAATGATGTTTCCTGCTAAGCTGCGGGTGGAGTCCAAAGGCAAGGCATGGTTCTTTCTCTCCCTGGAGGAGGCATGGGAGTGGATGGAAGTCTGGCGACAGATGGGAAAATCTAGGAACAATTGCGGATCCTCTGGAGCGGAGTCACGTGGTGAGTGGTCGCCGGGACAGGAGGACCAACACTGCGGAGCGAATATGGAGAATGATAATGGCCCCACGCGGCAATTCCCTTCTTTGTGGACGGTATTTTTTCAAGGTTGTCCTTCAGTTGACTAACATGTGGAACTTTACATTAGAATTTGGTGGCAGGGGCCCTTGCTCTACTACTGGTCATGCACGATTGTTGTCCCTTGTACTTAAGGTGGTGTGAGCTATCCATCCGTTTCATTACTCCTGTGCACTACATCGCTCCTGGTTTATTATGTCATTGACATTTATTGAGTTTTAGAAGGACAAGGGAAACCCAAAAGGATTAGCACTAGGGTCCTTGGGCAGTAAGCTTTTGTACAGAACAGAGGACCCTAGTAATTGAGGATCGTGTGTGAAATAGACATACACTAGATAGTATGTATGACCTCTGTCCAGCCGGACAGGATTTAGTTTATTAGCTTTTTTATATTAGTTCATATATACAACATTTATACAAGAGTGGGCACAACCTGTGACCCACAGGAGACAAGACAAAACAAGTGACAAAAACTTTTGAAAAAGGCGCAAAAAGCGGTCTGTACTATTATTCAGTGTTGCAGACTAGAATACTTTTGTAGCAATCCATTGTTCTAGACATTTCTTAAATTCAAATAAACATATGGTGCATTAAGGTCGACGACGTTTCGATGCAGCTTAAGGATATATGCATCATCATCAGGACAAAAACAATATATCATGTTTGTCTTGGAAAGTATTTGAACATTATCAAAGCAACTGTAGCAAATTGCATAATATAAAATCAGCATTTCATGGGAAAAAAGAAAGGAAAAAAATAGAGAGAAATTTCCATTAAACATTACTAGGCATGAGTGCATTGTCTACTGATTGGTTCCTACATACAGCAAGCAAGGATTTAAAGAGTGCTGTTGTGGAAATACATTGTGAAAAAGTAACCGGTGTATAAACAGATACTCCGTGGAATCTGGCACATGCTTGTTACCAGAGTGAAGTAGTGATGTTTCTTAAGGAAGAGTAAAACCATAATTAAAAAGTCGGCGCAGTGAAGTTTAGACCGTGAAAATGTCGATTTATAGGGTGGAACGGCGCAGTGTTCTGTGAAAACATTAACAAGCATTCTATATGTACACAGGGGCAAGAGAAAAAAATCGGCGCAGTGAAGTGGCAGTGTAGCATTCTAAACTGTGTTCAAGGCCAGTGTAGAAAAATTGAAAGAAACGGCGCAGTGTGCACTGGATAAGGTGGTAAGGAAGGAGTGCCTGCTAGCAACCTCTGTAAAATAACAACCAACGCGGTAATGTAATTACCTTGGAGTTTAGTTTAGAGTCCCAGACTGGTGTTCGGCGGTATAAAGATAATATGAACCGCATGGATCGTAACTGTTGAGAATAAGTATAATAAATATACCCGTTAGCGTTTACGCTCGATTACACAAGTGTTGCCCGTGCTAGTGAAGGTCAGCGCTTTATACTCACACACAGCTTGGCCGGCAGGAAGAGATTACAGTGAGCTAAGAAAGTGAAAATAAAAGTTGTCAGCCGGGGAAGTCACGGAAGCAATAGGGGTAACTGCGGCTATTACGGGACTTACTTAAGTACGTGGCTCCTTGCGTGCTACTATGGCAGTCTGAAGATCCCGGGTACGGGATGTCTACGAAGGGATAACTCCGGCTTTCGTAGGGGTTGTAAGGATATGTGGCGCCATGCAAGATGCTACGGCAGTCCGAGGATCCCGAATACGGGATATCTGGGAAACAGAAATGGGCACAAGTAAGCGGGTTGGACAAAGATAAGCCTAATGCTTAAGGTAATAGCTTCGTGCCTACGGCAGAAGCCGAACACAGGAAGGGCAAAACAGCCTACATTACTTACATTAGCGTCTAGCTTGATGGCAGGACGGTGGGGTTCTGGCGGGGATCGCTGCTGGGAGAGGGTGGAGCAGAGTACTTATAATAGAAAAAGGACTAAAAACGGCGGCGGCCACGTTGGACTAGTATCGACGAAACACCCAGGTGATATGAAGTGCACAGTGGGAGTAAAGTGACATATATACAATTACATAAACCTTGAGCAATGATTTTTGCTGAACAAGCTTTTGAGAAGAATTAACATAAGTATTTTTCAAAGCAAAGAGGTCCAATCCTCGACCCTGTTGAGCCCCTTTCGAATACTGTCTGTTCTCAGGATCCAATGTAATTCTTCCTTATTCAAAATTTGCGAAATGTCTGCTCCTCGTGGGGGAGCTTTCACCTGTGTGATCACTGTCCATGTGAACTCATTTTCAGTATGCCCTTTTTCCTTGAAATGTTCCACAAGGGGCGCATTGGCAGTTTGGCATCGAATTCGGCTTTTGTGTTGTCCCATCCGCAGCTTGATCTTCTGACTTGTCTGTCCTATATATATCATCATACATGGACATAAAATTGCGTAAATTACATTGTGCGAATTACAGTTTGTGAAATGGTGCCTTTCATATTTAATTGTGCCATAAGAGAAAGTTTTGCCTTCAATAGTTGAATCGCAGGAGATACATTGTCCGCATTTAGCATGTCCTTTCAGAGTAGGCAAGTTCCACATATCGTTTAGGGTAGTTCTGGTGTCTGGTTGTGGGAGTGAAGCACAGACCAAATGGTCTTTAATGTTTTTCGCTCTTTTAAAAGCAAACAGTGGTCTTTCAAGGTTTAGGGCACCTGCATTCAACACTGGCCAATGTTTTAGAACGCTTTTTCTAATTGCATTAGATGCAGGGGAAAATGTGGTCACAATTGTAATTCTATCCTGGTTGTTCTTAATGCGGGGTTCTAATAATGTCTCTCTTGGGCAATACCATGCTCTCTTTAGTGAGCGACGTACCAATTTTCGTGGATAGCCACGTTGTCTCAGTTTAAGGCTCAATGTTTTTGCTTCCGCAAAGTAATCTTGTTTGTAGTAACAGTTCCTACGAATACGTAGGAACTGGGAGTAGGGCAGTGAATCTCTTAGGGCACGGGGGTGATGACTGCTGTAATTTAATAAAGTGTTTCTTTCAGTGGGTTTACGGTGGAGACTTGTTATGAGTCGCCCTTCTGAGTGTTTTATTTCAATGTCCAGAAAAGGCAAGGATTCCTTGCTGGTGGTCATGGAGTATTTCAGCCCACCACTGTTGTTGTTGAGCCAGTGTAAAAACTGGTCTACAGAAGTCTCTGAGTCTCTCCAAATCATAAAAATATAATCAATATACCTCTTCCACAGGGCTATGCCACTGTGGAAGGGGTTTGATGTATCCAGGATTGTAAGGTTCTCAAGGTGGTCCATATACAGAATGGCCAAGTTGGGGGCAAAAATAGCCCCCATGGATGTTCCACGCACTTGACCATAAAATTGACCCTCGAAGAGAAAGAAATTTTTAGTTAGACATATCTCCAACAGCTGTAGGATAAATGTGGAGGGAACATTATGCGGCCTTGGGCGTGTGTCTAAGATGGTAGCCATGACTCTAAGGGACTCGAATTGGGGTATGTTAGTATAGAGTGATTCCACATCCAGCGTGCACATGGTGCTGGATGTGGGATCAAAAGGATATTCCTCAATGAAATTAATCATTGCCATGGTGTCCCTGATATAGCATCTGGTCATGGGAACAAAGGGCTTAATGAAGTGATCAATATAGTGTCATAATGGTTCCAGGATGGAGCCACATCCTGACACTATAGGTCGCCCCGGGGGTTGTTCAGAGTTCTTATGGATTTTTGGAAGGCAATATATGACCGGAATTCTGGGGGATTTTGTATTGAGAAACTCGAATTCTTTTTTGGACAAAAAACCAGCTTCTAAGCCTTCATTGGTGACTTCAGATATTAATTTCTGGATTTCGACAGTGGGATTGCGTGGCAGTTTGCAGTAATGCTCATGATTGCCAAGTTGGCGCAAGATCTCATTTTTATATTGTATCTTGGAGGAGGAGAGAGAGGTACTAGACGCGGAGCTCACGGTGAGAGAAGTCAATAATGCCATATTCGCAATTAAATCCGGTAAGCCCATGGGTCCCAACAGCATTCCTATTGAGTTCCTGAAGGCCACGGCGTTAGGTATAACCCCCCACCTAAAACAAATGTTTGAGGAGCACTGCGAGAAAGGCTCTCTACCACTCGATAAGAGACTGGCTTCCATTGTTGTCCTTCCCAAACCGAATAAACCATCGACAGATTGTGGCTCTTATAGACCGATCTCGCTAATCAGCTCAGAAGCTAAGGTCCTGGCCAAACTCCTTGCGACCAGACTCCTCACGGTCCTCCCCCCACTTATACACACAGATCAGTCGGGATTTCTCCCAGATCGGAATATGGCCTTGAATCTCCATAGAGTCAATAATGTATTGGGTAGAATGCTGTATATACAAAAGGAGGCCATTATCCTCTCCCTTGACGCCACGATGGCCTTCGACTCGATCGAGTGGCCGTACCTCTTTGCAGTTCTGGCGCGGTTCGGGTTTGGCCCTAAATTCATACAATGGGTCAGGCTGCTGTACACCGACCTACTAGGTCAGGTGCGTGTTAACAACCACACCTCCAGGCAATTTCCACTACATAGAGGGACCAGACAGGGCTGCCCTTGTCGAAATGTTAGCCCTCCTGCGCTTTTTATATGCTTTCCAGAACTGCCCCTTTCCCATTGCGGAATAATTGTTTACCGTGCTGGAGGGAGACATGCACCTGCTATTGTGGGATGGAAGGCTTCTCGCATTGCTCTCCGTAAACTCACCTAGGGATGGTATGACGGTGTCATTGCCCTACCCGATATGCACTTGTATTATTGGGCATCACAGCTAGTGGCGGTCAATTCTTGGATTCATGGACCACCCACAAACCCAGCTTTTCATCTGGAGAGATATCAGACTGGACGTGAAGGCTACTTGGGGGCCCTGTACAGTAAACCCGTTTGTAACCGTTATGTCAGTCCGATGCGTCAGACGACGGCTATATGACACCGGGCCACTAAAAGTCTGGGATGGTCGGGTAGGTTTACAAAGCCACTCCCCTCTGGTCCTCTCAGGCCCTAGGCTCCCTGTGCTTCCACCTGGGTTTTGATAAGTGGGACACCATAGGAATATCCACCCTAGTGGACAGGTTACACAAAGGGATGCTCCTCTCCTTTCCTGAACTTCAGAAGAAACATGCACTTACACAAGAGGAGGCCTTTCGGTATCTTCAGATTAAACACGCCATTCTCACGACCATACCCGACCTCCCTTCCCTTCCTGAGGCCTCAACCCTCGAGGATAGGCTACTCTCTGAACCCCTCCTGGCAAAGGCTATCTCCTGCACATACCGTAAGCTCTGTAATAACTTACCTGACTCTTTCCAGGCCCTGCGTGACAAATGGGAGGGGGATGTGGAACGTCTAGAGGAGGAAGACTAGCGAACGGCGCTGATGTCCCCACGGGAGTCAGCCATTAGTCACCGTTTCCACCTGATACAACTTAAAATCTTTCATAGGGCATACATGTCCGGTCCCCTACTGGCGAAACTCGGCAGGCGCCCAAACGACTTATGTCTGCGGGGATGCGGCTTAACTAGTACTTTCTATCACTGCCCCTTGGACTAGGGCATTCAAGAAAATGGCGGAGGCACTGGGGAAGCCGATCCCACTGACACCTAAGGGAGGGCTCCTTAATGTCTGGGAGGCGACGGATCTGACAGAGATAGAACATCAGTGGTTGGCCCTCGGTTGTCTCCTGATCAAACGGTCCATAGCAATGAAGTGGGGTTTTCCTGATTGTCCTCTGGTGATGGGTTGGAACGGAGAAATAGATAGTGCTATGATCTCTGAAAAAACTGTCTACAAACTCAGAGGGTGCCCCAAGAAGTGGGATAAAAAGTGGGGTAAATGGAATGCATGCAGGGGAGAAATCTGTGGTTCTCCCACAACGGACATGGCCATGGACAGGTCAAGAATTGTGCAATGCGACCCAAATTGATCAGTATTGATTGCCATATTAGTGTATGTATTGTTTTATGTTATCCTTTACAGTTATGTCTGACTGCAAGTGGACTGTCTTCAATCGTGTCCGTGATTATTCTGCATTGTTTTGATTTGTCCTGCCGTCATATTATGATTATTTTTCATTAATTGTGCTTGTATTGCTGAATGTGCTTTGCTTTTGTGTTTTAATAAAAATTTAATTAAAAAAAAAACAGACAATTGGCATAGTGTAATATGATTGAAGGAAGCCATTCGATTTTTCTACTCACTACCACACACTTTCCTTCTTTATTTTACATTTTCGAAATGTTATAATAAAACTTAATCCCTTTCGTGAAGTAAAAAAAAATCCCTTTCAGCAAAAACTTGATTGCCTTTTTCAATGCATTGCCATAAATTGGTTTAACGAAGTCACAGAGGAGCAGGCGCTGTGCAGGCAGTGTGTATCTGTTTCCTGAATTATGTCTTTTGTTTTGGGCATCCAGTGGACTGAAAGAGATTTTATAACTTAATGTATTCCTGCACTGGGAGGCGCAATAGAGTTTACGGCTTTGAGGCCCAACAGAGGGCTGAGTAACAACCACGCAAGAAAGAGATTCAAAGGCAACAGGATGTTATGAGATGTGTCTGGAGCTTCAGCCAGATCCCTGGAGATGCCCAAGTGCCTCGCCATTCAATGGATTAAAGGCCAGCACATTAAAGCCATAAATAATGTGGGCACACTATACGGGGTGGCCATCTGTCCCACAAGGAGGCAAGTAGTGGCTAGACTGCTAGACCATTTCTAGCAAATGTCTCACTCCACACTGAACGTCTCACGTGAAATATCGTGAGAACAAATATCCCCATGCTGGATGGCTGAACTACGTTTCCACGGTTGTACTGCTAACAGCATTTCAGAATCAGAATTTGCTTTATACTCTTTAGCACCATCACGTCGGTGCTCATAGGCCCTGAGACTCTATCGCCACAGGCAAATCGTGATCAGCTTCTACACTCTCCCTGCTAAGCCTTTATTCTTATATGTGCTTTTGTCCCAAACTATGCTTGAAGTTGATTTTGGTTAATATGTTATCATTACATATATATAAATGCAATTCAATGAATACACATTTATATGTCATAGCACACTCAGATGGCATGGCTTTTGTATCCCTCCTCTAGGTTGTTTGAGGCCTTGGAAATAAAACAGAAGGAGCATGTTCTCATTCACAAAGACTATTCAAAACTAAAGCAGTCTATCACCCTTAAAATAAGTTTCAAATGCTGGACATCTGACACCACCCAATTGCCAGTGATTCCTGATGTGTCAAACCAACACACATGTGAGTATTTGGAACTACAGATAATGTTTGGGAAACGTGCATTAACAGCAGAGGGTAAGGATGTCCCAAAGAGTCTCTCATTACAGGCTATGGCTTTGCAGGACCACTGAATCCTCCTGCCCAACTATATGCTGAGATATCATTAAATGCATTGCAAGAGGCAGACTATGTGGCCGATTTAGACTGAAAAGGACTGTCCATACTCCATGGAGTACTCAACCTCTGAAACAATAGATGTATATTGGCTCAGCAGGCATCTCTTATACTGGCAGTGTTAGATTTGGGTGTCTCTTGTTGGCACAGGTAGGTACTTGTGACAAATAGGGACCCTTGCCTCTAGTCAGGATAAGGGGATTACACTCCTAAAATAACCCCTGCTCACCCCCTTGGTAGCTTGGCACGAGCAGACAGGCTTATCTCAGAGGCAGTGTGTTAAGTATTTGTGACCACATACAGTAACTCAGTGAAAACACTACAGATGGATACCACACCAGGTTTTACATAAAAAATAAGTATACTTTATTTAGAGTTACCACCAGACAATAAACAACAGAAATACACAATACTATTACTTTAAGATGGTAGATTAAGCTTAGTTCAGTTCAGTTCTTAGATGCAACACTTTGCGCCAATGTACCTTAGGTTGCGTCGCGCTTCCACGACAAGCAATGTCGCAGCGAGGGAAATGCGGAAAAGTTCAGGTGCTAAGAAATTAAGACGTGAAGATCTTCCAGATGCGGCACGCTTCTCAGGGATGCGAGCAATTCTCGGTTTGAAGCGTGGACTGCAGTGGCGAAACCCTTGCGATGCAACGGCAACAGCTCCAGCTGCGATGCTCTTCTCCCACGATGCGTGAAGCTTCCACTCAATGCGACAACTACAGCGGCAACATCCAAGATGCGACGGCAGCAGCTCCGACGGCGGCGCGCTTCGTGGGGATGAGAGGTGCTCTTCTTCGACAGTTCCAGCGGAGACACCCTTCTTCGGAGCTGCGAAGGCAGGCACAGCGACGGCGAAAAGCTCCAACCTCGTTGCGTGATTCTTCTCCTGATGCGGTGCAGTGCGACAACTACAGTGACGACACCCTCCTTCGGAGTTGCGACAGGAGCAGCAGCGACTGCGACACGCTTCCTCTTCGATGCTGCACGCTACTCTCCGATGTGGTGCGGTGCAACAGTTTCAGCGGCGACACCCTCCTTCAAAGTTGTGACGGCAGGCACAGCGACGGCAAAACGCTTCTTCTCGTTGAGTCGTGCTTCCAGGTCCTTGCGACACGCAGTTCCTCAGAAGGCCCAAAACAGCAGCAGGCACTTTCACAAGAAATGTGGGGAGCTGGGGGTTGAAGTCTGTTGTCCCTGAGACTTCAGCAGGAGTCAAGCTCTTTTCCAAGCCCTTGGAGATCCTTCACAAGTTGAAAGCAACGTACACAAAGTTCCTTTCTCCTGCCTTTCGCAGTAATGCAACCACTGCAGGAAAAATCTCCCAAGCAGCACTTCAGATTGGGAATAATCTCTCCTCAGTTTCTTCAGGTTCCTCTCCTCAGTAAAGGTTTCCTCTTGTAGTTCATACGTGATCTAATATGATGGGATCAGGGTCCCAATATTTATACGCCAAAATCCTTTGTTCTTCGAGGGGAGAGGGGCCTTTGCCCAGTCCAAACCAGTTCTGAAGCACTCTGTTTACCAGACTTCTCCTTTCCTTTCACAGTGCAGGGCAAGCACATCAGAAACCCCACAGGAGGTGGAGCCAGCATTGTGGAAGCCAAGTACAGTCCTGGAGCACTTTGTGTACAGGACTCCTTCTCTTCTTTCAGTGTGCAGGGCAGAGACATCCATCGCTTCCTGGGGGTGGGGCCAGCATTGTGGAAGGCAGGCATAGTCCTATTCAAGGTTCAGGTGCTACTCCCCCCTCCCATCTAGATGCAGATCCCTCTATTCACCACTGGGTGACTCAGCTTGTCTCTCGGAATCCCCCAGCCCTGTCACTCACAAAACCAGACAAAGGAATACACAACCTAGCAGAGGCAGGTTTGAATGGTTAGACAAGCAAATACCTACTTTGTAAAAGTGATATTTACAAACACAAAATATTAAAATAACCTTCTCGAAAGGATGTATTTTATTATTCTGAGTTCAGGCATACTAAACTCGAAATTCTACCATGTTTTCTGAGTCTGTTAGGATTATAAACATGTAATAATCTAACAGCCCATTCTGGCCTATGGAGAACAGGTAGCCTTGCAATAGTAAAAACGAAAATGGCTGTAATTCACTATTAGGACATGCCACACACATCAGGGCTTGTCCTAACTTATACTTCCAAATCACCCTGACCTTGGGCCTACCATAGGGGTGACTGATATGAAGAAAAGGGAAGGTTTAGGGACTGGCAAGTGCAGTCAGCATGACAGTACCAGACTGCATGCAGGCTCTGCAATGGCAGACCTTAGACACATTTAACAAGGCTGCTTCTGTGGGTGGCACAACCAGTGCTGCAAGCCCACCAGCAGCATTTGGATTACACACCTTGGGCACACTCAGTGCACTAGACTAGGGTCTGACAAGTAAACCAAACATCCAATCATGGAATCACTGATTAATATAACAATTTACCATAGGGAGCACTTGCACTCTGGCACTGGACAGCAGTAGCACAGTGCCCAAAGCATCTAACACCAGCAAAAATACATGAGGCAACAGCAAAAATGGAAGGGAGACCCATACTAATGGTGCCAGGTCTAACAGGCAGGAACTGCCATCATAGTGATTACTGTCAGTGTGTTAAAAGAGTGAGTGACCTTTGGAACTGGCACTTTCTGGTCGGCTGAAGCAATACCCCAGACTGGCAGAACCTACCACTCCCATCAGGGGAAGGTGATTACACACACTGCATAACCTGCACTCACCCTTGGGTAGATTGGCACTAAGCAGTCAGGCTTAGCACAGAAGCAATGTGTAAAGCATTAGCACAGCTCTCACCAACGATAAAAACCCTCAGCGTCACAAAAAAGACTTCATACGTGACGGATATAAATAATGTTTGTACTCAACATACATAATAATGAACACAACATGAACATGTATTTCTGGGCATAATATCACATTTGGAATTAATATTAGCAGTATTAGGCCCAACCGCGTTTGAATGAAATCTGCAATAAGCCCACTTGGAAAAGATCCTATTCTGCACCCCCCCCCCCCCCCCCCCAGCACTCTTATGCGGTGCAACATGTTGTCTACCCCAGGTCCACCTGAGGAACTCTTATAATTTAATACCACACAGTTAGTGGGTACAACCTAGTCACAATTATATCAGAAATATGAACATACACAGAATTATACCACTTTTTTGCAGCACAATTGGCTGAGGCCACGCAGGTAAAATCAATGTCAAAAATAATGCGCTTCTAGCAAGAAGTTAACGTGTAAGGAAAACTGCCAGTCAGTGTTGAGAATCACAGGTTGTCCACAGGATGTCGCTCACACACTCAGTGTGCACTGATAAGTGCTGCACCGGATGTCAGGCAGGTCTGTATGGAACACGCAGGCACACATACTCGGCAGGTCATTTGATTACACACTGCAGCCCTGTGGCCCCAACCCCCTCCACTCTCCAACTCACCCTAACTATCCTACACTGTTTATTGGAGACACCCCATCCTACCCCCGGGCACTAGAATGCACACGGCCAAAGTCACTCATAGTTAGGGTCCCAGGGAAGCAGGTGGAGGTAGGTAGCCGGATTAATTAGGAGGCAGTCGTCAAAGGTGGTTTGGTAGTCAGTGAGGGCAGTAGTTGGTCATACCAAAGGGGTCCACAAGGTTTTTCTGCAGCAGCCAGTTCTGCGAAGCACAGGGGTGAGGGTGGGGTGTTCACAAATTCCAGTTAATTTAAGGAATGTGTTGTGGTTAGATTGATTTATTTGCAAGGGCTTGAGGGTAGAGTTACACCACATTTGCAGTTATTTAATGAGATTATTTTTCTCCATGTCCTCTGAGTGGGGCAGCTTTAAGGGCGGGGTGGTGCTGCCAGATTTTAGTTATATTTTAGGAATTTTGCTCTGTTAATTCCAGAAGTCTGGGTAATCTCTGGGATGTAGTGGCCAAGTGTGGCACACTAGAGGGAGTGTTAGGAAGTGGTTGAATGGTATCGACATGGAAGCTGATAAAGTATGCGACAAGGCAGAAGATATTAAATACTAGTCAAAATGTGCTTCGTCTTGGAGAGTATGCTCTCTAATTTTAGAGGCAAAATTCTGCAATCATGTTTTTGTGCATGAATAAAATGGACCTTAAGAAGATTTTGGAAGACAGACAGCCCTAGCAGAAATCCTTGTTTGAATGCTCTGTATTCTGGATTCTTTTGAGAAGACAAACATTCAAACTAATAGTTACATACATGTGATTTTATCCAGATTAAGATGCTCGTTCTTGTTGTTTGGTGCAAGCTTGTTCCTGAGCATAGCTTCTCTGTCATACCATGGGACCTTCTGGAGACTATTTTCTGAGAGGTTGATCCTTCGATCATTGGTAATACTTATCCTGTGCAATGGGAATGCTGAGTGGAGAAGTGTGGCTCACTGGTTAGAGGAGGCAGACCTGAAAGCAGAGGTCAGCCCGGGACCAGGGTTTAATTCCCAGCTCGGCGGGGGTCTTGAGTCCTAAAAATGTCCATGGACTCGACAATTCTTGCTCCGGTGCCTACTCGATTCACGGATTCACACTCTGCGACTCTGGGCAATAGCTTGCTTAATCTCCACAACGGCCCCTTGCGGCGGGGTGCCTGGCTTTCACCTTGCGGATACCCTGCCGGGGTTATCTCACAGGGGAATACCAGGACAGGTTCCCTAAGCAAGCGCTTAGAAACCGGTTGGTGATTTGCGCTATATAAATTCCTGCACATTTACATTTACATTTATGTGGGTGATGTTTAGTGAAAAAAGATCCTAGTCTCTTTATGTGTAAATACGTTTATTTTCTGAATAGCTTATGGATGGATTGAAATTCTAAATCAGTGTTCATATTGCTCCAAAGTGTGGGCCCCAGTACCTTGATAATCAGTTGTCCCTGTTTTTTTCTTTTTCTTTTAACTTCTGGGGTTAAATAAAAAATTCTCAGGGGAATTGGGGATATTAAGAGTAGGGCAGTTGTACTGTCAGGAGCCAATATTAAAACATACTTTGAAACCCTGTCTCAGAATGTCTCAGGTATCTTAAGTGTGAAGCACAGGCTTTCGAAATTTTGAACAATAATATGTTGCTCCGTTCAGAGGGTGTGAGCAGAGAAAGAGGACTTGTGAAAGTTTTCTCATGCTTTGCTTTTTCATTTTGAGACACGTCAAAGTAGCCAATTAATTTTGATGTTTGACTATAATAACTCTTTACAACTGAGTTTTTGCTGCTCATGCTAACTCGGCTCCCTGAATGTGCCCATCTCTGAGGGGAGGCAAGATGAGCCTTGGCACTAGAGACGTCGATTTTGAAAACCAGCTTGCTTTATATTTTTGTTATCTGTGAAGGCCACCTGCCAACTCTAATTAGCTCACATATGCAACTGCTTGTATTCAGGGTGAGAGAATTGTCTTGAACAGAGTATACATTGGCACATTGCCTTTGATCATTGAGCTGTCTCCATTGCCTTTGTAGGAGAATCCTCCAATGACATGGACTTGTTCTTACATTAGAATGAATAAAGGACAACTAGTTGCAGGATATGCTGAGTGCACTTTGCATGAGATAACTGTGAGGGGACCACCTTAGCTAGCATCCATACAGCTGGCATTGTGCCAGATGATAGCGAGAGGTTACAAACTTTACGAATCACCAGATTGATTGAATCAACTGCAGCTGCTAATATTGCAGGGGAGAGGAGTCCAAAGGAGTGCCAGATTTACATTTCACAATTGTGGCTGTAAATTGCTTAAGGAAAATCGTACTGAACTGAGCAAAATTACTGTTATTATCATCCGGCTTCACAGGTGGCGGTACAGCAACCAGAGTGGGGAAATCCAGTTGGGCAGCAACGATCTTCACCTCAAATAAATCTGCAAGCCTGTTCCTTAGTGGGGACAGTTACTTTGCTGGAGGCCTTAGGGGAAAGAACAGATTTAGCAGTCTGGAAGCTGACCTGGGGACTACTGGATGCAGCACTAATTTTAACCATTTAATGGAGGCATGATAGAGCCTGAGAGCATTTTTATATCTGTTTTTGCTGTCCGAAGAGTAATCTTTATGTCACTTCCTCTCTAGTTTTTGCACACAGCCAAGGAAAAGATGAACTAGGGGCAGAAGCACCTTTGAAGTACTGGGTTTTTAAGAACCCAGCGGTGCCAGGGAACACACCCAAAGACTTCGAGTTCTTCCTGTTTCAGACTACAGAAACACAGAGTCTCCTTGGTGAAGTCAAAGATCGGATTTATTGGCTGCAGCCAGTAACAGGTATCCTAGAAGTACAACACGGTGTATATTCTCAGGAGACTGCTCAAACTTACAAAGCCAGCCTTCTCTTTTATACAAAATATTATGCTTTAGGCAAACATTCCTTATTTTACAGTTGACCATTCACATATTTTCACTACAAAGAAAAAGCAGAGTCATGATGACAAACCCATATTTTAGTTTGTCCAGCCCACAATCAATTACCCGACAAGGCCCGGTATTTTCATCAGATATCGACGGACCCCCAATAAAAACGGGCACCTCCTCCTCGTAAAGCAAGTCATAAAGAAAGAAACAGGGACAGGTGTGTGTAAGATTAGGCATGGTTTGTGTGCGATGAAAGGTTTATGATATGTTGTGCCTTGAGACTATTCTCATTCGGCCACTGGGAAAGGAGCTGGCCGAACAGGTTTGGCTTCAGGCAGTGGAGTCAGCTTGCCCAGGTCACAGAGGAGCCAGCAAAGGTGTATGTGTCCTTCAGACTCGTTTTCGGCCTTAGTCATCTGGCCTGTGTGAGGGCAATCACAAAATGGCTGCAGTTCACAAAATGGAACCCGAGGGTTCAGGACGGAAACTCTGATTTCAGGGTGATCTCGTCACTCGAATATGACGGAAATGCTTGTGCATATTATTCTAATCATTCTCGGTCTGCTAATACCAAAATCGTCATGATACGATGATGTTTATAACAAGGGTCCAGAATTTTCAGTACCACACCTTTCCACCTCTCCTTCTTCCACTGGTAAGGGACCAAACTGTCCGTGGCCAAGAAAAGCTGTGTACATCTGGCCCAAGTTGTTTGTGGCACCTTGTGAAATCTTTAACATTTTAAATTACATCAAATCACTAAATTATTGTTTACCCCTGTATCGAAAGGCTCGTAAAACTTGATGTTTTAAGCACAGTCATCACTACTATTCTGCACTCTTTGCCTGACCACATTAAGGTGATGCTGCTGTTGTGTGAGCAGTCATAGCCGCAAAGTATCCCCATTGCAAAGATCTCAATTTAAGACAGTCTTCACTTTTTAAAAGGCTTAACATTGCATTCTGTTTTTACAACGAACCCATGTTCATGGTGACAACATTCTTTTCACAGATACCTGTCACTACTCCCTGCATTGCATATTTACAGCCTTATGTGTTTGGCAGGTGACCTGCTATCAATTTTAACTTGATAGAAAAAGGGTGTCATGCCATCAAAGGGGCTTACCCATTCTGTGTCTGTGGGTAAATGTGATAGTACCTTGTGGCTATAATTCTTATGAGCTAGCCATGTCACCAATCAGTGAAATAATTAAAAACTGCCAAAAGATCAAATATGATTTTAACATTCCCAGATTCACTACAGTGTATAAAAACCCTGCACCTTTAATCCAAGCATACAGAACTGGAGAAAACAAAAGTAAGAAGAAGCAATATTTTAGTGACATCCCAAAACAACAACACTCAAGCAGAATCATTTTAGACCAGCCTCTCTTGCTGCTACATTGCATGACAAAGTTGAATTGTGTTGGCTCTTCAGAAAGAAACAAAAGTGACTCATTCTCTCTGATCTTACTTTCTTTGAATGGTGTTTTAAATCGTGGTTGTGCAGGTGTTTGCGAGTATTTTTATGCCTACAGTGACAAAGGCTGTTTACTTTTTGTTGGGGTTTTATCAGTTA
Source organism: Lissotriton vulgaris (assembly GCF_964263255.1). NCBI lineage: Eukaryota > Metazoa > Chordata > Amphibia > Caudata > Salamandridae > Lissotriton > Lissotriton vulgaris. The sequence continues at coordinate 661,711,580 of NC_141694.1, forward strand.
TTATAGATTTAAACCTAAAACATGAGTGCCTACTTATGGCAAAGTTCTGAACTACATAAAATTGGCCACCATACCTTGCCATTTAATGCAGATTTTACATAGCCCTGGTGGGCAGAAAACCATGATGTTATTAAAGACATGGAGGGAGAACCCCAGATTCTTGAGCCTTACTTTGGCAGCTCTCTCTGGTAACTGGTTTGGCATTGTCAGTACATCAGCTTCAGAACCTCATCTGTACAGCTAGAAAATAAGAAGTGAATTTAAGCAATGCCTGTGGCCCCATTTTCTTTTCTCTCTCTCTCTCTCTCTCTCTCTCTCTCTCTCTCTCTCTCTCTCTCTCTCTCTCTCTCTCTCTCTCTCTCTCTCTCTCTCTCTTTCTCTCTCTCACTCTCTCTCTCTCTCCAGTTACCCAACTACTTACTCCCTTTTTTCTTACCTTGACATTCCCCCTTTCCCACTGTGGACTGAGCAGGTTGTGGCTTAATTCATAGGTAAGGTTATATACCTATAAGACAGTGCACATGGTATTAGCACATATACTTTGCTAGTCCCTAGTTTTCTATAATACTCACTTATTGGAAATGTAATCACAACATCTTAACCTTGTATTGTTTTCACTCAACTAGAAATATTTTTTTGGTGAATCTTAAAAACGTTTAAATTGTTCTCTGCACTAATTATAGTCAATAGTTCTGGTGAAGTACTTTCTAAAACTGCAACATAATCCTGTCTTGAATCCTGTTCTCTTCTTGTTCCCACAGGTGTACTTAGAAGAGATGTGGTTACAATGTACCACACAGTAACAACGTCCCTGTGCGGAGAACTTGAGCATTACTCTACTTTGATGCGTGAACAGATAGCTGCTTTATTAATGTTTCTTTCTTTTCTTGTCTTGAGGGCTACCATTGGTGAGAGGATACAAAGAAGAATCAAAAGACTAGACCGGAGATCTCCAAGTGAAACAGGATTTCACGAAAACCCCATTGGCAATGAGGATCAACAGAAGCTTGTTCCTCTGTGGTGAGTATCTTAATAAGAAGCAATAAGTCATTGTTGGGTGCAGTTTCTAAAGAAAACTGCCCCCAAAATGGCTGTTGCTCTCGTGAGTTCTCAAAGTATCACAAGAGCAAGGTCATGATTTTCCACATTCAGGTTTCCAAAGTGGTGTGAGCCCCTGCCAGTCACCTCCACCTTCCCCCCCCCCACATTTTTGGTCCAAGGGCCCCCATACTGGTTGAACACTTCTGACACCCAGACAGGTGTCCCGGATTGAAGTGGGACCTACTATGTTTGCAGCAACTTAGTTTATTGGTGGCTCATTTCCTGATTCAGGCTATTCATGGTGCCCACCATGAAACATTCTACCATTCAGTCTTCTCCCTGCCCTGAAGGAAGACAAGCAACACTTCAGAGACTGCACTATTCCATGCAGTGTTAGTCCCCTACTATGAAATGGGCCTTTCAATTAAAGAGCTTTTAACATGTTACATTGGTGCTGCAGGAGGTGGCCAATTAAGATTTAAATACTCTTGAGCTCACAACAACCCAATTAGTACCACAAATATGTGACATTTTACATGAAAAGATGGCTCTTAGCTCTATTCCAGAGACTTAGGGGCCCATCAGGATGGCGGGTGGACTTATGTCCACCCGCCACCATAGCGTTGCTGGGACTGGCCGCCAGCGGTGCAGCAGTCCTGCAATGGCGATTAGGATGCCACCGCCACCGTGCCGGTGGCATCCTCCATTCCCAGCATTGTGGCGGGCGGTGCTCATGGAAAGTCATGTTTCTGCCCCCATGCTTATATGGATGGTGGTGTCTAGCAGACACCGTCACCATATTAAACCCTTTTCCGCCCGGTCGACTTGTCGACGGGGCGTAAAAGCGGCAGACGGTCTTCCGGTCTGCTGTGGTACCCCCGAAATAATAATATGGCGGGGTAAATGGGTTCTGGGGGGAAGGATGTAGGGCGGATCGCCACCACCATGCAGGCGGTGGCGATCTGCCCTACATCCTTATGGACCCCTAAGAGTCTCCTTTGCGTCATTGTTGGTTTTGAATGATTTTTTGAGTGATTTAAATGGACAGGTGATCCTGAACCTGCTCACATCCAGCAAGAATATTTGGTTTCAGTACCAACATATTCGACAACATTGGTATTTGATAGCCATACAATGTAGCTCCATTCAATTGACTACATATCTCTGAATCAAACTAGATAATCAATTTGAACATATAAAACACACTGACTCTTATTTTAATAGATCAAAACAACAACTTAAAGGAACTGAAACAGAATATGGCTATAAAACATACTTGGATTGCCTTTGACTGACTAGTCAAAGGTAAGTTTGGTCTGATGTTCAATTGTTTACATAATCTGTGTGAGTTGTATATTTCTCACAACTTCACTGAGCACTGTTTGGTATGTGCATATTTAAACTTTGCATATGTATCCCTCAGGATAAGTTTGCTTCAAATACATTTCTATTCGTTATTGTACTAATCTATGTATTGTTATGTTTACAAATGTAAGACATCTTGATAGCAATGAATCCCAAGACTTACTGATTATTATTATCCTTGTTATCAGGTTCTTGTTCGGCATAAGCGTTTGTTAGATTTTCCCCACAGTCATTATCTACTGTGGCAGATGTATCTGAGTGATGAGACCACTGGACTGTATTGCAAAGTGTATTTGGAGGATTGTGGATGCAAATATTGAGGACTGCATTGATCATAGTTCTTCTGATAATTTTGATCTCATCCAACTACCTATCACCACTATTAAAGGTATTGCAGGAGCAAGGGAACTGCACCAACCTATACCATAGCTGCTTACAGCGATAACAAACTTTAAAAAATAGGGTAAATGGAGAAGGTAAGAATGCGTTTCGTTTATAGAGTGTGCCAATAAATTAGAACAAGAAGGAGAATTGGCAAAATGAAAAATCCTGATGTTTGACTATATTAACTCCTATCTATGTTTATCTGCTCATGCTAATGCTGCTCATGCAATGTTCCCTGGACCTTGAAATGTGTATTTTGCAAGCTAGCTTGTTTAGTCAAATGTGCTCACATTTCTGTCAATTATAAAGGCCCTCTATCAGGTCTTAAGATATTAGCAATGCACATGCTTGTATTCTTGGAGTGCATTTATTCATGTAATCATGTGATCAGTACTAATTACCATTTTTTTTAGTTTTATGTAGCACAAACCTGACCCCAAGGTGTCAGAGCGCTTTACATGAGCACCAGTTGCATTACAGATGGACACATTCATTTTGTTTTTTGGTTATGCATGGGGGGATTAGGTGATTTGTCCTGAATCTCAGGATGTTGAGCATCCCTTAACGAGGCTCAAACCCGATTCCCCAGCTTCGAAGCCAAACACTCTAGCCGTTAGGCTACAACCTTTCACCTTGCTTTTGCTCTGTGAACTAACTCCATTGCTGATGAAGAGGAACCTCCTGTTACGCTTTATGACTCCCAGACTACTAGGCTTCTGCAACAAATGCTCCTTAGGCTCTACCCAAAATTGGGATGGAGCTTTCTGCAACAGTTGTTTCCTTAGGTGCAGCCACTGAAGTTTGTGCATTTTACTTTTAGTCCGGCCTGGAAACATACTGTTTCAGTATCTAGGGCTCTCGCAATGTTGATAGTGCTGGAAATTCAGAACTTGAACAAACTTCTCAAGCAAATCTTGGTCCTTTTTTGTGCCCTTATCCACAGCAGTATGAAAAGTATTTCATTGCTCAACATGCTTACACAATAGTATTATTGGACAGAAATACATTCATTTTCAAGCACTGTGACTCCAACTAGTGTCAGCATTTATCATTTTACAGATCTTATTTAGGGTGGGAAGGGCACATTTTAGCAAATCTTTGCTTCCGAATAGGCATACGACTGTTAAAAACACACATATTACGTTTAGTATGTGCTCTCACCCCATAGCAAGGTTTATGTGTTTATTACACAACTGTTAGTAATGCAAACACCCACCATTATCACTGTGGCATAGCAAGGTAGCAAGGGGTGGCTAGGTGATGGGGGGGCACTTTAGGCGCTACTAGTTTGTGGGGCGGCGGTCTCCTCCCGTTCTTACCTGCTGTCTTGTGGCGACAACAGTCGACACACCCCCACCCCCCACTCTTCTCCGCGACAGTGGTCGGCATACGCAGGGACCGGCACGGGCAGCCAAAGAGCTAGCTCCGCCACTGTTTTATCATATTCAGATTTAAAAATCAATGTTAATATTACACATTCGTTCTTCACATAATCGTTCATATGCATCTTCAAAACAGTACTTTCACATTTTTCGTCTCCCAGCTGTGTTGCTCTTAAGACTTCCCCCGGGCTGAAAGGCATATATAGATAACATAAAATAACTCACCCTTTTACCAGCGTTATCAAGGTGTACAGCTGCTCACAAATCCTCCTTAAATCCTCCACCGTTCATGGTAGCCGAACAAAAAGGAGAACAAAGTCATTAGAATGAAGAGAGGTTTTATAGTATAATATTTAAAAAAGCAAACAAGGTCAACAAAGGTTTAAAGCTAATTACATTTCGCTTGCATGCAGATTCCACCATTTCTAGACTAATAATATTGTATAATAATGACGTGACAAACGTAACCACATACTTAACATAAATTGACCCATTCTAACTCAGTATGCACAAGTGGCCCAATTTGGAACAACCTTAACAGATCTTACTTTTCATTAAGATGTTACCCTTATACACATATTAGGTCTGAGCTACCCTGCAGAAGAAAAATCTGAATGTTGGCTCCAGGCATCAAAATAAGAATTTGTTGCATTACATTTCAGTATAAGAATAGGAAGGTTTATTTTACCAGAGACTACATTTCTTATGTGTTCTAAATATTCCAATGTATTTTAATGCTCTAAAAGTTTTTATGTGAATGTGGAAAAAGTTATGTCAGGGGTAGATAAGACCTCCACGAGTAAGGACTGTGAAGCATACAAGAGTAATAAATAATGAGGGCTTATGTTATTCCTTAGCCACACATTATAGAGAATGTCACCAATATGTTGTAAATTTCGGCATTTCATTTTATGCATTGGAACACTTCAAGACAGGTGTAAGGGGTGGTGAAAGAGAGAGGACAGAGGGCTTGGACTTTGTAAGTCAGAAGCATCCTCCATCTTGTGTCTGTGGGTAGAGAAGGGCAATCATTTAGGTCATGAGTTTCAATACTTGTTGGGTGATTAAATCATTTGTTTGCAAGTATTTTGATTTTTTGACATTTAGAAAACTGTACAAACATGCCAACTGATGTACTAATCTTTGCCTGATTACTAGGAGTTTGGGTTTGTTATATACAGTTTGCTGTATCTGTATTGTAGCATATACATAATAAAATGGCAAGTACTCAACTTTCTTATTTTACACAATGTAACATACTTTTATTGTTTTTTGTGTATATGGTTTACTGTACCAATTATACTATAACAGGTAGCATAATATGGCTCAATGATTGTTGAATGTTCACAGAGTTGATCCTTACCAAGCTATTGTTCACCTTTGTTAAGCAAATACCTTGAGTCACACAGAATGGCTTGACCGTTACCTATAACACGACTTACACTTTTTTTCCCACACACATTATAACAGCCATCTGCCAAATCTATTAGGGTTAAGCAAACACTTGACAATACACCATAAAGATGCAGGAAAATGAAGGGCACTCAATTAAAGGTCACATTTATCTTCTGGTGGGCTGTGCATCCATTCATATGCTGCACCCGTTTACAGGATGGACCGGTCCTATTAGCAGTAATCCCAAGATGATACATTGTTTTGCAAAGGATGCAATAGTCCATCTCATGGATATTTTCATATTTTGATGAATAATCAAGTTTCCTTTACTGCTGATTCACTAGACTAGACCTCTGTATATCCACTGTCACTGAGGTGGATTAACCTCTTATGTACACATGCAGTGTATTGGTATCTCCAATAATAGAAAACACAAGAAGGGGCACAGTATTGTAAATGAAGTCGTAGTTCTTTATATGTATTTCCCAATTATAACAGCAAACAGAAGAAGGCAGACTGTTTTGTAACCTACAGAATACTCCTTCACATGCATGTTCCCTACAAAGGTGAACATGCACCATGAATATGCTTGGAGCACCATTTAAGATTATGAATCGTAAAGCCAAGAATACTACACTTTAGGATCCTGAAACCACAAGCGAGTAACAACAAATCAAACTAATGTCATACATATACATGGAGTACATTATTGCCTGTATAAATAGCAAACTCAAGATGACGGTGAATAAGGATGTCAAAACAATGAGCGTTTTCTCACACTTCGAAAAGAGGATACCCCTTGTGCAAGGTGAGCTAGTGCGCCTCACACTATTATTATAGAAATGCTTTGTGTTTGAATATGAGTAGTTTGTTGAAAAACTTTTTTTCAATCGCAGCACAGAGACATACAGATTTCATGGGATATGAAAAGACTACATTGAACTGTACCCATATCTAGTGAACTAAAGGTAGACTTTCTTCGCCCTTACATTTAGGCTGTCAGGAAGCGAAGTGGAGGCACTGATTGCACTTTTTCTTATCAGTATTCATGGAAGCAATACTTTGAAGCCACTCAATATGAGTGTGCTTGATCTGATGACCTTAGGGTGGTTTTCCCCTAAACATTTTGCCTCACTTTCTCCATTTTTGCTGAGCTTATTTTTGCTGGCCTTAGGACTCTGCACACTTTATCACTGCTAACCAGTGCCAAAGTGCTTGTGCGCTCCCCTGTAAACATGGTAGAATTGCCTATACCTAATTGGCATATTTAATTTACTTTTAAGTCATTTGTAGAGGGGTAATCAATATACACAAGGCCTGTAAAGCTAAATTCTACTCATGGGCCAGCAGTATTTATTGTGCCACCCACCTAAGTAGCACTTCAAAACATGCCCCAGGTCTGCCACTGCAGCCTGAATGCAGTTTTAAACTGCAATGTCGACTTGCCATTTAAACACCCTTGTCAGGCCTTGAAATCTCATTTATTTATATATAGGCCAACCTTTAGGTAGGCCCTTTGTAGCCCATAGGGCGGAGTGCTGTGTAATTGAATTGTTGGGCATGTACTTTTAGTTTTACATGACTGTTACTGACAAACTCCTACATTCGTTTTTCATTGGGGGGTTCCTTATTATATTATATTATATTGAATAAGCTGACATTTTAAAATAGAAGCTGGTAGCTGTGCTATGTTTGGGGTCTTTGGAATTGTAGTGATATACCCTATTTAACATTAAAGTCGGATTTTTGATAAAAAATGTAGAAATGTCACTTTTTGAAAGTTGTCATTTGTCCGCCCTTTTATGTCTGTAGCCTGGGTCACACGAAAGGCTGTAACTGACAGTTAGATTTTGTGACTTCCTCCCAGAAAGTCACACAACAGAGGGATTAGGTGTGCCTCAATGAGTCAACTTCTAGTAAGATGGGGGGCGGAGCTGAGCACAGCCCCACTTACAACAGAATAGCCTGTGGCTTCACACAAAGGGCCTAATGACCCCACATTGTCACTGCAGCCAGGTTGGAGCCAGGGCAGAGGAGGCATGAAATTTCAAAGTCACTGTCTAGCAGTTCCTCCCACCTTCCAGAACCAGGCCACCATGGCATAAAAATTGGACCTCAGAGACCAACTTTTCAGTACACTTCTGTATCTGTGGATAATTTGTCAGGTAAAAGGATGGCTGTGCAGCTAGAAGGACTGCCACTCTGCTGGACTGCTACTCTAAAATCTGCTATCCTGCTGGATTGCTGCCCTGTTGTCCTGCTGCTCTGCTACCTTCTGCCTGGGTAAAAGGACTTGATCTTCAACTTTCCAAGGACCTCCAAAGAGATTCACAAGGGCTAGATTGCTGGCCTCCTGTTCAGATCCAGAGGGACATAAAAGGCTTCCTCTATCTTGAACGAACACATAGACCTAGACCCTTGGAAGTGGTGCTATAAGTGCTCAAATAGCAAAAATACAAAAGGGATGATTTAGAACATTTTTGGCTTAAAACTGCGTGTGTACGTCAGAAGGTAAGCACTGACCGGGCCCAATCCACTTCTTGTGTCCAAGCTGCACTCCCTCATGGTCAGCCATATTTTTTTTAATTTGAGCCAGTCTCACACAACTAGATGTCCGCAATTTGCGCTTTGATCTTTTATGCATTAGTTTTTACTAAAAACTTTAAAAATTCATAACTCCAGTTCTATTGATTGCACCACTGCGCCTCTGGCCTGGTCACCCCCTCACTCCTCTACGCTCCTGCTCCAGAGCCCCCTGCTGACTGAGATCTTCACCGCCGAGGGCCGCCGATAGCAGCGCCCCAGCCGCCGCAGGGCCGCCCGCTCAGCCTGATCCTGTTTTCCCGCCGCTTCCTGCCTGCGGCCCCGCCCCCTCGCCAGACGATTGGTGAACGCGACCCCGCCTCCCAGCTGACCCGCCCTCCCGGCTCCCTTCTTAAGGGGACTCTGCCCGCACCTGGGGAGCGACCACAGCGCCTCTGGCCTGGTCGCCCCCTCGCTCCTCTACGCTCCTGCTCCAGAGCCCCCTGCTGACTGAGATCTTCACCGCCGAGTGCCGCCGATAGCAGCGCCCCAGCCGCCGCAGGGCCGCCCGCTCAGCCTGATCCCGTTTTCCTGCCGCTTCCTGCCTGCGGCCCTGCCCCCTCGCCAGACGATTGTTGAACGTGACCCCGCCTCCGAGCTGACCCGCCCTCCCGGCTCCCTTCCTATGTCGCCCCCTCAGCGACCACGCAGCGGACGTGCACAGCGGGAGCACCGATTGAGCGCCGAAGGTGCGCCAAAGGTAAGCCCGTCTGCGCCCGTCCGCGCCTGGACCGCGCCCAGTGCCAGGACCCCTGGCCCCCGCAGACCCCAGCCCACCCGCCGGACCTACGACGCCACCGAACTCTACGCACTCAATGCCGGAAGAATCCCGGGTGCTACCGAGCCACCCCGAGACGCACCCACGGACCCTTCTGCTGCAACGCCTGCAAGTTCACCTGCATCCGGACCTGCACCACTCCAGCAGTGCTCAAGACCTCGACGACCAACAGCAGCAGCCACCTAAATTGCATCCTGCTCAACACCCGCTCCGTCCACAGACACGCCGTCGAGCTCTGGAACCTGCTCGACACTACCTCACCAGACGTCGCCTTCCTCACGGAAAACTGGATGAACGCCTCTTCAGCGCCCGACATCGCCATCGCCATCCTAGACGGCTACAAGATCATCCGAAAGGACCGCATCAACCACACCGGAGGAGGCATCGCCATCGTCCACAGGAACACCATCCGCATCACGACCAACACCGACGACACCCTCGCTACCGCCGAGCACCTGCACTTTCAGGTCCACATCAACCCCAAGACCACCCTCAGAGGCACCCTCATCTACAGACCCCCGGGACAACGCACACAATTCAGCGAAGACATCGCCGACTTCATCAGCCCGCACGCCCTTTGCTCCGCTGACTACATCCTCCTCGGGGACCTCAACTTCCACCTGGAGAACAACAACGACCGCAACACCACCACCCTGCTGGACAACCTCGCCAACTTGGGACTCAAGCAGCTGGTGACCACCCCCACCCACTACGCCGAACACACACTCGACCCCGTCTTCTCATCCAGCAAGGACATCGCCTTCAGCCACGCCACCGGACTCCACTGGACGGACCACAGCTGCGTCCACTTCAGCTTCGGAAGGACCACGATCCACCACCACCAGCAACAGGTTGCACGCAGGAGCTGGAACAAGATCACAGCCGACCAGCTCGTGACCTTCCTGAACATGAACCATCCCACCAGCACAACGAACCCTAGCCAGGTGGCCACCTACCTCACGAAGTGGATCAGCGGCTGCGCAGACGAGCTCGCCCCCCTGAGGACCCCGCCCAGCAGACCCGGAAGCAAGAAAGCCCCATGGTTCACCGACGAACTCAAGAGCTCCAAGAAGAACTGCCGAGCCCTCGAGAGAACCTGGCGCAGAGACCCAACACCGGACAACATGACTGCCCTCAAGCTCGCCACCCGAAAACACCACCAACTCATCCACGCCACCAAGAAAACTGCATTCAAGGAACGACTGGACAACAAAGCACACAACAGCAAGGAACTCTTCAACATCGTCAAAGAGCTCTCCAACCCCAACGCCGGAAACAACGACATCACCCCTTCGCAAGACCTCTGCAACTCCCTCGCCTCCTACTTCCACAACAAGATCGCGGACATACACAACAGCTTCAGCACTCAACTGTCGAACGCCACGACCAAACCACCGCCCCCCACCACCACCCTCCGCGCCTGGACTCCGATCAGCACCGAAGACACCGTCCGCACGATGAACTCCATCCACTCCGGATCTCCGACCGACCCCTGCCCTCACCACGTCTTCAACAAGGCCGACGCTGTCATCGCACCCCACCTGCGGGACATCATCAACACCTCCTTCGACACCGCTACCTTCCCGGAGAGCTGGAACCCTGACAAAACCGAACTGGTTTTGACTGGGGGTGGTTGCAGTCCTTGGTCCCCTTCCTTCTGGCCCCACTCACTTGGTCCCCCTCCCCTCCCGGTTCCTAAGGTCAAAACGCTGGGCATCTTTATCAACTCCCAGCTTTCCCTTCACACGCAGGTTAACTCAGTGGTGTCTTCCTGTTTCTTTTCCCTCCGCACCATTCGTAAGGTTTCCCGCTTTTTTTCTGTTCCCGCCCTTAAGCTCATTCTTATGGCCATGGTGCTATCGCGCCTTGACTATGGGAATGTGGTCTATAATGGCGCCCCAGACTACCTGATCCGCCGGCTTCAACTGATACAAAATCAGGCTGCCCGCCTGATTTATGGTCCCCCCAAATTTCACCATGCCACCCCTCTGTTGCAGTCTCTGCACTGATTACCGGTGAAGGAGAGGGCTCTTTTCAAGTTGGGCTGCATCACTTATCAGGCTAGGTCGGGGACTGCCCCCGCTTTCCTTTGTGAAGCTATTTCATCTTATCTCCCGGCCAGAGAGCTCCGCTCCTCTCACCAGGCTCTCTTGTCAGTCCCCCGCTTCAGGAAGCAGAAGTCCGGGGGGCGAGATTTGCGGTTCTAGCTCCATCTCTTTTGAACTCGCTTCCTCTTGCCCTCAGAGCTTCAACCTCCTATTTGGAATTCCGTAAACACCTCAAGACCTTCCTGTTTTCCAGATCCCCAGCAGTCTAGCTTCCCTCTCTGCCTCTACTGGTTCACCGCCGTCTAGCGCCATGAAACCGTCCCGGTATAAGTGCGCTTAATAAATATTTTAAAATTCAAAAATTCAAATTCACGCCGAACTCAGCGCCCTACTCAAGAAGCCATCGGCCGACCCCACCGACCTCAAGAACTACCGCCCCATCTCGCTGCTCCCGTTTCCTGCAAAAGTCATCGAGAAGACCGTCAACAAGCAGCTGGCCGACTTCCTCGAGACGAACGGATCCCTCGACCCCTCGCAGTCTGGCTTCCGGGCCAACCACAGCACCGAGACTGCCCTGATCGCAGCCACCGATGACATCCGAGCGCTGCTCGACAACGGAGAAACAGCGGCCCTCATCCTCCTCGACCTCTCCGCGGCCTTCGACACTGTCTGCCACCGCACCCTAGTACAACGCCTCAGCAACGTCGGAGTCCAGGAGAAGGCACTGGAGTGGATCATCTCCTTCCTCGCCGGAAGGACACAGAGAGTCCGTCTCCCTCCGTTCAGATCTGAAGCCACCGAAGTCATCTGCGGCGTCCCTCAAGGCTCCTCGCTCAGTCCAACCCTCTTCAACGTCTACATGAGCCCCCTCGCAGACATCGCACGCCAGCACAACCTCAACATCATCTCCTACGCCGACGACACCCAGCTGATCCTCTCCCTTACCAACGACCCCGCCACCGCCACCGCCAACCTTCACGAAGGGATGAAAGAGGTAGCCGAATGGATGAAGAACAGCCGCCTGAAACTGAACTCAGACAAGACGGAAGTCCTCATCCTGGGATCCTCACCCGCCGCTTGGGACGACTCCTGGTGGCCCCCCGCCCTAGGCAGCGCACCCAAACCAACAGACCACGCACGCAACCTGGGCTTCATCCTGGACTCCTCCCTCTCCATGACCAGACAAGTCAATGCTGTCTCCTCGTCGTGCTTCAACATCCAGCGCATGCTACGTAAGATCTTCCGTTGGATCCCCACCGAGACCAGGAAGACGGTCACCCAGGCCCTCGTCACCAGCCGTCTGGACTACGGCAACTCCCTCTACGCCGGAACCACCGCCAAACTCCAGAAGAGACTCCAGCGGATCCAGAACGCCTCAGCACGACTCATCCTGCACATCCCCCATCGCAGCCACATCTCAGGACACCTGAGAGACCTGCACTGGCTCCCGGTCAACAAGAGAATCACCTTCCGTCTCCTCACCCACGCACACAAAGCCCTACACAACCAAGGCCCAGGATACCTTAACAGCCGCCTCAACTTCTACGCTCCCAAAGGCCAGCTGCGATCGACCAGCCACGCCCTCGACGCCGTCCCCCGCATCCGAAGAGCCACCACAGTGGGACGGTCCTTCTCCTACATCGCCGCCAAGACATGGAACTCCCTCCCCACCCACCTCCGCCTGACCCAGGACCACCTCGCCTTCAGGAAGCAACTCAAGACCTGGCTGTTCGAGCAGTAGCGGACCCCCCTCCCCCAGCGCCTTGAGACCCTCTGGGTGAGTAGCGCGCTATATAAATGCGATGATTTATTGATTGATTACTGTTGTTTGGGTGTCAAATAATTTATGGAAATGTACTCTAATTTTTAAATTGTTTGTAAATGTTTTTCAATCATCAATCAATCAATCATTGCATTTGTAAAGCGCACTACATACCCGTGAGGGTCTCAAGGCGCTGGGGTGAGGGGAATGCTGGCCCTGCTCGAAAAGCCAGGTCTTGAGAAGTCTTCTAAAGGTCAGCAGGTCTTGGGTCTGCCAGAGGTGGATGGGGAGGGTGTTCCGGGTGTTTGCGGCGAGGTGGGAGAATGATCTGCCACCAGAGGTTGCTCTTCGGATGCGTGGGACTGTGGCGAGGGCGAGGGCGGCGGAGCATAGCTGGAGGGTGGGAGTGTAGAAGCTGAGTCGTCCGTTGAGGTACGCTGGTCCGGTGTTGTGGGGTACCTTGTGTGCGTGGGTGAGGAGCTTGAAGGTTATCTTCTTGCCGACAGGGAGCCAGTGCTGGTCTCTCAGGTGGGGTGTGATGTGGCTTGGCGAGGGATGTCAAGGATCAGGCGTGCAGAGGCGTTCTGGATGCGTTGAAGCCTTTCTTGTGTTGTGTTTTCACTTTAATGCTGTTTGTGTGCTGAATAAATACTTTACACATTGTCACTAAGTTAAGCCTGACTTCTTTTTGTAGAAAGCTACACAGATTAACTTAATGACTTTTTATGTGGTTCACCCTGCAAGGGACTGTGGCTATTGCTTGAGCAGGGCTCACCCCTCAGTCAACCAACAACCCAATTTCTAGCTGAATGCCTTTCAGAAATGGAAAGGCTTCCGGTAGGCAACACATCTGTATTTTAAGGGGCCTATCCCAATTTTCCTGCAATTATATTAATTATAGACTGTTTATGTTTTTTGTAGAATGAGTTCCCATGACAATACACTCTTCCAATTAAATATGGGGAATGTATCAGAAACATAATTGTCACATGGTTCTATCATTAGTTTTTGTAGTGCTAAAGTATGAGGGGCACTTGTGAACAGCCTATATATGGTAATGATTTTCCAGTGCAGTTTTGATTCAAATATATATCCTTAATGGCACATTAGGGGGCATATTTACAAGGCCTCTGCACTACCGGAGCACAACCTTTTTGGAAGCCCCGGTAGTGCACAATGCTGAGCCATATTTACAAGGCCACGAAAAGCCACCCTGCGTGGCCTTTCAATGCCTTGTAAATATAGTCCCCTTTAACTAATTACTCTGACATCCAAAGGTGTCCTCAGCAGCTAACATTAGAGTAAAAATATTGATTACATTGGATTTCTTCACTTATTACTCTTGTTATAGATGCAAAAGTTGTACGCTCTCTCCTTCGTTTTTACTTTTCATTGATTCATATCTAGCCCTTGCTCACATGGATATCTTTCAGCTTCCAGCTGCACTGAATGGGTATGATGAATGAGAGTTTGGCATTAATTGAAGAGACATTATCAAGCAGAATGACAAGGCCTCATTTGTACCTCCATATAGAGGTAACAGTTTAATAAAAACATAACTTGCTTATAGGTTCTGCCATGTTCAATGTTCATTGTTTTGTTCCAGGGTGTAGACATGCCTGCAGTTTCACATGCTATATTTGCAGATAACAAAGTAGGGGTTATCCTGGCCAATACATGCAATTGCAATTACACAGATCAATACCGTCTCCTGTTGGGAGACGGCGAGATTTATGGACATCCTGTTTACAAGCTTTTGACTCTCTAAAACACTAGAGCTTATAAAAATGTGGGAGGTATTAAACCTTCTAGCAGTGATAAATCCCATTTGAAAACATTGATTTTGGTTTCCAGGGAAACATGTTTAATCAACAACATTGCCTTACATTTTAAAAATATGATTTACCCTTGAAAACCGCGCTGTACAGGAGCCAGTCCATCGCTGTACCATACAAAGGTGATTGTATGAGTTATATATAAAGAAGGGGTGGAGCCTCACATATCTTGTGATGTGGATCTCCGAGTTCTCCTATCCACAACATTGGGGAAGGCAGTGCTCAGTGATAAAACATTCCATTGATAGGAAACAATCACCTGCAATAATTTGTTGCATCAGACAGTATGATTATTCTTTGGCGTAGATGGAGGTCGACGGCTCTTATAAGATCTGCATGTTGTGGTATTGGCATACAACACAGGTGCCCGTCCCATCAAGAATGGTTAAAAGAACTTTACTGGTTACCTACGTATGAGTATCAGATTTACAGAGTCCAAGATCAAATTCAGGCATTTAATGAGATTTAGGGTTAATTTTTGAGCCTATGTGAACTCAAGCTATCTTTCTCTTAAGTAAAGTACACTTCATGATCCTCTTAGCTGTGATGATGATTGACATGCTTTCATCTGTGGTCTAAGTCTGGAATGAAATTTCTGAGGTTGGTGACTTAATTCATTTTTGTTGTGGGGTGTATGTTATGTTGTGTGTGTGGAAATGTTACCTTAGGAATTGCTTAAACTGTGCGTCTACTGACAGGCTGCCCTGGGCCACCGTAGGGGGCCACCTACGAGGGCGGCCACCCTTAGTTCCACAATTTGGCAGCGCCTGACGAGCGTTCTAGTGTTGGGACCTGGTGGGTCCAGAGTGATGTCACTTCTGGCTGGCAGTGGGCGGGGGGGCCAGGGTATAAGGCCCAGGGTCGCGGGCCTGATGCCCTCTTTGACCCTGGTAGCCTCGTGGACAGAACCCCTCCCCTCGTGGGCCTCCCACTCATGCTGCCCGACGCTGTTTTTCCTGGTGAGTAGTTTTCCTCCTGGTTTCTCCGCCCCCCTCTCTCCCCGCCCCCCTCTCCCTCTCTCTCTATCGTGGGTCTGTTTGCTTTCCTGCTGGCCATGGGCGGCTCATCTCGAGTGTGAGGAGGGTGGCGTTTGCGGGGCGGGGGTCGGGCAGTCTGGGGGGCAGGCCACCGTTGCAGTTTACTCACGTGTTTCGTCCTCGGACCGCGGTTGTCGGGGTAGCGTGCCTGGGCGGTGGGGGCTACGGAGCGGGGTCTGTGACCGGGGCAGGTATGTGGCACGGCATCTTGCGGTGGGGGAAAGGGGGGGTGGGCCTGGTCTGCCGGGCCGTGAGGGGAGCGGGGGTCCGTCTGGAAGTGGGGGCTGGGGTCCGGCTGGGCTATCCTGTGCGCGGCCGGGTCCCGTGTGGTGTGAGGCTGCTGGGAGGAGTTGGGATGTGCCCCCAGCCTGGTCCCGGTGCGGCCCGCGCCTGCGGGTCTCTTGGGAGGGGGGTGTTTGTGAGCCCGTCGCGTCCACGTCTTTCCGGTGCCTTTTCTCCCCGCCTCCCTTGGCCCATGCCCTCCGGCCCTGGGTGCCCCATACTTGCGTTGTACGGCCCCTGTGTCCCGGTAGCGTTCCCTGTCACGGGCCGGAGCTCTGCCAGTCTGGGGTGCGGTGCGGTGCTCTTCGGGCAGTGTGGGCGCGTGATATGCCAGGTGGAGGTGGGGCCTGCATGCAGTGCGGGGTGCGCTATCTCGAAGTTCGAGGTCGGGCATGGGGGGTTTAGGGGTGCATGCCGCCCGCCGCCGCGGTTTTTCGGTCACATTGGGGGGAGGGGCCGGGGCAGAGAATATATATCGCACATGCGTGGGCAGTAGGGGCCGGAGCGCATTGAGAACAACCAATTCGAATTTGAGGCAGCGATGTGTTTAGCCTTCTCTGAGATGTTGTTAGAGCTGTAGCAACGTGAGGTACAGGTTATGTGGAAAGCGCGTGCAAAGCCCGTTGGTGTACGAGCATTTTTCGGAATAACCAGGTGAGTGTGTACAGGCTTGGTTTAATTCTTCCTTCTTGTGATCTATTAATCGCTGAGGAGTTTTGGATAGCATGGACGTTGCCCGATGAGGTTGTAGCGCTTCACAATTGGAAGGGTACTGATACATGAGGAGAACATCACAGGGAATTATGTACATAAGCTTAAAACGTGAGACTACATGAGGCGAAAGACTATTGTGAACAGGCTGCATACAAGTGGTGCAAACTGTACAACTCAGGAAGTTAAAGTGGCATAGGTGCAGGTTACAGAGGCGTACATAGTAAAAGTAGAGGTATAATACTGCAGTACATGATTAACGTTACATTACATGAGGCAATTGTGACAATCGTGAGCCAACAAAATACAAAAGGTAGCAAAAGGTGCTTTACAGGAGGTAAAAGTGACTTGTGTGCAGGTTACAATAGCGTACAATGTACATATAGAGGTATATTACTGCATTAAACGAAGGAGACTCAAACACAAGAACAAACATTACGTAGGCAATGGTGCTTTGATTTATTTGTTGAATTTTACGCAATTTTATTTTGCGCGGACTTTACCCGTAGGTGTCAGAGCGCCTCACGTTGGTAACAGAACTGATACATGAGAACAAGCTGGTGACATATTACACACGCGGAATTGACATTGTTTGAGGCAGGGGTGACAATCATGAACAATACTGGGATACAAGAGGTAGT
Source organism: Lissotriton vulgaris (assembly GCF_964263255.1). Lineage (NCBI taxonomy): Eukaryota > Metazoa > Chordata > Amphibia > Caudata > Salamandridae > Lissotriton > Lissotriton vulgaris. The sequence goes on from NC_141694.1 coordinate 661,728,824, forward strand.
AAGCGGTGCATTACAGGAGGAAGGGGTGACTTGTGTGCTGGTCACACGAGAGTACAGAGTGCAAGTAGAGGTATATTACCATTAATTGAAGGACACTCAAACACAAGAACAAACGTTGCTGCTTAGCTGGAGCATTGATGATTAAATACTTGAAGACAGAGCGAATAGCACCCGATGGTGTACGAGTGCTTCACTGAAGAATAGTGCATTTTATGTAAGCCACGTAACGTTTCCCTCAACGCCGTTGGCGGGAGCTGTGCCTAGGTCATTGTTTTATGACTTTATTAGCGGGAACACTACTCGAAGGTGTCAGGGCGCTTTACATAGAATCAGGTGTTTCTTAGCTGGGGTTGCACCTGGGGTTACATGTGTTCGTTAGCGTCTGTGATGGTTAAAGTTAGATGAACAGTGGCAAGTGGAAGCGTTTCTATGTACACATGCAATGTTATTGCTGAGATGGATGTCCACCATAAGATCCAGGTATAAGCCTTCCTACACACTTCATGTAGGTTCGATGTCACATGGCAATGATACGGATGCGATGGCAGAAATAACACAAAACCATGTGAATATGTTCAGTGCATTTTCTCCTAGCCCGTCCAGCCCGCCGGTGCCTGGAAGGACTTGTAGGTTGGGCGGGGTGGTGGCTATTTACATCTTGCTTTATGTCCATGCAGGCTACCATTCGGGAAAGGATGCCGGGCCTCGCCTCATTGAAACTCACGGGAGTGACCATGGGTAAACAAGTTAGGCATACTGGGGTCAGTGGGCAAGATGTAACGTAAACGGGTGTGGTTTGAGGATAACGTGTTTTTCTGAATACAGATTGTCTGTTGGCAAAGAACTAGACGACAAAGAGGACTTTGGGATTTGAGCTGGAGCAACCATGGTTGGTCACACTATCTATAACAGGACAGTCCAAGTGTACCCTGGTTATGTATGTCTTCTCTCTTTAAAATAGGACACCATTGGAACTGTCGCTCTCGGTCCTTGGCGTATCTGCAGTGGTAGCATCAGGTTCGATGCCCGGCAACTGACACATACATCCAGTGATTCGAGGGTATTCTTGTTTTCCCAGTGTCATAAATCTGATCCCCCGTTGTAAAGCAACTGGTACTATTGTATGGGGGCTGGGACACGGACGACTGAGTTACGGCTTGCATACTTGTCAGATGCCTACATGTATTTTGCTTGTAAACTGAGTCTTAGTTTACTGGGGCTAGGGCATCAGGGGTCTAGGGCCCGCAGCCGGTTTGTGCAGGGACTAGGAGGCTGGATACCTTCACTGCGAGTGTGTGCAGGGGCACAAACTTTTGTGTCCCTGTGGTTTTAATGCTGTAGGTGTCAAAACTATCCCTAGGATTATGCATCATCTTAAACCACAGCGCGGGGAGAGAGCTTGGTGTGGGACTTATTGTCCAATTAACGGTGACTGTATAGAGCTTTTCCTGCATTTGGCAGTTGGTAGAGTTATTTGTTCGCCCATGGACGGACACCGTGGATAATTTGACTAGGATCAAACAATACAAGAGGTAGCAAACGGTGCGTCATAGGAGGTAAGGTGACATGTGGGCAAATTACAAAAGCATACAAAGTACAAGGAGAGAAGAATAGTAAGGGGACGAGTTAGGAAGTGACTCTAAATCACACACTCCAAAGTGCTATGGGCATTAGCAGACTTAGCATGTGAATAATTGACTTCGTTTCAAGACACTACATTTCTGCATCTGGCGCTGGAGGTACGCAAGTATGTTCCCCACCCAACTCCTTACGAGAATGCATTGTGGGCAAACTAGTTCTCGTAACTGACAAACATGCTTGGCCTCGGTGGCATGAGGGACATTGATAGCCCTGTCTCTTTGCAGAGTATCCATATTGGTATATGGAGGGGGCAGGGCTTCTAATGGATGTGTTTGTCTCAAATGCAGGAAGCACGCTGGAGAACCACCCTACTCACTTGGGGGTCCACCTGAACTATCAACAGATTTAAGGGTCATAACACACTGGGGGCAGTGTGCTAGGATCTGGGACACACATGTTCTCCCCAGGTGCCAGGACAGTCCCTGTTGTGGGGCACACAGGTTCCACCCCATGGAAGTATTGCATTTGTAGTCAACTGGTAAATCTGAGCTTAGCAGGTAGCTCCGGTACAATAATTGGATGTTTTCGCTTGTAAAACATTGGAGGAGCCTGGGCAATTTGTTTATTTACTGGGCAATAATTGGGGTGTTTTGTCGTAAGCAGGGGGAGACTGTGGGCAAATCATGCATGCCATGTGACAAAATTGAAATGCATTTTCTTACACACAACTGATGTGTCTGGGCATAGCATGCATCCCATTTGCATTAATGGAATGTGTTCTGTGTACAGCAACTGGTGCGCAAGTAAGGAGCTCTGATCCTGGAGGTCGAGTAAGCAAACTAATTCTCGTAACCGACAAACAGGCTTAGTCTTGGTAGCGTGGGGGGCATTGATGGCCCATGTCTCATTGCAGAGAATCCATTTGGTATATGAGGGGGGCATGGCTTCTAAGGGATGTTTTATGTCTCAAATGCAGGAACCGTGCTGAAGAACCACCCTACTCTCATGGGGGACCACCTGAACGATCAACAGGTAGAAGGGTCATAGCACACTGGGAGCAGTGTGCTAGGGTCTGGGATTCCCAGGTTCTTCCCAGGTGTCATTACTGTTCCTGTTGTAGGGCGCGCAGGTTACACCCCATGGAAGTATTACATTGGTAGTTAACTGGTGAGTCTGTGCATAGTAGGTATCCCCTGTGCAATAATTGGATGTTATATCTTGGAAAAACAACTGATGCGGCTGGGCAATTTGTTGTTTTACTGGGCAATAATTGGGGTGTTCTCTCTGAAAGCAGTGGCAGAGTGTGGGTATATCATGCATTCCCTGTGCCAAAAATGTAATGCGTTTTCTTTTAAACAACTGGTGTCTCTGGGCATATCATGCATCTCATGTGCAATACGGGAATGTGTTTTTTTGTACAGCAACTGGTGCGCAAGTATGGGGCTCTGATCATGGAATCGAGCGATGGGCTTACCTGCAATGCTGGTTAGGGACTGTTTTCCCGGATTTGTTATTTCTTCCAGATACGCACGGGTTTCGTTCTATAATGGTCAAACCACGCCTAGCAGGCTGGTCTGCCAGGGCTCAGAGCAGGAGCAGGGGAAGAACACACTGGGGCCAGTGTGTGGGGTTCTGGGTAGGCACATCCAGGATTGGAGTGTAACCTGTTTTCTAATTTCAGGACAATTGGGACAAGCACACTGGCACCACTCTGAGAAGGACAGGTGGGAACGGAAGCAGGAATGGCTAGGTTTGCTCCGGGCTCTGAGCCTGAATGCTGTTCCTGGTTAAGTGCTCTTGGAGGGCAAGGTGCCAACCAGGTTCTGACTTCTGGTAGGGGAGACTAGAAGCAGTGTTAAGTGTAGCGGTTGTGCAATTTCCACGCCCCCTTACACATCAGCCCCAGTTGTGCTCAAGTACCTATGCAACTGCTGCCTCAGCGCATAGGTGACATGAGGGGTAACCACAAGGGTAGAGAGGCAGAAGACTGGTATGGTTTTCATTAGGGGGGTGCCCAGGGGTCTTCTCCTGAACTTATCCGAAGGTCAGTACTTGTGTCACACTATGGGTTTGCACACAGCAGGGGAGAGGGCCTGTCCAGGTGGTCAGGGGCAACGGTATTGTCAAGTCGAGACTTCCGTTAGTGCGGCCAGGGCCCGCCAAGATCATGAGGGACAATTGCCTTCGGCCCAGGGCATCCTTTTAACAGTAAGGGGGCCTGGTTTGCCTCTTATGACACACTGCTGTGGGATACAAAGGGGTCAGTTCTGAGGGACGCATGCTCCGTGGGGTAGAGCTCCTTAGAGTAAGGCGTGAGCAGCATGGACCGGGGGTAGCTAGCTCAGGCTTGCTCCTGGGTTTGTAAAGTTGATGGGATGGGTCAAGGGGTGCTGCACCAGGTATAAGTGATATAGTACAGCACCTACTTTAACAGTTCTGTATGGGACCATCATTAACAACAGCAGCTGCTTATCTGGATAGCAGTATAGCCTCTTTTAGTTCGCCCAGGGTTTGGGCGGGCAAGGTCAGCTGCTTGGCAGCGGAAACAGAGTAGAGAAAAAATCTATCTGGGATGGAGCAATGTGCACTCGGCAGTCAAGCAAACTAAGTTCAACAGAACCCTGATACACTGTCTGCATTAAATGCTAGGTTATGGGCTACACATAAATAGGCCTTTCTTTGCGCAGGGAGCGCGAGTGAGCCATTCCCATGAGGGTGCAAATGGCCTGGTCAGTGCTGAAGTAGAGGGGATGGAGCACTGTTAGGGACATCTCCAGAGCACAGTTTGCAGTTCTCCTAGGGCGCGGGACCTGCTGCACATGAGGATTCACACATTGAGCGAAATCAGCAACGTGCTGGGGGCCTGTGAGATATGATGATCTGAAATTACGCCAAGGCGGTTTTGGTGGGGCACGTTCAGGGGATGCCATGGAGACCTCGCGCAGGCATGTGAACAGCGCAATGCGCAAATTCAAGGGGTAAACAAGATTTGTTTATGTCAGGCATGGGTTGCTACATGCGAAATGCACAGGGTGCTTTGATGACTATTGCTTACACCGATCCAAAGTGGGGATGGACCCATTCCTGCTAGATATGGCAGAGGCATGAGGCATTGGGAACAGCGCCCTCTTTGGTTCCTGGTTGGCAGCTCACCAACCGATTTATTGGTAATACACCTAGGAGGTGATGAGTGGTTCACCCGGGGCGCAGGGGCCTTTTGCAATTGATGAAGAGCACTTTTGGCGTTTTGAGCAACTTGCGGGGGACCTGTGAGATATGGTGGTTCGAAATTACCCAGAGGCTATCCTGGCGGGGCGCAAGGTCAGTGGGGTCAATAGAGGCCTCTCGCAGGCGGGTGAACAGCGAAATGTGCACATTCACCAAGCAAAAAGGATTTGGTTTTGTCAGGCATGGGTTGCTACATGAAAAAAGCACAGGGTGCTTTGAGGAAGATGGCATACACCTATCCTAAGTGGGGACGGACCTCTTCCGGCTTGATTTAGCGATTGTAGTGTCAAGTTGTAAATAAAAGAACTATAGAAGGTGGGGGGGGCTCTGGGGCGGCGGCGGCCACACCCAGAGCCATGGCGGAGTTACATGGCGATCCAACGCTGGAAGGTACAGAAGGGTACCCTCTACAGGAGCACAGTAAGGGTGCGAGAGCCAATTATCCCCATGGAGATCCTCTGTGGGATCCTGGAGGAGTGACGGCGCCCCGTTAGTCCTTCGGGCGATTGTGGACCTGAGCAACCGGGGGTTGCCTGCAACGCTCAGCCCCCGTAGGGGGAGGGGCGTGAGTAAGGGGTGGACTTGAGGTCCGCCGGGGGAGAGGGGATAGCCCTTCCCCCAACATTGACAACACCCCCGCGGTTACTACCACAGGGGTTTATGGCTCATCAGGTGGGCAGGTCGCAAGGGGCGGCCTGACCCTGGATCGTCCGTAAGTTAACCCAATGTGTTGGCATATTGTTTATGCAAATAAAGCTGCAACAACTTTTTCCAACAAAACTTTGTGTGGTGTCCATTATTGAAGAAATTGTTGTTAGCGGGTTGGGGTTAGAGGACGATATTGGCACTAAGTTCTATCCGTGAGCCTCAACCCTGATCAGCTCACTCTGCCCTCAGACTGTGGCTCACTGCCCCGCCATTATTTTTGAGAGATCGTTCTGATGTTTAAACCCCAATAGTGTAATCAATATAGAGTCTGTAGGGGAGCAAAGAATGTATTTAAGGGAGAATTCTTCTGACGTTGGGCGTCGGTTACTCATGGAAGTCACTGTTAGCTCATTTCTCTGTGGCTAGCCATCGCTTCTTTCATCTGAATATAGTACCTGGATGCGGTCACAAATGATTGTTTTCACAACTGCTTCAATTAGTGACAGAACCTCATTTGGATCAATGGGAATATTAAAATCTGTCCTGACCGCCAGTAATAATTTCTTTGCGCCCCTACAGGAGTGGGCCAACTATATGGGAATCAGTACTTGGCTGCCCCGCTGCAAAAGGACGAGTAGAGCCTGGACTGCTAATCCGTGCCTAGTCAGTACAGGAACACGCAACCCTGACGGGCTCCAGTGTTCACTCGGCCTCCTCGGCAAGGAGCTCAATCCTTGAGCTGTTTAGTCAGAGCCCTATGTGTGATCATATCCGTAACATAGACAGAGAAAACGCGCTTTGACCAAGCCTGTAATGAAATGTTAAGTCTCAGCCATCACAGGGAAATATCAATCCACCCACCCACTGATTGGGTGGCAGCGGTGCAAGAGCCCCGCACTCAGAAAATGTCTCAGTTTTGTAATCTTGTCTCGCTCACAGAATAGGCCCAGCGTATGCAGATGGCGAGCCACCCACTCTCACACAAACACGGGATACAGCATTTGTGTAGCAGTGGGAGCTTCGCTTGCATGCAGATTCCACCAAACAGACAAAAGACCATGTACAAGAAGTAACTCGTTACCACCTTATACCATGCAATGCAGCCCACTCCATCTCACCACAAACTTCCTCATTGCACACAGACACATGTACAGACTAGCATTACCTGTCTACTATTGCCTAGATGCATCATTGAAAATTGCATTCGCAAACGGTGTGAATCGCAAAATTCGACCGTTTGCGGATGCAATTCATGGTTTTGGAATGCATCATTTTTTAAATATTTTCGCATTTTTAGGAATCGCAATAGTAATTGCGATTTCTTTAAAAAATCGCTAATTCTGTGAATCTGAATCATTTTGCGAAAAAATGCAATGCATCAAACATCGCAATTTGCGATTTTTGAAGAAATCGCAAATTGGAATTCTTAAATTTAGAAGAAGTTGAACCTGGTGCTAATTTTACTAACTACTTGCACTGCAGCTGTCAATCATCTGTGCTGCATACAAGGACCTCATAGACCTTGAAGTAGCCTTTCATGATGGCAGCACTTTTCTTTTTGACTCGCAGGCAGAGGCTGAGAGTAGCTGCAGGATGGAGGAGAAGGCTCATACAAGAGAGAATCTTTAGAGTGCGCATAACCTTTCTGGGGCAGACTGAAGCAGAGATATTTTCTAAGTGTAGGCTGAATGCTACTTTAATATTAGATTTAATTCAAGAATTGGACCCAATTTTGCAGAGGCAAACACGCAGGACACAAGCCATACCAACCCATGCGCAGGTATTGTGTTCACTGCACCTTCTTGCTTCTGGGTCATTTCAGGGGGTAATAGCCATTGCTGGTGGTGTCTCCCAGAGTTCACTTTCCAGATTTTTTAATGCCTTTCTAAATGCCATGTTACAAAGAATAAGGTATCATATAAAATTTCCTAGCACACAACAGGAGTTAATGAAGACCAAACTGGATTTCTACAACATGGCTCAATTTCCGCATGTCATTGGCTGTGTAGATGGCACACATGTTCCCATTTGCCCACCCTCAGAAAATGAGTATATTTTTCTCAACAGAAAATGCTTCCATTCCCTTAATATTCAAGCAGTCTGTAATTCTAAAACCATTATTACAGACCTAGTTGCAAGTTACCCAGGAAGTGCCCATGACTCATACATTTTTAGGCACAGTGCCATTCATGCTAGACTGCTTGCTGGTCAATTTGGAGATGGATACCTGCTAGGTAAATGTCTTATTCTACTAAACAAACTTTCCCTTCATCTTCACACATTTGTTTTTTACAACTTACAAGTTACATTGTTTTGTATTGCAGGAGATAGTGCCTATGCAGTAAGGTCTTATATCTTAACACCATACCTAAATCCAACTTCAAGGAAAGAGCAACACTACAACCAGGCTCACATAACAACCAGGAATGTGATAGAGAGGACCTTTGGGGTGATGAAATCACGCTTTAGAATACTTCATAAAACTGGTGGAGCATTGCAATATCAACCAGACATTTGCTGTAAAATAGTAGCAGCATGTGCAATGCTGCACAATCTAGCAACTGAGAGAGGCATAGAACTTGATGAGGAAGATGTTTTACCTCCAAATGACAATCAGCCTCCTCAACCACAAGCAAGAGCACATGGACCAGAGGCAGCAGAGGGGAGAAGGAGAAGGACAGAGATCACACAGCATTACTTCTAAATGAGGTAAGAAACACTCTGATAATTTCTTGTTGTTGCAAACAATGTAAATTTTAATTCAAAATGAAACTGAAATGCATTTACTTCATGGACTTTCACTGTATCACAAACTTAATTGTGGTCTTTAAATCAGAAATGTACAAATGATAACTATTGAACCATAGACAAATGTGACCTTATGAATACCATTCAAGAGGCATCACAGACAATGTCATTTCTTATGGCCACGCACTCCTAATGCCTTCCCTGTACTTTTTCCACTGTGCATGGTGATATTACTGCCATCAGTCAGCTTTCTATTACTTCGCCGTGTGCCACTTAAGCAATGCTCAAGTGTGCCACTCACAGCACTGCCGGCACCACTCTCCCCCATTGGTAGTTGCTTTTCTGGGGATGCATTAGACTGTGAATTTCCTGATGGATCAAAAGTAGTCCCCACTCCCTTTTGAATATGTTCAGATGTTTTCATCAAGAGTACCTGGGTTGAAAGGGTCTGTTTGCAGAGGCCACGTGTACAATTTGAAAGGCAAGTCATTTCCCTGTTATGAGCCGGCATGTTGGTCAGTAGTCGTACCTGCCTTTTACCACTTATATTTTGCTGTTTTTGCATCAATGTGCACATGGTCTCCAAAGAATTGGCAATGCGGTCAAGCTTTAATGCAGATGTTTCATGGGCTGTCTTCATTACATTGATCATTTTATTCATACTGGTAGATAATGAACCCATTTGTTTGCTGATATGTCCCAGTTTTCCTTTAATAATTCTAATGTCTTTGCCTTGCAGGCGCTGTACCTTTAATATTTTGTCTTCAAGAAGATTGCCAGTGATGTGACCCTCTCCAAAATGACCACTTTCTCTCACATTACCTCGGCGCAAAGAAAACTGCTGAAGTCTCCTTCGCCTACTCAGCCTTGTATTTGTGACTGTTGGAGTGCTTTGAGGTTGCCTTTCTGGTACATTGTCATTCTGCTCAGTTTCAGAATCTGTTTGGAGCAGTTGTCGCACTTTCTGTCTTTCCCCTGTTTGTGAATTGGCTGCTGATGTACTAGGAGCATTTCCCAACTGTGATTCTTGAACTTCTTGGTTGTGGAAATCCCTCAAATCCTGCTCAATTATGTCTTGCAGTGCTTCTATGGTTTAAAAACATGCAAACATGATGTTAATTTAAGTTTGCACTTTCCTTTAAGTATGTAATAAAATGTGACAATGTTCTCAATCACATGATTCCAGTCTCATTCATAATAATTCTTTATAGTAATGAAGGTACTATTAGAAATTATTGTTTGTGCATGATGGAGTCCTAAAAACTACAACTCCCATAATGCACTGCTTTCATTTACCGCACATTACATGACTGTTGCTGGTAACACACACAGATCATTTCATACACAACACAATTACAATGCTGATAATCTATCTACTTACACAACAGTCTTTAAATTAATAGGCTCCATTCAGACAATCAAAAGCACATACAATTCACTTACCTTCAGAAGGAGTTGGAATCTCTGAAGTATCAATGTCTATTACTCCGATTACAGCCTCAGTCAACAGTGTGCCTTCCACCATGTCTTCCAGGGGAGTGTTGGGTCTATCCCTGGGTGTTCCACCTCCAGTAAGCTTTGCTGATTTGATCCTCTTTGCTAGCTTCTCTTTTGCACGGCTGCGCAGGTCATACCATATTTTTTGTAAATTGTTTATGTCACGATGTGCCACTCCTACTGTGTTCACCTTTGCTTGTATGGCAATCCATAGGTTCCTTTTGACAGCCTCAGGGACCTTCAGAGAAAGCTTACCAAAAAGCTGCTCCTGTCTTGCAGTCACCTCCTCAATAAGGATTTCCAACTCTTGATCTGAAAACTTAATTTTCCTTTTCCTGGCTGGCCCCTCTTCAACAGGATTCTCATTTTCCATTTTTCAGCAAAATTGTCAGGCACAAACTGCAGCAGCAACCTCCAGGGAAAGCTCACTCAGCAAACTGCCAAACCACACCTTCAAAAAAGGGAGCAGCTGCGCCTAATTGCTGTACTGGCTTTGAGGCAGTTGAATCAATGAGATTCATCATGTGTGTGAATTCGCAATTTGCGATATCGCAAAATGCGAATTCGCAATTAAGAATTCGCATTTTTAATGCGATTCGGAAAAAATTGCGATTTTTACCGACTCGCAATAAAATTGCGAAAAAAATGATGCATCGCCATTTGCGATTCCTTATTTGCGATTCCTTATTTTTCGCAAATAAGGAATCGCAAATAAAAACGTTGATGCATCTACCCATATGAAACCGTCCCTCTTTATAAGGAGCCATACAACGCCTGTTGACAACCACCACCTAATAACTATCACCCTTGTCCTGCTTCAAGCCCTGCCCTCCCAATAACCACTACCTTTTAATTTTCCCATGTGGTACAATCCAATATCTACTGCGCTTTTGCTGCTGCGTGCAGCACATGCCAATAACTGACACCTTTTTTTACTTCTCCAAGCAAGACCTGCCAACAGGCAACAACCACTATCCTTCGAACGCACGCCACTGCAGGGCATGCCAATAAGAACCAATCGCTTACTGCTCCCTACTGTGCATGCCACCAGACACCACTGTTCTACAACACGATGCAACAAGCGCCAACAAGTACCATTCTTTTACCAGCGCTTACCAAAACTTCCACCATACTCTGCAGTTCTTGCCGGTAACAAGCAGTCTTTTACTGCTCCATATTTCACATACAGTCATCACCGTTCTTTCATCTTTTTATCCTCTATATAGCACCTGACAATAACTACCATCATTTCAGTGTTCCATAGATTGCTTGGTGATATTCTCCACCATTCTGTCAGACGATGCATTCATTGCCTACCAATAATCACCACCCCTTTGCTGTACCATACAGGATTGCCGAACCCACCGCAACTGTTATACTGCATCACCCACTGTGTGCCAATAAGAACCTCTCTTTTTCTGCTCCATACTGCTTGTGTAAGAACTGCCACCCTCTTACTGCTTCATGCAGCACCCACTGATAACGACTAAGTGTCTCAACTGGCAGTTTTCCTACACACTGCGCAACACACGAATTATCACAAAACAATGTAGCACAAGCGAATAGCCACTACCTAAACCCACCTTCCACTACCCTGCCCTGCTTGACCAGCCACTCTCACCCTGTCTCTTTGTCTCTCTCACTCTCTGTGCCCCAGCTCACTTAAATTTCTGCTGGTTCTCTTTTCATTTCCCCTTGGTTCTCAGTTACTTTGGTTAAAGGCCAGCTATGTTGGACCACTGTCAAATTCTGTACTTTTCCATAAATGGTTTTGTGTAATCTGCAGATCAGAGATTTTAACGCCTGCGGTAACAAGTTTGGGGGGCTTACAGGTCCTATACGAGTAACTTGGGGCCCGATTACACCCGGCGGTGGTGGTCCCTCCGCCATCTGCATGCCCTTTTCCCCCCGGCTGATCAGGATGGCAGGGGGAAACGTTCCGCAATCGTGGCAGGCACGAAGCCCGCCCACCACGCTTCCGCCACATGCAATTGTAACGATAGCCTGGCAGTGCACATATTGCCGTGGTTATGGTAGCTGTGCCTCGAAGGCATCGCCAGCCCGATCACGATGCTGGCATCAGCCAGCCTTTCCAAGGTGGTGGAACTGCCATGGAAAGGGTGGTGGAGGCCGGCTTTGGGGAGCCCGTTACAGGCCCCCTCAGTTGGGGGGGCACTTGTGCACTGGGGTACCCATGGTACCCCCTTCCATTTCCATGCACAAGGTAGCAGGCACCGCGCGGTGCCTGCCACATTGTGCATGGAAATACAGCACAACATGGCTATTGGACATTGCGGTGGGTGCTGCAGCCAGCAGCACCCGCCGCAATGTTGAATTGCCAGATGCGACCGCCGCAGTGGCAGTTGCATCATTAACAGAAGTGCCGGACCGCCGCATGGCAGGGAGGTGGTCCCGTTACTGCTAAGGTGGCGGGCGCACTGAAGTCCGCCCACCATCCTAATGACCCCATTGGTTCCAAATGTAGCAACTGACCCTTCAGCTAGACCTACAGTTCATCCTTCCTACAACACTGGGAACCAATAGTTTATTACACTCTGCGTTTTTTCAAATGTACTTGGTTTAACGAAAGATATTGAAACAAAACCACAGGGTGCATGAGTTCAAACTTGTGCAATAATACGCTCAATTTGACATTTGCACTTAGTTATAAATATGTGAGTGTGTGCAAGTTTATTAGTAAAATTGTTGTAAATATTGGGCCATATTTATTTTCTCTGCAGTTGCATACAATAAATGTAGCCCAATAACACGTTATTTAGAGTAACCATGCTTTAAAGATGTATTAACACATTTGTTGCTACAGGTCACATTGTTTTTTTTTTACAACAATATAGCAAACGTGGCATGATGAAAACACTGTTTACTGCCTTACAGATGGAGTGTAACAAGGGAAAGAAATCTAATAGTCATGAGGTGTCGACTGTATGATTTTACTTTACTGTATAACTCTAACTCCTTGCATGCATGTTCTGGTCAAATATCTGTTGTTAAAGCAGATTCACATGACAACAACAGCAGGGCATAAGCCATATGCAAATCAACAGTGGTAATTATACCCTGATTACCAGGTGGGCACCACACGTGACTAACAAAAAAAAACATCTGTTTGTGAACTTGACAAACAGATGCTTTTTTTTGTCAATGCGCCCCATACCGCGGTTTCACTTTAATGTTGGCCACGCCTCTTTCATTAGATGCGGCTTGTCTAAAGAAAGGGGTACGCCTCCATGAATGTGAAGCGCCGCATGGGCGCTAGTAAACAAACAAATATTTGCAATGCAATATGTCCAGAATTTGCGAGACTTTGCGATGTTGCATTGCCAATAGCTCAAACTCTCGTAAATACAAGACCTATTGCATTGCAAATGCTTGTTTTCACTATTAGCACACATTTATGATACTATCACTGTTGTCAAAGCTGCTCCATGTCTTGAATGTTATAGAACTTCCTAGTGAGACCGATGCATTGTAAATCTGAAATGTACATTACTGTTCTGCATAGCTTTTTTAATGGAGAGAGGCGGTGAAAAATAATATTTTGATAGAGGCATGCCCGGATGGCACTCCAAAAGCATTTAAAGGTTCGCCATAGTCCCATGAAGCTGATTCCTGCTGTTGGCACTTTATCAAGTGGTGTCTAGCTCCTCTATAAAAAATCTTTTAAGACTCCAATATTCCCTAATAATCATTCTGCTCCTGTGTCTGCTAATAATGCTTTACATGGTGAAGACAGAAGAAGGGATCAGAAGAGAATTGCGTGTACTATATTATTCAGGAAATATTTGTTTTCACTCAGCACAAACTTCCTGAAGCTTTGGGAACAGATTTTTTAAGATTTAGTACCAGGGTTGTGTCACTTTTGTGGCACAGCCCCAATACAGAATCATGTTATTGTATTTACTAAGCCATGCACAGCCAGTGCCTAGCATTGCATTGCATTGGGAAGGTGATCCATGAGTGGAATATGGGCGCTCCATGCATCCGACCATGGTTGTTGGTGCATTCCCAGATTTATAAAAACTTGTAAACCTGGAAGTGCTTCTAAAATGCTACACCTTCGCGGTGAGGGCTAACGAGGTGAAATATATGTATTTCTTCTTGGTATTTTCTCTTTCCACACTTGATGCATGCAGCGGGATACAACCTTTACAACACAACTTTTACAACGCACTACCATTACAACGAAACTTTTACAATGCAAGATCCATTACATCGCATGCCATTACAACACAATCATTACAACGCATACCATTACAACGCATGCCATCACAACGCATGTCATTACAACACAGTCATTACAATGCATACCATTACAACGCATACCATCACTACGCATAGTACCCTTACACTATCCAAAACTTACCCTACTGTTGCACCTCCTGGAGTTAGAATAGGAATTTCTACCCCTACACTATCCAACAGTTACCCTACTGTTGCACCCCCTGGAGTTAGAATAGTAATTTTTATCCCTATACTATCCAATACTTACCATACATGCAATGTAATGGTATGCGCTGTAATGGTATGCATTGTTATGTTATGTTATGTTAAAGTGCATTTTTATAGCGCTCGGCTACTCTAAAAGAGTGTCCCGGCGCTTTCCACAGGCAACTTACAATGTATAATCAACATAACAAGTAAAACAGAACCCAAAAGAGAAGGAGAAAGAAACCCACCTAAACAGAGTGATTAAAAAGCCAAGTCTTCAAATTCTTCCTGAATTGAAGCAAGTTGGGAGTGCTACGGAGTGCCAATGGAAGCGAGTTCCACAGCTGGGAGGCCTTAAGGCTGAAAGAGCGCCCCCCCAATGCGGGCCTTCCTCACGCGTGGGACCACAGCAGTGAAAAGGGATTCCGAACGCAGTGAGCGAGCAGGGCGATAGAAAGCTAATCTTTTCTTCAGGTATCCTGCGCCTGAGCCAAACAAAGCCTTGTGCACCAGCGTCATAGATTTGAAGACAATCCGCTTCCGGATTGGAAGCCAATTGAGCGTCTGCAGCAACACAGAAGCCCGTGCTCGTCTATGCAGACCAAAGATTGCCCGGGCTGCCGAGTTCTGTGCCACCTGCAGACGCTGAACCAAATAATCCGGAAGGCCTAAGAAAAGGGCGTTAGCATAGTCTAGCCTAGATCCGATGAGCGCCTGCACCGTAATCCGTCTGTGCTCCGCAGACAGTAAGGGAAGAAACTTGCGGAGCATTCTGAGGATACCGAAACAGGTGCCGGACAGGCCAAGGATGTGCGCTCTCAGAGAAAGTTTGTTATCAAGCTTAACACCCAGGTTCTTGGCAACCAAGGACGATTGTGCCGGAGGACACATGGCGGCCGGCCACCACTGCCGCCACTCGGGATCGAAGGCACAGCCGAAGAAAAGAACCTCCGACTTGCTGGAGTTGGCCTTCAGACAATTTCGCTGGAACCAGCTGAAGACCCTGTCCAAGCAGTCCCGGATTCTCTCCCCATCAAATGTCTGATCTTTTTCACATGTGAAGAGGAGTTGTGTGTCATCGGCGTAGGACACGATCTGGGCTCCGTAAGCCTCAACCGCAGCCGCCAGGGGGGACATAAAGATGTTAAATAATGTGGGGCTCAACACAGAGCCCTGTGGAACCCCAACACCCAATGGCGGCATCTCGGCGGAGCTCTGGGAAACCCAGACCGTCTGGCGGCGGCCCTCCAGGAAGATGTAAACCATCTGAGCACCGTCCCCCTTAGGCCGATGTCGTAAAGCCTGGCGAGCAGCGCCTTATGGGGAACGGTGTCGAAAGCCACCGACAGGTCCAACATGACTAGCATGGCCTTGCCACCCCCATCCAAGGTCTCCCTGATGATCTCAGAGACCTCCACCAACGCTGTTTCCGTACTGAAATTCGGACGGAAACCGGATTGGGATGGATGGAGCAGATTGTTAGACTCTAGGAAGTTCGACAAGACGCCATGAACATGTTTCTCGGTGATCTTGGCCAGAGCCGGGAGAAGTGAAATTGGCCTATAATTGGCCAAGACCTCGGCATCAAGACCAGGCTTTTTCAGGAGGGGGATCACCATCGCCCTTTTCCAGGTGCGTGGGACACTCCCCTCGCTCAAGGAGGCATTGAGGATCGGGTTGACCAGGGGATTCACCACTGCCGCCATCCCGGGCAAAAATTTGGCAGGGCAGGGGTCAAGTGGGGAGCCAGATTTAAGACTGGCTAACAGAGTCCGGGACATGTCACTGGAGACAGGTGGAAAGTCCTCCAGGATAGCCATAGGCATGGCCGATGTTCCAAGTCCTGCCCCAAGATCACAGCAACCCTCCACCGTGCTCTCCGAGAAGGAGGCCTGAATAGCCTTAATCTTGTCGGTGAAGAAGGTGGCAAGATCACACGCCCACGCATCAGGTGATACAGGTGGAGGTGAATAAGAGGTGGGAGACGTGAACTCCTTCACAATCGTGAAGATCTCCTTACAAGAGTTCGCCGACGCCTCAATCCTCCTGGCAAGGTATTCCCGCTTGGCACCAAGAACATCACGGTGATAGGCCTTCACCGCCGACCTATAGACGAGTTTGGCCTCCCCATCGTATTGATGGCGCCAGGCCCGCTCAGAGACCTTACATTGGCTGCGAGCCATACGTAGCCATTGTAAAGGTAGTATGCATTGTAATGGAATGCGTTGTAATGGTAGTTTTTAGAAAATTCGTTGTAATGGCATGCGTTTTAATGGAATGCGTTGTAAAGGATTTTGCGTAGCAAAAAATGCGTTGTAAAGGCATGCGTTGTAAAAGTATGCGTTGTAACTTCATACATCCGCATGCAGCACACAAAGAAAAAAGGAAACACCATTAAGGAAAAAAATCCTGCCTGTAACGTAGACACCCTTGCACAATGGTGCAAGGAAGGGTGCCCACATTGGGACCAGGAGGCAGCAGAAATGCATCATATCTTAGTTGACATGGCACATTTCTGCTGTCTCCCTTTCATGCAATGCAATGAAGCAACTTTACTGCAGCCCTGCTTTGCGTGAAAAAATAGTAAATCTGCCTGTTAATCTTGATCATTCATCTTTACACTGTTATAGGCATGCCAGTGCCTCTGCCTTACTAACCCCTGCTCATTCTCACAGCTTTGAGTTATAGTGATTGGACAACTTGAACTTCTTATCAAAGGAGACACATCACCCCTAACTCTCTACAACTTCAATTTTCATTTTGGTCCCTGCCCTTGCGCACCCATATCACAAACACTTTGTACAAAGGAATAGAAGGCTGAGTATTTGTATTACTAAAACATAGTTACCTTTAGTACAGATTCACAGCCCTATTAAATATAAAATCATTAAATCCTTACCTGACCGCTTTAAAAAGGACCTACTTGTCTCGCCTAGGGTGACCAGACAGTACTTTCTGCAGAAGTTATGAGTTGAACACCAAATAGCTGCATTGCGGGTCAAACTTGAAAACCCAGGAGGCAGAGCCTTCTCTGTACAAGGCACTCTTTTAGGAATTCACTTTCCATGAAAATTAGACATCTTCCAGAATTGATAAGGAAAAGAAACAGCCCACAGGACTTATACATGCTAGGTGACTAGATGGTGCGGCCAAGAGACCTCGAGATAGTCAACGCCTTACAAATATTATGGTTCATTCATTCAACTCAGCATCCTTAAGTATCTTAGGGGCATATGCATGAAACAATTTTTTACTTGCAAACACTGTGTTTCACAAAAAACTGCGTTTGTGAGTAAAAAATTCGCAAAACGCGATGTATGAGACATTTTCTCATCGCATTTCAAAGGAATCGCTAATTTTGCAATTCTCAATTTTGCGTAAGCATTTAAGGAATCGCAAATTGCAATTCCTTAAATGCTATGTAACAAGCACCCAAGTTGTGCGATTTCTTCTTAAGAAATCGCAAATTACCACCAACTTCAAGTTGGTGGTAATTTACGATTTCTTTCAAAAATGCAAATTTTGGCATTTTTCAAGGTGCCTTATGGCGCACATACATGCCCTTTGGGCATGTATGTGCACCATATGGGCACACATGCTCATTTCAGGGGTGCATTAGGGTGTCCTTATGACACCCTTGCACCCTAGAAATTATTCTCAATTTGAGATTCTCAAATTACGAATCGCAAATTGAGAATAACGTCCCATTTATTCCTATGGGCCTCCTGGCCCATAGGAATGAATGGGAAGGTATTCCTTAATTGAGATTTCGCAATTTGCTAATCGCAATTAAGGAATACCAAGAAATTGCAAATTATTTGCGATTTTTTAAATACATCCCGTTTTGCGGTTCTGAAATAGCGATTCTCAAAAAATCGCTATTTGAGAATCGCAAAAACTGATTTTGATACATATGCCCCCGAAACGCACAGATTTCAATAGTGCACAAAAAGATAGCTAGACCACCATACATTTGTCAGCAGGTACGGGTGATATTTGTGGCACATATATTTGCATTTGTGTTTGGGAACAGCCAGTTCTATTCAGTATTCCTCTTATGTCTCTGAATGACTGGCAAGAGTCACTGTTTAGAAATGTGCTGCAGACCTGAGGCAGCTCATGAAAAGCACAACAGCATGAATGTTTGTATTCATTAGTTTTACAAATCTGCCCATCACTCTCAGGTGATCACCACCATTCAAGCCAAAGATAATGAAATGGCAACAGCTAAAAGATTAAAATAATCTCGGAGCCACTTCCTGCATTCTGTGATTACAAAAGGGCAAATACCTAGAAAATGCGCAGTCGATTTTTATTTTTATTCACATAGCCTGAACTCCTGCGCATTTAGGAAGGAAATCCAATGTTGGGAGGGGGCCAAAACCTAACTGCATTAATTTTAGTTTATAAGTGGAACATGTAGTTGTTTGTAAATTACTAGCGTAGCATGTCGTCTTCTATTAAACCAGGAGTGATCTTCATACAATGAATGTTGTTTTGTAATTATTTATTGCACCTTCGAAGGAAGACAATTGAATTTCTGATTCTCACACATTAAGCCAGGGTTAAGATATATGCACCAGCACATTTTCACTCGGACTTTCTCGAAGTTCATTGCTTTCCAAATGTAAAATGTCATGGTATGCATTTGTGCTTTGTAAAATTTTAAAAGAGAATTTCAAGAAGGCAGCCAGCATTGTTTTGTACCTATTCCAGACATTATTTATTTTTCTTTTCACATTGATGAATCATATAAGCATTGTGTGAAACATTTTTCACAGTACGCAATCGGTGATGGAGGAAATTTCCACAGCCCTTATTGCTTGGTATTCTGTGATTTTAATGATGGCTACATGGCACTTGGTGGAGGGTCCATAGGGATTACTCCTTTGATTCCTTCATTTTAAGATCTGATAACATAGGGGCTGATTACCATGGCGGGCGGACCTAGCAGTGTTTGGAACTGCCCGCCAGATATGCGGCTGTCTCACCACTGCAATTAGGTTGTGCCCGTTATACTGGCGGACACATCCTGGGCTTTTCACATTGCAGGCAGTGCTGCTGGCTGCAGCACCGCACGCAATGAGAAAAGTGCGTACAAAGCATTTCCCTGCACTACGTGGCAGGCACCACGCGACACCTGACACTTGGTTCATTGAAATGAGGGGGGTACCTTGGGTACCCCCCAGTGTACGAACACCAAACCCAATCCCCGCCAGCCTTTCCATGGCGGCATCGCCACCATGGAAAGGCCTTCCTGAACCTACATCCTGATCAGGTGGACGGTGCCTGCTAGGCATCGCCACCATTTCAGGGTCTCTGCACCATCCATCGGGAAATCAGGGATATTGCCTTTGGCGGAAAAGCGGCTGATGGACTTTCCGTCCGCCACTATACCCACAGTCATCCTAATTTGGTGGTGGGTACATCACTATCTGATGGCGGACGGACCGCCACTGTCATAATGACCGCATAGTTCCCCTTATGGGAAGGTGCCGATATTTCAATGTGTGTCAACTTCCTTTTTTGCGTGCTGTTCCTTAATGATATCTATCAGACAATCCTCAACCCCTCATCCTAGGATGTATGATGTTAGCACGCACACTTTTACCACACATTTTTTACAACGCGATACCTTTACAACGCATAGTGCTTTGGGTGCTGGATAGTAAATAGTTTAATTTACTATTCCAACACCAGTCCCCGTGGACACTAGGGAAGTTTATTGGATAGTAAATTAACCTATTCACTAGCCATTCCCTAAGTCAGATCACCTCAAAGCGCTATGCGTTGTAATGGTATGCGTTGTAACAGAGGCGTGGTAATGGTAGTGCGTGCTAAAAGATGCATGCTAAAGGTTGTATACCCTCATCCTATATATTAAATGATATTATGTGAGTTCATTCATGCCATTACATGTCTAAGTGCTCTGTGCAATGGCATTTATGTTTTTGTTAGCAGGCAGGTGTTAGGCTTCACACTTTTACATTTCTAAGTGTCGAGTGTCATCTGTGTGGATGGGTTCTTGCAGGTAGTAAGCACTATACCAATGCTACACTACAAGATGCAATCTCATAGGCAAAAAAGTTGTCTCTTTTTTACAGTCTTACACTCTCGACTGCACGCTTTCTCAAAAAAGCCTCCTCCCACAATATTCCTAAAACCCTACATGAATAAGAGACTCTGAGTTAAAACTTACAATTGTTTCCTCTCCTTGCTTTCTGAGTGACTCTCTTGTTAGCTTTCATCTCTGCATGCTTTACTCTCTCTGAATGTAACCTACTCTAGCTCACAAGTTTACTTGCATTATACCCACTTGATATTGTTCTGAAATTTGCCCACATCTCATTTCTTAGATCACAGCTTCTCCATCTTTGAATCAATACCCCTAAAAAGTTACAATAACTAATTTACTCCAGTCCATTTATTCACCCGACCACCATTATCATGTATTCATACTACTGATCACATCCATCTTCTATCAATTTAATATACCACAAAGAAAGTAGAGTAAATGCAAAGAATGATTTGTTGAGTTTCGCCAAGCTAATCTCAATAAACAACAACAAAAAAATAACTTATAATCACATTTTATGTGTAGATCTATTTTTTATGAATCAGGCTCTAAATGTGTCTTACAAAGGTTGCTTCTACTTGGCCCATACCCCTCTTCCATACATGTGTTAATAGCCTTGATTGCTCATTTTAGGGTTAGTATGATAGAGCGCGCAGGTCACCCGATCCTTTTTCACCAAATATATACGCTAATTGGGCCCATCAATAAATTTTCGTGAATCAGGTAACCTTCACAGCGCTATCAGTAATTCGGGGTTCTGACTTTCTATATAATTCATGTGTACCTGACTTACCAATCTTCGAGAACAGGTACCTCTGACCACAATGGATCAGGAGCTAAAATTAAGCTCTAGGCAGATAACTAAAATACCACATACATTTATTATTTCTGTATAACCTTGTAATAACCACAAACGCCGGACGTTTTAAAAGATTTTATCTAAATCATTAAATGTTTATATATGCCATGAGAATGAGATTTACTTTAATGAGAACGTCTATAATCAAAATCAGAAACACAATGTAACTAGGGTGAGAATCATTGATTTTCAGAAGGATACTATGAGAAGGAACATGCTATTTCATCACTGAAGGATAGGTAAGAACAAGGGAACATGCTACCAAAGCTAATTGAACTATACTGAGAGAATTTGGGAAACAATTGCTTTAGAATAAACTGCAACTTCTATATGAAGGGTAACAGTGGAACTTACAAAATGTGCAAACAATTCAGCGTTTGTGTAAGGGTAGGGGAGAGATAAGGAACATGCTAAGAGAATATTTTCATCAGAATATTGTCATCAGAGTTTAGAGTCAGAGATAAATCACAGGCAAGATTGCTTTATTTGGAAATAGGAGAGAAAGATTAGAAGGACGAACACCCACATAAATTATATTTACCTAGGACAGAATGAGGACTAACCCTGGCCACGGGTCAGTTGGGAAAGGCGGGAAAGGACCCTCAAGGACTTGGAATGCCAGTAGGCCAGCTGGTACAGCTCATGGACAATCAGGACAAGATCACCCCAGGGTTGGATCAGGACTGGGCTCACGGAAGGGTACGACCAACACCTGCAGCTTCGGATGCAACGCCTGCGCTACGCCCTCTCTGCAAGGAATCTGCCAATAACCCCGAATGGGTTCTCGAATCTCCCAGCAAAGTGCTGCGCCAGCACTTAAAAAGCTCCTCCACCCAAGTTACTAAGTTTGTGGAAATTACGGACAGAGTGCTCCGCAGCTCTCTGTATCAATCACCTATAGAGTTCGTAGGGTCAGTGACAGGTCGGCTATTCGGACAAGTCGGACAATTTCTCTAGCTAAATTAGACTAGTTATACTGTTTTCGGGTCAGTGGACCACCCACAAATGTTGCAAATGTAAGGATCCCCAACTTTGGATTGGACAAGAGAGGTGGTTAGGTCATTGTCACCACCTAGAATTTGGTGTTCTCACAATTAATATTAATATTTTCGTACCCACCCCTTACATTCCAGTTCCCATGGCATATGAAGCAAGGAGTACAATAGGACACACAGTGGAATAACAAAATGTATCAGTTTCAGGTGCAGTTCAGCTTCTTCTCTGGGTCAGGGTTCAGTTTCCCAGGAGCATCTCAGCTTCAGCAGCCAGCTGGCTAAGTTCCACTACTGCGTGTTTTGTGTCTCCTTCATCACGTGGTGAGGGCCATACAAGCTTCAAAGATGGAGTGGTTCCCTGCTCCCAGGCCCACAGATACGCGGTACATGAAAAGTAAGCGAAAACAATTTAGAAACACAGAAAAAATGAATACACTGTATACCATGATTAGCTTCACTGCACCCCTTACTTTATAATATCTATAGCATTAGGAGTTAGGCAGAAATAAACAGCTGTGCCAAAGCAGCGGTAGCAAGCAGAAAGCATGTTAAAAATAAAGCGGCCATATTAGCAATACTGTGCATGAGCGAAAAATCCCTCCAGAACTACGAGTGCGTCACATCACATGGGTATGACCGACGCATGGGCAGACTGAAATCCCGCATAGCAGCGACCAAGTCAGTAGCAAGCATGGTTAGGATTAATAAACACATAGGCAAGCGTCTCTGGGACACCCACATGTAGTGTAAAAGAGCAAAATTAATAAACAAAATAGATTGGTTAATAATTTAAATGTTATGCGATGGGTTTGTATTCAAGCAAGTCGCGTAACGTGCAAATCCTTGCTCCATCAATCCCCTCTTTGATGATATTTACTATCATCACTATTAATGGAACCAGATGCCAACTTTCTCTTTCATATCTCATCCATCTCAATCTCAACAAATTTGTTGTTAAGCCCTTTCCCTGCATCCTTATTAGGATGGAAATTCTTTGCCTTTTTATAAATTTCATTCTTCAGCTCTTCTAATTCAAGTTCATCAACATTCCTTTTCACTCCTCTCTTGTTCACAGTATACTTCTTTTTGCATTTCTGGCATTTGCAACAAATTATTATTATTAGCACAATTAAACTAATCCCTGCTATTGGCATCGGTATTTTACTCACAAGACTTTTACCTATGTTAGAAAACCAACTACCTACAGAGGAGAGACCATCAGTTAGTCTCTTCCAGGCACTGTCAACCTCCAGTGGTTTGAGTTCTTTTTCCAAATTAGTTATGTTTCTCACATATTTCTTAATTTCTACGATTTTATCAGGAATGTAAGTGCAACAATGTTGCACTTTCAACATTCTACAGATTCCGCCCTCTTTTGCCAATAAGGTATCAAGAGCAAGTCTATTCTGTAAAACCATTGATCTGATCGCAACCAGTTCAGTATTGACCAGCAGGAAACCAGCAGCAGTGTCAGTAGATAACCGATCCACCACTGTAAATAATTTGCAAATTCGGTGTGTGTTCAGAACCACTCCCACTCCAGGTATCAATACACTAAATATATCACCTATAATTTCTCCTACACTTTCTCTTCTACTACGCAATAAACCATTAGTATTTTCATTGCTTCCAGCAGCGTCATTGACATGGTATATTTTTGGGAAGACAATGCCAAAATAGCAGCTTCCATACCAGTGATCCGGCAATTTGAAATAAGCCTTGTTTCCACATATATAATAAATTCCGGGAAACACAGGTTCTGACCCATTTTTGAAACCCCAACCTCCAATTACCTTATAATTGTGTTCGCATTCACTGGAACCGATGAATACATTGTTATAATAACTAGTCTTTTCTCTATGAAGACAAAGTTTCCCCTTTCTTTCGAAATCCAGCAACAGTGCAGCATTCTCTTCACCCTTTGAGGTGCTTTCCATATTTTTTGCCCATTTAGGAGTGTTCTGTCTTTTGTCATTGGCCTTTCTTTGGAAACTTTCCCTTCTTTTCTCTGCCATGTTTAAAAACATCTTTTCTTGTTCATGTAATGAACAGGTCAAATTATCTCTGTGTGCTTCACCTAAATCTATTTCACCTATAGTCAGAAAGTATTCTCCCATATAACGAGTCACGTCGCTCTTGGTGTGAACAATGTTCAGGTTTCCCCGAATAGGAAGTTCGGAAAATATTACATCAGAGTTAGAATAGTAATATTGTAAAGTTCCTCTATAGAAGAGACTTGCTAAAATGCTACAGGAAATTCCATAGGTTAGGGGTAAATGATGATAGGTCACACCTTCAGCTACAGAAGTGGGTAGCTTCATGCAGACATAACAGTCTTCTATTTCCATAGCTTCCACATAGTGAACTAAAAGATTTGCAAATACATTTAAATATGTCCTGTTTCTTATTCTGTGATAATGTAGTCCTCCCTCATCTGATGCATCTACGTCCCTTTTTGTCTGTTTAAGGCTAGAGGTTTTCTCACGTCTTTCTACACTTTGTGGTGTTTCTTCTGTCGGCAAAACATCTAAGTCTTTGGTCACTATTTTAGTAGGATACAGGTTAGAATCTTTGCTTATCATAAAAGGTATTAAGACTGTTAGTCCTATCCATATTATCAGTACTATTGCTACACTACATAAGCATATTTTACAGCATGTTTTACAACAATTCTGTCTAGGTCTTCCATTAACATTTGAATCAGACATTTTTGGCTTAGAAGAAGTTTTTCAACCCCTCTTTGTAACTTTACACAGGTGGCTTACGCAGGTTAAAATTTCAGGTGGGGTCTTTTTCGGAACCCTGATCAGCAATCGATTCTTCGTCACTTTCGTCACTTATTTCGAGGTCTTCAAATTCCTCTAGTACTAGGTAAGTCCATTCAGGATTCTGATATTTCTTGTTTTGTCTTTTTATTCTGTCACTCCGTCTTTGAGGCTTGGTTCCAGCCCTTTCTTTCTCGCTGGCAGCCTTTTTCCGGTCTTCTAGTTTTTCTTCTACCATTTTCAATCTCAGCTTTAGTCTTTTTATGAATCTTGGTTCATTTTTCTTCTTTTTAAGTCTTTTAACTGGCACTGTAATTTGACTTTCTTCACAAGCTCTTTTGTTTTCATTCAGTCGTGGCACAGCTATTTCGACACTTCCGTCTTCGCTTCCTGTCTGACTAGTCCCAGATCTTACTACAGTTTCTTCTGCCTGGTTGCTAAACTGGCCTGGTTCAGGTGTATGCTGAATTTGACTTTCGTTTGTTTCAAGTTCTGTTTCCTGAACACGTTCGTCTATTTCTATCTGATCCTGTTCATGCACTTTGAACCCTTGATCTTCTTCCGCATGAACTTCCGCCCTAATTTCTAACTGTCCCTTTTCTGTTTCTGGAGTTGTAGAAGGGGTGTTGATGACCTGTCATGTCCCTATCTGACCTCCTTCTTCATCAGATCTGTCATGTATTTCGATTATCTGATTTTCTCTTACTCCTGTCTCACCCCCACGATCCCACTATCTGTCTAAGTAGGTGTATCTTCTGGTTCTTATTGGATCAAGAGCCAGATCATCTGCAAGATACCATTCGTCTTGGCTGGTGCTCGGTTGTTCGTCCTCAGCTACATCAGGACCGTCGTCTGGAGACCCTTCAGCTGCGCAACCTTCAGCCTCAGCCACTTCCTTTTCAGTCACTCTTTTGGTATGACTTGCATGGATCCACTTTGGCACACCTGCGCATTTCACCGCATTTGTAGTGATGAGAATCACTTGCCTTGGCTTTCCCCACTTCGGTGCAAGGCAACTCTTTCGGGTGTGTTTCTTAAGCGCAACCCAATCTCCTGGTTTCAAATTATGGACTGGAGTTGTGGGCCTGGCGATGGCGTCTTCCCCAATCTGGTGAGAGATAGAACGCACTTGGTCACCCAGCTGCTTGCAGTATTCTAGTACCAAATCATCAGAAATACTTAGCAGTTTGTGTCCTGGTACCCATGCCTGCCGCATCACTCTTCCCATTAGTATCTCATGGGGACTCAGGCCTGTGTTTCGGTCTGGATGCTTCTCAGTACCATCAGGACAAGGGGCAAAGCATCTATCCAATTCAATCCAGTAGAGTTACACATCTTCCCCAGTCTTGACTTTATAGTGCCATTCAGCTGTTCTACTACTCCAGAAGCCTCTGGATGATATGCACAGTGCAGTTTTTGGGTAATCTTAAATGCCTCGAAAAGCTGAGTTATTACGTCATTGGCAAAATGCCCACCTCTGTCTGATTCAACTGTGACTGGAAAACCGTACCTAGGTATCAGTTCCCTTAGTAACAATTTCGCTACAGTAATGGCATCATTTTTCTTGGCTGGGTAAGCTTCTACCCTTTTTGAAAATAGGCAGACTATGACAAGAACATACCTATGTCCTTTGCAAAGGGGTAACTGAATAAAGTCAACCTGTAGTCTGGTAAAAGGGCCTTCTGCCTTTCCAATTGTACTGGGCAATACCACTGTTTTCTTTCCAGGATTAAACTGCTGACAAGTTAAGCACCTCTGGCAAAGTGCCTCTGCAATGTTCCTGAACTTCGAACTGTACCATGTTTGTTTAAAAACACCAACGATTGCATCTCTCCCTATGTGTGTATCTCCATGGATCAATCTTGCCATAGAAGCAACCATACTGTCTGGTAACACAGGTATACCATCCTTATGAACAATGATACCATCTCTATCCCTTGGATGGCAATCATCTTTCTCCCATCTTTCTTTTTCTTCTGGCTCTGCTGCCTGTTGCAGCCCTTTCAGTTCCTCCCAAGTTGATACATCCTCAAACACCATAAGTTGGCAGCTGTTTCCGACTCCCCCCAATGTGATGTTCAATGACATTTTGTTTCGGGCACAATATTTGGCTATTTGGTCAGCATAACGGTTACCAGCTGTCACATTGTCGTTGCCAGATTTGTGAGCAGCACACTTGACCACTGCCAATTCTTTTGGTAACTGGATTGCTTCCAGTAGGTTCTGTACCACTTTTCCATTTCTGATAGGGGTACCTGAGGAAGTCATGAATTCTCTTTGCAGCCACAATTGGCCGAAGTCATGCACAACCCCGTAACCATATTGACTGTCAGTATATATGGTTACTCTCTTATTTTTCCTATTTTTGCAAGCTCTTGTTAATGCAACCAATTCGGCTACCTGTGCAGATTTTACTCCAAATAGGTAGGATCCTTCTATTGTTTTGGCTAGGGTAACCACAGCATAGGCAGCACTTAGGCCTCCATCCTCATGTCTCAAACATGAGCCATCCACAAACAATTCAATGTCTTCTATGGGCAAAGCTGTTTCCTTAATATCTGGGCGTGGTTTTGTGCTATACTCAGTGAGATCAATGCAATTATGCTCAACCTCTTCCCTGACTTCTGCAGTCAGTGTATTTGGTAATAGAGTTGCTGGGTTCAGTATATTACATCTAGTGATAGTTACATTGGCAGCACCCACTAAAATCCTCTCATACTTAGTCAGCCGACTAGGTGTGAGGTACTGAGTCTTAGTCCGGGTCAGTAGGATTACAACTGCATGTGGAACATACACAGTTACTGGATGTCCCATGACAATGGACTCACTTTGTTCAAGACTTGTGCAGGTTGCAGCTACTGCTTACAGACATCCAGGCAATCCAGCAGCTACTGGATCTAAGGTAGCAGAAAAATATGCCACTGGTCGTCTAGTTAGACCATGAATTTGAGTTAGGACTGAGAGTGCGCAATTGTCTCGTGTGTCACAAAACAAGGCAAAATCTTTTGACTAATCAGGCATTCCTAATGCAGGAGCTGAACACAAACAATTTCGTAATTTTATCCAGGATGTCATGCTCTCATCCTCCCACTCGACTGAATCTTTTGCTCCTTTCTTGGTCATTTTTATCAATGGTTTAGCTAAGACTGCAAATCCCACAATCCACTGCCTACAGTATCCTACCACTCCCAGGAACATTCTGATGTCTTTCTGAGTGCGGGGTAATTCCATGTCTCGAATTATCCTAATCCTTTCTGAAGTAACCTTCCGAATACCTCTTTCTATCTGGTGCCCCAGATATTTCACTGAATTCTTGCAAAACTGTAATTTTTCTGGCGATACCTTATGCCCTCCTTTTCCTAGATGATTCAACAATGCAATGGTATCAGTAACACAGTCATTCTGACTTTTAAACGCCACCAGGAGGTCGTCTATGTACTGGACCAAAACTGATTCTCCAGGTAAGACTAAGGATTCAAGGCATCTTTTTAGAATCTGATTGAAAATAGAAGGACTCTCTGTGTACCCTTGAGGGACACGATTCCAGACATAGACATGACTGTCGAATTCAAATGAGAAAATAAATTTGCTGTCTGGATGCAATGGGATAGAAAAGA
Source organism: Lissotriton vulgaris (assembly GCF_964263255.1). Classification (NCBI taxonomy): domain Eukaryota; kingdom Metazoa; phylum Chordata; class Amphibia; order Caudata; family Salamandridae; genus Lissotriton; species Lissotriton vulgaris. Next base: position 661,757,287 of record NC_141694.1, read on the forward strand.
ATGCATGACACAAGTCAATGACGGTAAACCATCCAGCATTCCATGGAATTTGGTACAAAATCACTGCAGGATTTGGCACAATAGGACAGCAAGGGACAACGATCTTGTTTACCTTGCGCAGGTCTTGCACTACCCTGTACTTTCCGCTAGGCTTTTTGAATCCAATTATGGGCGAATTACAAGGACTGCTCATTACTTCCTGTATTATGTTTGCTTCTAGCAATCTTTTAATTTCGAGGGCAACTCCAGCTTTCACTTCTGCGTTCATTTTATACTGCTTGGTATTCGGGTAAACTGCATTTGGTTTTATGGCTATTTGAATTGGGTCTACATTTGCCATTAGTCCTACATCCCACCCTTCCAGTGAAATCCCACACTTCCGGTATCACTGCCTGTTGGAGCTCTTCAGGTAAGTCCTGCAATGTCAATTTCTTAATTTCTGAGTCAGGTCTTAGCAACATTAATTTGTACAATCCGTCTTCATCTGGAGTCTGGATTTCAACGCCCTTTGGTGTGAAAAAGACGGTGCAGTTCATTTTGCACAGCAAATCACTTCCCAATAAGTTCACTGGGCTAGAATCACAGACAACAAATCTGTGCATTTCTTTAAAATTCCCTATTGAAATCTCCATTGGTTCAGTTACAGGGGTACTAATTATCTGATTTGACACACCCACTACTTGGATCGCTTCTCCCGAGAGGGGTAGGTTAGGAACGTCTGCTGTTCTCACAGTAGAACGGGTAGCACCAGTGTCCAACAGAAAGGTGACGTCATTTCCTTCAACCTTTCCTTCAATGTATGGCCCTGACTGGTCTACCGGCAAGGAGGCGCCAAGTACGCACTCCTCGTCCTCCCCCCTTAGGCCCCGTCAGTAAGGTTCATCACAGAGGAATGTATCATTCAACAGGAATTGCGAGGTTGCTGCATTTCTATCCTCCCTTCCTTCCCACACCTCAACTGTCTCATTCTGCTGATTTTTGTTCTCATAATTAGGCCTAGGTGCACGAGGCAACTGACTCTGTTTTACCTGTTACTGGGTCTTTCGGGGCCCCTCTTTCTGCGCCTGTGGATTTAAATCATTATTTTGGACATTACCAGCCTGCAAATTCGGACATTCGTCTCTCCAGTGCCCTAACTGACCACATACAACTGCCCACTTATGGAATACACATGCAGTAATTACTTGGCTGGATCCAGAAAGAAATGCGAACTACCTTTACATATGACTATTTGGAAATGACTTGAAATCATAGATTTCTCAAAGCATGTGTTCAACATGAGCTGTCTCAAACCTGGCGCCCATTAAAACTCCACACAGCCAACCAACCGTCCGTTGTGGTCCGCTCGTCATCTGACATTGCGGTCCACCTGCCACATTATGATGCAGCAGGTAGAGGCATCGGGTAGAGGTACCGTCCTTGGCGCATCTGACGGGCTCAAGGAGCCCATTCGTTCTTCAGAACACACATGATCCCCTAATGATGGCAGAGCCGAGCCGGGATTATAAGGACAGTTTCCAACAGACCTTTCCTGTCGGACTTTCTGGCTGTCGGAAAGAGCTTTTGGGTGTCCCTAGCAGGGCCTATTTCCCCTCTGGCCCTTCGCAATGGGGGGTGCCCCCTAAACATCCCTGCACCGTGTGGTAGGGACTTTGAGCGGCCTGCCACGTTGCAAGGATGTTTCCAAACATGCATTTTAAAAACATGCATTTTACAATGGAAGTTTGAGCTTCATTACTTTTCCGCCTGCCGCACAAGCTTCCATTGTAAAATGCATGTTTGTGACCTTATCCAGGTCAGAACTGCCCAACATCGTAATCAGGGCCAAAGTGTTTAGCTTAAGTTTGCAGATTTGATCATTTTGAGGAGGAATTCATTAGAGACCAACAGCCTGATTCATGATCGGGCCGTTTTGCGAGGCTCAAATAGCGAATCATAAGGAATCGCTATTTGAGACTCGCAAAACGGTAATCATGTAGGAATCGCAATATTAATTGCGATTCCCACTGATTCCTTATTTGCGATTAGCTAATTGCTAATCGCAAATAAGGAATAACTCCCCATGCATTCCTATGGGCCAAAAGGCCCATAGGAATGCATGGGGAGTATTCCTTATTTGCGATTAGCAATTTGCTACTCGCAAATAAGATAGCGATTTAAAGGGTGCCAGGGGTGTCCAAAGGACACCCTGTAGCACCCCTTAAATGCAAATTGAAACAGGTGTTGCTCACACACATGTCCAAAGGACATGTGTGTGTGCAACATGCAACTTAGAAAAATGCTTTTAAAAGCATTTTTCTAAGTTTTTGCTATTTACCGAGAGGTCTGACCTCTCGGTAAATAGCGGCCCAAAATTGCATTTTCGCAATTTTCAAATGCTTCATGAATTGCATTTAAGGAATCTCAAATAGAGATTCCTTATATGTAATTCCTCGCAATTTAGCGATTTAGCAATTACCGATTTTTGCATTTGGGATGCTGAATCCCAAATGCAAAAATCGCACTCGCAAAGGGCCGGATTCTCAGAATCCGGCCCTTTGCGAGCCGATTTAGCCTTCATGAATAAGGCTGCAAGGGCCCAAATTACAAAGGTAAACTTAGACCTGAAGTCTAAGTTTAGACCTGAGGTCTAAGGTTAGACTCCAGGTAAGTTGGACTTCATGTCTAAAATTAGACTTTAAGTCTAACGTTAGAATTCAGGTCTAAATTTACCTTTGCGAATTGGGCCCCAGGTTGTGATACATGCCACCAATTAGGGCATATAGGAAGGTCTGGGTCAATGGAGATTTTGTTCTCAAATATGTTCTAGCTATTTTTAGGAAACCAGAGTTATCGGGACATTGTGCAAAAACAGTTAAATTGCAAAAACTGCTGAATCGATTGGAGATATTAGGAACAAACTTGAGTAAAAATAAATCTTTTCCTCAAGCTCCATCTGCAATTTCCTCTCATGAACAAATGATAAAACGATTTAGTGACAAATCCCATAAATGCCTTAGGTGTAGAGCAGTGGGGCATTTAGCCTCTGGCAAGATGTGTCTGGAATTCAGACAAAAGTGTAATTTTTGTGGTATTATTGTACATTATGTGAAAATATGTTGAAAGTGTAATAGCAAAGTTAATTGCATTGAGGGTGAATGTAATGATATAGCAATTGATAAGGATGAGGACATCCTAGGGCAAATAGTTTGAACATAAAGGAATTGTCTTTTGAGAAATATTCCAAAGTGCCCAGTGGTAGTATAGGAGAAGTGTCTAATTTTGAATATAGAATTTTGCTGATGGTTTGTTAGACCTGCCATCCTTAGGGTTGTCTTCCTTACATTTATTGCCTTCTCACCTCTTCTTTTTGCTGTATCTTTTTGTTGGCCTTAGGTCTCTGCTGACTAGTGCTAAAATGCATGTGCTTCTCCCCTAAACATGGTGACATTGGTGTGTACATGATTGGCATTCTTAGTTTACTTATAAGTCCCTTGTAGAGTAGTATACCATATACCCAGGGCCTGTAATCTAAATGCTACTAGTTGGTCTGCAGAACTGGTTGTGCCACCCACATAAGAAGCATTTTCAAACCTGTCTTATGCCTGCCAGTGCAAAGCCTGTGTGTGCAGTTTACCTTCTCTTTGATTTGACATTTAAAACCACTTGCCAAGCCTTAAACTCCCCTATTGGTACTCATACGTCATCACTTAGGTAGGCCCTAGGTAGACCTAAGTGCTGCATAACTAAAAGGTAGGACATGTACTTTTAAGTTTTACATGTCCTGATAGTGACAAACAACTACATTTGTTTTTCAATACCGTGAGACCTACTACGCTCATAGGTTAGCAAGTGAAATTCCTTAAAACACTATTAAACTGTAATTCATAATTAGAAAGGAGGAGCTGAATCATGTTTCATTACTTTGTAATGACAAATCCTCTTTACTGGTGATGTTGGATTTAACATTACTGTTTTAGAAATGTCACTTTTAAAAAGTGAAAGGAAACAATGATGAACAGAATGCTGAACAATGCAAACATTCACCCCAGTCACACAGATCTTGGTGTAATCCACCATCTTTTGGTCACGATGCCACCCCAGTTTGGACCCAGCCATGTGCAAATCAGTCTTGACCCTATTCCTCATGAGAACAGTCTAGCCCAAACTGCTTATTCAGGTCCTCCCTGGAATGGAAACAAGCATCCTGGGATCGGTTTCGGGGCATCACCCCTCATCAGCCAGGCTAGCTTGAAGACAGTGGGACAGTGAGCATGGGACTCACATCTGGGCATACCCTCCCCACTTAAGGGGACAAAAGCAAAAGGAATAAATGAATAACGAAATGCTGAACAATGCAAACATTCATCCCTAGTCACAATTATATGGGTTTAATCCATTGTTCTTTTGCTCTCCACGCCACCCCAGTTTGGATCTAGACATATGCAAATCAGTCTTGGCCCTGTTCCTCATGAGAACAGTCCAGCCCAAACTGCCAAGCCAGGTCCTCTCTTGACCGGAAACAAACATCATGCATTGGGTTTCCGGGCATCACCCTCATCCGCCAGGCTAGCTTGAACCCAGTGGTGCAGTGAGCATGGTACCCATGTCCGGGCATAACCTTCCCACTTAGGGCGACAAAAGTAAAATGAACAAATGATGAACGGAATGCTGAGCAATGCAAACATTAATCCGTAGTCTGGAACAAGCTACCGAAATATTTTGGTCCTGAAGAAAGCCTCAAGAATTTACAAAAGGGCTGAAACATGTTGACCCAATAGTGCGGAGGACTGGTAACTGGGTCCATAACTGCACCTCAACCGTTTTTAATTTTCTCACTTCATTCATTTTTAGAATAAAATTATGGTACAATAGAGTGGAGTAGAGAATTTTAATTCACAGCACTTGAGCACTTGCACTATATTCACTGTTTCTAATCTCTGGACACTACTGGAAATCAGTTGGTCTCCCTCCTGGTGGAGGACAGCATACTACAAATCTTAAACCCTATGATGATGCTGAAACAGAGACAATGAATCAAGATATACTGCCACCAGCCTGTGTACGTTTGATGAGGGTTTTTTTATATGCATACGATAAAGACCCTGATTTAACAGGACAAGTGATCCATTCTCCTTTGATTATTATTGCAAATCAGCCTTGACCATGTTCCTCGTGGAAATAGGCCAGCCCGAACTGCCAAAACAGGTCCTCCCTTGACTGGAAATAAGCATCCTCATCAACTAGGATAGCTTGAACCCAGTGAGCATGGGACCCACTTTTTGGCATACCCTTCTCACTTAGGGCGACAAAAGCAAAAAGAACAAATGATGAATGGAATGCTGAACAATGCAAACATTCATCCCAAGTCACAATAATCTGGGTTTAATCCATTGTTCTTTTTCTCACCACGCCATCCCAGTTTGGACCCAGCCATAAGCAAATCAGTCTTGACCCTCTTCCTCAAGGGAACAGTCCAGCCCTAACTGCAAAGCTAGTTCCTCTCTGGATCAGAAACAAGCATCATGGGACGAGTTTCGGGGCATCATCCCACATCAGCAAGGCTAGCTTGAGCCCAGTGGCACAGTGAGCACAGGAACTACGTCTGGGCATACCCTTTCCACTTAGGGTAACAAAAGCAGCAAATGATGAATGGAATGCTGAACATTTCTCTGCCCTTACTGCTCTTTGTGCCTTGAAGCCTGTCTCCATCTGGGATGAATGACAGCACACTTTTTGCATTCCCTCTAGAGAGCCAGACAATACAGGAAGGGTGGGTGTGACAGAGAACGCATCTACATTCTGATAGCTGTTCCTGGGCAGAAAGATGGAGGGGAAGTTGACACTTGCACGTGAACAGACAGAGTCCTGTTTCCCATACAACTGGCTAATTACCCCCGACAGGTAGCCTGGCAGAGAGGGCTGGGATGAAAAAGAGACCTGTACACTTCAAGGGCCAACTTTGAATTCACCTCCACTTCAGAGGCACATTTGGATATAAGTACTGGGGCTCTGACCCTACCTAGACAGTACTACACATGTGAAGAACTCTGCCAGGAGTAAAGACTGCTGTGCCACAAGGATTGCCACTTTGACTGATGGCTGCTCTAGGGGAGCTGCTTTCTGCTTTGCTGAGTTGCCCTGATGATCTCCTCCCTGCTAAGGATAAGTGCATCTCACTTGAACTAATAGGGACTCAAAGGGCTTGCTGGCTTACTCCTGTTCTGAAGCCTCAGGGCCTTCTTGAAACTCTGCAACAGCACCTGGACTCTGCAATCTGTGCGCTCTGCCCTGCCAAATGGTGCCAGCCCAGTCCTGGGCCCCTTTAAAGTTTATTTATACAGTCCAAATCCATCAAAATTGATGCAGTGACGACTTTGTGCCTATTGGAAAAGATGCAGTGCCCTTCGACACAATTGACAATCTCCTCGATGGACAATACGGCTCCATGATGATGCAGCACCTGCAGCATATAAGGGGTTCAACATTGAAGCATTAATTGACTGCGTGGATCGGCACCAATACTTTCCCCCATCCATGGGATCCACGATGAGGCAGCACCTTCTTGGCTCCTCGCGTCTAGTCTTCAACGTCAAGGATTGTTCCATCCAAGCCACTTTCTCAGTGGGACTTGTGTGAGTCCTGTAGCTGGCCTGCACACCATCATGGCCAGCCTGAACTCGGGATTTGCCCTGGTCTAGTGTGACTTCAAGTGATCAGTTAGTGCTATTGACTTCTAAGCCTTATTTTTTATTTATTCTTTTGTTAAAATTCATAACTCTGGTTCTACCTATTTGATATTTGTTGTTTTGGTCTTGTTTTATTCATAAAATGATTCTCTATTTTTCTAAACATGGGTGTTTTGTGGTGTTTCCATTGTGTTACTGTGTGTGTGTGTGAGTATTGGACAAATACTTGACATATTCACTAGAGAAGCCTGACTGCTCTGTGGCAAGTTGCCAGAGGGTGAGTACAGGTTATCTTTTCGTTTGTATCTAGCTTACCGAGACTAGAGTTGTTGTTCCTACTTAGAGAGGTTGCATACCTCCGCTAAGTAGATACCCAGGGGCATACTTACAGGGAAGAAGCGGAGTGCGGCGTTAGCCTCCTTGGCGTAATGCTGCTCTCTGCTACTTCTGAAACAAAGTTCTGCATCATATTTACAAGGATATGGTGTAGCCTTGCATTTACCCCTGCAATCATGCTAATTTAGCTACCTATTGTAGGAGAGTAGGGTCTGCAATCCTATGATCACCCAGATTTTTTTGCTTTTGTTTCACTGGTTTACGACTTTCTCTGGCTGCGGGCCTGCCAATCAGACCCACAGCCTGGCTGTTCTCTTTCTAAATTACGAGATGTACCCTAGGTGCATTTACCAATTGGTACTGGGCCACCTTATCAGACCCTGTAACTCAGGGCATAGGTGTACCCAGGGCCGCCAGGGGCTGCAGCGTGTATTATGCCACCCCTGGCTGGCCTCCTAAATTTGACACAACTGGCTGCATGACAGCTGGGGCGAAGTCGTGTAATCACCCTTTGCTTTAGATATAGTAGCCCTATATCTAACCCTCCAATGGACACCCGAGTTCCTATCAGTCACTCCTATGGCAGGCCTTGACAATCCTGAAGGCAGAGTGCATGGGCTCGTGTGAACTAAGCTCTGGCCCGAGCCGAGCCCGGTTGCAGCTTGCGGAATCAAGACCCAATGGCTGTTCCATGATAACGCGTACCATATCGGTAACTTCGGTGTCGCGTTATCAAGACATGTCGAGTAAGGTGTCATACGAATCGGGATGCTGCCCTCTCACCAACTCTGGCGACGAGGTTAGCATTCCGCCCTTCTAGAGGGACACGACATGTACGTAACTGTGAACCCCGGTTAAAGTTAACTAAAGCCTCAGCTCCACAAAATGGATGCTGCCACCACAGACACGAGTCTGACCTCCTGCTGCTGGGAGTCCTTCCAGCGAGGAGCACTTGGACAAAGGGTTTCCTGTCAAGGGCGGTGTTCGCACCGTCCCAGACAGGGTTTGTGTATTCTGGGTAGGTAGGGCTTTTGCGAGAAGGTGACCGCGGAGTGGCACCCCGGTGCTCACTACGCATCTGCCGGTTAGAACCAGTTCCAGGGGCGACAGCCCTGGCCTGGGGAAAGTCCGGCAGGGGAGAGGGGTGTAACTACCCCCCTTCCTGGTCCCACCCTTAGGGCAGGACCTAGTCATGTACCCACCCCTTTCTTTAGGATAAAGGCCGGAGCGGGGACCCTTCCAAATTAGATCATCTTTGAATCAAGAATACTTTCTACGAAAGGACTTCAAGACTCTTCTCAAGATTTCTCCCTTGTGGCTAAGGAGTAGTCATCCTGCATCAGCGGGCACCATCTAAGAACTCTGCGGTTTGCTGTAAGTCCTTCCTCAAGGAATCCGACGGCCCAGCTCGACGAGAACCGGCTTCCCTGGCACCTCTGACCTCTACCCACGTCATCAGCTCAGCTGTGATCTGTGGGTGCGACGAGACCTCGAGGGACCGGCCATCATCAGAACCTGCACGCTCTTAAAAACCAGCACGACCATCGAGGTAACTCTCTGGTGAGTGCTCTGGGGTCCGAGAAACCCCAACCCTGAGCCGCTCCAGCACCGAAGTGCAGTCTCCCAGCATCTCCACGATCTGCGTGGGGCCCTTCTGCTCGCTGCTCAGCACGTTGTCTGGTCACTAGCCGCTGGCTTGTGTCCTTCTGTGACGACATCCGAAAATCAACACTGCCGGTCTGGTTGCTCCAGACTGGCCCTTGCTTCCATCTTTTCGAGAAGCACCCCGGACCCTCCTGGTCCACTCAAGACGCCGACAGCGACATCCGTCGTGGGACAGCTCGCACCTCCACCGTGGTCGCCGACAACGCCTCCTGGTCCGTGAGACTGCAGAGCCTAGCGTCGCCCACTCACCTGGTCGAGGTGACGGCCAACCGGTGCCTTCCTGGTACCCTCTGACTACTGGCTAGTAGTACGAACTTGTTCCCCTCTGCTTTCAGGTTTCATCAATCTCCGATCCAGGCTTGGATCTCTACGAACTATTCATCACTGGTCGCCGGCCAGCAACTCCTTTTCTTCCGGCTCCTGGCTCGTCAGCGAAGACCCCGACGCCTGTAAGACTTGCAGCCGCAGCCCTCGTGGCTAGGTAACTCGGCATTTCGGTGCCTGCATAGCCTCCTTACTCTAGGGTCCCGAGTCCCTCGCTTCCGACTTGCCTTAACCTTTCCGTGTCCCCGGACACTTGTTTTAAACTGTGCACTTGAAGTATTTGCTAAAGAGATTTGGTTTGTGCTTAGTACCCTGTCCTCATAAAGAGTACAGGGCTGTTGTGATTCTTAATAAATATACTGTTTATTTTCATAACACTTGTGTGGTGTCCTTTCACTGGGTGTTCAAGGGGTACATGTGTGGTAAACAGCTGGCTTAACGCGCCCTCTCGAGTCTTTAGCCTTAGACTGCTCGTATCCACGCTACTAGGATAGCTGGTCTATAGGTTGACTTACAACCAAACACCATAAGGGTCGTTGGAACGATACATAGCGGTCGCTAGAATAGCGAACGTTGCATATCGGGCCAACTTCTCACATTGGTGAGCAGCGGTTGGGATTTGAGCTTGCTGTTGTTTTACCACACGTATCCTAAGAATATCTTGTTGAAAGATCACACAAGTACTGTTAGTACATATAACTAAAGCTTAGAATACTCTGAGTTCTACTGAACCAGCTGTTGTAGCTCCTCAAGGCTTAGCACACCTTGGCTACAGCTCTTAGCAAGGGAAAAGTAGGTAAACACATAGTGTAGGTAGGTGCATCACTTACACCACACTAGAAACAGTATGTCGGACAAAGGAGGAAACTCTGAGTCTCCCCTTGTGTCAGTTGACCCTCCACAGGTCATCCAGTCAAGATATACTGCGCTTAACTTCCATGAGTTACGACAAGTATGTACCTCTAGAAAGATTAAGCAAGGGGCTAACCCCACCACCTCCTTTCTGATTGGTCTCCTAGAGACTTATGATGCCAGAAAGGCTGAGAAGCTTCTTAGCCCTTCTAATCCAGAAGGAGGCATGCCTCCCCTCGAGGGAACCCGGGACGATCCTGACCTCATTCACCTCGCAACTGAGAACGAAGATGGCGAGGAGGATGAGGATGAGGATCTCTCTGGGGACGAGGCAGATAAGGGACAGGTAGAAGTCGTCAGACTGACACGGTCCAACTTAAGCAGACATGATAGTGGTACTGGGGGACCCCCGGCGCTACTGTCAGGTGCGCTTAACATTGGGAATGGACGAGTTAGGTCTCTATCAAGAGGCTCTAACAGATCCGTTCGAACCAATGGCTCTCGCAACTCTTCTCAAAGAGGGATGACGTCCCCTCAGAGGAGAGTGTACGAAGCTAAGGAAAGGGCAGCTAATCTGAGGATCGAAAGGGAAGAACTTGCCCTGGCCAAAGAAAAGCTTGCTTTTGCTAGAGAGCAACAGTTAAGTGGGGCAGTCCCCACTGGTGGCAGCAATGTACCTAGTAATAGGGAAAAGAGTTTCGATACGAAACACCTTGGGAAGATAGTGCCCCCCTTTAAACAAGGGGACGACATCCACAAATGGATTACTGCTTTGGAGAGGGCCTGCACTGTGCAAGGTGTTCCCCAGAGTCAGTGGGCAGCTATCTTGTGGCTCTCCTTTGAAGGTAAAGGAAGAGACAAGCTTCTCACCACAAGGGTAGAGGACGCTAACAATTACCAAGTCTTGAAGAATACACTCGTTGAAGGGTTCGGCCTAACCACTGAGCAGTACAGGGTGCTGTTCAGGGATACCCAGAAAACGCAGACTCAAGACTGGTCTGATTTTGTCGATTGTGCCACTAAGGCTTTTGAGGGCTGGTTGCTGGGCAGTAAGGTTACTGATTACAAAGGATTGTACAATTTGATGATGAGAGAACAAATTTTAAACAATTGTCAGAACCAGTTGTTGCATCAGCATCTTGTCGACTCGGATCTGACCTCTCCCCAAGAATTGGGGCAGAAGGCAGACAAATGGGTTCGTACGAGAGTTAAACAGAACCAGGGCCAGAATCAAGGTGGTCAGAAGAAAGCAGACCAGAAGGGTAAAGATTCTAAGGGGGAACAAAATGACCAGAAGTCTTCGACAGGTCCCCAACAACCCAAAGAGGGTGGGGGTCAGGCTCCCCAAAAGAAGAAAGAAGGCCAATCCAAACGATGGTGCCAGTACTGTAAAAGTAAATCTCACTGGTTTAGTGAGTGCACCAAGAAAGGAGGAGGGCAGACTCCTGCCACTGCAGCCCCTAAGGCACCTGTGCCCCCTAGTACAGTCAGCAGTGGTAGTGCGCCTCCCAAGGGTTTAGTAGGGTTAACCCTGGGTTCTGAGGGGCGTGACAACTTAGTTGGCACACTCACTCAGGCTGTCCTTGTCAGTACAGGGGACGTGGACGTGTCCCCTGAGGTAAGCCCCAATACTTTGGGCAAATACAGACAGACGCCTTTCATAAATGGAAAGATGGCTCAGGCCTATAGGGACACTTGTGCCAGCGTCACCATGGTGACGCCTAACTTTGTGGACCCTGGACAGATCATGCCAGGTACAGAATTCCTGGTGACCAATGCAAGCAATGTCACTACCAATCACAGTATGGCAATTGTAGCTTTCTCCTGGGGAGGGGTAACTGGCCAAAAGAAGGTTGTAGTTAGTCCAGACCTCCCAGTGGATTGTTTGTTGGGCAATGATTTGGAGTCGTCACAATGGTCAGAAGTGGAGCACCGGACTCACATGGAAATGTTAGGTTTGCCAGCACATGTGTTCGCTGTGACTAGGTCACAGGTCAGGAAATGCCCCACTGAACAGGTGCTGGATCCTGGAACAACGGACCAGACGCCTCCCAAGAAAAAGAGCAGTAGGGTTAAGGCTGCGCCTTCCCCCTTGCCCCAGGTCGAGGATCAAGTCTCAGAGGAGGCTGACCTACAGGAATTGAGGGAAACTGAGCCGAGAGAGTTCGAACTTGATCAAGTTGAATTCTTGGGCTCAGGGGGACCCTCAAGGGAAGATCTGGGGAAGGACCAGTTAGACTGCCCTTCTCTTGAACCCCTCAGACAGCAGGCTGCTGCTGAGGCTGCTGGGAACGCCACAGGTACCCACAAGGTATACTGGGAAGATGGACTCCTGTACACTGAGTCAAGAGACCCCAAGCCTGGCATGACCAGGAGGCTGGTCGTCCCCTTGTCTCAGCGTGGTTTCCTACTTACCTTGGCCCACGAGATTCCCTTAGCAGGTCACTTAGGCCAGACGAAAACGTGGGACAGGCTTGTCTCGCACTTTCACTGGCCTCACATGAACGAAGATACCAAGGAGTTTTGCCGCTCCTGTGTCACTTGCCAAGCCAGTGGTAAGTCAGGTGGCACGACAAAGGCCCCCCTTATACCAATGCCTGTGGTGGGGGTGCCCTTTGAACGGGTGGGGATCGACATCGTCGGTCCCATGGAACCACCGACAGCATCAGGGCACAAGTTTATACTGGTGGTAGTGGATCATGCCACCAGGTATCCTGAAGCTATTCCCCTTAGGACCACTACAGCACCTGTTGTGGCAAGAGCCCTAGTTGGAGTATTCTCCAGAGTGGGCTTCCCTAAGGAGGTCGTCTCCGACAGAGTTGCAAACTTTATGTCGAGCTACTTAACTGCTATGTAGAAGGAGTGTGGTGTCAACTACAAGTTCACTACACCCTATCATCCACAATGCAATGGGCTTGTTGAGAGATTCAACAGGACCCTAAAAGGGATGATTCATGGACTACCGGAAAAGCTTCGGCGTAGATGGGACGTCCTGATCCCCTGCCTCTTGTTCGCCTACAGAGAAGTCCCACAGAAGGGGGTTGGCTACAGCCCTTTTGAACTTTTGTACGGGCATCCTGTAAGAGGACCCCTGTGTTTGGTGAAGGAAGGATGGGAGAGACCTCTCAAAAAGCCTGCAACCAACATAGTGGACTATGTGCTCGGCCTCCGCTCGCGGATGGCTGAATACATGGAGAAGGCATCCGAAAACCTTAAGGCCAGCCAAGAACTCCAAAAAGCTTGGCATGACCAAAAGGCTGTCTTGACTGTTTACCAGCCCGGACAGAAGGTGTGGGTGTTGGAGCCAGTGGCCCCAGCAGCACTCAAGGACAAATGGTCCGGGCCCCACACCATCCTGGAGAAAAAGGGAGAGGTCACCTACCTGGTCGACCTGGGAACTCCCCGGAGCCCCCACAGGGTGCTTCATGTCAACAGGCTAAAAGCATATGTCGACAGGAAGGACATGAGTTTGCTCATGGCCCTAGATGAGGGACAGGAAGAGGAGAGTGACCCTCTCCCCGACCTGCTCTCTCAGAATCCTGACGATGGCTCGGTAGATGGTGTTGTCTTTTGTGGCAGCCTCTCCGAACATCAACAGAGCGACTGTAAACAGGTTCTTCAGTCGTTCCGACATCTGTTTTCTCTGACACCCAGTCAGACCGATTGGTGCACCCATGAGGTCGACACTGGTGACAGCTTGCCCGTAAAGAGTAAAATCTACAGGCAGCCTGATCACGTTAGAGACTGCATCAAAAGTGAAGTGCAGAAAATGTTGGAGCTGGGAGTCATTGAACCCTCGGATAGCCCTTGGGCTAGTCCCGTAGTTCTAGTGCCGAAACCTCACACCCAGGGTGGTAAGAGAGAGATGAGGTTTTGCGTAGACTGCAGGGGTCTCAATGCAGTCACTAAGACTGACGCCCACCCAATACCAAGGGCAGACGAGCTTATCGATAGATTGGCTTCGGCCAACTACTTAAGTACGTTTGACCTGACAGCTGGGTATTGGCAAATCAGGTTAGCTGAGGACGCCAAGCCTAAAACCGCGTTTTCAACCCCTGGTGGGCATTATCAGTTCGTGGTGATGCCCTTTGGTCTGAAAAATGCACCTGCCACCTTCCAACGGTTGGTGAATCACGTCCTTACTGGGCTGGATGACTTCTGTGCGGCGTATCTTGACGATATTGCTGTCTTTAGCTCCACCTGGGAGGATCACCTGGTCCACCTGCGGAAGACGTTAGAGGCACTGCAAGCAGCAGGTCTCACTATCAAGGCCACCAAGTGCCAGATAGGGCAGACACAGGTTGTATACCTGGGCCACCTTGTAGGTGGAGGTCAGGTTCAGCCACTGGAGAGCAAGATACAGTCAATCAGGGACTGGGCTCCTCCAACCACCCAGACTCAGGTTCGAGCTTTCTTGGGCCTGACTGGTTACTACAGGAAGTTTGTCAGGAACTATGGTTCCATCGTGACACCATTAAATGAACTGACAAGTAAGAAAATGCCAAAAAAGGTTCAGTGGACAGCGAGCTGTCAAAAAGCATTCGATGACCTAAAGCAGGCCATGTGCACGGCGCCTATCCTCAAGAGTCCGGACTACTCCAAACCATTCATTGTCCAAACAGATGCTTCTGAGTTGGGTGTGGGAGCTGTTCTTTCTCAACTGAATTTTGATGGTCAAGACCAGCCCATTGCTTTTATAAGCAGACGGCTGACCCCTAGAGAGAAGAATTGGTCAGCTATTGAGAGGGAGGCCTTTGCTGTGGTTTGGGCCCTGAAGAAGCTGAGGCCATACTTGTTTGGCACTCACTTCAAGATTCAGACCGACCATAAGCCCCTCTTGTGGCTAAATCAGATGAAGGGTGAAAACCCCAAACTGCTTAGGTGGTCCATTTCCCTACAGGGGATGGACTTCACAGTGGAACATAGACCTGGTACTGATCATGGCAATGCCGATGGGCTCTCCAGATATTTCCACTTAGAACAAGAAGACTCACCTGGTCAAGGTTAGCTAGTTGTTCCGACGTTTGGGGGGGGGTCATGTAGGAGAGTAGGGTCTGCAATCCTATGATCACCCAGATTTTTTTGCTTTTGTTTCACTGGTTTACGACTTTCTCTGGCTGCGGGCCTGCCAATCAGACCCACAGCCTGGCTGTTCTCTTTCTAAATTACGAGATGTACCCTAGGTGCATTTACCAATTGGTACTGGGCCACCTTATCAGACCCTGTAACTCAGGGCATAGGTGTACCCAGGGCCGCCAGGGGCTGCAGCGTGTATTATGCCACCCCTGGCTGGCCTCCTAAATTTGACACAACTGGCTGCATGACAGCTGGGGCGAAGTCGTGTAATCACCCTTTGCTTTAGATATAGTAGCCCTATATCTAACCCTCCAATGGACACCCGAGTTCCTATCAGTCACTCCTATGGCAGGCCTTGACAATCCTGAAGGCAGAGTGCATGGGCTCGTGTGAACTAAGCTCTGGCCCGAGCCGAGCCCGGTTGCAGCTTGCGGAATCAAGACCCAATGGCTGTTCCATGATAACGCGTACCATATCGGTAACTTCGGTGTCGCGTTATCAAGACATGTCGAGTAAGGTGTCATACGAATCGGGATGCTGCCCTCTCACCAACTCTGGCGACGAGGTTAGCATTCCGCCCTTCTAGAGGGACACGACATGTACGTAACTGTGAACCCCGGTTAAAGTTAACTAAAGCCTCAGCTCCACAAAATGGATGCTGCCACCACAGACACGAGTCTGACCTCCTGCTGCTGGGAGTCCTTCCAGCGAGGAGCACTTGGACAAAGGGTTTCCTGTCAAGGGCGGTGTTCGCACCGTCCCAGACAGGGTTTGTGTATTCTGGGTAGGTAGGGCTTTTGCGAGAAGGTGACCGCGGAGTGGCACCCCGGTGCTCACTACGCATCTGCCGGTTAGAACCAGTTCCAGGGGCGACAGCCCTGGCCTGGGGAAAGTCCGGCAGGGGAGAGGGGTGTAACTACCCCCCTTCCTGGTCCCACCCTTAGGGCAGGACCTAGTCATGTACCCACCCCTTTCTTTAGGATAAAGGCCGGAGCGGGGACCCTTCCAAATTAGATCATCTTTGAATCAAGAATACTTTCTACGAAAGGACTTCAAGACTCTTCTCAAGATTTCTCCCTTGTGGCTAAGGAGTAGTCACCCTGCATCAGCGGGCACCATCTAAGAACTCTGCGGTTTGCTGTAAGTCCTTCCTCAAGGAATCCGACGGCCCAGCTCGACGAGAACCGGCTTCCCTGGCACCTCTGACCTCTACCCACGTCATCAGCTCAGCTGTGATCTGTGGGTGCGACGAGACCTCGAGGGACCGGCCATCATCAGAACCTGCACGCTCTTAAAAACCAGCACGACCATCGAGGTAACTCTCTGGTGAGTGCTCTGGGGTCCGAGAAACCCCGACCCTGAGCCGCTCCAGCACCGAAGTGCAGTCTCCCAGCATCTCCACGATCTGCGTGGGGCCCTTCTGCTCGCTGCTCAGCACGTTGTCTGGTCACTAGCCGCTGGCTTGTGTCCTTCTGTGACGACATCCGAAAATCAACACTGCCGGTCTGGTTGCTCCAGACTGGCCCTTGCTTCCATCTTTTCGAGAAGCACCCCGGACCCTCCTGGTCCACTCAAGACGCCGACAGCGACATCCGTCGTGGGACAGCTCGCACCTCCACCGTGGTCGCCGACAACGCCTCCTGGTCCGTGAGACTGCAGAGCCTAGCGTCGCCCACTCACCTGGTCGAGGTGACGGCCAACCGGTGCCTTCCTGGTACCCTCTGACTACTGGCTAGTAGTACGAACTTGGTCCCCTCTGCTTTCAGGTTTCATCAATCTCCGATCCAGGCTTGGATCTCTACGAACTATTCATCACTGGTCGCCGGCCAGCAACTCCTTTTCTTCCGGCTCCTGGCTCGTCAGCGAAGACCCCGACGCCTGTAAGACTTGCAGCCGCAGCCCTCGTGGCTACGTAACTCGGCATTTCGGTGCCTGCATAGCCTCCTTACTCTAGGGTCCTGAGTCCCTCGCTTCCGACTTGCCTTAACCTTTCCGTGTCCCCGGACACTTGTTTTAAACTATGCACTTGAAGTATTTGCTAAAGAGATTTGGTTTGTGCTTAGTACCCTGTCCTCATAAAGAGTACAGGGCTGTTGTGATTCTTAATAAATATACTGTTTATTTTCATAACACTTGTGTGGTGTCCTTTCACTGGGTGTTCAAGGGGTACATGTGTGGTAAACAGCTGGCTTAACGTGCCCTCTCGAGTCTTTAGCCTTAGACTGCTCGTATCCACGCTACTAGGATAGCTGGTCTATAGGTTGACTTACAACCAAACACCATAAGGGTCGTTGGAACGATACATAGCGGTCGCTAGAATAGCGAACGTTGCATATCGGGCCAACTTCTCACACCTATCACCAAAGCAGGCACCCTTGCATCATAGTGCAAGGGTGCCTGCGTTGAGGTGAATGATTGTTTATGTACAGGGAGGTGTACCTTCCAGCACATAAACAATGTGAAATGGCGTTTTGAAACTTCTATGTGTGCTGCTTAATGTAGCACACATAGGAGTTGCAAAAACCTCTTTTTTTAATGACTGTTTATATGCAGGAAGGGACACCTTCCTGCACATAAACAATCAATGGCATTTTACTGTACACATGGAAACAGCAGAAACGAGGAGAAATTAAACATTTCTCCTTGTTGCGCTCAGGTAAGGCCAGGGTTTCCCTGGTCTTAATATTGGCATGGCCCATATTTAAGCCACCCTGGTAAATATGAGACAGCATCAAAATCAATGGGTGTTGTGGCGGAACGCCCACCACAACAATTCATTGCCCAACCCTTTCATGCTATGTATAGCGTGACAGGGGGGGGGCCTTTATTACACGGCTCTGTTGAGCCAGGTTAAGAGGTTTAACGCTGCTTTGTAAATAAGGCGAAGCCCGTATCGCCGTGACATTATGGTGGCGATAGGGGCTTGCAAATATGTCTCCCAATTTCTAACATGGATAATGCTTTACCAAAAGTACATAAGGTTAGGAACATTTAGAAGGGATTGGAAAAATGTGATTATGTGTTGACCTGTGTTATTGTAACAGCAATATTGTGGTGACAGGTTTTCTCTCCCAAGAAAAAAAAAATGAGATGTTGCCTTTGACCAAAAGGCAAAAGTGATCCTTTACTCTTGCTTTATAAGAAGCAGACCATCAGGTTAGGTTACAGGAAGCTTCGCTATGGTGGAGGAGCGTCGCTCCACTGCTTCTATGCAGTGCGAAGAAGAAACATAAAATGATAATAACTTTGAATTATTATCATTTCATGCTTAGTGCTGCTTTGCGGGTGGGTGAGTAGGCGGGGCTGCTCTGCTCTCGGAGCAGGGCAGAGAAGGAGTGGTTTGCCCGCTCCTAAGTGCACATGACTGTTTGGCCGGCCCCCTCGGAATACAGCCTGCGTGGAATACATGCCCAGGCCGGCATTTCCTGGTTGAGTGTCCAATAAGGATGCTCAGACCATTCACAGTGCTGCACTGGTCAGGGGAGCCTGAGTGCTTACCAATCCCAACGCTGCTATGCAGTGTTGTGATTGGTCAGCGGGGCCTCCATCCTGTTTCTCGAGTTCCATGAGGAGAGCTGGAGGAGAGACGTGGGTCCGGGCAGCAAGGTAAGTTTTATGTACTTTTTGTATGTGCGACCCCCACATGACCACTCTGCACCTGCCCTGCCACCCGCAAGCCATGTCAGTCACCACTGCAGGTAAGCAACAAGAAATAAACTACATTTATCAACTCTGAAGTCTGTTTTCAGTTTATGCGTATGACCCTTGATCTGGCATCAGCAGCTGTTGTGTTTGAATGACTATTGTTCCAACATTTTGACAATATTAAAGACCTCATATTTTCCTAAATATTATTTCAGTCACTGGAAAGAACAAAAAAGAAAGAAGAACATGACCATAAACTAGGTCATGTGTGAGCGAGTTGGGTATAAAACCCAAGCCCAAATTAGTAAACAATTTTAAGCTAGCTCCTGCACCTTCCACTAAGGACGATGTCAGGTCATTTTTAGATCTAGCAGAATTTAATGCTGAATATATATGAGGGGGTTTTCTGACAAAACGTATCACAAAAGGCACTACTGAAGTGTAAAACAAAGTTTGTGTGGGACGACAATTGTCAGGATGATTTTATTCGAATAAAAAATGTCATAATTAATACAACTTTTCAACAAGTATTTTATCCCCAACCTGAAAGTATTCTTACAACTGATGCTCAACAAGAGAATTCAGGGAGTCTTGTCTCAACCTAATGAGTGGATAAGAATGTGTCATATCTTTTCCATCATGTTCCTTGTGATGCGCGGTGGAGAAATACTCCATAATTGAGCGGGAAGCCCTGGAATATGTTTGTGCAAGAGAGCATATCATAAATTTCATTTGGGGGAAAAACATTTATTTTGAGATGAAATCACAAACTCTTGACTAAATTATTGACTACTGGAGGTATGATAAATGCATCATCAAGAATTGCAAGATTTTCAATATGATTGCAGAATTGTATTTAAAAAGTTATTCATGTTCCTGTCAAACAAAATGTAATTGTAGATTTATTGTTATGTGTGCCGCTACATTTGACAGAATGTGATATGAGTGACAATTTTCAAGTTACTGTAGTTGTCAAAGAATGAACTACTGGAGTCATGTCTAAACACCCTACAGTAGGTCCTGCACCAGCACAGACTTTAAGGCATGAGTTGGGATGTAAAATATTAAATGGTATACATAGGACCATTTCATATTTCAGTTCACCTGGACATATGGTTATGACTATGAGCATCATTATAGCATAGCTAATGGACAACTTATACTGCATAAATAGTCTTTAAGACTCTGATTAAAGTAACATTTACATTTTTATCATTGAAGGTGATCGTTACAGTACGTCCAGATAAAACTGCTGATTATTTAAGCTATGCCACCTCCCTTGGTAGCATAGAGTATAGTTTGCAGAGTATAGTTTATTTATTATTATGCATGATTAATTAAAACCGTTGCATACAGTACATTTAACAATAAAATCAATCTCATTGCATTAAAAGGATAAAAATGTAAAGGTTTTAAAATAAAGCACTTTTATGTATACGAAGAACTTTTAAGATAATATCAAAAGAGCATGTGACCCTAGAAACAGTCAGCGCTGGGTCTTTTGAATGGCAGCTCAATAAGGAGTTCCTTTTTTTTAATATTAAATTGGCGCTATGTTTGTGTGTATGTGTACAGGTCCTCATATGAAAAATGGAGGATTATGAATAGAGACCCAACTATTTGCCCTGACGAAATTGCCAATGACAAGGCAATGAAACATGTCGGTCCAGTCACGAAATAAATGGTAATAATTTAACAATTTTTTAATGGTGATGTTTGGCAGCACCAGAATAAAACCGATTCAGCCAGCCAAACCTCACATTTTTATATCTGTTGGTTGTTGGGTGTAGGTATATGCTATTCTTTTGAGCACTTTTTTCTGTCCTACCAGGCAGTGTATTTGTACACTCCTTGTCTGTTTCTTTCTCTATTCTTTCCTGTGCATATTCTTTCTGCACTTGTTTCATCCTCCCAGCAAGGAAAGTAACCGATGATGAGAAGTGGGTATACCGGTGATTAAACAAACCGGGAACCCCCTCGGGTGTTACGTCCGTGAGGCACTTTCCTTGCTTTCTCACATTTTTTCTTTATGTGGGTGATCCTGTACACATCTATATTGTTATATCTTAAGGCATGTCCGGACCTGTAACACAGCACTGGTTAAATGTAACTTTTTCTTGGTGAGCCAATATGAGGTGTGGCCCCATTGGTTACAGAGTTTGAGATCCAAACCATGCAGGCTGAATAGGGCTTTCTGTTTCATATTCGTTGAGTGGGGGGCTGCCCTATATAGCCTTTTCTTCCCCCTTACATCCCTCTTTGATTGATTAGCTATATTTCCTTTTGACAAGTAAGGCAACCTGTAGCAACAGTTATTTATTTATTTATTTATTTATTTTCTCTTTTCATTTGCTACTAGATTCCATTGTGACAGCTGGAGTTACAGGTTGACACAAACAGTTTCCAATGATGTTGCTATTACCGATTAGATTTTTTTTAGCTTTGTTGCATAGAATTTGCCATCACAAGCCTGGCATTAGCACTATCTTCGCGAGCCAACTGTACCACAGCCACAGTCATACTACAAGGTGAAATATGGAACAGGACAACAGTGAGGTCATAGGAATTTCCTGTATCTGCTGCAGTCCCTGGACCTGGAACTCTAGTATTCACTTTCATAAGGATCCTGTCTCATCTGTAAAATGCCTGGTGCCTGTTTTATAAGCTGGTGAAAAGGGTACTCCACTGGAATACCCTTTCCGACAACCTGAATGTCTGCCTGCCTCATTTAGAATCAGTAGGTCTTCAGTGAATAGAGGGTGGAGACAACTCCATCTCTGCCGCCTATAAACACCTCTGTCGGTCCTACAGAGTAAGTTTCGTCAATGTTTGGACATGTGTCCGCCTTCCCTATTAAGATTAGGTGGACACATGGCCAGCTTTTACTGCCTGTCCCCGCCAAGAAAAACGTGACAGTAAGGAGCAGTGAAAACATTTTAAGGGACGTCAGAGGATTGGACATATGTCTGCCTGACCTATTTAAATTAGGCTGACATGTGGCCAGTTTTCATTTCTCATCATCGCCATGAAAAACATGGTAAAAACATTTTTAATGGTTCACTGACAGAATATCAAGACCACTTACAATGACCTACAAAATTATCGATGCAAACATTTCGAACTCAAAAAAATGTGACATTCTATACTTATAATCTAAATGTCAACAATATTGAAACAAAAATATTGATGTCACTAATAGAGTTGTCAAAAATATTGTTTGTTTATATATATATATAAAAATATTAATA
Source organism: Lissotriton vulgaris (assembly GCF_964263255.1). Taxonomy (NCBI): domain Eukaryota; kingdom Metazoa; phylum Chordata; class Amphibia; order Caudata; family Salamandridae; genus Lissotriton; species Lissotriton vulgaris. The sequence goes on from NC_141694.1 coordinate 661,779,101, forward strand.
ATAAGCATTAAATATATTTAAAAGCAATAGTAATATAATAAAAAATTACATGTATTATTAATTTAAGAATTATTTAAAAAAAATAACACACATATATACTTTTGTATCCATTTAATATTTATTTCATTCTAAATTATTTCTAAATTAATTATTTAAATTTATACAGGCTCCCATAAAGAAATGGGTGTGTGTGTAAAAGCCCGCACCTTCTGGCAGGCCCGCTATGGTGCCTGCCACACAGTGGATGTATTTACAGGGTGGCACCCTAGGTATCCACTCGGCCACCAATTGTAGGCTATGGAAGCAAGGGGGCCCTGCTAGGGTCCCCCAAAGTCACTTTCCGACAGCCTTTCCCTGTGGAAAAGGACAGCACAGAAAGGCTGTGGGAAACCGACATTGTAATCCAGACGGCAGAAACACCGTCCATAGGGGATTACGGTGCGGTTCTGACTGGCTGGAAGACTCTGAGAGCCGGTCGGAACCACATCAGGTTAAAGTTACTATTCCGACTCCAGACATAACAGTTGGGAAAGTGTTGGATGGCGAAGAGGTACAATTTACTATTCCCATTCCCCTCAGTGCAACAGTAGGGAAGGTGTTGGATTGTGGAAGGGTAAAATTTACTATTCCCAACCCAGTCAGTGGAACAGTAGGTAAAGCGCTGGATAGTAAAGGGGTAAAATTCACTATTCCCACTAGAACAGTGCAACAGCAGAGAAAGTGTTGGATTGTGGAGGGGTAACATTTTCTATTCTCACTCCATTCAACCCAACAGTAGCCAAGGTATTGGTTTGCGGAGGGGTAAAATTTAATATTCCCACTCCAGTCCGTGCAACAGTAGGGAAGGTGTTGGATTGTGGAGAGTTTACATTTACTATTCCCACTCCAATCAGTACAACAGTGGGGAAAATGTTGGATTGCGGAAAGGTAAAATGTTCTATTCCCTCTCCAGTCAGTGCAACAGTAGGGAACGTTTTAGATTGTGGAGGGGTTACATTTATTATTCCCACTCCAATCACTGCAATGAGTGCGACAGTGTTGGACTGCTGAAGGGTACAAATTACAATTCCCACTCCAGTCAGAGCAACTGTAGGGAAGGTGTTGGATTGCTGAGAGGTTACATTTACTATTCCAACTCTAATCAGTACAACGGTAGGGAAAGTGTTGGATTGCAGAAGGATAACAATTATTATTCCCACTCCAGTGAGTGCAACAGTAGGGAAAGTGCTGGATTGCGGAGAGGTTGAATTTACTATTCCCAATCCCATCATTGCAACAGTAGAGAAATGTTGAATTGCCGAGTGCTATAACATACTAGTCCCACTCCAGTCAGTGCAACCGTAGGAAAAGTGTTGGATTGCAGATGGGTACAATGTACTATTCCCACTCCAGTCACTCTTTGCAACATTACATACACAGTGGATCACTTTAAAAAAAAACTTAAAAAAAAATATTTAATAAACATTTTTAATAATTAAGTAGAAAAATTATAAATATAATTTTTTTTAAAAAGTAAACAAATTACATATTTATTTCAACATTTAATACACATTATAAAAAATACAAATGTTATAATTATATTTAAAATACCAAACTATGAGGCCGATTAGGATGGCGAACGGATTGCCCCCGCCGGGTTGGAGGTAGCCACTGCCGGCCCGGCGGTGGCAATCCGTCCCCCATCCTAATCGGAAATGACCCCCCGCCACATTAGGATGGCTGGGGGGTCTGTGGCAGACGGCAAGACCGTTCGCCGCTTTTCCGCCGGTCGCCTTTGAGACTGGCGTAAAAAGTGCTTACAAATGGTGGCGGTGTCTGTGAGACACCGCCAACCATATTACGATGCCTTCCCAGATACAGTCTTTGCTTTGGGGACCGTTGCGGGCTCCCAGGGTGAACCGAGGGGTGGGGGGTGCACATGGGGGGTATGGTTCCCCCCCTTCGTTTCAAAGTATAACATCGCAGGCACCGCGCGGTGCCTGTAATGTTGTGCTTTGAAATGCAAAACATGCATTTTTAGCATTGCGGCGGGCGGTGCTTTCAGCACCGCCCGCCGCAATGTTAAAAATGCAAGATGCACCCGCCATTGTGGCGGGTGCATCCTAATTCGACGCACGGGACCTTCACCCTTATGGCGGACGGTCCCTTCCTACGACAGGATGGCGGACATACAAAGTTCGTCCGCCATCCTAATGACCCCCTAGATTCCCAAAATGATAACAACAAATAAATACAATATTTTTTTAAATAAAATAAGCACAACACAATTAACACATAACATATTAAAAAACATACTTTTGAAAAATATTTAAATATTTTCATACTTTTTATTACTTAAGTAACTTCCTACCCTATACCTATACAAACTACTCAACACCCACAAAAAATATATTTATTAAATTATATTATTTACACATTTTACATAATTCGTTATCAATTACAATATTAATAATAATTACCTAATATTAAATTAATTATATTGATCTCCCTTCCCACCCTACATCATTAGAAAACAAACAACCCGCATCTAATATATATATTAAGAAAAAGTTAATTTCATAATTTACATAATTAATTAGCAATTAAGCAATTTATAATAAGTAACCAATACCAAATTAAATACTCTTAAACAGCCTTTATCCCTACAAAGACAACTGACACCTAGGGCCTAATTACGATTTTTGTCGGAAAGGCTCTGAATGGCATTCGGTTTGACCGAACCTGTGTCGGAAGCGAAGTTTCCTATCGACTCAGAAACAATTCCGACTGATTGACCGCTTATGATATAAGGTAGTCGGTCGGTCATTCCGAAACGGTTCCGAAGGGCGTTTGTAGAGTCTAAGTCAGTCGGAGTCAAATCGTAGAGCTCTATGGGCCGCTTTCTTGACCAACTAATTACAATGTCAGAGTCCAACAGCTGATCCGACTCGGACAGTCTGACATGGATCGGCTGCCGGTAACCGACTTTGGGGGCCCATAGCAGGCCCTCCTTCAGCCCGGAGCCTCCAGTTGAGGCACTTTGGCGTACCCATGTGTCCCCACTTTCCAACCATGCACAGTGTAGCAGTTACCATGGTTTGCCCACCACAGGGTGCAAGGTTTTCCACAATCACCCCTTTTTTCAATGGGAGCCTGTGTTGTCGGTCTCAACACAGGTTCCCATCGAAGTCAATGGTAGTCTGACCGAACAGTGTTCGGAATCCTCGAATCGGTGGGTCAGACTACCTGAAGCAGAGTCGGTCAGAAATCATTCTAACAAGGAGTCGTCAGAATGCTTTCCGACCGACATCGCATTGAGGCCCTTAATATATAACACAAAAATATCTTAAGTTAAGAGATTGCAAGAGCTCTAACTGGGGAATAGGCTCATTCTCTAACTACTGAATTTCACGTTCTAATTTTTCTACTTCTGCTTTATATTTCTTCTGTCTGAAGATTTGAATTGAGGTTATGCGCCCTCTTAAAAAAGGCTTTATAAGCATCCCATACTGTCTCTATGGAGGTACTTTCCATTTTAGTTAGAAAGTAGTTCTTTGTGTCTAATATTATACTTTCAATTACTTCCTCCTCTAACAAAATGGCTCGATCTAGGGTCCATCTTCTGTTGATTCTTTTGTGAGTTTTAAGGTTAACAACACTGCCATGTGCTCAGATAAATGTCCCCCTAAGTGCTTCGTATCTTTCACCCAATCCCTCAACTCTTTACTGAGTAAAAAGAAATCCAGTCTAGACTTATGGCCATGTTTCTTATTATGGAAAGTGTAACCCCTCCTAGTTCCCATTCTTTCTCACCAAATATCTATCCATCCAAGATATTTCAACATGTTTTTCAATAGAGATCTCATTTTATAGTTCTGAGATGTTCTACTGTTTAAAGACTTGTCCATTACAGGATCCAAGACCAAGATGAAATCCCCTGCCAGTATTAAAGGGTCTGGAAAGACAGTAGCTCAGCAAATAAATCTATTAAGGGGGCTGGATCATCTAGATTAGAGCGGTAGTATCCTGCTACTGTGAATTTATATGTGTGGAATCTTATTTTAGCTATTGCCCATCTTCCCATTTTGTCAACTTTAACCCCTTCCACTGGAGAGGCATTCAAGACCTAATATATAATCTAATAGGAGCCATTGACATGGCAACTCTATACAAAATTCCGATGGACATTATCACGCTTGACGCTACTAAGGCGTTTGACTGTGTAAATTGGTCCTATCTCACTCATGTACTGAACAAACGCAACCTCGGGCAAACCTTTTGCAGAGCAGTGTTTTCGATTTACCAAATCCCAACAGCCAGAATACTGATAAACGGCAACCACTCTCCCCCTAAGGTAGTCCAGAGAAGGACAAGACAAGGATGCCTTTCACCTTTGCTCTTTAACCTTGACATTGCGCCTCTTGCAGAAAGTATCAGAAGACATGAGGGCATACTTCTTTTTAAATGTAAAAATTGGGGAAAAAAAGTATCGCTATATGCCGATGACATGATGGTGTATACTTCTGACCTTCCCCGATTATATAGAGCTTGGCAGAGGAATTTGGTTGTATATCGGGATACGAGAATAATCAGTGTAAAACTGAGTGCATGGCTTGAAATTTGAATGTCCCCTCCCCTATACTGAAGAGGGAAATAAGGTATTTAGGTATCAGAATTACCCAGGACATTAATGATATTGTGGATACAAACCTGCGAAGAGTCGACAAAGAAATCTCTGACTCTCTAAAAAGTTGGGCATACTTCCTAACCCCTGACACTAATAGGAAGAGTCAACCTTGCAAAAATTATGCTTCTACCAATCCTTATCTTTTTGTTTCAAAATATACCATTAGCTTTTAAAGATGAAGGTTTGAGGAAAATACAGGTAAAAATAAACTCCTTTATATGGGCTTCCAAAGGAATAAAAATATCGTACAAAAAGCTTTGGAGAAAGAAGAACAAGGGAGGTTTGTGTGCGCCAGATATAACGCTTTATGCATGGGTCTCTTAAATGAGGTCAGGGAAAATGCTTATGTGTGAACCAAATACCTCGGATATAGGGGAAATGTATAGGGGAATGCTGCAGGATCTGCAAGAAGGAGACCATGCTTTTTGATCTTGCCAATACGTGGCATAAAATAAGGAAGCTTTTAAAGATCAGCTATTATAGCGCGACAGCTCCTATCTGGGATACACCAGGCTCACCTGAATGGACAAAAGATTCATTAATAACACAGTTAAAATCAGCCGGGATAATTAAAGGGCTCAATTAATTCCAAATGGCTGCCTAATAACAAGGGAAAATCTGAGGGAAATCACGGACAACTGATTGTTCAAATTTAAATATCTACAAATAAAAAACTGGTCTCCGGTGATCGGGATAAAGGTTGGACACAAGAACGAGCTGGAGACGGCTTTAAGAAAGAGACAACGAAATAAGAAAGAGTTGGCAAACCTTTACTGGCTCCTGATCGAATTTGCAGATGGTGATTTCACCCTTCCATCGCAGCTTTGGGGCGAGTGCTTGCCGGGTTCCAGTACAGAAGCAATATGGAAAGTATATTATGATTTACTATACTCCACAGTACAAGCTGCCAATTTAAGAAGAAATCATCTCTTTTCTCTCCATAGAGTATACTGGTCTCCCTCCAAGCTTTCTAAGTTTGCAAATGGAGCTATTCCATGTTGTCCAAAATGCCAACAGGAAAGAGCTGATGATGAGCATAAGTTCATAAGTTGTCCCATGTTACACAAATTCTGGGGCTCTATTATCAGAGGTATAGAAGTCATATTTGTTTTTGATATCCAGGGGAGCATCTCTTTAGTATTTAGTATTCTTTTTTTTTCCCGAGTTATGAGTTATTACTTACAGATAAGAATAAGCGGAGTTTTTACCTCATCTTACTTGCTCGGAGAGAAATTTGTTAGCTGGATAAAGTGTATACCGCCAACATTTTTAGATTGGATAAACTGTATCAAGTATGTAATGAAATTAGACAAGGCTATATGGGAAAAGAAGAGCAAGAAAAAGACAGAGTTTTGGCTACCATGTAAGGTTTGGATGGCTAATTTATGAAAGTCAGGGCACAAATGTCCAATGATTATGCCTTAACATAAGATAACTTTACCACTCGGGTCAGTTCGAAGAGCCAATCAGGAAGAAGATCTGAGCAGACCAACCTTGAGTTGTTCTGTGTGAAGAGAATCCATTTAGACCAGAGCTCTCTTGCTGGTGCTAATCAACTGGGGGGCCGCAGAGTAAATTGAAGTGGCTTTGGATATATCAAATGGCGTATGAGGACTAAAAAAGAAAAAAATATATTTATCTTATTTACACAATTTACAAAATTAATCAACAATTAAATAATTTTTATGTATTAACAAAAAATACTGTAATTAATTTCCTGCACACCCTTTACCCCTCCCAAAAAAAACTATACCCCCAATGCAATTTACATATTTAATTATCATTAATAAAGTAATTATAATAATACATAATTATCTATTAATTATAAATAATTATAATGTGTTTACTTCGCACCCTCTACCCCTACAAAATCAACAACCTACACCTAAAACTTAAATACCAAAAACTGTAATTATACAATTAACATGAATATTTTTCAATTAACTAATTAATATTAGTTAAAATGTTTTATTAAATATTTATAATTACTGTACATCCCACCCTATACCCCTAAACAACCTGTAGTTACAACTTAAATTAAAAAAGGCAATTTTGCTAATAACATTAACACATATGACTTAAATAATTAATCTTAATTAAAAATTAATTATTAATTAATTATAATTCTTATTACCTCCCACCACCTTCCCCATCAAAACCCACAACCCACACCTAAACCATACATTTAAAGAAAAAATAATTATAAAGTAACATAAATAATTATCAATTAAATAATTATTATTAATTAAAAATTATTTAGTAATGAATTATGATTAATTTACTTCTCACCCTGTACCCCTATAAACCCCACAAACCCGCTACAGTACTGAAAATGACAAAAATCTGTGAAATTATTTTGTAAAAGTACTAAAAATCTGCTAACTATATGAAAAACATTAACAATATTTATACAATGTGTAACAAACACAATTAAAACATACAGGAAAATACAAAAAATAATAAAAAATCGATATTAGCAACAATGTTTTTAACATTGATATTAACAAGAGAGATATTTTTGCAATTGATATTAATACTTTCGATTTTTTAAACTTCGATATTAATTACCTTAAAATTGATATTCTTTCAATTATATTCTTGCTGGCAATATTTCTGCTTGACGGTGTTTCCAACTCAATATTTCTGTAGGTCGATATTAAAATTCTGATATTTTGTCTGAATACCCTTTTGAATGACCCCTAAGCCATGGGAGAATGCTCCAATAATGAAGGGGCACTGTTTTTTTTTTCATAACGAAAATCCTCCTGTGGGATTTTCTTCTTTTTGACAATAGAAAAAAAGTTGTAAGTTGTATGTATGCTTCTGTCATATTGATGGAGCCATCCATCAAACTTAATGCCATAAAGGAATTTCCTGTAAATGCTAGAGATGTCTGCAGGTGCAGCGGGCATCTTTAAATACGGTGGGCGGTGTACTCTCACCAAGGAGAAAGTATAGTACTACACCATGCCAACACTAATTACTCCTTCCGCCAAAAATTAAATCACCCCTCTGGTCTTATAGTACTTGACTCCTGGTTGCAAATGAGAAGGAAATCCTGCAGTGCCTGCCAAAGAAGGACCCAGGCCAAGTATGATCCTCAGCTCTCTTTGTTGTATAGTTCTTTTGCAAGGTGGAGGGAGTGATGATGTGATGCTTTGTGCTTACAGCCTTCTGGTTTAGCTAGCACCTATATCCTCACCAGAGGCTCCCAGCTCTTGGTGGCTCCAGAGGTGGTTGGACCCTCAGAGAACAACTGCTGTGCTTGGACATTGGGATGGGAAACATATTGCATACCGCATCAACCAGACGGGAGGAGGCATCGCCATCGTACACAAGAACACCATCCGCATCTCGGCTAACTCCGACGAAACCTTTAACGCCGCCGAACACCTGCACTTCCAGATACACACTGACCCCAAGACCACCCTCCGAGGCACCCTCATCTACAGACCCCCGGGACCACGCACACAATTCAGCGAAGACATCGCAGACTTCATCAGCCCGTACGCCCTCCCTTCCGCTGACTACATCCTCCTAGGGGACCTCAACTTCCACCTGGAGAACAACAACGACAGGAACACCACCGCCCTGTTGGACAACCTCGCCAATCTCGGACTTAAGCAACTGGTGAACACCCCCACCCACTACGCCGGCCACACGCTTGACCCCGTCTTCTCATCCAGCAAGCACATCTCCTTCAGCCACGCCTCCGGGCTCCACTGGACTGACCACAGCTGCGTCCACTTCAGCTTCAGAAGAACTATGACCCACCACCACCCGCAACAGGCCCCCAGCCGGAGCTGGAGCAAGATCACTGCCGAGCAGCTCACCACCTCCCTCAGCCAGAACACTTCCACCAGCACAACGGACCCCGACGAGGCAGCCAGCAACCTCACCAAGTGGCTGACCGCCTGCACCGATGACCTCGCACCACTAAAGAACCCTCCCAGCAGACCCGGCAGCAAGAAAACCCCCTGGTTCACCAACGAACTCAAGGAATCCAAGAAAAACTGCTGCACCCTCGAGAAAGCCTGGCGGCATGACCAGACCACAGACAACAGGACCGCCCTCAAGCACGCCACCCGAAAACACCATCAGCTGATCCGCGCCACCAAGAAGTCGGCTCTCAAAGAACGACTAGATAACAACGCCCACGACAGCAAGGAACTCTTCAGCATCGTCAAAGAGTTCTCCTACCCCAGCGCTGGAAACAACAACATCACTCCCTCACAAGACCTCTGCAACTCACTCGCCTCGTTCTTCCACCGCAAGATCGCCGACATACACAACAGCTTCGACGCACAGACAACGCACCCTACCACCGAACCAACGCCCGCCACCAACACCCTCTGCAACTGGACCCCGATCAGCACCGAAGACACCACCCGCACGATGAACTCCATCCACTCCGGATCTCCAACCGACCCCTGCCCACACCACGTCTTCAACAAAGCTGAAGCCATCATCGCACCCCATCTCCGGGACATCATCAACTCCTCCTTCCACACCGCCACCTTCCCGGAGAGCTGGAAGCCCGCCAAGCTGACCGCCCTCCTGAAGAAACCAACGGCAGACCCCACCGACCTCAAGAACTACCGTCCCATCTCGCTCCTTCCTTTTCAGGACAAAGTCTTCGAGAAGAGCGTCAACAGACAGCTTGCCGCCTTCGTCGAAACAAACGGTTCCCTCGACCCCTCGCAGTCCGGGTTTCGGGCCAACCACAGCACCGAGACCGCCCTAATCGCAGCCACCAACGACATCAGAACCCTGATCGACAACGGGGAAACAGCGGCCCTCATCCTCCTGGACCTCTCTGCGGCGTTCGACACTGTCTGCCACCGCACCCTAGTGAAGCGCCTCAGCAACATTGGAATCCAAGAGAAAGCACTGGAATGGATCATCTCGTTCCTCGCCGGAAGAACCCAGAGAGTCCGCCTCCCCCCTTCAGATCTGAGGCCACCGAAGTCATCTGTGGTGTACCACAAGGATCTTCACTCAGTGCAACCCTCTTCAACGTCTACATGAGCCCCCTCGCAGCCATCGCACGCCAACGCAACCTCAACATCATCTCCTACGCCGACGACACCCAGCTGATCCTCTCCCTCACCAACGACCCCACTACCGCCAGGGCCAACCTACACTAAGGGATGAAAGACGTCGCCGACTGGATGAGGAACAGCCGCCTCAAACTGAACTCAGACAAGACATAAGTCCTCATCCTGGGATCATCAACCTCCGCCTGGGACAACTCCTGGTGGCCCCCGGCCCTGGGCACCGCTCCAAAACCAACGGACCACGCACGCAACCTGGGCTTCATCCTGGACTCCTCCCTCTTGATGACCAGACAAGTCAACGCCGTCACATTTTCATGCTTAATGCTTCAACACCCTGCGCATGCTCCGCAAGATCTTCAGATGGATCCCTACCGAAACCAGGAAGACCGTCACCCAAGCACTCGTCACCAGCCGACTGGACTACGGGAACACCCTCTACGCCGGAACCACAGCCAAACTTCAAAAAAGACTCCAACGCATACAGAATGCCCCCGCACGACTCATCCTGGACATCCCCCGACACAGCCACATCACCGAGAGACCTGCACTGGCTCCCCGTCAGCAAGAGAATCACGTTCAGACTCCTCACCCACGCACACAAGGCTCTCCACGACCTGGGCCCCAAGTACCTCAACGACCGCATGACCTTCTCACACCCACCTGCCAGCTATGATCGACCAGCCACGCCCTCGCCACCGTACCACGCATCCGCAGAGCCACCGCCGGAGGAAGATCCTTCTCCTACCTGGCAGCCAAGACTTGGAACTCCCTCCCCACCCACCTTCGGTGAACCCAAGACCATCTCTCCTTAAGGAAGCAGCTCAAGACCTGGCTGTTCGAGCAGTAACTTTTCCCTTCCCCCAGCGCCTTGAGACCCTCCCGGGTGAGTAGTGTGCTTTACAAATGCCATGATTGATTGATTGATTGATTGCATTTCCTGGTGCCAGGGAAACTGCTACAGTTCCTAGTGATTCAGGACTTAAAGGAGCAAGCACTGCAGAACCCCATGTGGGCAATCCGTGCTGCCAGAGTACATTTTTCATTACTTGTCTGTTATGATCTCTTGAAGATCTTCTCTGTTTTCTGAGTCAGACGTTTCTATTCACAATTGTATTTCTACTGCAGGGGCAGCTTACCTTCACATTGACCTGGACGCAGCCCTTGAAACAGAAACCTTGGTATTCATCCTTCAATGATTTCCAACACAGGATTTGTACTGCCAGGAGTCTTTGACCATGTGCGAGGTCTGAAGGTCAAAAATTATGCACGGACTGCACAGTCAAAAATTATACACGGACTGAACACTCATTACCCATTCTCATTAAAGGTAAACTGAATGTATGCACTAAACACTTTCAGCGCATATACTGCCTTTGCCAGAGATACAGTCATCTTGTGGTAAAGCAAGTTGGCACACACTATCACTGATATTAAACTGTGACTCCAATACCAACACTGCCTATTGCTAGACCTGTAGCTCAGCATATAGCAGTTCCAGCTCTCCAATCCTCTGCAAATAATGGCACACCACACATGCGGTTCTAGGAAATGTCTTTACTAAACTTGTGCAATAATGCAGAATGTTGTCACTATCTTGTGTTGTCCCCTTACTGCCCCTTGTTTCCCCTTGAATCCTCCCCTTCCTCTTCTGGTCCCCACATGCCCTAGGGGTAACAAAGGTGGCTACTAGTCATCTAGTCATAAGGGTCCTAGGGCCCGATGTAGGTGTCAAAATACCGGTGGGAAACGGCCGAAAATACCTATTTCCGGCCGTTTCCGACCGGTATTTTGACATTGGTATGTAGGGCATTGAAAATCCTACAGATTCGGTAATTTTACCGAATCGGTAATTTTACCGAATCGGTAAAATTACCGAATCTGTATTTTCCTATGTAGGTAGCACTTCTAACAGTGCTACAGGGCCTTTAGAATTCGTTATTTTACCATGTAATACAATTGCAAGGTAAATAACGAATTCGTGTCTACATGCACATCTGTGCATGTACACCTGTGCCATGTGACACACATACATGCCCTTAGGGCATGCATGTGTGCCACATGGCACACAAGCCAGAACCAGGGGTGTAACAGGGTGTCAAAGTGACACCCTGTCCCCCTTGGCAATTCAGTATTTTTACCGATTCGGTAAATACCGAATCGGTATTTGCTATTGAATCCTATGGGCTTCCTGGCCCATGGGGTTCAATAGCAAATACCGATTCGGTATTTACCGAATTGGTAAATACCAAGGGCCAGATGTAGGTAAAATAGATTTACAGATTTTTAATTACCGAATTTTACTGATTCGGTAATTAAAAATCGGTAAATCTAAGGGATGGATATGTAGGTATTTCCAGATGTGGAAATACCGAATCTGTAACATTCGGTATTTACTGATTCTGTAAATACAGAATCGGTATTTCCCATTGATTCCTATGGGCTTTGAAACCCATAGGAATCAATGGGAAATACCGATTCTGTTTTTACAGAATCGGTAAATACCGAATTTTGCAAGGGTGCAGGGGGTGTCACTTTGACACCCTCTGGCACCCCACAAATAGGCATGTGCGCAATGTGGCACACAGACATGCCCTAAGGGCATGTCTGTCTGTCACATGGCTAGGTGTGCAAGCACACCTGAATTCCGTATTTTACCACGCAATAGGATTGTGTGGTAAAATACTGATTTTGTAGGGCCTTTGGGACTCAGAAGAGTTCCACCTACATCTGAGATTTACCGAATCGGTATTTTACAGAAACGGTAAATTTACTGAATCAGTAAATTTACTGATTCTGTAAAATTGTGCCCCTACATGCCAATTCTTGAATACCGGTCGGCAACGGCCGAAAATACTGATTTTCGGCCGTTACCGACCGACCTACATCGGGCCCTAAATCTTAACGATTCGGTAAAAAATACCGAATTATTACCTACATCAGATTTACCGATTCAAAAATACTGAATCGGTAAAATTCGGTATTTTAGAATTGGTAAATCTAATTTACCTACATCTAGCCCTTAGTGTCCTGCGTGACCTATGTGACAACCCCACATCTCCCCCATCTTGATGAAAGTCTCCCATTCCCTATGACCCATTGTTTGTGGGACCAGTACCTTAAATTTCTTCAATGAGTCAAGCTACGTTCCGGGGAATTCTTTGTGATCATCATGGAGGAACCGGCTCTGCAGCAATTACTTCCATGTGAGGTCTGCAACTCCCGATTTCTTTCCCCGAGGTGTGAATTTTTTCCAGTTCATCCTCGTCGCTGTCCCTTTACAATTCTTTTGAGATGTGATATGTTGCAAATAACTCTTCTGTCATCTACCACAGCTGTCACCATGGTTCCTTTCCTGGCCATTAGTTGAAGGTGTTTGCTAGTGTATCAGGTGATTGTTTTCTTCTTCTGTTCTTGATTGACTAGAACCTAGTCTCCTTCTTTGAGATCAGACTCTTGACCCCTTCGATGTTTGTTGGTATATCTCACCTTGTCCTTTAGCTGCTTGTCGTTTTCCAGTAGTTCTTTCCAATCTCTGACTCAACTTGGTGCCATGAGCTTCTCCTTACGTTGGTGATTCGTGAGTACCTCTCTCCCTAGCATAAATGGTTGATGGACACTTCCCAGTTGTGCTATGAGGCATATTTCGGTACACTCTTTGTACCTTGGTTAGGGTAAGCTGCACCGCTCGTCTAACATGTTCAGCTTGTAGAATGGTGTGGACATGAACCACTCGACCAGCCTGTTGACATGTAAACACAATAGTAGGATCTTGCAATGTTTGAAGTTTAGATGTTTTGCAAATGTCATAAAATCATATCCATTGAACGGAGGCCCATTGTTGGTCTTGACCTCAAATAATTAATCACTCAATAATTCTTTATTCGATTATTAATTAATAATCATAAAATTACTATTAAAAACATAGACAATATAGCACACATCATGAAAAAGAGGCATACTTAGATATACAATAGATATAAAATATCTTAAAACAGAATCTAAAAACCAGGATAAAAGAATGCCCTACTTTTAATGCATTAGTTGAATATTTAAATGTGAATAGCAGCATTCAAATATAAAGCAATTTTTAAGAAGGACACAACTGCAGTTGTAAATTGGAGATAAGCAGGCATGAACTGATAAAAACCAGCCTTGACCTCCTCTGATATGTCCATGCCATGAATACTTCATCGAGGATTGGGATGGTGACCTCTGCTCTGGTATACGTCACTTGACGAGCTAGCAGAAACCGGGAGTATTAGCCTATGGTCATGATAATGTATTTTCCAGACTGTAACAGACAAAATAAATCAACCTGGCACAGGACTTATTCTGGTAGTGAGGACATCTGCAATGATTGGGCCATTCTCTCTGATCAATGACTTGGCAGTGTTGGCACTCCTTTAGAGCATTCCTAACCATCTGGTTTAAAGATGGGAAACAAACCCGTTCTCTTAGGTCTTGCTTGGTTGTCATTGTGCCCCTGTGGTTTCCAGGTGCAAGGTTCATTATTCTGTGATGCAGTTTCTTTGCAATGATGATGTCCGTGTCTCTTCCTACCAGTCCACATTCTGTCATTTACAGCTCATCCTTGTGTGTCAGAATGAGACCAGTTCTTTTGAGTGCCCCCGGTCGAAGAGGCATTTTCATTCACATGTCTCCACTCATTTTTGGCCAAATGCCTCTTGACCTCCTGGAAGGTGGCATCTTCTCTGGTGGCATCTGTGATAGAGTTTATTGGCATGACAGTGGTTGAGCCTGGTCTATTACAAAATGTAGTTACTCTTCAGCTATATGACTCTTGTTTGGTTGAAGTAATGGAATACCTTGATATGTAGTCAGACAGATTGTCTACCTTACCTTGCTCGTGAACAATGGTGTAGTTATATTCCTCGAGTTGCAGTCCCCAGGGTTCCAAAGATGGTCAGAAGGGCTTGAGAGTTTCTTACTACTGAGAAACCCTTGCTGTACATGAAAATACGATGTCGAGTGCTGTTGTCTATGCGGTCCCAAATTTGAAACAAGGGATAGGACATCAGGTTATGCTTCACATTCCGGGTTTTATTGCAGCACTTCATCCTTTTTGATCATTTGCCTTTAGGGTCTGCTTTGGCAATATAATGTGCCCTATCTTGACCAGGTGGGGGTGTGGGGTTGTCGCCAATATTTTGGCCACGATAAGACACACAAGCAGCTGCTGTCTGCATTGAAGTCTGTTGTGGCCAAGTGCTGTGATTGATCAGCAGCTGCTGCCCCTTCTGTCTCATCTGTTAGCCCATCTTAGTTGTTTTTTTTTTAGCTTTTCAATCCCCTCTAGGGTCCACCCTCTGGAAATTAAAGGCTTTATATTAGTTATTTTTTTCAGTTCACCTACTAACTTTGTCATCACCTACGATAGCTTGCTTAGCTTGCCTAAGACTGGAGAGCAGTTACATGCTTGGCAGGGATGGTCAGCATCCACCCGGACCCGTTTTATCAGATTATTCTGGTTTGTAATCTTTTTTTCAATGCTGGAGACATACAAAGCCAAGGTGTTTAGAAGGTTAATTAGTACGTCCATTTTGTTGGCTTGAAAAGAGATTACATTTACCGACCTCTGTAGAAAGCCTAGGGCTGTGGCCTGAATCGACTCTTGTTGGGCCTTGGCTTCCTCTTTTGAGGTGGATGAGGGGCTTGAATTTTTTGGAGCTTCATTTCCGTAAGGTGACAGCATGATCTCCCATTCTTTGGAGCGGAGGTAGGATAAATCCTTTGTGAGGTAATAAGGGGCAGATTTACAAGCCCCTTGCGACACTTTTACGCCGCCGTTGCGTCACTTTTGTGACGCAGCGGCGGTGTAAACAATGCGCCACGTTGCGACTTATTTACAACGTGACGCATCTAGGCAGATGCGTCATGTTGTAAAGCCCTGCGCTACATGCAACCTGCGGGTGGTTGCATGTGGGCGTTCTTTCGCAGGGTGGGCGTTCCCTCGCAGGAAAGCCCCGTAAAACTGACGCAGTGAAATCTACAAGATTTCATTGAGTCAGTTTTACAACGCTGCTGCGTCAAATCCTTACGCCTGCCTGAAGCCGGCGTAAGGAGTGACGCACCACGTTGAGTATGGGTGGCCCCTGTGCATTGCAGGAGTTGCGTCACGCTTGCGACGCGACTCCAGCAATGCGCCGCCCATACGCCACAAGATGCGTCACGCATCTTCCCTTCCTGGCACCATGTTGCGCCGCATTGTAAATGTGGCGCATCTGTGATGGCGGAAGAAGAGGATTGCATGACGCATCTGTTCTGGCGCATCCCTGCTGATTTGCAGAGATGCGTCAGAACATGTAAATATGCCCCTAAGAATCTTTCTCGAGAGGGGTCAGTTGAGTTTGTCCCTTTTCCTGTGGTTTTTTACTTTCTGGCTTTTTTGGAACATCCATAATTGGTGATTGTTCCTCTAGTTGCCCTATTATCAGGGGAGCAGAGATTCTGTTCTCTCCCTGGGCCACTCTCTTTATTTCTTCTTCTTCTGTCTTAGAAATTAGATGTGATAGGTCTTCCCTGGCCAGTGACTAATTGAATGGAGGCTGTGGCAGATCCCACTCTGGTAATCATTTTGGGGCATCATTACTGGCCTATATGTTGATTTTTTCTTTGTCCTCTTGTGCTCATTCTGCTTTGCAGCTTGCTTTGGTGCTGAAAATGGTTAAATCCCCCGCCCTGTCCAAAGTGTGGGTGGGAGCAGTCTCCCCTTCCTTTTGGAGCAGCTACCTAGTGGGCCCAGGCCCATTGGATTTGCTTGTTCCAGGCATAGTTTCTGGCTGTGGAGTTACTAGATTGAGATTAGTACCCCTTACTGACAGTCACTATCGCGCTCAAGGGGATGGGCAGACTCTTGATGCTTGAATTACTAGAAAAAATAGCGGAGCCTGCATTTTTAAGATAATTAAATTTAGAAGTGATTTTTGTCTGGAAGAGGGTAGTGTTTGGTCCTGACAGACTGGCTGCAGGGTTATGTAGGGTTGGGTTAGACTGCAAACCACTTGATGGCGTAGTTGGAATTAGATCAAGTTTCTGATCAGGTGGCTCTGTAGGTTCCGATCGGTCAGCCTTTTGCTTCTGTTTCTTATGTGTCACAATAGTTCCCCGTATTTTCCAGAGCGCATGATTTAGCTGGTGCTTCAAATGGATATTAAGGCAAGGAGCTCCTGAGTAATCCCGTTGTGCACCTCTTGAGGGAGTCACCGATTGGCTCCTGGTTTAAAGAGGCCTGGTTTTCGTATCCTTGTTGGTAATGCGATTGCTACTCTGCAGAGGTGGAGGGGCTGATTGCTGTTACTTACAGTTTGGGATGGGGAGAAGTGGGTAATGAGGTGGGCACAAGCCACACCAGCCCCGCCTAGTACTGATCACTTCCGTGCACCACCGACCTCCGCAGCCCCACCTGCCCAGGTGGCCCCCCTTGCTCCTTGTGCAGGATGCTAGGTACTGTACAGGAGAGGCTGGGTGAGACTGGAAACACTGAGAGGTGCATGAGATGTTTCTGGTTCTCTGATGCAAGACGTTGCAGTGCCTGCTGATCTCTATCAGCAGTGCTGATGCAGATGTTAGTGCATTGGCTAGTGACAGGATAGTTGTGATACAGGAGGCAATAGGTAATTGATGGTGAGCAAGTGGTGGTGGAGTGTGAAGAACAATACAGGGAGGGGAAGCAGACACTGCAGATGCAGTTGTCACTGCTCACCTTACCCGGCGTGATCTGGTCCTGATGACGCCTGCCCTGGTCCTGACTCCCCCTTGCTCTTGTTCCGCAATCCACAGTCCGTCGCTAATAGGGCCTGGACTTCAGGCACTGGACTCATCCAGTCTCCACCCTAAAGTGCAAGCCGGCCCGGGAAGGGGGAGCAGAAGGGGCTGTACAAAAACTCCAATAGTGAGCCAGCCATAAGCCAATGGTAAGTCAGTGTTTATGAACCAGCAGGTGGCCAGCCCTCAGCACTACTCCATTAGTTCCTTGGCTCAGGTTGCGCCACCAGAGTCTCCAGACCTGGTACGGTGCTTGCCGGCAACAGTGCAAAAGTGCAGACTCTTCTGGTCTCTTCTGAGGGACCGAATTTTAAAAGCTGTGTCTACTAGCCTCCTTTGACCAGGATGCTGCTCAAGGGCACTGCAAACTGCACGCCATGACTCTGACAGCTACATTTCCAAACCACAGCACACACCTCGACTGGCTGCGCTAGGTGGAGGTCAGAGGAAAAGAGCCAGAGAACCAAGCGGGAGCCGCTTCCGCAAGGGGGCCAGGCTCCTACTCAGCAAGGGTTCGCACCCCTTGTGCTTTGTCTCAGAAGTCTCAGCAGTATCAGCAGTCTTGGCATGGCTCACCTTACATTTTAAATGAATAGCGTGACCCTTAATTGAGTGACGTCCCCTAGTCACAGCGGTATCCCAATAGTTGGGTTGTAAAGTTCCTCGAATTTTTTAAAATATAAGTTCAAAACTTTCAAGTTTCAAAATTCTTTATTTTCATTATTGTGTTATTCTCAAGTCTCCAAGACTGATCTTCAAAGAGATACCTCTATTCGCCTATCAAAGGGCGATAAACTTGGGAAACATGATCAAACCAAAGGCGGAGAAAATCAACGAAACCTTTCATGGTACATTACCATGTCATAACTGCAGTCACTGCAACAGTATCATTAGAGGGAATACCATCACCCACCCAAGTAAAGGATACAAGATCAAACTACGTGTGTCAGCAACCTGTGACTCTATGAATGTTATATATCTATTGAAATGTCCCTGCGGACAAGGATACGTGGGAAAGACTGAGAGAAAAATTAAAATCAGACTGAATGAGCATAAGTCGAACATTCGCAATAAGCAGACTAAATCCACTGTTGCAACTCATTTTTGTGAGGCTTCCCACAACATCAGCC
Organism: Lissotriton vulgaris; assembly: GCF_964263255.1. Lineage (NCBI taxonomy): Eukaryota > Metazoa > Chordata > Amphibia > Caudata > Salamandridae > Lissotriton > Lissotriton vulgaris. The sequence continues at coordinate 661,797,739 of NC_141694.1, forward strand.
AACTGAGGTTCACCATTCTTGAAATTGTGAAAAAACGTGAGGGAGTTGACAATAATAAGAACTTGTTACAACGAGAGAATTTTTGGATTTTCAAATTGGAAACTTTAAAACCAACCGGAATGAACGATCGGACCGAATTTAGCTGTTATCTATGATGATTACCATGAAGTACTTAATTGCAGTGTATTGTGCATGTTTTCTTTTCTTTTTACTTGCCTGCATTTAATAATAATGCATTGTGCATAATTTCTTTTTCAATGCTTGCCAGCTGAATAAGAATGTTTTGATATTTCAAATCTTTTCACACACATCATTCATCTTCCCTTGATGGTTCCCCCTCATGATGGTGGTTATAGTTTTTTCTCTGAACACAGTCCGTTTATACTGCTTACTTACCTTTCTCCCGATTTCAACATACTGTACCCCTTTCCATCATGGTTGCCAGAGAAGTTGTTGTGAACGCAGTCCATTTTCACTGTTTATTAACGTGATGGCGATTCAATATAAACAATCGGTGAACTTACGTGATGGCAACACTACCATGAGTTTTCTGCCACATAGAACGATATTTTTTCTCTATTCTAAAATGTTTTATCCCTTTTCATCATGGCCGCCATGGAAATGATTGCGGACACAGTCATTTTTTACTATCTACTACCATGAAGGCGATTTAACATTTCCTCATGCACTGACCGGGTGAACAGCGTTTTCCGCGAATGGCGATTAGGAATGCATGAAATTCTTGTTCTTCCGAGTAAGTACCTGAGACTAATGTTCAATTGGTGAGCGGGTGTATGCGCTTCATGTTTTCAATCACCTGATTTTGCATTACAACGTGGGTTCTATATAATTGGCACCTTCACCTTTTTTCCCGTTTGTTTACAGTTTGATTACATTCGGATTCAGCCACAAGTTTATTTCAGCTGTTCATCAATCACATCACTCCTACTCACGGGTTGTTACTATCTGTTAATGGCAATGCTACTCGATATAGATTTACTTTGGACTTTTATGCTTTAAAGTATTATCATTACATTAGGAATGAGTTTGATACACAGTCTCTGACATATCCTTATATGTGATCATTTAATTTGTAGAATCCAGTCCCTGATGAAGGCTATTGCTTAGCCGAAATGCATTGGACAAGGAAGCATTAACTATAAGGCTGGATTACTTGGATTGTTTTTTTATCAGTCTTGGAGACTTGAGAATAACACAATAATGAAAATAAAGAATTTTGAAACTTGAAAGTTTTGAACTTATATTTTAAAAAATTCGAGGAACTTTACAACCCAACTATTGGGATACCGCTGTGACTAGGGGACGTCACTCAATTAAGGGTCACACTATTCATTTGATTCACCAGTACTCAGAAGGAGGGTACACCCTAGAGCACGCAACAACAGTCAAATTGAGGTGATTTAAGAGTGCAAGCGTGATAAAATAACTCTTGTCACCTTACATTTTACCATCTGTCCATTCTCCTTCTCCTTCTTTGCTGCAGATGTTCCTGACCTTGCCTTGTCGGATCACTGGGGCCCCCAGGAAACCTCCGCCATCGGCCTCATTACCTCGTTACCTGCTGCTCGCTGTGCTCCGGAAAGGGAAGTTCAATCTGCAGTTGCTCGAGTCTGGTCCATGAATCATATCACTTGCCAAAGCTTCCTTTACCAATTGCCCAAAGTATCTGAAAATGGTCCAAATTTACTTTCACAATTGATAAGCCAGTACTTTTTAAATTTAAGTCATACAAGACTCTTTAGAAGTACAGACCAAAGGTCCTCCTGTATTCTAGGGTTCAGTATTCATGCTGGAGCATAGTATCTTCTTGCCAGCTCCTTTTAATTGCAGATATTTCCCATCACCGAGTGCCGCCACTTTTATTTATATCCTCAAAACAAAGAGGACTCAAAGTCACTCACTCAACTGCAGGTGCGACGTTGGGGGTAAAAAGATGACAAACCCCCTGGAATATTGTTTTCATGAACGGAGACGCTACACACAATTGCCAAAAGTCCAAATAAGTTATCAATGTTTATTCCTTAATCTTCTAATACTTATAGATGAGCATTAGAAACTCTTGTGCATCTTGTTGTATGTTGAAAGTGAATGTCAATGAACTTGTACATGTATCCAAAATATGTTGAATGCCAGAAGCAGCATGTATTTTACTTCTGTCGGTTACCAACTGTTGTAATAAATGATGTAGTGCAGTACAGAATCTTTTTTTCATGGTTTTCCATGATTTCATGATGAAGGCTTGGTAAATGAAACATTACATTCAGAATCACATCAGCATGACAGTTGATACCTGAACTGTTTTCAAACTGGTATTCTACAATGTCATCATCACTTTCCACTTTTCTTTTCTTTATGCCTTCAACTTTGTCTTCAATGCTTTTCTTATCTTGAACTTCAGTTGAATATTTGATATATTTCTGTTTTGGACACACTATACATTTCTCACATATCAGGTATTCACCTCAATGAGGATCATAAAGTCTTCTTAAATAATTTTACTCTCTTACACAATTTGCATCATCACTAACCATTTTCTCATCAAATTCTATCAAATAATAACCAGACAGTGTTCTTATTCGAGACAATGCAACGTATGCCATCCCTCTTTGTACACAGTACTTCGAATATTTACAATAGCTCTGTCTTGCTTATACCTTGAGATTTGTGACTAGTTACTGCATATGCTAGAGACAGAGGAAACTATTGGCTTTGAACATACAAGTCCTTTACAAGGAAAAAATTTACAACACAATGCCCAATCTGTTTAACTTAATTAATCTGGTCAAATTCTATAATCAAAAATTCTGTTCCATCTCTATTTTGACAATTAACAAAATCAACAACTTTTCTTATTGCTTCATTTACTAATCTTTCTTCTACATTAAAATTATGCCGCAAAATTACTTGACAGTTTTTACATACATGTAAACACTTTTCTAATCCTGCAGTTGTAGATACAGACTTTTCCAAAGAATCCAATTTAGCCTGTAGTCTTTCAGTAAGAAGAATTGTTACTCCATGGTGTTCGATTTTGTCAATAGCTTTAATTTCAAGAATTTGTTGTTTTTCCAGTATGAGTAGTTGTTCATTAAAGTAAAACACTCTTGCAGTGTTAGCATTAGGCAAACTATGGATTTATTTTCTGCAAACATATTGTACAACACTTCTGCTGCCATTTTTTCAGTTGTGAACAAGTTCCTTATTAGCCACATTTCTAAAGCTTGTTTGCCATGTTTTGTCAACTTACCAATTCCTATGTCTTTAAGAATATTTCGATAATCTTCATCACCTGCTTGACGCATGTTTTAAAAAAATCTTTATATTCAAAGTTTAACCAAATATTTACATTTCAAATACTTCCCAAACATTTCCTTGTCTCATCATGGAGAAGTGTTTTAGAAACAGGCTGTCCTTTAACAGGAGTAATTATTTCCTCCCAACAGCACATCTTACTCTGTTATAAAAATCTGTTGCATTCTCAAGTGTAGAAAGGCAAGCATTCAGTTTGAGACCATGCTCACCTCATCAATGATTAAGAGTTTCAGTTTCTTAGGTACTCTTGAGACTTCATAACAAGCTTTTCCTGACAGGTTTTTGATATTCCAGTTAATTATCATGTTCAATAGGTAGCATAAGTAATCAATGTAAAGTAATACTTGTAATGTTGTGTGCTGCTAATCCAGTTGGAGCTGTTACAACACAAGATAAATGTGATTCTGTTGTTATGTGTAGATAACTTGGCAATACTTTAATTAGGAAAATAAATTCTGTTCCAGCTTGACCACTAGTGTATAATAGAATTGTTTGAAATAATGAACATAGACATTCTTTTTTTTCGTGGAGGAAGCCATGGTCCACTTGTTCTTTCACTTATGTCAATATTTAATTGTTCTTCTAACTTTTCAAACTGAACAATATCCTACAGTGCAGTTTCAACCTCATTCATGGCTATTGCTGCTTCATTTTCAATAATTGGTTGACCAAGTGGATCTTGAGACAGTGGACTGGAACTTTGACTGCTTTGTGACCTTTCTCTAGCTTTTTCAGCTGCAATAATTACCTCTTGCTCAATCTCATCATTTATGATGTTTAAGTAAGTTGCAAATACGTACACTGAATACTATCTTTAGTTGCATTAAAAGAATCTTCGTAGCAATCAAAATGTCCAAGCCATTCAGTTTCACTATGCCAAGGCTTGTACAGTTGCAGACGTGTTAAACAGAAAAAATTCTCTATTTTCTGGAGTTGCGCAACTGAGTTTTCTGTGATTCATAAGATTTCCTTTGGTATGTTTCACTAAACATCCTTCACATCAATTACTGCATATTTTTCTTCTTTTATATTTTCTGTAATATTCTTTTTAAACCTGTAATTTAGAATTATTTCATACAGACCTAGGTTTTCAAGATGTGGACTCCTTTGGGATAGTATGTATTCAACGTATTAGTTTTGACAATATCAGTGCTTCCTGGCTCATACTGTGCTAAGTACTGGATTTCTGGAAAATATTTAAATACTCTATTTTATGTGGAGGCTGGGCCCAAACTTAACCAAATGATTCCTGTAGACTTTGAATACAAACTGGCAGAGCTCAAGTGTATGCTGCAATCCTTGAAAGGGTTCTGAAATGATATAACAAAACAAAAGAAAACCAACCAAGCAATATCCAAAACTCACAATGTGACCTAAGTTCTATAGCATTTGAACATGTACTATCATAACATGTTTTGCTTTACAACTCCGGGTGCTTTGTCTAGAATTATTGAAAAAAAATTGTTCTAGACACTGAACGTCTTAATCAATGATGTTTAAAGCACCAATTTTCCTAAAGCCTATAGGGTGCATTCATTGTCTATACCAATGTTCAGTATGCGCCATTGTCTTCTTTTCCAATTGGCTTTTACCAATGCTTAATGAATTTTCAACTGTCTTGATCAATGCTTGAAATTCAGATTGTCTTGGCCAATGCTTATTTGCAAAATGCGATTGTCTTGACCAATGCTTATTTGTTTTATCCGTTACTTAAAAAACCCAAACCTCTTACTTGTTTTTTCAGGAAACCGGAAACTCTCTGAAGCAATCCTGACCGGATATGAAGCTCAAGGAGAAGAGAAGCTGTCGGGGAGTCTCGAGGAGTAGCAGGCGAAGTCAGGATACAGGTAAGTGAAAACTGGGAGCCGGGGCAGCTAAACAGGAACAAGGGGAAAGAGGAGGTAATCGGAAGCCAAAGGCCGCCGCGAGGGGGAATCAGGAAGGCACAAGGCTGCAGAACAGGAACGCTCGTGGTGACGCTGGAACAAGAAGCGAAGCGTCGCCGCGTGTGTAAGCAAGGCTTTTATAGGCTTTGTCATGGGCCTGCCTCACTTGCAGTTCCAAGATCGGTTTTACCGTTATTGCTCGTGGGGGGATGCCCGGGGAGAAACAAGCCGGGGCTTCGTAAAGGCAACAAGCATTGCAAACTACAAGGGGGGAAAACAATGTAGTTGCTCATTAACCAAGGTAATCAGGCATAATAAGTTTGTGGCACACCATGTTATGCCATCAAAAGACAATATGCTTAACTTTGGATTCCTTCAGCATTGTAATAGTCATGACAAGAAGTACTTCTTATACTTAGATCACAGCAGCATATGAACCCATGACAGCTTGTATTACAGATAAATGGCATCATAGCTTGAAACCTATGGTTAAAATACATCCAGACATTTTCAGGATCGAAGGAACAGAGTTCTCCTGCTGTCTTCTATTCAGTGTTTTTTATATTTGAATTTGCTTCTCATATGTATAAAGGTATGTGTTCGACTGTTTTCGTGATCCCTGCCTAGCTGAGACATCTGTGTTTCTGGTACTCATTGCTGAAGGTCTCACAATATTTGTACAGGGATATGATAGGCTGTATAGTTTTTAGGTTAGGCTCATGAGCTGTGCCACACAGACTACATGTTCAAGAGCAGAAATACCTGGGACATGTACAGGTCGGACATTCAAATTTGAAAAAGTATGCTTTCAGTTTAAAGCATACACCTCACTATCAAGGGCATACTTCCAGTTCACCTATGAAGAGACTTATATGCACTAGAATAGAGATTAATACATCTGGGAACATGCTTTAAACATCACTTTTCTCTACCGCGTACATTAGAGAGTCAGACCTCACAATGGCAGGCCTAAGTCAAAATGAAACATTGACCCCAGTCTTCTGAGTCTCAGCATCTTTCTAACGGTCAACCTAATGAGTGCGTGTGCTTTTTAGAGGTGAGATGACATATGTAAAGAAGCTTATAGGTGAAACAGTACCTCAGTTTCACACTGCATACTTTCTAAATGGCTATACAAAAGGCTGCATGAATAACTTTCTACTCATTACAGAGAGCAGCCAGGTATGTATGTGTGTGTTCAACTGATTTTGTGATCTCTGCCTAGCTAAGGCATCTGTGCTTTTGGCACTCACTGCTGAAGTAGGTCTTTCAAGATGTGTGGAGGGGTATGATAGCCTGTTTAGTTTTTAAGTTAGGCTCATGAGTCGCACCACACATATCAGACTACATGTTCAAGTCCAGACATACCTGAGACATGGTACAGGTCAGACATTCAAACTTGACAGTGTATGCTTTCTGTTTAAAACACACACCTAACTATCTATGGTCTACTCCCAGTTCACCTATGAAGAGACTTAAATGGACTAGAATAAAGGTTAATACATCTGGAAACATGCTTTAAACCTCACTTTGCTCTACTAGTTTCATAAGAGAGAGAGAAGGCGCAAAACCAAGCCTAAGCCAAAATGTAAGGCTGACTCCTGTCATGCCACTCTTGTGAATGTCAGCTTGTTTCTAGGGACCTCAATGACTGTGTCAGTGTCTGTGTAGAGACAAAATAATACATTCTAACAAGCCTATATGTACAAGAGTACCCCTTTTTGACACCACATGCATTGTAAATATATACAGAAGAACCTGCATCAATCACGTTCTACTCATTACACAGGGCACTATGGTACAAAGGTGTGTGTTCAAATGATTTTATTACGGCTGCCTAGCTTATACAATGAAAAAGCATCTTTCCCCATAGGACTCATATTAATGTCACCATGTTTCTAGACACACCAATGACTGACTCAATACATTTTAGGGGTGATATAACACATGGGAAGTATGGTATAAAAACAATGCAACCTCTATTTCTCACCTTATCTTGTACAAATATGTGTCTAAAAGAAATTACAGGGATCTGTTTTTACTTACTATACAGAGCAGTCAGAGACAGAACTGTGTGTCAAATTGGTTTCAGAAGCCGTCTCCCTAACTTATCTTTGCTTGCGAAATACAATCCTAAAGTAGCTCTGACGATATTTGTCTAGGGGTATGATAGACAGAATAGTTTTTAACTTAAGATCAATACCTGCATCAAATCTGTCAAATAACACAGACAACTCCAAACCTAAGACATGGTACCAGTTAAGCATTCAAATTTCAAAGAATACACATTTTGTTTCAAGCACAGGTATCATTGTGTGCAACCTATTTACAATCATCATTTCTGTAGAATTCCATAGTGTACAATATAGGTTCCTGCATTTGGTAACATGTTTTCAACCTCACATTTCTCTAATGCTTCTCAACTTTTATAAATACTGCATCTCAAAGTAAAAATGTTATTACATTCTCTGAAACAGTACTACACCATACATCACGCAGCTTACATATTTGTAACTTACCTCTGAAATCCTGTTGTAGAATCTGAAAATATCAGAAACTCTTAAATATTTTTATTTCCCACACAATGAATGTGTTGCACCACTCTCAATATGGAAAAACCAGTAATGGCAAATTTTCCTTCTCATTTTCCACAGAAATGAATGTGAGTAACTAATAAAAATACTCCTTTTATTTATTCAAAATCTAAAAAGCCCTTTCTAATGGATACTAATATTAACCCCTTATTACTCTTGTCTAAAAGAGCCCAATCTGGTTCTGTAAATTAGTGGAGTCACGACTCCACTGCAGCGCCCCAGTGTATTGTCACAATGGAGTCGCGAACAACTATGGGAGTTCAAAAGTCCATTTCCAGTAATACTGCTATTATTTTTTAAGAACATATCACTTCTAAATATACTACTGATTTGGGAAAACTTAATTTACAAACATATATCATATATATAATACTCCATATTATACTTTATAACCACACTTTACTTTAAACTCTTCCTCCTTAGTGCTTCATCTTAGTTTCCATAGTAACAATTTCTGCAACATTCAACTGTACATTTACTGTACCTTTCAAAGTTTTCTCTATAACCAATCAATGAAATACTTGTTTTCCAAAGTAATATGCAACCGATTTTAAGTATACAATTTTTATGAGCAGCCAATGCCATATCTGCTTTTTCTTAAACAACATTCTGTCCACCATTTTAGATACCTCTCATTATACCAACTGACTTACTCAGCTACAGGCGTCTTCTGATTCCTTGCACACATCCCTTCAAAATGCTTACAGTATGGATTGTAGGTCACAGCTATGTTTTCCGGGGCAAAACGCATGCTGAAGACAGAGGTATTGACAAACACCTGGGTTTGAAAAATTTAGATTTTAAATTGTTTGCGCAGAGAACATTAAAGTGGCACCAATTGCTGTCTTTGGTTAAACGTTTTTTGAATTTCCAACCTCCAGACCTCATGATTGTGCACTGTGGTGGCAATGAAATAGGCACACTGACTGGGGTAGGATTGTAAATCCTAATGAAAAATACCTTTGCATAACTAATGTCACTTTTCTCTCACATTGTGTACTCTAACATAGGGCAAAGAAAGAAATGGAAGTGGTCAAATCAGTTATGTCCACAGATTGACAAAGCCAGGAAACTCCTAATAAAGCTGTTTCTGCTTACCTCAGAGACCATAAGATGGACTCTATCTATAAAAATAATCTACCATGCATGGTGGAGTTCACTTCACAGATGAAGGGAACAGGGTGTTTCTCAGCAACCTCAAACTGTGCATCCGCACTTAAATGTAGCTGCAACAAAGTCATAATGAACACCCTATAACCCAACAGTGAAAGGTATATATGTTTTAACGCATATATTCTTTATAAATATATGCCGTATTTGTGAACCTATTGCAAATCTGAAAAACAAAAGCACAAATTCAATGAACAGCAACACATTTCACTTTTTAAGTATATTTTCAATATATATTTTAAAATGCCCCCCTCCCAGGCCCATTTTTGGCCCTGGGGACCCCATTCACCGGAGCCAGGCTATTTATTTTTTAAATGTTATTTTAAAGGAGGGGGCAGCACAGCCTCCCTCCTGGGCCATTGTCGGCCACAGGGGCCCCTGTCTCTAGGGACATGGCCATCCCCTTGGGGACCGTGGGGGAGCCTGAAGGCCCCAATGGTTCTAGATGGCTCTCGCCTCCTGCAGTGCCTTCATTGCTTACTGCACCCAGGGAGCTAAGATGCAGCTTACTGTGTGTAAAAAGCAAAGTGTGCTCTGCTTTGACCAAGCGAGAGCAAAAGGCTCTTCCTTGGTCAAAGCGTAGCACACTGTTTGCTATGGGATGGCTTAGCAAACTACTATATCCCTGGGGTGGGCCCCCCCGGGACATTACTGGAGCCGGCCCTGTGGGGGTGGCAGTCCGAGGGCCTTTTATGGCTCCGGGAGGGGGGTTGTGCGGTCACTCTCCCATTTGAAAAGAGCCCAGTGGAGGTGGGGATACTGGGACAGAGGTGCCTGGCCCCACCGCCTATTTGTATACTAGCCCTTAGGAGGTGGCGGTCAGTGGGGCTGGGTGGGAGGGCCGGGACCCCGATGCATCTTGTTTCAATATGGTGCCAAAGGTGGGTCCCCCGGGGCTACTGGGAGGTCACGTGGCCCCCCCACAATTCACAAAATTAGCCCCGGGAAGTTCCCGGGGCTGTGTGGAGGGCTGGAGCCACCCACACAATATAATGAAATGTAGCCCCGGGGAGGTGGTGGTCCCCTGCATCTTTATTTGTAATTGCACCCGGGACCTAGCCCACCTGGGGGCCTAAAGTAAATGAAGTGCGGGAGCCAACGCTTCATTTTTTATATTTTCAGGGAGATTCGCTGATCCACCGTGAATCCCACCAAAATTAAAAAAAAATGTTTTTTGTTTGCCCTGGGTGTCCTACCATGCCCCTTTTTCTTCTTTTCTAATGGTTTTGCTTATGACTCGGTTCAACTGAGTCACAAGATGGCTGCCAACTCCTCCTTGTTTAAAGAGTTGGCAACCAAACAGATCTCAGGCACGAAATGCAGAGGGGTCACGGATCCACCCCAACCATATTTGTAAATCTGAGAAATCTTTACATTTCTCAGCAACTAGTGAACTGTTGCGCAGCATCTTGCATAAAGCAATAGTTCTAGTTTTGGTTAAACACAGAATTAGCAGCAGCACAGCTGCGAAAACTGCACCACCCCGAGATGCTGAATGGGGGCTCGAGATCCTGACAATCCGGAACTTACTTGTGGAACAGCACAGTAGCGTAATTACTGCTTTTTACTTGTTGGAGGCCCACTAAGGGTAATGTACTATTGCTTATTGCACGATGTTGCGCAGACTCTACTATAGAACTACTTACTGAAATGCACTTTTTTTTCCAGCAGGCAAAACATGTTTACTCACCTGGAACCTACTTAAGGAGAACTTTATGCAGGGAAATATGCCTTTCAGCACACTGCAAACATCGTGGCAGCCTGTGAACAAGAATCCATGCTTCAAAACATGTCCGGCCAGATGAAACATCCATGAATAAAAAGCTTACTGATCTTAACTAATCTGCTGTGGAGTGCGTTTTCAAAATAAAGGCGTTTTAGTTGAATATATATATATCACTCCATTCCGCGTATAATGAATCTACCGTCCAAAACACGGACACGGACACTTAAATGGGTATATAAGTGTCTAAATGGATGATTTTTTTTGTAACATTGATTGTATAACGGACTGATTAAGTGTATCTCAGTGAATTCATGGGTTAGTGAGTAATGTTCGAATATGTAAATATCAATCTCTGTATCAGTCTCTCACTTTGTGTATAAGTGACTGCATGGGTTGGTGGGTAGCTACATGAGTGTCTATATGGGTTATTAGTTGTTTTTTTGAGTATCAGTATGAGTTAGTGAGTGTCTTTGTGGTTCGCTGGGGGATATTGCTTAGTACATAGATGCATGAATAAGTGAGTCACTGTTTGTATGTGTTGAAGACAGTATGTGTGCAGGACTGTATGGGTGAATGAATGTGGGTATGGGTGTGTTAGTGAGTGAATGACTCTATCAATCGTGTCTTTATGAGTACCTACATATGTTTTAAACTAATATATGTGAGTATTTGTGTATATAAGTGAGTATATGTGAGAGCGAGAGATTGGAAGAGTTCCTGTATAAATTAGTATGTGTTTCTATAAGTGATTGCTTAGGAGAGTACGTATGTGTAAGTTTCTGTAGAAGTAAGTGTGGTGGTGTGTGTATAACTGTATGTGTAAGTAAATGGATGTTTGATACTTTGTTTGCATGTGTGATTATGTGTATGAGTAACTCTACGGATTGGTTCTGGTGTGTAACAGGAGGTATAGGTGTATGAGTACATATGATGAATGAGTACATGTATGAGTGACTGTATAGGACTGTTGGTGAATGAGTGGATGTGTGTGTGTAGATCTTGGAGTTACTGAATAGGTGTGTTGTAAGTGGTATTGGTATGCCCAGTGTTTTGAAAATGTTAGTTTCTATTTTTGAGTGTGTGTATCAAAGGTTATATTAGGGTGAGAGGAGGTCTGCCACTCTATCACAAGGAGGATGTCATCAGTGATGTCATCAGTGATGTCATTTGAGATCAGTGATGTCATGAGTGATGTCACTTACCATATCATGAGTGATGTAATATGTGACGTCATCAGCAGTGCATTGCGGGCGCGCTAGTTATAGTTAGCGAACTACCTATAAAGGGGGAATTTCACTGGTTTTGTACGAGTGAAATGTCCAACTAACCATAACGCCCCTGAAACCTATGGTTTTTTCAGTGAATTTCTAATGTTTTTTAAATGTTAATTTCTAACTATAATGTGCCTGAAACCTATGACTTTTTCAGCGAATTTCAATGTTTTTTTAAAAGCTAATTTCTAACTATAACGTGCCTGAAACCTATGGTTTTTTAGTGAATTTCAAACTTTTTTAATGCTAGTTTCTAACTATGCCTGCAGAGGTAGGACGTGTGAAGAAAGAAGAAAAACGCACAGAAATAAAATAAAGAACTGCATAAAGAAGCAACAGAAGTCCACAAAGACGAAGAAGAAAAGTACAGGAAGAAGAGGAGATGTGCAGAAAGAAGCAACAGAGGAGCAGAAAGTCCTCCTGTGCCCACAACTTTTTCAAACGGGTAATGGTGGTAACTGAATCTGACTAACCAGGCCTAGATTAGTGCTATGATAAAAGACACTTAGAATACAGTGAAAATACCTACATAGACTAGGGAACACAATGCGTTGGGGTCCCCCTGTGATTAGCATGACCTCATCTGTAAGACCCTAGTACTTAATAGGGCAGGGGGATTAAAACTACCTCTTAAAATGCACCGCAGGGCGTATTTGCACACTGGTGAAGGGAGAAGGGTGCCTGAGGTGACGTGGGCATTTTAATTTTGGGGATAAAGCTCCCTTGAATCCTGAGTGTCCCTTGGGTCGAACTAGCCCATCAGGTTTTTCCAGTAAGTGCCACAGAGCTGAGTTGCAGAGAGGTGTAAAAAGGGGCATGGCCTGGACCATCTCTCTGCAACGCAGCACAGTGGCACTTACTGGAAGCACCTGATGGCGCGTTTGCAAAATGGTGAAGGAAGGGGGCGGGCCTGAGGTGACATGTCTGCAAACTCACCCTAAGGAGCGTTTTAAGTTAGGGAATTAATTCCTCTTCAATCCTGAGGGTCTCTAGGGGCCCACTTGCCCACCAGGTATCTCCAGTATACACCCCTTTTCACAACACTCTGCAACGCAGCTCCGTGTCGCTTACTGGAGCCCCGGGGGCGGGGGTCCATGTGCCCCCACCATTATTTTATAAAAGCACCAGGGATGGCGGTCCCCGGGGCTTGGGAGGCCTTTGAGCCCCCCATCCATTTCATATTGAAGCCCCGAGGGATGGCGGTCCCCAGGGCTGCGGGCGGGCCGTGAGCCCCATGCAAATACTTTTGAAAAGCCCCAGGGGTGGCAGTCCCCGGGGCTGGGGGCTCCTTTGGGCTCCCCCTTACAATGTATTCATTGTCCCCAGGACTTGGCCCACCCGGGGGCTAATTATTAACGAAGCACGGGCTCCGGCAGCCAGATACTCTACGCATCCCAGGATTTTATTATTTTTTTTTTCTTTGGGCTCTGGGGTTCCTGTGTGGGACCCCCTAAGCAGGCCTAGGGGGTCAGGATGTTTCTACCCTGCCCCCTTTTCTTGTTTTGCGCCTTTGTTTTTCTGTTTTTTCATGCCTCGGTTCTACTGAGGCACAAGATGGCTGCCAACACTTCCTGGTTTGGAGTGATGACAGCCAATTAGCATGAAGCTCATGATTGGGAGTGTGCACTGATCCTGCATGGCTCCAGATATCAATATTTTTTTAATTTCGATTTTCTCAGCAACTACTGCACCGATTTACACCATTAAACTAAAGAGTTCTTTCTCAACCAAGGGCTACCTTTTTACCAAATTTAGGGTAATTCGGTTTAGCAGTTCGGGCTGTAGCCAAGTCTAAAGTTTCCTATGGAAAATTGCATCGGGAAAACACGTTTTGGGACCTCCCTTTTTTCTCAGCCCCCCCTTCACGAATCACCTCGCAACTTTCAAGATAGGAGCTGACCTGAGCGGGCTATACGTTTTGAAAATTTCGCAAAGATTCATCAATCAACGCCAAAGTTATTGAGAATAGAATGTTGCGATTTTACTATGATAACTAGTAAGTCCTAACTATAACTACCTACTGGCGACCACCAGTAGGTAATATCTATATATAAAATATACTTGTTTATAGGTGCAATTTGATACTGCCGGATAATTCAGCGCCCTCAATAATGTCCGCCGACGTACAACGTAGCCGAGCGGAGGCTGAGGATACTTTGTTCACTGATTCCCCGGCTGGGGGATCAACTACCATGACGAAAGCCAGTCTCAATACCGGTAGCCCCACCACGAGAGACTTGTTCCAAAAATTAGAGCAACTCATGCTCTCTGAACAATCCAAGTGGTCGGAGCACCGGTCTCGGTCGAGATATTTGCAAGTTGGACGAGTGCCAAGGGGGCTGCGCATCACCTTAGTCCCCAGCTACGACAACCCGGAACCCGCCATGCTGGCGGAGTGGGCAGAGTCCAACTTAGAGTCTTCAAGCAAGCTCATGAATATATTGGTGAAATACGCTGAGAGTGATCGGGCAAAATTACAAGTAGAAATTGATGCCTTGGAATGCGAAATCTCAAAATTGGAAATAACTGATCAAATAAAGAAGATGAGGGACGAAATGATGTTTAGATTAAACAAGGATGAAGAAGCCATTTAAAAAAGGAAGGCTTTTAAATTTGAAAGAAATAGAGCTGATTACCAAAATGGCCAGGTTTTCACATTCGCTCGCCGTTATGAGGCAGTTAAAGCGAGAGCAAGAGTAAATAGGCCAACTCAGAGACCATTCAGTGAAACTAGCGGCCACATCGATATCAGCTTCAGACTTGAGTTCTGCAGCAGAAAGTGATCCTGAGGGAGACACAATCAGGGACACAATCAGGGACACAAATTTGGGGTTTATCAAGCTCTCAGTGGCCCAAGAAGTCAACTGTCTGTGCCAGGACCGTCCAGAGATACTGAGGCCACAAAAACCTATTGGCACAAAAGGCAAAGTCATGCCCGCAAACAGGAACGGAGGTCAGCAGGGAAAGCGGGGTCACTGGAACCGGTTCCGCAAACAAAATGGGGAACAACAGAAACCCCCAAATCAGTATTTAACCTAACTGATTTAAAACTTACTGCGGGAGAAACATCAAACTTGGGTTTAGGACTGTCATATTGTCCTCCTTGCAATTTAAACTATGCAGGTACTAGAATGGACATCTACAGATTCACCCGCAAACTAAAACTCAGTAAGTTCTTTGTTTGGAAGGGTTCTTTATCCAGTGCTAAAGCATTTGTGGAGGAGTTTAACAACAATAGCTTGAAATTATAGAACACCCCAGAGACTGCTCGAGTCGCGTGGCAGCTCTGTAGCTTGCAGAAATTTTAAAACTTATTATACTGATTTTCGCTTTTAAATAATTTGTTTCGCGCTCATTGTCAGCATTGCCAAATATATTTACTTGTGTGTACTTAGAGTGGGGCAGCATTCAGTAGCACTTGTATTTACCCGCATTTAACCTCAGCAGGACGCCCGATCCGTCCCGGCGGGGTCCTACTTCCGGTTGCATGGAGGTCAGCGCTCTAGGCATCCAACCCAGAGTCCCGCCCTTCCACGATTAAAAGTGGGAGTGCAGCGCGGACGAGCTGATTAGAGAACACCCCAGAGACTGCTCGAGTCGCGTGGCAGCTCTGTAGCTTGCAGAAATTTTAAAACTTATTATCCTGATTTTCGCTTTTAAATAATTTGTTTGCGCTCATTGTCAGCATTGCCAAATATATTTACTTGTGTGTACTTAGAGTGGGGCAGCATTCAGTAGCACTTGTATTTACCCGCATTTAACCTCAGCAGGACGCCCGATCCGCCCCGGTGGGGTCCTACTTCCGGTTGCACGGAGGTCAGCGCTCTAGGCATCCAGCCCACAGTCCCGCCCTTCCACGATTAAAAGTGGGAGCGCAGAACGGTCTCGCGCAGCAACGCGCGGGCGTCACGCCGAAGTCGCGCCCAAGTCATAGCCCTGCCTGTCTGCGCCTGTCCGCGCCGGACAAGCGCCGCAAGCCGTCGAAACCTTACTCCATCACTTAGGTAATCCCGTCTCCCCTCAGTATATACATTGGCTATGGAGCGAATCAGTTATACTAGGACGGAGCTATTATCTTTTAACACCGTACCATTACCTTGCCTAAATGACTCGAAGCAGAGCACCTCCATCACAGACACAGCACTATCCTGCATATACGGCAACGTACGTTCTTTGCCTAAACACGTCCTCCAAATTTGGGCCCTACTTGATCAACAGGCCCCTGACCTATTTTTCATTACCAAGTCTTGGCTCCAGGAGTCATCTCTACCGGACATTGCTTTGGCCTTACCCGAGGATTATAAAATATGCCATCTTGACAGGACAGTAAAAAGGGGTGGAGGGCTTGCGATTATTCACAAAGCTGGGCTAAAAGTTAGTATCATTGACTCACACCAGATAGCGGAAGGCGAGTTTCTGATCTTCTTGCTCAAAATTGGTAATAATACCTCTTGGAAAGGTGCTCTAGTATATCGACCACCAGACGCCAAAGCCAATTTTGTTACCAAGCTGGTCGAGCTTATAGCCCCTCATGTTTTGACCAGCTCTAACTTCCTATTATTGGGAGATTTTAACTATCACTTGGAGCTGACCCAAGATCCTCATTCAGTGGAGCTAATAAATAGTTTCCACTCTTTGGATCTAAGGATGTTAGAGACAGGCCCGACACATAAAGCTGGACGTACGCTGGATGTGAAGTGTACCAACGCCCAACAATCCAGACTGATAGATCTAGTGCCTATTCTTTGGTCTGACCACAGTCTTATTAATTTCGAAATACAAAGTTATGAAAGGGTATCATCTCACAACAAGAACCTAAAATCCTGCTGCCCGTGGAAAAACATCAATGTCACCGAGTTTGCGGAAATATTTACTCCACCTGATTTGGGTTCTGAATCCCCCATTGATAAAATTGTTTCCGACTTGGATGGAGCTATAGTCAATGCTCTGGACATCATAGCGCCTAAACGACAAATAAAATGCCCCTCGAATAAAGCTCCCTGGTTTACAGATGAGTTAAAGCAAAATAAACAAGAAGCCAGGGTAGCAGAACGCAGATGGAGGAAGACCAAGAGTAACGAAAATAAAAGCCTCTATAAATCCCTTCATAAAAGATATATGAATAACATTGCCCTGGCCAAAAAAACATATCTCAATGAAAAGATAAGGAAGGCAGGTAATTCACACAAGGAACTATACGCTATAGTGAAAGGATTTACTTCTCCCCTGCAATGCCAACTATCTACCCCTGAATCTCAGAAATGGGCAGACACACTTGCCTCATATTTTAAGGATAAAATCGATGCCATCCATAGGACCTTTCCCAATGAACCCATTGACAGGGTGCGGGCAATCCAGAATGAACCCTTCAATCCTCTGAACTCTCCTTGCGACTACAAGCTCAATAAATTCAATCCAATCACAGAGGAAGAGGTAAATATCAGGCTGAATAAAGCTAAATCAGGCTCTCCCAACGACGTTGCTTCCGTTCAGATCCTGACCAAACTTGGCCCCGCACTGGTGCCAATCGTAACCAACATCTTTAATGTATCACTTAGCCAAGCTACTGTCCCCTCCGTTTGGAAGGAAGCTTTGATCCAACCCATCCTGAAAAAAAACAATGCCGACCCCAACCAATCGATAAATTATCGCCCCATAGCCCTGCTTCCACTTTTTAGTAAGATCATGGAAGCTTCCATCAACGCTCAAATGACCAAATTTCTAGAGGATAACGGCATCCTGGATACATCTCAATCAGGCTTCAGAGCGTCCCATAGCACGGAGACGGCTCTTGTAGAGATAGTGGACAACATCAGACTAGCTCTTGATTCCAAGCAATCGGCGATTCTCATCCTGCTCGATTTGTCGGCAGCCTTCGACACCATCTCCCACAGCATACTCTTAGAGAGGCTGGAAGAGATTGGTGTCGGGGGCCTTGCCCTTAGCTGGATCAAGAGCTATCTCAAGGACAGACGATCTAGAGTCAAAATAGGCCCTTTCCTATCTGACATGGTGGAGAATGATAAGGGAGTCCCCCAGGGCTCAATACTCAGCCCCACCCTTTTCAATGTTTACCTCTCCCCTCTAGCAAATATTATTAGAAGCTTTTGGTTCGATACGGTATCTTATGCCGACGACACCCAAATCTTGATTAAGTGGGGACATAATTTGCTAGATGTCCAAACCAGATTTAGCAACTGCATGATAGCCATAAACACCTGGATGGCTAAGAATTATCTCATGTTGAATACGGCTAAAATTGAGATCATGCTCTTTGGCCCGGCAAAGAAGACTTGGTCAGCCGATTGGTGGCCAAACGAGCTAGGGCAGTGTCCAATGCCCAAGGAAACTGTGAAAAACCTCGGCATCCTATTAGATGATACACTATCTATGTCACCGCACGTCAACAAGGTAGTCCAGACGAGCTTTGGAATCATGAAAAGCCTCAGGAAGATATTTAGGTGGCTTCCCATAGACTGTCCCAAACCCCTCATCCAAGGCCTCATAATTAGTCGCCTCGACTATGGGAATGCACTGCTAGCGAACATCAACGAAGGAGCACTGACAAAGTTGCAGGTGCTGCAAAACACAGCAGCCAGACTGACTCTTAACTTGCCGCCTCGCACCCCTTCTGCCCCTACCCTCACTAAGCTCCACTGGTTGCCAGTAAGGAAAAGGGTAAAATTTAAGATCTGCTGCTTGGTACACAAGTCAGTTCATGCCCAGGGACCTGCCTACTTGAAGAAAAAACTAACTAGCTATCTTCCGACCAGAACCCTCAGATCGGCTGACGAAAACCTTCTATGTGTCCCTAAAGTTCGCACAGTGAGGAATGGAGATCGCAGTTTTTCTAAACTCGCTCCTGATCTATGGAACTCCCTCCCACTGTCACTCAGAGCTGATAATAACTACCGATCCTTCAGGAAAAGCCTCAAAACATTGTTATTCTAAATCACCTCCCATGAGCTCCGCTTGACACTGCATTCTTGTCTGGGTACATCTGTTCGCGCTCTGAGACCGTCTGCCGGTGAATTACGCGCGCTATAAATGCATAAACTAAACTAAACTTAAGCTTCACATCGAACATTAGTATCAGTTCACTGTGTTTTTTGGATGCAGAGATTTATGTAGATAACAACACGCTAGCAACCAAATTATATAGGAAACCTACTGCCGGCAACACAGTTTTACATGCTGCCAGTCATCATCCGGTCCATCTGATCCGCAGTATCCCCTATAGGGAGATGCTGCGGATCGGAAGGATTTGCAGCTCTGACTCTGAATGTGCCGTTGCACAAGAGGACAGTAGGAAACGTTTCCTAGCTAGGGGCTACTCCAACCAGATTCTCACTAAGGCCATCAATCGCACCAAAGATATAACCAGGCAGGAGGCCATGATTCCAAAAACAAGGGACAACAAACTCGGAAATAGTGATTCCAACATACCATCTAGAATAATCCTAACATATAACCGACAGCATGGGGAACTTAGAAAGATCCTTTACAAAAACTGGAATTTAGTGAAGAGTGACCCAGTTATTGGACATGAAGTAGCTAAGAAACCACTACTCACTTTTAGGAGGTCTCCATCCATGGCTAAGGCTTTTGTCAGGAATACCTTGGAACCCGTATTGTCCAATACTTGGTTGTCGCTTAGTAAGGGTTTTAAAACATGTCCTCAGTGTAAGGCCTGCCGCTTTGGCATCAAAAAGACACACTACACTAGCCCATTCAAGACAGAGCCGATTGCCATTTCTAAGTGATTGTTGTGTAAGACTGATTATGCAGTGCATGTGCTGGAGTGTCCGTGTGGGTTGTGGTATGTGGGCAGTACCAGGTTACCCGCCCACAAACGGATACTCCAGCACATACGGGCTATCACAGGGCGTGATCAGACATATCAGGTTGCCAGGCATTTCGAACTAAAACATACAGGAAATCCCCGCTTTTTCCAGTATTATATTATAGACTCAGTTTTACGTCTAGGAGAGGAGGAGACCGTGAGGCTAAACTCCGTCTCCTAAAAACTAGATATATACTGGAGTTAGATAGCAAGAATCCCAATGGATTGAACGATAGGGAAGATCTTTATACCTGTATCTAATGCCTATGTTTATTGTTGTTCTGAATTTGCCTGTCCGGTCAATATGCTGTTAACAATTTTTATGAGGTTGAGCTTTTTCTTGATACTTGAATTTTTCTGAGATTTTTTAAATTCTAAAGATAGTATGGAATAAGTATGCACCTCCGCTAGGAGTACTTAAAGATGAAATGAAATATGTGTAAAGAAACTAAAGAAAAACATGTTTTTATGATCTTTTATAATATGCACTTTTTTGAGATTTTGGCACATTTATTTGCACTTTTTTGCACTTTAATATTTTCTTTACAGCAGGCTCTGTTTCTTAAAATGGATTTTGAAATATATAATTGATGCTTTGTTAATGCCCACTTTGGGCTTTATGAAAAATTGAGGAGTTAAGCTACATTTGATAAGGGCAACAAATTGCCAGTGCCCACTGGGGGCTTTATGAAATGAGAGTTTGATTTTTTGCTATATATGAATTCAATCAAGCTACTGTGCAATTTGGGAGATCAATTTATCATTGGTTTACAATATGTTGTTGGGCCATGTATCAATATATCAGCCCTAAAATGAGTGGGAGGAAGGGGTTACTTGGATTTTATTTGTTCCAACCCTTTTTCCTTGGCTGACAATACAAATTGTAAATATGTATTTATGAATTTGCTGAGTGAGCCCTACATGGTTGTTCCCCTGCTACTATACAGTATTTTATTGTAAAAAGTAATCTTGCAGTATTTTGCACAGAACCTTTCACATACAGTATTTTATTGTTAATGGTAATCTGGCGGTATTTTGCATAGAACCCTTTTCTATTATATGCCTCCCATTTTCCATGGTATTCGAAACGTCAATTTCCATTGGTGCACTGTCACTTTAAGAGCCTGTCTGTAATGCACGTTGTATGTCATGTGATCAAGCTCTGTGAGGATGCAAAACTCGTCATGGCGAACGCGCTGGATGTAATAAAACTACCTTAAAACTTTGCACCAGCAAATTCTGGGTCCACTCCTCGTCATTTTTGCCCGTGAAAGGCTCGTGTTGTTCGTCCCGACTTTCAAATATATATATATATATATATGGTTTCATAGACGTTATAGTTAGAAATTAGCATTTAAAAAACCTTAGAAATTCACAGACAAAAACAGGTTTCAGGGGTGTTATAGTTAGCTGGAAATTTCACTCATACAATATCAATAGAAATTTCCTCCGTTATAGTTAGTTCTTCTAACTATAACTTGCACACCCACAATGCACTGCTGATGATGTCACATATTTCATTATTCATGACATGGTCAGTGACATCACTGATGACATCACTGATGACATCTCAAAAGACATCATCCTGTGAATGTGGTTTAGTTTGAAATTTAAATATGTATATATATACTAATCTGTATTGAAGATTGAGTGGATATATAACTGTCTGGATGGAGGATTTAGTAGCTGTCTGACATTCTGTTTAAGTGAGTAATTAAAAGTGTCTCACTTAATACATGGATTAGTAACTAAACTATGTGAATGTGTGCATCACTGGCTTTGTTGTTGTATAATGTGCTGCATCAGTTGGTCACTAACTACATGATTGTATATATTAGTTATTGATTAGTTGGGTGAGTATTTGTATGGGACACTGAGTTTGTGTGTGGTTGGATGGGGTGTGTGTAAATCTATGCATAGATGTGTGAATGGTTGATTGACTAGATGTTTAGGTTTTAGAGCTCATGTGGAAACAGTTGTTTGGGTGACTGAATGTATTTATTTGTGTGTTGGTGAGCGAATATATATGTTTTAGTTGTTCCTCTTCAACAAAGTCAAAAAATAAAAGGCATTGTATGTGAGAGTTGGTGTATATAAATAAGTGTTTGTAAGAGTCAGTGATTGTGAGAGTAACTATATGAATGAGTGTATACTTGTAATGGTGATTTTTCAACATTTTAACTGTGAGTTACTATGTGTTTTAATAAATGAGGTGTTGTGTCTATAATAGTGTGAGTAAATATAAGTGTGATTAATTTTTTTCATGAGTGAGTAGGGTGACTGCATAACTGACTAAGATGACTGCTGATGTGTAATATCTATATATGTGCATACGTGCATTTCATAGTGTTCTATTAATTAGTGACTGCATGTATAAGTGATTCTGTTGTTGAATGGGTAGAATTTTAATCAAGTCAGACCAGCACTTATGTATCTTCAACTGTTGTCGGATGACTGTATCTTTTTTTATTGTAGGGTTTTTAAAAGCTTCATTGAGATCTAGGCCCTTTATGGATCTAGCCCATCTACTTAGACATGTTTACAGCTGTTTTACTGTGTGGAAATGGAGCTAGTTTCTCATTTTACTATGTCAATAATTAACTTTTTTTATGTATGTATTTATGTTACTTTTATGGTTTTGTAATTACAAACTGAATAAAGGTAATTGACTGACTGACTGGGTAGTTGTGTGTGTAGACTTAGGAATCAATGAGTGGGTATGTAGTAACTGGTATTGGTGTGTCAATGCTTATGGTACTCTGTTTTTTACAGTGAGTGATGAAAGGTTATACTAATGTATGATGAGGTGTATCAGATTGTCACATG
This sequence comes from Lissotriton vulgaris, assembly GCF_964263255.1. Lineage (NCBI taxonomy): Eukaryota > Metazoa > Chordata > Amphibia > Caudata > Salamandridae > Lissotriton > Lissotriton vulgaris. The sequence continues at coordinate 661,820,388 of NC_141694.1, forward strand.
GATGATGTCATCTGTGATGTCACCCGTGATGTTATTTGAGATGTCATAAGTGATGTCATCAGTGATGTCACTGACCATGTCATGAATGATGTAATATGTGACATCATCAGCAGTGCATTGCGAGTGCGCGAGTTATAGTTAGCAGAACTGACTATAATGGAGGAATTTCTATGATTTTGTACGAGTGAAATGTCCAGCTAACTATAAACCTATGGTTTTTTCAGTGAATTTCAAAGGTTTTTTAAATGCTAAATTTTAAGTGTAATAGTAGTTATACCTATTTTTTGTACTGATTTTCTACAGTTTTTAACTGTTTATTTATAAATATTTTATTCATTAAATAACATTATATATTTTTCTGAAAATTACAAAAAAAAATGTTTTGAAAAATTTCAAACTGAAATATTGTTACATTTTTTTTCTTTTAATATATTTATATTATTTTATTTTTTCCATTTTTTTTTCGGAGTAGCGCACCCAAAGCATACACATCATGGTGGGTGCGTGGATTCTAGCCACCATTTTAGAAAAGTCATGAAGGATCTGCGTACGGTGTGCGACGGCTGAGTATTTTTCAGTTACATCATATATATTTAATATTACGTGATGTGCGCGATTGGTATGCGACCAGTCCACGACTCCTGCTCCGGTGCATTCGTGACACATGTGCATTACGGTACAGGACGCTTGCGCGGTGGCGGGTCCCAAGTGACGTCATATACGTGCTGGGGCAATTTATGTTCTAAAATGATATGTGTGTGTCTTTAATATACATTTTAGGAAAAGAGATTATCTAAGATATTCATAAAAATAATATATTTGTATTTATAATAAACTTATATTATTTTTAAATATATTTTCGCGAAGTCGCGTTGGGTGCGTGCTTCGTGAGCGCAGAGTGCGCGGATCCCATGTGACCTCAAAAAAAAGATTTAATTGGTCCATAACATTTCCCCCTGTAACTATTGAAGGACCCCACCCATTTTAATCATTCTTGTTGGAGCATCTTTGGAGAGACATCTCTTTTCCTAACAAGAACCCTTTTTGCTTGTTTTTTTTGGTGTTTTAAAAAAAATATCAAACAAAATGGCACCTGGACAGCAGCAGCAGGTGCAAGTATCTTCTGAAGAAGATTTTTTGCAGGAGGCACCACGTCCACAGAGGCCGGAATCTGTTGTGTGGAAATTCTTAACTTTTCCACCTGGAGAGAAGAAAGTAAATGCGAGAAAGGTGATGTTCATAGGAAAATGGCCTCCGAGAAGGAGCCATTCGAAAGAGCTCCTAGTTTATGGGATTACCTCAGGGTAGTTTATCCCTGCTAAACCCACTCCAACTGGCCTCCAACTCCTCAACCTGAGGAACTGACTGTTCACCTCTCTGGGAACCAACTCTAAAATATTTTGCATTGATCAACTCACCCGACAGATCGACCGGAGCTGCTGCCTTGATCCAACCCTTGATGCACGGAGGCCAACTGGACTGATTTCCTGTCCCCAGTGCTGGTCAGCTGTGGAGAGGTCCACATCCATGGATGCAAGGCCTTCCACGGGGTCACCTGCTGCGTCTGGATTCTCTTGCACCTGCCCTGTGACCCGGTCAGAGTCCTGCTGCTGGTGCTGTTGTGGGGATGGAGATGAGTCCCACCTGACTGCCGACGCTCCCGGTCCAACCCTATTGCGAGGTTGGGCACTGCAGGTTCGTTCCTTGCCCCAGGACCGTTCTGCTGCTGAGAGTCTGTCAGCGCAGTTCACCAGCAGTCACTGGCTCATCGGATCGTGCCTGGGCCTGCCTGATGACTGAGTCGGGCCAGCGCTTTGCGGGCCCCATCTGCTGCTGAATCTCTGCGACCCTGAGGCACTGCCTGGAGGCCGGCACTCTGCAGCTCCTTCCCTTCCGCCTGGATGTCAGCCTACCCGCCTGTTGATCGAGCAGAGTGGCACTGTGGAATCGGGTCAGCGTCATATGCTTTTAGTTCTCAACTGAGTTTGCGCTGCTGTGCTGGCTGTTGGAGCTCTGCGGCCATTTTAAAATTGTTCTTGCTAATAGAGTTTGCGCTGCTGTGCCGGTCGTTGGAACTACGTGGCCATTTTAAAATCATTCATGCTCATTTTAAAATCATTTCTGCTAATAACGCCTGGCTCTGCCCGCAGTCGGACAGCTGAAAGTTTTCCTACCTGGTGCCTGCCTGAGTGCCCTGAGTCGTTACCTATCCTCAATGCCTTAACTGGACCTGCGAATGGCTCCCTGCTGTGGGCCCTACCGCCTCAATGCCTAACGACCGGCTCCCTTAAAATCGAGGCTCCCGGCCTCAGTGGAGGTACGATCGTGCCTCCACATGCTGCCAAGCCTGAGTGATGGAGCCGCTGATCTGCCCTCAGGTAATTTGTGGCACCTATTTTTAGGGGTCACTGCCCTGCCTGAAGTGCGGCGACTGACGTGAAACCATCCTCCCCACACCCAGTGAGTCTTGTCCCCCCCACACTATGACCGACCGCCCCTGAGTCAGCTAGGCTGGTGGCCTTCGGATGGGCTCCATAGATACATATATGGCATGCTCTGTGATGGGCTAAATTCTACTGGTTCCCCTGTGCCTCAGCTGAAACCCCTAAGCTCTTCCTTGTCTCCCTCCATCTTAAGACTCTGATGATATCTCTAGACCTTATGGCATCACACTACTGCTTCTGCAGTTGAATCATGAGTTTACTCGAGTTGCTGCTCCACTTTGTTGACTGAGGAGAGCACAAAAAGCCTGTTTCTGTTAACCTAAAAAAATGGTTCTTCTCACTCAGTTCCATAGAGACACCTTTACTGCTCTTATGACCAAAACTGTGTGTGCCCTAGAGGCTGCTCGTCCTGTGAATGGATGAGTGGCACATAAACTCTGTTTAATGCTCTTACAGATAGCTCATTAGAGACTCCTCACTGCCCTGTAGCTGAATCGTCCATGCGCGCCCGAGTTGCCGTACTACCTGGCTGATTGAAGAGCTGCTCGTAGGAGGGTTCCCTCCGGGACCTCTGCTGCGCTGCCCCTTGAACGTGATCCCTGCTCTCTCATGGGTCCCGGGAGCTCTGAATGCCACTGGGTCCCTCTCTGCCTTATCACCCAGATCTAGTGGTGTGGTGGATGGCCCGGCTTCCTAGTCTTCCTAGTCTCTTCTGCAGCCTATCCTTGTAGACGCCCACGTCCGACCATCAGTATGGACAATGGCACAATCATTAATGACCTCATCTTCTATTCCAGAAGAACCTCCTGTTGGCGCAAAACCCTTGCGCACCTCCTCTATGTACGTGTAACTAGGAACATTCCATATGGTACTAAGCTCACTATCCTTCAAGCTGACGTCACCATCACCCTCTATAAAAACGGCATTGTCCTGATCTAACTAAAACCCTTAACAAATTTGTGGACCTCTTTACCCTCCTCAGAAACCACATGTATGACTCTCGCAGGGTATCCAACACCGGCCCGTCGACCTTCCAACCATCCAGTCTAATGTGCCTAGCCACCCTCAAACCACCCCCACAAGGGTTTCCAACACAGATCATCCCAACCCCTCTAAGATACCGCCCGGGCTTGCCAGTAGTATCGCCGCTAGCCCACCGGTCTCCTCCACACTAGTTCCCCATTCTGTCCTTGAAACTGATACTCCTCCAAGGACCTATGACAAGAATCGAGCTAGCCCCTCTACCCCTTCTCCGACACATGACAATAGAACTACCCCTGGACCACTGCCCCCCTGCCGTCAAGCACTTCCCTCCTATTTGGATATCGTAACTCTGCACTCCATAGAAACCCAATTAACGCAGAGCATCTATAACTCCATTCTTGACCTAAATCACCCTCAACCACTACCCCTGAGACACCTACGCGCCCGCAAGCAACCATGCCCCCTCTCGGAGGAGGAAATCCTAGCTCTTGTCCTCTCCTACAACACTACTACCCTGGCCACCCCATGCCCACCAGACTTCACTGAAGAAGACAGTCTAGCCATTCCCCTTAATAACAATCCTGCCAATCCATGCCCACCAGACCTCACTGAAGAAGATAGTCTAGCCATCCCCCTTGATTATAACCCTGCCCCAGTTTCACCCTGTCCACCGGACTTGAAGGCTGACCTTGCCATCTACACGGTCGCTATCAACTCCAACAGATCAGCCACTCTCCATAACAGAAGCGTGGTCAATAGCAATCTAGCACCCATGCCCCTGTCCGCAAGACTCCCATCTCTCCCTTTGACCCCCCTCTGTCTGGCCTTTTAATCAACTGCCGTTCAGCTGTCAGGCATGCTGCTGATATCGCTGATCTCCTGAACACAAACCTTGACTTAGCGATCCTGACCGAATCGTGGCTCAACAAATCCTCATCTCCATGCCTAGACCTCCGAGTCCCTTCCAAGTATATCATTTCTAGGCTGGAGAGGCAATCCAGCAAAAAAGGAGGAGGCATCGCCTGAATCTACTGCTCTACCCTCATTATCACGAAACCTCTAGCGGACAACTCAGACTCCTGGGAATACCTCGCCCTTTCCATTTGCAGCAACTCCACCCAACTGTGCAATCTGCACATCTTTTACCACCCCCCAGTCACCAACGATACTTTCACTGACCACCTCATGGAAATCATCACACTCAATGTTTCCTCCAAAGCTAATGCAATTTACCTTGGGATTTCAAGCTGTACTGGAACGATCCTAAGGATCCTCATGTCAATGCCATCAAAGACCTTCTGGCTGATCAAGCCCCGACCCAAGCCTGCATACTCCCTACACACTCGAAAGCGGCCACCCTTGACTGGATCATCTACAAGGAGTCAACAGTTAAACTTATCTCTATAGACCCATGTGACTGGTCAGACCACCATACTATCTCCTTCCAATCAAAACCTCAACTCAAACTCAATGCAAAGAAAACAGATTTTCTCCTAATTTCCCCACCAAAAACTAACCCTCAGATTCAGACATTGATTAAGGCTATCACAGCCCTAAACTGCCCACCGACTATTGCTGACTCCGCCAAATCTTTAGGCATAACCCTTGACTGCAACTTGAACATGCAAGACCACATCAACTCGATGCCCAAAGCAACCAGATTCCACCTGAGCTACCCCTCTGGTAACTGAAAGCCTTCCTTGACGCTCCTGACTTAAAAATGGCAGTCCAGGCACTAGACATCTCTAGACTCGAATATGGCTGTTCTACCCACTCGGGGCTACCCAAGATCTCCCTGGCACCTTTAAAAGCCTGCCTCAACGCGGCCACCAGACTTCTTACTGGCACAAGGAAATTCAATCACATTTCATCTCATCTGAAAGCTCTGAATTGGCTTCCTCTCAAGGCCAGAATTCAACTCAAACTGGCATGCATCACGCACTATACTCAAACTCCCATGCATATCTTGCACAGAAACTCGTGTTATCTGGAGCAACCAGAAACTCCAGGTCCGCCAGAGACATCTTGCTCCAACCTGCGCCCCTGTGGAAAAAAACCTACAATCAGGCCTTTTCTGGGGCCGCACCAAGAGTATGGAACTCTCTCCAGCACGCCATCAGAAGAATCCCCTCACTGGCATGCTTCAAAAAGGATGCCAAAACCTTCCTTATGGGCAAATTCCTCACATAATTTTCGCCTCAACCCCTCAGACATCTGAGAAGACCGCCACGAGTAAATGAATAATGCAAAATGTACCTACATTCCCTCTATCCCTTATGTAACCAGCACCCTCCAAACTCCTACCCTATTGTTCACTTTTTAGACTATCGCCATGAGTAATATGTATAATGTATATACGTACCCTCTATCCCTTATGTACCCAGCACCCCGCCCCTTCCTATACTATTGTGTACTTTTGTGACCTCAAGCCTATTGTATACAATTTTGTTCCTGTAAAGTGCTCTGATATCCTAAAGGGTCAAGTTCACGCTCTATAAAACACTAAAATAAATAAATAAAACATGGAAAATTTGTGACAGAGTCCTGTCAAGAGGCAGTGAAAAAAAACTCTTGTGGGGGGGCGTGGCTAGCAGCCAACCATGGCGGCTGCTTAAGAGACTAGCTCCGTAGTCTAAGCGGCCTCTCCGCAAATCCAACTATTCATCCGACTGCTTTTAGATCTCTAAAGGAGAGATCCGACGCCCAGGACCGGGCGGAACGGAAGGCGGCAACTTCTATGAAAATCCGACGTCGGGTGACAGAGCTCGGACTGCGCTCCCTTGTGGCCTGCGGCGGGGCTGAGAGCCGGGACATTTCCTTCTGGAGCGGCCCGGCAGGAAGTGGCGTTGGCCTGGGCGAAACTCACCGGAAGTGCCCGTCCAGGATCCGAGGAGACAGCGGACCCCCCGAAATCCGGTAGGAGAGTAATCCGGAATTTCTGTGCGGTGGAGTGGAGCGTATGCAGGGAGCAGAAGTGCCGCATGGGTCGCAGGAGCCGGACTGCAGGCATTGGGGACCTTAAGGGGAAGCACGTCCCGTAGGCACCCACCATCTTCAGGCCGACCGGCTGACGCGGACCCCGAGTGACAACGGGGCTGAAGAGGGGGGCAGATGCCAGCCCTATTGTATGTGCAGCAGACCTGGGATTGATCCGCCATCCCATTGAATGCCCTGAGAGCAAAGCCTACATGAACGAGGGAGCCACTGGCCTCGGCGGCAGCGAGACCCGATCGTCGTCTGCACGGCTAAGTACCGCAAGGCAAACCCTATACATGCCGCAGCTGCAGGGCACAACAAAAGCTTGGCGCTGCAGATTATTGATGCGCTGGGGCCTCCTCTACTGACAGCATTGCACCGTCATTGACTGTGCCCCACCACGCAGCCAGCGCTTCTATAAGGCACACAGCGCTTAACACGAAGCAGACGCCATCACAACACCGTGATCTCCGGCGGATCCTGCGAGCTGAATGGTGCCATAACCCCCTTCCGCAAGTGAAGCTATCTCAGCTGTATGCTCCCCCTCAATAGCACTGGTTGGGTAATAACGCCCTGGGTACATGTAATTGCTCCATTCGCCCAGGCAGATCACTTTAGCAAGCACTGTTGGCTCCGTTGCTACCCTATGGACTGATACCTGATGCTGGCGCAGTGGGTGCCGATTGACCTCAATTAACGAAGGTGCAAAAAGGACCTTATAGCCGGGTTGGAAAGGAGCAGAAAGCTACTGTGGCGATTGATGGGACCTGGATTGGACGCATAGAGCGGACTCGGCCACTAGCCTGTGGTCGCAGACACACGTTGAACATTCCTCACCCTCCAGACCGGCGGGACTGGTTGTGACGGGTCCGGCACTGCGGAACACGTTGTCCTACGTGGTGCAGGACCAAACAGCGAGCGAAGGAGACTGCGGCAGCTGTCGGAATGGCGGGCAGGGGCCCCAAGAAGGGTACGACACAGAATCACATGGACAAATTCACGTATGAAAAGGACGCCTCCTCCCCAGCTGGAAGCAAGACGACAGCCGGAAAGTCCACGGACGGGAACAGGGGGAAAAAGGCGACGCTCGACGATGTTATGCAGGCGCTGACGCAAATGCAGACCACAATAGGCACGATCTCTACCGAAATCACTTTGATTAGGGCGGACTTTCACAAAATGTCAGAAAAGGTCAGCTCCATGGAGGTGGTCACTAAATCTCTGGTGGAGGATGTGTCGGAGCTACAAACAGCTATGGAGTGGCTATCGGCAGATAACAAGACACTGAAGGAAAGGTTGGATGATCAGGAAGGACGCTCGAGGCGGAACAACGTCCGAATAGTTGGAATACCAGAATCCAAAGGCACCAGAGAGACATACCTTTATGTAGAGGACCTAATTAAATGAGAGCTTTAACCCAAAGGACTATCCACCTTCTTCTCTGTAGAAAGAGCTCATCGTGTCCCGGGGGGTCGGCCAAAACCAGGGGTGGCCCCACGGCGTATCATAGCACGCCTATTCAACTTTCGGGACAGAGACGTAATCCTGCAGGCAGCGCGAGTTTCCCCCCCTGTCAAGGTCCTAAATTCTATGCTATCCTTCTTCCCAGACTACACGGCGGAGGTCGCGCGCAGAAGGAGGACGTTCAAAGAAGTCAAGAAAGAACTTAGGAGAAGGGAAATTGCGTACTCGATGCTCTTGCCGGCAAGGCTGCAAATTGTGGCTGACAATATAACCTGGTTCTTCGATACCCCAGAGATCGCCCAGGAGACTGGTTGGAGGGCTGGCGGCCGGCCGGTCAACCCCACAGACCACACAGGACGAATGGGTCACAGGATATTGACCGACACCAACACTCTCAAGCATCAGGAGGAATGACGGAGAATGAGTCGCCGCCAAGAGGAAATGGGCGTGCGGAGGACAACGAGGAACAATGAGCACTCGGTAACTGTACAGCAATGTCATCCTATCGGACTGCCTGAAGAACCGCCAATGGACACTGGGCGGAGGTCCTCCACGGAGGAGGAGAGGGGCCGCTGACTCCGGAGAGTCCTCTACCCCAGCGAGCAAGTATATTGTGTGGGGAATGGGTTAAGCACTCTGCTAAGTTGGGGGGGTGGGCAGTTCAGGGTCCGTATAGCAGGGGGGCAGGGAGGGGGAGTTGGGGGGGGATGCTTTCAGTTTTTTTCACTGTTTGGCTCAGATAGGTGGGAGGTGGTGTGAAGAAACAGATATTCAAGCAGACATGCTCCCATCACAGCGACAGTGGCTCATGCTGATCGCGGGTCCTTCAATACCTGAGGGCAATGACACAAAGAGACATGACACAGAATTCACAGAATGATGCTGGGGACAGAGGACCTAGCGCAGGGCCAGTGCCACCACTGCTTCTGATGTCTTGGAATGTTAGAGGTCTGGGGGACAAGATTAAGCGAGGACTGGTTCTGCAGAGCATTCGGAGGTTGGGCCCTGCTTTGGTCCTACTACAAGAAACACACCTAGTGGGCACAGCTAGTCAGGCATTAGATAGACGGGGCTACCATATGATAGTGCATTCAGCCTTCACCTCAGGGTCGCGCGGAACGGGCATTCTAATGCGGAGATCATCCAACTTCGTACTAAAAACCACTAAAACAGACGATCAGGGCCGCTTCACGGCAGTGCATGGACACTGGGAGGGTAGGCCGGTAAATATAGTGTCAGTGTACATCCCTCCAGCACTCCACACAATTGCTTTTCCAGAGCTAGGGAAATTCCTACTTGAACTGCCGGAGGGCGACCTTCTCATAGGAGGAGACTTGAATGCAGTGGTACACAATGCACATGACAGGCTCCCGACTCGGGCTGCACCCACGGGCCCCTCCAAGCTAAATGACTTTCTGGAGGCGCAAGGGTTGGTGGATGTCTGGCGACAGCTACACCCAGGAGAACAGCAATACACGTACTACTCCGCAGTACACAATAGTCTGTCCCGTATTGACTATTTCCTCACCTTGGGGGGAGGCCTTCTTACCATAGACAACATCCAAATTAAACCCAGAGGCATATCTGACCATTCCCCGATTGTATTGACGTTGTCCTGTTCGGAAAGGGCCCGAAGAAGGGTGTACCCGATCTTCCCGGGCTACTTGCAGATACCGCACATTAGACGAGAATTAAAGAAAACGACCCAGCACTACTTTACTGAGAATGCAACCTCGGTGACATTACCAGCGATTGTGTGGGAAGCTTATAAACAGTTCTGAGAGGGCAGGACATCGCAACCATAACGGGACACAAGCGGACGCAAAAAGTGGAATTACTAGGGCTAGAAACACAACTAAACAGGGCAAATCTGGCCCATATGGCTAACCCGACGGTAGACACACTACACTCACTACAGCTTTCACAGCGGCTCCACAATGACCACCTGAGACGTGGAGTGATCGGAAATATAGAGGAAACGGCGTATAGAATATACAACATAGGGGATAAAGCGAGCAAGCTCCTGACATGGCTGGATAAAAAGAGGACAGGAGGCAGACACATTTTACAATTGCGGGGCTCCGATGGAGAAATGCATACACGTCCGTCCCAAATTGTAGAAGCCTTAGCAGATCATTACCATAGGGTGTACACGCCAGATGTCGAAATAACACCGGAGATGGCAACGGTGGCACTTCATAATGTGCCGACCTGAACCCTAACATGAGAGGACGCGGAAGAGTTAGACACCGACTTAACGCCGAAAGAGATACAACTGTCAATCGGTGCACTCCACTCAGGGAAGGCTCTAGGTCCTAATCGGATCCCCATTGAATGGTATAAGGTAATGTCAGAGGTGTTAAGTAAGCCACTGCTGGCAATGTATACTGATAGTCTAGAAAGGGAGATTCTGCCCCTCGACCAGAGGATGGCGACAATAGTGGCAATTCCGAAACCAGACAAACCACTTGTAGAATGTACATCATACTGCCCAATATCGCTCATTAACGTAGAGGCAACATTTTTAGCAAAACTGTTAGCTAACAGTCTGATGCCCCACCTCGCTCATCTAATCCACCCGGATCAGTCCGGGTTCATGCCACACAGGAGCACGGCATTGAATCTTAGAAGGATACACGGAGCGTTAGCTCGAGCCCCTTTGTTGACCGAACCAGCAGCCATCCTGTAATTAGATGCCAGGATGGCGTTTGATATGGTGGAATGGCAATATCTCTTTGCGGTACCGGCGCACATGGGTTTCGGCCCCAAGTTTATTTCATGGATAAGACTCTTATACGCTAGCCTGGTGGCACATGTAGCAGCGAACGGGCATATCTCCCGCGAGATACCACTGGCTAGAGGGACAAGACAGGGGTGCCCACTCTGCCCTTTATTATTTGCCTTGGTCCTGGAGCCACTGGCCGCCGTGATACGGGCTTCCCCGCTCCTAAAAGGGATATGCTGGGAAAATAGCTGGGAAGACAGAGTCTCCCTTTACGCAGACGACATGCTCATTTATTTGTCGGATCCAGAAAGGAGTGTACCGATACTCCTAACGCTATGTGATGAACATGGCCGAACATCCGGATACACTATCAACTGGTGGAAGTCCATCATCTACGACCTAAAAGGTACCTTACCGAATTTCCCCGCGGATTGCCCACTAAAGGTAGCGGACTTCTCCTTTAAATACCTGGGGCTCTCTATCACCCGTGATAACCGGGCCTTTTACGTACTGAATTTATTACCACTCTTAGATCGACTGAAGGCTGATGTGAGACATTGGAAAGCACTCCCACTGACTATGCTAGGAAGGGCGGCGCTGTTCAAAATGATGGTGCTGCCGTGGTTCCTCTATGTACTAGAAAATTCACCGGTTATGATATCGCCTGATTACTTCCGGAAGGTGACGGCTGAGATAACTGGATTGCTGTGGGGCAGTCGTCCAGCTCGCGTAGCAAACATTAAGCTCATTCGGGGCTGGTACGATGGCGGGATAGCCCTGCCCGATGTGCAAATGTACTACTGGGCGGCACAACTTAAAGTTATAAACCAGTGGCTCCATGCCCCGCAGGACAACCCGGCCTACCTAGCTGATAGGGTGCAGCTGGGCACTCACAGTTTACTAGCCCCACTATATCATAGAGGTGCGGTGGCAAAACTAATAGGTCCAACCAGACACACAGTAGCGCTGTGGCATAGAGCACAAACTAGACTCAAGTGGGGGGGGTTATAACCAAACTTACACCCCTATGGGACACCAAGGCCTTGGGACAACTAAAATAAGTTACGGCCTGGGACCCAAGGTCACCGGGACTCTAGTGCGCACTACAAAGGATACAAATTCTCCAATGTTACATTTAAATCAATTTTATCAGATTATTAAAGGAAAAGCATCACAAGTTCATATTTTTATCAAACATGATTTTGTCCACAAAAAACAAATCACATTCTCATGAAGTAGTTCATTTAAAAAATCATACTAAAATGATATACACAATTAAACAATAATGATAATGATCAAAAAACCCAATGCATTTCGGGGCTAAAGCCCCTTCATCAGGGGTCTGTAGAAGGAAAAGAAAAAGAGAAAAGAGAAAGGGAGAAACTCAGTTACTTTCGATACCTAGAAGGAAACCGTGCCTTCTTCATGTTTTTACACCTAAACGATTCTTACCACGAGTATAGGGTCACACGACTCCTTATTTAAGTGGGCGTAATTGTGCATCAACGTGACGTCTACAAAGAAAAAAACACTTTAATGTCTATTTTATAAAAAGAGAATTGGTCTCTTATGGTTATCTAACTAAAAAATTAGTTTACCTGTGCGTTCTTTATCAAAAATGTATTCATATATTTGTTACGAAAAAGAACGATAACAAACCTTGATTCATTATAAAATGAACCGTCAGGAAAGCGGATTGTATTGCTCACCTGTAGACAGTATTACCAATGTTTATTGCCGGAAACCTGTGTAGAGTGAAAAAATACCAATGCTGAATCAGCTTAACGCAATCTTTTACGTGTTCGAATGAAAATAATGTCGAGTTGTGAAAGGTTAAGGGTACCTGGAATATTCTACGACGGGTGTATGGATCTTACTGTATCCAGTATGCACGTTCCACTGTAGATACAAGGGAACGTATTTAGAAAAAAGATGTTCACGAGTCTGGTAAATTACGAGTTAGTGTTTGCTCAAAATTTAGAGCTTACCGCTTAAGAGACGGCGTCTCGTGAAGTACGGAGTCCTAGTTTGAATGCGCGAATCAACGCAGGCTTCGTTTATAAGTCCTTTCTTTGTTATTAATCTAATCGACGACGGACTATTCAAAATAAGGTATTTCACAGGCGCCATTATTGAGAGGTGAACTTCGGCTCTTAAGTCCTAAAGCGAACTCATTGCTTTATTGATATGATCGAAAAAAACGCATTTCTGAATTTATGAGTTTTCACTTTGGGAAACAATAAACAATGAATGAATTAACAAGGTGAAGTACAGATAGAAAGAGAAAGAAAAGAAAGGTTGATCGATTATACATCAAACCTGATGTCCGCATTAGTTAGAATACATCATCTTGCCTATTTACAATCTTGTGTGAAAAAAACTTCAATGTCACGTTGGTGAGCCCTTTCTAAAATGTTCATATTTATGCGTTCTATGAATATGTGGGGTATATTATTTGTGTTGAATGCGTATACATATCACTATGTGTTCGAGTCCCTGGTAGGTCCTATTTCAAGACTATCTACAAAAAGCAAATCATTTCCATTTTATCATTGAGCCCGTTTGGGGTCAAAGTTTATAATTTCCTTATCCAGAAGGCTTCTCTTCGGAGAAGGATTTTTGCGTTATCCTGTCCTAATCGTTGAGGTACTAGCTCGATGATTTGGAATCTCAATTGGGCTATAGTATGTCCTGCGTCCATCCAGTGTTTCACCAAAGGTGACGTGCTGTTTTTATTGCGAATCCGGCTTTTGTGCTCAGACAGTCGTAGTTTGAGTTTCCTATCCGTTTTCCCAACGTACGATAACCCACATGGGCATTTGATTGAATAAACTACATGCTCAGAGTTACAAATGGCGGTATGTCTCAGTGGAACTTTTTCGGCTGTACGTGGGTGCAATAAAGTATTCCCAAGTATAACATTATTGCAGTTTTTACAATTGAAACATCGAACCGTGCCTTTGTGAGTTTCCTGTTGTTGACTGCTCATCTCCTCTCTTAATGGTTTACTTAACATTTCTTTCAGATTTTGCGCTCGTTTATAAGCAAATAGCGGCTTATCTATGAACAATGATCCAAAATCTTTTTCAACTTGAAGGATCTCCCATCTTTTCTGAATTATTCATTTTATGTCTCTAGAAGCTGTCGAGTATTTCGATACGAAAACCATCCTCTTGTTATCCATTTTTGTTTTTTTCTGTAGAAGTTCTTTCCTTGGGATTGCTTTGATTTTTTCGATCTGCGCCTCTACAAATTTTCTCGGATATCCCCTATCAAGGTATCTTTGTTTTTGTTCATCTAGGCTTTTTTCACATTCTGCATTGTCAGATGATATTCGCTTTATTCACATAAATTGCGATATCGGCAAGTTGTTGATTAAACTAGCTGGATGAAAACTACCAAATAGCAAAGCTGTATTTTTATCAGTGGATTTTTTATAGAGTCTGGTTTGCATTGTATTGTCCACTATCTCTACCATGACATCCAGAAATGGTATTGATTTTGTACTGATATTATGAGTGAATTGAATTCTGGGGTTGGATACATTTAAGCTCTTGATATTTTGCAACAGTTCGGAAGAGGACCATTTCCAAATAATGAAAACATCATCAATGTACCGTTTATAGTACACAATTCCTTCTTGCCAGGTACAATCGTTGAGAATATAGTCTAGTTCAAACTTTGCCATGAAGATATTAGCGTACATACATGCACCTGGAAATCCCATTGCTGTTCCAGTGAGTTGGGTATAGAATTGATTGAGCCAAACAAAATAGCTGTTTTCTAAGCAAAATTCCAATAATTGCAAAATCAAATACTTTTGTTCAACTGGTTTGTCTGTTCTCAGTAGGGCCCATTCCATGGCTTCCAGCCCCTGCTTGTGAGGGATTGATTTATATAAAGACGTAAAGTCTATGGTGCATAATGTCAATTTCATATCCTCTTCAATTGTGATAGTTGAAAGGCTTCTAAGAAAATCTGATGTATCTTCCAAATATGTTGGCCAATCTCGAATGAACGGTTGCATCTGTGCATCAATTTAAATTCCTAGATTCTCAAATATTGATGAACATCCAAATACTATGGGTCTGATCGGTGGATTTCTCAAATTTTTATGTACTTTCGGGAGAAAGTATATGCATGGTCTTCTGGGGTAAATTTGCCTTAAGTAGCGCCTAGTTGTGTTGTTAATCCATCCCAGTTCTTCTGCCTTGTCTAAGATTTTATCCAGATTTTGAGAGATTTCCAAAGTTGGATCTTTATCAAGTTTAGCATAGGTGTTAATATCTTGAACATGTTTGTTGCCTCGTTGTATGTAAAAATCTGAATCCATTATGACTAACCCTCCGCCTTTGTCAGCCTTCTGGATAACTATTGTGTCGTTTTTTGCTAAATCCTGAAGGGCACTGCGTTCTGCTCTTGTCAAGTTGTTTAACTTTCTTTTATATTGGACTTTACTCATGTCTGCTTTGACCAAAGTCTCAAACGTATCCAGACTTTTGTGTGAGACTGGAGCTAGGAAATTACTTTTAGGTTTGAATTGTATTGCTGTGCTGTCTGCTGTGTCAATGGGATTCAAAATCGTGAAGAAATGCTTAAGTCTTAACACTCTCATAAATTTAAAGAACGCTACTTCAGTTTCTAGTTCGTTGGTGTGATACGTACTGACAAAAGTTGTCCCTTTGTTCAACAGTTTTTCTTCATAATTTGGACAGTGGATATTTGGAAATGTTAATTACTAAGTTTTCGTTTGACTCCGTAATCCAGTTTTCTTCGCTGGTTCTTTCTCTTTGTCCTTGTCCTTTTCCTTTTCCTCTTCACGTCTTTTTTCGCTCGGATGAGTGGATGAATGGTCCGGCGGTTTGCCTAGAGGTTGGCCCTTTTCTAAGAAAGCATCTGAAGTTGATGTAGTTGCAATATCCGTTGTTGTGGGTGCCTGTGGGCCTGGTTTTTGACGCGTTTGTGAGGTGATAGGTGGCCTGGAAGTACTCGCATCACTATCTGAAACTATACTTTCTTCGGATGAAGCTGCTTGTTGTTTTTTGTTGGTATATCTCCTTTTCGCGTAAATTTCCGCCCAAGTATAAGTTTCATTTAACTTATAGTCAATAGTGTCGCGCTTGAATTTGCGCAATTTAGTTTCCTGGAGTTCCTTTCCATAGTTGTCCAGTCTTATTTCAATATCCTCTAGAATTTTAGACCATGGTTTTTCTTCCATTTTAGCAGACAGTTCCTGTTTAACATTGAATATTTCCTCCCCTAAATCTCTTATGGTTTTTGCCAGTTCTTCTATTAGCAGTAGTATCAAGTCTAATGAGCATTTGTTCAAAATTTCAAACCATTTTTCCATGAACTGTGGATTGTTGTTTAGTCTATACACCATTGGACGAATGGCCAGTCTAAGACCTCTGGAGATTCGTTTCACCCGGTGATATTGTATGAGTGTAGATGCGTGTAAACGCTAGTTTAGTTCCCGTCTCGCTAGGTATTCTAGTTGTTTAAGTTGTTGTGCAACAGAACCTCCTTGAGCATCAAAAGTCTTTGTTTCCTTGATAAGCTTGTAAATTTGAGTGGCTTCATCTGTGGTATATACTTTAGTATTAGCTCTGTTATCTGTGATCGCCGCGATAGACTCAAACGACATTATGGTTGTCTTGCAAGTGCCCGTTGGTTGCAGTAGACGTAACAGTGAATGGGTACAGGTTCTGCACTCAATTCCTCTTGTTTTGAATGTTTGTGCGATATGTGTGCTGCTCTAGATTAGTGCCTGTTCACTGGTAATTCAAATAAGTTATGGCCTGGGACCCAAGGTCACCAGGACTCTAGTGCGCACTACAAAGGATACAAATTCTCCAATGTTACATTTAAATCAATTTTATCAGATTATTAAAGGAAAAGCATCACAAGTTCATATTTTTATCAAATATGATTTTGTCCACAAAAACAAATCACATTCTCATGAAGTAGTTAATTTCAAAAATCATACTAAAATGATATACACAATTAAGCAATAATGATAATGATCAAAAATACCCAATGCATTTCGGGGCTAAAGCCCCTTCGTCAGGGGTCTGTAGAAGGAAAAGAAAAAGAGAAAAGAGAAAAGAGAAACTCAGTTACTTTCGATGCCTAGAAGGAAACCGTGCCTTCTTCATGTTTTTACACCTAAACGATTCTTACCACGAGTATAGGGTCACACGACTCCTTATTTAAGTGGGCTTAATTGTGCATCAACATGACGTCTACAAAGAAAAAAACACTTTAATGTCTATTTTATAAAAAGAGAATTGGTCTCTTATGGTTATCTAACTAAAAAATTAGTTTACCTGTGCGTTCTTTATCAACCCTGTATCTGTAACAAAATGTATTCATATATTTGTTACGAAAAAGAACGATAACAAACCTTGATTCATTATAAAATGTACCGTCAGGAAAGCAGATTGTATCCCTCACCTGTAGACAGTATTACCAATGTTTATTGCCGGAAACCTGTGTAGAGTGAAAAAATACCAATGCTGAATCAGCTTAACGCAATCTTTTACGAGTCCGAATGAAAATAATGTCGAGTTGTGAAAGGTTAAGGGTACCTGCAATATTCTTCGACGGGTGTATGGATCTTACTGTATCCAGTATGCACGTTCCACTGTAGATACAAGGGAAGGTATTTAGAAAAAAGATGTTCACAAGTCTGGTAAATTACGAGTTAGTGTTTGCTCAAAATTTAGAGCTTACCGCTTAAGAGACGGCGTCTCGTGAAGTACGGAGTCCTAGTTTGAATGCGCGAATCAACGCAGGCTTTGTTTATAAGTCCTTTCTTTGTTATTAATCTAATCGACGACGGATATTCAAAATAAGGGATTTCACGGGCACCATTCTTGAGAGGTGAACTTCGGCTCTTAAGTCCTAAAGCGAACTCATTGCTTTATTGATATGATCGAAAAAAACGCATTTCTGAATTTATGAGTGTTCACTTTGGGAAACAATAAACAATGAATGAATTAACAAGGTGAAGTACAGATAGAAAGAGAAAGAAAAGAAAGGTTGATCGATTATACATCAAACCTGATGTCCGCATTAGTTAGAATACATCATCCTGCCTATTTACAATCTTGTGTGAAAAAACTTCAATGTCACGTTGGTGAGCCCTTTCTAAAATGTTCATATTTATGCATTCTGTGGATATGTGGGGTATATTATTTGTGTTGAATGCGTATACATATCACTATGTGTTCGAGTCCCTGGTAGGTCCTATTTCAAGACTATCTACAAAAAGCAAATCATTTCCATTTTATCATTGAGCCCATTTGGGGTCAAAGTTTGTAATTTCCTTATCCAGAAGGCTTCTCTTTGGAGAAGGATTTTTGCGTTATCCTGTCCTAATCGTTGAGAAACTAGCTCGATGATTTGGAATCTCAATTGGGCTATAGTATGTCCTGCGTCCATCCAGTGTTTCGCCAAAGGTGACGTGCTGTTTTTATTGCGAATCCGGCTTTTGTGCTCAGACAGTCGTAGTTTGAGTTTCCTATCCGTTTTCCCAACGTACGATAACCCACATGGGCATTTGATTGAATAAACTACATGCTCAGAGTTACAAATGGCGGTATGTCTCAGTGGAACTTTTTCGGCTGTACGTGGGTGCAATAAAGTATTCCCAAGTATAACATTATTGCAGTTTTTGCAATTGAAACATCGAACCGTGCCTTTGTGAGTTTCCTGTTGTTGACTGCTCATCTCCTCTCTTAATGGTTTACTTAACATTTCTTTCAGATTTTGCGCTCGTTTATAAGCAAATAGCGACTTATCTATGAACAATGATCCATAATCTTTTTCAACTTGGAGGATCTCCCATCTTTTCTGAATTATTCTTTTTATGTCTCTAGAAGCTAGAAGAGGAAAAGGAAAAGGACAAGGACAAAGAGAAAGAACTAGCGAAGAAAACTGGATTACGGAGTCAAATGAAAACTTAGTAATTAACATTTCCAAATATCCACTGTCCAAATTTGAAGAAAAACTGTTGAACAAAGGGACAACTTTTGTCAGTACGTATCACACCAACAAACTAGAAACTGAAGTAGCGTTCTTTAAATTTATGAGAGTGTTACGACTTAACAAAAACTGCAATAATGTTATACTTGGGAATACTTTATTGCACCCACGTACAGGCGAAAAAATTCCTCTGAGACATACCACCAGTTGTAACTCTACGCTAATATCTTCATGGCAAAGTTTGAACTAGACTATATTCTCAACGATTGTACCTGGCAAGAAGGAATTGTGTACTATAAACGGTGCATTGATGATGTTTTCATTATTTGGAAACGGTCCTCTTCCGAACTGTTGCAAAATATCAAGAGCTTAAATGTAGCCAACCCCAGAATTCAATTCACTCATAATATCAGTACAACATCAATACCATTTCTGGATGTCATGGTAGAGCTAGTGGACAATACAATACAAACCAGACTCTATAAAAAATCCACTGATAAAAATACAGCTTTGCTATTTGGTAGTTTTCATCCAGCTAGTTTAATCAACAACTTGCCGATATCGCAATTTATGAGAATAAAGCGAATATCATCTGACAATGCAGAATGTGAAAAAAGCCTAGATGAACAAAAACAAAGATACCTGGATAGGGAATATCCGAGAAAATTGCTAGAGGCGCACATTGAAAGAATCAAAGCAATCCCAAGGACAGAACTTCTACAGAAAAAAACAAAAATGGATAACAAGAGGATGGTTTTCGTATCAAAATACTCTACAGCTTCTAGAGACATCAAAAGAATAATTCAGAAAAGATGGGAGATCCTTCAAGTTGAAAAAGATTTTGGGTCATTGTTCATAGATAAGCCGCTATTTGCTTATAAACGAGCGCAAAATCTGAAAGAAATGTTAAGTAAACCATTAAGAGAGGAGATGAGCAGTCAACAACAGGAAACTCACAAAGGCCCGGTTCGATGTTTCAATTGCAAAAACTGCAATAATGTTATACTTGGGAATACTTTATTGCACCCACGTACAGGCGAAAAAATTCCACAGAGACATACCACCAGTTGTAACTCTGAGCATGTAGTTTATTCAATCAAATGCCCATGTGGGTTATTGTACGTTGAGAAAACGGATAGGAAACTCAAACTACGTCTGTCTGAGCACAAAAGCCGGATTCGCAATAAAAACAGCACGTCACCTTTGGCGAAACACTGGATGGACGCAGGACATACTATAGCCCAATTGAGATTCCAAATCATCGAGCTAGTACCTCAACGATTAGGACAGGATAACGCAAAAATCCTTCTCCAAAGAGAAGCCTTCTGGATACGGAAATTACAAACTTTGACCCGAAACGGGCTCAATGATAAAATGGAAACGATTTGCTTTTTGTAGATAGTCTTGAAATAGGACCTACCAGGGACTCGAACACATAGTGATATGTTTACGCATTCAACACAAATAATATACCCCACATATCCACAGAACGCATAAATATGAACATTTTAGAAAGGGCTCACCAACGTGACATTGAGGTTTTTTCACACAAGATTGTAAATAGGCAGGATGATGTATTCTAACTAATGCGGACATCAGGTTTGATGTATAATCGATCAACCTTTCTTTTCTTTCTCTTTCTATCTGTACTTCACCTTGTTAATTCATTCATTGTTTATTGTTTCCCAAAGTGAACACTCATAAATTCAGAAATGCGTTTTTTTCGATCATATCAATAAAGCAATGAGTTCGCTTTAGGACTTAAGAGCCGAAGTTCACCTCTCAATATTGGCGCCCGTGAAATCCTTTATTTTGAATAGTCCGTCGTCGATTAGATTAATAACAAAGAAAGGACTTATAAACGAAGCCTGCTTTGATTCTCGCATTCAAACTAGGACTCCGTACTTCACGAGACGCCATCTCTTAAGCGGTAAGCTCTAAATTTTGAGCAAACACTAACTCGTAATTTACCAGACTCGTTGACTTCTTTTTTCTAAATACGTTCCCTTGTATCTACAGTGGAACGTGCATACTGGATACAGTAAGATCCATACACCCGTCGAAGAATATTGCAGGTACCCTTAACCTTTCACAACTCGACATTATTTTCATTCGGACTCATAAAAGATTGCGTTAAGCTGATTCCGCATTGGTATTTTTTCACTCTACACGGGTTTCCGGCAAGAAACATTGGTAATACTGTCTACAGGTGAGCAATACAATCCGCTTTCCTGATGGTACATTTTCTAATGAATCAAGGTTTGTTATCGTTCTTTTTCGTAACAAATATATGAATACATTTTGTTACAGATACCGGGTTGATAAAGAACGCACAGGTAAACTAATTTTTTAGTGAGATAACCATAAGAGACCAATTCTCTTTTTATAAAATAGACATTAAAGTGTTTTTTTCTTTGTAGACGTCACGTTGATGCACAATTAAGCCCACTTAAATAAGGAGTCGTGTGACCCTATACTCGTGGTAAGAATCGTTTAGGTGTAAAAACATGAAGAAGGCACTTTTTCCTTCTAGGCATCGAAAGTAACTGAGTTTCTCTTTTCTCTTTTCTCTTTTTCTTTTCCTTCTACAGACCCCTGACGAAGGAGCTTTAGCCCCGAAATGCATTGGATTTTTTGATCATTATCATTATTGTTTAATTGTGTATATTATTTTAGTATGATTTTTGAAATTAACTACTTCATGAGAATGTGATTTGTATTTTGTGGACAAAATCATGTTTGATAAAAATATGAACTTGTGATGCTTTTCCTTTAATAATCTGATAAAATTGATTTAAATGTAACATTGGAGAATTTGTATCCTTTGTAGTGCGCACTAGAGTCCCGGTGACCTTGGGTCCCAGGCCATAACTTATTTGAATTACCAGTGAGCAGGCACTAATCTAGTGCAGCACACATATCGCACAAACATTCAAAACAAGAGGAATTGAGTGCAGAACCCATACCCATTCACTGTTACGTCTACTGCAACCAACGGGCTCTTGCACCACAACCATAATGTCGTTTGAGTCTATCGCGGCGATCACAGATAACAGAGCTAATACTAAAGTATATACCACAGATGAAGCCACTCAAATTTACAAGCTTATCAAGTAAACAAAGACTTTTGATGCTCAAGGAGGTTCTGTTGCACAACAACTTAAGCAACTAGAATTCCTAGCGAGACGGGAACTAAACCAGCGTTTACACGCATCTACACTCATACAATATCACCGGGTGAAACGAATCCCCAGAGGTCTTAGACTGGCCATTCGTCCAATGCTGTATAGACTAAACAACAATCCACAGTTCATGGAAAAATGGTTTGAAATTTTGAACAAATGCTCATTAGACTTGATACTACTGCTAATAGAAGAACTGGCAAAAACCATAAGAGATTTAGAGGAGGAAATATTCAATGTTAAACAGGAACTGTCTGCTAAAATGGAAGAGGAACCATGGTCTAAAATTCTAGAGGATATTGAAATAAGACTGGACATATATGGTAAGGAACTCCAGGAAACTAAATTGCGCAAATTCAAGCGTGACACTATTGACTATAAGTTAAATGAAACTTATACTTGGGCGGAAATTTACGCGAAAAGGAGATATACCGACAAAAAACAACAAGCAGCTTCATCCGAAGAAAGTATAGTTTCAGATAGTGATGAGAGTACTTTCAGGCCACCTATCACCTCACAAACGTGTCAAAAACCAGGCCCACAGGCACCCACAACAACGGATATTGCAACTACATCTACATCAGATGCTTTTTTAGAAAAGGGCCAACCTCTAGGCAAACCGCCGGACCATTCATCCACTCATCCGAGCGAAAAAAGACGCGAAGAGGAAAAGGAAAAGGAAAAGGACAAAGAGAAAGAACCAGCGAAGAAAACTGGATTACAGAGTCAAACGAAAACTTAGTAATTAACATTTCCAAATATCCACTGTCCAAATTTGAAGAAAAACTGTTGAACAAAGGGACAACTTTTGTCAGTACGTATCACACCAACGAACTAGAAACTGAAGTAGCGTTCTTTAAATTTATGAGAGTGTTACGACTTAAGCATTTCTTCATGATTTTGAATCCCATTGACACAGCAGACAGCACAGAAATACAATTCAAACCTAAAAGTAATTTCCTAGCTCCAGTCTCACACAAAAGTCTGGATACGTTTGAGACTTTGGTCAAAGCAGACATGAGTAAAGTCCAATATAAAAGAAAGTTAAACAACTTGACAAGAGCAGAACGTAGTGCCCTTCAGGATTTAGCAAAAAACGACACAATAGTTATCCAGAAGGCTGACAAAGGCGGAGGGTTAGTCATAATGGATTCAGATTTTTACATACAACGAGGCAACGAACATGTTCAAGACATTAACACCTATGCTAAACTTGATAAAGATCCAACTTTGGAAATCTCTCAAAATCTGGATAAAATCTTAGACAAGACAGAAGAACTGGGATGGACTAACAACACAACTAGGCGCTACTTAAGGCAAATTTACCCCAGAAGACCACGCATATACTTTCTCCCGAAAGTACATAAAAATTTGAGAAATCCACCGATCAGACCCATAGTATCTGGATGTTCATCAATATTTGAGAATCTAGGAATTTACATTGATGCACAGATGCAACCGTTCATTCGAGATTGGCCAACATATTTGGAAGATACATCAGATTTTCTTAGAAGCCTTTCAACTATCACAATTAAAGAGGATATGGAATTGACATTATGCACCATAGACGTTACGTCTTTATATACATCAATCCCTCACAAGCAGGGGCTGAAAGCCATGGAATGGGCCCTACTGAGAACAGACAAACCAGTTGAACAAAAAGTATTTGATTTTGCAATTATTGGAATTTTGCTTAGAAAACAGCTATTGTGTTTGGCTCAATCAAGTCTATACCCAACTCACTGGAACAGCAATGGGATTTCCAGGTGCATGTATCTACGCTAATATCTTCATGGCAAAGTTTGAACTAGAATATATTCTCAACGATTGTACCTGGCAAGAAGGAATTGTGTACTATAAACGGTGCATTGATGATGTTTTCATTATTTGGAAACGGTCCTCTTCCGAACTGTTGCAAAATATCAAGAGCTTAAATCTTGCCAACCCCAGAATTCAATTCACTCATAATATCAGTACAACATCAATACCATTTATGGATGTCATGGTAGAGCTAGTGGACAATACAATACAAACCAGACTCTATAAAAAATCCACTGATAAAAATACAGCTTTGCTATTTGGTAGTTTTTATCCAGCTAGTTTAATCAACAACTTGCAGATATCGCAATTTATGAGAATAAAGCGAATATCATCTGACAATGCAGAATGTGAAAAAAGCCTAGATGAACAAAAACAAAGATACCTGGATAGGGGATATCCGAGAAAATTGCTAGAGGCGCAGATCGGAAGAATCAAAGCAATCCCAAGGACAGAACTTCTACAGAAAAAAACAAAAATGGATAACAAGAGGATGGTTTTCGTATCAAAATACTCGACAGCTTCTAGAGACATCAAAAGAATAATTCAGAAAAGATGGGAGATCCTTCAAGTTGAAAAAGATTTTGGATCATTGTTCATAGATAAGCCGCTATTTGCTTATAAACGAGCGCGAAATCTGAAAGAAATGTTAAGTAAACCATTAAGAGAGGAGATGAGCAGTCAACAACAGGAAACTCACAAAGGCACGGTTCGATGTTTCAATTGCAAAAACTGCAATTATGTTATACTTGGGAATACTTTATTACACCCACGTACAGGCGAAAAAATTCCACTGAGACATACCACCAGTTGTAACTCTGAGCATGTAGTTTATTCAATCAAATGCCCATGTGGGTTATTGTATGTTGGGAAAACGGATAGGAAACTCAAACTACGACTGTCTGAGCACAAAAGCCGGATTCGCAATAAAAACAGCACGTCACCTTTGGCGAAACACTGGATGGACGCAGGACATACTATAGCCCAATTGAGATTCCAAATCATCGAGCTAGTACCTCAACGATTAGGACAGGATAACGCAAAAATCCTTCTCCAAAGAGAAGCCTTCTGGATAAGTAAATTACAAACTTTGACCCCAAACGAGCTCAATGATAAAATGGAAATGATTTGCTTTTTGTAGATAGTCATGAAATAGGACCTACCAGGGACTCGAACACACAGTCATATTTATACGCATTCAACACAAATAATATACCCCACATATCCACAGAACGCATAAATATGAACATTTTAGAAAGGGCTCACCAACGTGACATTGAAGTTTTTTCACACAAGATTGTAAATAGGCAGGATGATGTATTCTAACTAATGCGGACATCAGGTTTGATGTATAATCGATCAACCTTTCTTTTCTTTCTCTTTCTATCTGTACTTCACCTTGTTAATTCATTCATTGTTTATTGTTTCCCAAAGTGAACACTCATAAATTCAGAAATGCGTTTTTTTCGATCATATCAATAAAGCAATGAGTTTGCTTTAGGACTTAAGAGCCGAAGTTCACCTCTCAATAATGGCGCCACTGAAATCCCTTATTTTGAATAGTCCGTCGTCGATTAGAATAATAACAAAGAAAGGACTTATAAACGAAGCCTGCGTTGATTCGCGCATTCAAACTAGGACTCCGTACTTCACGAGACGCGGTCTCTTAAGCGGTAAGCTCTAAATTTTGAGCGAACACTAACTCGTAATTTACCAGACCCGTGAACATCTTTTTTCTAAATACGTTCCCTTGTATCTACAGTGGAACGTGCATACTGGATACAGTAAGATCCATACACCGGTCGAAGAATATTGCAGGTACCCTTAACCTTTCACAACTCGACATTATTTTCATTCGGACTCGTAAAAGATTGCGTTAAGCTGATTCAGCATTGGTATTTTTTCACTCTACACAGGTTTCCGGCAATAAACATTGGTAATACTGTCTACAGGTGAGCATTACAATCCGCTTTCCTGACGGTACATTTTATAATGAATCAAGGTTTGTTATTGTTCTTTTTTGTAACAAATATATGAATACATTTTGTTACAGATACCGGGTTGATAAAGAACGCACAGGTAAACTAATTTTTTAGTTAGATAACCATAAGAGACCAATTCTCTTTTTATAAAAATAGACATTAAAGTGTTTTTTTTTTTGCAGACGTCACGTTGATGCACAATTAAGCCCACTTAAATAAGGAGTCGTGTGACCCTATACTCATGGTAAGAATCGTTTAGGTGTAAAAACATGAAGAAGGCACGGTTTCCTTCTAGGCATCGAAAGTAACTGAGTTTCTCTTTTCTCTTTTTCTTTTCCTTTAACAGACCCCTGACGAAGGGGCTTTAGCCCCAAAATGCATTGGGTTTTTTGATCATTATCATTATTGTTTAATTGTGTATATCATTTTAGTATGATTTTTGAAATTAACTACTTCATGAGAATGTGATTTGTTTTTTGTGGACAAAATCATGTTTGATAAAAATATGAACTTGTGATGCTTTTCCTTTAATAATCTGATAAAATTGATTTAAATGTAACATTGGAGAATTTGTATCCTTTGTAGTGCGCACTAGAGTCCTGGTGACCTTGGGTCCCAGGCCATAACTTATTTGAATTACCAGTGAACAGGCACTAATCTAGCGCAGCACACATATCGCACAAACATTCAAAACAAGAGGAATTGAGTGCAGAACCCGTACCCATTCACTGTTACGTCTACTGCAACCAACGGGCACTTGCAAGACAACCATAATGTCGTTTGAGTCTATCGCGGCGATCACAGATAACAGAGCTAATACTAAAGTATATACCACAGATGAAGCCACTCAAATGTACAAACTTATCAAGGAAACAAAGACTTTTGATGCTCAAGGAGGTTCTGTTGCACAACAACTTAAGCAACTAGAATACCTAGCGAGACGGGAACTAAATTAGCGTTTACACGCATCTACACTCATACAATATCACCGGGTGAAACGAATCTCCAGAGGTCTTAGACTGGCCATTCGTCCAATGCTGTATAGACTAAACAACAATCCACAGTTCATGGAAAAATGGTTTGAAATTTTGAACAAATGCTCATTAGACTTGATACTACTGCTAATAGAAGAACTGGCAAAAACCATAAGAGATTTAGGAGAGGAAATATTCAATGTTAAACAGGAACTGTCTGCTAAAATGGAAGAGGAACCATGGTCTAAAATTCTAGAGGATATTGAAATAAGACTGGACAAATATGGAAAGGAACTCTAGGAAACTAAATTGCGCAAATTCAAGCGCGACAATATTGACTATAAGTTAAATGGAACTTATACTTGGGCGGAAATATACGCGAAAAGGAGATATACCAACAAAAAACAACAAGCAGCTTCATCCGAAGTAAGTATAGTTTCAGATAGTGATGCGAGTACTTCCAGGCCACCTATCACCTCACAAACGCGTCAAAAACCAGGCCCACAGGCACCCACAACAACGTATATCGCAACTACATCTACATCAGATGCTTTCTTAGAAAAGGGCCAACCTCTAGGCAAACCGCCGGACCATTCATCCACTCATCCGAGCGAAAAAAGACGCGAAGAGGAAAAGGAAAAGGACAAGGACAAAGGGAAAGAACCAGCGAAGAAAACTGGATTACGGAGTCAAACGAAAACTTAGTAATTAACATTTCCAAATATCCACTGTCCAAATTTGAAGAAAAACTGTTGAACAAAGGGACAACTTTTGTCAGTACGTATCACACCAACGAACTAGAAACTGAAGTAGCGTTCTTTAAATTTATGAGAGAGTTACGACTTAAGCATTTCTTCACGATTTTGAATCCCATTGACACAGCAGACAGCACAGCAATACAATTCAAACCTAAAAGTAATTTCCTAGCTCCAGTCTCACACAAAAGTCTGGATACATTTGAGACGTTGGTCAAAGCAGACATGAGTAAAGTCCAATATAAAAGAAAGTTAAACAACTTGACAAGAGCAGAACGTAGTGCCCTTCAGGATTTAGCAAAAAACGACACAATAGTTATCCAGAAGGCTGACAAAGGCGGAGGGTTAGTCATAATGGATTCAGATTTTTACATACAACGAGGCAACAAACATGTTCAAGATATTATCACCTATGCTAAACTTGATAAAGATCCAACTTTGGAAATCTCTCAAAATCTAGTATGATTTTTGAACATTAACTACTTCATGAGAATGTGATTTATTTTTTGTGGACAAAATCATGTTTGATAAAAATATGAACTTGTGATGCTTTTCCTTTAATAATCTGATAAAATTGATTTAAATGTAACATTGGAGAATTTGTATCCTTTGTAGTGCGCACTAGAGTCCTGGTGACCTTGGGTCCCAGGCCATAACTTATTTGAATTACCAGTGAGCAGGCACTAATCTAGCGCAGCACACATATCGCACAAACATTCAAAACAAGAGGAATTGAGTGCAGAACCCGTACCCATTCACTTGGGACAACTAAGGCATAGCAAAGGTTTCACACAGTGGGTTGATATAGGAATCTCCACGGTAGGAGACCTATGGACAAAGGAAGGGGCGATACCGTTTGAGCGCCTTCAACAACAATACCACTTGGGCCCTAACGAAACCTATCGCTATATACAGATACGACATGCATTACTGACGGCCATAGAAATAGGTACGGAGGTACCAGAATCGTCTCCGCTGGAAGACCGCCTCTTAACTGACTACTTGGAAACTAGTACCACTTCCCTGACTTACCGGAAGTTGATAAACAACTTACCGAACCCACTGTGTAAATTGCGAGAAAAATGGGAGGGCGAACGGGGGGCAATGGACGACACAGATTGGAACGCAGCGCTGGCGTCCCCCAAAGAAGCGGGTATTTCATCACGCTTCAGACTGGTGCAGTTTAAAATACTCCACCGAGCCCCTGCCCCATTGACTCTTGAAGCTGGAGGCTGTGGCAGTACAGGGGACTCGACAGGAGACAGAAGTGGGAGGATTTTTGCAGATGGTGTCAACGTACCTGCTAGCTTTTGGGAACCGCGCTGAACAACTTACCTTCCATCCCCGTTATTTTCACCATCCGACTTTGCTGCTACACGGCATTGTGGGAATTGCAGTTCCAAGATGGGAAAAAAACTGCAATCAGGTGTATGCAATCATCAAGGGGGAGGAGCGGACCCTTTATTTCCATTCTTGAGCTGCAGCAGGACATTTACGCTGATTCTGGAGACCGGTGCAGGGCGCTGATGAAGGAAAAAATGTCCGAAATGCATTCGCCGCCTCTGGAGCAGAATTCGTCTCATTAAAGTTTCCTCTACTCGTCCCCTGGGTTCCTGGGTTCCTGCCTCTTCCTTTCCAGGCAGAATTTATATTCATATATATATATATATATACACGGCCGAAATGCATACGCCCATGCTCATCTGTTTTAGCCTCAATAAAGAGACTCCATTGCATTCCCCTACAGTGGCTTCTGACTTTCTGTTGAGAAGGTGTTCGTGGCATATATATATATATCTATATATATATATATATATATATATATATATATATATATTCACAGAAAAAACCATAGGTTATAGTGGATATATAGTTAGGAATTTGCATTTACAAAACCTTGAAAATTCAATGAAAAAACCATAGGTTATAGGCCATATATAGTTAGGAATTAGCATTTACAAAACCTTATTTTACTCGCATAAAACCATTGAAATTCCATATATAGTTAGCTAACTATATGCGCTAACTATATATCGCGCACCCGCAATCCACTGCTGATGATGTCACATATTACATCATTCATGACATGGTCAGTGACATCACTGATGACATCACTGATCACAACATCCAGTGATTGTATGTGTTTGTAAAGTTTAAATATGTTTCACATATTGAAGAATGAGTGGATGTATAAGTGTCTGGATGAAGAATTTAGTAGGTGCATGACTGACTGTATGAGTGAGTGATTAAATGTGTCTCACTGAGTACATGGGTTAGTGACTAAACTGTCTTAATTCGTGCATCAGTATGTTTGATGTTGTGTAAGCTGCTGCATGTGTTGATCAGTAGCTATAAGAGTGGCCATATGGGTTATTGATTGGTTGCCCAAATATTTGAATGGGAGGCTGAGTGTGTGTGTGGGTGGCTGGGAGGTGCGTGACTCTGTGCATAGATGTGTAAGCAGTTGATTCACTAGGAGTATGAGTTCAAGAGTGCATGTGGAAACAGCTATATGGGCGGTTGACTGTGCATGGGTGTGTTGGTGAGTGAATGGATTTCTCATTGCTACATGTGCAAGTAAGTACGTATGTAAAACACAATACATGTGAGAGTTGAGATATATAAATAACTGAACATAAGAGCCAGTGAATGTGTGAGTGGCTGTATCGATCACTGTGAGCTTGTATCAGGGATTATATAAGAGAGTAAATATGTGTTATTATATGTTTGAATAAGTAAGATGTGTATAACTGTATAGTTGAGGAAATGGAGGTGTGATTGATTCTTTGCATGACTGACTAGGTGTGTGAGTAACTCCATGGATGAGTGACAGTCTGTGAGTGTCTGTTTATACTGAGTGTATGTAAGGTTATATTAGAGTCTGAAGAGGTTCATTGTATTATCACATGAGTGATGTGATCAGTGATGACAAATGAGATGTCATCAGTGATGTCATTTGAGTTGTCATCAGTAATGTCATCAGTGATGTCATTTGAGATGTCATCATTGATATCATTTGAGTTGTCATCAGTGATGTCATTTGAGATGTCATCAGTGATGTCATCAGTGATGTCACTGACCATGTCATGAATGATGTAATATGTGACATCATCAGCAGTGGATTGCGGGTGCGCGATATATAGTTAGCGCTTATAGTTAGCTAACTATATATGGAATTTCAATGGTTTTATGCGAGTAAAATAAGGTTTTGTAAATGCTAATTCCTAACTATATATGGCCTATAACCTATGGTTTTTTCATTGAATTTTCAAGGTTTTGTAAATGCAAATTCCTAACTATATATTCACTATAACCTATGGTTTTTTCTGTGAATTTCATTGGTTTTTTAATAGCAAATATGAAAAGCTTTAAAATGTCAAGTACGTGATAGATAAAAACATTTTCGTATTTATGCACGCTGATGTGCTTTGAACGCTGCCCCCCCCCCTCCCCTCTTTT
This sequence comes from Lissotriton vulgaris, assembly GCF_964263255.1. Taxonomy (NCBI): domain Eukaryota; kingdom Metazoa; phylum Chordata; class Amphibia; order Caudata; family Salamandridae; genus Lissotriton; species Lissotriton vulgaris. Next base: position 661,851,137 of record NC_141694.1, read on the forward strand.
CTTTTAGGAGTACTCTCTCTTTGCAGATACTGAAGGGTAGTTAACGCAGGCCTTTACCCCCGTTGTAATCCGTCGTGCCTCCTTGTCTCTCCATTTGATTGATTGTTGTCCAAGCATTTACTGTTTTAGAATTGGTTCTCTTTGGATCATTCTCTATTTACAAACAAGCACAAAGTCGCAATACTCTGTTTAGTCTTTGCAGATAGTGAAAAATCGTGTAAAAAAATAAAAGTAATCGAGCAAAATCAGTAGGCCACTAATTGGATCTCTTTTTGACCTCGCTAAAATAGAAATATTAGGAACAACCCTTCTTGAGAAATACGAAAATAGTGAGATGAACTGAGCTCCACACCATGAGGGCTGCAAGACAGCTCGGCTCCATCACCCATCCCGCACAAAATAATGACAAACCCTATGCAAATATTAAAAATATAGACAACACACCAGCAAAGAAACAGGGTAAAACATTTTATTAAAAAACTATTTACATAACGTTGGTTTATAAGATGATGTCAGTAGTGGACCGATGTGTGAATAGATCGAAAACAGCACAAGGCTCCAAGATCCGGATAGCAAGCTCCTGGATGTTGGGTGCCATAGTTTAGAGTTCTGAATTTCAGCCTTTTTCAATGCCTGTGCTTTGTTGAATCAAAATGGCGGCTTGACACAAAGCTGACTCAAGCGTTGTTACTGATGCTATGCAGACCAAAACTGGTTTTCAGTTTGTACATTTTTCTAGATTTTTCAATCCAAGTTTGGTTGACTTTGTAGAACGATGGCTTCAGATTTTCAACATACGGTGTGGTGGCGCTGACTGGGAGGGGGCGCTTCGCTCCTGCCCCCTCCCCAAGTAAGATTTTCATACGTGAAAGTACGTTAATGGTTTTGGTCCCTGAGATGCTTCGATGTCACTACCATTCTCAAATAGCATAAGTTCTGGATGTTGGGTGCCATAGTTAAGAGTTCTGAGCAGCGCTTGTAACACTGTCTGAAGCTTATTTCCACCTACTGCAGCTTCACTATTCTCAAAGTAAGTGAGTGTCGTTTGTGGACCTGACTGCATTAGAAAACAATGTGATATGTTACCTTCCTAAACAGCTTGACGGAGGCCCCTGAGGGGCGGTGTGATGGCCATGGACTCGGAGAAGACGCTTGGCTCCGACACCCTCCCCAAGTCTTATAGCACTGGTGTAGCCTGAGATCGCCCCCGACATAGGCGGCCGGCTCCCGGGGTCCGGCGGAACTTTTTGCCTTTTGATGACTCTTCAATTCTGGACCTTGTCCCACAATCCGTTTGACCTGAAGACAAGCTGTAGTGGGGCGCCCCTTTATCGTTTTAGTTGCCATTCCGCCCGCTTTTGCTACACTGTGCCTCTTCCGCCATTCAGCTGTTTTCCGCCCGCTCTTGCGACTACAGCGTCTCGCTCACCATGTAGTTGAGATGCGCCCGCTCTTGCGGTGCAGCGATAGGCGGCTGCCACAGGACTCTCAAAATGGCGGCCGGCTCTTCGGTTTTGGGCCTGGTCCACTAAAATGGCCCTGGGACACCTTGGAACTCGGACGCTTGTCTGCTAGGGCTTGGGTCCCATTCTCGAAAAGCGTCCCCTCAGCCGTGAAGATTCTACAAAAGTCTTGGGGGCCTCCGACTCCCGCAGGCTTCTGGTGGGGAGCGGCTGCCATGATTGCTCGTGGAATGGCCACGACGGAGCTACGAGATGGTAGTGGTCTCATGCTGACGCCAGCTTTAGTCTGAAACATCCAGAAACACTGTAGACTACCAATTCGATCAGTTCCGGTAGCGTCCCAACATGACCCGGAAGAGAAGAACTTGCCCTCCCCTCTTTGACTGATGGTTCTTGTTGCCTGTCCCCTCTGTTGTCATTTAACAGAACTTTTTGGACTGCTGAAAGGGGTTGTGTTCTGAACGGTGGTTGGTGGAGACATTTAGACTATATTCTTGACCTACGTTGTCGCGTAATGCGTTTTATGACACGCCGCGTTAGCGCACCCGGAAGTGATCCGAGGCGCGGCGCGCAGCGCGTAACGTAAGCATAACAGGTCATGTGACTTGTTAATAAAACTTTTCATTGGTTCATTTTACTTTTGTTAATTTAATGATGAAAAGCTTGGTCATATGACCTAAAAATTACGCTTTTTATTATTTTCGAACAATATTTTTTTTTCAAACATATGTTATAATATTCCAGGCTAATGTACTTTCCCGGAAAATTTACAACTGTCTTGCAAGTAAAATATATTCCTTTTTCGAGAAAAAGGGCGTTTCTTCCTTCCATGACGGAGCCGTTGAGTAAAAGAGATTCGGCCTGCTGTCTTAGTCGCCGATACGCCTGATTATCAGATTCTTATCGATCACTTTATGTTGCAGACATGAAAAACACAACTGCCCTTGACCATTTATCTTTACTGCGTTCCTACATATTATACCTTTTATCCGTCATGTAATTGGACTGCTTTATTTCACTTGCCTTTTACTGATTCGAAAACAGTCACTAAAAGTAAAAACTTTACAAATGAAAATACTACTACCGTGTTTTGTTTTAAAAACCTTTATTGTGAAAATGTCAGTATACAAATACGGGCCTATAACCACGTGGGCCGGCCACGGAGCAAACTGAAATCGTATATGATGAGGAGACATTTACACTGTAGAAGAACGTAACGAGCGGGCCATTAGGTGACAAGAACAAAGGTGTCTAACAGTTGCGGAATCGGTGGACGTACATTTTGTAATTAAAATACGACAGGGCCACTTACAATAACATTTTCTAGATATACATTTGCGGGCAAAGAGTTACGAGTCCCATTTATACCGGCGCCATTTTGGGCGAGGCCGGGCAGGTCCAAGATATAGTCAAAATGTCTCCACCAACCATCGGCCAGACCAGAACCCCTTTCGGCCCTTTATGCTACAAGATGGTGTCTTCCATTCAGAAAATATTGGTGGCAGCATTTTGAAAGGAAACAGAAACAGCCGTTCTCCTAGTGAGTTTCACATTGTTACATTTAGGAAGAATGTTGAAGAGTAGTATGTGGAAAATCTGAAGCCATTTTTCTACAAACTCTCAATCAGACTTGGATGGAAAAAAAAAACCTGAAGAATGTACAAACTGAAAACCAATTTTTGTCTGTATAGCACCAACAGTAACGCTTGAGTCAGCTTTGTGTCAAGCCGCCATTTTCATTCAATCAATAGCGTCCCCCTGCACACATTCAGGGACCTGGTCGTGTCTTCAGATGAAACGCATTGTAGGAAAAGAAGCAGAAAGGAAAAGGAAAAAAGTTCCGCCGGATCTAGTGAAGCTGCAGCAGGTGCAAATAAGCTTCAGACAGTCTTACAAGCACTGCTCAGAACTCTCAACTGAGGCACTCAACATCCAGGACTTGCCATTCGGATCTTGGCGCCTTGTATTTTTGTTTTGTTTTTGATGGAGGGGAAACAACAAAAAACAGACATTGAAAAAGGCTCAACAGTGCAGGGCGCCTTGTGCTGGTTCCGACCTATTCACACATCGGTCCGCTACTGACATCACCTCATAAACCAACGGGGCACCCCACGCCGACTTTCGGCGCAGCATTGTAGGATGGCCACACCAGTGCGGCAATTTGCTGGACACCACCTCGGTGCCATCCAGATCTCGGCGCGTTCATTCAATCAATAGCGTCCCCCTGCACACATTCAGGGACCTGGTCGTGTCTTCAGAAGAAACGCATTGTAGGAAAAGAAGCAGAAAGGAAAAGGCAAAAAGTTCCGCCGGACCTAGTGAAGCTGCAGCAGGTGCAAATAAGCTTCAGACAGTCCTACAAGCACTGCTCAGAAATCTCAACTGAGGCACTCAACATCCAGGACTTGCCATTCGGATCTTGGCGCCTTGTGCTGGTTCCGACCTATTCACACATCAGTCCACTACTGACATCACCTCATAAGCCAACGGGGCACCCCACGCCGACTTCCGGCGCAGCATTGTAGGATGGCCACACCAGTGCAGCCACTTGCTGGACACCACCTCGGTGCCATCCGGATCTCAGCGCGTTCGAGTCACTGTGCCGGAAGAGTGACCGGAACTCAGCTGGACACGCCGTCTTTCGGCGCAGCATTGTAGGATGGCCACACCAGTACGGCAATTTGCTGGACACCACCTCGGCGCCATCCGGATCTCGGCGCGTTCGAGTCACTGTACCGCAACAGTGACCGCAATTCAGCTGGACACGCCGTCTTTCGGCGCAGCATTGTAGGATGGCCACACCAGTGCGGCAATTTGCTGGACACCACCTCGGTGCCATCCGGATCTCGGCGCGTTGTGCTGCCTTCGGCCTATTCGCACATCGGTCCGCTACTGACGCCGCCTCACGTGCCAACGGATTTTCTACGCTTTTTGTAGCCCTATGTCGCATAACAGGTCATGTGACTTGTTTATAAAACTTTTCATTGGTTCATTTTACTTTTGGTTTCCTAAAGATGGAAGGCTTGGTCATATGACCTAAAAATAACACTTTTCATTGGTTTAGAACATTTTTTTTTCCCAAACGATGAAAGCCCCACCTTGTTTCTGGATCATTCAGACTGAAGCTGGCGTCAGCATGAGAGCACCACCATCTCGTGGCTCCGTCGTGGTCATTCCGCGAGCAATCATGGCAGCCGCTCCCCACCGGAAGTCTGCGGGAGTCGGGGGCCCCCAAGACTTTTATACAATCTTCACGGCTGAGGGGACGCTTTTCGAGAATGGAGCCCAAGCCCTAGCAGGCAAGCGTCCGAGTTCCAAAGTGTCCCAGGGCCATTTCAGTGGACCAGGCCCAAAACCGAGGAGCCGTCCGCCATTTTAAGAGCCATGTGGCAGCCGCCTATCGCTGCACTGCAAGAGTGGGAGCAACTCAACAACATGGTGAGCGAGACGCTGTGGCCGCAAGAGCGAGCGCAACTCAGCTAGATGGCCGCCACCTGGGGAGGCCCGTTCACGCCGGCTCCCCCACGCCCCCCCCCCGGGCCGCCGCACGCCAATTTTCGGAGCAGCATTGTAGGATACCAAAACCAGTGCGGCAGTTTACTGGACATCACCTGGGTGCCTGTCGTACATGTTGTGTCAGCCATGTGACACTGGACACAGACCGCTACTGACGAGGCCTCCCCCCGCACCACCCGGGACGCCCCACGCTGTTTTTCTGTGCTGCATTGTAGGATCCCTAAACCAGTGCGGCACCCAGGCGACATCACCTGGGTGCCGTCCAGAACTCTGCACGTTGTGCTGCCTTGGGACTATTCGCACAACAGACCGCTACTGACGAGGCCTCCCCCCGCCCCACCCGGGACGCCCCACGCCAATTTTCGGAGCAGCATTGTAGGATCCCTAAACCAGTGCGGCACCCAGGCGACATCACCTGGGTGCCGTCCAGAACTCTGCACGTTGTGCTGCCTTGGGACTATTCGCACAAAAGATAGCTTCTAACCATTGTTGCTTTTTGTGTTGAGAAATGTTTAAATGTTTTTAGTTTTTGTTCCGTTTGTTAAAGTTAGTAGTTAATAAAGTTTTATAACCTTACTTTGTTGGAGTGTTATCTATTTTTTTAAAAACGGGTGAATGGGGCCTTGATTCGGGTTATTGTCATGTGTGGGCTTTGGAAGTGTGCTGCTGCAGGATCGGACATTTCAAACTCAAATGCACGTTCTTTTTCTTACCTTTCCGAAGCATGGAGCGCAATAGCAGGCAGAGAAAGGGTGATGCACGTGTTGAACACTACCTGACCTGGCAAGTTGCTGGCAGTGCCCCCCCGCCCGCTCCTGAAAGAGGGCACACACACACCGCCGCCCCGAGTACTTCACAAATCTTTAAAAGACCATGCGCTTGTTCATGAGGCTTAAATGGTTTATCACCTCTTCTAGAACCCCTACATCGACCCTCTGACGTTTCATGGAAAAATTACCATGTAACACAATACCAAGCCCTGTCAGCTGAAACCCCCAAGGAATCGTGGGGCATATTATCAAGGGGGTTTATCTCCGCTTTTTTGGCTTTAAAAACCATGAAAGCGGAGATAAAATTATTTCCCTATTATCAAGCTGTCGCTAACACCAGTTAGTGACAGCTAAAAGGAGATAGCGACCATCTTGGGCCCCGCTTTGCATGTCAGTGATACTTATCACTAATGACATGCAAAGTGGCGTGCCAAGATGTTAGCGACTGGAAACAGTCCCTAACATCGCTACCTTCTATTACCAACTTTTGGAGATATTCGCGCTAAGCGCGAATATCTCCAAAATCTAACACCTGCCCTGAGCAGTTCTTAGCCATGTTATCCAATGGGAGGTGGATAACATGGCTAAGAGCATTAGGTCGATAATACATGAATATCGCTGACTTTTCTGCGATAATAGCAAGGTTTATCTGCGATAAAAATCGCCGATGTGCGGCGATAATTTTTGTCTCTAAACAAGTTATAGACAAAAATTATCGCTAGTTGTTCGTAATATGCCCCCGGGTTTTTGCTTGCAGAAATCGGGAGGCGGGAGACTAGCACTGAAATCAGTACTCACACGCCTGAATCAGGAGGATTGGCATGTCTGAATTCTCTACAGCTGGGGCCATAAACTACATCCGCAGGGTTAGGTGATAGCCTGGAACCAGCCTGGCATCTAAAATGGCTGCCGTGCACGACAAAATTGTGGCATTCGAAAAAAGGCAAGATGGCGCAGCCGCTGGAAGAGATATATCAACATATATCAGCCTCCTCAGCCACCCTCAGGAAACATAGGGGATTAGGATATGTCTCCCGCACCCCCTTATACCTAGTACTTTAATTAACGAAGCACAAAATGGCGAATTCCCGTTTCGCTACCAGTTTGCGGCCCAGTTCGCGGCCCGTGAAGCGCTTCTACCGTGAAAAATCATTTTTTTTTTATTTTTCCCACGGGACCCTTTAATAACCCCAACAACATTCCTAGGGGGTCAAGAGGGGGATACCTTGCCCCCTTTCATTAAATTCCCCCTTAGTTTTTCACCTTTTCTTCTCTCTCGATCCTACCGAGAGACAAGATGGCGGCCGCTCCGGACTGTCACGCAGCAAAAAAAAAAAAAAAGCTCACGCACAGCCGCTGGAAGAGATGTATCAACATATATCAGCCTCCTCACCCACCCTCAGGAAACATAGGGGATTAGGATACGTCTCCCGCACCCACTTATAACTAGTAATTTAATTTACGAAGCACAAAATGGCGAATTCCCGTTTCGCTACCAGTTCGCGGCCGCGCTTCTACCGTGAAAAATCATTTTTTTTTTATTTTCCCCACGGGACCCTTTAATAACCCCAACAACATTCCTAGGGGGTCAAGAGGGGGATACCTTGCCCCCTTTCATTAAATTCCCCCTTCGTTTTCCACCTCTTCTTCTCTCTCGATCCTACCGAGAGACAAGATGGCGTCCGCTCCGGACTGTTTAGAATGTTGACAGACACCGGAGAGCCAATCAGCTTTCTGCGCGCAAAGTTCCGATAAGCGAAAAGTAAGCGGACCGGATCGCTGCCCAGAGCGCTGTTACAGATATATATCTTGGTTTGAACGTTAATTTCTCAAAAACTACTGGAGCACATATATTGAGACCTAGCAAAGGCACATCGGGCTAACAGTCCCTACAATTTTGCCAAGTTTCGTGCAAATCCATTCAGCCGTTCGAGCTAAAAGTGAGTCCAACCGCCCTATGGAAAAATGAATGGGAAAAACGCATTTTGGGACCCCCCTTTTTTCTCGGCCCCCCCTTGACGAAACCCCACCAAATTTTCAGGGGCTGCTCAGAAACAAAATGTGCCATTTTCCTGAAAATTTCAGCCGATTCCGTCCACAAACACCAAAGTTATTAGACATAGAATTTTCAGAAATCCCATAGGGAAAAAATCCTAACTATATATACCTACTGGCTATCGCCAGTAGGTAATATATATATATATATATATATATATATATATATATATATATATATATATATATATATATATATATATATATATATATATATATATATATATATATATATATATATATATATATATATATATATATATATATATACATGGGAAAGGGGACATTTTAGGGTTTAGGGGTGGTTGTTTACTGTTTTTTTGGGTGCCATGTGTGATTTTAGGGTTTAGGGGGTGGTTGTAAGTTTTTGGGTGGCAAGGGTATTTTTATTGTTTAGGGTGTGTGGCAAAGGCATTTGCGTTATAACAGCTTAGAGGTAAAGGTAATGCATGGTAACAACCACATTGTCATTGCTGTTTTTGGATCATGATTTTTCTTTTAAAATCCCCTAGTTAAATCATATTTGGAACACTGCGAGCAGTTTAGGAACGCCTGAGTTGTTTTCATCCACACATTTATTGAATAAAAGAGAGGTCAGCTTGGCCAAGATGAAGCACAGTCACAGGTGATGCAGAAGACTGGAAGGATGATGAGACCAGGAGCAGCAGGAGTCTTCCTTAATGCAGTCTCAGTTCCAGGTGAAGTCCAACGAAGTCCACGGTGCCCAGACAGTTGACGTTGAAGTGGTTTCGGATTTGAATCTTGTCTCACAAAGAATCTGAAGAGCCACCCACAGGTAAGCCCTTAAATGCACCAGGGAAAGGGTTAGGACGATTCAGGGATCCCTTCCAGAGGAGGGCTGGACAGAGGGGAGGATACTCCAATTTCCTTTGTCATTTTCATACCAGACCAGGAGCAAATGGCTCCGCTCCCTGAACTGGTTCAAACTGGAGTATGCAAGGAGTGTACCAAATATAGCCTTCAAAGCAGTATAGTGGTGCTAGCAAGTGCCCCCACCTCAGCCCAATACACTAGCCCTGTCTGGGAGGTGGTCACATCTCCCTGTGACAGGAAACCTATTATTCTACCTTCCCCTACTGGAGCTCAGCTCAGCAGCAAGAGAGCAGAATCATGTCTGTGGTTAGCAGCAGGACTAGCTTGCTGCTACACCTCAAAAGGCTGGTACTGGGAATACAGAGTGGTACCCTAGGGTAGCCCTTCAGTACATGAGATCCTACATCCAATACTGGAATAGGTGTTGGGGTAGGATTCCAACATGTTTGATACCAAACATGACCGGTTTTGGTGCAGCCAGTATATAGTTAGACATCTCATATTTGACTTGATGTCCACGATATGTATTAGATGAAGTCTGGCGAGAAGTGTGGAGAAGTGTGGCTCAATGATTAGAGCGGCAGACCCTGATGCAGAGGTCTAGCCCGGGACCAGGGTTCAATTCCCCGCCTCGGTGGGTCATGGGCTCAAAAATTCCACGGACCTGATAATTCTCACCTCGGTGTCTATTCCAATCATGGAGTCCCACTCTGCAACTCTGGGCAATAGCTTGCTTAATCTCCACAACGGCCCCCACAATGCTAAGGATGCCTGGCCTCTACCTTGGGGGTGCCCAGGAGTGGACGCCTCACAGGGAAAAAGCCAGGATGGGTTCCACAGCGGTATTCGTACAAGCGCCTTGAGACCCTTGCGGGTGAGTAGTGCACTATACAAGTATCAATTTACATTTATCAATTTACATTTTAGATGACTGAAAGCACTTTCAAAACCTGGAGAATCGACTCTGTGGTTTGTAGGGGGTGTCCTGCTCATGCAGGGCACCCTCACACACATAACCTAGCACCCAGCCACCAGGATTAAAAGGCCTGCTTTAGGGGAGACTTATAGGTTTTAAGCGCCATGACCTCAGATATAAGGAAACTTATATCTGTTGTAAGTGGTGCTAATATGAACTTTCACAGGCAGAAATGGCAGGCCTGTAGTCACCATTTGAGAGGTCCCTCATAGGTGGCACAATACATGCAGCAGCCCATGGGAGACCCCTGGTATACCCATGCCCTGGGTACCTCAGTACCATGTAATAGGGACTTACTAGAGTACATCAGTAGCCAATTGTGGAGGTATCAAAGTCCTTACCATTAAACATTTATGGAGGAAGCACAGTGGCTGGGGTCCTGATCAGCAGGATCCCAGTCAGACTAGTCTTAAACAGAATAACACATGGGGCAACCATGAAAGCAGATCCTACTTTCCTACACATATGTTAAGATTATGTTGAAAATATGTATATAAAACAATTTAGGACATGTTAAAAAATGTTATTCAATGTAAAAAAAAGTAAAAAATGTACAGCATACAATACTATTCAAATATAATTTACATTTGTTATTTAGTGATAAACAATCATTAAAAAGGTTTAATTTATTTAACTACACATAAATGTTTATTTTCAAGTTGAACTATATATGTTTATTAATGTAAGATGATACATTAAACATAACTAAAATGAGAAAATTATGTTATATGTCTTTATTCTATAAAAAATGTAAAAAAAATATTATTGATTACAATTATACAACGATTTTTTATTACATTTCTAAACACCAATAATAATATTAATAATAATAAATACAACTTGTATAGTGCACAGGTACCTCAGCTGAGGTGTGGGGGGGTCAAGCGGGTCAATTAAAACTGGTTGAAAAGTCTGGCTTTTAAAGCTTTCCTAAAAGCCTTTTCTGAATACAACATGCGGAGGTGGACAGGCAAAGCTTTCCAAAGTTTTGCTTTTTTTACAGCGAATCTGCCACCTTTCCTGGCTTTGAGAAAGCCTGGAACCCGGGGAAGTCACAGGTGGTTGGATCTCAGGGCCTGATCCTGATGGTATAATTGCAATCTATGCCTGAGATAATCCAGACCCTTGTCTCTGATGGCTCTGTAGGCCAGAGTGAGTGACCTAAACTCAATCCTCCTGCTAACAGGAAGCCAATGGAGTTGCCTTAAGAGAGGAGATGTGATGGCGAAGCAGCACCTGCCGGATCAGCCTGGCTGCAGCATTCTGAATTATTTGCAGCCTGCAGACTAGATATGCTGGCAGCCACAGATAAAGACTATTGGCATAGTCCAGCTGAGAGCTCACCAGGGCATGGTTAGTTTAGTTAGTCTTCCTGCAGTCGTCCGGAAGGAAATCTAAGAATTTCTTGATAGCTCTTAACTTCCAGAAGCACGTGGAAGAGACATGGTGCACCTGCGTCTTGAAAGAGAGGTCTTTATCCAATTATATAACCAATTAAATAATACAAACTGTTTCTGCTACATACAAGTAAAATTAAAACAAAGGATTTAAGACTAATATAATAAAATAAAATAATCACACTTCAACATAAACCATTTTTCGGTTGAGCATTCAAGACCTCTTGTATATACTTTAGTATATACTCATATGTGTATTTACTTTGTGGGCCCTGGAGATTAGCCCTAGGACTTGTCTGCTTCTGCTAGCGACTTTTCTCCTGTCTCTATTTAACTGATTTGATGGAAAACAACCAGTAGAGGTCAGTAAAATACCAGAATTGATTTCTGTTGAGGGACTTTTTTTGTAAAAAAATTTCTGGCAACTGCCTCTATTTAACTTTCTTGATAGAAAATGACCAGCAGAGGTCAGTAAAATACCAGAATCACTTTAGCATCCTCTAGATTCCAGTCCATAGAAATTGACTCCCACGAGCACCTGTAGATAATAATATATTTTTTTAAATCTTGTATTTTCAGTGATATGACCACTAAGGCCCTGATTTTATGTTAAAAACAGAACTTTGGACTATACCATTTTCAGCTGAAAGGCAATATTTCTCTCCATGTGTTCCCATACCTGGCGTGTCACGCAATTTGGGGCTTGCTTTCCCTCCATGTTAAAGAACAGTAGACGTTTCAGCACCCAGGCTAATGTGCTGCATAGCTAAATACATATAAGGTCTTAAAAGGGAGACCGATTGCATTGCAAACGTTTGTTAAGAAAGTGTTGGACACTAAATGGGTGACATTTACTATTCCCACTCCAATCAAAACCAACTTGGGGAAGGTGTTAAACACTAAAAGGGTGTCAATTACTATTCCCACTCCAACCTACACCAATTTGGGGAAGGTGCTGCGCATGAAAAGGGTAGCATGTACTATTCCCACTCCAATTTATACCAATTTGATAATGGTGCGAAAAATACTATTCCTACTGCAATGTATTCCAAATTGGGGAAGGACAATAAAGAGGTAGCATGCACAATTCCTACCCCAACCTAAACTAATTAGTGGAAAGTGTTGCACACTACAGGGGTGACATTTACTATTCTCAATCCGATGCATTAATATTAGGGGAGGTGTTGGACACTAAAGGGGTGACATTTACTAGACCCACTCCAATGTAAACCAACTTGTAAAAGGTGTTGGACATTAAAGGAGTGACAGTTACTATCCCCAAACCAATCTAAACCAATTTGGGGAAGGTGTTGGACACTAAAGTGGTGCCATTTACTATTCCCACTGCAATCTAAACATTCAGGAGGAAGGTGTTTGACACTAAAGCAGTTACATTGACTATCCCATTTAAGCCTATGTGGATACTAAACAGATGAAATGTACTATTTCCAATGAAATCAAAAATATTTTATACAAGGTAATACAAACTAAACATTTTATATTCACAATCAATACTCCATACTCATTCACACCTTTTTATGTATAAAATAAACTAAATTTTAACCCAAAAACACTCTAACCCAAACTACAAATCTATGTATTTATCTTTAAATATTAGCATTTCATACAAAATATTTGTATTACTTTTAATAAATATTTTTTAAATATTTACTACAATTTCTAAACTTTAAACCATAAAATAAAAAATAAAATCATAAACCCGAATTTTCAATCATAAACTAAAAAATATATAAAACCAAATTGAACTTTTTAAAATATATTTTATTTGTATTATGAAAACGTATTTTTCACAAAAATGATAAAATGTAAAACGCGTATATAAAAAATATCTAATTTTCACATTTAATTTTTATATCTAAATTAATATTTATAAGTTATAATTCATTAAAATTCTTAATACAACAAAATACATTAACCATTTTATCATATTAATTTGTATGCCATTAAAAAACTAACATAACATTCACTTTAAAATATACACTTTTTAAATATCTTTCCACTTCTATCCCCTAAGACCCAATATCCCGTTACAAAAAAATGGATACATATTATTTTTATACTAACCAAAAATACAAATTTCATACATTTCATAACAAATGAATTACCTTACTTAAAACACAAACGATTTTTTAAGTAAACATATAGATTCAAACACACTACAATTAATTACTTATTAATCAACACTTACATATCATATTACATGCAACTATATTTTCTAAATCTATTTGTTACAATGATATTAAAACAATATTTTTATCTTCAATATTCCTGCTGACTATATTTTGGACATCACAATATGTTTGTATCATAATATTTAATGATGATATTTTGTCCAAACACCAATTGGGATATTACATGAGTTATGTCACATCTTGTTCTGAATAGTCTTCCCCTTCCCTATTTGCAAATCATACCTCCAACATGTTAGCAAGGCATACTCTTCTTTAGCTTCACCATTACCCTTCTAAATAATCTTTTCCAAGTAACGTTTCCCCTAGATAGCAGTATCCATGCCTCATTGGTAAGCCTATGTGTTGAGCATTGCTCTTGCATACAGCTGTGTATTGTTTACTGTTGCAGTTAACTCCAAGGGTGCATGAGTGCCAAATGGTGGCCTCCTAGTGATCTAATATGGGCAGATGGTGAAATATTTGCACCATGCAGCATGCCTACCCAGACAACCCCTGCATTGCTACATACACACTGTTGCTCATCCCTCCTACTTCCTTAAACATTAACAGATGCACTTGGCCTTATATATGAATTCCATTCATGTGCACTGAGCCATTATGCAAAGGCCCTGTTACTGGAGCTGTGTGTGTAGATATCTGTGTACCTACTTGTCTGCTCTTGTAGGCCTCGATTATCCAATCTTCAACTGAATCCACTGATTCCCTCAATTTCTGAGATGTCAAGCGTCCAAAGAAGTTTCTGCTTCACCTTCAAGGGCTTGATTTTAAGGGTGGGGGAAGTTGGCGGAGTACCACTATGCGGAATCTGCAGTTGAACCAAAACTTCGCTCCATAACTCCGTTCCATCGCATCCCAATTAATAAAACAGAAACCTCACATACCTTTGGTAAAACAACAAATAACTCTATGTTTACATGCTAAAATGCATATAATCATCTCACAAAAGTGAAAATTAAAATATAGCATGCACTGAGAAAGGTGATGACTTTGGGGTTCTCCCTTAACCTAGGGAGAGAACCTAGCAGATGCCTTGAACACAAAGAGCACATCATGTTGAATGATTCGGTGGTGGTCCCATCCTCCTAGGACCACCCCAAGCACAGGTATGGGCAGAAATATAATCCCCACCAAAGGCCCTGCAACGCATTACGGGATGAGATCCTAGAGTGCAGTGAATATTATAGTGTCCAATATCAAAACATTCCTCAAGAGGCAGCGCTCTCCTGGCTCAGCTGAGAACTAATATTCACTGCACTCTAGAATCTCGCCCCATAATGCTTTTCTGGGCCTTTGGTTGGCATTGTATTTTTGCCCACATCTTTGCTTGGGGTGGTCAAAGCTCACTTTTGTGAATTGGTTATATGCTTTTTTGCCTGCTTTTTAGCACATAAAGGTAAAGTTGTTTTATCAAAGGGATGTGGGTTCAGTAGTTAACTCCGCTACATGGTGGAGTCAGAGTTTTTGCCTGAATTCTGTGTTTCAATGTAATGCGTAGTTAGCAAATCTCCGCAACCTCCGCTAGGGGAGTGGAGTTCATTTCCCACAGTTACTGGATTTACTTCTGCCTTGGGGATCAGCTACATATAGCCCAGGTATCCCACCTCTGATATGCTATGCTGTCCGAATGTTCTGCACCATCCTTTTCAGTTTGATGGACCCTTTGTTGCTAACTCTCAGATACCAAGTATTCGAAGGCTCAGCACTTAAATTTAAATAGTGGTCTTAAATGAGGTTTGAGAATTATGGATGATGAGTGTTGGCTAACCTGGCATTTTGTAGAAAACATATTATAGAGATGTTATTGATTGAACAATGCTGGTAGGTGTGAGTGCATTCTATTACCATTGTTCTAGTAATATTTTCTTACCCACCCATTTCTTATTTGTGTCTTTTGTATCTTATAGTCTTTGATTGGGCTGATTAACAATATGATGAAGGTTATTATGACGTTCCTTAACTGAAGGTACCAACACTGCGTTGCTACACCTATGAAACAGTAGAATGTGGATATGCTTGCTGCAGAGTGCATTGTGTCATTGGAAGTGAATTTAGCAAGCCCCATGGTTTCCAACCAAACATCAGTGACCGTGATAACAAGCACCACAAACATTGTCTTAGGGACTGGTCAACTGACACGGTTTGTCCATTATACTGTCAATATGCTGAGGATTAGCTAGGGTCAACAGTCAAGGATGTGCACAGTGCTTTCAAGAACCAGGATATAAATTGTGGACTACAATCAAAGAAACGCCTTTATTGCAGTCCGTGTAAACAAACAAACTATTGTATGAAGTTTGATGTCAGTTCTTAAGCACATGGCAGTTTCATTAGAGCTACAAGTTATGCCATTTTAGGTAAGATATCCACAACTGTCAATAAAGATGTGTAGTACACGTTGGAGGAAGGACTGTATTGTAAATGCTTAGTGTATGTCATGGTTCCAGGAGCATGGGTAGGGGCTGAAAACGCCATACTGACATGAATGGGTGATTTTTGTTATGAATACATGTCCCACAGCTCTGAGCAAAGTCATTTACATCCTTGAATTGTTAATCACACCGAAACTAGTATATACAAGACTGTATAGTTTTCTGTAACCTCATATGGATGGCACACAAATATATAGCCTGTTCCTGATGCAAGCCAACACAAACACTGTGTGTGGAACCTTGTAGCTGTTCAGTAGGATCCAATTTTTTAAGAGCAATACTGACAGTGCCATGAAAGTTTTAAAAGTCTACCGACTCTATCAGGAATCCCCCCTGCAGAATACTAAGTGAATCTGTCAAATCACTGAAGAATACCATCTATCTGAGCAGGTGTTGGATTATGATTCTTGCAGATCACAAGCATTGTAGGTTCTTGTGAGCACACTCCACAGTAGAAGTAAATAAATTACATTTCTCAAGTTAAGTATTGACTTTGTTGATTCTGAGACAATGCAACACGTCCGACATCTGTTAAATGTGTTATTCCTCTGTGAATTTATGAGGAGGTCATCTATATGAACAACAATGCATATGTGAAGAAAATCTTGAAGCACCTCAACTACAAAAATATGGGATTTCCGTGGGCATTACAGAGCTTGAAATGCTTAGTACAGTATTCTTATGCACTGTATGCACTTTGAAATGCATTTTTTCCACTCATTGTCCCCCGGCATTCTGGGTCTCCTGGACTCAGTGTAAGAACACCCTTGAGCTTATCTTATTGCCCATCTTAATGCAGGGATAGTATCTTCTCTCCAGGTCAGATGGTTTTAGTAACCAACCTGTTAAAGACTGTCAGGTAAGTAGGGTCTTTATTCCCTTGCTTTATGTTGAGCTGTCCATTATCAATTGCCTGCAGATGCGTGTCTGGGGCAGTGGCAGGGTGGCGGTCCGCCCTGGGAAGCACGACTTTTGAGGGCGGCAACGTTCGCCCCCTGCTCTTACCTGCGGCTGTCTCAGTAATCCCCAGCACCCCCGCTCTTCAGACGACCGCCCATAGTGGCAAACTCAAGGGCTGCCACGGGTGGCTATAGGCCTAGCTATGCCACTGGCCTGGGGAACAACTTTTTCAGGGTTTCTTTGAATGCTGTGAGATTATAATAAAATTGGGTCATCGGTTCAGGAGCAGGATTGATCACACTGCTATATTTCCTCCTAATAAGGATAAAAGACACACACTATTCTATTATGGTTTATTTCGGAATTTGTATCATTTACAAAATGAAACAATTTGTCATTTTATATTTATGTTTTTAAAACAATTTGCTATGTTTATGTTATACACATGCTTATTATTGTTTTGTTAATATTAATAATAATAATTGTCAAGTCATTTATTTATATTGCTTAAATAATATTTTATTTTCAAGTATTTATTTCTATTTTTATTTATTTTATTTTTAAAATGCTATATTTACTTTAGATTTTTTAATTGTATTATTAATTACAACTTTAATATCTAAGTAAAAAAGGTATATATATGTAATTTATATGTATATTTATGTCTATATATATATATATGTATGTGTCTATATATATCTAAAAATATCTATATATATATGTCATGGGAAGAGGGGCTCACACTCATGACGATGGATGTGAGTTCCCTCTATACTATAATAGACCATAAACAAGGTATCTCAGCATGCCTGCACTTCATGCAGGCGAGAGATATAGCATACTTGGGACACATGCTTGTAGAGATGATGAGGATATGTCTGAATAACAACATCTTCATGTTTAACAGTGATCTCTACAAGCAGGTGCGTGGAAAGGTGATGGGTTCCAGCTTTGAGCCAAGTCTGGCGAATCATTTTCTTGGAAAGTGGGAGGAAGAGATTCGTCAAGACATAAATTTCAGTGCAGAATTCAACAAGGTTAGAACATGGATCCGCTACATAGATGACTTGTTTGTAGTTTGGAGCGGGTCCGAATCAGAAGCCAGAAACTTTGTAGATAAACTGAACATGAATCCTTACAACATCAAACTTACATTGAATACCAGTACCACGAGTATAGAGTTTCTAGACACTCAGGTCATGGTACAGGATGGCCAACTAACAAACAAACTGCATAGAAAAGAAACGGCGGGCAATAGTCTTTTACACGCCCATAGTGCCCACCCGGACAGCCTCAAGTGGAGCATCCCCTTTGGGGAGCTACTCAGGGCAAAGTGTAATTGTAGTAAAGACAGTCTCTATGAGACTGAAAAGACTAATATGCTCAAAAGGTTTTGTGAACGTGGGTACCCCGAATGGGTTTTGACGAAAGCTGTCAACAAAATAAGTGGAAGACCCAGAGAAAGCATTCTTATCAAAATAACTGAAACTGACCCAGTCACCAGAGTCATTACTACGTTCAATGAGGATTCCCAAAAAGTAGGCAAAGTGCTAGCAGACAATTGGAATTTACTCAAAGTTGACAACATTATCGGCCCTAAAATTGGCGAAAGACCATCAATAACGTACCGTAGGGGTAAAAGCCTGAGGGCCATTCTGGTGAAAGGAGATATCAGTCCGAGAGGCAGCCACAGTGCTCATCACCTTAAAGGGTTTTACCCATGTGGTCACTGCCGTGCGTGTAGATCTAGCACGATGGTTAAAGAGGTAGAGTTACCTGGCGAAGGCAGAAACTACAATATAGGACAATTTTTGACATGCAGTACCAACTTTGCTGTCTATGTTCTGGAATGCCCGTGCCATTTGAAATATGTGGGGAGCACTGTGTGCATGGTAAAAAACCGGGTACAGGAACACCTCCGGGCCATTACCAATGTTGATGCCAATTATGCCATAGCGCGCCATTTCCAAATTAAACACCAGTCCAACAATGCCTTACTTAAATATTATGCCATTGAAAAGGTGAATATAATCAGTAGAGGGGGCAACAGAACACTAGCCTTGAGAAAAAGAGAATCCAAATGGATAATGGAGCTCGAGACCAGATACCCGGGTGGGCATAATTTGGACGAGGAACTAGCCACACACCTCCATGAGAATTAAAATGCAAAAAAATTCAATTATGATCGGGGAAGATGGCGGCCGAGTAGGAAGCTTGGTCAGTGAGCTCCTCGATCAAGGGACCTGGAGAACACGATGCACGGCATAATCAGCGCTATCACGCCATAGAGGGTTTCATGGAGGTTTCCAGAGAGGGCAGAGGAGCGGTCTGAGATTGCGAATCCAGCTACGGAGGTACGGAGTGTGAGCATGACCAGACTATAGCGGAGCAAAGACCCCCTGTAGAGAACCCCCCTGCAAAATTTCCGATGATCTGAGTGAGAAAAACTGACTAGCGAGAGGAAACAGGGATGATCGGTTACCTGTTCTGTGAAGGATTGTCGGCGCAGGGGAGGTCCAACGAGCAAGGTGTGCAGGCTTTGGGAGAAACATCGGACCGCAGCGCGAGCTTCCCCGGAGTTTGGGCAGAGGCTGGAAAGGCGAGAGCGGCCCACAGAAGGGCATTCGGAAGGCTCGGCTTCCTGTTCCAGGGCATTGGCGGCGGCGGCAGCGGCGGCTGTGGAGGTGAGCGGGGTCAGATTTCAGTTTGCTATGGGACCCGTGGAAAAGCTCTTTGGGAGGTTGTGACTAGCAAAGGAAGCCAAGGCAAGAGAGAGGGGCGCTTCTGTGAGCTAGAAGTCAGAGACTCAGTGAAATCAGAAATAAACACAGATTGGCTAAAAAAAGAGGAAAATATCTTAATTGGGCAATACATGAGTGAGATATCGCCAGAGGAGGGGGGAAACACTGGAACAAGTAGGGAAGACAAAGACAAGGACGCAGACAGTTACCAGAAAAGCGAAGAATTACAAAAATCAGCCAGTCAGAGAGATACAGAGAAAAAAAAAGGCTCCGCGACTGTGGTCTCTAGTTATAGCCTCAGAAACAGGAATTTCCTCAAACAAGAACAGTACCCCAAGAATATTACTCCTAGAGAAGTTAATAGAAAGAAGGCAAAAAAACACCTCTTGAGCCCATAAAAAAATATAAGGATAAAGTGAAACTATCCGGAGACAAACCTGATTCAACTCCGAAAATAAAGATCACACCCTCACTGAGAATCTTCTTTAAAGTGCAGAAGCAGCAAACAAACCAGGTAAAAGACAATATAAATCGACCTGTAATATTAGCGGAAAAGCCTGAGCTAGCCTTATCACAGCAGAAAAAAGATCAACCCCTGCAAGCAGAACCTCTCATCAATCTACAGAGCAAAAGTCATAATATTCTTTCAAAAACAATAATTAAAGTCGGACTAGAAAACAAAGGAGTTGACAAACCTAGATCTTACCCTTCTCCTCAAGATATGGCTGAAGTAGCCACAACAACAGCCACAACAGTCACAACAGAAGAAACAGAAGTTACTAAAAAGGCCCAGAACAGTAACAACGAAGAGATGGAACTAAGCAAGGAGAAAGATACTGTTGAGACGCAGAAAAAACAAGAAACCGAGAAGGCTGGAAAATCAGGTTCTAAAAGCTCTAAAAATCAGACAGATGAGTTTCTGGAGAAAATATGGACCGAAATGAGAGGCAAATTCGCCATATCTGAAGCAAAGCAAAATAAGATTCAAGAAGTGTGCGAAAAGTTGGATTGTAAACTAAATGCTTTAGGAGAGAAAGTCACAGCTATGGAAGGGGAAGTGAGTGGATTGAACAGTAGGGTGGAAAGTAACAGGAAAGAACTATACTCACTGAGACGGGAGGGAAAATATATGAGTGAGAAATTGGAATCTCTCGAAAATCAAGCAAGGAAAAATAATATAAGAATTTTAAATGTTCCAGAAAATCAAGAAGGTACTGATATTAAGAAATTTATTGTAGGACTTCTAGTGGAACACTTTCCATGGAGAGACGCTGGGACGCTGGAAGAAGACATACAGAGAGTCCACAGAGACCCGTTTGGAAAGGCCAAAGATAGAAAAACACCCAGGAAAATCCTTATAAACTTCAAGACTTATACACTAAAAGAGAAGATCCTTAGCAAGGCCTTGAAAAAGGGAAATGTTAGTAAAGACTCTTGGTCTTTCAGAATTAGATCTGATATGTCCAAAGCATCTCAGGACAGACAATGGGAGTTGGGAAAACTCATGCCAGAATTACAATCTCTAGGGGCCACAGTACAAATGAGGTTTCCTCCCTCTTTACGAATTATGTGGCGCAACAAAATGAGGAACATCAAAGACCCTGAAGAAGCATAAAACCTGCTCAGTCTAATGAAAGACACTGTCCAAATGGAAAACTCCACGATCTGAAATAGATTCAAAGACCGGGAAAAAAAAAAAAAAAAAAAATATTCGTAAACATCCGTGAAAAGGTGACGGCGCAAAGTAAATAACTCCAGGTCCAGTTCCGAGGAGCCAAAAAGGGGTTAAAATGGAAACCCCAAGAAAAGAAGAAGGAGGCTTCCCCAGGGAGGGTAAGAACAAAACACAAAATCAGAAAAGTAAAAAAACCCACAAGATAAAAAAATGGGTGGGGAGCAAAATGGGGGAAAAAAAACAAAAAAATAAATCCTCAATATTGAAAAAAAAATGGAAAAGAATGGAAAACCAACAATTCACTACCAAAGCTATTGAAACCGTCAAACTAAAGACAATAAAAATAAGCAAAAATAATGGGAGACACCAGTAGAAACATAAAAATACTAATCTGGAATGTTAATGGCATGAGAACGAAAAGTAGAAGAAACAAAATCCTAGAATATCTTAAAGCATCCGAAAGTGAAATTATTATTTTGCAGGAGACACACCTATTGAAAGAGGAATGGGATCAGATAATGAAATATCTAGGATGGGTGGATACGCATATTTGCACTAATCAAGGGTGCAATATCAAAGGTGTAGCCATTGTTCTAAAAAATCCTTAAATGCAATTATGGAATTTTCGGAAGTGGATAGTAAAGGAAGATGGGCACTAGCAAGAATAAAATTGGGAAACACAGTTTTTACAATAGCAGGTTATTATGGCCCTAACCTTGATGACCCTGAGCCCTTACAGAAATTGTATACACATTTGTTACTAGCTAACACTCCAGTAATCCTAGGAGGAGACTTTAATCTCATCTTAGACCCTAAAACTGATAGGTCTCCCCCAGGAAGAAATCTTAATCTACCTAATTTACCAAAAATGAGGGAGTGGATTGGTATTTATAAGAGAGACTTAGAGCTCATAGATATATGGAAAGAAAAAGGAGATAAGAGCCAACCCTTCACACTACTTAATAAAAAACTAGGACATAGATCTAGAATCGACTTTTTCTTAATAGATAGAAGCCTACTGGAAAATGTAACAAACCTAATCCACATTCAGGCCCACTTATCAGACCATTCCGCCGTACAGTTAACGTTACAGACTAAGGTAACCCAGACACAGAAAAGGTTTACGGTGGAAAGAGCCATGTTTTTAGATCAGGAAATTGTACAAGTACTTAAAGAAGAAACAGAAGCCTTTTTTGAAAATAATAAAACAGGAACATCAAAACAAATTGTATGGGACACGTATAAGGCCATACTAAGGGGCAAGCTACTTAGCCTTGGAACACACAAATCAAAGAAAGCGAAACAGGAAATAACAGATTTAGAAAAAATCATAAACACTCTAGACACCCAAATACTAATGGAAAGAGATCCGGACAAGAAAGAAAGCTTGCAAAAAGATAGACAAAGGCAGAAGGACTCCCTAAGTGATATTCTTGAAGAAAGAGTAAAAACTAAGTGGGAAGCAAGCAAACTTGCAAACCACGAATATGGTGAGGGATGCGGAAAATGGCTTGCATGGAAACTAAAGACTGACACAGTAAGAAATAAAGTAAAAACCTTAATAAAACAAGACCAAGCAAGCCTGACCTCAGCGGAAGAGGAAATAAGAAATGAATTTGCGACTTTCTTCTCGGAACTATATACTGAAGATGTCAACCCATCTGAGGAACAGATAGAGGAATATTTAAGAGACATGCCAGTATTAAAATTATCTGAGGAGGAGAAAAACAAACTAAATATGGAAATTTCAACAACCGAGGTTAAAAACATAATAAAAACCCTGAAAAAAGGAAAAGCCGCAGGTCCAGACGCACTGCCGAATGAGTTGTACCTGACTTTAATGGATATTTTAGTCCCACATATAACAGAGCTGGTAAATTTGTCCTTTATACAAAAGGAAAGGCTGCCGGACACATGGAATGACGCAGTGATAACAATTATTTTAAAGCCAGGAAAAGACCCCAAAAAATGTGAATCATACCGGCCGATATCTCTGCTCAATGCAGATTATAAAATATTTACTAAAATAATGGCAACAAGATTGGGAAAGCTTACACCTCAACTTATACACCCAGACCAAAAAGGTTTCACAAAAGGAAGACAATTACATGAACTAACACATGAACTCATGAGTGCTATAGACATAGCTACGTCAAAAAATACCCCTCACACAATACTAACGGTCGATGCCGCTAAGGCATTCGATAGAGTAAACTGGGCATTCCTGAATAGTATAATGATTAAAAATAACCTAGGGGACTCCTTCCTACACGCAGTAGGAGAAATTTACAAAAATCCTAGATCAAGAATTCTGGTTAATGGCAGCCTTACGAGTAATATCAAAATTGGCAGAGGCACTAGACAGGGATGCCCTCTCTCACCCCTGCTTTTTAACCTTTATATTGAACCCTTAGCAAACTAACTCAGAAGCTGTAAGGAAATAACTCCCTTTAAATACCAGGGTTGGGAGAAAAAGTTAGCACTTTACGCAGACGATCTGATGCTATTCACAGATAAATATGTAAAATCTAAACCAGCTATTGAAAAAATCATTAGTAATTTTGGTCAAGTTTCAGGATACTCAGTCAACCACACAAAAACAGAAATAATGACATGGAACACACACTTCAATAGCCCCAACATAAAGCAAGAGATAAAATACTTGGGTATCTTGGTAAATCAAAATTTAGATAAAATACCACAAAACAATTTAAACAGAGTAGCCCGAGAGGTGAGAAAATTGCTTAAAGTGTGGTCTAGCCTACCTTAAAGCTTTATAGGGAGGTCTAACATTATAAAAATGACTATACTCCCAAAATATACCTTTCTGTTCAACACTATCCCATTGGAATTTAAAAAAGTCGAATTAAAAAAACTGCAGGGAGAGCTAGCAAGTTTTATATGGGCCTCCAAGGGAATCAGAATATCGTGGAAAAAACTCAGAGGAAAAAAGAGACAGGAGGGATAGCAAGTCTGGATTTGATAGAATACTACAGGACTTTTCAATTTAAAAATATACGGGCTCTCCTAAGAATACACCAATATTACCCGGAATATCTGCAAGTGATGACAGAATCTGAGGACCACTTTCTCTTTAAATTTGGTCACCAAAAATACTTCAAGAAAATCAAGCTAAAAGTACTGAAGGAGGCAGTTAAACTTTGGATACAAATTAGAACGATTCTAAAAATCCCTTATTACAGTGCAATGGCACCGATATGGAAGTCTCCCGGAACTCCGGATTGTTTAAAAGATGCCATGGCCATTCCCTTAAAACAAAATAATATCAAATATTGGGGTCAACTCCTAAATGGGTCAACATTAATCTCATGGGAAGAAATGCATAAGATCTCCAATGGAACAATATTAAAATTCAAGTTTTACCAACTAAGCAGCTGGGCAAAAACAATACCAACACATGATAAAGATAACAAGACCTTAGAAAAAGAAATGATAAAAATCCTACCCATAAACAAGGAGGTAGCAAAATGGTATTGGACCCTTATAACGGAAGAAGACAAAACTTCCCAGATGGTAGACCAAATCTGGGGGAGAGATATGACTATAGAAGACCTAGCAAATATATGGGAAGATTCAATAGAGAAATGTTGGTCAACATTAAAATCCGCGGCATTGAAAAGGAATCATCTTTATACTTTGCATAGAGCCTATTGGACACCGAAAAAACTCTCAAAATTCAAAAGTGCAGGAATCAAAAAATGCCCTAAATGCGGGGAAGAAAGGGCAGACGATGTCCATATGTTCTGGAGCTGCCCATCCCTGAGAATATTTTGGGAAGAAGTTGGTAAGACGCTAAATTTGATATTTCGAAAACACCTAAAAGTAAGTACAACTCTTATTCTCTTTGGGATTGGTAACACAGCAGAGAAAGTTAAATTAACAGTAATGGAAGCAAAGTTACTTTTTGTATTAATGGTGATAGCTAGAAGGGAGATCTGTATTAAGTGGATTGGTCCATCACCCCCGACGCATAGAGAGTGGATGAACTCAGCCATTAAGACAAATAAACTAGATAGAAGGGGGAAAACTAGCAAGAGGTTTAAATATTGGGAAATCATGGAAAAACATCTGACCTCTGAGGAAAGGGCAGAACACACCATCCTATGATTAAAGCGAAAGCATAATCTGGTTAATGAGTATGATACTCATAGAGTAGCCAAGGTGGCTAGCTCTCCTCCTTTCGACTACGGATATGTTTATATGTAAATGGCAAAGGAACTCCTCTGACCGAGCAAGACAAGGGAAAACTCCCAAGACAAGAGAGACCATTGGGCAGTGACGGTACAAAAAAAAAGCTCCAGAGGCAGAAACCACATTTTCCATATACATAAGATTTTCGCAATATGAGGATACAAAAAATAAATAAATAAATAAATAATAAAAAAAAAAATTCAATTATGTATGTTGCAAATGCTACTTGAAAAGTTGATAATAACATGCAATGTAATGTTCTGAATATTGTAAGATATTGTATAAGGTTTTTAACACATTGTTTTAATACTTATTCTTTCCTTTCTGTTTGTGTTTACAGGAGGAAAGGAAGGGACCATTTCACTTTCAATTTTGTAGATGCACGGTTCCCTACCCTTTTCTTCATGAGATTCAGCCATCATCGACATAGGATAAGAAGCACATTATGAGCACTTTTGTAGAGAATGAATGTAAATTGTATTGGTATATAGATTTTTTGTTTAAATCCACTCTCTCTTGCACCATGGATAACTCGGGTTTTGCTACTATTAGAAACTCCTAGAGGTCACTGCCGGGTACAGCTACATGGCAATGAAATAATATATACTTGGGTCTGTTGGTAGGATGAGACCAGCACGGGCACTAGTCCGAGACAAACTGTAAGCTGTACTATACCGAGAGCAACAAATTGTAAGATGCAAGTAGAGACATGTG
Organism: Lissotriton vulgaris; assembly: GCF_964263255.1. NCBI lineage: Eukaryota > Metazoa > Chordata > Amphibia > Caudata > Salamandridae > Lissotriton > Lissotriton vulgaris. Next base: position 661,877,032 of record NC_141694.1, read on the forward strand.
CTTGCACCTTTTTTCAGTCACAGTAAGCGTTTTGGCTAGTTTTATAACGCAGCAACTGTAGCCTTTTGAAAGGTATATTTATACTTTTCAATATTACCGAGTTAGCATCTTCACGATGTGTCAAATGGTAAATATTACAATTTTGGGTAATAAGCGAGATTATTTAATCTCATATGCAGGTATATTAAATAATATGCTGTAGAATTGTAGTCAGTATGGATGTAACATATTGCCTTAACCCCGTCACAAGATGGCGACCACGTTTTCAGACCCTGTAGATTGAAATGCAGTACCTCTTCTATGTTTACACTTAAAGTTGATTTATGCACGTCTGTAACAAACGCAAAGTATTGTGTGATCAAGTCACCGCCGGGTGTCGAAGCGTGTAGCGGTTTCATGGAATAAACCGGTGATTATCAACCCTACTCTGCCGGCGCATTATTCCGTAATTTTGAACTATATATATATATATATATATATATATATATATATATATATATATATATATATTCATAAAAAACGGCATTCCTCACGAGCGCTCAGGCAAAGGACGTACAGACAACAATCCACTCGTCAGTCCAAAATGTTGATTTATTTCTTCATAATATTCACTATATTCACTGACAAAACCATAGGTTTCAGGCACATTATAGTTAGAAATTAGCATTTAAAAAAAACCTTAGAAATTCACAGAAAAACCATAGGTTTCAGGGGTGTTACAGTTTGTTGGACATTTCACTCCATTACAAAACCACAGAATTCAGCTAACTATAACTCACGCTCCTGCAATACACTGCTCATGACGTCACATATTACATCATTCATGGCATGGTCAGTGACATCACTGATGACATCACTGATGACATCTCTGTCATTTGGCCAACAGCAGACCGACTGACTCTGTTTTGCTGCCTGCATAGTGGATCGTCACGCCCTTTGAGGACTGTTATTTTTTAAGGTAAGAACCGGATGATGCTGCGCACATGTAGGAACTCTAGTAACTTCTCTCTCCCTGTTGCCTCACTAATCGGCTGATTCCTGATAATTACTGATTCATCTTCATTGAAAAGTACTCGCCTCTATAGATGGGCTTCATACCAAATGTAGGTAGGAACCTTTGGCCTTGCCCGCCATTGCTCCACCGCACAATGCGGGCATGAAGCAAATCCAAATGTATCTCTATCCCCCTGCTATTCTCAGGTACAGACCACCATATTGAACACTTGTTATTCACAGGTCAGCGCAACAGCACAGCTTGTGATTTACACCAACTCCAGGTAAAATCAGTCCCCAGAGGTACTCACTTTATAAAACCACACCTTAAGCGCGCAGGCCCTAATTGTTTCTCATTATTAACAGAGTTCCTCATCACCTCTTCTTACACGTCTCTGTGAATCATCAACACAGTAACAGTAATCAGTTAATTGAGTGCCAGCCTTCACTCTGACTTGGGGTATGGTTTTCGTATTATGTATTATCATTAGTACAGATAGCCCTTACAGCACCTCTACCATCTTGCTTGCCGTCCCTATACTTAAAATTCTTCTCTTTGTTTTTCTTCTCACTTAATCAGTTCCCGGCTGGGTATCCTTGTGAGTATCTCATTTTCCTGTTCCTCCTTCACCCACTGTTGGCACCTACACCTCACGTGGCTGCGCATTCTTCAGTCAGGTACTTTTTGATTTTATGACCTTTTATCCAATTGGTCGCATTTGTGCCGATACATGGCCCATATGCTTATTTTATTATTTTTCCTTTTCCTAGATGTCCCTATGGGTCCTGATGAGTCCCTAGATAACGTATAGGGTCGAAACGTCATCGAGAACAAAAGAAAGCGAACCATTAACAGCGCGTATTATTGTATATAGCTACTGTATATTATGTATTGAGTTGCTAAATGGTCGACGTTTTTGAATACATTGGAAACCTTATAAAATACTGTCACAATTATGTTGCCAATATTTTAGGTTTCTGTTTCTCACTGGGGACACTATGCACATTTTTCTTTTTCATTGTATATAGAATTGTGTTTGTAAAATATAAAATATGATTGTATCAAACGAAAGCCATTGGTGTATATGGTTTCATTTTAACCCGATTTCACCTTATTATCTATACTGATTCTATTATTCCACAGGAACCACTGTTTCTGACAATACACCACTCAAAAAAGGAAATCCCTTAAAGCCAAGTAACTATCACCTAATAGCTTTGCTAGACTTGGAGGCAAAAGTTTATGCCCGAATTTTGCTGAAAAATCTGGAAATCCGGGCATCAGAAAACGAGCTGCTCCCCTTTTTCCAAACAGGCTTTCGTGAAGGAGCTGCCACTTATGACAATATCATTGCACTAGCCTCCCTTAGCCACCAAGCCACTCAGCATTACCAACTCACCCACTTTTGCTGTTTTATTGATTTTACTGCAGCATTTCATAAAGTTGAAAGACAGATTTTGTGGAAAAAACTAGCAGTCTGGGGTATTCCATCACCTCTTTTAAGGGCCATAATCTCCCTGTACTCGCTGTTCATGTCAAAATGGGGCCGACGACACTCTCTGTCAAAATATCCACCACTGGAGGTTTGAAACAAGGCTCTGTGTTAGCGCCTCTACTTTTTTAATCTATACACAGCAGATCTGGGAAAGACTTGACCAACAGCTGCCTTGCCCTCCCTCGTTTAGGTCATAGATCACTTCACATTCTTCAATATGCGGCTATATTGTTATTATGGTCCACACCAAAGTGGGAATTCAATGAGCACAGACCAGCCTACACACATATAACGCAAATAACTTTCTTACAAACGCCCAGATAAAACCAAATTACTTGTATTTGGTCGCTACAAGAACAAAAAAAACAAGTCTTGTGTACCAAGGGTCCTAAGATCATCACTGTGGCCCTCAAATACCAGTACCTGAGGGTGTAGTTCGCTGAATCCGCTCAACCATCCGCCCATAAAAATGCATTAAAAAAGAAATCCATCATCAGCATTCATCTAAGGCTTAGCCAGGCTTCATAACAAGTTAAACAGCCCATCTGCGGATGGAATAATGAAAGACATTCAGGCCACACTTACTCCAGCACTTCAATATGGCCATCAAACCTTACCCAGTGCATGCTTTGAACTGCTGGAGCATACCCAGTGTGTGGGATATAAGAAAATATTTCAACAGCCGAAATACCTCCATAGAGCAAAACTCAGATTGTAACGGGCTTGTGAAACAATCCATCACTATCCAGGCAGACTTCTTGAAATGTTATATTTGCATACTAAAATCACCATGGAATTCCCTCAAGGCCTGCCTCAGAGGCATTTTTGAAAATCCAGGTTCCCTGTGGAACAAACAGCTTCAGAGAACGGTAGTAACCACTGGGATAAATCAAACAGCAATCACTCTGGAGCCTATTTCCTACATAATATGGAAAAAGACCATCAACAGGCAAGTGTGACAGGCCTCATTTCAGAAGGATAAAGGGGGCAGATGTATCAAGATACCATTTTGCACTTCTCAAATAGCGATTGTTAAGGAATCGCTATTTGAGAAGTGCAAAATGGTATGTATGTAGAATTTCGCTATTTATTAGCGATTCCTTAGAATTCCTTAATTGCGATTAGCAAATTGCTAATCGCAATTAAGGAATAATTTCCCATTCATTTCTATGGGCCAGGAGGCCCATAGGAATTAATGTAAAATTATAGTCAATTTGCGATTAGCAATTAGCTAATCGCAAATTGAAAATAATTTCAAGGGTGCAAGGGTGTCTTAAGGACACCCTGCTGCACCCCTGAATTTGATATGTGTACGCATATGGCGTACATACATGCCCTAAGGGCATGTATGAGCGTCATATGGCACCTTTAGAATTTAAAAAAAGTGCTTTTTGAAAAGAATTCGCAAGTTACCACCAACTACAAGTTGATGGTAATTTGCAAATTCTTAGTCAAAAATCGCAACACTGAAATGCTTGATACATTTCAAATCTTAAATCGCAATTTGCTATTTCTTAAAAGCCTCGCAATATTAAGGAATCGCTAAATTAGCGATTCCTTAATATTGCGAGGCTTTTTGCATGATACATTCCAAATCCCGTTTTTTTGTCGCAAACGCTGCTATTTTCCGAATCGCAGCGTTTGCGACAAAAAAAACGGATGATACATCTGCCCCAAGGTTCCTTAAACTCAACAGAGTTCTTGGACTCTTTAAACTCTTAGGGCCCGATGTAGGTAATCCCAGATTACCGATTCTTAAATACCGAATCATACCGATTCGGTATTTAAGAACAGGCAAATGGGATGTAGGTATTTTTACCGAAAAAATTACCGAATCTGTAAGTTTTGGTAATTACCGAATCTGTAAATACCGATTTGGTAATTTCCATTCATTCCTATGGGCCTGGAGGCCCATAGGAATGAATGCCAATTACTGAATCGGTATTTACCGATTTGGTAAAAGGGGGAAACATTGAAGGGTGGCAGGGTGTCACTTTGACACCCTGTTGCACCACTCAATTGTGTATGGGTGCAAATGTTGCATACATACATGCCCTAAGGGCATGTAGGTCTGCAACATGGCACTGTTGGAAAAGCAAAAAAAATGCTATTTCGAAGGTTTTCATTATTTACCACCAACTTGTAGTTGGTGGTAAATTACGAATCCTAAAAGGGGAAAAGCACTCATTTGAGTGCTCCCTACATAGCAAAATCGGTAATTTACCGATTCGGTATTTTAAGGAATCGGCAATTTACAGATTCCCTAAAATACCGATTCTGTAAATTACTGATTCAGTAAAATGCCCACCTAATCACATTTTCCAAATACCGGTCGGTAACGGCTGAAGTTACCGAATTTTGTCCGTTACCGACCGGTATTTACATACCTACATCTGGCTCTTAGTATTTGTCAGCAAACACCCAGCCTTATTTGTCAGCTAACCTGAAATTTAGAACCAGGAGAGAGATCATGTATACGCGATTGCTGGGCTTACCGATCCTGGACTTCAATCCATTATAGGTTAATCATGATAATGGAGGCACTTGCAGGCTATGTACTTGCAAACCGGAATCATGGCCGCACCTTTTGTGCTGTTGTCTGGCTATGACCAAACAAAGGAGTCTACTCAGGCAATTAGTTCTGAAAAAAGGAGCCAGATCCTAAATAGAGGCCTCAGCAGTATGTCTTTCACAAGCGGAGGCTTTTACTCTTGCTCGCTGTGTGAGATTTGTAGAAATACTGAGCACATTACACCCTTGCTCGAACCTCTGCAACATCTTTATGAAGTCCAGAAATTCGTATCAGACTATTACACAAAGAAAGAGGGAGATAAATAACTTTGCCCACGGCACAGGATTTGACAGGAAACCTAGGGGCATATTATCAAGGAACTGCGTTAAACTTATCACTGCTTTATTGGCAGGAAACTGCAGCTAAAGCAGTGATAATGAGCTTGATAATGTGCCGTAGTGAATTCCCATAGAAGCCCATGTTAACACCAGAACCTGGGCTTCTATGGGAATTCACAAGGGCATTATCAAGCCCATTATCGCCGCTTTAGCGGCAGGAACTGCCGATAAAGTGGTGATAAATTTAACGCAATTCCTTGATAATATGCCCCCTAAAGACTTGGAACGACAGTGTGGTGCCACTCTGTGACTGGTGGACCTCGCACTACAAAGGCAAGCTCTCCATAGGAATCTTTATTAGAATTACAATTATCACTGTGCTACTGAACGCCCGTATGAGTACATTTTAGCCCTTTTTAACTTGTATACTTCATGGCACCAGCACTTTACTCTGCTCGAATGTGTTCCAAGGAATTTCTTACATTTTATAACCCTCTCCCCCAAATAAAGAGCAGTCATTTATTAGAGGGATTGTCATTTCTAGCATCCTTGCACTTTCTCTGAAACTGCACCTCGCACTTTAACTCCATGCCCTTGCTTGGCTTGGTGGAGTGCTACCAACTCGTGGCACAGGAACAACCAATACTTACATCACCAGAGCATCCCGCATATCTCTCAAATCACCACACACCTCAAGCACTGTTTTCTGCACTTTAATGCCACTCTCTACACACTTTTTCATTCCCTCATGGGCCTTTATAACCTTAAGATGCCTCTTGTCCCTACATGTTTGAAAACACTTGTTTGTCTTTTTATTACTTGTAACACACTGAAGATGCATTTTTGTACTAATTGTTATTTTTAAAGTATTTCTTTCCAAGGCTCTTGTGCCGGGATACATTTATGTGTTTTGCAATGATTTTAAGCAATCACACAATAAACTTCCATTGATTGACAGATCAATGGACCTCTTTGTTCTGTATATTTCCAGGTCTAGCCCCTGCAACAAGTGCTATATATTTTCTGTGAATGTGTCATCCAAAGATAAACAGGATCATATGTAAGACCAATTCCCCTATTTAAGTCGACTTTCCTTTCACTGTTCCAATTACTGGTTGTAGGAAAGCAACTACTGTAATCGGGTGATTGTTCATAACCGGTCTGACAAACTGTAGATGAAGGACTAAGCAGACAATAACTTGTCGTATTTCAGATGTTATGATTTACATTTTTTATTTTTTATTTATTTAGGATTCAGAGTGTCAAATTTGATGAAAAGAAGAAAGGCATAGAGAAAAAGAGAGGTGATGAAGTCGTTTTTTAGCTAAACCTCTGCTTTAATTATTAATCGATTAATCTTTGAGATGATCGACGAGAAAGTAGCTGAACTGAAGAAAAGAGTATACAAGGTGTGGGGCACCAAGAAACATCGGATAAATCCTATATTCCCTGTACCTTTATGCTTTTTAGCTCTTGCTGTTTTAATGTGTCCATATTCTAGCTTCTTAGCAGGAAATTTGCTAGGTAGGTTACAATTTACAGGAAGTTGGTTAAATAAGTAAGCATAAGGAAGGAAAACAGAACGCACAACACACACAAGCACACACACCCTGTCCTCATTCAAGATGATGGGAATTAATAATACCTTGAGCAAGCACATTGAGCTCGCTCTCAGATAAAGCCTCACCTGGTTACTGTGTGACAGCATAGATATTTTGAAATGTCCATTTATGTTCCTTATATAATGTGCTTGTTTGAAGCCTTATGTGTAGGCAGTGTCATTTTAAGATTTTGTAGGGTCTTGGGCCAGACAGATTATGGGGTTCCCTGTTTGGAACAACTTTGAATTGTATTGACTATTTTGTGCTAATTCAAGCCTGCATCAATTTCAGATTATATAAATACACACAGTCGGATTTGATAGAAAAATCGACAAGGTAAGATGAAGTGAGAGCATGATTACATTACCAGGGGGGCTTTTGGAAGGCGGTGCCCTGTGCAATTGAGCACTTTGCCCTTGTCTTTAAACTTCTCTGTGTGTAAAAGAAAACATCCTCACTACTGTATGACCCTTTTTCGCTATTGTCTTTGAAAGTAGTAATATACTGTTTTTCTTTTGATATATGGACAAATAGAAGTAATGAGTAAATACAATGTTTAGTAATACACATAAGTATTCTGCTTTAGCATTTTTCGTGAAACAAAATAATAGTACATCACTACAAAGGCGTATATTTCCTTACTTAAATCTCTTTATTATAAATCAACCCTGCTGAGCTTTGGTTCTAGAGCACATTCAGTACTTTAGCGAGAGTCTCTGCTGGGGTTTGCCGCGAGAGCACTGCTGGATCTTTCTGAGGGTGCAATGCTGTGGCTTACGGAGGGTGGACTGTTTTGGCGTGCTGGGGATGCACTGCTGCGATCTGCCGATCGTGCGCCACCATAGCTTGCTGGGGGTGCACTTGAAGACCTCCAGTCTCCTGCTTGTCCAATGCCTTTTGCTGCTTGCGAAAGCGGTACAAGGCTTCTCTCAATCTCTCTAGTAGTTTTCCTGTAGGTTAATAAAACACATGTTTAGCAATGCAACGTCTTCATGGAGTTCGGGTTATACAGGGCCAGACTGGGACCCCAAAACAGCCCTGGCAAATTTTGTTAGACCAGCCCCTTTACGGCGCATAGCAAGCGAGCCTGACCAAGTGGGGTTAGGGAGGGGGTGAGGGAGTCTCCTCCAAAGAAAGTTTGGGGGGAAATGATGCATGCAACAACACAATTTTCATTATATATTCACTTTTATTAGCTTTTAAAGCCTAGTAAATGATGACCTTACAGTGCACGAGGATACCCAGCCCACTTAAACAATTAGGCATTTTGTCAACTGTGTGGGTTACAGGTTCAAATAGAAAGCCTTTATATCAAGGATTAAAGTGCAATTAAGATCTATTTCAATGAGTCATGCTATAAATGTAAAAAAATAAACTCTAAGCATGTTGAAATGCAATTTGTGTATTGATGTATTAACAAGGAAGACAGAGTTTGGTAATCATGTCATCCTTTAATAACACCCCAGTTGGTATTACAGTAATTTGCAAATCATATATCCCTTCATTACTGAATCTTTGGGTGATTATCACAGGAGAGCCTGAAAAAGCAATTTAGTCCTTCACACTGGCCATTTTTTATCTCCAGAGCCTCTGAGTTCTGATATGTAAGATGGCCACCCCATGAAACTATGCAGGCAGGGAACTTTTCGCTGAGGTAGGGTCAGGGCCGGCTTTAGCACTGATGGATGACAGAGGAACATCCTTTGTTGGGGCCTGTTAGACCCGGCCCTTTCTGCAGGATCACTCCCAAGCTTTTTGCCTTCCTCCTCCTGTTTTTGCTGAATTTGGTTTTGTTGGCTTTAGGGCTCCGGGCACTTTACCACTGATAACCAGTGCTAACATGCATATGATCTGTACTCAAAACATTCTAACATTGGCTTATCCACAAATGGCATATTTCATTTATTTAAAAGTCCCTAGCAAAGTGCACTATTTGGGCCCAGGGCCTATACATTAAATGCTACTAGTGGGCCTGCAGTACTGCTTCTGCCACCCACTTCAGTAGCCCTTTAAATATGGCTCAGGCCTGCCACTGCAGAGCCTGTGTGTGCAGTTTAAAATTACATTTCGACCTGGCAAGTTAACCTACTTGCCAGGCACACACCTTTTCTTTAGTACATATAAGTCACCCCTAAGGTAGGTAGGCTGGAGGTAGCCTATGAAGACAAAAAGAATTGACTGATAAATTAAACATTTTTTGGGTCAATAATAATATCTCAACTATGATAACGTTTTCCAACACTTGTGTTTCATCATATTAGTAATTTCAAAGTACTACCAGAAATTACCTGGATGAAACGTGTTGACTTCCTTCAGAAAAAGGAGTACACCACAAGTTAAAAAGTATAATCGAGACAAGGATCTCCAGCCTAATCACATTAAGTGTGGGACATTTGAACATTAGGCAATTGATTTACTGTTTTTTGGAGTGGACTACCTTATAGAAGGTACCAAAGCAGAAAGTCTACATTTAGGCCATTTAATTTTGAGAAATGTAGATGTATATATAAGGACAATGTATGGCATTTGTATTAAGTATGGAATGTATACCAAAGAAATGAATATAATCATATGGAATGTATACCAAAAAAAATAATATAATCATTAAAATAATTAAGCTACAGACATTTCCTGGAAGTGTTTGAAATTACTAATATCATTAAATAAAAGTATTAGGAATCATTATGATAATCCGATAATAAGGGAGGTATTATTCATGATACAAAAAAGTTTAATTTATCCCTCATAAGTCAGTTTGTTTTTTTCTTTCTAGTAAGTGTTCCTTAGACTTAAGAGGGTTAATTGGGCCACCCTCTTTTGTATACACTAGGTAGCCCTATGGTCAGGGTGCAATGTATTTAAAAGGTGGGACATGTATTTTTGAGTTTTACATGTGCTGGTAGTGAAACCAGCTACGCTGGCTCCCGGTGAGACAGAGGGTACAATTTAAGTCTCTCTGTCTGGCCTTTAACCCCTTGCAAGTGGGGCGTATTCCCCGCCTGTGCTGACTCCACCTTGCGCGGGCGGAGTCATGACGGAACGGTTCCGTCATCAGCACAGCTCAACCGACGCTGATGACGGAACCGTTCTGTCATCAGCACGCAAGGGGTTAAGGCCCTGCATGATTTAGGCCCTGTTGGCCTACAACGGAAATTTAGGTGGTATGCTCCAGCCCGCAGCCTACGATCCTCCTCTGCTAGGTTGGTGACAATACCTCGGTTTAAGAAAACCAAAGCAGGAGGAAGATCGTTTGGCATAGCCAGGGCGAAATTGCGGAATGCCCTTCCGGCTGAGCTTAGACATATTTCCGATCTCCTCCTGTTTAGGAGGAGATTGAAAACACTACTCTTCCCGAAATTTTAGTTTGCCATCGGCTGCCTTTGCTGTTATGAGTCTGCCAGCGCCAGATGCCTTTTCTAGGTGACAGATGCGCTCTATAAATGTAATAAATAAATAAAATAAAATGTATTTTTCACCAATGTAAGACTTATCTCTTCCATAGGCTAACATTGGGATTGCCTTACGACATCATTTAAGTGTAATTTCAAATTGGAGAAAGATAGAGATTTGAGGTTTGATGTCTCTGGGCACAATTTAAAATCACAACTTATGGTGAAGTTGGATTTAAAATTATAAGTCATTTTCTTACTTTATTCTTTCTGTGCCTCTGCCTGTCTCTGAATAAACATCTGGTTTGAAAGACAGCTGGCGTTGTGCATTCCCTCTAGATGGTCATACAAAAGGGGAAGGGGTGAAACATCCTGATGGCCCATCACCAGGCTGATTGGCCTTTCTGAGGTAGATTGGGAGAGAAGAGCTGACGCTTAGACCTGAATAGGGCTGTGGCTGTCCCCACACAAAGAGCTGCATACCCCCCTGTAGCGAGCCCGGAACCGTGCACGAAAGGCAAGGATCTTGTGATCTTCAAAGGCCTTTTTGATGTCTCTCCCACTTCAAATGCACATTTGGGTTTATGTACTGAACCTCTGAGACCACCAAATCAGAACTTTGCTGGAACCAAGGACATTCTGCTTGGAAAAAAGAGCTGCTATGCTATAGTAGGGACTGCCACTTTGCTAACTGCATTGCTGTCTTTGCCTGCTAATTGCTGTGTTGCAGGAGGATCTGCCACTTTGCTACCGGCTCTGCTGTGTTGGCCAGCTGCTTCTTGCCTGGGAGTGAATAGGACTGGACATGTTCTCTACATCCTTGAGCCCAAGTTTCTACAGGGGCTTGTTGGCTTGCCTCCTATTCTCTGAAGTCTCAGGGTCACAAAATACTTTTTGCAACTCTACTGGTGCTGCTGGACTCTGCCATCTGTGAATCATACCCTTGCTGAAGTGTGTCCTCTAGTCTTAGGAGTCAGAAGTAGCTTCTGCATAAATTGACTCATCGTCCCCACTGCTTCGATTGGACCCAGTTCAGTACCGTTGACGTAGTGCAGATCCAAAGACACCCCTGCGCAGCTCAATGACGATGCATTGACCTGACTGTGAGGATTGAAGACAACACAGCACTGATCAGAGGACCTGACTGGAAGGATTGAGGACGACGCAGTGCTGATCCGAAGACACTGCTGTGAGGCTTGACTTTGACACATTGACCCGACTGTGTGAATTGGAACGGAAAATCAAGTCTTTGATGTCAAAGCATGCTCCATACAAAGGAACTTTTTCAGCGCGCCCTGGGTGGGTCCTGTAGGCGGCCTGCCCTACATTGCGTTTAGCCTGGAACTTTGGATTTACCCCAGTTTAGCGTGACCTCAAGTATGCTATTTGAGTATTTTTTTCCATGCAGTAGAAAAATCAGCAGGGGTGTATGAGGTATGAATTTGCTACCTTTAAATTGTACCACTTTGTAAATGTAGCCTACCTCAGGCAGCAGAATTTCCAGTGAAGGTTAAGTAATCTCTCGCTTTTAATATATATATAGCAACACTTGAGAAAAAGTAATTTGCCTAACAAAGATGTGGGGATTTTTAAGGAAACACAACTCAGAGTCACTCACAGGATAAACATGTGGTTCAGATAAAACCCTCTCTGTCTCTTTTTCTTTTGTGAATGGGTGATTTAGGGACTACCTTCAGAGACTGGCTGGCAGTGCCCTGAGGTAGGGATGCCCAAGACATTCACAGGAGAAACTCAGCAACAATACCTACAGATTTAAATATGTTGAATAGGCCATCATCTATTCAAAGTGACTGAACGAAGACCTCCTCCTGATCTGATCCAGAGGGTTTCTGGATTTAAGAGCCTTACACAGGCACTGCCGTGACACTACTGCAGCACATTCCTGCATGGTATGGAATGCATCATGTCGTGCATTCCATATTGTGCAGGGACTGGGGGTGCACTTCCAGTGAGGCACAACATGTGCCCCCCTGCATGTGCCCCCTGGCTCTTGAGCGGCCCCTTTAGTTGCCTCATCACCAACCTTTCCATGGCAGGCTCACTGCCATAGTGACAGTGAGGCAACTCGTAATATGCTCAGCAGTGCTGCAGGGGAATTGCCAGCATATTACAAAGCATGACCCCACTGCCAAGCCGTGGGATCCTGGAACCCCGGCAGTCTCAGCAGTCATGTGGCGGTCTGACGACCACACCTGCAATATTGCGGGTAGACGCATACTCTAATAAGGCCCTATGAGTGGAACCCCAATAAAAAATGCTACAGTCAGTCATAAACAAGGTGGACCAGGTCTTCACTACACTTTTGTTTAGAGTGGCAGAAGGTTATGCATGCTAAAATCCATCGGAAGAGACAGGCCCTTAGTAATGGGATCAGATTTAATGGAAAGCTGACCGGTTGTTCTATAAGCTTTTCTTCTGCTTGAGTGAAATATGAAGGAATATTTAATGTGCAAAGAATTGAGCCATCTTTTCACTGGTGTTGGTAGGTTCAAAATGAATACCTGAGAAACTACTGATTAATTTAGACAAATTATATTTGTAGTCAATGTATAAACGTATGCTAATTTTGAGTAACATCTAGCCTATAAGGACAACAACTGACAGAGGATACTGACAGCCATCAGCGTCAAGAGACATGCCACTGACCATCTACTTCCAGGTTGAGGCTCCCATCTGCCGCATTGGGAATGGCACACTTCCAGCTTGAGGGTTGGCAAGGAGTCTCTCACTTGCTCCTGAGGTATCTCTGGACTCTGAAGTTTCCCAGACTGGAGGTGCAATAGCCCGGGTTGTAGGCAATCTACTACCACACTTCCTCTTCCTCCTGTCATCTCAGGTGTGGAATCCTGAAACATTCCCCTCAGCCTGCGGCTGAACAGGTGCCTGGCAAATCAGGACTTCAGGAAGGAGCCGCTACCCCCCTCAAGGCTGACTCCCTCTGAGTGTGTTGTGCAGGGGTCTGGAAAGGTATTCCAGGCATTCCAAGGGTCCGAGAATGAAAGGCACAACAATTGGGTAATAAGGATTCTAGGATGGGTGATTAGCTGTGGAAAAGAAATTGTAGACGCCACATAACATGGAGAGGTTGCCATGTGAAGGAGAAGTGGATTTGCTGTCCTATATGCAGATCTGCCATGCTTGGCCCCACAGTCCTGTAGTGTGATATTGATGTTTCAGTGATTGCATGTGATGTTGCCTCGGCTGCCAGAGGGTAATCAACCACAAGCTTAATGGACCCAGGTAGAGTGTGATTCCAGCTATTCGAGATAGTTTCCGGATATTGCTGTCACGGACCACGCCTGTCACAACTTAGTAAGGCACACTGTCCTGACTGCTGAAAAGGAAAATATCCACGCCCTGAGAACCATGAAATCCTGAGAGTTGGCATATATTTTGTTTTTTTCCTAGCGGCACTCAGTGTGACTAAGACTTTGCTATTGCTGAAATGGGCTTGCCCAAAACCAAACAAGATGGTCCCTTCCGACTATTTTGGTACAGAAAATCCTAAAACGATATCTGACAATAAAGTTAAACTCCTGAATCATGAAGACACAGGCCCAAGAAGACCTCCTGCTCACTGATTAAATGAACGTAATGAAAATACTGTGTCTCATCACTTGGTGCAAAATTCCACAATATCATCAAACAGCAGCTACACAGAAATCCCTTCTGCATTAAACTGCTGTAAAGTCCTGTCTACTGGCATAGGGTTGAGAAAGCAGGTTTATAGTGCCAATGTTTAAAAGGGGAATCCATGCTGTCCCCTAAAGGGGAATAGTTCCTTTGTCTACTGCCGAATAGTAGCGTAAATCTGCTTCTTATTCCCTAATAAATTCACAGTTTCACAGAATGTGGAGCATGGATAGTCATTCGTGTAATCTCAGGTTTAGGAACTGACTCGTGTTCAAACATCTTCCCTAAGCATTCTATAGAATGCAGAGCATGGGATGCATTTACCAACAAGCAGCCACGCATATCACCTGCTGACGGAGTATGTTTCTTCAGCAGCAGTCGCTGGGGATTCAGACAAACCACAGCTGGACATACACACACAGCAACGAACTAGGGCACGTATACAGGTACTTAGACACAATAACCCACACACACAAATGGACATGCACACACACAACACACAAGATGATGAACGGAATGTTGCACAGTGGCAAAACAATCACCCCCAGTCACAGATCTGGGTTTAATTCATCGTTATTTGGCAGTTCGGGCTGGACTGTTCTCATGAGGCACAGGGTCAAGGCTGATTTGCATATGGCCATGTCTGAACTGGGGTGGTGTGGAGTGCAAAAAAACGATGGATTTAGGCCCAGATCTTTGTACTGGGGGGAATGTATGACATTGTTCTGCATTCCGTCTGTCGACTGTTGTTTTTGCATTTGTCACCCCGAGTGGGATGGGTATGCTCAGACGTGAGGCCCATGCTCTCCACACCACTGGAGTCCAGCTATCCTGGCTGATGACGGCTGATAGCCAGAAACCGGTCCTAGGATGCTTGATTCCGGTCCAGGAAAGACATGGCTTGGCAGTTCAGACTGGACTGTTCCCATGAGGCACAGGGTCAAGGCTGATTTGCATATGGCCATGTCTGAACTGGGGTGGTGTGGAGTGCAAAAAAACGATGGATTTAGGCCCAGATCTTTGTACTGGGGGGAATGTATGACATTGTTCTGCATTCCGTCCGTCGACTGTTGTTTTTGCATTTGTCACCCCGAGTGGGATGGGTATGCTCAGACGTGAGGCCCATGCTCTCCACACCACTGGAGTCAAGCTATCCCGGCTGATGACGGCTGATAGCCAGAAACCAGTCCTAGGATGCTTGATTCCGGCCTAGGAAGACATGGCTTGGTAGTTCGGGCTGGACTGTTCCCATGAGGCACAGGGTCAAGGCTGATTTGCATATGGCCATTTCTGAACTGGGGTGGCGTGGAGTGCAAAAAAACTATGCATTTAGGCCTAGATCTCTGTACTGGGGGAATGTATTACATTGTTTTGCATTCCGTCCATCAACTGTTGTTTTTGCATTTGTCACCCCGAGTGGGATGGGTATGCTCAGACGTGAGTCCCATGCTCTCCACACCACTGGAGTCAAGCTATCCTGGCTGATGACGGCTGATAGCCAGAAACCGGTCCTGGGATGCTTGATTCCGGTCCAGGAAAGACATGGCTTGGCAGTTTGGGCTGAACTGTTCCCATGAGGCCCAGGGTCAAGGCTGATTTGCATATGGCCATGTCTGAACTGGGGTGGTGTGGAGTGCAAAAAAACAATGGATTTAGGCCCAGATCTCTGTACTGGGGGGAATGTATGACATTGTTCTACATTCCGTCCATCAACTGTTGTTTTTGCACATGCACACACACAATAACGCACACACACAAATGGACATGCACACACACACACACACGTACAGGCCCGCAAATGCATTGAGAGGAGTAAAAACAAAGATGCATCTACTGGCACAAACTTGGACAAGCATGCACACTCAAGCATGCATTCAAGCACAGGCAGATGGAGTCAAACGAACCCTGGTGAGCATTCTTGGGCACATGCTGAAATATACACAGATACAGAGAAACACACAAGCACAAATAAGTATAAACATAGACGCATGCTCCACATAACGATAAACACAAAGCTACAGGAACACACACAAACTCATGTGTACGGATATACACACTCACGAACACATGAGCTATGCGCACACAAACTATAAATCACTTACCTGGCTCGCATGTCCTCTCTCCGCCCAATATTTTTCTCCACTACAGCATGGGCCCAGTCAACTCTCTTGACCAACCCTAGGGCTGGTCTCATGCTGTGAGAGCAGCACCAGGATTGGACAGGGCTGACTGGCTGGAAGATCCTTCAGGCCCTGTAGGCCTGTGATTGGTCTCCATCCAACTGTTTAAGATGGCTAGGTGGAGAGCCACAAAGTGTGCATGTCACTTTGGCCGGCCCAAGACAGCTGGCCAAAGTGGCATGCGCACTTTGGAGCATCCAGCCAGCCCCTATTCCTGTCCTCCGCTGCCGGCCCAAATGTCTCTGAACGTGGGCTGCTGCAGTGTGCACGTCGGAAAAATAAAATGGCAATGAAATCTTTTCATTGCCATTTTATTTGTTTGGCGAGGCTTGCAGTACTCCCATGGCTTTTATCCAGTTTTGCACCAGAGAGGGAGCCAAGGGTACACAAAGTATGCAAGGAGGGCACCAAGTGTTCGCCTCAAAGCAGTCTGGTGGCACTGGCAAGCACCCCCACCCTAGCCCAATACACTAATTCCTGTCTGGGAGGTGGTCACATTGTTCTACCTTACCCTGCTGGAGCTCAGCTCAGCAGCAGGAGGTCAGAATCCTTTTTTAGGTCCGCAAAAGCACTACCTTGCTGGCAGACCCTGGAAGGCTATTACAGGGAGAACTGGGGGCTTCCCAGAGAAGCACCCCAGTGCATGAAATCATACCTCGAACACTGGTAACGGTGTTGGGGTATGATTCCAACATGTTAATATCTAACATATCCTGTTTCGGCACGGCCACTATATAGTTAGCCATCATGTAATGACTGATGGCAACTATATGCCCTAAAATGTCTGACCACACTTACAAAGCTGGGAGAATCGACTACGGGGTTTTTAGGGGTGTCCTGCTCATGTAAGGGCACTCTCACACTTCTAACCTAGCACACTGCCTTCAGAATTGAAAGGCCTGCCTTAGGTGTGAACTATAGGTTTTAAGTGTAGTGACCTCAGATAGAAGAAAACAGTTATCTGTCATAAGTGGTGCTAGCACCAACAGGTTGCAATGGCAGGCCTGTAGTCACAGTTTGAGTGGTCTCTCATGGGTTGGACAATACATGCTGCATCAGATGGGAGACTCCTGGTGTACCCATGCCGTCGGTACCTCAGACCATATACTAGGAACTTATAAGGATACACTAGTAGCCAATTCTGGAGGTGCATAACTACTTATCATAGCCAATTTATGGAGGATGCATAGTGACTGGGGTCCTGATTAGCAGGATCCCAGTCAGACTAGTAAAAAAAACATACTAACACCAGAAACATTGGGGGTAACCATGAAAGCAGATCCTACTTTCCTACAGTGACCCACTGACAAAATCAATATTGATGCAGTGACCCTTTGTCAAAGCCAATAATCCTTTTTTAGTTTAAACAGCATCCCTTTTTATTGTGATGTTGTTTGTGGTATAAGTAGGGGGTGTTAAAGTTATGGGGTTCATTACCTCATAAGGGTCAAATGTAATTTGATAATGTCATCAAAGGTTTGGCCACCTACCATATTTTTATATTGGTAATTTAATGCATTGTATGTAGTAAAGTGTGTAATAAATGAAGTTTTCCTTTTTCAAAGTAAAAGCCCTGACTGGAAATAAATTAATAGAGTATTGTTGTTTTGTGCCAGCGAATGAAGGCTGCTAGCCGACAGAATCTACTGTGAGTAGTCCATGGACTGCTCTGCTTCGCAGCCCTGATTCAAGTTCCACAAAGGGGCTTGGCTCTCAGTAAGAGAACTAATATCACAACTAATAGCTGATGGGCAGATTTACAAACCCCTTGCGCCAACTTTACGCCGCTGTTGCATCACTTCTGTGATGCAGCGGTGTCGTAAACAATGCGCCATGATGCAACTTACTTACAATGTGACGCATCTAGGGCGATGATATACTCACTTTCACTGTTATTTTCTGAGTGTTAGAGTGTTCCTTGGAGCTGTGTCGGATGTCTCGTGAAATGATTTCACATCATCAATGGTAGACACCCTTGAAGGAATGGGTTCAAGTGATCCTGGAGAAAGCTCATACCTAACTGCTGAGGAGTTTGAATATGAGTCTGGAGCAAGAGAAAGCCTGCACCATCTAGAACTGTAAGATTCAAATGTCTTGTACCTTTTGTCATGAGAAACCACCAATCAATTCAAGTGCCCTAGTTCTCTTGGAGAGAAGCCTAGCGAGTAGAACGGAAGTTCCATATCTCTGACCACACATCCACATTTGTCAGCCCCAACGTATATCCAACAAGGTGGAAAAGAAGGCTGATTCTTTTTAATCACTTGCTTCGAAAAATGCTAAACCATTTTGTAGAAAGCTGAGATCCACATGAAGGACTGCCATAACACCATACTCAGCTGATGGGACAGCATACATAACTGCAGGAGCTGGTGGCAGAGGGTGTATTATCCTTTTCCCTCGATGTGACATTGAAGGCAACCCAGCTCTTGTCGGGAAAGGAGACACTCTTGAATACTGGAGTCCCCAATGTTGAAATTTTTCTCAATGTCGAGAGGTACCTCAACATTGAACCTGAGTGCTGTGAACCTTTCAACATAGATTTATAGGAATGCTTCAATGTCAAAAGCTTTGTGGTCGAACAATGAGTCAAAGTTTCCCTGGGTGCCGACTGCCTCAAAATCAATCAGAAGCACCACTGACTATGCAATACTGCTCTGTCACCCCCTGAAGTGGAAGCAGAGATATCATGGGAGAAAGAATAGCTAAAAACTGTGCTCCTTCCTCTGAGGATGATGTTGATTCAATGGTGGTGATCTGCCAATCTCCTTCTTCACAGACATAAGAAGGACACATCCTCTGTACCTCTACCTCATAATGGCATCTTGAAAATATCACAGTCCATAATGAAAGAATAGTCTAAGGTCCACATTACTGAACAACCTTCCCTACTTAAGCTGTACATATATCAAACAGAGCCTGCATGATGGTTATATAAATTTTTTTCAGAAATAAAGGTTAAACATATCCACATTGCCCACAGACGTCAAATGAAAATATACCCCCCATTCCGAAATATGGTCCATCCAAAAATAGCTTTGTAGAATTTATAACCAGGATCTTCTTCACATTTTGGGATAGACTAACTGTCACCCTTCTGGGTGTGATGGGATAGTGCATGTATTAAGGTTCTTAAATGAGCATAGACGATTTTCACTATGCGTAATGTTTCTATTACAGGACATCATTCCTGCTTATTTTTTTTCTTAAGATTACTTTTAGAGAGGTGTTCAGCCAACTGTACCAGCCAAATGTATTGTGTATAATAATTTGGCTTGTTTTAACAACAAAAAACAAGAATGCTGCCTATTTTTGCACATTGACTGATCATGTGGATAAGTGGAACATCCCACTGTAAAGAATCATCTATAACCCATACACTCTGGAGAAAACACAGGGCATAAAGTCAACTGCTATTTTGTTTGAGATAAAAACCTCTATTCCAAGAACAAGAGGAACTGCCAAAGCCATAATAGCTGGTGGACCACGCTAAACCTGTTGACTTTGTCAATTGTTTTGTTCTGTCACTGTTTGTCTAAAATGGTATTGTTGAAGAACCATCTAAAATAAAATCATTGACTAAAGCAAAAAATATTTCTGGGTTTTCAAGAAAGTAAACATTACCTTAGTCCCTAGCGCCGAGGAGAATTAGTTTGTGAAACGATGCTCCTAGTAAAACTGTAGTTGACTGATGATCCTAGTCAGGGTGAAACTGTTCCTGGGTTGCTTATGTTCTGTTTCAGGGAGGAACTGGCCTGGTAGTTTAGGCTGGACTGTTCCCTTTGGAACAGGGGGCAAAAAAGAATTGCATATGGCTGTGTCCAAACTACGGTGGCATGTTGTGCAGAAAAACAATCGACTGGGATGCGGCCCAAGTAATTACTAATGACTAAGGTTAATTCAAGCATTCCATCCATCACTCCAAGGTAGGCTTTCTTGTGAAAGGGCAGCTTGCTGTAACTCAAAGTGAAATTAGCCAGTGGCTGAAATATGCTAACCCACTGCCCCATGATGCATGCTGCAGTGGCTGGAAAAAATATTATCGACACAAGATACTAATGTATGAAGTCTGGCAAAAAAAATGTATGTAACTGTTGTACTCATAACTGTAGAAAAGTCAAATGGTAATGGCTAACACCAGATCTAAAAAAGCAAATTGGTTTGGGCTTCCAGCTATTGCCTTTTTGTAATAATCTTGTAAAACTCTCCTACAAACGACAGACAGAGAGTCTTGCACAGACAGAAAGAGAAGCTTGCACAGAGAGGTGGAGGGGAAGGAGGGAGGGAGGGAGGGAGAGAGAGAGAGAGAGAAAGAGAGAGAGAGAGAGAGAGAGAGAGAGAGATGTGCACAGACTGACACACACAGACTGACACACAGAGGCTTGCAGATACATGCAGAGAGGCATGCATAGAGAGACAAAATTGCAAGAATAGAGCTGCAAAGATGGTAAGGTTCCAAGGTAGATGGACAGACAGATGGATAGCGTTGTAAATGTAGATGAACAGACAGACAGAGCTGCAAAGGTAGATGGCCAGACAGACAGATAGAGTTGCAAAGGCAGCTAGATAGCTAGCACACAGGACAAGAAACTGAAATAAGTGTCAGAGTTAAAAGCGGTATAATAATAGTTTTATGTCTATGTAAGCAGGACATATAAGAGCATTAACGCACACTAGAAGGGTATACAAGGTGGACATTCAGACTAAATTGGTTTACAAATATAACAATATACAAGAGCACTGAAAGCAAACTAGAAAGCCTTACAACCAATTAAAATACATAACAAAATAACATACAGGAGTACAGTTAAAAATGCTCTTCATTGCATGCATACTAAAAAAAATTACAGCATCATGAAAACAGTTTCAAAAGGAATTTGGTATGCTGAGGAGTAGAAGCAGTCAGAAAATAAAAATAAAACAAAGGCTGCTCCAAAGATAATTTAAAACAACATTAGCAGGAGATAGTAATGAATAAAGTGCTCTGTGCTTCACATAGAAGCGCTGGTAGAAGGCGTCCTACTATCATAGCAGACTCTAAACGCAAAGGCAACACCAGAGCAATGAAATAAAACCAAAAATACTGTCACTGAAGAGAATTAGCTTGTGTGTGAATGTGCACCTTGAGAAAGAGCAAAATGTAGTCATTAAAAGTAAAGTTAACCATGCTGCATGCTGTAGTGGGAGAAAACAAGATGTGAATGGCACACCAACAGACCAATGGATGAAGACAGCTTGCTGAAAACCCCTTCAAGTAAGTATATTATACATATATTGTTTAAAAAAAATCAAAAAGTCTAGGCTACCTCTAGACGTCAGGACACTGTGTCAGTTACACAGCAACAATGTAGCCCCCATTATGGGATTCAAATATTTAGTTTATCTTTTAGGTTAAGACAAAAGAAAAAAGTCAGTTAAGTATCCCGAGTCCTGCCAAACTGATCAGCAAGTAGAATTTCTCCGATCAACTGGTTTCTCCAATCATAAATATCTTTCCCTGATGGACTTCGTTGTTTGGTGTTCTGAATATGATGGAAGCTGACCCCCTGAATCCTTTGAGCCTCTGAGCAGCTTACTAATTGATTACTTGTTTCCCTACTACTTTCACTGCGTAAACCAATGGGTCACCAAAAGAAACATTCTGCGAGATGGCTCAAGATTCGGCTCAGAGAAGTGAAAAAGCCCTACTAAGCACCTGCTGCAGGAAATGGCTAGTTCCTCCAACTAAAAATATGTAAAGCTGCCCTATGAAAAGGAAACAGCGCCTATTATACTTAATGTATTTCAGAGGCACCACAAAACGTTTTTGAAAATGTTAAACGAGTTTTGAAAAGCATAAACCCATATGAAACACGCAGCTCTGTACAAAACGAAAATCTTGTCTTACTATTTAACAAGTGAAGTTCAAATTATCAGATTTCACGGTGGAAATACAAAGAAAGAGAAACAATACAACCTAAATCACTGATCTACAGCTGAAACTACTTCCAAAAAGTCTACTAACTATGGACCTTTGTCCTAGTGAGTTTCGTGGAGATGGGAGGAAAAGGTAAACGTTTTTGTTCTCCCTTAGACCATACCCACTGGAAGTCTTTAAATGAACATGATCCAGCCAGTCAATTAAACATTTCATTATTTCAGATAACTAGAGATATCACAACTCAACTGTAACGTAAATATTAGAGACGGACTTTTAAACAAAGATTTCAGGCTCCCATGTATTATATTTGACATCACCAATGCTGTATTATTGTTTGCCATTTTGTTAACATCTCCCAGCACTTTACTCTTTCCACATCCTAGAACATTAGCTCACTTTAGCTAATCTTCTAGTAGATGCATTATGACTATGGAAGCCTGTAAACCTTTTGCCTCTGTGCATTGATTACCACTCTTTACACCAAAGAAAGTTACTTGCAGGTCACCAGAAGAATCTTTGTCTAGTACAACAATATCAGTATCAGCTTGATTCAAAAGTGGGCAGTAAAAGGACAGTCCCTAAAAAATGGTGGATACCTTCCCTGTCCACTTATGTGTTCCTCCATACCATTAACTGTGAAGGGAAAGGCACTATCTCAAGCCGCTGAAACAACTTCAAGTAGGTGAGACACCTCTAGACAAGGCATTGGTTTGTTTACCCTATTTTCATATGACGGCCAGCCAGTGGGCAATTTTGAAGCCATGTTCTTTGTGCATGAAGGCCATGTAAATCATGGCGATCTTGTACACAAAGCCCATCAAATGTCCCTGATGTGCTGCAAGAAAACGTGTAATGAAGATACTGGAAAGGGATCTCAAACTTAGAGGTACCTTTTTCCAGCACACATATTCGCGGCCAGTAGTAAGGTGGGAGGAGGTGTAGCAGAAAGAGGTTAGTATTGCAGGGGGCAGCCTATGAGGTGTGCAGTCGTGGAAGGCCAAAGTTTATTTATTTTAGAAGTTTTATATAGCGCTGGCCTGACCGGAGAGTTTCGGAGCGCTTCACATCAGTTACATAGCAGAGGAAAAGATAGCAGCACAAAATACAATAAGGCAAAACAGTTCAGAAAATAATAATCATAGTGACAATGAGGTAGGAGGTCCATGTCAAGGTCCTGTTACCATCGAATCCGGGATGAGGGAAGTGTGAATCTCAAAGGCTCCAACTGCTCCTATCTGTTCGTTAGGGATCGGTCAAGGAAAAGGATTTTGAGCTGACTTTTGAATTTAGCGAAGGACGGAGCAGTTCTGATGTGAGAGGGAATAGAGATCCAGATTTTGGGCACGTTGCTGGCGAAGGACCTGGCGGCGGTTTTCTGTTTTCTTGATTTTTGTGGGATGAGACGTAGGGTGTTGGAGCTTCTGAGAGTCCTGTTCTGGCCAGCTTTTTTGAGGTTGGCCGCCAGATATTCGGGTATGCCTGTGTGAAGGGCTTTGAGGGTGAGGCAGGCTGTTCTGAAGTTCGCCCGCAGTTCTATTGGTAGCCATTTGAGTTCTTTGAGAGCAGGAGAGATATGATCAAATTTCTTTATTCCAGTGACCATTCTGGCAGCCGCATTTAGAGTTGTTTTCAGGGGAGCAAGATGTGTTTTAGCTATTCCAGAGAGGACTGCGTTTCCATAGTCTAATCTTGACAGCACCAATGCTTGGGTGGCTTTTTTAAGATCTTTGGCCGGGATACAAGGTTTTATTTTGTTTAGCAGCTTCAGGTTGAGGAAGGCGCTCTTCACTGAGATCTTAATGTGCTTGGTCATGTCCAGGTTTGAGTCTAGTGTAATGCCTAAAGATTTAACAGAATCAGCCAGGGTGAGGTTCCCGTTAAGCGCATCAATAGCTTTTATCCACTCGACCATTTGTGGGCTTTCTTCTTTTTTCTAAACGAGAAAGAGTTCGGTTTTGTCCGGATTCAGTTTTAAGTGATTACTGGATAGCCACAGTTGCACTTCTCTTAGTGTTTCATTGAGTCTTTGAATGTCTTTGGCCGATGAGATTTCCAAGTAAATTTGAGTATCGTCAGCATAAAAGTGGAACGGGATGTTAGCTTTTCTGAGTAGGGTGGTGAGGGGTTCCATGTAGATGTTGAAGAGTTGAGGGGAGAGCACTGATCCTTGTGGGACTCCCATGTTGACGGGATGAAGGTCGAACTCAAAGCTTTTGATTTTGATTCTCTGGAAGCGGTTGTGAAGGAATGAGGAGAACCATTTGAGGACCACCTCGTCTAGACCGGCCCTCTCTTCGAGGGCCTTGAGGAGAAGTTCGTGGTCTACTGTGTTGAATGCTGCCGATAGGTCTCGAAGAATAAGTAGGCAGCATTAGTTTGAGTCCAATGATTTGTGAATGTCATCTATTATGTGAAGGATTGCGGTTTCAGTAATGCAACCTTTCCTGAATCCCGACTGATGGGAGTCGAGAAGGTTGGTGTTGTCCAGGTGTTGGGTTAGTTGTTGGAGTACACATTTTTCTAAGATTTTGGAGAGAAGAGGAAGGTTGGAGACGGGTCTGAAGTTGTTTAAGTCATTTATATCCAGGCCTGTTTTTTTTTAGCAGTGGGGTGACTTGTCCCACTTTCAGACAATCCGGGATGATACCAGTTTTAAGGGAGCTAATATTAATCCTGCACCAGAGAGGGGCTAGGGAGAGTTTCAGTTTTTTAGTGAGTTGAGCCGGTAGAGGGTCGAGTGCGTGTGATGAGGATTTGGAGGTGGAGATGAATTTAACTATCTCTTCTTCTGGGGTGGGATGGAAGGGACACCAGGGTTTAGAAGTAAGAGAGGGTGCGCTACCCAACACCTCACCCTGGCTGCTATAGGGAAGTGAGACGTGATTGGAGTCGAGAGATCGCTCGATCTTGAAGATCTTATCATTGAAGAAGTTGGCGAAGTTGTCACACCCTTCTTTGGAAGTCGGCCCTAGTGACGTATCAGGTTTGGAGATTTGGCGTCTGATGATGTTAAAGAGCTCCTTGGGACTGTTTTTTGCGCTATCAAGAGCGGAGCGGAAATACAAGGATTTTTTAATCTTGATATGTCTGTTGTAAGTCTTCTGGACTGTTCTAATGTAATGTATGTGTCTTGTAAAGCGCACTGCTGCCCTGAGGCATTGTGGTGCTGTAGACCGCTGGGGAACCCGTCCTGGCTATCCCTGTGAGATGGTCCCTACTGGGTATCTCCAAGGTGAAACCAGGCATCCCCGGCGAATGTGGGGGGCCGTTGTAGAGATGAGGCAAGCTAATGCCCAGAGTTGCAGAGTGTGATCCCTCGTTAGAGTAGGCACCGAGGCGAGAATTATCGAGTCCGCTGACCATGGTCCACGACCCTGCCGCGTCGGGAATTGAACCCTGGTCCCGGGCCGTTCTCTGCTTCCGGGTCTGCCGACTCAAACCAGTGAGCCACACCACTCCACTTTTCTAAGTTGTTCGCAATGAGTGGTGCTGGGCATGGTCCTCCAACGTCTTTCTATAGTTCTTAGTTGTCTCCTTTCATCATTGATGTCTGAGTCGAACCATGATCTGGACGAAATAGGATGACTTTTTTTGAAATTTCAAGGGCCCAAGTTGGTGAAGCAAGGTTACCATGTTCGCGTTATAGAGCGAGGTGAGCTCAGTTGTGGGGAGCTCCATGTTGCTAGGTAGGAGCAGATTAATCCTCTCTTCCATGACATCCAGGGGAATCTGAGTGAGATTTCTGGACCATTTGGGGGGGACAAGGACTGGAGGCAGGGATAAAAGTCGTTGGTAGTTGTGGAATAAGATCATATGGTGATCGGACCAGCCCACTGGAAGAATGTTGTCGATCGTAATTGCGTCCTGGTAGGCGATGATGGCATCCAATGTTGTACCTTTGTTGTGCGTTTCTTCTTAACAGTGTTGGGAAAGATTATTGTCACAGAGAAGGTTGTTGAGAGATTGAATTAGAGAGTTGTTGGTTTCATTCCAACGTAGGTTGGGATCACCCAGGATTAGGTCGTTAGTGTCTTTGAGTGCACACTGGGAAATCAGGTCGGATAAGTGTTCCCCAAATGTGGGGATGTTGCCTGGGGGGTGATAGAGAAGGTGACAGACTAAAGGGCTGTTGTCTTCAGTCTTAATGTTCACAGAGAGACATTCAAAAAAGCTGTACTTGCAGGAGTCAATTGTAGTGATATCTATGTCATCTCTGTGGAGGATGGCTACACCTCCCCCTCGTTGATCTATCCTATCTTTGTCGACGATGGAGTAGCCTGGAGGCACAAGCATATCTAAACAGGGGGGGAGAGGTCTCACTTAGCCATGTCTCTGTGATGAACACAATGTCTCGGTCACGGGAGAGGATGGCTTTTGCTAATTCCAATGCATGTTTGGGAGCTGATCTACAGTTAATGAGCAGACAGTTAGTGGATAGATTCTTTTTGCTAGGGTACTTTCCTGGTAGGGCCTTAGGTATGGACGAGAGGGATGGCGGGGGTTTTTTAACTTTAGAGGGGGGGTATTCTCTTCTGAAGCCTGTGATCACTTGAATATTGGATTCAAGTGAGGCGATGGGAGGAGAGTCGTAAGTGGAGGCTAGGTTCGCTGCTTCTTCCTCGGACATTGCTGCTTTGTTCCTCGAGGGTCTATGCGTCTGGGACATTGCAACCATACTTGGGGGACTCAGTTGCCTGGACATGGGGGATTTGGTTCTAGTGCTGGTCTGTAACATGGTCTCCATGACTTTTTTATTGTGCCTCGGGGACGGATATCGAGTAAGGGAAAGGGCTTTCACTGGGATTTTAGAAGGTTAGAGTTGGTTGAAGAAGAGGTCCTTGTAAGGGATTGCTCGGGCGTTCGAGTTAGGGTCTGTAACAGGATCTCCACGATGGTTTAGGTGGAACGCTGCCTCAAGAAAAACATCTGCCACAACTGCAGTATGGTGAAGATTTTTTCTAGAATTTATTAGTCCAACAGTTAAAACCTAAATCAGGCCATAGGTTAAATCATTTTATTAATCATGGCAATTATGTTTTGCTGGACACAAAGTAACAATAACACAGCAGAATGCTGATTACTCATAGACATATATTATTGAATGTTTTGAATGTTCACTGATCTAGAACAAAGCAGTAGTGTGGGGTTGTTGGGGTACCCATCCCAACTTCAAAGGTATTAATATTGAGAAAGTCGATTTCAACATGAAGAACAATACATATATGTATAAAAACAAAATTTCATCTTTATTAACAAATTCACCGGTTGTAAACTCCACATCAACCCCGACTCAGAAATACGTAGTCAGGCAGGCTCTAAGACCTAGACCTGAGGTCACTGATTGACAGTACACAAATGGGGCAGCACGTAATTGGCAGACAAATATACAAACAGGAAATCCCAGATCAAATCCTACAGATAGGTGCATCCACAACATAAAGGTCCAGGGAGATTGGCCCCAATGGAGCACACATGGTCGGAGGGGAATGCACACTCCCAAAACACTATAAAATCAGATGCCACATAAGTTAGGAACATATAGCCAATCAGGCTCATTGTATCCACTCAAGATCGAGGCCCACCTTAATTCCCCATTTAATAAGTCAATTTACGACTCTGAAGGCAGCAATTTACATTCCTTGCCAAGCAAGGATCGCCTGAACTGTTGATGGTACTCAATGAATTGTGTATAAACCCATCTCAGATCAATTGTTAGTTGAGACAGTCCTCAGACCATATGTCTGTACCTGTTCTCCAGGCCGCAATATTTAATTAAATGAACTGTTCCTGTTTCGCCAAACAGCTCTTGCTTCTTGTTTTTCTAAGGAATTCCATGTTCAAGAAAGCAAAGGAACAAGTAATGATACAGAGTGACATTCAAGCATGGAACGGTGGTCCCCTCAATCTGCCAGCAATCATTAAAGTAGTACAGTAATGCCTCACAGTAGGTGATATCCAACTGCATAGTCATTAAACCAGCTAACAGTGCAACACCAACTGAACAATGTCCGGTCCCTCCCCCATCCTATCCTTATGTCCCTGTTGTATCAAGCATCTCATAAAGGTATATCGGTGTAAAAGAAATGCAGGTGATGAGGTGCCCGTCTGGGCGCATCCTGACTGGCACATTTGGGGTGCTCACAGCCGCCGCAGTCAGTCTCGGGTCTCAGTCTGTCAGCTGGGCAGGATCAAATTTCCCAGGATCATCCTGTATGAGGGTATTCAAGGGGTGAAAGGTACAATCCTTTCCTCATTTCCGTCTCTCATCATCTCTATCATGTTCTACCAGCCCCTGGCAAAATCTAGATTTCCTCTGCTCCTTCTAGCATCTCTGATGAGTGCACCACCCTCCTACTCCTCCAGCCGTAGGAGGTCTGCTTTCCATCCGTCAACCTGCGGTCCAGTGGTTGCTTTCTAGTGTATTGTTATGTGGCACTTGGCCAATATCAAAGCTAGGTCAATACATCTAGATGTCAATTTCTTTTTCGCTGGGCCTGGGTAGTACTATAGTAAACATGTCAAGGGAGATAGGTCAATATTGCAAGTTGTGATATCTTTCAGGTAACAAAGTACTTCTGACCAGTAGCCAGTCAGGAGGGTATCCCCATAATGTGTGTAAAATTCTTGTTCCCTCTGAATGACATGTAGGACACTGATGGGAGTTATGACTAAAATAGGTATTACGTCTAGAAGGGGTGATGTATGCACACTGTTAGACAAGTGAGTCTTAGGTTGCTCTTCCCCCAATCTTTTTGCCATACTCCTATATTGTTGCTGATCACGTTTTTATTAGCTTTAAGCTAACTGTTGCTAAAGTTCTCTTGATCTCTCTTTTAAACATGGTAAACTTAGCTTACTCCCAATAGGCACATTTAATTTACTTGTATTTCCTTAGTAAAGTGGTACCACATTACCTAGGGCCAGTTAATTAAATGCTACTTTTGACCATGCAGGACTGATTGTGCCACCCACGTAAGTAGCTTTTAAACATGTCTCAGACCTGCCACTGCAGCCTGAGTGAGCAGTTTCAAACTCTTGTTTCGACCTGGAAAAAGAAACATTTTGCCAGACCTAAACCTTCCTTTTTAATACATATAAGTCAACCCTAGGTAGGCCCTTAATAGCCCATATGGCAGGGTGAAGTGTATTTGAAAAGTTGGAATGTACTTTTAAGTTGCATATGTCTCGATAGAGACACACTCTTACATTTGTTTGTCATTACTGCAAGGCCTACCTCTCCAAAAGGATGAACATTGGGTTCCATGGTTACCTTTAATAACTAGTAACTTTCAATTGGGGCATATAAGAATGTACATTTTGTTGTCTAAAGAATAGTAATTTAAAATCCTCGTTATTGATAAAGTTGGATTTTAAGTCACCATTCTGAAAATGGCAGCATTAGAAAGACGGCATTTCCTTGTCCTAACCGTTTGGTGCCTGTATCCTGGGTCAGATAACATGCTGTACCTAGCATATGGTATTTGTACATTGTTCCCAGACAGTGAAACAAAGAGGAATAGATGTTGGCAGGATGGGCGATCTCTGACTTGATGGGGAGTAGCTGTCCTCTGCCACTCTTGGACATCACAAAGACTCTGCCTGAGCAAGCTCACAAGGGCTTGACACTAGTATTTTGTGACCAAAGACAAGCTGAGGCCAGGGCAGGGACACAAGAAATTCCAAGCAACTCTGTTGATGGAAACCTTCAGAAACTTCTCTTACCTCAAAATGGACACCAGGAATAAATAATGGATCCCCAGACCCAACTCTTCAATACACCTCAGGACATGTGGAAGACTCAGAAGGACTGCTGTACTGCTCTGCCAGAAGGACTACTACTCTGTTGTTCTGCTACCCTGGTGTCCTGCTGCCTGAGTGAGAAGGACTGTACCTGAATCTTGAACCTAGGTCCACTAGAGTGCCTCCAAAGGCTAGTTGGATGGCCTTCTAATCAGAGCCTCATTTACAATAAAGGCCCCAACCACCTTGAAGCCAGCACCAGGACTCTATCTGCTGTGAGTCCTGAAACCCAAGTGGTGCCACCCCAGTTCGGGACACAAGGTTGTGGGCCTGAAGGTGCTCAGACATCCTGGTCTTCGGAGCAGCACTGATGAAGCATGATGCATTTCCTCACAGCCTCTTCAGAACCACTGCAGCACAACTTATTCCCACTGCAGGACCTCTCATTGCAGCACACATCTTTCTTGGAACCTTTGCTGCATGATGCATCCGCAATGCAGGCCTACACATCTCAACTCCCTCGTTGACAACATCCTTGACATCAACGCAGGACATCACATTGCAGCCCACAGCTTCTTCAGAACCATTGCTGTGCGACCCATCCTCAACCCCAGAATTCACATTGCAAGCCCCTTGTCGACAGCATCACCGATAAGGATGCATGACTGCATTGCAGCCACGCAGCACCTTGGAACTGCTGCTGCACAATGCACTCTCGAACTCGGATTTAAGGTGCTATGTTTAACAGGCCTAACTTGGTCACTGTATACGGCCCGCACTCTATCGCGGTCATTCTGAACTTGTTACTTTGACATGGTCTGGTGCCATCAGATAACCACAGTTGGAGCTTTGTGCATCTAGGCATTATTTTCACTTAAATTTTTAAAATTACATATCTCCAGTTCTTCTAATTGGGTTTTTGTTGTTTTGGTATCAAAAAACTAAGTGAAATTTACTCTGGTTCTAAATTGGTGTGGGATTTTCTTGTGTTGTGTTAACACTTTATTGCTGTTTGAAGTTCTGCATAAATACGTCACACGTTGCCTCTACGTTAAGCCTGACTACTTGTGCCAACCTACTAGAGGGATAAGCATAGGTTAATTTGGGGTTTGCTTGTGACTTAACCGTAATAGAAATTGTGGGACCTGCTTGAATAGGGTTTCACCCCCCTCCACTAGTAATCCAGATACACATTGTACCACCTAGTTGTTGATTAGTTTAACCGTTTACAGCCGCGGCAATTCTGCCACAGTGTGGGGCGTTCCATTAAGTGGGCAGGGCCACGTTGGCCAACGGACGTGCGCAGCACTACCAAGGTAGTGCTTGTGACGGCTGTTGGCCGACGGGCGCAGGTAGTGCTTGCGACGGCCGTTGGCGGGCGCACTTAAAGGGTTAAACTGCACATTGTGGGATGCCTTGAGACGGCCTCCATGGTATTAGCCTAATCCCCTTCAGAACAGCGGCCTCCAGATCCTCCTCCCATTTGTCTTTGAGTTGAGTAAGTGGTTGTGTCACGTCCGCAAGTAATAGTTGAACGAGTCTTGACACAAGTCTATGTGTGTTTTTTGTAAAGTAAATGACTCAACAGCCTTGGTGTATCAGGGATTGTGTGCCCCTACTCCCCCATTGCTTTTTCATGGCCACCATCGAGGCATTATTTTAGAGAAAATATACCACTGAGAAGTCGTACTCCTCTCATAATTTGTCAAAGGTTAGTGGTTCTCCATTACGAAACAGGAACCCCCAAGTCCACCCACCCCGTAACTGTCCACAGCTGTCTCCTTATGTAAGCGTAGCCAAGAACCATAACAGGATCATGGGGTGTGTATGGTGTTGGTGTGTGTTTCTTCTCTAGTTTTTTAACTGAGCTGTGCCAGATCAACTTCAGGTCACTATGATCTCCAGTAGCAGTTCTTAGGGGCTAGGAGGATAGCAGCACATCTGGGGTCAGGGCGACGGGAGCAGAAGCTCCAGCTCCCCCAAACATCCTGTAGCCAGCGCAAATACCACTGACATTCGGTTGCTAAATAATGTGTTTCAAAATCAGTGGACCCCAAACTGCTGTCTGTCATCAGGTGGTATAGTTCAGTTAAGGCCACTCATCATCTTCCACTACCAATACCAGATCCAGTAAGATGGTGTCTGTGTGCTGGAAGTTACTTTGAGGGATAATCAACGGAAGCATCCTAAAGTAGTAAGGTAGGTGTGGTAACGCCACCATTTTAGCATTGGCTATCCTTCCGAAGATCGAAATTGAAAGTGTCATTCATAAAACCACTCTGGTCTTGAGAGCTGCAATGGCTGCGTTAATAGTGTCCTCAAGTAGTTCAGGCTATTTCTTTAGTTGCTTACTTACCAGCTCTTTATTTGTGTGTGTTCCCAGTGCATTCTGTGTGTATCAGCATATAGTTGGGAGTAGTCCCAATGGGAAATAAACTAGTTTTGAGTCAATGTATGCACTGCTCAGAGGTCGCTCCAAACTCATTAAGGAGTTGTTTTGCCTTGTCTTGGTCCTTTCGCCCGTCTCTGAGAAAGAGCAGATCACATATCATCAGTGTATAATGAGATACATTGCATGGGGTCCCAGGTGTGTATCCCTGTAAGGAGGGAACCTAACCAAGCGCTACACACCAGTGGTTCCACTGCAATAGCTAATGGGGACAGAGGGCAGCCCTACATGATGCCCCTCCCAACAGCATATTGGCCGGAGATCAATCTCCCTGTTCGGATTTTTGAGGTGGGAGCGGAATATAATAATTACATCCATCTAATGAATCCCTGTCCCAGTCCACTCAGACCATTACAGCATAGAGAGAGTGCCATTCCAGGCTATCAAAAGCCTTTTCGATGTCTGCTGGCATAAAGATGGCCTCCGTCAGAACTGCTGACTCGTCTATCAGGATGGTCAACAATCTTTGGATATTAAACGTCCTATTGTGGCTTGGGATAACCCCAACTGGTTAGTGTGAATAAGGGTGTGCAGGGGAAGAAGGATATTCTTGACCACAATACCACAAAGGATCTTATATTCGAAGTTCAGAATCCATAAAGATCTGTACATAGTCATATCTGTAGCAGGTTTCCCTGGTTTTAGTAGGGAATTATCAGAGCTCACTTCATTAAATTTTGGAGGAGGCACGGCTCCTGTGCATCTCGGTACAAACTGGCCAATCAAGGAGCAGTGTCTCGATGTAAGTTGTGTTGGGCTCTACCAGGAGGACGTCTATGCCCAAACCTTTCCCCTGGTCATTCACTTCACTTCCCCCATAGTCTCTTCCATCATTATTACAGCCCTTAGTTCCTCTGCAGTCTTTGGTGCAAGGCGATAGAAGGATCGCTCCTTTAGGAAGTACTGTGTGGTGTCTGCCCTGTTTTTCCTGTTGCTGGAGTACAATGTGGTACAATAATCGGGAAAGGCTTGGTTAATCTGGTTCTGTTTGTGAACCCTGCTGCCATGGGCTGAGTCTATTTGGTTAGGCTGGCCAACCTCACCAGCAGGATTCCAGCCTTATCTTGTTCTGCATGGGCTTGTGTCATATATGCCTCATAGTAAGGCATCAAAGGTGTTTAACGCTCTCTGTCATGGTCTATGGGCTTCCAGGTCCAGCCCACTCCAAATTTCCAAGTGTCATCTTGTGGGTTCTAGTCTCCTTCTGTAGTGTTCGATGGACTCCAAGATATATTGTCCCCTTAAAACCACATTGAACACTCCCCATTTACAATGTATTGAAGACGTGGTATTGTAGTTATCAGTAAAATAGTTTTGGATCCCTTCTCCCGTGGTCTCTTGAAAATGGTTGTCCTCTAGGCTATCTATTTTCCATTTCCAATTTGGGATGGGAGTTTGTACTTCATCCCGGGTTAGGGGCAAAAGGATTGGGTTACGTCTGAGACACTCCTAGCCAGGTATTCTGTGCAAGTATAAATTCCAAGACATTTGGTGAGCATAGGAATATATAGAGGCAGATGTGGAGGTTGTGTAGGGTGGAGAAGTGTGGCTCACCGGTTAGAGGCGGCAGACCCAGAAGCAGAGGTCAGCCCGGGACCAGGGTTCAATTCCCGACGCGGCAGGGTACGGAGCCAATGTCAGCGGGCTTGATAAATCTCTCCTCGGTGCCTCTCTAACCATGGGTCCCACGCTGCAACTCTGGGCAATAGCTTGCTTAATCTCCACAATGGCCCCCTTGCTGCCGGGATGCCTGGCTTCACCTTGGGGATGCCCAATAGGGACCATCTGGGAAAGCCAGGACGGGTTCCCCATCGGTACACAGCGCCAAGAAACCTCAGGGTGAACGTGCGCTCTACAAATTCATACTAACATAACATAAGTATGAATA
The DNA here is from genome assembly GCF_964263255.1 of Lissotriton vulgaris. NCBI lineage: Eukaryota > Metazoa > Chordata > Amphibia > Caudata > Salamandridae > Lissotriton > Lissotriton vulgaris. The sequence continues at coordinate 661,911,192 of NC_141694.1, forward strand.
ATAGTTGGCCACCCTCCATGCATCAATGAGCCCCCAGGGTTCCTGACATGTGGAGTATTTCTTTACTAAACGAGTAGTGGGAGAATCTCCTAGGGGTTGGGGTAGGAGTGGTACAGTTCGATATTATCTACGTAGTTGAAGTCTCCCCCCAATGAGGACCGAACAGGTGCATAAAAGACGCTATTGTATGGGGAATAGTATCAAGAAATGTTCCCTGGTTTGTATTGAGAGCGTAGACACTATTGTGATATCCCTGCCTGAGAGGCAGCAGCAAAGAACAGTGTATCATCCCTCTGCATCAATTTTCCCATTACGGATCTGGAACAGAACAACATGATTTACCCAAATTAATGTCCCCCTGGTGAAGGGTGAGTATTCATTGTATATGATGTGGTCCCTTCCAGCGCGTATGCAGTGTTGCCCCTCACATCTATTTATGTGGGTTTCTTTCAGTAGTGTGCCCCCAACTGTTTCTAGTAGACCAGGACTTTATATTGTGTAGCCATACTATTGAGTCCACGGACGTTCCATGACATATTTTATATGTATTGTGGCTATCTGTCATCAACTTAATATCCTCGTCTGGTGTGCTCCTGGTCCTGGCCCTCGCCCAACATAACTACCTGTCCCCTGCTATTCCCACACAGTATCTGACACAATGACAATCGTAACAACAAAAAATATATATTCCAATTCCCCATACCCAGTATAGAAATAACACATCTCCCCATCCAAACATTATAGAATAACTCCACAGTCCAGCAGGTCACAGTGCCCACTTACTTATGGCCTGGAGTTACTTTTGCTGCAAATTTGTGGCAAAATAAAAAAAAAGGCACAGGCTTCTGTGCTTGTTTATTAAAAACACCATGGGTTTGACCAGGGTCTGGGGGTTCAACGTATAATGTTTTCATTTGGAGAGGGGGTTGCATGGTTCCTCTCACACGCCTCTAAGACACCCCAGTAACCCCATTCCCGGGGCACAATGTTATTTTTAAGGGAAGGGGAGGTTCAGCTCCCTTCCCTATGTTGTTTTGGCCCTGGGAACCCCATCTCCTGGGGCCCTCTATATTTTTAAGGGAAGGATGATGTGCCTCACCCATTCCCTAGGACGTTTTGAGCCTGGGAACCCCATCACTGAGGGCCCACATTTGTTTTTTAGAAGAGGAGGCCATGTGGCCTCTAAAGCCTTAGGGTCCCCAACACCCATGCCAACTTCTATACATAAAGTCCATGTCTTGGTGGCCAGGTGGGAGAAGGATCTGCCACTGGGGGTTTTATCCAGTGGATGCGTGGTAAGGTGGCGAAAGCGAGATCCGCGGAGTGAAGCTGGCGGTTGGGGGTGAAGAAGGTGAGTCGTTTGTTGAGGTATGCTGGTCCGGTGTCATGGAGTGCTTTGTGAGCGTGGGTGAGGAGCTTGAAGATGATCCTCTAGTTGACGGGAAGCCAGTGCAGGTCCCTCAGGTGGGTGGTGATGTAGCTGTGGAGGGGATGTCAAGGATGAGGCGTGCAGAGGCGTTTTGTATGCGTTTGAGTCTCTTCTGGAGTTTGGGCATGGTTCCCGTGTAGAGGGCATTGCCGTAGTCTAGCCTGCTGGTGGGGAGGGCCTGGGAGACCTTCTATTTGGTTTCAGTAGGGATCCATCAGTAGATCTTGCAAAGCATACAGAGGGTGTTGAAGCAGAAGGAGACGGCGTTGACTTGTTGGGTCATTGACAGAGAAGAGTCCAGGATGAACCCCAGGTTGCGCGCGTGGTCGGTGGGTGTTGGACGCAGTTCCCAGCGCGGTAGGCCACCAGGAGTCCTCCCAGGCAGAAGGGGTGGAGCTGAGGATGAGTCCCTCCATTTTATCCGAGTTCAGTGTCAGGCAACTTTTCTTCATCCATTCAGCGACGGCCCTCATCCCTGCGTGTTAGTTGGATTTGGCGGTGATAGGGTCGTTGGTGAGGGAGTGGATCAGCTGGGTGTCGGCGGTGTATGAGACTAAGTTGAGGTCGTATGATCGGACGATGTTGGCGAGCTGTGTCTTGTAGACACTGAAGAGGGTAGGGATGAGGGTTGATCCTTGGGGTACACCGCAGGTGATATTGGTGGCTTCAGAAAGAACTGGAGGGAGGCGGACTCTCTGAGTTCTGTTGGTGAGGAAAGAGGTTATCCAATACAGGACTTTGTCAAGGATCACCGAGTTGTAGCGGCGTGTGCGCAGGGTGCAGTGGCAGATGGTGTCAAAGGCGGCCGAGAGGTCCAGGAGGATGAGGGCCACGGTTTCGCCATTGTCCAGCAGGGTCCTGATGTCGTCTGTGGCGGTGATGAGGGCGGTTTCGGTGCTCTGGTTTCAGCAGAATCTAAATTGGGGCGAGTTCAGGGTGTTGTTCTCTTCGAGGAATTGGGTCAGTTGTCTCTTGACGATCTTCTCGATGACTTTCGCTGGGAATGGGAGCAGAGAGATGGTCCGGAAGTTCTTGAGGTCCTTTGGGTCTGCTTTGGGTGTCTCTGCGTGTTTCCAGCTTTCCCGGAAGGTGGCGGTCTCAAATGTGGAGTTCAGGAAATTACAGAGTTGGAGTGCGATGATGGAGCTTGCTTTGTTGAAGATGTGGTGGGGGCAGGGGTCTGATGGTGAGCTGGAGTGGATGGTGCTCATGGACTTGATGGTGTCTTTGTCGCTGACATGGTTCCCGGAGGGCAGGTGGTCGGTGTACCTGTGGTGTGTTGAGTCTGGGGTGTCGGTGGCTATCGGGGGGTTCTCAGTGTTGAAGCTGTCGTGAATGTCTGCAATATTGCCATAGAAGAAGGTAGCTAGAGAGTCGCACAGGTCCTGTGACAGAGAGAGCTGGAGCTGGGGTTGGAGAGTTCCTTCATGATGTTGAAGAGTTCCTTGCTATTGTGTGCACTGTTGTTGATGCGTTCCTTGAAGGAGGACCTTTTGGCCGTTTGAATGAGTTGGTGGTGTCTGCTCGTGGCGCCATTTCTTCTCTATTTTCTGACAGGTCTGTTAGTATGTCTGGAGGTTGGCGGTGAACCAGGCGGCTCTTCTGTTGGTGCGTCTGTTTGTGGGTTTCTTGATCGGGCGAGAGTTTTGGCGCAGTCCTCGAACCATTGCGCAAGGTTGCAGGTGGCTATGTCGGTGATGGTGTGGTCGGTCTGTGGGTCTTGGGCGAGGGTGGTGATTATCTGGTCTTCGGTGATCTTGCTCCAGCTGCGGTGGGGGATTCTTTGCTGGTGGTTGTGTGCAGTGTTTTTCTTGAAGTGGAAGTGGATGCAGTGGTGGTCGGTCCAGTGGAGTTCAATGGTGTGGCTGATGAAGACATGGCTGCTGGCAGAGAAAATGGGGTAGAGCGTGTGTCCTACGGTGGGGGTGGGGGTCATGACAAGCTGTTTGAGGTCGAGGTTGGCGAGTTTGTCCAGTAGTGTGGTGGAGTTGCTGTCGTTGGTGTTCTCGAGGTGGAGGTTGCAGGCCCTGCAGCCAACCCCTTGCCGCCCATGACTGAAGGCCCTGCACCGAATGGGTTTGGGTGCATTTGAGGAGGTTGGCTCAAAGGGTGGCCACCCCCATCTGCGCATGGCTGAAGGCCATGTACAGCATGGGGTTGGTGGCAAGTGGGGGTTGGACTAACGTATGGTAAAATTGTATAACTTTACATTAAAAAAACATCCAATTCACTGAAAAAACATACGTTAAAATAACGGTAGAGTTAGGTGAAATGTTCAGTAACAATGTAAGATTTTAAACTCTAGAAACCACATGTTTAGTTTTAGTTATCTTAAGTAACTATGACTCATGTCCTAAGGTAACTATAACTCACGGCTTAACCTTGCTAATTTCCCCACATATTACAGAACTCATGACATCTTCTATGACATTATTAATAATATCACTTCAACTTGTGCTACAAAATTATTGATGAGAAATCTGTGCATGGCGATGGCGCGTGTTAGAGTTGCTTGAGATGACTATAACTATAACTGGTGAATGTATCTGGTTTTTAGAGTTTAAAATGTTAAGTTGTTACTGAACATTTCACCTAACTATAATGTTACTGTGTATGTAATATAAGTACTTTTCCTTTTTTTAAGAACAAGCACTGCCTGGACAATGATGTATTGTATGCTGTAGTGTGCTAGTGAGTTGGGGTACTAGCCCACACCACTTTCCCTGAATGGGCCTTGGACTGCTCTACATCGCTATCTTGAGAGATTCAAGTGCTACAACTGAGTACTTGGTTCCCAGTAAAAGGAAGATTGTGGACTAATTACTTGCGAAGTGTAGTTCCGTAGTTTAAGGGTCTGAGGTTCAGTGGTTCCGAACCCGTTCAATAGAGGTTGTCGGAAAAAGACGATTTTGGTGTCAGCGGACCGCAAATCACGAGTGCGGTGTGTACGAGTATTTTCGTCTTAATCGATCAATGAGAACACTACGTATTCAGGGATCTCGTTTGGACCCTCGGGTTCCATTTTGTGTACGGCAGCCATTTTGTGTGGTTGCCCTCACATAGGCCGATGACTGCGGCCGAGCGAGTCCTTGGGACACGTACACCTTAGCTGACTTTTGGATGACCTGGCCGAACTGACTCCCTTGCCCAAGGCTGACCTCGCTGAGCCAGTTCCTTGTTAAACAGCTGGTCAGATAAAGATCAAAGAGCAGGACATGCCGAAGTTTATAGTACACTGCACCCAACTTTCTATCTTGCTTCCAATCTGTTTCTGCTCCTTTCTTTACGACATAATCACTGATTTGGGTTGAAGTTTTATGATGGGTTTGTCCGGCCTGACCGAACAGGATATTGGAATGTGCTTGGTCATTTCTGGTGGGCTGGACAATGGAAAATGGGATTGTCGTCATGCGCTACTTTTGAAATGTCACATTGTCATTGGTCAGTTTGTGTGTAACCGATGCTACTTTGGAATGTGATTTTTGGCATAAAAGACCATGCTCCGCTCATTGAAATTGTGCAGTCTCTAGCGAACCACCCGTGTTGTGCTTCATAGACCTCTGTTCCTGGTTGCAGCCAATAAACTTTGGTCTTTGACGTCATCAAGAAGAGTCCCGTGGGAGGAGGAGCTTAGTGCGCATCCAAGATGGTCGCGTGAGCTGTGAGCTCCCGAAACCCTCACCGCCTCCACCGTCTATCCTGGCACAAATCCTGTTTCTGACGACGGGTTCTTGTAGCTGTGACTCTCCTGATCTGAAAGGCCTTTTCAAATTTTGAATCGGATGCCGGACACCCGAATTACTCCTTCCTGGAGCCTGAAGGCCTACACCGTGACTCATCCCGGGACTTGGGCATCCGGAGCACCCCGAAAGTAGTTGAACAACAACGGCGTATGGAAGGGGACGACTACCCGGGGTCTACTTTCGGTTTTGCTTTTCCTGGCTAAGAAGGTTGGGCGGTGGCTGCCTACTGCTCAAGCTGGCCCGTGGGTGCACTCGCTTGACTGCTCTTCACCGGCGACCTGCACTTTGGTTTCTCGTTATTTTTCCTTGTGGGGAGCCATTTTCACCAGGTCCCAAAAGCCCCTGAGGGGCGCGCAGCCCACCATGGCGGGCAAGTCTGGTAGCGACAAGCAATCCCTCAAGAACACGACTCATGGTGGCATAACTCAGACCACCATTATGGACAGATTTGCGCGCAACAAGGGCTCGCCTTGCGGAACTGGCAAAACTCCTGAGGACCTCGGTGGTGGCCCCCCTGAGTCGGAGGAGCCAACTCTTCGAGACGTGATGGGCGCCATTGCGAGTATACAGTCATCGATGGGCCAACAATATGAAACCTTGGCGGCCAAGATCGACACTGTGGCTGTAGATGTAGGCTTGATTAGGGCGGACTTGGCCAAGACCAACGATAGAGTCAAGTCGTTGGATATCAAAACAGCCAGTCTCACCACCGATGTCTCTGATCTCCAGACTGAGATCCGGACTCTTCGGACTTCGAGTGACCAATTTGCTCGCCGGCTTGAGGATTTCGAAAGTCGCGCTAGGCGCAATAATGTCCGCATCGTCTGAGTTCCGGAGTCCTCAGCCGATCAATCGACGGACCTACTCGTTGAAGATCTGATCCTCAAACACCTCGCCCCTAAGGGCCTAAGTAACTTTTTTGCGGTGGAGCGTGCCCACAGAGTTCCGGGCGGTAGACGCAAGCAGGGAGCTACACCGCGACCCATCATTGCGAGGATCTTCAATTATAGGGACAGAGACGCCATTTTGCCGGCCTCAAGGACTAGTGGCCCCACCAAATTTGAGAATGCGTCCGTCAACTTCTACCCCGACTTTACTCCATCGGTGCAGAAACAGAGACTGGGATTTTCTGGGGTGAAGCGGAGACTAAGAGACCTGGGCATGAAGTATGCTATGCTTTTCCTCGCCAGATTGCGCATTGAACATAATGAGCGGGTGCTGTTCTTTGATATGCCAGAAGTGGTCAGTGACTGGTTGGACACCATCATCATCATCATCATCAAATACCTTTATTCTGCACTTCAATAGATACCATAAAAGAGCATAAAAGATAAACATACATTCTTTAAAAACATTATTTAAAAAAGACAAGTTGAAAAGGAGATAAAATATCCTAAAATGGGACGACACGTTCGTTAACCCCTTCGCTGCGGATGACAAAGCCAGCTCGTCATGGGCGTTACCTGCGCTACGCGGATGATGAGCTGGCTTTGTCACAAACCGCGCGATTTTCAAATTTCAGCGCACAGCGGGAAAACCCGTAGCACGCATGCGGTTAATGGGGTTTACTAGAGGCTGGGGCTAGGTTTACAGGTTATTAAAATCCACTGCTTCTCGTGTGTTTCTTAGTCTCATTGCCATCTTGATGAAGCTTATTATACATAATAAGGTGTGGGGATCTGAGGCTTCTTGCAAAAAAAGTAAAGCTGCTTTCGGCTGTCACAGCTTCTTTTTTTTCAGGATCCCTACTAAAAACTTATGCCTGGGCACTGAATAAAAGGGGCATAATAAAACAAAATGAAGGGTATCCTGCGGAGACCTAGTGTCGCAGCCGCAGGTACCCTTCAACTCCACTGATCTTGTAAAACCCGAGGGGACGGCGAGTAGATGGTGTAGGAGATTTAGTCTGAAGCGAGTCATGTAAAATCTTTCCTGCGCATTATACATCACCGCCAGGTATGGTTCCATTCTGCATGATTTTTTCAGCAGGCAATGCGCCATGACAGACGATTTCCCCTTTTCCTTGAAGGCCCTTTTCGAAGACATCCAGTCAGAAAAAAGTTTTTTAACCTGAGTCCTATTCTGGTTAGTCATGGACTCAGGGTCCAAAAAGGAATTCTTGCAGCCAATTGATTCCAAAGAGTCTTTTACATACTTTAACCACGGGATCTGTCCCCCTCTGTCCCGGCTCATGCAGTCTTTAATAATTTGTCGGCTAAAATTAGCCTCTGGGTTGATCCAAATTTTGATCCAAGCCAAGAAGTGGTCTAATCATTATTCTATCTTCAATGTATGATTCCCCCAGTTCATTGTGTGTGATATAAGAGGGGTGCTCTGGGGAACCTTTAATAACCTTTTGAAGAACTTATTTTCCTCTTTTTGGATCTGGCACACCTGATTGGTCTTAAAACCCCATACTTCAGCACCGTAGGATACTTTGGAACAAACAATTGATCGATACAGGTTAAGTATCTGCTCCGGCGACCATCTGCCAAGTCTCCTCCCGTAGGCCATTATGGCACTCGTTGATGCCACCAGTTTAGCGGCATGTTTTTCAATGAGGCCTTTGAATTCCGATTTCTCGTAAAAAACGACTCCTAGGTAGGAAAAGGACTTCACCCTTCCCAGCCTATGGGATCCTATCTTGTGTGCAAAGTCCCTTTTGGTGCTTGTGCCTATTGACATTACGTACGATTTTTCCAACTTTGCTGCAAGATCAAGCGAGTTCATGAAGTTGACAAAGCCATCAATCAGTTTTTGGAGTCCCAGTGAGGTGAGGGCCAACAACACAGCGACGTCCGTTTATAAGAGGACTGGCACCGGGCGCTGACCTATTTGGGGGGAGTCCACGCCCAGCTTCACTAGCTCTTTGTCCAGATTGTTGATGTATAGTGAGAATAGGAATGGGGCTAATATACAGCCCTGGCGCACCCCGCTGGTGCAGGAGAATGGCTCTGTCTTCATTCCTTCTTGCGTGTATCTCACTGAGGCTGTGGTCTCCCAATGTAGGGCTTTTAGTGTGTCAACTAGCCCCTGATCCACCCCTGGACTTGTCATCAAGGCCCATAGTTTTTGTCGATTGACACGATCAAAGGCCGCCGAGAGGTCCATGAACCCCATGTGGATAACCCCTTTGCTGGCAATGGTGTACTTAGCCGTCAGAAGGTATAAGTTTAGACATTGGTCTGTTGTTGATCTCCCTTCTCTAAACCCGTATTGCGTGTCAGTTAGTATGTCATTGTCCTCTGCCCAAGATTGTAAGCAGCTTAGGATGACACGCCCCAGGACCTTGGCCGTCACGTTGATTAACGATATGGGACGGTAACATTGTGGGTCATCCCGATTCCCCTTTTTGTAGATGGGCACGATGGTTGCCGTGGACCAGGAATGGGGCAGTCCTGCCACTACTGCCTCATTCAAGACGCTCGTGAGAATGGGGGCCCACAGATCGGTGTTGCTCAAGTAGAGGTCCGGTGGTACACGCTATCTATGCCACGAGACAATGCAGAACAGTCCAGAGGCGCGGAAGGGGGCCGACGGGCCCAGGAGGAGTAGGGACACCGGCGAGTGTTACCATTGTACCATGCTGCGGTGGCTTGTTATCCATTTTAGGGTCAATGATACTCTTAAAGACAAACCCTGGGGTGGCGGGGAGTTCGGGACTCTTCCTCCTCCGGGGGTGTTTCCTTTTCTACTTGTAGTTTAGTTTTCTTGGGTAGGGCGACAGACATACTGCAAATTGGGGTGGTTTTTTGGTTGTATCGCAAGGGTGCAGGGTGGGGGGTTGTTGTTCTGGGCATTTTGGGGGGGGGTTCCTTTTGACTGTTTGCACTGTTTTCGAGGCTACGTATTGTTGTATGGCTTAATCTGTGTTTCCTTCATGGGGTTTGGGGGACCCTGCTACTTTTTTTGGGATGGGGTAGGGGGCTGAGAGTTTTGAGTTGGAATGTCAACGGCTTGGGGGATAAAATAAAGCAGGGAATTGTACTCCAATATGTAAAACGCCATTCCCCCGACATTGTATTACTGCAAGAAACACACTTGGTGGGGAACACGTTCCATGCTATGAACCGTAGGGGCTACCGGTTGGTGGCACATTCGGGATTCACTTCGGGCTCCTGAGGGGCTGGTGTTATGATCTGTAGTTCCCTTTCCTTGGAGATTGATGATACGATTTTGGATGATAGGGGAAGGTACGTGGCCATTGTGGGTAGGTGGGAGGGACGAAAGGTCGCCATCCTCTCGATATATATGTCCCCCCGGGTTTGCAGGCCACCACGTTTGTCGACCTGGGGAAACTGGTGTTGAGGCTCCCTGAAGGAATTCTGGTGGTTGGAGGGGACTTCAACTCAGTTGTCAATGGCCTGGAGGATCGCCACCCTCCCAGGGCTCTTACATTGTCGCAGTCCTGCCTGGGTGGTTTCTTGGAAACGTTTGGTATGGTGGATTGTTGGCGGATGCTTCACCCAGGGCAGGCTCAATACACTTTCCACTCCGGGGCCCATGGGAGCTTAGCTAGACTTGACTATATTCTTGTGCCGGCAGCCCAGGCGACTGCGGTGAGAGAGGCCCGACATTTGCCTAGAGGCATCTCGGACCACTCCCCGCTATGGATCCATATAGATCTCCATTTAGACGCAGGGGGCCGGGTCCCCCCAATCAATCCCTGGCATCTCTGTGTTCCGGAGACCAGGGCTGGGGTGATCAAAGCCATTGATCACAACTTTCTTGAGAATGTGGGATCGGTATCTTCGTCTGTGTCCCTATGAGAGGCCTTTAAAACTGTTATACGGGGTCAGACGCTATCGCTGGTCGTCAGCTCTAAGAAGCGCCATAATGGAGAGGTTGAGCAGCTGGAGTCTGATATTGCAGCTTTGGAGATGGATCTTGAGTCTGGGGTCAGGCGTGATAAGGTGCATGTTTTGCAGCTGAAGCAGTTAGATTATAAAGCCTTGTTTACAAATGCCGCGAAAGCCATGAGTCAAGCGCAACAGGGCCATTTGTATGATGTGGGCGACAAGGCGGGGAAGTTGATAGCTTGGCTGGACAAGAGGGAGAGACTGAATCAAGTGGTGCCTGTGGTTGAGCGAGTGGATGGTGTACGTGTGACGGATCCATTGGAGATCGTGGAGGAGTTCGTTTGCCACTTCCGAAAGGTGTATGCGCCGGTCTCGGACCGGCCGGAGGAGGACTCTAATCTTTTGCTTAGGGATATCGCTTTGCCTTGCTTGTCTGAATCTGACAGGGAGCTAATGGAGGCGGATTTCTCCACTGATGAAGTAGCGCTCGCTATTCGCTCCATCCGCTCTGGAAAAGCCACGGGCCCGAATGGCATACCCATCGAGCTGTATAAGTTGTGTCCGAACACAATGGCGTCGTATCTTCGCTCAATGTTCTTGGAGTCCAGGGAGAGGGGTTCGCTTCCCCGTGACCAGCGTCTAGCGTCTATCGTGGTGACACATAAAGAGGGTAAACCCCGTGAATTGTGTACCTCCTACAGACCTATCTCACTTCTAAATGTGGAGCCCAAAATTCTGGCGAAAATGTTAGCTAACGGTCTGATTACAGTGATTGGAGACTTGGTGCACCCGGACCAGTCTGGCTTTATTCCGACCCACAACACTGCGTTGAATTTACGCCGTCTTCATGGCGTGCTGGCGAGGGCGGAGACACTACGTGAGCCGGCCATTTTGGTCTCTTTGGATGCCACTATGGCGTTCAACACAGTTGAATGGCCAAATCTATGGGCAGCTTTGGCGAAGTTCGCCTTCGGGCCGGTATTCATTGGATGGGCCCGGCTACTCTATGAAGAGCCCCTCGCCCAGGTAGTTGTTAACGGTCGAGTGTTGGCTCCCTTTGTCCTAGGGAGGGGTACGCAACAGGGCTGCCCTCTGTCTCCGCTGCTTTTTGCCTTAGCCTTGGATCCCTTGGCCGCTTGGTTGCGATGGGAGCCGTCACTCAGGGGTATCAGGTGGACTCCTGGTTTTGAAGATCGCATTTCACTTTATGCGGACGACATTCTCCTTTACCTCACCTCACCTCGGAAATCCCTGGGGGTATTGTTCAACGTCCTTAATTCCTTTGGGAGGAACTCTGGACTAGTCATCAACTGGGGTAAGTCCTGTGTTTATTCGCTCACTGACGACGCACCACTCGTACCTCGCAATTGCCCAATACAAATTTCGCTCTCCGGGTTTAAGTATTTAGGTATTTATGTTTCGCGTGATCCAGCAGTCAGGTATCAGCGCAACTTGCTCCCCCCGCTTCTTCGCTTAAAAGCGGAGGTGAAAGCTTGGAGCAGACTGCCGCTGTCCATGGTGGGCAGATCAGCTTTATTTAAAATTATGTCCCTCCCCAGATTTTTATATGCGCTTCAAAACACTCTGGATCTAGTGCCTTCCAGCTACTTCCATGAGATTGAGTGCCTCCAAAGAAAATTGCTGTGGGCCGGACGTCCCCGGATTGCCTTGGCTAAGCTTACGCTGCCTTGGTATGATGGTGGTATAGCGTTACCTGATATCAGACGTTATTACTGGGCCTCACAACTTAGCTCAGTCAATCATGCGATGTATGGCCCAGCTTCTAACCCGGCTTTTGCTATGGACAAATGGTTGCTGCCGGGCGGGGATTACAACAGGGCGCTTTATTCTAAACGGTCGGATGCAGCGTTGACAGGGCCCACCAAGGTGGCGGTGCGGGTCTGGTACAACGCTAATGCTGCTATGGGCTGGTCGGACACTCTCACTCGAGCGACCCCACTCTATGCTGCCGAGAGGTTAGGCAATTTGTGGACTACCAAGGGTTACTACAGATGGGACCTCATTGGTATTAGTAGGGTGGGGGACCTTTGGCGGAAGGACAAGATGAAGTCTTTTGAGGAGGTGCAACTTGAATACAAACTGAGCGATCGAGAATACTTTCGATACCTGCAGGTCCGACACGCCCTTTCCTCTGTTTTTCCGACTGGCGTGCTCGTTCCAGAATCCTCACCCCTGGAAGACAGAGTACTCGATGGCCATGTCCCGGACAGTACGATCTCCCTTATATATAAAACTGATAAATGACGGCGCGGACCTTCTTTTACCGCTCCGTATGGCCTGGACCAGCGATGGACTGGAACTTGATGATGAGGACTGGCAGGCGGCGATATCCTCTCCGAAGGAGGTTGCAATTCCGACCCGTCTGAGATTGGTGCAGTTGAAAATCCTACACCGAGTGTACATGACGGGTCCTCGCTTGTTACGTTTGGGATATGCTTCGGATGGTTTGTGTAAGCGCGGGTGTGGAAAGGTGGGTACATTCCTTCATATTTTATGGGAGTGTCCGGCGGTGGTGTCTTTTTGGAATCGTGTGCATGGTGTTATGGAAGAAGTGACGGGGGTCTCGCTTTTGCCTGAGGCCCGAAGGTGTCTACTGAATGTGTGGGAGCCCAATGATTATAATGTAGCCCAGACGCAGTGGGCCACCTTGGGTAATATGGTCGCCAAGCGTGACATTGCGCGATTATGGGGATCGTCAAAGGCACCCAGTGTGTCAGCCTGGTCTAGAAACATGGACTGGTGCATGTTTCGTGAAAAAACAGTCTATATTGCCCGGGGCAGCCCCAAAAAGTGGGGGAGGGTGTGGAATCAGTGGAATCAATATCGTGGTGAAATTTGTACTCCCCCTTTTGTGCCTCCACCGGAGGTGTTGCACCCCTCCTTAGCGTGATGTTCCTTCTAGTCCGGATTATTGTTTAAGTATTGCTGGCTTGTTCTCTTTCCCCTTTCACCCTCCCGTCCGCTCTTCCTATAACTTTCAGCTTCACTTGTTACTACGTGACAGTTGTAAATGTGGTGCTCCCTCCCCAGAAGGATTACTTGTGTATCAGCCTTGCGTTCAGCCTCAGCAGTTGTTTTTCTTTCAATTTATGATTTGTTGGTTTTCAAAAAACACAAAAAACAAAGACCTAATTTCTCCTGTGATACAATGTATGGCTATGACATGTTTGTTTAATTGCCCCCGGGCCTTGGGTTGTCGGCTGAAGTGCTGTGTAACTCATTCATTTCGTTCTGATAGTTGGAACTGTTGACAGCCGACCCTATGTGGCTGTATGATTGCTGATGTATAACCACGATTATCAATAAAGGTTTAAAAAAAAAAAAATAAATAAGTGTCCTGTGTCCCTGTTTGCCGAGGCAGGGGAACTCAAAGACATCGGGCGTTATCCCTGGCGCCGCTGGGTTCTAAAACCCGGTTCTTCAGTTGGCGCCCAACGTGGGGCGACTTCAGCGGTACCGGTCCAAGCCCGAAGATTGTGGAGAGCTTCATGTGGAAATTCTGGAGGCCTGCCACTTCATCGACCCCTGTATGTCGTCGTGGTCCGAAAGTCTTTGCTGCGAGGTTCCCGCTTTCCGACAGCTACGAAGGACTGCTGCCCTGACTGTCGCCCTGTCTTGGAGCCATTAGACGATTTGAAGAGCGAGACGATAGAAGGGTCTTCTGGTGACGCCATCGACATTTCAGTTAAGTATGAGTGGAGCATCTCCCAGTCCTTAGTTTGTTTTGTATCCCTTCGAGGATCGCTTTGATTTGGTACCTGCAGGCCCCAAAGCAAAGGGACTCGTGTATTCACGAGATTATCGTTTTGAGATTTCCCTTGAAGTTTGAAGCTAGACTAGTGAGCGAAGATGCCTGGTCTTAGCAGACTTGGAAAGTTATTTGGTTGTGTTTGTTCTAGGGATTCCAGTTGGAGGATTTGTGTCCAGTTCCTCCGATTGGAACTCCGACCTATGAGCTATACGTAAAACATGGAGTGGGCCCCATCGGATATAATGACATTTGGGTAAAATATACGAAGAAAGACGGTGTCCTACAGTGGCCCCGTTATGGTAGCTTTGAAACAGAGATTTTAGATAATCTCGAAGTTAACTGTTCAAAAAGAAAGCCCGGCCGGCAATGTTTGACTCTTTCCGCATATGGCGCAAAGAAGCCAAAAAGAAAGAAATTAAATTAGCAAAGAATAATAAAAGAGAACAAGGTTTGTCAATGGTGCAAGCTGCTATAGCGTTTAGGGATAATGAGGAAGAGCAAGAGAGCGAACAGATGCTTAGGGTTAGGAAGTTAGCGGTAGATAAGTGCTATCCAGCTTTGCCACTTAAAGAGCAAGAAGAAAAGAAAGATCTTGCGAAAGATCCTTTAATGTCGCATCTATTGAGTTCGCCACCCCCTTATGCACAGGATGCTAAGGCACCACCGCCACTAGTTGTAGTTGCGCAACCTCCGGTTGCTTTGCCACCTGCGATTCCTCCATAGCCAGGTCCTCTTCCGTTGGCTACTATTCCTTTGGCGCAGCCTCCTCAGGGGCCGCCAACGTTTCCTCCTCCTTCGTCTGCTACTCCTGCGCCTATCTATAATACTCCTCCTGTTCCGACTTTGGATTCTTCTAATATTGTTCCGTCTTCTATTATTCTTTCACCTTCTCCTTCTGCTAGACAGAGAATGACTGCTGCAGTTTCTAGTTTCTTTTCTCCTTTGTTGCGATCATTGGGTACGTCTCCTGTTGTCGAGCGTAGACAATCACGTAGTCAGTTGCCTGATGCTAATGAGCGTACAGTTTTGGATCACATGGCGCGTAAATGGGTTACGTATGCTACACAGTATGATCTTGAGGGTATTATGGATGTTTTCCATCAATGGGAAGCACCAAAGCAACGATACGTCTTTGAGATGATGTGTGTGTTTCTGCATGAACAATGGATTGACGAAGTAGGTCAAGCTCCTCCTGAGTTGTACCGAATACGTTCCGAATTTGCGAAAGGGACCATTGTGGGTCCTCATGAGATTCAGAAAGCAGTTGCGCCTTTATTGTCATTTCGTAGTGACACTCCTTCTGAGCGACTGTTTGAGCCTGATTCGTCAGTTAGGAGAGCAGCGCGTCAGTATCCGATGCGTGAGGTTCCTCCAGTTTGGAGACCTGCTGATGCAAATGCTGTTCCACCTGTTGTTGCACACTTTCAGCGTGTTTGGGTACATGTTCCTTGGAAGCGTGCTGAAGTCTTAGCGCTTAAGCAGACTTAGCCTGATCTGCGCAAAAATCCAACGGGATGTTACAAAGAGCTGACTCGGACTGTGGGTTCGTGTGTCATGAATTTGGCAGATATAGATATGTTGTTTGGGAATGTTGTTCCACGGTCTATTTGGGGTAAGATTCGTCACACAGATCATGCACATGAATTAGGTGACACATGGGCACACCTTACAGATGCCGATAATAGACAAATAGGTGGCGCTAAGCCTGAGGATTTGATTACTGAACTTCCAGATAGGATTATTACTTATATGAAGACTCTAATGCCTGAGGTGCGTGTCAATTGGGACAAGTTGTCTGCGTGCAAGCAGAAGAAAGATGAAACTGTGTCCGACTTTTTCATGCGGTTTGAAGAGACTTTTGTAGACCATAGTGGTCAGGACATGGCTACCGAGGGTGGCCAGAGATTGTTCGTCGACAAATTCGTACATAATTTGCTTCCTGAGTTGTGTAATAAGTTGAAGGATTCTGAGAGTGCTTGGGCTGTTTCCACGTCAGCGCAGATTTTAGCTACGGCCCAGTACTATGAAAACAGGCACAAAGATGATGTAGAGAAAGCGGATAAGAAGACTAAGGAATTGAAGACTAAAGTTCTTCTACAGCAAGCTTATCCACCCCGTATTAATAATCCACGCGATTATCGGCAGAATCAGCAATATTCGAGAAACTCGCCAAGGAACGAGTCTTCTCAACAACGTTTTCCGTACGGGCCTAATCAGTGTGCTTATTGTGGAGAAGAGGGGCATTTCAAGAATAGTTGCCCGGTTTTGTTACAGCGCACAAATGGTGCCTCTGGTGTGAGAGGTCGAGGTGCTCAACAAGCGCCTAGAGGTAGAGGTCATGGTCAAAATGGGCGTTCTTTGCCTCCACAGAACTCAATGAATAGTTTTGATCAGCAGAATGGTTCGTCTGGTAGGACAGCTCAGTACTATACGGACGATTACCACGTTGAAGGTGAGGAAGTGGATGGTAATGATTGCTAGGACAGCCATAGGCAAAGAAAGGGAGTTGTTTCAGTTCCAGTAGATCAGACTGGACCTTATGTTGAAGTGATTGCATCAGGTGTGTCAGAACCTTTTCTGTTGGATACTGGTACTGCAAAGAGTTCTATTATGCACTCTAAACTCCCTGGCACACCTTTGTCTGGCTTAAAGAATGTTTCTGTAGGTTTTTCTGGCGCCCCGATTACGAATCCAATTTCTACTTCGTTGTCTCTTTCCTGTTGGACCTCGTAGATTTGAAGCACCTCTCATTTTGACTACAGGTTGTGGTGAGAACTTGCTGAGACTGGATTTGTTGAAGAGATTGCATGCAACGCTGTATTGTTCTCCGTCAGGAGTACATCTTACGTTGGGTGAGAGAGTGATCTCTCTGATGTATATATCTGAAGATGGACTTCCACCTGAATTGTCTTCTCTACCCGATTCGCTTTGAGCTACTGGTCTGAACGATGTAGGCCTGTTGGAGATTCCGCCATATGTTGTGACACTCAAGGCGAATGCTAAGTTACCGCGCATTCCGCAGTATCGTATCTCGAGTGATGGTGAGCGAGCACTTTTGGTGATCATCTATGATCTAATTAAGAAGGGTGTGATTGAGGAAACGAGAGGTAATGTGTGCAATAGTCCGGTTTTGCCGGTTCTGAAGAGAACTGATTCTTCACAGCCTCCTGTATATAGGTTTGTGATTGATCTTCACGAGGTGAACAAGATCGTTGCTTCGCAATTTCCTGTTGTACCTGATATCACCGCTTTGTTGACTTTGATTCCGGCTACAGCCACATGGTTTTCGGTGATTGACTTGGAGAATGCTTTCTTCAGCATCCCGATTGCCGTGGAAAGTAGAGATATCTTTGGATTCTCTTTAGGAGGACGAAGTTTCCGCTTTAAGCGCGCTCCTCAAGGCTATTGCGAGAGTCCATCGATCTATAGCCAAGCTTTGAAGACGCAACTTGATTTGTTGGTTTTACCAGATGGTGCTGCCCTTATTCAATATGTTGACGACTTACTAGTTGCTGCTGACAATGAAGAGATTTGTAGAGAGGCTACCTTGTTGCTGTTATGCCACTTGTCTGATCTTCATCACAAAGTTTCTCTCTCGAAGTTGCAATATTGTCGACAAGAAGTTACCTACTTAGGTCACCTCTTATCGAAGGAGGGAAGGAAACTGACCCCAGAAAGAATTCAAGCTATTGCGAAAATAAGCGTCCCTACGACATAGAGAGAAGTACGTGCGTTTTTGGGTATTTCGTCGTACTGTAGACAGTGGATCCCTAATTTTTCCTTGTTAGCAAAACCTTTGATAGCTCTTACTGTTAAGGACACTCCAAATCCTATTCCTTTGACTGACGAATGTCAGAAGAGCTTTTCAGAATTACGAAATGTGTTGTGTTCGGCTCCTGTATTGGGTACTCCCGACTACAGTAAGCCTTTCACATTGTATGTCCACGAGAGAGAGGGATGTGCATTGTCAGTGTTGACTCAACAGTTCGGTGATAAGCAATGTCCATGTGCTTATTTTTCGTCGACCTTAGATCCGGTAGCTAGAGCGTTGCCGAGTTGCCTGAGAGCAAAAGCAGCAGCGGCTGTTTCAATTCGACAGTCTGCTGGTTTGGTTATGGACAATACATTGATCGTAATGGTTCCACATGCAGTGGATACCTTGTTGAATCATACCAAGACACAGCATTTAACTAGTGCTCGGTTGTCGGGTTACGAATTGACCTTGTTAGCGAGTTACGTGCACATTAAGAGATGCAACACGTTGAATCCAGCCAAGTTGTTGCCAATTTCAGCTGAGACAGATAATGTTGAAGAACAGCATGATTGCTTCCTTAGAACTGAGGAAGAAACGAAAGGGAGGATAGACCTTAGGGATACTCCCCTTCCAGAGTGTGATGGTACTTTGTGGGTTGATGGTTCGTGCTTTAAGCTGCCGAACAGTGATACGACTGCTGCATATGCTGTTACGACTTTGCATACGATTGTTGAAGCTGCACGTATCCCACACAATTCAGCGCAAGCAGCAGAGTTGATTGCATTAACGAGAGCATGTGTGTTGGCGAAAGGAAAACGAGTGAATGTGTACACTGACAGTCAGTATGCGTTTGGTGTGGCTCATAGTTTTGGACGTTTGTGGCGTGAACGTGGGTTCTTGACTTCGCATGGGACGAAGATCCAGCATGGACAGTTGGTGAATGAACTTCTTGAATCACTTACTTTGCCGTTGAAAGTAGCGATTGTGAAGTGCAGTGCCCATAAGAAAGTTACGGATGATGTTGGTCGCGGAAATGCGTTTGCGGATGAAGTTGCGAAAGAAACTGCGAGAAATGTGATGAGCCAAATGTATGTTGCAGGTCTGGCGAAATGGGTTCCAGAGGAAAGTATGTGTGAAGATACGATTGAGAGTGTGAAATCCATCCAAGCTGAAGCTACAGAGAAAGAGTTGAATGAATGGAGAGAAAGTAAGGGTAGATTGGATTCGAATGGTTGTTGGACTGATTTGTCTGAGCATCAAAGATGGTTGCTACACGATGCATATGTGCTTCCAGTTGTTACAATGGGTCATGGGATGGCACATATTAGCGTGAAAGGGATTTGCAAGTTGTTGGCTCCGGTTTGGCAGAATGCAGGAATTCCCAAATGTGCGGGGAATCTGGTTACGAATTGTATGGTGTGTTTGATGTACAATCCTGGTAAGGGAACTCCAGCCCCGGCTGGTCATTTTGCTCCTCCTACGTATCCGTTCGAGGCTTTGCAGCTAGATTTCATCCACATGGAGAGGTGCAACAACCTGAAATATGTGTTGGTGGTTGTTTGCTCCTTTTCTAGATGGGTGGAAGCCTACCCTTTGAAGGACAATACTGCCTTGTTCACAGTTAAAGCCCTTATCAAAGAGTTCTTCCCGAGATTTGGAATGCCGAGAATTATCTAGAGTGACAATGGGAGTGAATTTGTGGGTCAAGTGATGAAGAGAGTATGTGAGGGATTAGGTAATAGGCAGAAGTTCCACGCTGCAAATCACCCCCAATCAGCTGGTTTAGTCGAGTGCTACAATGGCACTTTGAAATTAAAATTGGCCAAAATTCAAGCGAGCTCTGGTTTGCAATTGCCAGATGCTTTGCCTTTAACACTCTTGTCCACAAGAATGACTGCATTCACAAATGGGTTTGAGTCCGTATGAGGTCATGTTTGGTCGCCCGGCGAATATTTGGGGCGTGCCAAGACCGACTAAGTTTAGTGAGCTCGAGTACCCTGTGTTACTTGATTACTTGTACGAACTGACGCTAAACTGCGTGTCTTACACCAACAGGTTGACGATAGTCTACCACAGGCTTCTGAAGATCCAGGCCAGGCCATTGAACCCGGCGCCTGGGTATTCGTGAAGAATTTTCAGCGGAGCAAGAACAAGCAGCCCCGCTGGACAGGACCGCACCTGGTCCTACTGTCTACACGTTCTGCAGTTCGAGTACAAGGCAAGAAGAACTGGATCCACTGCGTACACTGCAAACGGGCTCCGTTGCCCTTACCGTACGACTGGTGGGTCCAGAAGGGACTTCCAGACTCTGAAACTGAAACTGTGCCACGTTTTTTGCCATTCAGCGATGTTCGTTTCATTGGAACGAACACTGAGAAAGAAAGTGACGATCTTCTTCAAGAAGCTGTGCCTCCTTTGAATCGATTGAACACTACCGAGCCTGAACTCTTGTTTAGAGAACAGACATTGCCAGGCAAAGATCATTATAATTTGCGACCAAGAGTCATGGACAAATAAAATAAATAAAGTTTTTATGATTTTTCTGTTTGCAGGTTAACTCTCCTCCGAGAAACTACTTATTTTTGTTTTTCGAACCGCCATCCGGGTTCAGCTGTAGGGTCGCGGTTGACAAGTCTTTGGAGTGCAAGCCCGAGACAATAGGTCGACGGTTCTGGTTGACCTAAGGGAGTTGCCCTGGGTTGACAGAGGCATTCCTTAGCATAGAACATCCTACTGCCGCGAGCAGCATATTTAGTGAGGATGGATTTCTTCGAGTTGGAGAGACCTGTAGAGACAATGAGTTTTAAGAACAAGATATACAACCTGATCACCGAAAAAGATTTTTTATACTATGTTTATTTTTGCTACTGAGTTTGATGATATTTTTAATTGGTTATGTGATATTCTCTTTTACAGTGACGTTTATTCCCACTGTGCAACCTACATCTTCTCCTACTATTTCTTCTCATTCTTTTCACTCTCTGCCCGAACATGAAATACTCAGAAGATTGGAATTTGCTAACAATTCCTTTATTCAACTTGTGCACCAACACCAGTTAGTTATGAACACAACAAATTGTTGGATTTGTGGCTTAATGCCCCATACGACCGGTAAAGGTATTCCGTACTTGGTTTTACCTTTCAGCCTTAATGGTTCTATTTGGGCATATAGAACGATGTTCATTTATGCCCGTAGTGTCTATCCCCTACGTTCACCGAAGGACAATCCGAAGAATAGTGCTTTAGCTAGAGGCATAGTCGACATGGTTAAAGGGACTAATGCGGTTGAGTCTATTCTGAAAGATGAGAAAGAACCATATAGTGGTTGGGACGTTACTGGATATGGAGTTAGTCTGAGTGTTAACCAGCGAGCGAAAAGTTTTCCACCGATTTGGATAGTGCCCCATCAGGGTCGCTATTGTCTGCAGGGTAATGGCAAGAATCCGAAAGCTCAGTTAGGGAAGAGTGTTTGCACTGAGACTTATGTATTTACATCTCAGACTTCCCCAGCGTTTCTAGCAGCTAAATGTACCTATTTTGTTTGCTACGACAAAGCGTATACATAGTTGCCCCCTGACTTTTCGGGCACATCTTTTGTTTCTTTCCTGTTGCCTCCCACTTTTACAGCTGTGGCAGATTACCATAAGACGAGAGTTGCTAGAGGTGTCTTCAAACAGGAAGATACCGCAGGGCAAGAGTTGGGAGATTTCTTTATGGGTTTTCTGCCGTTCTGGGGACCGATAGCTAATAGCAGGAACATTCGCCAGTTGACGAAAGTGGTTGAGTCCACCATAGTCGAAACTGCCGGTGCCCTTAGTAACTTGACTGCTGAGCTCCAGTCGGATCGACTTATGACACTTCAGAATAGAGTTGCAATTGATGTCATACTTGCAGACCGAGGTGGAGTGTGTAAACTGATTCAATCGAGCTGCTGCGTTTTCATTCCGGACAATGCTCCGTCAGTCTTCCAGGCCATTTCCAGGCTACATAAGATCTCCGATTCTGTAAATATAGACAAAGGAGATTGGTCGTTGATGGGATGGTTTTGGGGATTGATATCCTCTTGTGGATGGAAGATTCTGATGGTCATTGGGATGGTCTTAGCTATCTTTTTCCTGTTCTGTCTCTGTGTACAGTGTGCTCCTGCTATTTGTGGCCTCTGTGCTACTTCGTGTGCAAGGAGACCTGTCCAGAGAGAGGTACTAAGTACTAGGATGATGCTACAGAAACATATTAAGGACCTGATGAAGATAGACCTAGATTCAGATTGACATGGGTTTGGGTTTTATTGCCTATGTAAGGGCAAAAGGAGGGTCTGTAGTTCCGTAGTTTGAGGGCCTGAGGTTCGGTGGTTCCGAACCCGTTCAATAGAGGTCGTCGGAAAAAGAAGATTTTGGTGTCAGCGGACCGCAAATCACGAGTGCGGTGTGTACGGGTGTTTTCGTCTTAATCGATCAATAAGAACACTACGTATTCAGGGATCTCGTTTGGACCCTCGGGTTCCATTTTGTGTACAGTAGCCATTTTGTGTGGTTGCCCTCACATAGGCCGATGACTGCGGCCGAGCGAGTCCTTGGGACACGTACACCTTAGCTGACTTTTGGATGACCTGGCCGAACTGACTCCCTTGCCCAAGGCTGACCTCGCTGAGCCAGTTCCTTGTTAAACAGCTGGTCAGATAAAGATCAAAGAGCAGGACATGCCGAAGTTTATAGTACACTGCACCCAACTTTCTATCTTGCTTCCAATCTGTTTCTGCTCCTTCCTTTACGACATAATCACTGATTTGAGTTGAGGTTTTATGATGGGTTTGTCCGGTCTGATCGAACAGGGTATTGGAATGTGCTTGGTCATTTCTGGTGGGCTGGACAACGGAAAATGGGATTGTCGTCATGCGCTACTTTTGAAATGTCACATTGTCATTGGTCAGTTTGTGTGTAACCGATGCTACTTTGGAATGTGATTTTTGGCATAAAAGACCATGCTCCTCTCATTGAAATTGTGCAGTCTCTAGCGAACCACCTGTGTTGTGCTTCGTAGACCTCTGTTCCTGGTTGCAGCCAATAAACTTTGGTCTTTGACGTCATCAAGAAGTGTCCCGTGTCTCTGTTTGCCAAGGCAGGGGAACTCGAAGACATCGGGCGTTATCCCTGGCGCTGCTGGGTTCTAAAACCCGGTTCTTCAGAAGGACTCACATCCTTCACAGCTGATAATCAACTTTCCAACAATATTCCAACATTTTGTTGCTTATAAAGTTTTGTAAATTACACTAAATTGTGTATTTGCAGATATAAATTAAATAGATGCACTACAAGTCAATTCTAAAACTCTATAAACACAATTTCCAAGTGCATCATTATTGCAGCGCAGTATGTTTTCTTGAGGGGGGTTCAAAATAATACTTTAAGTTCTAAGCAATATGTTTAAAGTCTATAATATAGCCTGTTCCCTCCTTCCTGTGGTTGCTACACTTTTGAGTGATTTATTCTCTAGGTTTGAGTTGGTCTGTCATCAGATGCTCGGACAGGACAGACCTTTAAGTTTTGACAGCAATATACTCTATTGATCATATTTTTGTTCTTGCTGCCCATTACAAAGAATTTAGGCCAAAGAAACACAAACCATCACCAGTGAGTCTGCCATAGTAGAACTTGTTAAATACCCGGGAAATCCCTGGGTTACAAATCATTATTAAGGGGGCGTGGCTTCAACGCCGCTGGTGATGGCCGCATCTCCGGAGCGCTCTGTAGTGGCGTAGACGGGACGAGAACCCTTTGAGTGCTCCCAGCGTCTACGGGGCCCGCTGCTTAACACCATTTCATTTCGGGACGCCTGCTGCCGCTAAGGACGTTCCTTCAGCTGCATGGGGTGACCGGGGACCTTTATTTTATGATTTTCTCGGCAGCGACTGCCTGCGTTTAATCGCGGCCACCATTTTGTAACTCCTGACGCTCCGTATGCACTGCATAATCTTTCTCACGTGCTGCAATGTGAAATGGCATGCAACGCTTCAATTTGCTGCAATTTTCCTTCATTTTTTTGACTTGTTGCCTTAAATGACTTCTTTATTCACGTTTTTGGCATTGTGAACTTTTTCTTTCATCCATGTTTCAGCTTAGTTTTTTACCTCACCACCATTTTGGATTTAGGCTTGACCTCATGAGCTTGCAACTGCCTTCTCTTCATATGTTTTTTTTTCGTATGGCAAACGCTCTTTTTATATTGTGACTCTCATACTAAAGGAAAGGTCATTGTCAACTTACAGCTATTTAATCATACTCTGCAGATTTATTCTGTTTACCATCTACTTTGCTGTTTTTTGAGGCTCATATCTTCAGAGTATTTGTTTTGTGAACCCTTTTCTCTTCATGGCAATGTCACATCACAACCGGAACTCCTCTAAGCAAGGTAATCTCACTAATACACCTCTGGAGGATGTTAACCCTTTCAGTGTTTTACAAGAGAATTTAGAGGACGCAGCCAATGATTCTCCTTCCGTAAAATGTTCCTCTCCTCATAATTCTCATTCAAACACGAATGTTTCTTCTAAATCACCTTCTACGTCTATTTCCGCTTCAGGGAAACAAATTAAAACAAATCCCCGTCACCTCCCACCACAACTTCTTCTATTTCTATGGAGCTTCTACTACGAGAAATTCACTCCCTTAAACCTTACATGGAGGAGATTTGTTCCCTCAAACCTTACATGGAGGACACCAACGCTCGACTCCATAAGCTTGAAGGTAACTGGTCTCATACGGAACAAAAAGTTGATTATCTTGAAAAAACTGTTACTTCAGTACAAACTCTGACTGATCAAGTTCTGAGTATGCAGAAATAAATTCAAAATCTCAAATACCAGGTGGAACATTTGGAAAACGGAAACAGGCGTAATAACCTACGCATTTACAGTCTTGCAGAGGGACTTGAGGGTTCGAACCCTATCACATTTTTCCAATCCTTCTTACCCCAGCTTCTTGAACTCCCAACCTCTCAGTTCTAAATATTCAACGAGCTCATCGACTACGTCCACCTTCCCGTCTTTCGACTGCCTCCTCCTCTACAGTGAAACCCAGAGGTGTCATCCTGTACTTTTTGGAGTATACTGACTTACTCAAAGTTCTTCATTCTGCTAAGCAGAAAGGAAAAATCATTTGGAAAGGATCACATCTTTTCTTCGCACAGGATTATGCCAAATCTACTGCAGATAGTCGCAAAAGGTTTTTGGTTATGCGGCCTGCTCTTCGTTCCCTGAATGCTTGTTACGGTTTATTCAATCCCTGCTTATTCAAAGTGACATATAACAACAAGACGTTGAACCATGAAGACCCGGCGGTGCTCCAGAAGTTTCTAGACTCCTGTGCAACGGATTCAATAGATTCCTCACCCATAATATAATGCTTATTTTCTCTCTACATTGGAAAGTTTATCTGTCATGATGTTCTTCATGTTCTTCATGTTCTTTTCTTCTTATGTTCTAATCTTTATATTTTTTATGGAGTTCTTCTTGTTATGTTTCTAAATTGTTAATGATATCTTTTTTGGTTTCTTCTAGATGTGGTTTGTGACCCCTTGACTTGTACCCTTTTCTTGTTCACTTGGAGGTCGTTTCCCCCCTGCGCACGTCTCTGTGGTCATTTCCTCATGTTGTTCCACCACCCCCAGTCTCATTGTTTTTCTGTGGTATGTCTCTTCAACGTTTTCCTTCATTGTCATAATTTGTTATTTAACTACTTCTTTGGTCTTTTCTTTCTTCTATTTTCATTGTTCTTTTCCTTGCTCTTCCCTCCTCTCTTTTGCTACCCCTTCATTTTCGCACTTTCTAATCTTCTCTCTTTCCCTTCCTCTTTTTTCTCTATTATCTCTTCCTACTTATTCCTGAACCCACCAATTTTTCTCACTTTCTTTTCTCTCTTTCCTTGGTAATGATGTTTTGCAATAATGTTCTGTTATTCTCTTTCTTGCACTTATTTTCTTTAATAGAAGTTTCTCAAGAGTATGTATAATACTTGTGCATTTGATTCTGAATGATATATTCCTGAATTCTTTCAAACTTGTATTTAATTGGTATGCTTTTCACGTTTGTTATATATTATCTGTGCATGTTCTCTTTAATAGTTCTCATTTAGAGTTTTAACTTGGAATGTTAAAGGAATCAATAATCGTATAAAAAGACGTGTGTTAACTCATCTAGCTAGATTAAGCGCCGATATTGCCTTTATTCAAGAAACCCATTTATCAGATACTGAGGCAGTTAAATTAAAAAGAGGGTGGGTGGGTCATGTTTTCTCATACCCTGCCCTAGGAAAGAAAAATGGTTTATGTATCTTGTGCCATAAAAAACATCCTCTTTCA
Organism: Lissotriton vulgaris; assembly: GCF_964263255.1. Taxonomy (NCBI): domain Eukaryota; kingdom Metazoa; phylum Chordata; class Amphibia; order Caudata; family Salamandridae; genus Lissotriton; species Lissotriton vulgaris. The sequence goes on from NC_141694.1 coordinate 661,937,044, forward strand.
ATAATTCCTCAGGAAAATGATCTCGAAGGTCGTTGGGTGATTGTTAAATTACTCATTGACCAGATACCTTTAGTATTGTTCAATGTTTACGCACCTGTTACTGTTGATAATGTGTTATGGACTCAGATTTCAGATAAGTTTGTTATGTTTACTGATGAATATGTTATTTTTGGGGGTAATTGTAATCAAATTCTTGACCCTATTCTGGATAGATGTTCTTCTGTAAAGTTTTCTAACACCAAGATGCACTCTCAATTTACCTCTACCATATGACGTACGGCTTTAACTGATATTTGGAGACTTTGTAATCCACACCTACAGGAATACACTTTTTATTCTCCCCCCACAACTCACAATCCATAATAGATTATCTTTTCTTCAGTAAACCCCTATTCCAACTTGTCTCCCACTCCGAGATTGGTTCCATCCTCATTTGAGATCATGCCCCAGTTTCTGTGGATTTTAACCTACTCCCTTTTTCCCCTCATACCCGCAGATGGCGTTTTAATAATTCATTATTATCGGATCCCAATTTCACAGGCCAATTCACATTCTTTGCATCTTGGTGGAATGCTGTTTGTTTTAATCATAGATTATATACTTGCAATACTTCCCCTATCTCCTTGTGCATTAAAAGAGATCTTTTATGGCTCTCTTTATCCTTATATCTTAATGTCTCGGCCTCACCTTGTTCTCCTATCGTTAACACTCCAGATGAAATTAGGAAACCCCCTTGAACTCTTTTGTTGTCTTTTGAATTCATATTCCAGATGACCATTTTTTTAAACATTCCTTTATTCCTATATGAATGTACGTATTTGAATGCTTCATGTTTCATATTATACTTACAATTACTACTATTGATGACTTACACTTATGGTTCAGGTATTATCTCTTATTGTATTTTATTGATTTTCTATTGACCCCCCTTTCTCTCCTCCTCCCTCTCCTCTCCCCCCTTATTTCTCATTCAACATAGAAATTTTGCATTGTAATTCTTCCATTTCTGATATTTCTATCTATGTATGCTACTTTTTATTTTTCAATAAACATTAAACTTAAAAAAAATCATTATTAAAAAAGAAATTAGTTCCAAAATACAAATGCAATTGGGGAAAGTTGAATATTTGGAAAGAAGTGTAATGGTTAACTGACTATATGTATTTATTTTGTGTTTATGTATCAATGGATCCCCCCATAATAACTATAGGTAGTTATAAAACATCGTATTGGCAATTATTTTTAGAATAGGTACTATCTTTATGAAAAATGCAGAAGCTTCACCTTTTTTGCAACCAAAAGCCATGTTTCATAAATGTAAAACAAGTAACAAGATGTAGGAAAAAAGGCACAAGCTAAGCCAATAGGTCTCATTCATGCTACATTTATTGGCTTTGTCAATTTAGCCATTGTATAGTATGGTATGGTATGCCCTGCCATTGTATAGCATTGTATGGTATGTCATTGTATGGTATGGTATCGCCTTTCATTGTATAGTATGGTATCATGTGTAACTGTATAGTATGGTATGGTATGGCATGGTATGGTGTGGTATGGTAAGGTATGTATGGTATGTTATGTTATGGTATGTTCTGGTATTGTGTAGTATGATATGTACTGTCATTATATAGTAAGGTAGGGTTGGGGTCATTAGAATTAAGCGATTCTACGGCAATGGCTTTTTTCATATAATCATGGATTTGATACATTTGCCAAATATTCCAACATATGCTTCATAGTTTGCAAATTTGAACAAATAAAAAAGTATTTCAAGCTCAAACGGATAAAAAGGTACTAAAAATCTGGTAGCATGTGACTGCGTGCAGTGGCAGGCTCTTTGCAAACATTAACTGGAAACACAGACAGAGTATGAGAGGGAGGGAGGAAGGGAGGCAAAGGCACATGGATGGATGATAGGAAGGAGGGAGCATGTAAAGGCAACGCGAATGAACGCGCGGAGAGAGGGCAATATGAAGGAATATCATGTCTGCTGTACAACTAAAACAATAAAAGTCTGCAAAATGTAAGTGAAATGCCCGCTCTGAAAAAAATGTTTTTAACTTGGAGCAAGGAGTCAAATGCCACATGGATTGAGGGAAGGCAGGAAGGTGGAATGGAACACGGACAGAGGGAAGGACGGTGGGAGGGAGGATGCAAAAGCAGCACGGTAGAAAACGCCTGGCATTTAACAGAAACAAAAATATTCAGAAAAATGATAATGAACATGCATGGTTAAAAATAATTTTTCTCTGCTACAGTAAAGCACGTTTGAAACAGGAGAGTGAGTGTGACCGAAAATGACGGCCTGGAGACCGATAAAATATTATGGATTGCTTCCACACAAATGCAGTATAATGAAGTGCTTCCTCCAAAAGAAAAATAGTACTGCCATCAAAGGGATACCAGCAGAAGAACACTCAGTGGGAACAAAAGCTGTACTTTGACCAGGAACCATGGAAGGGACATACGTAGAGGTAATAAAGCCAGCATTCATTCATTCATATGTCTGTCAGGCACATGCAACAGCGACACAGATGAAAGTTCCGATACAGATACAGAATACAGAATAAAGGGCAATATTATCAAGAAAGGGCGATACATTATCACCGCTTTTATCGGCAGGGAACTGCCGCTAAAGCGGCGATAATGCGGTTGATAATAGGCCCTTGTAAATTCCCATAGATGCCCAGGTTAACACCAGAACCTGGGCTTCTATGGTAATTCACAAGGGCCTATTATCAAGCCCATTATCGCCACTTTAGCTGCAGTTTCCTGCCGATAAAAGCGGCAATAATGTATCACCCTTTCTTGATATTATGGCCTATGGTTCCGATAAATGGCTCAATACGTTAATCTGGGAGATCCTTTCCGTGGCCATTTGTAGACATTGCGTTCAAGATACTGTTATGCGAACAAATAAGAATAACGGGAACATATTGTTAAGGAGGTACATTTACCTTCATCCAGATCTTATGAGTGGCCTACTGGTGCTGCTGGAATGCTCAGTAACTAACAAAAACAATTTAAAAAGGGTCTCTGTCCTTTAAACATCAAAAAAGAAAAGAATACAGCCCAACTAGCAAATTAATTGGTATGCCACCTACCAGAATAAAAATAAGCAAATTATTCCGATGATCACCCCGACGCATAAGAAAGCACTGCTAACTATAACGCACACCAGAATCATATCTTCTCCCTTTTCTTTAGAACGAAAGCTTCTGGGCTCCATTTCTGATAAAAAAAATCATAGTTTAATGATTAACAATATAAAGTTGAATACCAAATTGAGATTCAATTGTTGATAAATAAATTGACAAAGGTCTTCTATTTGGTTTTAATATAACGCTTGGAAAACATGCATGTTTAAGAATAGTTTAGCATCATCATATTATTATAAATTGATAGTCGACAATTAATGCAAATAATTTCACCTGTGTTTTTCTCTGTCTTTCTGTCCACCTCCAAGTCCCTAATGGTCATCATTTCTTATGAGATGACTCTCAAATAAAGCAGGAAAACTTCAGGAAATACTACAATAGGAAGCTTTGCCAACCTCTAGCTGCTGGGCATCATATACAGATTTTCATTCCTACCATCCCCCTAGTTTATCTAGCCTGATTGATATGAGGAGTTGTGAACATTGCGCTAAGGTTTGTCATTATGGGTGCCTGCATCTATATGCCTTTTTTTGTTCTTTCCCTGACAGGTTTGGGATTAAAAGTTGGCTGGATGATGGATTTTAGGGAGCGGTGGACTTGATCCTTATCAACATGAAATCTGTGAGAACAAACCAATTAGAGTTTGTAGTCATAAGCCAAAGCATCTTATTTTCATCTTCAGATGATATTGAGAAAACCCTGGGTGTGTGTATTTTCGACATTGCTCTAGCCCCTGTGGTCTATCTGAGGAGAAACAAAAATCCAAGCACAGGGTTTAATTCTCAACAGGAAAGAAGTGAGATGGGCACTGGACAGAGTATAAAGTATCCTGGTCAGAAACAGGTAAGGGACTTTATGTTGTGTCTGATCAGATTTGTATTATTTTGACTTCTGTTTGTAATTAGCATTTCAAAATTGGAAAACATTGGTGGGAACAACACCAAAGTGCTGCTTTTTTCTTTTTACCCTGGATGTCCCCTTCTCCCCTATAACTAAGAGAGGAACCCATGTCTAGGAATGGAGAGGATGAGAGTAGGGACCAACAGTTATAGGCCCTGCTACCTTAAACTGAAAAAATAAATGGCCCACAACATCGTTTAATAAAGCAAACCCTGAGAGGAGGATACCATCACCTTCTTTTCACTCTGACGAAGGAGACATAGAGAGGGTTCTGGAAAAACAGTGGGGTAAATACATTATGAAAGTGTTTCTTCCGAAGATCCTTCCACATGTTCAAGCGAACATGTGTTTTCAAGATCCTGCTGCACCCGTCACAGCACTTCCTCTAGCACCCTGTTATGCTGGTTTCTACATACTCCTCAGATGGACCTGCAAATTCACTCCCTTGTATTAGATATACTGCAATACATTGGTATGCTCAGACGTGAGTCCCGTGCTCTCCACACCACTGGAGTCAAGCTATCCTGGCTGATGACGGCTGATAGCCAGAAACCGGTCCTAGGATGCTTGATTCCGGTCCAGGGAAGACATGGCTTGGCAGTTCGGGATGGACTGTTCGCATGAGGCACAGGATCAAGGCTGATTTGCATATGGCCATGTCTGAACTTGGGTGGTGTGGAGTGCAAAAAAATTATGGATTTTAGCCCAGATCTTTGTACTGGGGTGAATGTATGACATTGTTCTGCATTCTGTCCATCAACTGTTGTTTTTGCATTAGATGTACTGCAGCCAGAATGGAAAGATCTTGACATAATTAATGAGCTCCACTTCATAGTACGCCTAAACACGACCGCAGAAATGGACACAAAACTGCTCAATTCTTTCGTTGTTTATTCACTGGGAGCCATATTAGTAGAACATTGTTAGAACTCCCATCTTTAGTGTGGGTTCCCCCCTATCTTTTTGCTCACAATCCTCCTGTTTTGCTGATACTGTTTTGCTGGCTTTAGGATTCTGCACACTTTACTACTGCTAACCAGTGCTAAAGTACTTGTGTTCTCTCTTCTAAGCATGGCAATCAATCAATCAGCATATGTAAAGCGCACCATGTCACCCTAGGGGTATCTGGGTGCTGTGTCTCTGTCGAAGAGCAAGGTCTTAAGTCTCTTTCTGAAGACTGCCAGCGTGGGGCCTGTACTGAGCTGGAGGATGAGGTCATTCAAGGTTTGGGTGCGATTTAGAAGTAGGAGCGGCCACCGCTGTGGATCCAGCAGATAAGGGGATGGACGAGGGCGAGTGAAGAGGAGTGTAGGTGTCTAGTGGGTTGGTGGAAGTTCAGTCGATGGTTGAGGTAGGCAGGTGTTAGGCCACGGAGGGCTTTGTAGGCATGCATGAGGATCTCAAACTGGCATTTTCCTGGATGGGGAGCCAGTGCAGGTCTCTGTGGTGGGGGGCAATGTGGGTTAATTTGGGGAGGTCCAGGATGAGTGTTTCAGATGTGTTCTGTATGCTCTTATGTCTTCTGAGGAGCTGGAGGGGAATGCTGGAGTAGAGGGCATTGCCATAGTTGAGGCAGCTGGTCATGAGGGCCTGAGTGATGGTCTTTCTGGTGTTGGTTGGGATCCATCTGAAGATTCTGTGGAGCATTCAAAGTGTGTGGAAGCAAGAGGAGGCAACTGCGTTTACTTGTCATTTCATGGTCAGTTGGCTGTCTAGGATGATGCAGAGGTTGTGTGCGTGGTCGGTCAGTGTGTGGGTCCGAGTTCTGTAGGTCACCAGCTGTAATCCCTTGACGAGGTGTTCTTCCTGAAGATCAGTACTTCTGTTTTGTCGGTTTTGAGTTGAAGGCAGTTGTCTTTTGTCCATTTGGCTATGTTGGTCATGGCAGGTATCCTTGGTGAGCGAGAGGATTAGTTGAGTGTAGTCTGCATAGGAGATTATGTTGAGTCCGTGGGATCTGATGACGTAGACAAGGGGGGTCATGTAGATGTTGAACAGGGTGGAGCTGATGGTTGACGCTTGTGGTATGCTGCATGTGATGTCTTTGGGTGCAGAGGTGAAGGGAGGCAGTCAGATGCTCTGCGTGCATCCTGTAAGGAAAGCGGTGGTCCACTTGAGGGCATCTTGCCATATGCCAATGTTGTGAAATCTGTTGATGACGGTGTTGTAGGAGACTGTGTGGAATGCTTCGGAGAGGTCAAGGTGGATAGGGGCTGCCTTTTTCCACAGTCGATGAGTGTTCTGATGCAGTCTGTAGCACTAATCAGCGTGGTCTCAGTACTGTGAATGGTATAGAATACTGATTGAGAAGTATCCAGTAGGTGGTTTTGTTCCAGGAATTCAGTGAGCTTTTGGTTGAGGGCTTTCTCAGGAACTTTGGCTGGGTAGGGGAGCAATGAGATCACACGATAATTGTTGAGATTGTTGGGGTCAGCGGAGGCTTTCTTTGGGAGGGTATGACATCTGTGTATTTCCATCTTTCTGGCAAGGTTGCTGTAAAGAAGGATGTGTTGAGGATGCCAGTGAGTTGCATGCTTGTTGGCTTCATTGTGAGGCTGTGGAGGTGGTGGGGGCAGAGGTTTGGGGGCCCTGAAGTGGATGGAAGACATGAAGGCTGAGGTGGTCAGGGTGGTGAGCAGTGACAGGGTGTTGATGGTTTGGTTAGTGTTTTCTGGTTGGTTGAGGTTGTCAGGGTTGAAGGTAGAGTGTTGGATGTTGAAACTGTTGTAGATGTTGGTAATCTTGTTATGGAAGTAGTCAGAGAGTGTGTTGCAGAGTTCTTGGGAGGGGTGGATGGTGTTCTCTATAGTTGTCGAGTTGGATAATTCTTTGACTATTTTGAAGAGTTCCTTTGAGTGGTTGGAAGCAGAGTCGATGTAGGTGGTGATGGCTGCTTTCTTGGCTTCTTTGATGTACCAGTGGTAGTTGCTGTGGGATGTTTTGTGAGATACTCTGTCGGTAGGATTCTTGGTGGCACATCATCGTTTATTCAGTCGGTACCAGTTGTGCTTGGTGGCCCTGCATTCTGGGGTAGACCAGCTGGCATATTTGGGTCTCTTGTTGGTTGTTGCAGGTTTCAGCTGGGTAACTCTGTCGGCCCAGTCGGAGATCCAGGTGGTGAAATTCTGGATGGCATCACTGAGGTCTTTTGAGGCCTGGGGTGGGAGGTGGTGAGGGTCTGTGACAACTGAGTTTCAGTGACCTTGCTCCAGCTGCGGTGGGGGGAGTTATGCTACCTGGTGGTGGTGTGCTGGGCATCAATGATAGTGAAGTGTACAATGGTATGGTCAGTCCAGGTAAGTTCTGTGGAGTGCCTGAACTGGATTCTATCGCTGTAGGTGAAGATGGGGTCTTGTGTGCCCAGATTTCTGCGTGGGTATGGTGACCAGTTGAGTGAGACCGATGTTGCTCAGGTTCTCCAGGAGGGCAATGGAGTTGGCATTGTTGGGGTCATTGATGTGGAAATTGAGGTTGCTGAGTAGGATGTAGTGGTGTGAGTCAATTGGTACGGGGTGATAAGGTTAGAGATGGGGGTCTCAGAATGTTGCTCAGGGTCCCGGGGGTCAGGAGGCGGGGTACCTCTTATTGTGGTCTTCATTTCAGTTTGTAGTAGGAAATTGAGGTGTTCCACGAGAGGCATGGGATCGGCATTGGGGATGGTGCATCTGATGGTTTCCTTGAAGATGATGGCAATGCCTCTGCCTTGTTTTTTGGTCTGCTCACAGTGCATAATCTTGTAGCCTTTAGGAGTAGCAGTGGTGGCAGACCTGGCTTACATCCAACTGTCATATTTAATTTACTTATATATCTCTAGTAAAGAGGTTCTACATGTATCCAGGGCTTGTAAATTAAAAGATACTAGCGGGCTTGCAGCATTTGTTGTACCATCCTCCTGAGTAGCCTTACAAACCTGTCTCAGGCCTGCCATTACAGCCTTTGTGTGCAGTTGTGAACTGCCATTTCAACCTGGCACAATAAATCTTTCACCAGGGCCAAATCTTCCATTTTCATACACATAAGGCATCCCTAGAGTAGGCCCTGACTAGCCCAGATGGCAGGGTGCAATGTATTTAAAAAGTAGGACATGTACTTTTAAGTTTTACATGTCAATGTAGTGAAAAACACTTACATTAGCTTTCACAACTGCAAGGCCCACCTCTCACACAGGAGAATACGGGAGATGCCTTTTTCTAGTCTATAATTCATAATTTCCAAATGGGAGCAGGAACCTATTCATGTTTGTTGTCTTTGGAATTGTAATGAAAACCCCTCTTTAATGGTGAAGTCGGATTTTAAATTACAATTCTGAAAATACCAATTTTAGAAGGATTCAAGTACAAAGGGGTTGGAATTTTTGATCAGCAGAGTTTGGCCACTCATAAATTGTATTCATGCAGTTTATTCAGGCTGATTATTTTTTAGTCAACACTTCTTTACTGTAAGATCAAGTTATTTAATTAATGTAACCATTTTTTAGTTTAGAACAGTATAATATTTCAGGACATTTCACAAACACTCAAAAATATCCTTCAAACAACATTAAAGTGTAAGACACAATATTTGCAGCCCTTACCGAAAAACATAACTTTCACAAAAACACATAAAACATAAGAATTTAAAACTGGGTAAACCAAATTCATTTAGGACTTCATACATATTACAGAAAGACATTACATTTAAATCAGTCTTATAATGTGCAAAGTGCTGGAGTTTCTATTGTTAATCTCATATTTTTGTTCAAGAACTGATCTCCTATTCAAATCATCCCTTGGGGGTTTTACAACACACCCTATTTGAGTAGGCCACCAAAGTCTCTTGTAGGATGTCCTACATTCGATTTTCACTTGTACTAAAATCTCCCCAGAGGTGGTCATTGCCGCTTTTCGAACCTCTCATTGATTTTAAATTTGCCACAGGACCTTGACTTGTTAATTCTCCTAATCAGTGTGATTCCACTTAGTGAATTGTCTCCTTCATTTTTTGGTGAGTACTTCCTCAAGTATGACTTGGATATTTCTTCTGTGTGCAAGGCTGGTTGTCCAGATTATTTCCTGTACTTATTATTTCTTGATTTTTTATTTTCCTCTGTGCTCAGACTTTAAGAATGTATCAAGGGCCTTGAAGGAACCAAGTAGTAGACTTAACTAGCCAATTTCCTGAGGAGAACCCAAAAGCTATGAGAGGTTCGAAAAAAAATGCATCGACGGCCGGCTCTAAAGAGATTTTAGTAAAAGTGGAAAACAAATGCATGCAATCTTACAACAGACATCGGTGGCCTGTTCAAATAGGGTGCATTTTAAAGCCCCCAAGGGATGGGATAAGAGACTAACAATAGAAACTCGAGCAATTTACAAATTAAAATCCTGGTTTGAATGTTATGTTTTTCTAATATATGTATGAAGTATTGAATGCACTTGGTTTGCACAGTTTGAAATAATTATGTTTTTATGTGATTTTGTGAAAGTTACATTTTTCAGTAACCACAGCAAATAATGTGTCTTACACTTTAATGTTGTCTGAAGGATTTTTCTAAGTGTTCGTGAAATTTACAAAAATATTATAATGTTGTGAATAAAAAAGGTAAGGGTACTTAAATTACTTGACCTTACAGCTAAGAAGTGTTGCCTAAAACTGTATGAATACAACTTTTAGAAGGATTACATTTATCTACCGTAGCCATTTAGTGCCTGCATCCTGTCAGTTGGTCACTTGACCGGCTGTAGCTGACAGTTGGGCTTTGTATATTACTCCTAGACAGCCACACACAATAGAGAGCTTAAATGTGCCTACATAGCACATCACTGGCAAAATGGAAGGGCAGATCTGGGTAGAGCTCTACTTACACTTGCATAGGCTGTGTCCTGCCTCCATGCAAAGGGATGAATACCTCCTGTAGTTAGTCTGGAGCTAGGACAGCGAAGCCAGAAAGTCTGTTGACTTCAATGGTAAACCTCTAGAATCTTCTCCCAATTGAAAAGGCCCAGGTATAAATTTTGGACCCAAGTCACCAATTCTTCAGTACACTTCTAAACCTGTGGAAGTTTTGCCAGGAAAAAGGACTGCTGTGCTGCTGAAATGACTGACACTCTGCTGGACTGCTGCCCTGCAGTACTACTGGCCTGCTCGACTACTGCCTTTTTGATGCTGCCCTACTGCCCTGCTGCACTCCTGCCAGAGTCAGAGAGATTTTGACTTGCCCCTGAACTCAAGACTCCCAGAGCCAACCAAAGGTCTAATCAGCTGGAATCTTGTTCAGAGCCGCCAGGACATAACAAGCTCCCAAGCACCCACACCACCATCCAGCAGCAGCTGGAGCAAGCCCCTCATACCCAAGTGGTACCCCTCAGGTCCTGGACTCCTAGTCTGTCCTCGGAGAGGCCAAAGTGAAGTTTGTGGGCTCTTTGTGAATGGCCCTGTTGGCACAGAATTCTTGTCACTTGCACAGCCCAGCAACATGAGGTTCGGCAGCTTAACCCATCATGCTACAGAATCGACCGCTCACGTGGAGAGCCTTTTCATGACAACACCAGGATAGTTGTGCTACAGTGATGACCATCCACGACGCCCGGCCTCCTCTTGGCACTATATTGACAACTATCCGGGATGCTTCTCTGCTCATCGCGGCCCCCTCCACCGTGAAGGGGCATCTTTGTGCTTGAATGAAAAGGAAACTTTTCAGTGGGACAAACCTGGTCCCTGTATCTGACCAGCACTCCATCATGTTCGGCCTGAATTTGTGACTTTCTCCCTGTCTCGTATTCCCAGATAGCCACAAGCGGAGCTTTGGGCGTTTTGGCCATATTTTCACTTAAATACTTAAAATTGCAATTTTACAGTTGTACTGGTTGAAATCTTTTAGTTTTGGTCCTGTTTTATTTATTAAAATTTGCTCTATGTTTCTAAATTGGAGTGTGATTTTTCTTGTGTTGTGTTTTTACTGTATTACTGTTTGAAGTGCTGTATAAATACCTTACAGATTACCTTTAAATTAAGCCTGATTGCTCTGTGCCAAGCTACCAGAGGGTTGAGCACAGCTTAATTTGGAATTTGCTTGTGCCTCACCCTGACAAGGATTGTGGTTGATGCTTTAGTAAGGTTCCATCCCCTCAACCAGTAACCCAATTTCTGAAACGTGTATATTAATGTCTAAACAGGGTTCCATATAGCATTGAGTGAGTATTTACCGAACAATTACCCCTCAATCTCAGACTTTAAAGGATTATTCAAGACTGTGGAAAATGAAATAATGTCCTTCCCTGCCCTGCCCTGCCCTGCTGGAAGCCATGCAATTGAATTCCTAACAGTGTGGTGTGAGCAACAGCATTTGTCAGTACAGTGTCTGTGGTGGCTTTATGTATTCTACTGCTAAAAGAGTGGCTTGCAGACACCGCTCAGAAATTAATTTCTCTTTATCTATCCTCTGAAGAGGCACACATTTGTGGTAAAAAGTTGGAGGATAAAATGCAAAAACTATTCAAATAGAAGAAACATTTCTCTTTCTTTAGAAAGCAACTTCAACTTTCCCTTCTAACAATCCAGAATTCTGAAAAGAAGGTTTTCTCCAGGAAATAACTGTCAAGAATAGGCAAGGCATACCTAAGCTTCAGTGTGTTCTCTGGAAGTGAACGAAAGGAATTGTGACTGTACTCCTGTAAGGTTGTGACAGAGCAGTCTTTGGTGGCGGAGGAACCAAGAGAGCTGGGGGACTTCTAGGGTCTTCTACGGCATTGTAGCCTGCAGTACGTTTTAGGATACAATTTCCTTTGGACCAATGCTTGGCAGCATCCTCCATTGTGAGCAGTTACTGCAGGCTGTCCTAGTTTATTTAACGATTCCACTCGCTTCAACTTATTATTTCCTCCCTTATTAGTAAACTTGATTTTTTTACTATCTCAGCATTTTCTTCAGACTTTGATTGTGGACATAGTTTTGGCTATATATTTGGCTTTATTTCGGATTTTTCGCAGTACTTTGTTTCCAGTGTTGCTACCATCTCTAGATTCTAGATAGGAATACCCTATTTAGGATGTCCCTTCTGTTGCATATTTTTCCTGCCATATAACACCATGCAAAGCCAGTCCCAGGCAAGAAAGGTGATCATTGCCCCCTTGTGCAGGCAGAGCACATATTGTGCAGCAGGCCCATTGATAGTTTCCTCTGCAGAAGTATTCACTTTGGTGTTTATATGCACAGAACATCCTGGCATGGCTTGGGACATCCTGTGATTTTAGAGGAAAAGGAGAAAGAACATACCAGTCTGGACAAACAGTCCATGTGTTAAAATGTCAATATTAAATGGGATTTAAAGAGTGTGTTTCTTCAGAATGATTAATGGCCCAATATAAATCATGATTTGAATGATACAGAAAATATATTAATAAAGAATATGGAAAAACTACTATGATCATACCCCCTTTTGGATATACCATGAATTTGATGGTGGCAATCAGAATATTGTTTTCCATAGTGTCGCATTGATAGACCACAGGCTTTTTTTCTTTCTTCACCTCCAGTATGTTTGCGTCTTCAGGAAGAGGAATGGGTTGCTACTTAAAAAATTCAAAACATAATAAGTATAATTTTGACTGAACTTGGCACACTTATTCAGAGAACATGCATAATAAATTGGTAAAGGTTTCACAGTAAAACGAATAATTCATCAACAATCCCAATTGAACAGTGATCAGTTGACATTCAAGACATATAGTACACCTGCATCAAGCTTAGCTAAATTCAGTTGTGCCAATTTATACATTTTAAGGCCCATCTTTATTAAGGTTATGTGTTGGCACCACACAAGATGGCTCAAGGGTGATGCAAAACCTAAGTGAGATTTATCAAGCCATGCAAGGCAACCTTGCATGGCCCTGCACCACTTGATAAATCTAGAGTAACGCAAGGTAGTGCAAATTGCTGCCTTGCATTACTCTGCAGCAGGGAGGCATTCAATGGGGGGATTGTGGGTGTTTCCATTCATCCACCCATGGATTTTGCCCCATTCCTAGATTTACCATTACTGGTACACCTGGGAATGCATCAAAATGCTACCACTCCCCAAGGGGAGGCATAACAAGGAGAAATATCTTTATTTCTCCTCATTTTTCCTCTTTCTACATGTGCTGAATTCTGAGTTTGACCTGGGAAAAGGGTAACTAAATTTAAGCATGCAAGAGGAATATGCCTCTCTTGATTGTTTTTGTGCTGGAAGGTACCCTGTCTTGCCCAAAAACAATCCTGCCTACAATGCAGGCACACACAAAAGTGAATTTTTCAAATGAGCAAAAACTCCTCCTTAAGTGAAAATACAAAAATTCCGGATTTCGGGTCCTCTTACATACAATACATAATCCAGTTTTGCACTGGTGCATACCCTCAATGAGTGAGTTCAGTGAAGCCAGGTACATGCATGTAATTACAAGAAAACCACAAACCCTACTTAGAACATACACCAGTGCTGAAGGAATATATGATGTTACAGCTCATGCAATTACAATGTATGCTTTTACAACGCAGTCTTTACATGGCAACTGCCATTACATTGCATGATTTTACAATGCATGCCATTACAACGCATTTTTAAAAACTACCATTACAACACATTCCATTACAAAGCAAAAAATTACAACACATAATACTTTTAGGGCAACAGTAGTGTAAGTGTTGGATAGTGTAGGGGTAAAAATTACTATTCCCACTCCAATGCATGCAACAGTAGGGAAAGTGTTGGATAGTGTGGGGGTAAAAATTACTATTCCCATGTACCACAAAACCCATACCCACCCTAATACTAAAATAATCTCCATTACTTACCTTATAATGCGTTGTAATGGCATGCATTGTAATGGTATCTGTTGTAATGGCATGCGTTGTAGGGACGTGTTGTAATGGCATGCATTGTAATGGCATGCGATGTAAAGGCAGTTGCGTTGTAAAGGTAGGTCATTGTAATAACTGAGTTGTAATGGATGTTCCGGTGCTGGAGAGACAGCACAGCAATAAAAGATGGAACAGCAGTTCAAACCTCTGCTCTGTCCCTCACTGCAGGTGAAACAGGGCAGCCATAATTTGGGGAGGAGAGTTTGGCGAGAGATTTGCTTCACAAGCATTGGCAAAACCAAACCACTCCAAAATGGACTCTGTTCATGCACACACAAGAACAGCAGGCAACTTGTAATGCAGTTTTACATTTTTTCTTCAAAATGAAAATCATTTTCCTGTAGAGAAAACTACACACTCTACACAGCCACCAATTTTTAGGGTTTTCCATCTCTATTCCAACCTTGAGTGATTTGGTGAAAAGAGGGGACGGACAGTTTTCATCCTCCTTAACTGGAAAATACACCTTTTACCATGCAACACATTTGTGGAAGGGATGAGTGGGCATCCAAAAGAAAGTCCCATGTCAAGCCTTTGTCAAACAGCTGGAAGATAAGGACATTGATTTTTAGATTTTCATTGTATGAAATAGAGGAGACCCTTTTATCACAAAAAGAATGATCTCAGTTTGGAATTGTTCAGCAGTTGAAAATTAGCTGGAAAGAGCACTTGTTTAAACTGCTGAGTATGGTTTCTAAAGAAGATCTGAAGCTGCCTGCTGGTAGCCCCAGAGATATTTAATAAGGAGGATAAATGTTCCTGTAAGATGGTAAGGTCTACTGTGTCAAAGGACACAGAAAGTTCTAACAGCATGTATAAAGAGGCTGTACTCACATCAACAGAGAGGAGAGAATACTTGGTATACTGAAGTGGTGACATGCCAGTGGTTCACTAATGTCTAGAAAGCTTTTTAGTCATCTAATGACAGCTTTCTGCAATAGTTCAGAGAGTAATAGGAAGGTGGTAATTGGTAAGTAACTAGACAGGTCTTTGGTGGGGAGATTGATTGTCTAGGAGAGTTTGGTATAAGACAGTATTTAAAAAGCTGGGTACAGTGGCCTCTGGAATTGAGAGGATGATAAGATGGTAGATTCCAAATGAGAAATAGAGGCTTGTTGATTTAGCAGCCAGGCAGGCATAGAATAACTTGGAGAATTACTGGGTTTAAGAATGGGTGGAAGAGACAAAATACCTTCAGAAGAGGTAGGCATTGGATGATGCTGAGTGGTATCCAAGGCGTGTCACAAGTTCACAAGTCATGGAGAGTTCTGAAGCTGTCAATGGTCAATTCAATTCAAAGACTTTTTTTGGCAAGTACAAACTGCCATAACATTGCATACAATATCAAACAAAATAAAAACAATTCAAACAATGCAATCAATAAAATCATTCAAAATATCCTCTCAAGGTACATCACATAGCATAACTAGACAAACATAGTCCCTACACATAATTATACATGATACACTTTCTTAAAAAATAGCTTTCAGGATAAAAAGGGCAACACTAAGACATACAAGTTGATCATTTAGTGCAAGCAAAAAGGTCAGTGTGTCCTTGTAGTTTCTTATATTCTGCATAATAAAATTGGATTGTAGGTACTGATATCGCAACTCCTTATAAAACTTACAAATTAAAATAAAGTGCTGGGTACTCAGCTTGCTATTTCCATCACAAGGACAGTTTGCTAGGATTTAATTTTCTGAACTGAAATCAAATGTTGAGACATACCACATCTACAGCTAGTTAAAACATACCAATGTTGATTATGGTTAACATAGATCAGATACTCCTGACAACCCTCCCCTAGCCCCAAGGACATATATATAGCAACTGTGTTTTTTTCCAACTCTACGCTTAGTCTGGACTCAGACGTATACTGAATAATTGTGGAGTTAATATAGCTTTTAGTTAGTGATAGGACCTGAGATGGCTCCTCCCCCACTAGCAGATTGAATATAGACCTAAACGCAGGAACTATATATGCCAACCATGGTATGCGAGAAGCATAATTCAGTTTTAACCCCTTGGCCGTGGCGGTAATTCCGCCACAGCGCTGGGGGAGAGGGGGGGTCGTGCAGAGCCGCCATGCTTGTGACGGAACCACTCCGTCACGAGCCTTGGCATTCTGTGCTCATGACAGACTGTTTCCGTCACGGCCCCGCCCTCTCATCAATTCACCCGCGCATGTGCAGGAATGATGCCGCGTAGGCAGTGCGGCCGCGGCATAACGGAACCACTCCGTCATGAGCACAGCGCACCCGTGGCTCGTGATGGAGTGGCTCCATCACTAACATGGAACGGGTTAAACAGTGAATTATTATCAATTTGGTAAAGCTGGTTTCTCCCTTTGACCATATAGAAATCCACAACAGCAATCAGGGCCGGACTGACTACCGGGCGTTTTGGAATTCTGCTGAGCTGGGGACTGATTTCACTGTGGTGGGCTGATTTTGTTCATGGAGAGCTGCGTGTACTTCAAAATAAATAAAGCATAACCCCTGGTAGCCAGTCCGGCCCTGACAGCAAAGATTTCAATAACAAAAGATCCTCCAAAAAGGTAACCCCACCTCTTTATGCACAATCAAAGATGGGGCTTAGATTGGCAGACACAGCAAACGTTTTAAAAAGGTATTTTTCAACTTAAAGTGGCTTACTAGGAGTTTGCCCCAAATATATAAGCAGGCAATACTTTGGCCTTATGAATCTAGGTCATTTCCCTAATGGGGTGCTAACCAAGTTTAGTTGAGAACTTAAAAATCCTCTCACAACTCCTATTCATTTTGAGTTTAAAGCATTTGCAATCTGTTGCACTTATAAGCAGTTGCTTGTGAACTGCAATCTCAGATAGCAGACAGTATTCACTTTCTTAATTGGTTAACCTTCAATAAATAAGGGCCTACATTTGTTCAATTGGTTTCCACAAACCATGGTGAAAGTCTTGGTCTTATTAATTATCATGTTCTTAGATGCCATATACTCCCCAAAAGTTTCCATCAGCCTCTGTTGTCCATTGGGGGTCCTAGATAGTAATATGGCATCATCTGTGTATAACAACACCGGAATAGGGCGTCCAAAGATAAGGGAAATATCTGCCTGTAGCTCCTGTAGGATTCGTCCACCCCATTAATAAAAAAGGGAGAACAATAAAGGTGCTAATACATACCCCTGTCTAATTATTTTCCTACACTAAAACCAGGAGAACATTTACCGCGTGGGCCATAGGAAACTTTACTCGATAAGTTCTTCTAGAGGTGTGCCAAAAAACAAATAATCTGCAGGGGAGCACCTAGACTAGTTAGGGTTGACCATGGAATGGAATGATTAACCAGGTCGAATGCACTGCTAAGATCTGCAAAGCAGAGATACAGTGATCCCGGCTGAGCACTGGTATACTTCCTTATTATTAGGTCTAAATTAACACATTGTTCCATTGTCCCCAGACGTCTCTCAAACCCATATTGGGCCATTGAAAGGATAGAATTCTCCATAGCCCATTCCTATAGCCTCTGGAACAAGACCCTACTCATCTACTTTATAGAGAAATCCAGGAGGCAAATAGGGCGGTAGCATTTAAGGTCCGATTTTTTTCGTCCTTTTTAAAGATGGGAATAATTACTGACACAGCCCAAGACTGAGGGATTGCTCTTTCAGATGCTGCATTGAAAACCCTGGTTAAGGTAAGACCCTAGTTCCTGAAATGCCTTAAAAACATCAACTGGAACCCCATCAGGGCCAGGAGCCCTTCCACCAGAGCTGGAATTTATGGCACAAATAACATCATCAGTAGTAATGTTTAATGGGGTTGAATGGCAAACATTGGTTCTTTATATGTCGATTACATTTCGCATGTCTGGATTATCATTATAACATTGTTTTAAATGGTCAACCCATGCATCACAAGCAATAAAATAATTAAGCACTGGGATATTATCAGATTTCAAGAAAATAGCATTAATCGTATCCCAAAACAGTTTATTGTCCCTTGTCTCAGCATCTCGCGTCAGATTAGACCATGCTTCTTCTTGTAAAACTTTTTTCCTGTCAACAAGTACCTGTTTCTTTTTTTAAGAAAAGTCTTAATTAGCATTACATCGCTGGGCATACTATAAAATGACACACAATTTGTTTCCTGTTCCATCCACTTTTACTCTCAAGCATTACAAGATCATATTTGTAAATAAGAGAATTCAGCATATCACCGTAATCATTACGACAGAAGTGAAGCATATCATCACCAGCCTATTTGAATATCCACAAACCTGCGTAGCAGGTAAAGAACAGCTTTAAATATTAAAATCTCCTGCCCAAATTACAACAAAATGTAAATGGATTAGGCGTAAAAAAGCTTTCAAGGCAGTGTTAAGTGCACGGACTACAGAACTACGTGTGGAGTCAAAACTAACGTTGATATAAAAATTGACCAATACCACATCAAGTCTCCCTTTAATAGTTAGCCACAACATCAGAGTGTGAGGTCCAACTGATGATGAATGTTTGACCGTGGCAGGGAGGTTATTCGATAATAAAACTTGTAGGCCTCCTTTCGCTCTTCCCTTAGGGGAAGGTATAGCACCCAAGAAACAGGAAGACTAACCGTCAACATATAGTGGAGTCATGCACCAAGTTTCTTGGAGGCATATAATATTCAACCCAGTAGTAATAGTGGAACATTTTAGCTCACCCAGCTTATTTTGTAGCCCACATATATTCCATGTAGTAAATGAGTAGCAGTCCTTAAATCCATTATTAAAGGTGACCTGTGGAAGTTCGACACAAGATAACACATAAGAACTACAGGGATCAGTATCTTCAACTAAACTAGGCCAAAAATTATTATCTCCAATGATATCCTCCATCTTGTCTAAACTATTGGTAATAGGTTCTAGGAGCCTAGCTACAGGCTCATCCTTATTGCTTCCTACACCCAATCTCATATCATACCTCACCCCTACCATAACATAATCAAATCAATCATTATCATGTAATTAATCCAATGATTGAAACCTATTATATAAGGCCAATGGTGGAGGAATGTAATACCGCTCTCTGGGCTCCTGTTGACTAACCAGTTTAAAACTAGTCTCTAGTTCTTGATATTGTAAACAACGATAAAAAAAACTATTAGAGTGATGCAATATTCTTAGAGAAGGGAAAAGAGGCAAGGACCTTGCTAGAATTTCTTCAGCGTAGTCAGGGTGTTGTAGATTGATAACGATGCAAGCGTTTTTAAAGGTCTTCCTTAAGGGACCCCACTCTCCAAGTCATTAATATTTGGTACAATCTATTAGATGGTAAAATGTGATTCTTATCAAGCCAATGTACGACTTTTTTTAAAAGGACTCAGGAATGACCTGCTGACCTGGATACAACAATGGTACATTGACCATTACTGCTACATATTGACAGCCGGGGTAACAGTGTAACGGGGTTACAGTGGGATGAATTCACCTTAAGTGATGGAACCAATGAGTGGGATTGTGATTGCCCACCCAGTTGCGTAGATGGTGTGGGAAGGGGAACATGGAAAGGAATATGAGTTATCACAATACTAGTGGGCCTGAAGTAATATAATCATCCGCCGTAGATGCTGAATCTAAAAAGGTTGCATAAACACATGTTGACTTGGAAATAAGTGGAAAGGGTTTCTCATTTTTAACCCCTTCAGCCCTTTCAACTTTAGGATCACAAATACTTTTTTCAATTGAGTCCAAATGCCTATTGATAGACACAATTAGGTTATGCAGCATTCCTGTAATAGACTCGAGTAGGTTATTATGTGCAGCAGAAAATGTCTTGGATGGATCTCAAAGAGTCCATAGATAAACAGTTGCCAACTGCTCACTCCAGTTTAGCAACGGCCCCAGATCCTTTTCCTTTAGGCCCAATGTGCCCTTTCCTTTTGGTCCAGGGACCCTCATCGAGCGAATTGTCTATACTTGGGACTGTATGGCAATATACAGGCTGCATTACTTCCACTCTTTATCTCTCACATCACATCAGGGGGTAGTCGGGCAGCACGAACAGGTAAATGAGGACAATGAGCACCATCTATGGGCAAATTATCAGGATGCTGACAAAAAACAGCCGGATCAGAATTTTTGGAAATATCATTAGTCTCTGCTGTAGTAGCCGCAGTGGCTACTGTTGCTGAAAGACGGCGCTCAAAACATTAGATCTCTTTAATAACAGCCTTCTTAATGTCAGTTCAGCATAGAATCATCAGCCTTGGTCACCAGTAAGGTTTACCTTTTACCCATACTGAATTTCAAATGAGTATGGGAAAAATTAAATAAAACTGATTAGTATTTACAGTACCTGAGTTTAGGAGCAGGGCCGGCTGGCCATAGCGGGCCCGGTGCAATCCCCCGGTGCCCCGCATGGGTGGGTGCCAGTTTTAGGCCCTTGGGGGGCCGGTTTTGTTACAGGGCCGTTATTGCAGCATAGCTGCAAATTCGTCCCGGTACCAAAATCGGCTGAAAACCAGCCCCGGCAAAGAGCTCGATGACACCTCCAGTGGGTAGGGGAGGCTGTCCAAGCACTTTGCCGGGGCCGGTTGTGAATCCCAGTCCGGCCCTGTTTAGGAGCCAAGAAGGGTGGCCCAGCCCAGCCTCTTCCGGACTATGAGGGCTAAGATGGGCCCACCTTGACCCGGTCTTGGTCCTGGCGCGACCCGTACGTCCCCCGAAACGGGAACCCCAGCTGGATGATGTTGAGCACCTCCGGGCGCAACTACGGGCGTTGTTTGCGTTGTCCTGCCGCAGTGTCTCCTGGGGCTTGTGGTAGGGCCCCAGTCACTAGCTGAGCAACCTCGCGTCCCACTCACACTTCTTTCTCGCCTGCGGAGCATGTCATGTCCGCGCCTATCTGTTGTGACTAGTGTTTGGCGTATCTTTATCATATTTTCAAGAAAGACGTTATTAAGATTATTGCAAAACTCTTCACTGGGCATGGCATTAGGAGGCTGCTATGAGCATCTGATGATCTAAAAAAAGCTTCCACCTGTCAGGATGTCATTTTGTAGTCATTTTAGCGTAAGATATTCTTGTTTATTTGTAGGGCACATGGTTTTAAGCCATTTCTTTTCTAATCATCCATCATTTTGTGTTGGCTTCTTAGCCCAGGGATGAAGCAGGATTCTTTATGTGCCTAGTGTAAGGAAGAATACTGCCATGGTCCAGAAGTGATTTTATAGTGTTCATAAGATGGAGGAAAGCCTCTTCACAACGACGGTTTTCATCTTTTAATTTATTTAAACGGGTGTTTAGGGGAGTGATCCGCAGGTATGGTGTGACTGTGTTGCACGCTTATTTGAGGATTTAGTGGTGTACTTACCCATTGTGCACAAGAGATCATTAAGTGGCTGAAATAAATGCAAGGAGATATTATCAAGCCCATTATCACCGTTTTATCTGCAGTTTCCTGCCGATAAAACTGCGATAATTTAAACACCGGTCCTTGATAATATTCCCCGCAATTTTGTTAAGTGAATCACATACATTTTGCTCGTGTGGATTGTTTATAGGTACCAGGTTTATTTGCATTTTTTAGCGAGCTTTCTTTTTTATAAAACAGCCTCAATGTTCATACTGAATTCTTATTGTTTTGTACAAGTGCACCATATCATCCAATATAACGTAGAAAAGTGCAAACTGTAGAGCAATTCAACAATTACGAATTACTGTGAAACAGATTTAGAGCATTCCTACACTCTTTTCACCTCATAGTGTAGTAAATAAGAGAGATTTATTATTACTTAGTTTAATGTATTCATTGGGTTAACCGCAGAAGTATGACTTGCTGAACTAGCCCTAACACAATTCACATTTTTGGTCTTATTGCTTACACGGGGGACTTCTGGAAGGGACAGATTAACGTCCTATTTAATCACCTTAAGTTATTTTCAGGAGCACCATTTCAGGAATCATTCTGAAAAAAGAAAATATCCTAATATAGCTAATTCTTTCTGGTGCAGCCGTGGATGAGTAAAGTTGTGTTTAAATACCAATACATCTACAGTTCTCTCCATTTGACAACGGTATCATATGTTTTCTACCCGTTCTTTTGCCCCCCCCCCAGTGCATATGTATAGGTTGTGGCCACTCGTACTCTACTGGTACTGACCTTGGCTTGGTAATACTACATACCATGAAGCCTCGAAGGTGTCATGGCCAGGGCGACACTATCTCAGGGCTCTTTGTGGGGTGACATCCGAGGAGCAAACGTATTGATTGTAAAAAATTAAATGCGGTCAATAATGTTACAGATTCTTTCAGAATAACCAATACAAATGACAAATGCTCATGTCTGTTGTTTTTACCTTTCTCTGATGTTTTCTTTTTAATACGTTGAATCACTGTATGACAAATATTTTTGTAAGTTTTTTTTACTACTGAAATGCACATTCTGATGATGTTTTAAATCCAGTTACATTTATTGTATGTATACATTTCCTTTGATTTTTCCTTTCCTTTGATGTTTGGGAGTTTTTGTTTAGCGCTCTGTCACTCCAGGGAGCATCCTGGCGCTTTGACTTCATAGCTGATAGATTATCAGATGTTTTATCTGAGTTCAAGTTGTTATATACAGTTAGACCAGAGTTTTGCACTTTGATTCTGCCAATCCGTAGATCCAGGTTTTTCAGGATTTTTTGAAGATCTGTTCTGATGTGATTAGGCGGAGGTGCGTGGGGAGTGTGTTTCAGGCTTTGGCTCCAAGAACTGCCAGTGATTTTCCACCCTTAGTGGCAAATCTAAACTTGGGGACAGTCATCAAATTGGCCGTGGCTGACCTAAGTTCTCTAGTGGGATGATATCTGTGAAATTTGTTGGACAGATATTTTGGGCCGCACTTGTGGAAACATCTAAATGTAATCACAAGGATTTTAAATAATATACGCTTCTGGATGGGAAGCCAATGCAACTTGTCCAGGGCGGCTGACGCTGACGATTTTCTTGGCCACCTTAAGACCAGCCGCGCCGCCGCGTTTTGAACCATCTGTAATTTATGCAGGGTGGATTTTGCCACCCCTGCATACAGACTATTACAGTAGTCAATTCTTGATGTAATTAAAGCAATTGCTACTGTTCGGCGGGCAGACAGCGGCAGGTAATCAAAGAATTTGCGTAGGCCTTTTATGATGTTAAAACAGACGGCCGCTACTTCTTTAGATTGTTGTTTAAAGGAAAGCATGTTGTCGAATTTTATGCCCAGGTTATGAGTTGCATTGATGGTATTTGGGGGAGCTTCCGCATCAGATGGCCAGCAGGTGTGTGGAGAGAAGAGATTGTTTTTCCCAAATTGTAGGATCTCTGTTTTAGCAGAGTTGCATTTAAGGTGGTTATCATGCATCCAGTTGAAAGTCGCAGTCAGTCACTCTTTTAGAACCTGTTCGGCATTATCTGTATCATCTTCCAGAATCAGGACCAATTGAGTGTCGTCGGCGTATGCAACCGTATTCACATTGTAGGAAGCAATTAGGTTGATCAGGGGTGCCATATACAGATTGAATAGAGTAGGGCTCAAACTAGAGCCCTGAGGCACCCCTGAGCCAATCTCCTTCTCCTCAGAATAATATTGTCCTAACCTGATTATTTGTTTTCTATGCAACAGAAAATTTGTGAACCAGTTCAACACGGTGCCCCCTATGCCAGCCTCAACTAGGCAATGTAATAAGATGGCATGGGACACCGTGTCGAAAGCTGCCGATAGATCAAGGAGGATCAGGACAGCTTTATTCCCTTGATCTAGTGCAGCTCTTATGGTTTCTGTTGTGGATAGTAGTGCTGATTCTGTGGAATGGTTTGCTCTGAAACCTGCCTGGTTGGGGTGTAAGATGTTATTTACCTCCAAGAATGTTGATAGCTGTTTATTGACCAGGGATTCAGCAAATTTACATAGTGCAGGGAGTTGAGAAATAGGTCGCAGGTTCGTTAGGACAGAGGGATCATGTAAAGTCTTTTTTTGCAGTGGTTTTACAATCGCAGTTTTCCATGTACTGGGGACTTCTCCAGATTGGAGTGAGGCATTGATAATATCGTTAATCATGGGGTTTACCTCTTCTTTGATCACGTGAACCAGTGAAGGGGGACATGGGTCAAGTGGCGAACCCGATTTAATTTTTGACATGGTTTGTAAGGTGTCTGCCTGATCAATCATGGCGAAAGTGTTCCATCTGGTTGTCCCGGGATTATTTCCTTGTATGCTGTTTTCATTGTTTAGAGGGATAACTGGAAAATTTTTCGTAATGTTAACGATCTTTTGTTCAAAGTAGTTTGCAATCTCATTGCAAAAAATCTGTGATGGTGGTATCTCCTGAGATAGGATTTTTGGATTTTGGAAACTTGTAACAATACGAAAAATTTCCTTTTGATCATTCTGCGAAGCTTCTATCCTATTTGTAAAATATTTTGTTTTAGTGCTTTTAATAAGTGTGTGATAGTTCCGTCTTGCTATTTTAAAATGAACCTGGTCATCATCATCATAGTGCTTACGCCATTTATGTTCAAGTCTACAAACTGTTCGTAGTGTTTCTTTTAATTCATTCATAAACCAGGGAGCTGAGATTTTCCCTTGTTTGGATGTGGATTTTTTGGTGCCTCCAGAAGTCAGTTTCTCACCTATAGCTCTCATCCATCTTTCATAGCTAAGATTGTCAATAACAGCATTTCCTATTATCGCTGGTTTGCTCTCTTTGACCCAGTCAAGTAGATCTGGGTGCTCAATGATTTTAGTCCAACATGGAGTTGGTTTCTCATTTCTAATTTTATCTGATTTTACAGTCTTAATTTCTTCCGTTTTAAGGTGAAATGTCATAAATTTGTGGTCGGTCCAGGTTTGGAGCAAGGGCGTGGAGACATTAATGGAATTAAGATTAGAGCAGATACAATCTAGCACGTGGCCCGCTGTGTGTGTTGGGTCAGTCGTGAGAATTGTAAGCCCCAACACATGCATTGTGTCTTTAAAATGTAGTACATTTGGATCGCTAATACTGTCAAGATGAAGATTTAAATCTCCCAGTAAGGTGAAATTGGCGGCCTTAAGCGTCAAACTGGTGAGTACTTCTCCCAAACTTTCTAGGAAATGGCTTGTTTGTCCTGGTGGGCGATAAATGAATGCCCCCAAAAACGTAAAGGAGTCATGGGCTTGTAAATTAAAGGCTAAGCATTCTGCGCCTTTGATATCAGGTAATACTACATATGAGGGTCTCTCGATGTATGACAGCAATCCCTCCTCCTCTTTGTACAGGTCTGTCCAGTCTCTGTATCATGTAGCCAGGTGGTAGTGCACAGACAATGTCTGGATTGGACCAGTCTTTTAGCCACGTTTCAGTGACCAGGATGTTGTGATTGCTTGACTATATTAATTGATTATTACCATGCCAAGAGTAGTTGTTTTTGAATATTGAATATTGTACCCTGGCTCCTAGCCTTTTGGGGTCACTCTTGTGTTTTTACACTCTTCAGAGGAATGACAGCTGACATTTTTGCCAAGATGCTACAACGAGCATGGGCAAAGTCAACAGGTCTGGCATTTATTTTCAATGTTATGCCAGGCGTATTTGCTTTGCTGACTGTTGGACCTGGCCCTTTCACAGGGTCACTCTTAAACTTTATTGCCTTCCTCCCGTTTTTTTCGGAACTCTTTTTTGTTCGCTTTAGGGCTCTGGCCACTTTACGACTGCTAGCCAGTGCTAAAGTGCATACGCTCTGTACTAAAATGTAGTAACATTGGCTTATACACAAATGGCATATTAAATTTACCTATAAGTCGCTAGTAAAGTGCATTTGATGTTTCCAGGACCTGTAGATTAAATGCTACTAGTGGGCCCACTGTACTGATTGTGCCACCCACTTCAGTAGCCCTTTAAGCGTGGCAGGGCCTATGTGTGCAGTTTTAAACTGCCATTTTGACCTGGCAAGTTATCTTACTTGCCAAGCCTTAACCTTCCTTTCTATTATATGTAAGACACCTGTAAGGTAGGCCCTGGGTAGACTCCTGGTCTAGGTGCAGTGTATTTAAAAAGTGGGACATATGCTTTAAAGTTTGACATGCCTTGGTAGTGAAATACTCGTAAATTCATTGTTCACTACTTCAAGGCCTATCTCTTCCCTAGGTTAACATTGGGATTGCTTTAAAATACCTGATAAGTGTAATTTCCAATTGGGATCAGACAGAAATTTGAAGTTTGGTGTCTCTGAACTCACAATTTAAAATCACAACTTATGGTAAAGTCAGACTTTAAATTGTAAGTCTGCATATGCTTCTTTTAGAAAATTGGCATTTTCTTACTTTAACCATTCTGTGCCTCTGCCTGTCTCTGAATACACACATCTTTTGGGTGACAGCTGGACTTGGTGCATTCCCTTCAGACAGTCACACAAAGGGAGCTGGGGTGTGATATTTGCATCCTGATGGGCCATCACCAGGCTGATGGGTCTTCCTGAGGTAGATTGGGAGGGAGGAGCTGACAGTTGCACCTGAATAGGGCTGTGCCTGTCACCACACAAAAAGCTGCACACTGTTTAGTGTGCCTGGATCCAGGGAAGGAAAGGTAGGGACCTTGTGATCTTCAAAGGCCTCTTTGATGTGTCCCCCACTTCAAAGGCACATTTGGGTAGAAGTACTGGTCCCCAGACACCACCAAAGAAGAATTTTGCTGGACCAAGGACTTTGTGACTGGACCTGTTCTCTATATCCTTAAACCTATGATTCTCCAAGGGCTTGCCTCCTTTTTTCTGAAGCGTCAGGGATGCAAAGACTTCTTGCAACTCTGCTGGTGCTGCTGGACTATGCCACCTGTGAGTATTACCCTTGCCCGAGGTGTCCCCTCCGGTCCTGGGCCTCAGATGTGGGTTCTGCCCCTGTTTTTCTGCAAAAACCAGTGCATCGACCTGACTGCAAGAGATAAACCGATCTCTCGCTCCCAACACCGACGCAGTGCCGAATCAACGATGCAGCTCTCAAATGTTAGGGTAGACAGCAACGCAGAGTAGACTATTACATCTGTGAAGCTCACCTTTGATGCAGTGACTTCACTTCAGGGTAAAATTCTATAGCATTGTGTGCTCAACGTCACTGCTTTGCTCCATAGAAGGCACTTTTTCAGCAGGCACAACATGGGTTCTGTAACCGGCCTGCCCTCCATTGTGGTCGGCCTGAACTTTGCATTTATACTGGTCTCACGCTACCTCATGTAACCTTTTGACTGCTAGTGCTAGTGACTTCTAAGCACTGATTTCACATTTTGGGCTAGATGTAGGTAAATAGGTTTTATCGATTCTAAAATACCGAATTTTACCGATTCAGTATTTTAGAATCGGTAAATCCTATGTAGGTAATTAATCGGTAAAAATACGGAATCGTTAAGATTCAGTATTTACCGAATCGGTAATTACCGATTCGGTATTTGCCATTCAGGAGGCCCATAGGAAAGAATGTCAATTACCGAATCGGTAGTTACCGATTCGGTAAAATTGGGAAAAAGTCAAGGGTGGCAGGGTGTCACTTTGACACCCTGTTGCACCGCTGATAAGTGCTGGTGTGCACATGTGGCATACATACATGCCCTAAGGGCATGTATGTCTGTCACATGGCACAGGTGTAAATGCACATTTATGCATTTACATGGAATTCCTTATTTACTACCAACTAATAGTTGGTGGTAAATAACGAATTCTTAAAATCCGGAAGCACTGTTTACAGTGCTTCCTACATCTCATTTACCGATTCAGTAAATACTGAATCGGTAAATGATGATTCGGTAAATACCGAATCGGTAAATACCGATTCGTTATTTACTGAATCGGTAAAATAGCCTCCTACATAGGAAAAGGCTTTAACCGGTCAGTTACCGACCAGTAAAAGCATACCTACATCTGGCCCTTATTCTTTAGAAATTCATATCTCATGTTCTACTTATTGGTTTTTGTCATTGTGGTCTTCTTTTATACAATTAAATATTCTCTATTTCTCTAAACTGGTGTAGAATCCTTTCGTGGTGTTTTCAGTGTGTTACTGTAATTAAAGCGTGCACACATTCTTAACACATTGCTTCTTAAGTTAAGCCTGACTGCTCTGTGCCAAGCTACCAGAGTGCACAAATTAATGTAGGTTGTGTATCTGACTCACCCTGACTAGGATTGTGGCTCCTGCTTGGACAGGGTGTATACTCTGCCAACCAGAAACCTCCATTTCTAACACTGACTCTTTTACAAGCACCTTCTTAGAAATGTAAATACAGCTCATCTGAAAGATATATTTTGCTTTGCATTGCTAATGAGCATGGTGGATCCAAAAGGAGTTGTGAGAAAATATCTTTTAAGACAGCACATGTGTTTTAGAATTGTATTATTTACTATCTTAAATATTAAAATATGATTACAGCTTTATTTATTTATTTAATTAATTGACTGTGCCATCACTGAAAGGACGGAATAGACGATTTCCAGGTCAAAGATTTTTAATTCACAACTGGCTTTTTGTCGGCAACTGGTTAGGGACTGCTGGACAACAGGGGTTGCAAAGTACACATAGAGGACGCAGTCAAAATGATACTGGGAGATTTCAGGCCAATCAAGTGTCACCAAAATATGGCAAACTGACTCATGGCAACCCACGGTGGAACCACCAGACCAAGAGGAAGGGTAGACACACCACCTGGGGATAGCTGACTACAGACTTGCGCATGGCTCGAGAATGGTGTGCATATGGATGACTGAATTATGGCAAACCCTCTGAAGGTTATTATGTACTGCAAAACATGGATGTATTTTATTGACAGATAATGAAAATAAATGTTCACTTGATGTACTATGACTGCTTATTTTTACTGACATATGATTTGTTTTTATCTTTCGTTTATGCTCGTAAATAGAAAAATATTAAACATTGTTAACAACAAATAATTGTAATTGCTTATTCAATACTGGTGGTTTTATAATTCCTTATTCAAACATTTTGGCAAAGTTTGTGTCACATTATGTTATTAAAATAAAATACAACAACATGAAATAAATATTTATTCATTGTTTTATTTACATTATTTGTATCGGTCTTGTGTGTCACCTTACAGTTGCTTTTGGGCATATGGTAACAATGGAATCAATTTACAAGTAAGACATGCACACTGAAGGCCTCATTTATCAGGAAGTCATGCAGTGCAGCAAGTCACCTTGCTGCGCTGCACTGTGTGACAGGGAAAGGACAGAAATATGCCCTATTTAAGGCAATATGGTGCATTCCTGTTCTTTCCCTTGTACTGGTGCCTTTTTTACAGGATTGTTTTTGTGAAGAAATAAACACCTTCCTGCACAAAACCAATCCTGGGAGTCATATTCCTCTTCTATGTGTGCTGCTGAATGCATTGAAAGTCTCAGAAACATTCATACAGGCATGAAACAATGCTACATTTTTATCTAACTTTTTATTTAAGAACTGTTTTAAAAAAATAGGGGCCATATTATAAAGAAAGGGCGATACATTACCGCCGCTTTTATCGGCAGGAAACTGCCGCTAAAGTGGCGATAATGGGCTTGATAATATGCCCTTGTGAATTCCCATAGAAAGCCCAGGTTCTGGTGTTAACCTGGGCTTCTATGGGAATTCACAAGGGCATATTATCAAGCCCATTATCGCCACTTTAGCGCAGTTTCCTGCCGATAAAAGTGGCGATAATGTATCGCCCTTTCTTGATAATATGGCCCTATGTGTTTTTATCAACTTAGGTGACATTCTAAGGTGAGGCCAAACTCCATGCAGCTAAAGAGAATTATTTAGTGCTCTTTATAAAAAAGGCCAAAGATTCATATAAGGTTTACGCGGGTAGATGCTTATGCATGTAGAATAAACGCAGTGCTTCTCTGAAAACCTTTAGGGGTTGTATTAAGGGATTGGACATCACTGAAGTGGATATTGCTAATATGATTATAGGGATGAGGAGCGAATACATTGTTGTATTTAAGAAAAGTAGCTAAAATTCAGCCTCCAACATAATGAATTTATGGCCTGTGGCTCAAGATGTTTCCAGTAATGTCACAAAGTGGTCCCGAATGTACAGAGCCACAAGGCTACACTGAGGGAAGAATTCAGCCTGTTGAACAGACGTGATATCTTCCCTCCTATCGAGCAAGGGGCCTTCTGACCTGGTTAGAATGCTAAAAATTATTTAATAGAGCAAGCGCACCACTCATCTGTGATTAAAGCCCGTGGTTAAACGTGTGTAACTCCAAAAGGGAGGAGAGAGCGAGACTATAGCTTGAAAGACAGAGCAGGGCTCTGGGCTTTTATATTTGGGATTTTATTTAGGATGCATTGGATGGAGAAGTTGCCATTTCTGCTGAAGATGGCTGCTCAGATTGTCACTCTATGTCCTTTCTCTTGGAGCAAGGGTTTATAGGGTCATGGGCGCAACTAGGCACAAACCTTGGGGTGGGGGCTAACATGTCACCCAATGAAGGTGGGACTAACACTTCAAATAATGGGGAGGAGCTATCCATAGAGCCATTATTCAAAACTACAGTGATAACTTGTGCATTTTAAAAATACTTGTTAGACCGAATAAAACAAGCATTAAAATTCATTTAACAATGATAATAGGCAACTAACAGAGGGCCCAATTTATAATTTGCGGAAAGGGAACTCTGTTGTTCTCTTCCTTCCAACACAGTAGTCTGCCTCCAACCGATGTAAATGCTGCAGACCATAGGTTTGGCTATGGTGGCAGAGGTGACTACTCCATCACCACCATAGCCAAACATTTCTGATGGCCTGATGGAGTGTGCCGTCTGGTACCTCAGCTACACTCTCCTCATCTACACTCACTAGGGCCCTCACACGCACAGCACCTTACCGCAAAGGAAATAAAGATCTTTGCTAAAAGGCCTCGACAAGGACGTCGATCGGGTATTGCAGCGCCGACCCGATTAGGAGCAGACCCGATGATGAAGCAAGACACCCCACTTCTGGGAGGGTGTGTGAGGGTCCCTTTTCCGAAAGGATGAATCTTCCTCCTGCCTTTAAACGTGTGACCAACTGCACACACTTCTAACGTCGACCTACAGTGTTCACTAGGAGCAGCATACCCTTCTGTATTAATGTTTTCATGTACCCTGTTGTTCTACCTTCATAATCACTTTCCTTACAAAGCAAATACCTTCACTCATGTCACTGTAAAAAATTGCCTTGCTTTGGGGATTCATTGTTGCACTTTTATTGCGTGGGCATGGTGCAGGATACCGCTGCTGTGTATCTGTGGATAGGGTGGGCTTTAATTAATGCAACTTTGGTCAGTGCCACCATCTTGACACCTCTTAGTCTTCTTTGATTGGGAAATTATAAGGCAGGGTTGTGCAGGTGGAAGGACACACATGAGTTGATGGAAATAAAACCAAGGAAGACTGTTTGTTGCACTTCAAACATGCTTGAGAGTCCAAAGGAACATTTTAAAGTGTCTGACCTCCAGGCCAGGCTGACAGCCCAAAAGCTGCAGGCCAGCCAACAGAAACTGATGGGGGAGGGGGGATAAAGCCTGTTCAGCCCACTGGGCATCGCTCACCTGTATAGGGTTATAATCACTGAAAGTCAGATAGATCCACTTACAGAAGTTTCAAAAAGACAAGTAAGAAAATAATTTTTTGTTTGTTTGTGAACATTAATGAATATGCACCAATTATAAATGCAAGCAAAGGTCACAGCAACAGAGTGAAAGGCCTTGGTTTTGTTTGAGAGAGCTGAAACCCAGATTGCCCATCCACAATATATCTCTGGTCAATGATCACAGATAAAGATAGTAAGTCCAGTTGGCATAACAGCTACAAGGAATCATGGTTCAAGACTACCACTTGAAAATGAGAGATATTGTAGGATTTCAAATATGTGTTCATGTGTGTATTTGTGAAATATTGCATAGAGTTTTATTTTTGGGTTGAATAGGAGTGTGAAATACTGTCTACTGAATGCTGGAGTTGGGAGGTAATGTTGACTTAGTACAGTGGGGTTAGACACTGAAAAATCTTTAGGAGAGAGTTGTGGGTTCTTTTGCTCATAAGACAGGAACTTCTGTTTAAAAAACTCCTCTGAAATTATTTCACAACCATAGTAAAAGGTATGGTTATAAAACCAAATAAAAAAAAAACCAAAAAACTGGTCAGCTATGGTTAACTATACAAATCTTAACTGATACCCCCACAATGCACTGTTCATGCCCCCACACAACATCTCAAATTTGACCATCGATGACAGCACTGATGATAAAAATCGAACACGTCTTAACCATTACTACACAGTCCCCATTACAAATGATGTATATACTTGTTTCCCCAATGTTCTTCATCTAATTATAACTATGTTCTCCAGGGCACTACACAGAGGTGAAAAGCATTTGTCCTCTGTCTGGTGTTCTGGAGAACATAGTTACAACTCTGTATCAATAGGTTGGTATTTGAGAAAATATGATTTTGTTTATTTTAATGTGCATTCCAATAAATCAACAGGATGTATAATGTGCTGCTAGTCACCCGTCAGGGTATCCAGGCACAGATGGCCTTTTGTGCTGAGAATGGAATCAGTTGAACAGCCAGGTCATAAGACCCTTTCTGAATTCCTGAAAAGAGGGTGAGGCTCAGAGGTAGAAGGGGAGTCTGTACCATGACTTCATGTTGAGGTAGGAGAAGGAGCATCCTCCACTATTGGTTCAGCAGATGCAGGAGTATGAGAGAGGGAGAGGGAGGCAGAGCACATGTGTCTGGAGGGTTGGTGGAAGCTTAGGAGGTGGTTGATGCACTCTGGTCCTTGATTGTGCATGGCTTTGTAGACTAGGGTCAGCATCTTGAATTGACATTGCTTTTGAACAGGGAGCCAGCAGAGTTTCCTGAAGTGAGTGGTAATACCTATGTAGAGTGCCTTGCCGTAGTCCAATCAGCTAGTGACAAGGGCTTGAGTAACAGTACTTCTGGTGCTGATGGGTAGCCCTTTGAATATCTTTTGGACCATGTGAAGAATGAGAAACAGGCGATGGAGACGGGGTTGATCTGGTGTTTTATTCCGGGTGTTGTCTGAAGGAGTGGGTAAGGGTCTTACTTCATCAGGCCACGAAAAGTCGTCCCACGGGGAGGTGTTTTTCCCAAAGATTCGAGCTTCTCTTGTGTCTGTGGTGAGCTTGAGGCAGTTGTCTTGCATCCAGTCAGCAACACTGATCATAAACAGGTGGAAGTGGGCTGTCGTGGTGGAAGGGTCTTCAGCTAGAGAGAGAGGAAGAGTTTGGTGTCATCTGAGTAGGATTTGACACTGGTGTCCATGGGGGTCATGTAGGGATTGAGCAATGTAGGGCTTGAGGGACACCGTAGAGGAAGTACTTGGGTTTCAAGGTGAAAGATGGTGGGCTGATTTTCTGTGTTCTGTGGATGAGGAAGGATGTGATCCATTTGAGGGCATCCATTGGATTCTGATCTGATGGAGCCTCTTGATAAGGGTGTGGTGGGACATGGTGTCAAATTCTGAAGCGAGGTCGAGGAGGATTAGGCCGGTCTAGGAGGGTTCTGATGTTGTCTGTGGCAGCGATCAGGGCAAAATTGGATCCATGGTTAGTATAGAATCCGGATTGGGATTAGTCCAGATGATTACTGTTCTCCAGGTGTTCCTTGAGTTGCCGGTTGATGGTCTTTTCAAGGACTTTGGCAGGAAATGCGAGCAGAGAGAGGGTCCAGTTGTTTTGAGCTGGTTGGGGTTGGCGGATGGTTTTTTGAAGAGGAGTTTGACTTCTGCCAGGCTTTGATTCTTTTGGTGATGTTTGTATTGAAGATGGTGGTGAGCTCCTTGATAATGAGCCTGATTGTGAGGTTAAATATGTGGTGGGGCTCTGTGAGTGCTCCTGAGTGGAAGGAGCCTATGATGGCTGTGGTGCTCTGATGGTAAGTTGGTCCCAAGTGGTGATACAGTGGTTCGTATTTTGTCTGTTGGAGTGAGGAGGCTTAGGATGTTAGAGGCAGCACGTTGGAGTTCTGAAATGTTTGTAGATGGTAGATATCTTGTCATGGAAGAAGTGCAGTACAGTGTCACAGAGTTCGTGGGCAGGGGTGATGATTTTTATGGTGGCTGAGGGGCTGGAGAACTCCCTGACAATGCTGAAAAATGATTCCCTGTAGTTGAAGCTGGCATCAATGCGATGTGCTAGGGCATTCCTTTTTGTCTCTTTCAGGAGTTGAAAGTAGTGGTTGAGGGATGTCTTGAAGGGGCTAAAGTCTGTGGGCCCCTTGCTGGTGCACCATTACCTTTCTAGTCGCTTTCAGTTGTGTTTACTGTTTCTCAGTTCTGAGGTGTACCAGCTGGTATGTTTGATTGGGGCAACTCTATTGGCGCAATTGGTGATCCAGACAAAGACGTTCTTGTCCACCTGTTCAAGGAGGTTGTGGTGTCGGGGTGGAAGGTGTTGAGGGCATTGGTCCATCGGTTCTCAGATACTTTGTTCCAGCTGTGGTGTGAGGGGCTGGGTATCTTTGAGGTTGTGCTGGGGATACTCTGATGGTGAAATAGATGATGGAGTGGTCTGTACAGGTGAGCTAATTGACATGGCTGTACTTGACTCCGTCACTGGCTGTGAAAATAAGGTCGAGCTTGTGTCCTGTGTTGTGTGTGGGCTTGGTGACTAGTTGGGTGAGGCCGATGTTCTTCATGCTTTTGAGGAGGTTGGTGGCGTTGGCATCTTTAAGGCCATAGAGGTAAATATTGAAGTCTCTGATACACATTGATTTTAAATACTGTCTTTAGTGATCATAGAATAAAGTTCCAGTTGATACACTACAGACTACTTTTAAATCCCTCACCACTCATTAGTTTAGTTTTGCACAAAACACGCCCTAATTCTCACCAACCTGCTCCGCAGTAGATCTGGCGTTGTAGCACACCAAAATGACATTCGGTCTCTTTGGTGGAGCCCAATGATGAAGCATGTCATCACCAGGTGGTGAGTGAGGGCTTTCTTTAAACATCCTAAATCAGGCCGTTTAAAATCCTTTCCTTGTTTTGCTCCCTATATGTGGTTAATTGTAACCATAGGACACTCTTTACTTGTTTATTTATTGTACAGATAGACATCAAAATAAAAAGAAAACAAAAGTGAAAAATTACAGTAAAATAACATGAACTGAAGTGGATTAATTAACCAATGTTAAACAATGCTAGACAAGTTTGAACAAAAGATATGAAATGAAAATGGACTACTAAGCCACAGAGGCAAAATGGCTAACGGGGCAGACTGTAGATGCTGGCAAAAGCAACAGAGAAAGTGGGAACAGGGAGACACGCTGATGAGGCAGAAAGGGGGAGCTGGTTGAAGGACCATGAGGCCAGATCCACCTTCCTACTAACCACCACTGGATGTAGACTTCCAGTGAGCGCAACAGGCATACGACTTCTCATGCAGAAAAATGTCACCTGCATATGGAGAATGCAACTTCAACCTAATTCTGATAACTCAACATTCGAGCATTCAGTCAAATAGTGCCAAAGTTATTAGCAAATCAAATCTTCTTTGGTCAGTACTTTAAGTTTATCCTTCCTGCACTGTCAGATCTGCATGAAACCTGGAATGCTTTCATTGGGCTAAACTAGACATACCAATAGAATACTAAACATGTAAATTCCTGAAAAAGATTGTGCAGATTTGTCAAAGGGTTCAAAGGTATTACCAAATGAACACTCCTCCTCACACTTTGACCATGCTCTCTTGAAGCATCTGCATAAAACACAACATATCAAAAGTATTTTAAACATGCCAAAATTGCTAAGTGGCGATCTATAAAATGAAACTAGAGTTATTAGCAAATGTATTATATTTTGGCTCCCTCCTTTAACTTTGTAATCCCAACACCTAATCAGAGCTGACAAAATCCAGAGATCCCTATAATGAACTTAACCTGCTAACAAACTGCAACATTTCCTACAGATTAATTAATCAACACCAAGGTTATCAGCAATTGAATGCTTTTGTGACCCCTTCCCCATTTAATTGCACCATTTTTGCAGGAAACTCAAATATCAAGAGTAAGCTGAACATACTAAGGGCTTATTACAATGTTGGTTGGTAAGCCTCCACAGGCTTGTCGTGGTTGGTCTGTCTGCCTGATGTCTCGTCGGAAGTGGTATTATAATGCTCTACAATACATGCCTTACTGACCGATGGGGTTCTCCCCACTCCGACTAGAAATTCCGACTGCGACGGTTTCGGAAAGGTGGAATGGAACAGATCCAAGCGCGGTCTAGCCCTGGAACCGCCCGCCCTACTACGATGCGTATTTCTGACATGCCGTCTTTGTCAGTCCAACCCCCTTATCAGAGCTGGCAAAAGGGGAGCTTATGAAGCCGAAACTCACCACAACATGCTTCCACATTTCCTGTGCCATTTTAGAGCCCATTGTGCATGTCAGATAGATTCTGTACCTACTCGATGACCCAAACAATCAGAAAGGTCGCTGATGTCGCTGACGGTAAGTGAAACACCTACCCTTACACCAGTGTGCTTCCAACTTCTTAATGTTACAGCCCCCCTGTAAAAAAATATCCTCAGGCCCCTCTCAATTTTTGTACAATTATTTAGCTAAATTGGCAATTTTGAAATAAGTCTCAACATATTTTAGCATTGCAGTTAGGATCTGTTACCCCTTTTTATACATACTCCGAGTCAGAAAATTATAAAAGTTGTCAGTGACGGTCCATTACCGAGCTGGCTTACTGTCGATCATGCTTCTGGCACTTTAAACAAAACATGATGCTTTTCTTGGCCAGTGACTGGTGCTCCCCCTGATTCCACTTAGGGCCCCCTCTGGGGGGACCCTCCCTCCCCAGTTTGAAGACCTCTGCCCAACACATTGAAGTGACCACAAAGCAAATGTGTGGTAATGGGAAAGTGTCCTATAGTACGTTGTGCAGGGGGAATGAGGAAATGTCCGTTTCGGGTATCCACAATTTGAACTGGAACTACAGGGACATATCCAACTTAAAGGTGGGAATAGAAATGGGCAAAAGCACATAGATATAGGTACAGAAATATGTATGGTGAGCTCACCATCGCTCTAAGTTCCACATGTCATGGCAACATAACACTAATGCCCACCCAAAAGTATGTCCCACGGAAACCCATACACTGATACACTACATCCTCCCTGAACCCAATACCCTTATCATCACAGCTCGGAGCAAAGACTGAGGGTCCAGCTGATCTTCTAAAATGCACCTTGAAGGAAGGTGTTGCAGTGAAGTGTCACACTGAAAAGGTATACCATGAGATGTACCCAATGAGGGGGCTTGAAGGTGCATTGGAGGACTAAGCACTTACAAATGTATATCAATCTATGAATAGTTATTGGACTTTATAGTGCCTAGTATTACTATAGTACCAAAATGTACACAACGAATGATGTGGAGGAATCAATACAGCACAAATTTCAATAGGACACATACAAAACAAATCCTACTCTTTAGTACAGAGTCTCTTCATATTAACTTGCTGACATTATGAAACATACCACCTCCAATTCCAATTGGAACAATATATACATTATTTTAATTGTTCGCTTATTATTTGTTATTTTATTCTTATCAACAAAATGAAGTACATCAAGACAAAACAAGAAGAAATTAGACCAATTATTCAAACATTGACAAAAACAATTAAATACATTTCGTTCTTCATTCCTTCCAACCCATACTTAGTACCAAGTGTTTGCTACTTAATTATAAGCAATCCAACTAAGAGGTAGTCCAATTGGAAAAAACAAAAAGCTGACTTTGCAGCTGCATCACCTACCACCGCCCCACAACTATTAGCTGAGCTATTTGTAACACTACAAGCACAATCTCATACTGTCTTCATTGAGACAACTACAAATCCCAAAGCATTGAAGTGTCCTTTGTGTCACCAAAGTGAATTGATAATAACAGCATTTGCCAATGTCACACACTCAGGTACCTTAGGTACAAAGTAAGGTGTGCATTCACTTATCTAGATCCTGTCATATGCTTGAAGTATTGACATATCACATGTGTAACAATATGTGCAAAGCACATTCATGTGGCACATTTGGCTGAAAAGGCTTGCCACATAGACATAATACACATCACTATGAGTCACCACCCCAATTTCCTTTTTAAACAAAGTTACTCAAACTCATGTTGTGTCAAACAAGATAAAGCAGTCACAATGCAAAAATCACTAGACTGATCCACTCTCCCACAACCCAGAAGTCCTAATGCTTGTGGCTGTGCTACTGTTTGCACGTGACACATCATACCTGGATATATACACACACTCAACATCACTTGACAAACAAGCACTCCTTGACAACCTGGACCAGCAATTCACAACAAACATGACCCTCTGATAGCGCATACACCCCCTATCAGGCAGGTAACCATGGTCAAGTATGGTGCATGATATCTCTGGGTGTAAGATCAAACGAGGGGCCATGTGTACACCAAGACAGAATATAAAGGCACATTATCAGCATGATGTGGGCTATGTTCAGTTAACTAATAATGTATATTCACAGACTCACATACTCTAACTATGCGTTGAGCCCAGAAGCTGATTAAAATGTGTCCACAATGTAGTGCACAACTCAACAATCACACCATAAAATAACTAGCTATAAGCTCCTCTGACACCCATTCCTGTACCATAAGCCAGGCCCTCATGCAACTAACACTACATCAGTAGTGAATTAGTTCTAACTTACTAAGCATTGACATCGACCCAAACACTCCAGCCACACGAAATAGGCAACTAATGTGAATTGCATTAAAACCATCCAAATTCCACTACACAGGAGGCCACAGTGGATAGACACACTGCATACAATGGATCTCTAATTTAAGGGGAGTCCTGGAAGACAACAGGGCTAAGACACAGTCTGATTCGTACCTACCTCAGAGTCTCCATGTGGACAGGAAATTGAGAATCAATCTCAACTGGGACTAATGGGTATTGGCACAAAGTGGCATCCACATGTGGCAAATTTGTCATACTTAACAAAATCCACTGACGGAACAGCAATTGGACCATATCTATTAAGTCACATTTTGCAGTTTACACATAGCTCTGTGTATATGTGTGGCAAAAGTAACTATCACGTATGTAAAGTCACAACGCATCCAAGTGTATTGACAAGAAGATTCACTTTGTACACATCAAATACATATGCAACATACATCTCATTGAGTTTTCTCCTTTGACACACTTGCACAATGGACTCGGAAATCTGCCTAAACTATGAATGCATATAATACCCAATGCATGTTTTGTCCCTTCACCCCACACTCCTACACAAACCTCATGCCCACATTGACACCCTGCCAATGTAGGTACACAAATCCACACAATATTCCAATAGACTTAACTGCTTTATGAACCATTTGCTATAATTGTCATACTAATAGACCTGTACTCACACATCAAAAATTACACATGGATGACAGTTAACAGCAAGAATTGGGGTAGATGTGAAAGTGTATGGCAGGGGCACAAAGGTCTTCCTTTTAGGTTTGTTCAGTTTGAGAAAGGAGGTCAAGTGCAATGAGGTGGAGTTTTTGGGCTGACTGGGTATGAGGGGAGGCAAGGGTAGGGGTTGTGGGGGTAGAGGGTAGGGATGCATGCAGCATGTCTGTGTGTGCTGGCGTAGTCCGTCATGGCTGTGTGTGATGGTGCACTGTGTGTCTGTTTGTCTGTATGTGAGACATGTGGTGCAGTGGGTGTTGTGGCTGCCTGCATGTCAGTGGATGTGAAAGTCAGGGTGTCTTGTGTCTGCTAAGTACATGTGTGTCTGTCTTTGGCCCCATGTCTTTGTGTGCTACTTGTGGATGCATGGTCAGGTTTGCATATGCTTTGGTCAAGTATGGGAATAGGGACTGTGAAAGGGGTAGAGGCAGGACAGAAAGCTGTAATTGTGATAATGCTGTCATCAGTTTGGAGGCTAGAGCCTGAATAAATCTTTGTAGGGAAGATATGTCAGAGTGAAGGCCCTCCAGGAAAGATATTGTCTGGGTCTGCTGATCTGCTTGGGAGCCACATTTAAATGAGGCTGTGTGTTGTTGGCTCATGCCTTTTAGCTGTTGCCTTTGTTCCATTTGGAACTTTCTATTGTGATGCGGCTGCTGGGATCTGCATTAAAGTTGTATGCATAATGTCAGCCTCCGAGTCTTTAATGAAATCCAGATTCTCTAGTCATGTAAATATGAGAATCGCAATTGGTATGCACCTGGAGGGCATTCAGCACCACTATCTGACCCATATAAATCTGCCTCTGGAGGTCAATGGCCTCCACACTCAGGGCAGAAGGGGAGACAAAGGCAGGGGTGAGGTGCCTGGTGCAAAGGAGACACCTCCCCTCTTAGGGAAGCGGCCACAGATATGGCTGTGGAGCAGCGGCAAGGGTAGAGATGGTAGGGAGTGGTGGAGTCAGATGTAGTAGATACAGGTCAGGGGGGATCCACCACCATCATAGGAGGGCTTATTGGAACTAGACTCTGACGAAGATGTACCAGCGTCACTTCGGTCCGCTCCTCAGTGGCACTCCCATCACCCTCTGTGGCGCTGGTTCCCTCCTGCTCACTGGCAGCTCGAGAAACACTGTGGCCAGCTGCCTCCTCAACAGTCGTGGCACTGTTGCCTAGCTGCCCTGATCTGATGCTGAATAACAGATTTGAAAAGAAATTAGGTAGGATGTTAATATTTACTTGGTACATTGGTGTAATAACAACTCTACCCACATTGGCTAACATCATAATTTGTACTTGGATGACAACACTAGGTCATATAGAGTCAAAGCACATTACTGAAAGCTACAAGACCTGTGAGCACTCTCACATAATGGTGTCAGGAACTTAGTTTGATGCAACAACATGTTAATCCTTCTCAACATCTTAACCACATATATGTACCAGCTGATGTTTTGTCTCTCACTCCTGATGCCCTCATAGTTTACCACACTTACATCATGTGATTCGAGGGAGAATAGACCTTCTATTAAGAAATAGAAGAACACTGCAGTCCTTAACATACAGAATCTAGGCCCAGATGTAGGTAAATCTGATTTACCGACTCTAGAATACCGAATTTTACCGATTCGGTATTCTAGACTCGGTAAATCAGATGTAGGTAAAAAATCAGAAATTTTTACCGAATCTGTATGATTCGGTAATTACCGAATCGGTATTTACCGATTCGGTAATTGCCATTCATTCCTATGGGCCTACAGGCAAGGCAAGGGTGACAGGGTGTCACTTTGACACCCTGTTGCACCCCTGATTTTGCCTTGTGTGCCATGTGACACACATACATGCCCTTAGGGCATGTCTGTGTGCCACATGGCACAGGTGTACATGCACAGATGTGCATGTACACTGGAATTCGTTATTTACTTGTAATAGTATTACATGGTAAATAACGAATCGGTAATGGCCTGTGGCACTGTTTTCAGTGCCACCTACATCTGCATTTACCGATTCGGTAAATTTACCGATTCGTTATTTTACAGAATCGGTAAATTTACAGAATCAGTAAATATACCGATTCTGTAAATTAAGCCTACCTACATGTCAGATCCCAAATACCGGTCGGTAAAGGCCCGGTAATTGGCGACCTACATCGGGCCCATAGTGAGCTCTCCCTAATCCAGAGCTTGTGGAACAGCATGTGCCCACTTCAGTTGACGTTTGATAAGTCACCATCAAGATGTAGGAGTCATGGAATAGGCTATTTCACATGGATCACATTTCAGTGGCACATCCATCCCTTAGCAGATGAAGCATAACTCATATAGAAGTTACACCCTGAATATAGGTATTGTAAGGCAAAACTTTATGTCTACAAGTATTGTGTCATATCAGTACAGTGCAATAATCAAATGTTCTGCAGGTAGATTGTACCACTTTTACCAGTTTGCCATGTAAACACAGCTTATCACACTGCCATTGACAATGACTGAATATAACTTCAGGGACATGTGGCTTACTATACCTCCAGACCAGGCTGAAT
Source organism: Lissotriton vulgaris (assembly GCF_964263255.1). Classification (NCBI taxonomy): domain Eukaryota; kingdom Metazoa; phylum Chordata; class Amphibia; order Caudata; family Salamandridae; genus Lissotriton; species Lissotriton vulgaris. The sequence continues at coordinate 661,979,002 of NC_141694.1, forward strand.
GATTGTGTGCCAACAATGTTAGTCCAAAACATTTTACTTTATACCTTTTTGACAACATTATATCTTATTGTGTACATCCTGCTGATGTCCGCCTATCCCTCCCTGCTAAATATCATCATTGACATATTGTCCAGCTTAGATGCCATTGTGGTCTTCACCTGCATATATCTGTCCTTCTCAGATGTCAGTGAAGCCACATTCCAGATATCCAGTCGGACAACTGACATCAGTACACATTAGTCTCTATGCTGCCAGCTGCCCCATTTGACAACAGATTGCACCAGTGCTCCTTTTAAAATGTTTAATACAGATCAATCTCTACTTACCAAGGCCTGCAATTAAGCAGTGCCTGCTACCTGGATGTATTGCATGACATGTCACAGTCAAGTTCACAAGCATCAAATAACACAAAAGTATTGTAGGCCCAATACAGAGACTAGGGCAAACAATAGCATTTGGTATAAACTATGTTGAGCATCACAGAAATATGGAATAGCGCTACTGGCAATACCCAGCCTATTTTAGTCTTGCATGTCCCCCATTCAAGGGACCTAACCATGCACCAACAACTATTGTTGCCTATGCTACATGTTACGCATTACATAGGTCTCGATTGTCGCAAAACCTAAAAGCCATAACACTGGCTGCAATAAGTGTACATGCGTGGAATTGTGCAAAGTTCATCAAGGTACATACTCACTGCCTGCTTGCTGCTGTTTGGCTCCCAGCTGCCCATCGAGGATGGGATAGGCTACCGCCAGAATGCTACACATTAGGGGGGTTAGCGTTCAGTGTGCGCCCTTCCTGCCTAGAGGTGCCAGGCCCATCTGGACTTTGGCAATCTTTTTTGTCCAGCCTCTCAGGTCCTGCCACCGTTTTCGGCAGTTGCCACTGCGTCGGTGTGAATTCCAGGGAACGCAACTTCCAGGCGATGGTCCTCCACAGGAAAACCTTCTGATGGGCGTTGACCTGTAAGGATGACATGGTATCAGACACTTAGTATACATGCAAGAGATACGTATCCAGGTATCTCTTAACATAGGACATGAATAGCTAGCTTAATCAATATCCAAGTTAGCCGATTAGAATTCTCAACACTGCACCTGCTGTTAAACATGCGATATTTACACATTTCATAACAAATTTTCATTTCCTGTTGACACCACACTCTAACCTGACCTTGCCCTAAGTGACTATGCAACACCTCTCACAACACTGTAGATAGGTGTTATGAAATCTCATAACTGCTAACCTCAGCACAACTATGTCTTCTGCGGAAGGGAACAGGAGCATTTTAGCCTTGGACATACACCTACCAAGTATGATTATTTATCAATGATCACACTGGGTCAAAACATTGCTCATGATCTGCACATGACATGAATGGACATTATAACCCAAATACCTGGCCACCTTCCTACATCTAACATGACCATTGTTGAGCACTGTGATTTGTTGTGTGAGGGCTTGTGACATAACTGATGTAATGCTGATATTGCATCATGTGTCTGGAGCTGTTGTGACTGTCTACATTAACAACTTAACCACATATGCAAATGACATTTCACATTCAATATTAGAGTTAGATTTCCTATGACTTCACAAGCAAATTCATTTTGAAATATGACAGAAAACAAGGGATCATTATGTCAAACTGATGTGTAAATGCGTAACTATTACACCATGTGAAGTTTGTGGTTGATGATGAGATATTCACATGAGAACAGTGAAC